>NC_141694.1:805236367-806520559 GCF_964263255.1 Lissotriton vulgaris
TCCAACACCCATACCTTCTGTCCAGGCTGAAACTCAACAAGGACAGCCTTTTGGTCATGCCAAGCTTTCTGTAATTCTTGGCTAGCCTCAAGGTTTTTGGATGCCTTTTCCATGTACTCTGCCATCCTGGAGCGAAGACCAAGTACATAGTCCACTATGTCTTGCTTAGGCTTTTTGAGAGGTAACTCCCATCCTTCCTTCACCAGACACAGGGGTCCTCTTACAGGGTGCCCAAACAACAATTCAAAGGGGCTGAAGCCAACCCCCTTTTGAGGGACCTCTCTGTAAGCAAACAAAAGGCAGGGCAGTAGGATATCCCATCTTCGCCTGAGCTTTTCAGGTAATCCTTTAATCATGCCCTTTAGGGTCTTGTTAAATCTCTCAACAAGCCCATTGCATTGTGGATGATAAGGAGTGGTGAACTTATAGTTGACACCACATTCCTTCCACATAGCTGTCAAATATCCTGACATGAAGTTGGCATCTCTATCAGATATTACCTCCTTAGGAAACCCCACTTTGGAGAAAACTCCAAGTAAGGCCCTGGCCACAACAGGAGCTGTTGTGGTCCTAAGTGGAATTGCCTCTGGGTACCTGGTGGCATGATCCACTACCACCAGTATGAATCTGTGCCCAGATGCTGTAGGGGGATCCATTGGACCTACAATATCAATCCCCACTCTTTCAAAGGGAACCCCCACCACAGGTAGTGGTATTAGGGGGGCCTTTGTTGTTCCACCTGCTTTACCACTGGCTTGGCAGGTTTCACAGGAGCGACAAAACTCCTTGGTGTCTTCAGACATGTGGGGCCAGTGAAAGTGAGGGACAAGCCTATCCCAGGTCTTATTCTGGCCTAAGTGTCCTGCTAGAGGAATATCATGGGCTAAGGTGAGAAGGAAACCCCTAAATTGCAGAGGTATAACCAACCTCCTGGTGGCACCAGGCTTGGGGTCTCTACCCTCTGTGTAAAGGAGTTCTTCATCCCAATAAACGTTATGGGCACCTTGAGCATTCCCAGCAGCCTCAGCAGCAGCCTGCTGTCTGAGGGGTTCAAGAGAAGGACAGGTTAACTGAGCCTGCCCCAAGTCTGCCCTAGAAGGTCCCCCTGTCCCCAGAAACTCAACCTGATCAGGTTCAAGTTCTTCAGAGACAGTTCCTTCAGGGGTCTCAAGACCAGCTTCCTGTGAAGCTTGATCCTCACTTGCAGGCAGTTGGGAAGGCACAGCCTTAACCCTCATGTTCTTCTTCTTGGAAGGTGCTTGGTCCATTGTTCCAGGATCCAAGACCTGAGGTTCAGAGAGGCACTTTTTGGCCTGTGACCTGGTCACAGCAAGGACATGTGATGATATCCCTAACATCTCTGCATGAGTCCTGTACTCAACTTCTGACCATAGAGAGTTCTCCAGGTCATTGCCCAACAAACATTCAACTGGGAGATCAGCACTAACCACAACTCTTTTTAGGCCAGTTACCCCTCCCCAGGAAAAGTTAACAAGTGCCACACTATGTGTAGTAGTGACATTGCTGGCATTGGTCACCAGGTAATTATCACCTGGCATGTATTGTCCAGGGTCCACAAAGTTAGGTGTCACCATAGTGACACTGGCACATGTGTCCCTGTAAGCTTGAGCCACTTTGCTATTAATCAAAGGCGTCTGTCTGTATTTGCCCAGGTTACTGGGACTTATGTCAGGGGTCAAATCTATGTCCCCTTCACAAATCAGAACAGCCTGTGTAAGGGTTCTGACTAGGTCAGAATCTCCTTCAGTTCCCAAGGTGATACCCACTACCCCCTTGGTTTGTGGACCAGCACTGCTAGCTGTACTAGTGGGTGCAGTTGCCTTAGGGGCTGCAGTGCTGGGGGCTCCACCCTTTTTACACTCACTTGTCCAGTGAGAGGTGTTTTTACAAGTTTTACACCAGGGTTTCTTCTGACCTTCTTTCTTCTTCTTCTTGGAAGTTTGGGACCCACCCTCTGTATCATTTTGGGGCCCTGTTGAAGACTTCTGGTCTTTAGCTTTCTGCTCCCCACCCTTCTGGTCTGTTTTCTTCTGGTCACCCCCTTGGTTCTGGTTCTGGTTCTTTTGCTTAACTCTGGTTCTTACCCATTTATCTGCCCTCTTTCCCAATTCTTGGGGAGAGGTCAACTCTGAGTCAACCAAATGTTGATGCAACTGCTGGTTCTGACAATTATTTAAAATTTGTTCTCTCATCAGCAAATTATACAATCCTTCATAGTCTGTAACCTTGCTTCCCAGCAACCATCCCTCCAGAGCCTTAGTGGCACACTCAACAAATTCAGACCAGTCCTGAGTCTGTGTCTTCTGGGTATCTCTGAACATTAACCTGTACTGTTCAGTGGTTAAGCCTAACCCATCAATCAGAGCACTCTTCAGGACCAGGTAGTTTCTAGAATCCCCATCACTAACTGTGAGGAGTCTGTCTCGGCCTCTACCTTCAAAGGAGAGCCACAAGATTGCTGCCCACTGCTCTTGAGGGATCTGCTGTACTCTGCAGGCTCTCTCCATTGCAGTTATCCATTTATGGATATCATCCCCAGCTTTGTAGGGGGGCACAATCTTACTCAGGTTTCTGTTATCAAAAGACCTGTCTTTATCCTTGTGGATATTGCTGCCACCAGTGGGTTCTATTACCCAACTCTCTCTAGGCTGTCTTGCTCTAGCAAGTTTCTCCTTGGCCAGGGCAACTTCTAACTCTTGCCTCTGGATCCTAAGCTCAGCCTCTCTCATCTTGGCCTCATGTTCCCTTCTCTGAGGGCTAGTCATCTCCTTTCTGGAGTGACCATGAGAGCCTCTAGAAGCATGGGAGTTGTCAGAGTCACCTGAGTGAGTCCTTCTCCTCCTAGGCTTCTGGTTAAGTCCACCTGGGGGTCTGAATGGGTTGTTCCCAGATTCAGTCCCAAATAGGCTTAAGTTAGCCTGGTTCAGTCTACTGACCAGCACCTGACTATTTCTGTCATCATCTGACTCACTGCTTCCCCCCTCTTCCTCTTCTTCCTCTTCCTCCTCATCTACCTGAGGAGCTCCAGTGATGGGGGCTTCCTCATCTACCAGGATGATAGGGACAGGGGTGTCTACAGTGTCATCCTCAGAAGGATGGCCTCCTTCAGCATCCCCTGTGGGGTTTGCCTTAGAGGGCTTTAGAGTCTCAGACTGGTCTAAGAGCTCTCTTAGGTGGTCTGTAGAAGGGGAAGGCCCAGTCTTCAGACCCCTTAAAACACAAAGCTGTCTTAGTTCCTTAAAGGAAAAAATAGCAAATTTGGATGGTGCCCTTGGAGGGTCACTCTCAACAGGGATGTTCCCAGTGGAACCCTCTGCTCCAGACATTGCTCTAGTGTGGGTGGATGTGTTGCAATCTACCTACACTGGTGGTTACCTACTAAACCTATCTAGTAGTTG
The DNA here is from genome assembly GCF_964263255.1 of Lissotriton vulgaris. Classification (NCBI taxonomy): domain Eukaryota; kingdom Metazoa; phylum Chordata; class Amphibia; order Caudata; family Salamandridae; genus Lissotriton; species Lissotriton vulgaris. Next base: position 805,239,787 of record NC_141694.1, read on the forward strand.
TAGGCAGGGTGTGCTACTCCCTTTGCTCTACAACAACTAAGTTCAGTAGAACTTAAGTATACTAGTCTTGTTTTATATGTACCTAGCAGGTACCTGTATGATCTTTCAAATGATAATCTCAAAGATTGTAATGGTAAAACAACAGCAAGCTCAGATCCCACCGCTGCCACCAATGTGAGAAGTTGGCCTGGTATATAATGCTCACTAATTCTAGTGATCACTTTGTACCATGCCAAGCAACCCTTATGATGATTGGTTGTAATTCAACCTGGTAGACCAGTTATCCTAGTGGTAACGTGGACAAAGCAGTCTTAGGCTAAACTCTGAAAGGCATGTGAAGCCAGCTGTATTACCATGCACAACCCCCTTGAATACCAAATGAAAGGGACACCACACAGATATATATTGAAAATATATATTGATTTATTAACTATAAAATCCCCTGGACTCTTTATGAGCACAGAAGCACAAGCGTTAAATCACAAGACAGTTTAAAATACACAAAAGTTGCACAATATGGATGAGCCCTAGGGGCCACCTAAACCATATACTAAGAAAGTGGTATAAGAGATACCAATTAGAAAGGGAACAGGCCTAGGGCCTTGGGAATCGCTGGAGCTATTCGAGACTAGCAGTGACTAAGTCGGGAAAGGCCCGCGGGACTCGGGTGCAGTGTTCAAAGTGCACGCACTTTCCAATGTAAAGTCTATGGTGCGTAAAAAGTACAAAGTTAGATAGTTAGGAACCTTCCGAGTGACCTAGAACGCTGAAACTTAAGACACAGGCCCTTGAGATGTGTACCAGTGTAGGAACACCGGCGGAGCTGAGTTACCTCACCCACAGGAAGCGGGTGCACAGGGTCGAAGTAGTGTCGGGTTTCGTCACGCTGGTCGATGGTGCTTGGAGCTGAAGATGCTGCAGGCGGCTCGATGTGAAGAGCTCCGGTGGATCCAAGGGTGGATCTGAAGTTGTGAAGACCTGAAAGCAGAGGGGACAATGTTCAAAGTCACTAGCCAGTGACTACCGTGGAACCAGATTGGAACCAGGCGATGTTGGGTGCAAACAGGCATTGTTATGTAGCTTCTCTCTGCAGCCACGTGGACACCGGGGGTCGAGGACGTCCAGGAGTCGGTCACGAGCTGTCCCACGTAGGCTTCTCGCTGTTGGCGGTATCGGCGACCTGATCGGAGCAAACAGGCATTGGCTAATGCAAGCCACGCAGGAATCGAAAGATGCTTAACACTCGGACCAGCAAGGTCAGAGCGAGTGCTCCTTTTCACAGGAGCTTGGGCAAGTCTGGAGCAACCAGACCCGCAGTGTAGTTCATCAGTTTCGTTGCCAAGATGGCCGCTGACCACGTGGCTAGTGGCCGGGATGGCGCGTCGAGTGGCACAATGCAAAAGGGCCCCACGCAGATTGTGGAGATGCTGGGGGGCTGATCTTCGGTGCAAAGGCTGCTCGGTGGTGGGGGGTCTCAGTCCCCAAAGCACAGTGTCGAGGATGCCTCAGATGCTGCGCAGTCAGCTTTTCGAGTGTCTTCCAAGATGTCCGGTCCCACGTCACTCGGTGCCTCCACGGGTCCCTTCTTTGCAGGGACTGTGGATCGGGCTCTGAGAAGTCTGGGAGTCTGGGTCTTGTCAGGCTCTGGGCTCGGGCTCCGGCGGGAGGTGGCGGCAAAGCAGACGTCGAGTTGCTGGTTGGTGCCTGTGTTCACAGGGTGGCCACTCCTAGGCCACAAGGGAGATTCTCTTCAGTCTTCTGAGCAGCAGAATGTCGAAGTCCAGTCTTCTTCTTTATTTCAAGTTGATTCAGGATGATCTGCTGTGCAATGGCACTGCTCCCACTCTTATTTCCAATCTGAGGGGTGGATCACCTACTAGGTCCCTCCTCTGGGAGGAACCAGGAAGGGGGGCGGTTACACCCCCTTTCCTTTGTCCAGCTCCTCGCCAGGCCTGGGTCTGGAAAGTCCCAGGACCGGTTTGGACTGGCTTATGCACGGGGACACCTTGGTTGCCCCGGGCATGTCTGATTCTATTCAGCCCTGTCCTACCCAATACACAAAACCCTGTCTGGGGTGGTGCTCGCACCTCCCAAGGCAGGAAACCCTTTGTCCAGTCCACCATCTGCTGAGTTTCGGTCAGCAGAAGGAGGCCAGACTCGTGTCTGTGGTGGCAGCATCCATTTTGTGATGCTGAGGCTCTGGTTAACTTTAACCGGGGTTAAGGCTACACACATGTCGTGTCCCTCTAGAAGGGTGGAATGCTATCCCCGTCGACAGAACTGTCGAGGGGATAGTATTCCAATTTGTATGACACCTTACTCGACATGTTTTGATAAAGCCAAACCAAAGATAGCAAATAACCGCGAGGATTATAATGCACTTAAGAGTATATGGTATGGCAATATCCCGGAACAGCTTAGGGAGTGGTTCCCGACAGCTGCAGACAGGCTCAGCTCATGCTAGAGCACCATCTCACATATTTCCAAGCACTCTGCCTCCAGGATTGATGAGGCCTTCCATAGGAGTGGCTTATAGGAACATATGTGTCCAGTTTAGGGTTAGGCACAGGTATACTGTGCCTAAGTAAGAGGTGATTACACCAACTTACCCCAGCTGAGTGATCGGCCAGTTGTGTCAAATATGGAGGCCAGGCCAGGGGTGGCACAATACATGCTGCAGCCCCTGGTAGGCCTTGGAAACACCTATGCCCTGGGTACCTAGGGTACACTGTTACAGGGGCCAATAAGGTGAACCAGTTCCAATTCGTAATGCACCTAAAGTGCATTGGCAGTAATTTAGAGAGAGAACAGCAGGCTGTGGGTCTGATTAGCAGGCCCACAGCCACATTAAGTCATAAACCAGTGAAGCAAAAAGCAAACATTTGGGGTGACCATAGGATAGCAGACCCTACTCTCCTACAGCTACATTAATCTAAGTCAGTTGAAATTCGTCAGGGCTGCCGCCAGTCCATGGTTAGGTCTGCTTGAGAAAGCAGCGGCTGTGTTACATATTGCGTGCAGTATACATGGAGTGTGCATTGAAGCATCCCTTCTAACCCAGAGGCGCACGCTGATAAAACTTCAAAGGACACTTCCGGTATGCACCCCGTACCTTTCCCGCCTCTCCTCAGCCGCACCAGAGTGGAAGCTGTGGAGATGAGAGTCTGTGTATATTTGGTTTTATTGGGGAGGGCGATAAATCCAGAGGTGAAGCCCGTCGCGAGAACAAACATGAACAGTGACGTTTTTAGTTCGGGTGTTAAAGGAAGTCACGAAAATCTGAATACACAAGCTTCGAAGGGGTTTACTCCCAGCAGGATGCCAGCCACAACCACGTAGAATAGCTGGCACAGGGACAAAGCTTGGCCCTGGAAGACTCTGATCCATCGAGGTCAGGTGAGTTTAAATAATCTTAGATTTAATTATATTATTGTATATAGTGTGAGCGCATGAGCCAAGCAGTTCACACCTCCTGCTGGTTTAATCAACAACCTTGTGGCCTGTTCTATTTTCTTTTGATTGCTGAAGTGCTTCCATGTCTGTCCATTAAGCACTTCAGCAATCACAAGACAATAGAATAGGTCAGTAGGAGCTGGGAACTGCTTGGCTCATGCGTGATCGGTGCAGCAGGCACAGCCTCTTGCTGGCCTCACTATGTTGGCAGCACAGCACTGGATGCTGACACTGCTAGGAGTGCATTTAGTTGGGGCTTCTGGGGTGCACTTAATCAGGACACTTCTTCGCTTTTCTTCCAGAGTTGAGAGAAGAGGCTTCCATGTGCAGACTATTTCGGTGCCCTCCAGAACACCAGGCAGCTGCAGATTGAAAGCAAGACTGAGTAATTATGATCATTTATTTGCAGGCAACTGAGAGCATGCGCGCTGGAGCCTCTCACATCCTGTTTGGGTCAGTTAGGCCTGACAGTGCCCTTCCATTTCTGGTACTATGCAGCAGTTTTAAGATGATCTCATAGTTTCTCCTGGCTCAAATAAGTGTAATTTCTGCTAGTTATATGTTTCCCTCCTCTTCATTGCTTGATTTAGCTCGTGAGAAAGTGTCACTCATTGTCTTTGAATGTCACTCATAATTACATTGAAATTAGGAAAATGTCACACATTATCAATCTGAAACCTTGGCAGCTATGAATCTTGCTCGTTGGCACCTATGGAACGTAGGAACCGAAGGACTCGCAGGGAAAACACGCAGCGGCCAAGGGTTTTAGAAAGAGCTGCAGCAACCGTGAACTAAGATGGCGTTTGCAGGATACCGAGCTTGCACCCGGGAGGTCATAAGATGGGAGCCTGATACTGCTGCATCTAGCTTTGATGATTTGCAGAGCCCTCTCGCTGTCCCCACCCCCAAGGTACAGCTCTGCCGGTTTACCCCCTGTAGGGAAAGACTGCCATCGAGGTTGTCCTGCCTGCCTGCAACATCGGTACGAGGCAGACACAGCCGGGGGGTGGGGGTTAGGGCTGCCTACTGAATGCCCGCGTTGCTGCTGACTGTTTTGCCTCCTCGCAAGACATCTGGCCCGATTTGGGGACATAGCGGAGGTATGAAGTCTCGGCACCGCTCTTTATTGCCTCCCGCTCTATGGACTGCTGCTTTGGCGCCTGCAACATGCTTCCTTGACCTATGGACACCGGATCGGATACTACTGCCCCCACTGCCTTGACATTTTTCTCATGGACAGTATGGCTATGACTTTGAAACCGACTGCCCTCCTCCCTCCTGGCTCTCTGGCTCTTTTCCCCCTCTAGTTACCTTCCACAAAATTGGCTCCTGTTGCTTTTGGAATGTGCTCCCTTGACTTTCTGACTTGGACTCTTATGCTCCTGCCATTTTGTGACTTTCGTATTTGACTCCCCTGTCCCTGATCCGCCATCTTAACCCCTTGTCTGCTGATGACGGAACCGCTCCGTCATCAGCTGCGGTGGCTCTGTGCTGATGACGGAGCGGTTCCGTCATGGCCCGCTCGGAGCGCCTGCGCGGCGCGAATTCCGCGCCTGCGCTGAGCGTTCCATTGAGCGGGGCGGGCCATGACAGAACCGCTCCGTCATAAGCACAGCGCCACCGACGCGGGTGACGGAGCGGTTCCGTCACCAGCATGCGGCCGCCGCGCGGCCGCCCCGCCCCCTTAGCACTGCGGCGGAATAGCTGCCGCAGTGAAGGGGTTAAATGATCTTTGACCTCTTCTCTGTCCCAGCCGGGCGACCTTTCTATCGTCTCTCCAGTGCCATGGACCTACTCCTCGTTGTCGATCTTGTTCATTACCTCTGGTCCCTCGCCCATTTTGTTTCACTTCCACCTTCCTCTCCTTATTCTGCCTTCCTTTCCCTTTCTTTCTGTTCTCCCCCCTCTTCCTTCCCCTGCCCCTTAGATTGCTAAGGTGTGATTATTACTATAAAAATGTAAACCTGACTGAATTTACTATTTGTATATATATAACTCTAACCACTAGTATATGTAGTAGACCTTTGTATTTACTACCATTCCTATGTGATTTTAGAGATTATCCGTTGATATCTCTTCCTTGAGTGACTTTACAACTTGTACATTTGCAATTTTTTCTGTTTGTATCACTTCCTTGAGTAACTTTACGGTTTGTATCTTTTATTGTGACTCATGTAATCCAAAGTCCTTATGTAACGTAACTGGTTCTTTTGTAAAGCACTCTGACACCTTTGGGTAATGTTCGCGCTATATAAAATCGCATTAAATAAATAAATAAATAAAAGAGGACTTCAGAGCCAGAGCTTCGGGTACCGGCATTCTTCTATTTACAAACTAAGCATTGACTTTCTATACTTCCTCAAAAGGAAGTGATATCCAAGACAAACAGGTTTGTCATTCCTTGGGTTCTTCTGCTCAACATATGCCTTTTCAGTGTTGGGAATTTTGTTTTGCACATGCAAAGTCAGAGATTTGGACATCGTCGGCTTTAAAAGTACGCAAACACTCTAAGATTCCATGAATCAATGACAATTATTTCATTTTCTGAAAAAATATATTTGGGTCAATTTATTAAACATTTTTGTTGTAAATGATACTCTTGCAAATGGGAAAAGTGAAAAAAAAGTTTTTAAAATCTTGGAGAATGGGTGTGGTTCAGCAACAGAGCAGAGCTACACAGCGGTTCTCAGCAGTCCTCAGAGCTCTTTCAGAGGGCTAAGCTCTCCCTCTGATCTTATGGGCCTCCTTCTAATGCCCAGTTCCCGCTCATATCAACCCCGGAGAGCATCATTAAGTGGAGAGAACAGAGGCATACAGTGAGGTTTTTACGGGGCTGTGAAGCCATGAAGTTCTCCTCCTAAGCCTCCCTCCCTTGCCTGCTTTTGCTTGGTTTATCTTGGGAGAGCGGCGTGCAGTGGGTGAAGACACAGAGGTACGGAGGTCTACATCTGTGGGAAGCCGGGGAGTGCTCAGGGTTGGAGCAGGGTGCTCAACCCTGAATCGCTTGAGGCTGAATTACTGAAGCGTTCTGCCATGAAATGCCCTGAGATGATTGTGTCTCAGTGCACAGTCTTGAACCAAATTGAAATTGAAGTTCAGAACTCAAGAATCCTGAAAAGGGACTGCAGTAGGGTGGATGCTAGTGTAGCTATATTGAGTTGAGTGCAACCTCGTTGAGATGGCTCCACAAGGTCAGTGAGCTCAGTGCTTGCTCCCCCATGACACATCAAACATACCAAAAACATTTAAGCCTCCTGTTATTGTTAAGATTGCAATACAGGCTTGACTAATCAAGGGAAAAATGAAATCCGGTAAGATCGGCAACAGGCTGCGCAGATATGATTGAATCAAAAAAAGATCGCATGAAAACCCCAGACAGACATTGTGCCAGATAACACAACTAAAGCAAGTGAAGGCCATGGCAATCCTTTGATATCGCCAATACAGACATTTGGGAAAATGAACCGTTGCTGTAAATTTATGTTTTTAAAAGACTCCGCAGCAGTCATTTATTCAACGACAGAAAATATTGCAGAACTGCCAGTCCACTCATTCCTCAAAAGTCAGAGTCCTTGAGCCGAGGATCTTCAGTAAAATCTTATTTTGATACCACCATTTGAGTCCTGTGCTTTTCTAAACCCAAAGTGTACTCCCCTGTGTAACCATGTAATTGCGTGTATTGCGTGTATTTCTAAATTGAAAACCTGCCTTAAGACACTTCATGTGGCGCTACATGTGTGGAAATGCACTCTCTTTTCACTTTTTTAAGCAAAGGTTTGTAGTGATATTTGGCTCTGCAACCACATACGCAGTCTGGTTCCCGGCGCACATAGCCTTAGTTGCAGCGCACAGAGACCTTATACTGCCGCACAAAGAGGAAAAAAATTAGAGGGAACATTGATTAGCAGCTCGATTGTTTCAGGATTCAGCAGAGGAAGGTGGTCTAAGTTGTTTTGAGGAAAGTCTTCTGTTTCCGTGGCCGGGTCAGATCTTTGAGTGGAGAATTCTACAACTGGGTCCGGAAAGGAGAGATAGATTGTGTTTACTTTATGAAAGAAAAAGTTAGTCAATTCATTACATCGGGAAAGTGGGTTGTAATTGACTACCGAGGGGGATGGAAGCCTAGTCAGAGTTTTTACTATCTGGTATATCTCTTTAGGCTTGGACTTGGCCAACAATATCTTTTAATTGTAGTAGGCCGATTGTATGACTTTTATTTCAGATTTGTAGATCCTAATGGCTTCCCTGTAAGTGGCTTTGTCCGTAGTCATGCTCCACTTTCTTTCCAATCTCTTACAAAGACGTTTTTTGTCCCTGAGCTCTTCTGAATACCAGGGCGCTGTTTTTTGCTGCCTTTTTGAGCCAGTAATACGGAGGGGAAGTATGGAGTTCAGGGAACTTGTAATCCAATCATTATATAAGTTATTATTAACGAGGGGGTCACAGGGGAGTGAGGGTCTGGTAATGGTAAGGGTATTGGTCCAGTTATCTACATGAAGCTTAGACGAATTTTGTGTTTTACGTGGGATGGAAATGAGAGATGGCGATTTATGTGTGGTCCAGGTAAAAGGGATCAGGAAATGATCTGTCCAGGGAAGGCGACTAATAGTGCCCACTTTGAGATTTTCACAGTTACTAAATACTGGGTCTAAGAGGTGACCTTTAACATGTGTTGAAGATGGAACAAGTTGCTCCAGTTGGATTGCAGCCAGACATGCTATCATTTCTGTGGCAATGGTATCTGAGGTGTTATCGAAATGGACATTAAAATCTCCAAGTAGTTTAAAGTTTGAGGGAGATGTGACTAGTTCTGCCACGGCAGAGGGGAGAGCTATTTTAAAGTGTTTGATTGGTCCAGGGGGGCGGTAAATAAGAATACCGGTAAAACTGTTATTAGTAGAGAATTCAATAACAAAGGGCAAGCTTTTACAGTCAGCGATAGGCTCCGACGAACAGCGACATACATAAATGTCCTTGTATATAATAGCAAGCCCTCCGGCTTTACCCGGAGGGCGATCTAAATGGGCTATCTGGTAGCCTGGTATAAGGGCTTGCACCAGGTCAGGCTGAGAGTCTTGCGTCAACCAAGTTTCAGTCAAAAAGACTACATCAGGGGCATGTTCGTCCAGCAACAGGGACATTTCTAGGCTATCTTTTGGGAGGGACCTACAGTTAAGGAGATACATGCGGTAGTCCCTTGAATCAGGCTTGGTCGATGGGCTGGTAAGCTCAATCTTACAGTGAGGGCAGAGACGGGGAGTCTCCAGAGGGTGGAAGTGGTGACAACAGCTTGCTGATGTAAAGGGTCATAGTTGGTATGGGAAGTCCATGCTGTAATACTTCCTCTGTTTCAATAGAGGGGCAGGGGGGTGGCCCCTGGTCCCGGTTGGGCACGGACGAGCGCAGACGGGCTTGATTTGGCGTGCCTTTGTCGCGCCGCCGGTGCGCCCGCTGCGCCGTTGGGGATAGGTCTTCATTTTATAGAGCCAAGGGGGGGCGGGGTACAGACATCTGTAATCATCTGTAAATGCTGGCTATTAGGTCTGTGTGTCATTGCTCCACTGGGACACTCCCTTTTCCGAAAAGAGTAAAGTACTTTGTTCCCTCATTTTTGAGCTTCGTACTGTAAATCTTGTGCGTCTGCTATCACTGTAGTTTTTCTTGGTGGTTTTTATCTAACAAGTAGTTTTTTTTTTATAGTTTGAAATGGGTAAGCGCACCTGTATTGCCAAAAGAAAACGGGAACAAATTATTTCTTCCACCCCGCCCCTCCGACATCAATTGACAAAGGGCAATAGGTGCTATTACGTCAGAAATTGAGCGCACCAAAAGGCGGTTGTCAATCACCCCGGACCTTTTCCTGCCCTTAGTGGACATGCCCAGTTCAATACTCCCTTGCCAACTGTGTTAATAACTGGAGAAGTTCTCCCACCCTCCAAACCCAAGAGAATATCACAATGACCACAACAAAATTGGTTAATGAGGTTGCAGGCCCACGCAAAAATGGGAAACGTAAGCAGTTAGTTGGGAGGGCAACTACGAGCATGAAGGCAAGAAGAAGGAATGACCCAAGGGCAGAAGATTGTGTGAATTGGGACCTACCTACAGAACCTGCCCTAGCCTCTAGTGTAGACCTCAAGTAACCAGACTGGGCCCAATCGCTATTAGCTGAGTTATTGTCCCGACTTAGTGTTCTAATTAAGCAAGAGGTTGCCCCTTTAGTTGATCAACTAAAATCCCTTTCATCTATGATCACCACGAGGCAAATACAACCTAGCTCCAATGTAACGATACTGCCAGTGAGGGAGGGGCCTGTGAATCCTGACTCTGATCCTAACTCGAGGGCACATGTAGGCACAGAGGGGATTGTTAGTGCTCAACCTTCCAACACCCGGCAACCCACTAGACAAGCTTATAATCTCACCCTACAAAATCCTCCTGCCCAGCACGAGCAAGAGCACAACACTAAGATAACACTAAGAACAGCGCCTACTGTGGATCAGAATGCTCGCGCAATGAATAGTAGGCTGATTACTTACTGACCAACTAGCGCTCCAGTAGGGTGAAGTGAAACCATAGAGGACCTGAGAAGTAAGAAAGATGTGGCTCTGCCAATCATTAACCTCCCCGCAGAATCATCACCTCATGTGGTTATCCTAATGGGAGTTCCGCCTCTTAAAGATACTCAGAGGGAGACACAGCTAGAACTCAGGAACAAGATGCTATTTTGGTTAGCTACACATAGACACTTCCCCTATGAGAGGGCTGGGGAAATTCTAATGGTGCGGAGGGTAGATTGGATGGGATCTACTAATAAATCCAGTCCAGGGGATAGAGTGGTTGTTAATTTCAAACCCCCCCAGATGGTACGTTTGATAATAAACCATAAACCGACTTCTGGTGAGCCATGTACAGATGTGTAAGCTTTCCCGCTGGATTATTTTTATTCCCATTGTCGTAATCCTGGTAGGGTAACATTTCCCTTGGGCCATCTTAGACAAATAGAGGAAGAACAGACTCATGGCTACAGACATGCTTATAGTAGATCTCTGATGTTCAACCTGCCTGTAAACAACTGATATGGGCCCTTGGAAGAAGTAGACTGACCATTAAGCCTGAATGGTGTGTATTCTACAGAGAATATTCTGGAACCCCTAGAAGGGTGTGTACAGTTAGTCCAGGTGAGCCCCAAGCAGTCACACTTAGCGGGGCCAGGTATGACATTGGGGGCAACTGCTGAATCACTCTTGCCGGCTGGGGAACAGCCAGGACCACTCTATTCCCCTGGACCCACTTTCAGTAATTACTCCAGTCGTCCAAGGGAATGCCCACCTAAGCCCATCTCATGTTCCTACTGTCTCTGCGGAAGGAGATCCATGTTCAGGTAGCGTGCTTTAGATTAGGGGTGGGCGGAATTTGCGAAATTGACTTTCGCAAATTATCACGAAAATGTTGAAAATCTCCGCAAACACGCGGAAATATCATTAAGACGCGGACGTTTTTCTCCCGCCCGTATGCGGTATTTTCTGCATGATCGTGTTGGAAATGACGTGTTCGCGTCCTCGGGCTCTCGCTCGCGGTGGGGAATGACGTGTTCGGGTTCTCTTCTCTCGTTCCTTGTCACGTTCGATATGACGTGTTCGCGTCCTCGCGCTCTTGCTCGCGGTGGAGAATGACGTGTTCGGGTTCTCTCGCTCCTTGTCGCATTCGATATGACGTGTTTGCGTCCTCACGCTCTCGCTCGCGGTGGAGAATGATGTGTTCAAGATCTCATACTCTCGCAGTGCATGATCGCAAGATGAATGACGTGATCGCGGGCGCGATCTCTCGTGAGATAGCTCAAAATGGCTACCAACAATCCAAGATCTCGTGGAGCACGCGACCGGATCAGGAAAACTTGTTGGCGAACGCGGGGATCCAGGTAAGGCGATTGCGCATGTGAGAACGTATTTTTACAGCACGAGCATGAAACAAATTTACGATTCGTTGTCCCAGGAATCAAAAACGCTGGACGACTTAAACTCCTTTATTCCCCTGGTACCGTTAAATATGAGGCTGATAGTGGGAGGTGATTTAAATTGTCACTTTGAACACCTCTCTGGTGCTCATGACATGATTATCAATGAGGAGGATCTCCAGTGGGCTATTCCAGATCCACAAGTCCAGCCGGCAAAGACCTGGTCCCCCCTGGTACTCCAAATAAATGCCATTTTTCTTAACCATTTCCTGAGAGCCTGTAATGGGCGTACAGCCTCTGATAGACCGGGCAAACAAACGTTTAATAGAATCGGCCAAGCATCTTTAATTGATTACATTCTTGTTGATTGTAGATCTTGGTACAGAGTTCTGGATTTTGCTGTCCTCCCTCGACATGATAGCGACCATAATGCCTTGACATTAACTTTCAAGGTTCCAGATTCTGGTTTCCTCCCCCCAAACAATCCCCCTCTAGAGAATAGCTTATCTCTCACTACTAATAGTAGAAGAGTTAGGTGGGGAGTAATAAAACAAACACCAGAGAAGATGGGAGCTCTATATGAAATAGTAATTCCAGCTTTCCAGGAACTCAGTTGTTTACCCGCTGACTGGGATAACACAGTATATTTTGATCAGGTTGCGGTACTCTATAGGAAACTGGCAACAAACTTAGCCGATTTCTTTCATCCGATAGTACGCCCTAGCAAAACAAAAATGGCAACCCACAAGTGGTTTAATGAACTGTCGTAAGGCTAAATGGGTGTTGTTAGTGGCTATTAAAGGTAAAAACAAGCCACTAACTGAAACTAGGAGAGTTCATTATAAAGAAACTGTCGCCCATGCAAAGCAGTCTTGGGAAGAGAATAAATGGGTGGATATCAAGACCACTCTACTGAACCAGGACATGAGAGAATTCTGGGCCATAGAACAGAAACTAGGGAGGGCAACCCAGCGGTTGAACCTAATATTCAAGTAGAAATATGGGCAGAATACTTTTGGCCATTGTATGCAGTAGAAGTTGATTTAGACCCCCAGCCTCGTAACCATAGCACTACCCCAGGTGACGTGGGTTCAGCCAGCGGGCAGACACAGGATACATTTGCTACTACCTTTACCCGCGCCAAAGAGGGAGCTGCCGGGATAACCCTTCGAAAGGGTTGTCTCAGCAATTGAGAAATTTCCAGCAGGCAAAGCACCTGGATTGGACAGGTTGCCAGGGGATTTGTTCAGAGACGAACCACATATATTTGGGTGTTATTTAGAGCCATTATGAATGGCATGCCAATCCCTGAAACCTGGGCAGGGGCAGAAATTGTACCAGTTTTTAAAAAGGGCTCTCCTCTAAACCCTGCAAACTATAGACCGATCAGTCTGATCGATGTCACACAAAAGCTGTTTGCAAGAGTTCTATTAGACCAAATACAGACCTGGCTAAACGAGAATGACATCATAAACCCCTACCAAGCCGGATTCAGGAAAAACACCTCTACCGTGGCCCAAATCTATAGACTCCAACTTATAGTTTGGAAGACGGTATCAATTGAGGGTGGCAGCCTCTTTTTGATTTTTGTGGACCTGAAAACGGCTTTTGATCTGGTCCCCAGAATTAAACTTTGGGGGATGCTCAGAGAACTTGGGATTCCCCCCCATCTGCTCAGCATACTTATTAAGCTGCATGAGGCCACCTACGCCCAAGTAAGATGTGGCAGGGGTGGAGAATTAACTAACAGACTCCCAGTTGACAGGGGAGTGAGACCGGGTTGTGTGCTTGCATCAACCATCTTCTGCCTCTTTGTCAACGCATTAATTGTACAACTCTCAGAGGTTGAGGATAATGACGCCCCCAAGTTAGCAAACTCAAAGATACCAGCATTGATGTTTGCTGACAACACTCTTTTATATCTAAGACACCCAAGGGGGTTCAGAGGATATTGGATAGGTTTGTTGCTTTTTGTAATAATAGGGGCTTGGTGATAAACACCTCAAAAACAAAATGTATGATGCTTAATCCGCCTAAGAAAATACATTCAAATCACAAATTAAATGGCATTCCACTTAAAAGGGTTTCCGTATTTGATTATCTGGGTGTCACCCTCACTGAAAATATGCAACGGGCTCCCCAAATAGCTAAAGCCAAGCAAAAACTCACCCAGAGCGCCGGGGGATTAGCTAAACTGGTAAGGGAATCAACGATGAAGCCTATTACCCCTGCCATTGAGATCTATAGGGCGCAAGCAAGGGGAGCTACGTTGTAATGGGCTGAACTCTGGAGACCCTTCTCTTCTGTCCTTCTAACTAAAGTTGAGAACAGTTTCCTCAGGCAAATCTTGGGCCCCCCGCCTAGTACACTGCTAACCCCCTTGCGGCTAGACATAGGTATTGCCCCGATCGAAGATGAGGCTGCCCTACGACCCCTAACTTTTTGGCGAAGGCTTTGGGTGACCCCAGAATTGGTTGAATACCAAGCAGAAACAAAGGATCTTCTAGCCCATCTAGGGGTCCTAAAAAAAGGCCCTTGGTTTGTGCATGTGAGGCACCTATGTGTAATCAGTTTGATGGTTCCACGAGCTGAACTTGTGAAAATGTATCGAATTAAAAAGCTCGAGGCCATGCAGGTAAATCCGAAATTAGGTCCTCTAACTACACTGTTGCTCTCAGTCAAGGAGGACTACAAATTTGAACCTTTTTTGGATGACATCTTACCTCCCATAGCAAGGAAACTATACGTGCAGTTCCGATATAGTATTTTACCCCTCCTGGCTTTTACTTCTAAATGGGCTCATTTGCCCCCTCGTGGTACCCTACCTGCAACAACCACGAGGAGACTGAACTGCATGTTTTATTCTTTTACTTTGGGTACAAAGTAGCAAGGAAGAGCTGGCTTGTACAGTTATGCAGGAATCTGGGGTTTGTGCAATGTATGGCGGCATTTAGAGTCTTGAAATACGATACTTCCAAGCCTATAGTTTTTGTTGTTTCTCGGTTTCTAAATGCAATGTGGAGAAGGAGAAGGGCTTTCCTTCACAAGGTAAAATAACCAAAAGACACTAGCCTGATTGTAGTACTAATACAAGCGCCCGATGCTTAGACCACTTTAATGGGAATTTGCTTTAAAATTTTTATGATCAATGTAGATTTTCTCTTTCTTTTTTTTCTTTTTAATTGGAATTTGTCTTTTATCTATTTATTGCAACATTACTGTGTTGTCCTTTGCTCAGGGCCTGTTTAGTTATACTAATGAACCAACCAACTATTTAGATTCCCAGCCCTTTGTGGTTTTTTCCATGTAGCTGCAAATGTATGGATGTATTCTATTATTGGAAATTTTATGTCTTGTAGTGTATCCACAATTCCTCTGATGGAAGTGGCTCTACTTTTATGTTGGAATGTTATAAATCCAGAATGCAGTTCTACTTATCTTTGTATACTTTTATGGTCGTAGTGACTGAAATAAAGGTTTTTGAACTGAACTGAAATCACGCTCTTCATTACTCATGGAACATAAGTAATCTTTATCCATTTTTAGTTTTGTGTCTATTTTGTGCAAATGCACACCATATTTAATTTGTTTACCATTCTCATTAATAACCTAATTCTCTAAAGGCAGATTACAATCTGTCAAGTAAGGAGAGAAGAACTCTGCATGATTGAAAAAAGCCACACAAAAAAAGTGTTTCGGGGCAAAGCATATGATATTTCTAAATACACATAATGTATCCTTCCCCAGCAGTAGCAGAAAGGTAAGTGCACACATAACAACAATTAATTTTTACAATGTCGGCATAATTCCAAATAATTTTACTATATGTATTATCCTTAAAACTAATAGCTAAATGTTCTTCGTGCATTGATGTAATTTGTCTAACCTTTTCATAATTAGTTTCAATTTTTAGGATTATGTTTCATATAACTTGAAACATTTTCAACAAGGATCTGTAAGCACACCAAAAAAACAACAAAATCTACTAAAATTATAATTAGTAATGTCATCCCTATAGTTTTACACTGTCTGCTATGTTGCATTCTCTCAATAGAGATCAAAATGAAAAGTCATTTTTTGGCAAAATTCAAAGTATTTTTTTTTAAGCAATAATATTTTCTTCTTTCTTATTTTCTATTTAAAACAATAATAAATCAAGGAAAGGGGAAAAAAGAAGATTTGATGTCTCACCTCTTATTGTTTGGAAAAGAATGTTTGTATGAAATTTGGTTAATAGTTGCAATAAATGATTGTCCAGTCAGTGCTATTTTTTAGAAAAAAAGGAAATGACATTTATATCTTACACACTGTTAGACCTGGCACCATTGGCGTGGGTCTTCCTCCCATTTTTCGCTTTTGCCTCCTCTGTGTTTGCTGGTGTTAGATGCTCTGGGCGCTGTGCCACTGTCATTCAGTGCCATGGCACGAATGCTCCCTATTGTAAATTGACTGTAAGAATTGGAATAATCCTAATTGACCCAAGGAACATGATAGGGAAGTTGAAGTCAGTTTGTCTGAGCTCCCAATATTAGCGTGCATCTTTTGGTGTGGATTATTTCTGTGTTCTGTGTTAGAGAATGCCACTTTTAGAAAGTAGGCATTTTCTTGCCTAAGCCTTCAAGTGTGCTCTGCTGTTATGTGTATTGGCTGTCTGGTTTTGGAGGGTTAGGGCGGGCTGAGCCCGACTTGGATTGAATAGAGAGATCTGCAGTTGGAGTATTGGGAGGGGTGACCCTTTGATCTTAGCAGGGCTGTGCCTGGCAAGGTGAATGATGGCTCCACCTCCCACTGTGCGTCTGATGGCAGGCCCCCTCTTCCTGAAAGGAAAGATGCAGCCTTGTAAACAAAGTGCTCCAAGATGACACCAAAATGGTTCTGGTTGGATTCAGTGATTTGTGACTTTTTGCAAAGTCTTTTGGGGTATAAGGATCTGTGCTAAAACCCCTACACGGGTTGTTACTTCTGGATGTCAAGACAAACCTCTGTCCGTGTAACTAGAGGGAAAGGACTTTGAACTTTTCATCCATCTTGCTGAAGCAACTACCTAAGTGCCTGATTTGAGCTTGCCTCTTGCTGAAGTCTCAGGGACATTAGACTTCACCCATCAGCCATCCAAATTCCTATTTGTGGGGGATTCTACTCGCAGGTGAGGCCTCTGTTGGGAATTCCATAGCCTCTGGTTCTACTGCGGGGAACGCGGGCTGAAAGTCATTGGTATCGCTATTGTGGGCCCCCGCAGCTGAGTAGCTGTCGCTGAGAGCCAGCATTTGCCTGTGTTACCAAAGTCATTGTTATAGCTATTGTGGGCCGCTGCAGCTGAGGAGCTGTTGCCGCTGAGAGCCCGCATTTGCCTGTGTTACCAAAGTCATCGTTATCGTTATTGTGGGCCGCCGCAGCTGAGGAGCTGTTGCCGCTGAGAGCCAGCATTTGCCTGTGTTACCAAAGTCATCTTTATCGATATTGTGGGCTGCCGCAGCTGAGGAGCTCTTCCCCCTGAGAGCCCTCATTTGCCTGTGTTACCAAATTCATTGTTATCGCTATTGTGGGCCACCGCAGCTGAGGATCTGTTGCTGCTGAGAGTCGCATTTGCCTGTGTTACCAAAAGCATCACTATCGCTATTGTGAGCCACTGCAGCTGAGGAGCTGTGCCGCTGAGTGTCCGCATTTGCCGTCCTACAAGAATCATCGCAATCGCTATTGTGGGCAGCTGCAGCGGAGGAGCTGTGCCGCTGAGTGACCGCAATTGCCGTCCTACAAGAATCATCGCAATCGCTATTGTGGGCCGCTGCAGCTGAGGAGCTGTGCTGCTGAGAGCCCGCACTAGTCACCTCTTTGAGGATCTTGTTATCACCTGCGTGTGCCACTGGAAGCCCACCTTCAAGCCCCGTCCCAGGATTATCATGAGTGCATGAGTGCACACCGTGGACTACTACAGCTGTCATCACCGCGGCTTCCTTGTGAGGCTGCATGCCGTGCCCCTTTAAATCTCAGGTTCATTGTGCATCACCGGGTCGCGTGGACCCCGGCCTCGATCTAAGTTTGTTCCATACACTTTTTTGGTGCCTTTATTGCTTTTGAAGTGAATCTGTAATTACGTGCTTTGTGGCTCCTTGGGCGCTTTTAAGCCTTGTGTTCAGTCTATATAAAGATAATTATTTTTCTATAACTGCTTGTGGTGTCCGTTTGTAGCGTCTTCCCTGTATTATTGTGTATGGTCATAAGTGCTTCACACACTGCCTCTGAGATAGGTCTGTCTGCTCGTGCTACGTTACCACTGGGTTGAGCAGGGGTTATCAAAGGGTGTAGCCCCCTTACTTTGACTTAGAAAGAAGGATCCCTATTTGGACCTCAGG
The DNA here is from genome assembly GCF_964263255.1 of Lissotriton vulgaris. Classification (NCBI taxonomy): domain Eukaryota; kingdom Metazoa; phylum Chordata; class Amphibia; order Caudata; family Salamandridae; genus Lissotriton; species Lissotriton vulgaris. The sequence goes on from NC_141694.1 coordinate 805,257,550, forward strand.
ACCAGCCGCTGTCAACTAGAGATCCCCATTTCTAACATTGGCGGTCAGCGGTGAGGATCAGGACTTGCATTTATGATCAACATACAATAACTAGTGTACGCTACTAGTGAGTGTAGGCCTAGGCACAACTACATACGGTTTGTTTTTGTTCTATTGTTGATTATAATTGGCAGTTATGTCTACGATGGGTAGGACAGCGTCAAATGCTTTGGAGGATCTCATCTTTGAGGAAGACAGGTTAGAAACCTACACTGCCAAACAGCTAAAGTCTTTTTGCAAGCAATTCACAGTCCCTGTTGAGGGTCTCTCTAGGACGGAGGGGTATCAGAAGGCCCTTAAGGCCTGGTTAGAAGCGAAAGAGTTCGCTAGCAATGAGGGAGAGTATGCTGGAGGGCAGCAGGATGACCAAGTGGATTTGGTGGGAGGTAAAGCACTTTCCAATCCAGGTACTAGTGTGTCCTCAAAGGGTCTGTCTCCAGAAGAGATGGAGGACAGGGAGAGAGATAGGAGGCATAGTTTGGAGATGGGCAAATTGGAAGGTCAGTAGGACCTAGAGAGTAAAAAGTTGGATATTGAGAATAACAGGTTGGCATTTGAACTTGAGAAAATGAAACTTGAGCATCAGAGAGTATTAAGGGATTTGGAGATCAAGGCTAAGACTTTAGAGATCTCCCCCTCTGGTTGGAGCATACCTTTAGTACCTACCGAGAGTAGAGTTTATATACCCAAGGATGTCATCAAGAATTTCCATAAGAGTGAGGATATTGGGCAATGGTTTGCCGCACATGAGATAGCCATGGTGTCCCACCGGGTCCCTGAGAAGGATTGGGGAGCGGGTTTGTAGGGACGCTTTGTGAGTGATGGTAGGGATACCCTGTTGGATCTGCCTGAAGAGAGTAGGGTGGTGTATGCCCATATGAAAGAGGCTTTGATGACGCAATATGGTTTGACCGCAGAAATGTACAGGCAGAGATTTAGAACCTGTAGGAAGTTAGAGGGTACCACTTGGGTTGAATATGTGGTTTTTTTTTGCAGAGCAATGGATCGCTGGGTAAAGGGTAGCAAAGTGGAAACTTTTGAGAAATTGTATGAATTGTTTGCATAGGAGCATTTATCTAGTAACTATTTTCCAGAGCTACACCAGCACTATATTGATAGCAAGCTAACTTAGTCTAGGAAGCTTGCTGAGTAGGCAGACCACTGGGTGAGCACCCGGGTTCGCAAGGGTCCGGTGGGAGACTTCGCCAAAGGAGGGCAGGGTCCCCTGCAGAGTAGTGGGGGTGACAGGGGTAAACAGAGGGATTTACAGAAAGGGCACTAATTTAATTTCAGGGGAATCAAGGAGTGGTGTCCCAGCCTCCCCCTGAGAAGTCGCCAGTGCCCTCGACAGTTAGGCCTGTTCAGAGGGGGCCTCTTACTTATTTTAAGTGTGGTCAAGTGGGCCACTGGTATTACGATCCCCAGTGTCCCCAGAGGGACTCCAGTGCACCACCCCTTGCGCCCCGCCAGATTCCTGGTGTAGCCCTGGGAAGGAGGAGACGGGTGCACAAGGTGGGTGGGATCCCATAGAATTGACCCTTGTCTCGCTAGGAGACTTTGAGAAGGTACCTAACCCCACGCTGTCTGATAGCACTAAGAAGTACAGGCAGTGGGTGACCATCAATGGCCATAGGGTGGAGGCTCTGTGGGACACAGGAGCTAGTGTGACTCCTGTCAGCTCCCGGTTGGTGTCCAAAGAGCAGTTTGTCCCCCATGCATTCTGCCCAGTAGTGTCTGCAGACAAATCTGAGAGCCAGTGTGAGGTGGCTCAAGCTCCCTTTGAGTGGGGGTTCTCAGGAACTCTTCAAGTATCTGTGAGGCCAGCCATGCCTGTACACTATCTGTTGGGCAAAAATTTAGAGAACTCCCCATGGGCTACGGTGGAGAGGAAATCTCACTTGGAAATGTTGGGTCTGCCTGAGTGGGCGTGCACGACCACTCGGTCCATGGTAGCCAGTCAGGATGCTCAGAAGGACCTGGAGCCTGAAAGTATGGCCTAGGCCCCTGCCTTAAAAAGAAGGGGTAGGGTGCGTGGGGAACCGGCCCCAATGGTTTCCACGGTCCAGGAGGGAGAAGACCTTGAGTGGGATGCCCTGGAGCCTACATGGGAACAAGTCGCTGAACCGGGGGACCTGCTTGAGCTGACCCATTGGCAGCAGGAAGGGAGGCCCACCAGGGAGGAATTTTGTGAACAGCAGAGAACGTGCCCTTCTCTTGAGGGCCTGCAGTGACAGGCTGCAGCCCAGGCAGCATGTGATCAGTCAGGGTCACATCTGATCTATTGGGAGAATGACCTCCTTTACAGCGAGCCTAAGGTTGCTGAGCCTGGGTCAGCCTGTGTGCTGGTGGTACCCCAGTGCTTCAAAGCCTTCCTACTGGGGTTGGCTCACGATGTGCCATTGCCGGACATCTGGGGCAGACCAAGACCTTCAAGAGGCTGGTCACCCACTTTCATTGGCCCCAGATGTGCAGGAGCTCAGATGCTCACTGCAGGACATGTGAAACTTGCCAGGCAAGTGGGAAGAGTGGGGAAAGATCAAGGCCCCACTCCAGCTCTTTCCAGTTGTCAGTACCCCATTCGAGCGAGTGGGCATTGACATTGTGGGGCCCCTAGGCCCCAAGAGAGCCATGAGCAACAGGTTCATCCTGGTCTTGGTGGACCATGCCAAACAGTACCCTCAAGTGATCCCACTCAGGAGAGCCCCCATGGTGGGATGTGCACTCATGGGGATTTTCTCTGGTGTGGGTTTCCCCAGAGAGGTGGTGTCTGATAGGGATACTAACTTCATTTTCGAATATATGAAGTCCCTGTGGGAGGAGTGTGGAGTAACTTACAAGTTTACCACTCCTTACTACTCCCAAGGTAATGGGCTGGTTGAAATATTCAACCGGACCCTTAAGGGCATGATTATGGGCCTAGAAGAGCCCATGAGGCATAAATGGGACATCCTCATGCCATTCCTGCTGTTTGCTTACTGTGAGGTGGCACAGCAGCCCTTAGGGTTCAGTCCCTTTAAACTGCTCTATGGTCACCAGGTGAGAGGACCTCTGAGTCTGGTCAAGGAAGGCTGGGAACAATCTCCCAGGAAACCTCCCCAGGATGTGTTTAGTTACATGTTGGCCTTCAGGAACCAGACTCGGCGTTTCAGAAAACTTACCTAGGCAAATCTGGAAGACAGCCAGGAAGAGATGAAATGCTGGCATGATCAGAATGCCACTCTGATTGAGTTTCAGCCTGGTCAAAAGGTTTGGGTCATGGCCCCAGTGAAGCCCTGTGTGCTCCAGGATAAGTGAACTGGCCTCCTTGAGGTGGTGGAGTCCTGTTACCTACACAGTGGACTTGTGGTCTCCCAGCAACCCCTAACCTCCTGAAGCCCCACTTTGAGAGGTCTGAAGTGGGCATGCTTCTGGCCATAAATGCTGTATGGAAGAGAAGAGTGAGCCTCTTCCTAACCTCCTATGTCCAGATGAACAAGATGGGTCATGGGAGGGTGTGGTCCTCCACCACACTGACCCTGAACAGCAGAGCGATTGTCACCAACTGTTGAGGCAATTCAGTGATCTGTTCTCCCTGGTGGCTAGTGTCACTGATGGGTCTACCATTACGTAGACAGCCCTCCTGTCAAGTACAAGGCTTACCGAGTGACTGACCGGGTCAGGGAATACCTTTAGGAGGAGGTCTCCAAAATGTTTGCTTTAGGGGTGATTGAGTCCTCTAGCAGCCCTTAGTCCAGCCCTGTGGTCCTGGTACCAAAAGCTGCAGCGCCTGGTGCCACCCCGGAATGTCGGTTCTGCGTGGGCTACATAGGTCTCAATTCAGTCACGAAGACTGACGCGCATCACATCCCCAGAGCTGATGAGCTCATACATGGACTAGGGGCTTCACGGTACCTCAGAACGTTTGATTTGTCGTCTGGGTATTGGCAGATCACCTTGACTGATGGGGCAAAGGAGAGGTCAGCATTCTCCACACCGAATGGGCACTACTAGTTCCGGGTTATGCCCTTTGGTATGGAGAATGCCCCTGCTACCTTTCAGAGGTTGGTCAACAGGGTGTTGGTTGGGATGGAAAATTTCAGTGTCGCCTACCTGGATGACATTGCAGGGCTTAGTTCCTCATGGGGTGACCACCTGTGCCACCTCTAGGAAGTGTTGATGGCACTGTGAAAGGCAGGCCTCACAATCAAGACAAGTAAGTGCCAAATTGGGCAGGGTTCTGTGGTGTACTTGGGACACCAGGTGGGGAGCGGCCAGATGGAGCCCCTACAGCCCAAGTTTGAAACCATCCTGGATTGAGAGCCACCAAAGACCCAGACACAGGTGAGAGCCTTTTTAGGACTCACAGGTTAATACAGGAGGTTTGTCAAGGGGTATGGCAACATTGTTGCGCCCTTGACTGATCTAACTTCTAAGAAGCAGCCAAAGAACTGGACTGACACCTGTCAGAAAGCTTTTGACGCCCTGAAGACTGTCATGTGCACAGCACCGGTACTTCAGGTGCCCCACTTTTCAAAAAAATTGGTTGTCCAGACAGACGCTTCCAAGCATGGTGTGGGGGCCGATCTGTCACAGATCAATGAGAAGGGCCTAGACCAACCTGTAGCCTTCATTAGTAGGAGGTTACTTCCACTGGAGCAGAGTTGGAATGCAATTGAGCGTGAGGCATTTGTTGTGGTCTGGGCACTGAAGAAGCTGAGACCATACCTGTTTGGGACTCACTTTCAGGTTCAGACAGACCACAGGCCCCTCAGATGGTTGATGCAGATGAGGGGAGAGAATCCACAGTTGTTGAGGTGGTCCATTTCCCTACAGGGTATGGACTTTACTGTGGAACAACCCCCTGGTGTAGAACACGCCAATGCTGATGGTCTGTCCAGATTTTTCCACCTTAGTGATGGGAACTCCCAAGTGGGTAGGTAGTTCTCCCCACTTTTCAGTTGGAGGGGAGCGTGTTAGACCTGGCACCATTGGCTTGGGTCTCCCTTTCAATTTCCGCTGTTGTCTCCTCTGTGTTTGCTGGTGTTAGATGCTCTGGGTTCTGTGCCACTGCCATTCAGTGCCATAGTGTGAATTCTCCCTATTGTAAATTGACTGTATGAATTGGTATAATCCTAATTGACTCAAGGAACATGATAGGAAAGTCGAATTTAGTATGTCTGAGCTCTGAATATTAGCGTGCATCTTTTGGTGAGGATTCTTTCTGTGTTCTGTGTTTGAGGATGCCGCTTTTAGAAAGTGGGTATTTTCTTGCCTAAGCCGTCTAGTGTTCTCTGCTGTTATATTGGCTGTCTGGTTTTTGAGGGTCAATGGGGGGGTGAGCGCGACCTGGATTGAATAAAGAGATCTGCAGTTGGGGTATGGGGAGGGTTGACCCTTTGATCTGAGCAGGGCTGTGCCTGGCAAGTTGAATGATGGCTCCACCTCCCACTGTGTGTCTGATGGCAGACCCCCTCTTACTGAAAGGCCGGATGCAGCCTTGTAAACAAAGTGCTCCAGGACGACACCAAACTGGTTCTGGCTTGGTTCAGTGATTTGTGACTTTTTGAGAACAAAGGCTTTTGGGGAATAAAGATCTGTGTAAAAACCCCTACAAGGGGTGTTACTTCTGGATGTCAAGATGAACCTCTGTCGGTATAACTAGAGGGAAAGGACTTTGAAAGTTTCATCCATCTTGCTGAAGCAACTACCCAAGGGCCTGATTTGAGCTTGCCTCCTACTGAAGTCTCAGGGACATTAGACTTCACCCGTCAGCCATCCGGATCTCTATTTGAGGGGGATTCTACTCGCAGGTGAGGCCTCCGTTGAGAATTCCAGATCCTCTGGTTCTCCTGTGGGGAACGCGGGCTGAAAGTCATCGATATCGTTATTGTGGGCCGCCGCAGCTGAGGAGCTGTTGCAGCTGACAGCTCGCATTTGCCTGTGTTACAAAAGTCATTGTTATCGCGGGCCGCTACAGCTGAGGAGCGGTTGCCGCTGAGAGCCCGCATTTGCTTATGTTACCAAAGTCATTGTTATCGCTATTGTGGGCCGCCGCAGCTGCGGAGCAGTTGCCGCTGAGAGCCCGCATTTGCCTGTGTTACCAAAGTCATCGTTATTGCCATTGTGGGCCCCCGCAGCTGAGGAGCTGTTGCCGCTGAGAGACTGCATTTGCCTGTGTTACCAAAGTCATCGTTATCGCTATTATGGGCCGCCGCAGCTGAGGAGCTGAAGTCGCTGAGAGCCCGCATTTGCATGTGTTACCAAAATCATCGCTATCGTGGGCCACTGCAGCTGAGGAGCTGTGCCACTGAGTGCCTGCATTTGCCGTCCTACGAGAATCATCGCAATTGCTATTGTGGGCCGCTGCAGCTGAGGAGCAGTGCTGCTGAGTGCCCGCATTTGCCGTCCGACGAGTATCATCACAATTGCTATTGTGGGTGGCTGCAGCTGAGGAGCTGTGCCGCTGAGTGACCACATTTGCCTTCCTACGAGAATCATTGCAATCGCTATTGTGGGCCGTTGCAGCTGAGAAGCGGTGCCACTGAGTGCCCGCACTAGTCACCAGTTTGAGGATCTTGTTATCACCTGCATGTGCCACTGGATGCATGCCTTTAAGCCCCGTCCCAGGATTATCGTGAGTGCACGCTGCGGACCGCTACAGCTGGGAGCTGTGGCCGGTGCTAGTCCACCTGTCATCACCTCGGCTTCCTTGTGAGGCTATGTGCCGTGTCCCTTTAAATCTCAGGGACATTGTGCATCACCGGGTCTTGTGGACACCGGCCTCGAACTAAGTTTGTTCTGCATGCTTTTTGAGTGCCTTTATTGCTTTTGGAGTGAATCTGTAATTACATGCATTGTGGCTCCTTGTCTATATAAAGATAACTATTTTTCTATAACTGCTTGTGGTGTCCATTTGTAGCGTCTTAACTGCGTTATTGTGTATGGGCATAAGTGCTTCACACACTGCCTCTGAGATAGGCCTGTCTGCTCTTGATACGTTAACACAGGGTTGAGCAGGGGTTATCAAAGTGTGTCGCCCCCTTACTTTGACTTAGGAAGATGGATCCCTATTTGGACCTCGGCGCCAGCCGCTGCCAACTAGAGATCCCCATTTCTAACACACACACACACACACACCCACACACACCCACACACACACACAACTAAATAATATGCATTCGTTTACAAAGGTACCTTAGATCACATTGTGTAATCACATCTGACTCCCAAAATCATTGTTAACATTCTAATATCAGACGCATGCCTCAAACTTGCTCCCATTTGTTTCTGGCTTTACTTTGGGTATTTCATTTCGGTGGCAGTCATAACTCTGCATTCCATTAGTTGCTACAGACATGGGCGCATTTATTACGTTGTGTGCTTTTTAGACAACTGCTGCAACTGAACATTAATATGAGCTGACTCCATCACGTTCAGACAGTCTATTTGTCTATACTTCGAGTATGTCTGTTTCATGATGAGGCTGCTACTATTTTTGTGTTTACCATTGAATCGGTACTCTTCGATCTGTGTGGGTGTTTTTGCCGTTACATTCTTCTTTGGTTCTCTTTTGGCTCTCTTTGTTCATCATGGAAACTGTCTCAATACTGAGGGAGTAGCATGTGCGCATGCGCTCTCAAATGCATGTTGCCATGACACCGTATACAACACTGTATGTCCGGATGATTCTTCTGTTCTGGCTATGATTTAACAATATTAATTCTCTTTTCTTTTTTGACTTCATCTTTTTGGCGTTTTTCGTACTTGACTATTCAGTCATTATTATTATCTATTTTTCTGTTTTGACATCTATTTTCCTGAACATGGCGATATTCATTAATAGGTTAACAGTACCTTTTGTTTGTAAGAACTATGTTCATCAACGTACTATTTGTGCACAGTATCTTTGCTGGTACTTTCCCCTTCTTTGTTCGATATCCATTTACTCATTGGTTATCTCACTTATGCTCTAGATGCAGGTTAACTTTCAGGGGCTGTCCCGCTCTGGGTGAGGACCAAGGGTGTGGGCGTATGTTCCATTATGAGTGGAGGTTACTTGGTCAATGAGTTTAGGTCCTGCGATTTAAAACAGGTAGGGTCTGGGGGTTAATCTCATGCACGGGAGCATCACGTCATGCCACGCCATACTATACTGAAATTTGAGGTATTTTGGGGAGATTTCTTCGACTTAGCAGGGTTAGCGACTTGCTTCCCTCTTTTTCTGGGGCTGTCCTTTTATGCTACTTCCGTTGTCCCCGCAATAGTTATAGAATTGGTTTGTTACTGTTATGGCTGTTATGACTAAGTATTTTTCATATTATACAAAACAGTGGTCCCTATTATTGGACAAAATAATGTACAGGAGCAATAATCATACACCTAATAAGTGATATGTCTTTTGTCCAGCCGGACAAGAATTTTATTTTTTCATTCAGTTAAATTTCAGAAATTATAAGAACAATTAGATGTCAAGTGGGCACAGCCGTGACCCTTAACATACAAGACAGAACAACGAACAAGGTGGCCAAAAGGGCAAAGCAAAAATATGTCTGTGTACTTGTAGTCAGTGTTACAGACTTAGATTGTTTAAAACACACCATTGCATATTACATTAATGTACTGCATATGGGGTTGTTATGGTCAACGACGTTTCGATGCCTTTTTACATTTGGGGCATCATCATCAGGACAAGGAATAACATCATTGTTGTCTTGAGCATAAACTATCAGCACTATGCCTTTTGTCACATTTAGTGCATGGTTTCCTCGTGGTCTTACAAGTACCGCGTGGTCTCGCTAGTTCACACAGTAAATTATGGCATCACGAGCGTTCAAATACGATAAACTCCGTTGGGAGATGGTGATTCTCAAATTGCACCTGAGTTTGAGCACGATAGCTCAGTACATCCGAGGTCGGGCACAATGGCTAGATTCGTAGGACTCGGGAGCATTGTGGCAGTTAAGGTGGTCGGACCACCTTAGCCAATTGTTGCTTAGCGGTTGTGGTGAGGAGATAGTCCCTCCCATTTCCAGTGAACCATTGGTCCACCCTCTTGCTCAAGCCCCCCCCTACGTGGGGCGGATCGTTCAAGCGACCCCCGGTTGTACAGGTTTCCAACCGCCCTTAGGGTAGCGGGGCGCCGTCGCACCCCCAGGGTCCACCGCACATACTTCCTGGGGATATTAGGCCGCAGCATCCTTTGTGCTCCTGAAGAGGGTACTCCCGGTTACCTTTCTGCCTCTGGATCGCCCTGTAACTCCGCCTGCAACACAAATGAGAAAAGATTAGAAGACATCCCCCCCCCACCCTGAAAGCGCAGGGTATGCGGTAGGGAGGGAAACGGCGTCAGGGTGAGGGGACAGCGGACAGAGAGGCCGCTAGGTGGGGGGGAGGAATATATACTCTCCCCCGCCCACACCAGGCCGGAAGTGACGCGCGGGACCCTCCGGGGTCTCATAGCGCTGGGCTGCCTTGTGTGCCATCTTGTGGCACTATGGGGGCCGCCCTCTTACTAGTGTCCCCTGCGGGGACATGTCGGTCTGCCTGCATAGTGCCAATATCGGCCCACTCACCAGCCCGCTCGCAGCAACATGCATGTCGCAGAAATAAGCAGACAAGACAACTTTTTTTTGTTGGAGAAAAATAGCTGCAGGTTTATTAGCATATACACATGCCAACAAGGTGGGTTATCTTACAGACGATCCAAAGGCAAGCTGGCCCTCGCGGCCTACCACCTGATGGGCCAATTTGCAACGTGGCCTTAGCCAATCGTTGCTTAGCGGTTGTGGTGAGGAGATATCCCCTCCCATTTCCAGTGAACCATTGGTCCACCCTCTTGCCCACGCCCCCCCCCCCCTATGAGGAGCGGAGCGTTCAAGCGACCACCGGTTGTAGAGGTTTCCAACCGCCCGTAGGATAGCGGGGCGCCGTCGCACCCCCAGGGTCCACCGCACAGACTTGCTGGGGATATTAGGCCTCAGCATCCTTTGTGCTCCTGAAGAGGGTACTCCCAGGGTACCTTTCTGCCTCTGGATTGCCCTGTAACTCCGCAAAAGTCCTGGGTGTGGCTACCGTCGCAGCCAGGGCCCCCCACCAAGGCCGGCATTCCTCCTACTAGTTCTAGCGCATTATTTCTAGGGCCTCTCCCCTAACCAGCCTGAACCAGTCCAAGTTTAAATCGGGCAGGAGTGTCAAATATCCTCCCAAAGCCCCTTGCGCATGGCGAAAGGTCTCCCAAGACTAATGACGTCCTGTCTCCTCTGCCCTTTGAATTACACACGATTCAGAAAAGGGGGTGGTGATGAACAGAGTGTCTGAATTAAGCAGACCACTCTTACCCAGTCCAAAGATCAGGGCTAGATCCATCACCGTTATTTATCTCACTGCACCATCCCAGCTCAGAACCTGGCTATATGCAAATCAGTCTGTCCCTGGCCCAGTGCATCATGGGAACAGGGCAGACTAAACTGCCAAGCCAATTCTTCACCAGAAAGGAGACAAGCTACCGGGGACCGTTTTCTGGCATTTCAGCCTTCTTCGGCCCGGCTTGCTTGAATCCTGATGGTGCAGTGAGAAAGGGACTCATGTCTGAGTATACCCTGCCACACCTATAGTGGCCAAAAACGATTCAGAAAAGGGGGTGGTGATGAACAGAGTGTCTGAATTAAGCAGACCACTCTTACCCAGTCCAAAGATCAGGGCTAGATCCATCACCGTTATTTATCTCACTGCACCATCCCAGCTCAGAACCTGGCTATATGCAAATCAGTCTGTCCCTGGCCCAGTGCATCATGGGAACAGGGCAGACTAAACTGCCAAGCCAATTCTTCACCAGAAAGGAGACAAGCTACCGGGGACCGGTTTCTGGCATTTCAGCCTTCTTCGGCCCGGCTTGCTTGAATCCTGATGGTGCAGTGAGAAAGGGACTCATGTCTGAGTATACCCTGCCACACCTATAGTGGCCAAAAACGATTCAGAAAAGGGGGTGGTGATGAACAGAGTGTCTGAATTAAGCAGACCACTCTTACCCAGTCCAAAGATCAGGGCTAGATCCATCACCGTTATTTATCTCACTGCACCATCCCAGCTCAGAACCTGGCTATATGCAAATCAGTCTGTCCCTGGCCCAGTGCATCATGGGAACAGGGCAGACTAAACTGCCAAGCCAATTCTTCACCAGAAAGGAGACAAGCTACCGGGGACCGGTTTCTGGCATTTCAGCCTTCTTCGGCCCGGCTTGCTTGAATCCTGATGGTGCAGTGAGAAAGGGACTCATGTCTGAGTATACCCTGCCACACCTATAGTGGCCAAAAACGATTCAGAAAAGGGGGTGGTGATGAACAGAGTGTCTGAATTAAGCAGACCACTCTTACCCAGTCCAAAGATCAGGGCTAGATCCATCACCGTTATTTATCTCACTGCACCATCCCAGCTCAGAACCTGGCTATATGCAAATCAGTCTGTCCCTGGCCCAGTGCATCATGGGAACAGGGCAGACTAAACTGCCAAGCCAATTCTTCACCAGAAAGGAGACAAGCTACCGGGGACCGGTTTCTGGCATTTGAGCCTTCTTCGGCCCGGCTTGCTTGAATCCTGATGGTGCAGTGAGAAAGGGACTCATGTCTGAGTATACCCTGCCACACCTATAGTGGCCAAAAACGATTCAGAAAAGGGGGTGGTGATGAACAGAGTGTCTGAATTAAGCAGACCACTCTTACCCAGTCCAAAGATCAGGGCTAGATCCATCACCGTTATTTATCTCACTGCACCATCCCAGCTCAGAACCTGGCTATATGCAAATCAGTCTGTCCCTGGCCCAGTGCATCATGGGAACAGGGCAGACTAAACTGCCAAGCCAATTCTTCACCAGAAAGGAGACAAGCTACCGGGGACCGGTTTCTGGCATTTCAGCCTTCTTCGGCCCGGCTTGCTTGAATCCTGATGGTGCAGTGAGAAAGGGACTCATGTCTGAGTATACCCTGCCACACCTATAGTGGCCAAAAACGATTCAGAAAAGGGGGTGGTGATGAACAGAGTGTCTGAATTAAGCAGACCACTCTTACCCAGTCCAAAGATCAGGGCTAGATCCATCACAGTTATTTATCTCACTGCACCATCCCAGCTCAGAACCTGGCTATATGCAAATCAGTCTGTCCCTGGCCCAGTGCATCATGAGAACAGGGCAGACTAAACTGCCAAGCCAATTCTTCACCAGAAAGGAGACAAGCTACCGGGGACCGGTTTCTGGCATTTCAGCCTTCTTCGGCCCGGCTTGCTTGAATCCTGATGGTGCAGTGAGAAAGGGACTCATGTCTGAGTATACCCTGCCACACCTATAGTGGCCAAAAACGATTCAGAAAAGGGGGTGGTGATGAACAGAGTGTCTGAATTAAGCAGACCACTCTTACCCAGTCCAAGGATCAGGACTAGATCCATCACCGTTATTTATCTCACTGCACCATCCCAGCTCAGAACCTGGCTATATGCATATCAGTCTGTCCCTGGCCCAGTGCATCATGGGAACAGGGCAGACTAAACTGCCAAGCCAATTCTTCACCAGAAAGGAGACAAGCTACCGGGGACCGGTTTCTGGCATTTCAGCCTTCTTCGGCCCGGCTTGCTTGAATCCTGAGGGTGCAGTAAGAAAGGGACTCATGTCTGAGTATACCCTGCCACACCTATAGTGGCCAAAAACGATTCAGAAAAGGGGGTGGTGATGAACAGAGTGTCAGAATTAAGCAGACCATTCTTACCCAGTCCAAAGATCAGGGCTAGATCCATCACCGTTATTTATCTCACTGCACCATTCCAGCTCAGAACCTGGCTATATGCAAATCAGTCTGTCCCTGGCCCAGTGCATCATGGGAACAGGGCAGACTAAACTGCCAAGCCAATTCTTCACCAGAAAGGAGACAAGCTACCGGGGACCGGTTTCTGGCATTTCAGCCTTCTTCGGCCCGGCTTGCTTGAATCCTGATGGTGCAGTGAGAAAGGGACTCATGTCTGAGTATACCCTGCCACACCTATAGTGGCCAAAAACGATTCAGAAAAGGGGGTGGTGATGAACAGAGTGTCTGAATTAAGCAGACCACTATTACCCAGTCCAAAGATCAGGGCTAGATCCATCACCGTTATTTATCTCACTGCACCATCCCAGCTCAGAACCTGGCTATATGCAAATCAGTCTGTCCCTGGCCCAGTGCATCATGGGAACAGGGCAGACTAAACTGCCAAGCCAATTCTTCACCAGAAAGGAGACAAGCTACCGGGGACCGGTTTCTGGCATTTCAGCCTTCTTCGGCCCGGCTTGCTTGAATCCTGATGGTGCAGTGAGAAACGGACTCATGTCTGAGTATACCCTGCCACACCTAAGCAAGCCGGGCCAAAGACGGCTGTAATGCCAGAAACCGGTCCCCGGAAGCTTGTTTCCTTCCCAGTATAAGAATTGGCTTGGTAGTTTGGTCTGCCCTGTTCCCATGATGCACTGGGCCAGGGACAGACTAATTTGCATATAGCCGGGTTCTGACCTGGGATGGTGCAGTGAGCTAAAAAACGGTGATGGATCAAGCTCTGATCTGTTGACTGGGTAGGAGTGTTCTGTTTAATTCAGATACTCTGTCCATCACCACCCCCTTTTCTGAATTGTTTTGTCCACCATAAGCGTGGAAGGGTATACTCAGATGTGAGTCCCTTGCTCATTGCACCATCAGGATTCAAGCAAGCCGGGCCGAAGACGGCTGTAATGCCAGAAACCGGTCCCCGGAAGCTTGTTTCCTTCCCAGTATAAGAATTGGCTTGGTAGTTTGGTCTGCCCTGTTCCCATGATGCACTGGGCCAGGGACAGACTAATTTGCATATAGCCGGGTTCTGAGCTGGGATGGTGCAGTGAGCTAAAAAACGGTGATGGATCAAGCTCTGATCTGTTGACTGGGTAGGAGTGTTCTGTTTAATTCAGATACTCTGTCCATTACCACCCCCTTTTCTGAATCGTTTTGTCCACCCTAAGCGTGGAAGGGTATACTCAGATGTGAGTCCCTTGCTCATTGCACCATCAGGATTCAAGCAAGCCGGGCCGAAGACGGCTGTAATGCCAGAAACCGGTCCCCGGAAGCTTGTTTCCTTCCCAGTATAAGAATTGGCTTGGTAGTTTGGTCTGCCCTGTTCCCATGATGCACTGGGCCAGGGACAGACTCATTTGCATATAGCCGGGTTCTGAGCTGGGATGGTGCAGTGAGCTAAAAAACGGTGATGGATCAAGCCCTGATCTGTTGACTGGGTAGGAGTGTTCTGTTTAATTCAGATACTCTGTCCATCACCACCCCTTTTTCTGAATCGTTTTGTCCACCATAAGCGTGGAAGGGTATACTCAGATGTGAGTCCCTTGCTCATTGCACCATCAGGATTCAAGCAAGCCGGGCCGAAGACGGCTGTAATGCCAGAAACCGGTCCCCGGAAGCTTGTTTCCTTCCCAGTATAAGAATTGGCTTGGTAGTTTGGTCTGCCCTGTTCCCATGATGCACTTGCCAGGGACAGACTAATTTGCATATAGCCGGGTTCTGAGCTGGGATGGTGCAGTGAGCTAGAAAACGGTGATGGATCAAGCCCTGATCTGTTGACTGGGTAGGAGTGTTCTGTTTAATTCAGATACTCTGTCCATCACCACCCCCTTTTCTGAATCGTTTTGTCCACCATAAGCGTGGAAGGGTATACTCAGATGTGAGTCCCTTGCTCATTGCACCATCAGGATTCAAGCAAGCCGGGCCGAAGACGGCTGTAATGCCAGAAACCGGTCCCCGGAAGCTTGTTTCCTTCCCAGTATAAGAATTGGCTTGGTAGTTTGGTCTGCCCTGTTCCCATGATGCACTGGGCCAGGGACAGACTAATTTGCATATAGCCGGGTTCTGAGCTGGGATGGTGCAGTGAGCTAAAAAACGGTGATGGATCAAGCTCTGATCTGTTGACTGGGTAGGAGTGTTCTGTTTAATTCAGATACTCTGTCCATTACCCCCCCCTTTTCTGAATCGTTTTGTCCACCATAAGCGTGGAAGGGTATACTCAGATGTGAGTCCCTTGCTCATTGCACCATCAGGATTCAAGCAAGCCGGGCCGAAGACGGCTGTAATGCCAGAAACGGTCCCCGGAAGTTTGTTTCCTTCCCAGTATAAGAATTGGCTTAGTAGTTTGGTCTGCCCTGTTCCCATGATGCACTGGGCCAGGGACAGACTAATTTGCATATAGCCAGGTTCTGAGCTGGGATGGTGCAGTGAGCTAAAAAACGGTGATGGATCAAGCCCTGATCTGTTGACTGGGTAGGAGTGTTCTGTTTAATTCAGATACTCTGTCCATCACCACCCCCTTTTCTGAATCGTTTTGTCCACCATAAGCGTGGAAGGGTATACTCAGATGTGAGTCCCTTGCTCATTGCACCATCAGGATTCAAGCAAGCCGGGCCGAAGACGGCTGTAATGCCAGAAACCGGTCCCCGGAAGCTTGTTTCCTTCCCAGTATAAGAATTGGCTTGGTAGTTTGGTCTGCCCTGTTCCCATGATGCACTGGGCCAGGGACAGACTAATTTGCATATAGCCAGGTTCTGAGCTGGGATGGTGCAGTGAGCTAAAAAACGGTGATGGATCAAGCCCTGATCTGTTGACTGGGTAGGAGTGTTCTGTTTAATTCAGATACTCTGTCCATCACCACCCCCTTTTCTGAATCTTTGAATTACACACAGCGCAGGACTTCCTGCGCCTTCGCACCAGCGCCTCCCTTGACGGGCGCCTTGCCTACAGAGATGGAGACAAGTCTGACCACTGAAATTTACCTGTCCCCCACTGGTGGCAAAACCCACCGAAAGTGAATGTGGTCGTTCTATCAGGTGCCATAACATGCTGTGATGTCCAGCGCACAAATCGTAAAAAGGTCCTAGGTGCACACACCAGATGTCACGTTCAGGAATGGGGAATTAAGGTATTGGGTCCGATCGTGAAACACTGCAAAAATTTGCAAAGTGTCAACCTACACTGCTTGCTGAACCAGGGACTGGTCACAGATGCCAGGACCCCGCTAATGGCTTGAGACCCTGATATATACCCCAGGATGGTGTCCACTATAAAGGTAGTGTGTCAACAAGGTTCCCTATATGGTGGACAGGGAGCATCCGCTGGAACCCGTCTGTGACGTGTAAATACAGTGACACGCACCTCAGTCCAGGATACCCTTGCCTGATCCTCAAAAGGCACCTAGAGCCCGCTGCCCCCCGCAGCGCATGGCGAGGGAAAACTGTCCCAGAACCCCCAGACTGGGTTTCGAACACCATCACCACCACAGGCTCTAGCTAAAGCCTGGCTTCCTCTGACCTTGCAGGCCTCACGGAGGCCAGCCCCCCCCCCTTAGTAGGCAACCTAGCTCTGGGGAAGTGAACGTGCAGTAAACCCGCAGGGGGGTAAGACTGAAAACTTGCCAGATAAGAGAGAAGAGAGACGCCCCACCAGCCTACTTCCAGCAAGATGTGCCACCATAAGCTCCCCCCCATGCTCCCTTCAACATAATGCACCCCAACTAAGCAAGACAGTTGGTCGCGAGTGCCCAAACCTGTCTAAAGGGCAGGACTTGAAGACTGTCTAGGATGATCTAGCTGAAACATCTTGTGGTGCATGCCTGCACATCCAACAGCCCATCTGTAGGCAAGTCAATGCTGCTAGTTGTACAGGATAAGGAAGCCACAAGTAAAGCTTTCCTGCATAGCCGACCCGAACGGGCCACCTTTTAGCAGGGCTATACGGGTGAATTGTTATGTGTGACATTTCCATTAGTTCAGTGCACAAAGAGTGACATTGGTTTTTTCCCTGCAGTTTGATATAAATACTGATATTACCTGCCCCCCCTGGGCCCTACAAGTACAATAAATACAACATACCTCACAATACGAAGTGCTTCATTATGGTGCCTGGTGCCAAATATTATTGGTTGGACAACTCACTAAGTGGCCGCAAGCTTCTTCATAATGCGTAAAGGCCGTTTTGAGTTTTGCTTAGGCAACATCCCTATAACACTGAGGAGAATATCTCCTGATGTTAGACACTTGTACAAATCGTCCCCCTTTGCCTGTCCTTCGCTGGACCCTAAGAAGCTTATAACAAGCAGCCTCTCAATTGTGTGTACATGTCGTGCCGCTAGGGGAACTATTACTACCACACCTATACTTCCTGGCCTGTGAAACTGCAAAAGGGAACCCTACTTAGTAACCTGAAAGAACCATCAAATGAAATACTGTCAGATAACAGCCTACCTGTGGACTTCGCCACGGGCCCTCCCAGCGTGTCAACCCTAGTTGTTAAATTATGACTGTTGTTTGATTCTGCCACCTCTGGACCCTACAAGTAAAATCAGCCAACCAGGCGCCTGCTTGGGTAGAGGCTTGTTGAATCAGTCAGACCTGGCGCGGGGCCAGACTTGCAAGTCACCGTGGGGTCTCCCTGGCATAAGAACCCTGCAACAGAAACCCTATGTTAATCCTAGATTAACAACCAAATGCGCCAAATGCAGCTGAAACAAATGCCTGCGTGGGCCAGATAGATGTACGTTGTATCAGCCAGACCCGGCTCTGAACCAGACTTGGTCTCAATGGGGTCAGATTGAAAGGGGGGTATGTGCGCATATACCAGGCCCAGGGTTTGTGAAAATCGCACACGCATCACCTAGGTGCGAATGGGCCTGCCTGGGAAACTGGTGGATCTGAAAACAACAAAGTGACTGTCTCAGCGTGGGCCAGGTTATGGAGGAAAAAGTGAGGCTAAAGCGAGCCCAGCACATCAAAAAGGGGCTACCCAGCGTGTACAGGCAATTGCCAGGAGATTGCCTGGACATTCCCCACTATACCCTTGCCTCACTATAATTACCACAAGACAAGCACAACTTCTACTGCCAGCCCCCTGCTGGCCTCGTCCATGCTTCCTCGTTGCGTCAGAAAAAAGGAGCTACAAACGCATTCATGCGTTGCCCAGCTAGAGCTAGCCGTCCCCATATATGGCTGCCAACTATGAACTGCCGTGAGTGACAAATCATCCTGTCGATGCACTATGAGTGACTTAACAGACTAGGAATGACACTTACGTGCTAGCAAGAAAACCATGGAGATGGCTCTATGAGGAACCTGGAAAAAGGGGGGCTGCCTTCAGGAGATAGTTCCGATCAAGTGCTAAGCTATATCCGGCCCACAAAGTGAGCCTCGTAGAGAGGCTCCCTGGTGCAGCTGGGCCAAGGTAATAACATAATTTTCCTATCCAGGAGGCTGCTACTAAAAGCATGTACCAAGTGACCAAAATTGTAATGTTTGGTCTTACTAGGAAGTGGAAAAGTAGGAGAAAGTCTCCCCCTTGACGAATAAAATTCATGTTGCCATCAAGGTTGCAAAAGACAGGCAGATACTGTCTCCCCTGGGGGGTGACCCCTACAAAAATCCCTAAAGCTAAGATGCTCAAGTCCTAACCCAGGTATCCTTACCTGCTGCCCGAAAGTGACCCTGGTGTTGAACCAGAAAAGTCCTAGTTCAATAGTGGCCCCCGAAAGTGCTGGCCATTCCACAGGTTTAGAAATGGGCATGCCTGAATCTTGGAGGTACTGTTGTACGTGTGGGATATGCCCTAATAGAGATATACCATGCCCATGAGAGCGCAAGCAAGTGCGTGCTGCATTCAGCAAGGAGCATGTGCACAAAGTGCCCCTTACCCAGAGAATAGAGGAGGACATGCAAACCTGCATGATGACCTGCGTAGTCCGGAAAAGCCCAGAGCACTTTAGGTAAGAGAGAGAAATATGCCCATCTAACTAGTCCTCTTACCATTCTACCCAGAACATTTCATCCAAGGCCATCCCTGAAAACATCCCATAATGCACAGGAACTACCTGCCCTGCTCACAATCACCGGATGACTACCAAAGAATAGTTTCTATGGGGCGTAACCTGTGCCCCCCAAACCCAAGGACAAGGGTGATGCCTGGGGCGCAAAGGGGTGTCCCAGACCCTGTCTCACTGCCCCCCCCCCCCCCCGGTGAGTCCTCCCAGTGAGTTCAAGTGTTTGGAGAGTCTACTCTTTATGAAGAGGTATCCTTCTACCTGTGTTGGGACTCAACGTAACATGCACACTAACTTTACTCTTGAGACATGCTGCTTGCTACCTCTTACATAGTGCCAAGTTCCTGTACTTGCACAAGTGCCACCATAGGCTACGCACGTATGCTCTTGTTTATGAGGTCCTCCATTCCTTGCAATATATACCTCTCCTCAAAGATTGTAAGCTATAGAAACTTGCATACGTGTCCCTTTTCCTGCAGGAAAGCACCGGATGCTATCTCTAGAATGTTTGCTCACTATTGCCCCTGTCTATATGTTTGCTAAGAAAGAGAACTTCTGGTGCACTGAAGACTCAGATCTGTTCCTATTGTGAAGCGCTCTGACACCATCGGGTACAGTCCGCGCTAAAGAAGGCATAAAAGAGTGTTTACCAAGCAAGGTGTAAATCTGCCCCCAGAGATACCGGTTGAAAGCCTGACCCGGGCCTTCCTGTGCCTGCGGGAGCCAATCTGCCTCCCGACTGGCACCTTGTTGTTTAGCCATTGCATCTGGAAAAGTTGCAGCAAGAACATTCACCTGACAAGACAGGGAAGAAGGTTTAGTGGATGTCGTAAGTGCAGAGAAAAGAGCAGCAGCTGTGCATGGAAAAATACTACAAACTATCCCATGAGCATGCTGAAGGACCAAATTGCTTGTGGTGAAGCAAGCATCTCATCCTGACGAGACCTGAGGACGATCCCAACTCCCTAGCAGAGAATACCAAAATGAGTCCAGCCTAACTGCAGCATGCTGTGGAAGACAAGAGTAGAAAACTCAGTGTACTAGGAGGGACATGTCCGCTCCTAGGAAACTAATCCCTTCCACTGAAAAAGGAGTAAAATCACACCCTAAGTCAATGGACTCACGCAAAGTGTAATAACTATTAGCCACCGTCCCCTCTTCCGGAGACAGCATAGGCACAGCATTGTTACACGCCCCAATTCCTTGTTCCCCCAGCCAAACACAGTAAAGCTTTTATCCAGTACAACCACTAAGCCAAGTATGGTCAAATTAGTGTCGTGAAATACTCCATAAAAATTCCCAAGGCATCCACGTTCCGCAAAAGCACCATGGACACAAACTGAAACCTCCCAGGTCCCTGGGCGGGCAACACTTAAGACAACTCTGGCCCATACTTGCAATGCAATATCCCACAAAGCTGTTCTGCGCCGGGAACCAAAAAACTGTAAAATAGCGAGCTGAGCTCATTCGTGGGAAAGTGGCCATCCAGTAAGATATTGCCCTCATTCCGTCCGCAAAAGATTTTTGTATTGCGGGCGTTAGGGTTTTAAAGGGGAACAAAATCTGAGTGTCGTCAGCGTACGATATAGGGGTGAACCCATGAGATCTTACAATATCCGCCAAGGGGGCCACATACACGTTGAAGAGTGTGGAGCTTAGGCATGAGCCCTGTGGCACTCCCTTGGTGAGCTCCCTTGAGATAGAATGGTGGTAGCCCAATCTTACCTCTTGTTGGCGATCCGAAAGAAAGCTTTCCAGCCAAGAAAGAGCCACACCTTCTATTCCCCTCTCCCTCAGACGATCGAGAAGTATCTCATGAGACACAGTGTCGAAGGCAGCGTATAAGTCTAACAGCACTAGAATCATTGGGCCCGATTCACAGAATGAACTTAAGACTAAATCCTAAACTTACTACTATTTGGTATTCACAGAATGCACTTACTACTTTCGGGATTCACAGAGTGAACTTACTACTTTCGGGATTCACAGAATGAACTTACTACTTTCGGTATTCACAGAATAGATTTAAGACTATTAACTTTACGTCCGAACTCGGGCTGTAAATTACGGCCCGGGGGCGGAATTTCCGGCTTGGGGGCGGAGCTTGCGGCCCGGAGGCGGAGCTTCCGGGCTGGAGGCGGAGCTTCCGGGCTGGAGGCGGAGCTTCCGGGCCGGAGGCAGAGCTTGCGGCCCAGAGGTGGGCATTTCAGCCATGCCTAAATCCCCACTTCTGGGCCGCAAGCTCCGCCTCCGGCCCGGAAGCTCCGCCTCTAGCCCGGAAGCTCCGCCTCCGGGCCGCAAGCTCCGCCCCCAAGCCGGAAATTTCGCCCCCGGGCCGTAATTTACGGCCCGAGTTCGGACGTAAAGTTAATAGTCTTAAATCTATTCTGTGAATACCGAAAGTAGTAAGTTCATTCTGTGAATCCCGAAAGTAGTAAGTTCACTCTGTGAATCCCGAAAGTAGTAAGTGCATTCTGTGAATACCAAATAGTAGTAAGTTTAGGATTTAGTCTTAAGTTTATTCTGTGAATCGGGCCCAATGATTCTAGTGCTGTTAGACTTATACGCTGCCTTCGACACTGTGTCTCATGAGATACTTCTCGATCGTCTGAGGGAGAGGGGAATAGAAGGTGTGGCTCTTTCTTGGCTGGAAAGCTTTCTTTCGGATCGCCAACAAGAGGTAAGATTGGGCTACCACCATTCTATCTCAAGGGAGCTCACCAAGGGAGTGCCACAGGGCTCATGCCTAAGCTCCACACTCTTCAACGTGTATGTGGCCCCCTTGGCGGATATTGTAAGATCTCATGGGTTCACCCCTATATCGTACGCTGACGACACTCAGATTTTGTTCCCCTTTAAAACCCTAACGCCCGCAATACAAAAATCTTTTGCGGACGGAATGAGGGCAATATCTTACTGGATGGCCACTAATCGCCTCCAGTGCAATGTAGGCAAGACTGAGATAATGCTGTTTGGGGAGGCCACACTCTTGTGGTCCCCTGATTGGTGGCCCCCGGATTTAGGACCAACTCCAAGCCCCAAACAGATCGTCAAAAATTTCGGTGTGCGCTTAGACAAAACACTTCTGTTTAAAGAGCACACAAATCAAGTAGCAGGTTCCTGCTTCCAGGTCATTGGACTGCTACGACGAGTCTTCCCATTTCTATCATATTCCTATAGGAAGACTCTCGTCCAGGCCTTGGTTATAAGTAGGCTGGACTACTGTAATGGCCTGCTGGTCTCGGCAAATGAGGAACAACTACAGAGACTACAGGTGGTCCAGAACACTGCTGCGAGACTAGTTCTCAACGTCCAGCCAAGGTTTGCCTCACTCCCCCTCTTGACAAAACTCCACTGGTTGCCAATTAGACAGCGTGTAAAATTTAAAATCTGCTGCACTATTCACAGATGTTTGTTTGGCAATGGACCTAAATATTTAAAAGAAATATTCAAACCCTACAAACCCAGTCGTACCCTGCGCTCCAGCAGTCAGCAACAACTTCAGGTTCCTAGGATAAAAAAAACTAGGCAGGGAGGGCGAGCCCTGTCCTACAAAGGCCCCATCCTTTGGAACTCACTGCCCCCTGCTCTCAAAAATACTACCAACTTTCAATCCTTCAAGAAGTCCCTGAAAACTTTTTTATTTGTCGCCTGTTAGGTTTCTCCCCCCTTCATCTCACTGTCTAGTTACAAGATCCTGGCTCCTTTGTAATGCATAAGCGCGGAGATACCCTTTCGGGGGTTGACTTCCAGCGCTATACAAGAGTATAAATAAATAAATAAATAAACGACCCCCGTCGTAACCGGACATCGCGCACAGACTGCATGGCTGCGCGACAGCACCAAGCGGCGTTAGGGTGAGGATACAGCGGAATATATACTCTCCCCGCCCACACCAGGCCGGAAGTGACGCACGGGACCCTCCGGGGTCTCATAGTGCTGGGCTGCCCAGTGTGCCATCTTGTGGCACTATGGGGGCCACCCTCTTACTAGTGTCCCCTGCGGGGATGTGTCGGTCGGCCTGCATTATACCCATTACCCATTACGGGGTTTATAGGGGTGGTTCCCTATGGAGTGACGGGACTATCACTGCATATTAGCCAGTGTGACCAATTGGTACAGCTTTTTAGCTGTCTGGACTGGGAGTTTTTTCTCCCCTCTTTTTCCTTTTATTTATTTTTTGATTTTTTATTATTTGCTTTTGTTATTGGTGTTACTTTGGGTATCTTATATGTCCCTTTTATGTCATCCCTTGTTTCCTTTCCACTTCCCCTTTTTTCTATTTTGGATATTTTCTAGGTCACTGTTTGAGATGAATAGAAATCAGTGCCTGCTTTGAGCACCATTAAGGCGTCGACCACTATCTTTGGACGTTCGGGCTGGACCTTAAGGTGGGTAGATCCGGGAGTTTTTCCTGGCCCACTCATATGGCCAGCTTTTTCCAGATTAGATATATTAGACACACTGTTCTCATTCCCCTCATATGTGTGAATCCGTTCTTCCGGGCGATCGGATGTGTTTTTTTTTGATGGGTCACTCCTTTTCTCTTTTAGAAGCGTGGGAACAGTGTGATAAGGACTAGAGCTTTTTCCTATTTATTGTCGAATTTTGCAGGCACGATATCTGACCTCTTATAACTCCAGTGAGACGATGACCCCCCACCCTCTACAGCAGCCCCTGGGGTGATGGGGACCATGGGGACAAAAATTAGCCTGGGGAGGAGGTCCCAGGCAAGACCCTCCCCCGGTGGTAAATAAAAGAATACACCTCACACCGACCCCTATGCCACAGGCCCCCCGGAGGAAATTCCTAATCGGGAAGCAGAAGTCCATGGCCTTCATTTCCGAAGAGGGGCCAAAGGTCACCAACATTTTAATGGCCTTAACGCGGGCCCTATTGCGTTGATTTGGACAGTGCTAGTTGCACTTTGCTCCTTGTGGCAAGCATGAGCCATCTGGAGCCTTTTTAGTAGACCTCCTCACCTTCAAGGTGGTGTATTTCACAGCAAGTTGGTTCCACTGAGTCACTGTGCCAGCTCTCCTCTTGGTCTTTGTCCCTGTGTGCAGAAGTCAAACTCTCTCACCCAACTGGTCCCCAAGAGTCCAGGGGGTCCAGCCTCACTGGACCAGACCCACCTCCTGATCAGAGATACTGCTCTTCCCTTGCGCAGCTCTGTCGTTGCACCGCAGACTCCAGCACCTCTCTGCTTGCAGATTGGTGTTCGAGGCCCTCCCCCACCAGCAGGCTCCTGCCTGCGCCTCATCCCTGGTGGCCCAGTGGGAGAGCCTTGCTCTTCTACTGGTCCACTCTGCCAGCCTTTGGTAAGTTTTCTGCCTTTGTCTGTCTGCCTGGTTTGTGCAGTTTTGTACCTTTTTGTGCCTGTTTGTCTTCTTGTGTCTATTTGTGCCTATTTGTCCCCTCATGCCTTTTTTGTCTCCTTGTGCCTTTTCTGCACCTACGCCTATTATGTGCCTTTTCTGTGTCCATCTGTCTCTTTTTGCCTTTTTCCTCTATTTTTCTCCTGTTGCCGTTTTTGCACTCCTTCCAGCCGCTGCTGCCCTCGCGGCCCCTCCCCTCAGCCAGTTCCCACTCCCACCTCATAGCTGCGCCACCAGCCACTGACCCCTCACTTAATGGCACCTGCTGAGCGACTGGTTGAGCAAGACCTTGGACCTACTGGTCACAGATACTGCTCTCCCCTCGGGCAGCTCCGCCGTTGCGCCACTGACCCCAGCACCTTTCTGCTTGCAGATAGGTGTTCGAGGCCCTCCTCCACCCTCAGGCTCCTGCCTGCACTACATCCCTGGTGATCCATGGGAGAGCCTTGCTCTTCTGCTGGTCTGGTCTGCAAGCCTTCAGTAGGTTTTCTGCCTTAGACTGTCTACCTCGTTTGTGCAGTTTTGTGCCTTTTTGTGCCCGTTTGTCTCCTTGTGTCTTTTTTGTGCCTGATTGTCTCCTCGTGCCTTTTCTGTGCCTTTTTGTCTCCTTGTGCCTTTTCTGTGCCTATTCTGTGCTTTTTCTGTGCCTATCTTTCTCTTTGAGCCTTTTTCCTCTGTTTTTGTTTTGTTGTGGCTTTCGCACCCCTTCCCGCCACTGCTGCCCCCGTGGCCACTCCACCCCTGTCAATTCCTGCTCAAGCCTCCCAGCTGAGCCCCCACCTGAACCCTACTTAATGGCGGCTGCTGGGAAACAGGTTAAGCAAGACCTCTGACCTCGTGGTCAGAGATATTGCTCTCCCCTTGTGCAGCTCTGTCATTGTGCCGCTGACCACCGCCCCTCTCTGCTTGCAGATAGGTGTTCAAGGCCCTCCTTCACCGGAGACTCCTGCCTGAGCCTCATCCCTGGTGGTCTAGTGGGAGAAGCTTGATCATCTGCTGGTCTGCTCTCCCAGCCTTCTGTAAGTTTTCTGCCTCTGTCTGTCTGCCTTGTTTGTGCAGTTTTGTACCTTTTTGTGCCTGTTTGTCTCCTTGTATCTTTGTTGTGCCTGTTTGTCTTTCTGTGCCTCTTCGGTGCTTTTTTGTCTCCTTGTGCCTTTTCTTTGCCTATTCTGTGCCTTTTTCTGTGCCCATCTGTGTCTTTGTGCCTTTTTCCTCAGTTTTTTCCCCTGTTGCCACTTTTGCTCCTCTTCCTGCTGCTGCTGCCCCAGCGGCAAGGATACAACCTCGACCCCATCTTCGCAGGAGGAAACAACATCCACTTTAGCTTCACCACTTAACCCCTCTTGACGGACCACCACTGTGTACATTTCTCCTTCTCAAACCCCACTGCACATAAACTTACACCATGCCCCCATGCAGGAACTGGAGCAGGGCTACTGAAGAGCACCTCAACTCTGTCCTCAACTCCGCTCCCCCACCATGACCGATGCCAACTCTACAGCCAACAAACTTCACAGATGGACCACCAACTGTGCAAACAAGCTCGCCCCCTCCAGAACTCCAACAGACAATGCCCGACAAAAGCCACCTGGTTCACCAGCGACCTCTGAGAATCCGGAAGCACATGCAGACGTCTCAAGAAAACATGGAGAAACAACGAAACCCCAGATGCACATACATCCTAGAAAACCACAATAGTAGAATTCCACCAGTGCATCAGATCCACAAAGAGGAACTTCATCTAGGACAGAATCCTCACCAACTACCGCAACTTGAAGGAACTCTTCAGCATCATACAAGAATTCACCTAACCCCCCAGCGAAGCCTCTGACGACCCCCCTCCTCCCAGGACCTCTGCAACACACTCAGCTCCCACTTCCATTACAAGATCAAGTCCCTCTATGACAACTTCACTGAACAGAAACAAGGCACTGACACCACACCTATCTCCAGCAACACCAGCCAGCCTATCATCATCGACCGGACCCCTGTCAATCAGAAGACACTACCAAGACCATGAAGAGCATACACTCAGGAGCCCCCACTAACCCCTGCCCGCCGCACATCTTCCACAGAGCTGCTGCCACCATAGCACCCAAACTAGCCAAAGTCAATGAGAAGATCAACAACATCCAGCTCACGACCTTCATAGAAGCTAACTTGACCCTTGACTCCTCCCAATCCAGATTCTGCAGCAACCACAGCACTGAGACTGCCCTCCTAGCCACCACGGATGACGTCCACATTTTTCTCGACCTGGGCCACACGGCGGCCCTCATCCTACTAGACCTCTCTGCAGCCTTTGACACCATCTCCCACTGCACGCTCACCGCCAGACTCCACGACGCCGGCATTCAGGGGACTGCCCTAGACTGGATCTGCTCATTCTTCACAGGCTGAATCCAAAGAATCAGACTCCTGCCCTACCTCTCCGAACCCACAGAGATCAGCTGCGGAGTACCCCTAGGATCATCGCTCAGCCCCACGCTCTTCAACATCTACATGGCCCCCCTCCTCTGCCATCGTCAGAAAGCATGGACTCAGCATAGTATCCTATGCTGATGACACAGCTCATCCTCTCCTTTACCAAGGAACCCAACACCACCTGACACAGCTTCCAGGGAGGAATGAAAGACGTCACTTCCTGAATAAGGAGCAGCTGCCTGAAACTTAACTAGGAGAAAACAGACCCCCTCTGCATGTGACATCTGGTGGCCCACCATACTCAGCAACCCCCCCCACACCCATGGACCGCAATCTCAGCATTATACTCGACTCATCCCTCACTGTGACCCAACAGATCAACTCCGTCACTTCCACGACCTTTAATACCCTCTGCATCCTCAGCAAGACCAAGATATAGATCCCCTCAGAATCCAGAAAGGCCGTCAGCCACACACTCATAACCAGCAGACTGGACTACGGAAACACCCTCTGTGTCGGGATCAACAAATCCCTAATCCAGACCACCCAGGACACCACTGTGAGGCTTGTCCTCGGCATCCCACCTTACCCAGCACCTACGAGACCTCCATTGGCTCCCCGTTGAAAAGAGTGACCTTCATGCTGCTCACTCATGCCTACAAATCCCTCCACAAAACCAGACCCCAATACCTCAATGAAAGAGACTACTTCTATGCACCGAAGGGAAGCCTCCGCTCCGCCGACCTAGTCCTGGCCGACACCCCAAGCATCTGTAGAGCCAGATCGGGAGGAACAGCCTACTCCTAAACTGCAGCCAAGACCGTGAACAAACTCCCCCCCCCCCCTCAGCATCATGCAATCCCCCACTCTGCAAGCATTCAGGAAGAGCCTCAAGACTTAACTCTTTGGATGATATGGAGCTGCACCTCCCACACTTACCCCCAGCGCCTTCAGACCCTCACAAGTGAGTAGCGCACTTCACAAATACCTGATTGATTCATTGTCCTTTTGGGCTTTAGGGAGTTTCTCCTTCCAGTTGTCTATGTCTGACATGGTCCAGCAGCAAAAAGCAAAAAAGCACCAAAAACCCTTTCTCTCCCTTGTTCAAGAGATTTTACAATAGTTTTTAAAATGGGGTGGAAGGTTGTCGAAGCACCCCTGGCCGGTACTAAGCCCCATATCTTTCTAGCCCAGTCCAAAACCCTCCTGCACAGCATTTTGTGACAGATCAAGATGATGTCCTCCAGGAGTCATATTTGCTCTTGGGGTCCCAGGTCCCCAGGGCAGTAATCCACGCTGACTTTCCCTGTGAGTGTACACTAACAGTATTTGGCCTACATGTGTCAATATTTAACCCTGCAGATTACCCCTTTTCCAGTTCACCCTTGCAGAGATATTGGGCTGTGCACTACAGTAGTCTCCCATGCACAGTTGCACAAGTGTGCACATGCATGTACAAATGTGTTCATGTGTAACAAGCCAAGTGCCCCTTATCCCAGCTGTGTCACAGCAGCCTTATCCTAAAAGGCAAACACTGGTGGTAAACACATGCAGCACATTAACCATGTTAATGCAGTGAGTGAAAAACATGTAGTGAGACTCTCTCATAGTAAAAAGGTCAAAACTGGGTGATATAAAAAGCAAAAAAAACAGGGTGTATTTAATGGGTGGAAACCATCTTGCTCCAACAGTCTTATCACAAATTTCTAGATCAGTTTCTTAAGCAACAATTACTTTTCACTCTTTAAGGATGTTGGTTAACTGATACTAAATAATTCTCAATTTCAGGAAATGAAACAAATTTCTGAGTGATTCTTCTTCTGTTTCAGTCTCAGTGTCTGAATTATTTTCAAAACAATATTGGCTCTTTCTTATCCGGAAGTAGTCTTCCCTTAGTTTCACCTATTTTTCATACACTGGAGCTAGATTCATCCACTCAGGCAAAGCATATTTTCAGTTTATAATACTTATTCTTATTGGTCTTTCAGCAACTGGCAATTTACTCTCACTGATTTCTGTATTCAATCGTCTTTAAAGTCTCTTTCTGGTTCACAGTGCTTCTGTTTATAGGTTCTCTTTCTTGGTACCTCTTCAGCTCTTTCTGCTTCTACTGCAGGTTTCCAGCTTTCTTCTTCTTTATGTCTTTGGCTTGAGCCCAATCCTGAGCTGAGACCAGACCTTAAGGTGATTCTTTGATCAAAGTTGTCTTTCTCTGCTTTCGCAAAAATTGAAAGACCCAAGAGGGGTCTTTTTTCACTTTGATTTTTAACTGCACCTGATAGATGCTTTAATCAGAGATGACTTCTTATTGCTGCCTTGCATTCTTTGCATTTCTGCATGATAGTAGCTCTTCCGCCTGATAACTCTGTAGCTGAATTTCAGGAATTTCAGGTCCTTCATCTGGACTTATGTTCACCTGAAATTTTTGTTCATTTTTACTTTTGCTTTTCACTTTGATTTCAACAGTTGCAGAGGGTACTTCACCCCCCTCTGGATTCACCCTACAAATTGAATCTTGGCTCTGCATTGGTTGAGCAGAGCATGTACTTGATCATTCACCTTATCTACCTGCCAGCTACTCTCACTCTCTCTGCGTGAGCACTGATGCACCCCTGTGACATCTTACAGCTCTATTTGTGGATAGGATTATTTGCAAATGGCCTTTCCATCTTTCATCCCAACATCCCTTGCAAACACGCTTCAGGATGGCCACCCAAGTGCCTGCATTCACACTGTGGCAAGGTGTATCATTGTAGGCTTCAATTGACAAGTTCACCTGATGAGAGACAGGTTTCATCACGTCAGCCAGACCTTTGCAATAATCCAGAATAATGTTATCAGTTACCAAAACTAATGCTCCTGAAGGTACAAATGGAAGTCTCATTGTCCTTCCAATCAGGATTTTGTGAGGAGTCAAATCTGTCTTTCTATCTGGAGTACTTCTTATATTCATCAAAACAAGTGGGAGAACAGCAGGTCATTTGAATGCAAAAAGAGGTATTGATGGACAGAATGAAGAACGATGTCATACATTCACCCCAGAGATCTGGGCTAAATCCATCGTTTTTTTTGCTCACCATGCCATTCCAGTTTGGACCCAGCCATATGCAAATCAGTCTTGACCCTGCGCCCAATGGGAAAAGTCCAGCCTGAACTGCCAGGCCAGGTCCTCCCTGGACTGGAAACAAGCATCCTAGGACTGGTTTTGGGCATTTTAGAGAACGGAGGCACAGCATTTTGCCAGCTTCATCTTCATAGTTCCATTGACATGTTCCACCACACCTGAAGAGTTTGGTAGATGATTACAATGAAATATCAACTCGATCTCAAAACCTGGGCAGATATTTGCAACACTTCATTCTTGAAGTATGCACCATGATCTCACTCAACAGAGGTTGGGAGACCAAACCTTGGTATCAATTCTCTAAACAACAATTTGGCAATTTGTCATTTCCCATGAGAAGAGCAGATATCTGCTCTTCTCATGGGGAATTCTTCTACTCATCTGGAGAACAGGCAGACTATTACCAAGACATATTTTAAGTCATTACGCTGTGGTACCTCAGTAAAGTCTGCCTGCAATCTCGTAAACGGGCCTTCTGATTTGCCAATGTGCTTCATAACTGTAATTTTTTCTTGCCCTGATTATATAAATAACAAATTAGACAGCAGCTACACACATTCTCAGCCACATGTTGAAAACCTTTATTTTTCCAATATTTTCAAAATATTCTAACCGGACTGTATCTTCCTGCAAGAATCTGATTATGCAAATATTTACATGTAGGCTGAAACATTTAATTTGGCCAAAAATATTTATTTTCTTAATTTACATACACATGCTGATAATTCTTTTAATAGCCCATCTTATAATTTTTTTTTTCATTATCTGGAGAATCCCTTGGAAATCTTTAAATTTGTTCAGAGACGTCTGCATCAAATCCATGGAGAAACAACTCACATTATTTGAACTTTGTAAATTATCATTTCAGAAATCATTGGTTTGATACTGTTGAACAATTCTATCTTCTTGAAGTGCACAGTATCTGACCAACTGGTCTGATTATTTATTTCAATCAATCAATCAATCAATCAATCAATCAATCAATCAATCAATCAATCAATCAGGGTTCTTATAGAGTGCAGATAATCACCCGTTAGGGTCTCAAGGCACTGGGAGGGTGTTCTCAGTTCAGTCAAAGAGCTAGGCCTTGAGGTCCTTCCTGAATTGAGGCAGTGGAGGTGATTGCCTGAGATGTAAAGATAGAGAGTTCCAGGTCTTTGCATTGAGGTAGGAAAATGATCTTCTTCCGGCCAAGGTCTTGCAGATCTGTGGGATAGTGGCTAGGGCCAGTTGGGTGGAGCGGGGGTGTCTGGTGGGTATGTAGAAGGAGAGGCGGTGGTTGAGGTATGCAGGCCCGGTGTTGTGGAAGGTTTGTAGGCATGCAGAAGGAGCTTGAAAGTGATACTTTTGCTGATTGGGACCCAGTGAAGGTCTTTCAGGTGACCGGATATGTGGCTGTGTGTGGAGGATGTCCAGGATAAGCCTGGGGGTAGGTGTTCTGGATGCTTTGCAATTTCTTTTGGAGTTTTTGGTTGGTGCCGGCATAGAGTGTGTTACCATTGTCGAACTTGCAGCTGACGAGATCCTGGGTCACTGTTCTCCTGGGCTTGTAAGAGATCCACTTGAAAATCTTCAGAAGAAGGCGGAGCATGTGGAAGCAGGAGAATGAGATGGTGTTGATTTGGCGATCAATGAGATCAAGGAATCATGGATGATGCCGAGGTTGTGTGCATGGTCGGTGGAAGGGGGGGTTCCTAGCCCTGCAAGCCACCAGTAGTTGTACTAGGTAGAAGTAGTGGTGCCCAGGATAAGGAGTTCAGTTTTGTTAGAGTTGAGTTTGAAGCAGCTGTCCTTCATCTAGGTGGTAACTGCCTTCATTCCATTGTGAAAGTTGCTCTTAGCGGCTGTAGGTTTGTTGGTGATGGAGAGAATCAGCTGGGTATTGTCAGCGTCGGAGATAATATTGAGACTGGGGTTCCAAGTGGGGCCATGTAGATGTTGAAGAGGGTGGCGCTCAGAGAGGAACCCTGAGGAACTCTGCAGCAGATCTCTATAGGTTCTGAGGAGAATGTGGGCGGTTGACTCTCTGGGTCCGGCCGGTAAGGAAGGAGAGGATACACTCTCAGCCTTTGCCATGGATGCCGGCGCTGTGGAGTCTTGTGCAGACGGTGTGGTTGGAGACATAGTCGAAGGTGGCAGAGAAGTCCAGGAGGACGAGGACAGCATTTTTGTCTCTGTCATGGAGAGTGCGGATGTCATCTGTTGCGGCAAGGAGTGCAGTCTTGTGCTGCGGTTGTTTATGAAGCCTTATTGGGACGGACCCAGGGTGTGGTTTGTTTTGATGAATTTGGTGAGTTGGGCATTGATAGCCTTCTCAATGACTTTGGCTGGGAAGGGGAGCAGAGAGAAGGCTCTGTAATTCATGAGTTCCGTTGGGTCGGCAGAGGGTTTGTAAACAGTGGTTAATCTCTAAATGTTTCTAGTCTTCAGGGAAGGTGGCAGACTTGATGGAGCAATTGATTGTGTGACAGAGTTCGGGGGAGATGGTGACACCAGCTTGGTTAAAATTGTGGTAGGGGCAGCGATACAAGGGGGCTCCAGAGTGGATGTTTTTCATGATCCCTGGAGTGTCGTTAGTAGTGAGGGTGGTCCAGTTGAACAGGGTCAGCTTGGATCTGGAGCATTTGGGTGCAGTGGTTGAGGGTGGGGTGAGTGTGTCCTGGGTTCGCAAACTGTCACAGATAGCTATGATCTTGTGGTGGAAGAAAGTGGTGAGGTTGTTGTAGAGGTCTTGGGAGGGGGGAATGTTGTGGCATCCATGCTGGGTTTGGGGAATTCTTTCATCAGGATGAAGAGTTATTTGCTGTTG
Organism: Lissotriton vulgaris; assembly: GCF_964263255.1. Classification (NCBI taxonomy): domain Eukaryota; kingdom Metazoa; phylum Chordata; class Amphibia; order Caudata; family Salamandridae; genus Lissotriton; species Lissotriton vulgaris. The sequence continues at coordinate 805,290,152 of NC_141694.1, forward strand.
GAGTTGATACCTTCCTGTATAGCAGTTTTCTTTATGGTTATGATGAGGTGATAGTCTATGGTTTTGAAAGCTGCATGGTCTGCCGAGGTATTGCTGCTCCTCCATCTTCTCTCAAGCCATCTGCAGGTGTGCCTGGACTTATGGAGGGCAGGGGAGAACCAGCTGCTTGCCGGATGGTTTGCTGAGGGGAGCCAGTGTGTTGGCGCAGTCGGTGATCTATAGGTGGAGGTTGCATGCTGAGGTGGCGGCATCAGTCGAGGTGAGCAGTAAGGTTTGGCGGAGGGAGGTGGCGAGTTGGTATTTGGACACCTTGTTCCAGCTTCTGCAAGTGTATCAGTCGGAATGGTGATGTTTGGTGGGTTTGGTGAAGGAGAAGTGGACACAGTGGTGGTCAAGCCAATATAAATCGGAGGTGTTGCTGATGGAGATGTCATTGGGGAGTGGTTTTGGGAGGTGACGAGTTGTTTGAGTCCGATAGTGGCAAAGTTCTCCAGTAGGGATGGGGTGTTGTGCTCGTTGAGGTTGTCCAGGTGGAAACTGAGGTCACCGAGGAGGATGTGGTCCGTCGAGTCAAAAGCATGGTGTGCCGTTAAGTCGGCTATGAATTCGCTGAAGGGGGGCTGGGGTCCAGGAGGTCTGTAGACGAGGGTGCTGCAGAGGTTTGTGCTTGGGTTCGTTCCAGTTGGTCTGGACCTTGAAGTGGAGGCGCTCCATGTCAGGTGAGTGGACATCAGAGCTAGTTGTGAGGCATAGGGTGTTTTTGTGTACGATGGTGATGCCTCCTCCAAGTCAGTTGGTGTGGTTCTTGTGGTTGATTTTGTAACCATCAGGGATGGTGGTGGGGATGTCCAGGGTTGAGGTGGAGCTCATTCAGGTTTCCATAAAGCAGGCGACAAGGGGGAGATGGAGTTGAGCATGTCCCTGACCTCCACAGTAAGTAGGATGCAGCTGATGTGGTTACGTTTGGTTCTTGGGGGCCATGTGGTTGGTAGGTCTGGTGTGTGGAGACAGGAGTTGGTGCAGTTGTGGCAGGTGAACGGGCCTTTGCAAGGCGGTCAGCGGTGGTTCGTCCGGTGTTGAGGGAATGAAGGATACTGGCATTGTAGCAGTGAAAGGCATAGGGACCAGGGCCTGTGGCGTTGAACATGGTCCAGGTGCAGATGGGCTTGCCTTTAGCCGCAGCCACCATTAAGAGGAGAGGGGTAGGGAGGTGGGAGTGGCTGGTCAGCTGGGAGGCAGAAAGCAGAGCTGGTAGGGGGTGGGCTATAGGGACAGAACAGCGGCAAGGATGGGATGAAAAGAGGCACAGAATAAGGGGAAAAAGAGGAAAAAGAGGAAAAAAAGAAAATGAAAAAGGCTAAAAATGTAGAACAAGAGATGAGAAGTAACAGGAAAGCAGAGACAGACTCACCATGGGCCACCTGGGATGAGGCACAGTCAGGATCCTGCAGGTAGAGGAGGGTCTCAAATTCAAGACCTGGAGTGCAGAGGGGCAACAGCTACTAGGTGAAGCTAAATGGCAGGGGAGCTACAGACACTGACAAAAAGGTCAGTGAGGGTGCTTCTTTCACATATTCTTACCAGACTTAAGGGCTATACACTTCACTACCACTACTTCTTTAGGTTTCTGTGTTACCATCAACAAAGCCAGAATATGCATTCCATATTTTATTGAAGTTCCTGAAGGTGTCATCAAGCCCCTTTGTAAGAATAGCTGCCCAAAATCATGATCAACACTAAAGCCATACTGGCTAGCTGTATAGATTGTCACAAACAAATTGTCTGACAAGAAGCAAACTCTTGGCAAACCAATTAATTCTGCCACTTGTGCTGATGTCACATTTGGTAAGGAGGATGCTTCAAGCATCTCGATGATAGAGCATACTGCATAAGCAGTACTTAACCCTCCATATAGGTCTCTGAACAACAACCATCTATAAACAATGTACATTCTGCCAGTTCCATTTGGGCTGCATTTATGTCTGGTCTTGGTTTTGTGCACAATTCTCTCACTTCCATACAATCATGATCCAATTCACAATCTGTTTCAACTTCCCTTTCTTCACAATTTTTGTCTAAAATCAGAAGCAATGTTACTGGATTTAAATCATTGCATCTCTTCATAGAAATATGCTCTGATGCAAGAATGATTTGCTCATAAAGTGTCAATCTGCTTTCCGTTATGTGCTGTGGTCTGATCCTTCTCAAAAGAATCTCAACTGAATGTGGGATATACATATTTAACATCTTACCCGTGACAATTCTTTCTCTTTTCTCAAGTGGCAAACAAACTGCTGCAACCAATTTTAAAAAACTCTAAAATTTACAGCTACTGAATCCAATGCACCTGAAAGATACGGCACATCCATCTCTTTCATGAAAACACTCTGGGTGATCAGTGGGCCTAATTTCAGAACTGCAGAAATACATTCTTTAGCGATTCCCCTCACACTGTTCTCAATGTAGTGTCTGAAATAAATGACTTCTTTTTCACAAAACTGCATTTTAGTCAGGGAGACTTTATGTCCATTTTCAGGGAGATAGTTTCACAAAGCAATGCTCTCTAATTTACAATTATCCTTTGACAAAGATGCTATTAGTAAGTCAGCTATATATTGAACTAGGACTGAGTTACATGGCAAGTTTGGGCTCTTAAATCCATTTTCAGCATCTGACAGAAAATTGAAGTACTCACAGTATACCCTGTGGGATTCTACACCAGACAAGAACTTTAATCAAAAAAGAAGTGCAAAAAGGAACTGTGAATCCTCATGTAATGGGATTAAGAAGAACGCTTTGCATAAGTCAATGACTGTATGCCATTCTGCTTTTTGATAGAATCTGTATTAATATTGCTGCTAGATCCAGTATCACTGGACAACAAGGAACAACAATTGTATTTATTTTTCGGATGAAATGTGCGATCCTCCATTTGCCATTTGGCTTTTTGACTTCGATCACAAGAGAATTGCAAGCACTTCTGGAAGAATTCCCTGCTCAACAATACTTTTTGACTTCTGGTATCACTTCCTTCTTCAACATCTTTTGTAAGTCTGTACTGTCTTGAACTAGGAAGTATTGCATCTGGTTTGATATTTATTTTTACTGGTTCAACAGCCCAATTTCCTTGCCAGTATAACCCCATACCTCTTCCTTGACAGTATGTTTTAAATCTAGAGGTAGATTATCTTTTCTCAAAACTGGGTACAACATGATTTTAGTGTCTTCTGAATTGATTTTTGAAACTGCTTTTTCATTTTGAGTTTCTATTATAACACCATCCAGTGTGAAATATATTACGCAATTCATCTTGCAAATATTATCCCTACCAAACAAGTTCACAGGACTTGAACCACATGATGTGGAGAAGTGTGGCTCAATGGTTAGAGCGGCAGACCCTGATGCGGAGGTCTGGCCTGGGACCAGGGTCAATTCCCACCTCAGCGGCTCTTGGACTCAATTTCCCAGGACCTGATAATTCTCGCCTCAGTGCCTTGTCTAATCATGGGTCCCACTCTGTGACTCTGGGCAATAGCTTGCTTAATCCCCACAATGGCCCCAACAGCGCCTGGATGCCTGGCTTCACCTTGGGGGTGCCCAGGAGTGGACATCTCACAGGAAAGCCAGGAAGGGTTCCACAGCGGTACGAGTGCAGTGCCGGGACGCCCCGTTGCTGAGGCAGCTGTGCGCTTTACAAGTACAACTGATGACACTTAATCACAGCCTTCACTGTCTCACTTGCTGGTGCATTACAAATACCAAGTCTAGCTGGTTCTTGTGTCAGCCACCACAAAACGGCCTTGCATTCTATCCACAAATATGCCAAGACGTGGGTTCCGTGGTCACTACGCCACTGGAGTCAAGCTATCCTGGCTGTTGACGGCTGATAGCCAGGACACCGGTCCTAGGATGCTTGATTCCGGTCCAGGGAAGACATGACTTGGCAGTTCGGGCTGGACTGTTCCCATGAGGCACAGGGTCAAGACTGATTTTCATATGGCCATGTCTGAACTGGGGTGGCGTGGTGAGCAAAATAACGATGGATTAAACCCAGATCTGTGACTGGGGGTGAATGTTTTGCCAATGTGCAACATTCCATACATCATCTTGTGTGTTTTTCTATCCACAAATCTCCAGGAACCACAATTTTAAACAGCATATACAAATCTGCCATAACATTTGAGAATGTGTCAACTAATTCATTTCTTCATTAAACTTTGCTGAATCCTCTCTCAATTTCAGAACATTATTTGTAAATACATGCACATCTGCCCATACCAAAGTTCCTTCATGTACTTCCAATAAAGGGAATTCCACTACTGTGGCTGTCCCTACTTCTGATTCACTTGCGATATTCCTTGCCTTTCCCTCAGCCCCCTTCATTTTCTTTTTATTTGCTGTCCATTTCTTCTGTTTTGCTCCATATTTCTTAAAATTATTCCACTCTCTTATTGTCTCAATTACGTTCTTAATATGAGCTTTTGAGGTAATCAAAACCATCTCTTTAATTTCATCATGAGTTAAATCCATTTTATAATAACGTTTAAGAAGAATTATGCTGCTGATGTCAACTTCCAGCTCATCAGCCAATTCTTCTAATTTATCATTAGCCTTCTTGGCACACCTATTTGCTTCTTTGATCAAATAACGAATTTCATCAATATTGTAATTCAGTAACCTGTTGAAATCCAAATGTTCCTTGTTACATTTTACCAAATTCAATTTTTTGTTTTTCAAAACAAATTTCCTTAGGCAGAGGCTCTACTACTACTGCTCTCACATGAGAAACCTGCATTTCGTCTCTAATACCATGCTGCCAGTAGTACTATGCACTTCTATTATGGCTATTGCCTCTGTTTGGATATTCAGTACAATCCCAGTAGGGGCTTGTGCCATTCCTTTATCCCCCCCCCAGCATCCTTATCAACAGATTGAGCTGCCTACATTGATCTATTCATATACGGAGTAGGTATAGAATTTAATATTTCACTTATGACTTGATTATTCTCACCACCATCTGACTCCACATACTTCTTTTTCTTATTCTATTCCTTTACCCTGCCCTTATCAATTAAGTGTTGCAAAACACATGTTTACACTCTCTATCATATTCTCCATCCAACTTTGCTCTTCATGATCTACTTTACTCTCTAACCAACCCCTGAATGACTTCTTCATGTTTTTACTTTTTTCTTTCTCACTTCTTTTCAGTTGTCATAAGATCCAAATTATTAAATGTCTTAAACTGTATGATTTTAGGCACTGGCTCCATATCCAACGTGGTTTGCCTTTGGAAATCTAGCTGTTGAATATTAAAGGTAGTAATAAATATCAAACGTGTTAGAGAGGAAAGGCTAGAGCTAGTTCACTTCCCCTAGTAATGTATGACAATCAATTGAAACTAGCTACAGGGTAGAAGCTCCTAATTTGTGTTTGCAGATGGAAAAGCATTTTGAAAAATATTTTTGGGGAAGACCCTCACCCACTAACCTAGTTTGTGGCATGCTTCATCATTGAGTCCCACCCAAAGCACTGAGTGTGCCTCTGGTGTGCTTCAACGCCTGATTATAGTGGAGTGGGTATTGTGTCTTGAGTGTACAGTGAAGGTGAAAAGTGTGTGGATTAAAAAAACTGTCCAAAGGTTCCCTGGACTCAAAAGGCTACTTCAATGGTGGGTGCTTGGCAGTTATAAAAACTGAGAGGTGGATATTAGTGGAGATAATTAATGACTCCAATATCCAGTATGGTCAACATGTTTCAGCCAGGTATCAGTACTAAACTGGCTTTCATCAGGACCTTCTGTGTTTTAAGTAAAATAATAGTCTTAAAGAGTGTATATTTGAGACCAACTATGGGGCGCACACGCTAAGGTGCGATACGTGGAAGAGGATGATTTGCTCTAATCGTTCAGTTCTCTGAAACTTTCAGAAATAAGCCCCATGAGTTCCATGGGGGGCCCGACCACTTGTCACACATTCATGCCCGTACCTACTGCAGCCACATCGGAACTCCGTCAAAGGTACCCTCCAATGGAAACTCTAACTCATACTCAAAATACATTCACAAACTCAATACTCCCTATTCATATTTGCACCCCGAATTCTTTCAGGAATGCTCAGCCACTTCTAAGGTGGCTCCAACTCCCAAAAACTGAGAAGTTTCCAAATGGCTTTTTTCTTTCATGCTTATGCATAAATTGCTCATAATGTTTACATAAACCACACAAAGCCCTTGGGGATCCCTTAAAGATGAGATCCTCTTGTACAAACCATGCTCTGCTACCAAAAATGTTGTGAGAGCTGCACCACAATTATTTCCTGAACCCCAAAATTGCAAACCCCCCATATCCTTCTCATTTAAATAGCAGTAAGAAACCACCCTCCACCTTTAGTCAAACAAACTTAACAGAGTAAAAACTCTTTTAGAAATGGGACTGCTCAAGAACAGTTTAATACAGAATAATTAATATAACATTACAAAATTAGTTGCAAAGTTTAGTCACAGGGGTCGATAATGTAGGAAATGTAGGAAATGCATCCTAGCCAATTAACAAAAAATCCCTCAAAATTGTAAATGTCACACACATGGGGACTACAGACAGATCTTAGTAAAAAAAGAAATATTCTCAGACATTGTCTCAGGAGGAAAATAAGAAATTACCCCAGATCATTTAAAACCAGCGATTTTATACACATTCTATGCATATTAATTAACAAAACTGCATGGTATGATCATGGTTAGATCACATTGGCAAATCACAAATAATTACATGGATTTCAAAGGTTCTTAACACTAACCCATTCCATAAGGTAAGAGTAATCTTCCTCTTGCTTACTCAGAAACTACACTCTGGAAATGTTCAATCAAATATGAAACATTTATTAAACAATAGCCCATGGAGTGATGTCCATTTGCACATTCATGTCGGAACTTCAAGTGAAAATCCTTCAAAAATGTATTTTAGGCATATGAGGGAAAGTTTCTTTCACAATACGCACTTTATATTCTCTCTATTACATCAGAACACTGATGTCACTGCCATGTTCTGTGGAAACTGTGGGGTGAGAAGACTTGTAGTGGACTGGTGATTGGGATAGAGAAATCAGTAGGTGAGAGATTATCATAAATCCAGAAATTGCAACCAGTTCAATTAAACAGAGTTTCACATTGTAAGTGTGGCACAACTATAATGCATTATTTTTCACACTTGTAAATAATATAATCATCTTATTTTAAGTGAAAGATCATTAATTCATCCTGGATGGTCATGTGCTTTATAAAAAGGATTAATTCCCGAATGTATTTATCATCCAAATTTGCATATCTGAAAAATCCTCAATATTAGCAGTGTGGGTCAGAATATTTGGGATTTTTGAAACCTTGATAATAACTCACATCAGATTTGTGGCATCACTTCCTCATAGCATTATATGTTGTAACTCTCCAAAGATTTACTGATGTTCTTTATTTTCCTCCAAGTGTGCTACCTGGTTCTAAATTGCTCCTTGTCAAAGTTCATGAAATAATTGACAAAATTAATGTGACGGAGTGAAAAAGCAGCATCTTTTATGTCCCACTGTGTTACTTTCAGACTTTTTGGGGTAGTTATGTCCAATGACATCTTAATACTGAGTCCCCTACCCTCATACCTGAAATTAAAGTGTGATTTCCATGTAAACTGGGACCTGGCCATTAGACTTTGAAACATGTTTATTATGCCCCATTAGTACTGTCAGAATTAAATTCATTCATTCATTTTTCTGCTTCATTTCATGGGGCAAAAGAGAATGTCACAAGATCCATTGAATATTCCTGCTCTGTAGTTAGTTAAGACTATATTTTCACACTTGTGTTGTTTATAGAGCAGCAACAATTGTGATGTGCACTGCCAAAGATTATCCCATGGTTAGGAAGAAGCAAGGAGAGGAAAAGACTGTTTGACAGGTTCATAGTCATTCAGATAGTTTGACAAGTAGGCAAGGGTGTTAGCAAACATACAATCAGACGCCAGATGAGATTTACATAATGCTGGATGGCAGATAGACAGAGAAGCTAAAAGAAAAATATATAAATAGAAAAAGAAGTAGACACATTGACACACAGACCACAGATACGCACACATAGAGATCCAGGTGCATGCTCAGTAGGATAGGTGGATGGATGGATGGATGAATGGATGGGTGGATGGATGGATGGCTGGATGGTTGGAAGGATGGAAGGATGGACTCACACCATGATGAATCTGCAGTAGTCATCCCATTCTTTGAGAGGATTTCCTACATAAGTCCTCAATTTTGAAGTTGAGCCAGAACCCTGAGGAGACCTTTCCAATGCTACTAGGGATGCTCTCTGATTTCTAACTAATTTTGCTATTCATTGGAACTTAAAATATGTTTGAGTTTGCTTATTATTGTGTATTGTCCTAGTGCCAAGAATCTTCATAGCAATGCCTTTATGCATTTGTACTTTAAAATTCCTGCATTCCATCTTTTGAATTTTGCAATAAACCTTTAAAAAGGTTCTAATACCACCCTAGAACTCACTTATCAACTCTGTCCTTTCTTATTTCACTGTATTTTTGAGATGTTGTTTTGCACCTTATCTTGGGGCATATTGTCTCATGAAATCTAGATTTAACACATTCCTCTATCCATTCACTTGTGGGCGTGCTGTTGAGGTGTATTTTAGGGTTTCAAATGTTAGGCACCCACACATACTATTCAGGTCTAGAAGCTCAGAGGACAAGCTTGGCCTTGTTGTGATCTGTGTCCCCTCACTGACATTGCTTCTGAGGGTCAGACCCCTATATGCCTTCGCTCCTTTCAAAGATTTCTCCCTCCTTTGATGATGAAACATTGAACTGGAGTCTATAAAATTTTTACCTTGTGAAATGTCCAGGTATCAAGGTAAAAATAAACCATAAGTCTACACTGGGAGACCATCAAATCCTGGTCCAACAACTTTTAATGGAAACCAATTTGATGCTTGATTTTACTATGTGAGAATGCTGTTTTTCTTCTGCCTACTTGCAGGATTTATACTCTTTTTAAAAAAGAAATCCTAGTGATAATAACCAGTAAGTGGTAACAAGCAACATTGTTACTGTTTTGGTAGAAGGACTGAAAGCTTGCAAATCTAATTTACTTGTGTACAGCACAGTATTCTCAAATGGTGTAGGATAGACATACTGAATCCGAAATATCGATCGGACAGAATACCTTTACCACAATATCGGTGGCCAAAATATCAAAAAGTAAGTTTTTATATGTTTCCATATTTCCTACATCCAACTCCACATATATGTACCTTGTTCATATATATATATATTCAAGGTACATTTCTGTGGAGTGAAAAAGAGTAAATCCTTACCTGTGCTGTGCTGACAGAATCCTAAAATATATTCTACGGTAAAATGTTTCTTCTAGATCATTTTCTATTGGTCTAAACCTCATTACCATGAATTCCCACAGAATATATGAACGTCTTTGTCTAAAGCCCTGTAGAGGAGTACGGATTTTTCTAGTTAGTGAGACCCCCCTATTCCCCACCTTAGAAGGCAAATCTATGCATGATTTCATTTAAAACTGTACTGAGTTCTTTGCACTTATATGCTTTGCTGCTAAACTTGCTCATGCCACCTTTTCTGTATTTGCTATTAATTCTTATATAAAGTACTGAAACGAGGATCTTTGGCTGTCATTCTTATGAGGGTGTTTCAGCATCATTGTCTGAGTTCTCGAAACTAGAAAAGAGACGGTTCCAGTTGGGGAGCACCAAAGTTCGTATCAGGACCGCACCGCTCCCAGTCCTAGATTTTATCACACCCCGTGATCTAGGATTTGATATAGATTTCTGTGCCGTTATCCTCTAATAAAATGTGGTATTCTGGTTTGGATGCCATGTACCTTCCCCGCCTACCTGTCTTGCTGCTCAGCCTGTGTGGATGAATGGTGGAATGTTGGAGTGTGTGATGTAATGATAGAATGTGGTGTATGCCTGTGGGATGGATGACAGTTGGGAGATTGGGCAGAGCAGCAAGAGAGCTGCTCCTGTTGGGGCTTTAATGATCTTATGATTCAAACGTATAATCTTCAATAAACCTACTTAAATCATCACATCTCGGCTACAGCCTATCTTATCACATAAAACAATTATTCACTCTTCAGCAACAATCCACTGAGTCCCTGCAATAAACGTCTTCTCTTGTAAGTTCTGAAATTCTTACCGCTACTGTTTCAATTATATAACCAGTGAGTAAACGTGATGAAATTGGTTCAGGCCTGCTCTCTGCGGTAATTTTAACAGAATAACACAGTCTTAAAGCCCTCCTGTTAGTCAAGGAGATAGTTTGAATTATGGAACATTTCTACTTTAAGCCCATCTCTCAAGAGATTCCAACGAGCCATTAGACAAAGCTAAGAACTATTCTAAAGGCTCACATTGTTATGTTGCTAAGCTGCTGTGAAAGGCGTGCTATATTTTTTTGCCCTGGTAACCACAGATGCACAGCTTTTTTCCTTTGAAAGTGTATTTAATAACTTCCATGTGAATGATTTTGTATTTATTTTATAATTAAAGAATATCGGGATAGATAATGTGATCTATTTTCAGGAATACATGTATGTTGCGTGTGATTGAACGTGGGGAGGGAGAAATAAGGTCGCATGCATGAATATAAAATACTTTCACAGGATTCGCCTCAGCAAGGATGGATTTTTTCTCCATATTCGCCAATTTGTAGCTGGCTTAGAATGTATGCAGCAATGTGAAAAGCTGAGGGGTTTGTATCTATGACATTAATGATACAGGAAGCAGGCATGTGGTGGTGCTTGCATGAAGAATTAATGGGTAGGAGGGTACAGAAAGGCATCGAAGAAATACAGTCGCCGCTTTTAAAACTGCGACTTAAGTGATTAAATATTAAGACTTTTCCGAAGTAGAATCCAAGTTAAACATATTTATTTATTAGCACCCTTTGGAGAATAATGAGATTGTCTCAGTCAATCACATTGCTTAAAATGGTGGCCTAGTTTGCGGGCATTGTAAATTCTCTGGCAGGGGTTCAAAGCAGATATGAACTGGAGTGCTTAATTGCCTGCATTGGGTGAGATGAGAGGTGTGGACGCAAATTAAACCTTTGCTCAAACGCTGGGCCACAACAGCTGTTAATTGCCCTGCCTCTCGTTGAGTTCACTTGCTTTTAGCTTGGGTTCACAAATGGGAGGTAGACCAGGTCATTACCAGCCGGCAAAACCCTCGTGGATGGTGTGGAACTGCGATGATTAAATTAAAAAATGAAATAATTGTATAAACAGGAGTAAACATTCCCAGATTATCTGAGGATAATTAGGAGAAATGTGGAAAATGATAGAAAATAAGGAAATTCAAGCTCAGTATGTAGGAGTGAATGCAAGTTAGGATGATAGAGCGTGCAGGTCACCCGACTCTTATTTACCAAATATACGCTCCTGGGCCCATAACGTTGTTTACCACTATATTTCACAAATCAGGTAACTTACACACCGCTATCAGTAATCCTTGTTCTTTTCTTTTTATTTCCGTGTACCTGACTTACCACTCCTTGTAACAGGTACCTAAAATCTCAACGGATCAGGAGCTATCAGAGGGTAGGAAGATAACACAAACCAAAAATACCATATACAAATTGAAAAATGTTTGCACTTTTATAATAACCACAAACGCAAGAAGTTTTAAACACCTTTATCTAATTAATCTTAATCATCCAATGCCATGAGAATGAAATTTACACAGATCAAAACATCAATAACTAAGATCGGAAATATAATATAGCTATGGATCAAAGTAAGAATCATCTATAACTCAAAAATAGAGGAAATGGGAAAATAAGGAACACGCTAATTTTGTCTAACAGACTTTCACGACGTTACTAAAGGCGGTAAGGAAAGGGAACATACTAATCAATATTTGACTTTCGAAATATACTAATGATTCAGAGGAAAACGAAACTTATCAAGATGTACTTTTCTCCTATAGGAAGGGTAAGAATGGAACATACTATATATGCACACAGTTCAGTATTTTACTAAGGTAGGGAGAAGCTATGGAACATGCTAGAAAAATACTTTACGTGAGAGTCAAATGTCAGAGAAATTTTGACATAGGCAAGTTTGCTTTATTTAAGAAATGGGAGAGAGGAAAGAGTTTAGATAGACAAACACCCACATGGAGATTATATTTACCTAGGACAGAAGGGAGACTAACCCTGGCCACGGGTCAGTTGGAAAAGGCGGGAAAGAACCCTCAAGGACTTAGGATGCCAGTAGGCGAGCAGGTACAGCTCATGGACAGTCAGGACAGGACAACCTCAGGATTCGGATCAGGACTGGGCTCACCAAAGGGTACGACCAACACCTGCAGCTTTGGATGCAACGCCTGCGCTACGCCCTCTCTGCAAGGAATCTGCCAATAACCCCGATTGGGTTCTCGAATCTCCCAGCAAAGTGCTTCGTCAGCACTTAAGGTCTCTCCACCCCAGACTGAGTTTGTGGAAATTTAGGACAGAGTGCTCCGCAGCTCTCTGTATCACCTATAGAGTTCGTAGGGTCAGTGACAGGTCAGCTATTCGGACAAGTTGGACAATTTCTCTAGCTAAACCTAGGCTAGTTATACTGTTTTCGGGTCAGTGTACCACCCACCAATGTTGCAAGTGAAAGGATGCCCAACTTCGGATTGGACAAGAGAGGTGGTTAGGTCATGACACCACCTATAATTTGAACTTTCCCATACTAAATATTCAATTTTCGAAGCCACCTCTTACATTCCAGTTCCCATGGCATAGAAATTCAGAATACAATAGAGCATACAGAAAATATCGCAAAATGTATTGAGTGCAGGTACGAGTTGATGTCTTTTCGCTGGGCATGGGTCACTTTCAAAGGAGCATCTTAGCTTCAGCAGCCAGCTGGCTGATTTCCACTGCTGCAAGACTCTCTTTTCCCTCATCACGTGATTAGTACCGCACGTGCTTCAAAGATGGAGTGGCACACCTCTCCCAGGCCCGCAAAGATCGATACATGAAAAGTAAGTGAAAACAATTTAGAAACACAGAAAAAATGAATACACTGTATACCATGATTGGCTATACTACATCCCTTACTTTACAATAACTATAGCATTAGGAGTTAAGCAGAATGAAACGGCTTGAGCAAAAGCAGCAGTGCAAGCGAAGAGCATGTGAGAAACAAAGCGGCTATTTTAGCTGTACTGCGCATGAGCAACAAGTTCCCTCCAGAACTGCGAGTGCGTCACATCACATGGGTATGACCGACGCATGCGCAGACTAGAATCCCGCATAGCAGAGACCATTTTAGGTGCAAGCGTAGTTAGGATTAGTAGACACATAAGCAAGCGTCACTGGGACACCCCCGTGTAGTGAAAAAATGCAATATTAATAAGACAAAACGTGTTGATTATGACGTTAACGTTATTCGAGGTTCATGAATACAAGCAAGCCGCGTAACGTGCGAATCCTTGCTCCATCAATCCCCTCTTTGATGATATTTACTATCATCACTATTAATGGAACCAGATGCCAACTTTCTCTTTGACAGTTCACCCATTTCAATTTCTACAAACTTCTTATTGAGCCTTTTTTCTGCATCCTTATTAGGATGGGAATTCTTCAATTTTTTGTAAATCTGATTATTCAGTTCTTCTAATTCAAGCTCATCAACATTCCGTGTCACTCCTCTCTTATTCACAGCATACTTCTTTTTGCATTTTTGACATTTACAGCAAATTATTATTATTAGCACAATTAAACTTATTCCTGCTATTGGCATCAGTATTTTACTCACAAGACTTTTACCTACGTTAGAAAACCAAGTACCTACAGCGGAGAGACCATCAGTTAGTCTCTTCCAGGCACTGTCAACCTCCAGTGGTTTGAGCTCCTTTTCCAAATTAGTTATATTTCTTACATATTTCTTAATTTCAACACTCTTATCAGGAATGTAAGTGCAACAATGTTGCGCTTTCAACATTCTACAGACTCCGCCCTCTTTTGCCAATAAGGTATCAAGAGCAAGTCTATTCTGTAAAACCATTGATCTGATCGCAACCATTTCAGTTTTGACCAGCAAGAAACCAGCAGCAGTGTCAGTTGATAACCGATCCACCACTGTAGACATTTTGCAAATTCTGTGTGTATTCAGAACCACTCCCACTCCAGGTATCAATGCACTAAATATATCACCTAAAATTTCTCCTACACTTTCTCTTCTACTACGCACTAAACCATTAGTATTTTCATTGCTTCCAGCGGCGTCATTCACATGGTATATTTTCGGGAAGACAATTCCAAAATAGCAGCTTCCATCCCAGTGATCCGGCAATTTGAAATAAGCCTTGTTTCCACATATATAATAAATTCCAGGAAACACAGGTTCTGACCCATTTTTGAAACCCCAACCTCCAATTACTTTGTAATTGTGTTCCCATTCACTGGAACCAATGAATATATTATTGTAATAACTGGTCTTTTCTCTATGAAGACAAAGCTTCCCTTTTCTTTCAAAATCCAGTAACAGTGCAGGGTTTGCTTCACCATTTGAGGTGCTTTCCATGTTTTCTGCCCATTTAGGAGTTTTCTGTCTTTTATCATTTGCCTTTCTTTGGAAACTTTCCCTTCTTTTCTCTGCCATGTTTAGAAACATTTTCTCTTGTTCATGTAATGAACAGGTCAAGTTATCTCGGTGTGCTTCACCTAAATCTATAGTACCTATTGTCAGAAAGTATTCTCCCATATAACGTGTCACGTCACTTTAAGTATGTACAATATTCAGGTTTCCACGAATAGGAAGTTCAGAAAAAATTACGTCAGAGTTAGAATAGTAATACTGTAAAGTTCCTCTATAAAATAAGCTTGCTAAAATACTACAGGAAATTCCATAGGTTAGGGGTAAATGGTGATAGGTCACACCTTCAGCTACAGAAGTGGGTAGCTTCATACAGACATAGCAGTCTTCTACTTCCATGGCTTCTACATAGTGTACTAAAAGGTTTGCAAATACATTTAAATGTGTTCTGTTTTTGATTCTGTGATAATGTAGTCCTCCCTCATCTGATGCATCTACGTCCATTTTTGTCTGTCTAAGACTAAATGTTTTCTCACGTCTTTCTACACTTCGTGGTGTCTCTTCTGTCAGCAGAACTTCTGTGTCTTTTGTCACTTGTTTAGTAGGATATAGGTTAGAGTCTTTACTTATCATGAACGGTATTGTAATTGTTAATCCTATCCATAATATCAGTACTATTGCTACACTACAAAAACATATTTTACAGCATGTTTTACAGAAATTCTGTCTAGGTCTTCCATTCACATTAGAATCAGACATTGTGGCTCAAAAGAAGTTTTCCAACCCCTCTTTGTAACTTTACACAGGTGGCTTACGCAGGGAAACTTTTTCAGGTTGGGTCTTCTTCTTCGGAAACTTGGTCAGTAATCAGTTCTTCATCACTCTCGTCACTTATTTCGAGGTCCTCAAATTCCTCTAGCACTAGGTAAGTCTATTCGGGACTCCGATACTTTTCGTGTTGTCTTTTTATTCTGCTACTTCTTCTTTTGGGCTTGGCTCCAGCTTTCTCTTTTTCACTGGAGGCCCTTTTCCTGTCTTCTAGCTTTTCCTCTACAGTTTTCAATCTTAGTCTCAGTCTTTTTATGAATCTTGGTTCACTCTTCTTCTTTTTGAGTCTTTTAACTGGCACTGTGGTTTTACTTTCTTCTAATGGTCGTTTATTTTCATTTTGTTGTGGCACATTTGTTTCAACACTATCTTCTTCCCTTCCTGTCTGACTAGTTCCAGGTCTTATTTCAGTCTCTTCTGCCTG
Organism: Lissotriton vulgaris; assembly: GCF_964263255.1. Lineage (NCBI taxonomy): Eukaryota > Metazoa > Chordata > Amphibia > Caudata > Salamandridae > Lissotriton > Lissotriton vulgaris. The sequence continues at coordinate 805,306,022 of NC_141694.1, forward strand.
GTTACTAAGCTGGCCATGTTCAGGTGTACGCTGATTGTGACTTTCGTTTGTTTCAATTTCTGTTTCCTGAACACATTCGTCTATTTCTATCTGATCCTGTTCATGCACTTCGAACCCTTGATTTTCTTCCACATGAACTTCAGCCCTAATTTCTAACTGTCCCTTTTCAGTCTCTGGAGTTCTTGGGGGTGTGTTGATAACCTGCCCTGTCCCTATCTGACCTTCCTCTTCATCAGATTTGACATGGATTTCGATTATCTGATTATCTCCTTCTATTCCTGTCTCGTCCTCACTCTCCCACTCTCTATCTAAGTAGGTGTATCTTCAGGTTCTTATTGGATCGAGAGTCAGATCGTCTGCTGGGACGCACTCGTCTTGACTGGTGCTCGGTTGTTCATCATCAGCTATTTCAGGACCAACGTCTGGAGACCCTTCAGCTGCACAACCTTCAGCCTCAGTTGCTTCTTCTCCTGTCACCCTCTTGGTATGACTGGCATGGATCCACTTTGGCACACCTGCACACTTCACCGCGGTTGTGGTGACAAGAATCACTTGTCTCGGTTTCCCCCACTTCGGTGCAAGGCAACTCGACCGGGTGTGTTTCTTTAGAACAACCCAATCACCTGGGTTCAAATTATGGACTGGAGTTGTTGGCCTGGCGACGGCGTCTTCCCCAATCTGGTGAGAGATAGAACGCACTTGGTCACCCAGTTGCTTGCAGTATTCTAGTACCAAATCATCAGAAATACTTAGCAGTTTGTGTCCTGGTACCCATGCCTGCCGCATCACTCTTCCCATCAGTATCTCATGGGGACTCAAGCCTGTTTTTCGGTCTGGAATACTTCTCAGTCCCATCAGGACAAGGGGTAAAGCGTCTATCCAATTCAATCCAGTAGAGTTATACATTTTTCCCAGTCTTGACTTTATAGTGCCATTCAGCTGTTCTACTACTCCAGAAGCCTCTGAATGATATGCACAGTGCAGTTTTTGTGTAATTTTGAATGCTTCACAGAGCAGAGTTATTACGTCATTGGAAAAATGCCCACCTCTGTCTGATTCAATTGTGACCGGAAAACCGAACCTAGGTATCAGTTCCCTTAGAAACAACTTGGCTACAGTAATGGTGTCATTTTTCTTAGCTGGGTAAGCTTCCACCCATTTTGAGAACAGGCAGACTATGACAAGGACGTACTTCATTCCTTTACAACGGGGTAACTGTATAAAGTCAACTTGTAGTCTGATAAAAGGGCCCTCTGCCTTTCCAATTGTACTTGGCAACACCACTGTTTTCTTCCCAGGATTAAACTGCTGACAAGTTAAGCACCTCTGGCAAAGTGCCTCTGCAATGTTCCTGAACTTCGAATTGTACCATGCCTGTTTGAAAACACGGACCTTTGCATCTTTCCCTATGTGTGTGTCTCCATGTATCAGTCTAGCCATAGGAGCAATCAAGCTGTCTGGTAACACAGGCATACCATCACTGCAGACAATGACACCATCCTCATTCCTTGGTCGACAACCAGATTTTTCCCATCTTTCCTTTTCCTCTGGTTCTGCTGCCGTTTGCAACTCTTTCAGTTCTTCCCAAGTTGATACATCCTCAAACACCACAAGTTGGCAGCTGTTTCCGATTCCCCCCAAATTGATATTGACTGACATTCTATGTCTTGCACAATGTTGGGCTACTTGGTCAGCATATCTGTTTCCGGCTGTCTTATCGTCATTGCCAGATTTGTGAGCAGCACACTTGACCACTGCCAATTCTTTCGGTAACTGGATTGCTTCCAGTAGGTTCTGCACCACTTTCCCATTTCTGATAGGGGTACCTGATGAAGTCATAAACTCTCTTTGCAGCCACAATTGCCCGAAGTCATGCACAACCCCGTAACCATACTGACTATCAGTGTATATGGTTACTCTTTTGTTTTTCCCATTTTTACAAGCTCTTGCCAATGCAACCAATTCAGCTACTTGTGCAGACTTTACTCCAAATAGGTAGGATGCTTCTACTGTCTTTTCTAGAGTGCACACAGCATAGGCAGCACTTAGACCTCCATCCCTATGTCTTAAACATGAGCCATCTACAAACAATTCAATATCTTCTATCGGCAAGGCCGTTTCCTTGATATCTGGGCGTGGTTTTGTGCTAAATTCAGTCAGGTCAATGCAGTTATGCTCGACCTCTTCTTTGACTTCTGCAGCCAGAGTATCTGGTAATAGAGTTGCTGGATTCAGTATATTACATCTAGTGACGGTTACATTTGCTGCACCCACCAGGATTCTTTCATACTTAGTCAGCCGACTAGGTGTGAGGTACTGAGTCTTGGTTCGGGTCAGTAGGATTACAACTGCATGTGGTACATACACGGTTACCGTATGTCCCATGACAATGGATTCACTTTGTTCAAGACTCATGCAAGTTGCAGCTACTGCTTTCAGACATCCAGGCAATCCAGCAGCCACTGGATCTAAGGTAGCAGAAAAATATGCCACGGGACGTCTGGTCAGACCATGAATTTGAGTTAGGACTGAGAGTGCACATTGTCTCGTGTGTCACAAAACAGGGCAAAGTCTTTTGAATAGTCAGGCATTCCCAATGCGGGAGCTGTGCATAGACAGTCTCACAATTTCACAAAGGAAGTCATGCTTTCATCATTCCACTCAACTGGATCCTTTGCTCCTTTCTTGGTCATTTTTATTAATGGCTTTGCTAGGACTGCAAATCCCACAATCCACTGTCTACAGTATCCTACTACTCCCAGGAACATTCTGATGTCCTTTGAGCATTTGGTAATTCCATGTCTCGAATTATCCTAATTCGTTCTGAAGTAACTTTCCGGATACCTTTTTCTATCTGGTGCCCCAGATATTTCACTGAGTTTGTACAGAACTGTAATTTGTCTGGTGATACCTTATGTCCTCCTTTACCTAAATGATTCAACAATGCAATGGTATCAGTAACACAGTCGTTCCGACTTTTAGACGCCACCAAGAGGTCGTCTATGTACTGGACCAAAACTGATTCTCCAGGTAAGACTAATGATTCAAGGCATCTTTTCAAAATCTGATTGGAAATTGAAGGACTTTCTGTGTACCCTTGAGGAACACGATTCCAGACATAGACATGACTGTCAAATTCAAATGAGAAAAGAAATTTGCTGTCTGGATGCAATGGGATGGAAAAGAATGCGTGACATAAGTCAATGACGGTAAACCATCCTGCATTCCATGGAATTTGGTAAAAAATCACTGCAGGGTTTGGCACAATAGGACAGCAAGGGACAACGATTTTGTTTACCGTGCACAGGTCTTGCACTACCCTGTACTTCCCACTAGGGTTTTTGATTCCAATTATAGGCGAATTACAAGGACTGCTCATTACTTCTTGTATGATGTTTGCTTCTAGCAATCTTTTTATTTCAATTGCAACCCCTGCTTTCACTTCTGCACTCATTTTATACTGCTTGGTATTTGGGTAAACTGCATTTGCTTTTATGGCTATTTGAATTGGGTCTACATTTGCCATTAATCCTACATCTTTTCTAGTGAAATCCCACACCTCTGGTTTCACTGTCTGTTGGAGCTCTTCAGGTAAGTCTTGTATTGTCAATTTCTTAATTTCTGAGTCAGGCCTTATTAACATTAATTTATACAGCCCATCTTCGTCCGGGGTCTGAATTTCAACGCCCTTTGGTGTGCAAAAGATGGTACAGTTCATTTTGCACAGCAAATCACGTCCCAGTAAGTTCACAGGACTGGAATCACAGACGACAAATCTGTGCATCTCTTTAAAATTCCCTATTGAAATTTCCATTGGTTCAGTTACTGGGGTACTAATTATTTGGTTTGACACACCCACTACTTGGATTGCTTCTCCCGAGAGGGGTAGGTTTGGAACTTCTGCTGTTCTCACAGTAGAACGGGTAGCACCAGTGTCCAACAGAAAGGTGACGTCATTTCCTTCAACCTTTCCTTCAATGTATGGCCTTGTCTGGTCTACCGGTAAGGAGGTGCCAAGTATGCACTCCTCGTCCTCCCCCCTCAGGCCCCGTCAGTAAGGTTCATCACAGAGAAACGTATCATTCAACAGAAATTGCGAAGTTGCTGCATTTCTATCCTCCCATACCTCAATTTCCTCATTCTGCTGTGTTCTATTCTTATAGTTTGGCCTAGGTGCGCGAGGCAACTGAGGCTGCTTTACCTGCTGCTGTGTCTTTCGTGGCCCCTCTTTCTGCACCTGTGGATTTAAATCATTATTTAGCACATTACCATTCTGTAGCAAGGGACACTCGTCTCTCCAGTGCCCCATCTATCCGCACCCGTGACAGGGGAATTTCTTTCGGGCTTCTTCTCGACTCATTTTTACTCAGGGTTTCCCTCCTCCCCCAGGGCCTGTATTCGGGGTATTATTATTCATTTTACCTAACTGCTTTTCTTGTTGTTCTGCCAATTTCTCTTGTGGCCACATGACTTTTTCTTTTAGTGCTTTCCGTTTATTTTCCATCTCATCTTCACAATACTTGTCGTATTTCAGGACCTCATCTATAGGTTTTCCTTGCCAACAGATTTTATTATCTCTAATCCACTGTGAGATTTCAGGTCTCAATCCCAACACGAATCGATAAATGAAATGGGTCATATCCTTCATTTCAATGTTATCGATTCCACTGTAGGTTTTGAACACCTGTAACAGTCGTTCATAATATGAATGTACAGTTTCATCACGATTTTGGGTAGTTCTATCTATGCGGGTCCAATCAGTTTCTTTGGCAGGCACCTTTCCTTTCAGGTGCAGTATTACCTGGTCGTATTTCCTCATTACATCTGCGGGGGGGGGGGGGCTCCTGTCCTCGGGTCTCGGGGGTACTCTTCGCTTGGCCAATCAACAGCAATTTTACATTCTGTCCATAAGTCTATGGGAACTACAATGTCAAAGAACCCATCTAGATCTTTCAGGAGGAATTTTTGGACTTTTATAAACCTCTCAACCTGTCTGTACCACTCTACAGGCTTCTCTCGTAATTTCGGGAAATCATTTGTAAATGACAGAATATCCTGTCGGGACCATGGAACATGTACATATTTCCCACCTGGTACTTCTCTCATAGGATACAAAGTCTCTGCCTTGTCGACTTCTTTTAGGACATACTTAGAAGTCATTTGTCTGGACTTACTGTCTTCCTTTTTCTTTGCCCATCTGGCTTTCCATTTTTCTGAATCTCCCCATTTCTGTAATAGATTCAGCAATTCTCTTATCTGTACCTTTTTCCCTGACACATTCATGTTTTCTAAATCCTTGTCAGAAAAATTCTGCTCTGTAGGGCTTCTGCAATACTTTAGATCTGCTAAAATCTATTCCCATATTAGCTGCTGTGTCCATTAGCTTCTCATGGAATACTCTGGTGTTTCTGGTAATGCTCTTACATATGAACAACAACTCTTCCTCACTAAGGGTGTTCAATCTGTCTAGTCTCACGTTCCCAGCCATTAGTTCTTCCAACTCTATTCTTAGCTTGTAAATATCTAATGGTTTGGGCTGAGGAGTTTCTTTTTCCAATTCTCGGGTCCATTGATCTATTTCTTCCGGAGTCACTACTGTGGCACTTCGAGTACCTGAAGCTGTTTCTATCAGGACTTCCCTTGCACTAGTCTGAGTTCTCGTCCGTGGTACACTGCTTTCCGGTTCCCTTATGGGCAGATCCATCAGGGAGATCACAGATTCGCATTCACTTGCCTGATCATCAACTATGAGAGGCTCTTTTCTGGGCTGTGCTACAGCTGGTATAATAACTGGAGTTATTGGACTAGCCTGTCTATCCCCATAAAGAGAAACAACTGGACCAATAGTTACTGGAATTGTCAGAGCTTTAGGACTGGGATTTAACTGGGATATTTTCTGAATGAGTTCATTTCGCTGTTTAACTAAGGCTTCCTTTTCTCGTTCCTGTAAAACTTTTTCAATTGATGTTTCATGTATTACTTGTGGAACTAAAGGAGGGTACAGACTCAGTGCAGTTGGGACTGTCATACCTGATCTCTCATCACCAAATGGTCTATAATTTGGGACAGTTGTATCAGGCATGCAAAATCCCTCTTTACTATTAGGCCTATTACCTATACCTGCCGTATCTGTTTCACTGGCCCTTCTATTTCTAGGATGTCTGAAAAATGGGTTTTTCGAGCTCAGGGACCTAGACTCCTCATCATATGGTGGTGGATTTTTCATTAATAAATCCTCCAGGTATTCATCTTCCGAATCACCCATAGTCATTAAGTGTCGGGTTTTCTCTGTCCTTTTTCCTCCTACAGGTTCGTCTACAGTGAGTACTGGAAATAGTCCCTCGACCATCATATTCTGTCTCCACTGTTTCATCTTTTTCTCTTTGGTCTCTCTCTGCATTTTCAGGTACCATTTACTTATTTTCCGTAACAAAAGAGAGAGTGAGGGAAGTTTACAATTATTTATGTGAGGTGGGAACTCCTGGTCCCCGAGATTAATTACAAAAAACAATAGAGGAGTATCCCCTCGATAGCAGAGAAAAAATTCTCTGGATGTAGGCTTCAGTGCTCAATTCAGCACAATGTGCCCCAATCCTATTAGCGGATAATGCATATCCTTGTAGAAGACCCCTCACTCACCAACCTGGCTGGTGACATGCTTCATCATCGGGGTCCCACCCCATAGGCCGCAGTGAGTAGTTTTGGCCCTTTTTTACTCACTTTTGTTGATCGTTATGCACACATAAAAGAAAATACTAACCAGCTCCACTGTAGTCAGGTGTCGTAGCACACCCTATAGGCACTCGGCCTATGGGGTGGGACCCCGATGATGAAGCATGTCACCAACCAGGTTGGTGAGTGAGGGGTCTTCTACAAGGATATGCATTATCCGCTAATAGGATGGGGCACATTGTGCTGAATTGAGCACTGAAGCCTACGTTCAGAGAATTTTTTCTCTGCTAACGAGGGGATACTCCTGTATTGTTTTTTGTAACCATTTACTTATTCCCTTATCCATTCTGGGTCTGTCTCGCTCCAAGGCCTCAATTTCCCATTCTTCTAAAGCCTCGTATTGCGTCAATCTTGGTCTGGGATGTAAGTCATTCATTCGGGTCCTCAAATTAAACAGAATTCTACTATTAAAGGTACCATCTAGGGGAAATGCTAGGATTCCGTCGGCTTTGGTATACTTTACCCAATTTTCCAACCATACACAGGTATGATATCCTTTGTCAAACATCATAAATGATGCAGGAGTGTTAGGTGGTGGAATGATTACACAATCTCTAGTTTTAATGGACTTATCTTTCTTGAAGAAATTTTTGACCTTGTCTGTGAAAGACATTTTTCTCTTGCTTCCGTACATATTGTAAGGTCTGCCTCTTAGCATCTGATCCTTACGGAAACCTAAGTGTTGCAGATCAGGTAAAAATTCAGGATACCACATAAACTTCGTAACCAGAATTTTCGTATTAAGCTACGTATTTTGTTTACAAATCCTTTTCCAATGCTAGCGCGTCTTTCAACCACCAATCAACACTATGATTACAATTGTTTCCGACCAATGGGTGCGCGGCCTGTTTCACGAGACGCGGTCTTACGCTCCGGCACTCACCCCTCCTTTACAATACTAGCTTCGTTACACACGTGCTGTTTCGACCAATACCAGCGCGGCACAGAGTGACGTCAGCGCAGCTCCGCGACCGACTCCCTCCTTTACAAGGTAACGGAAACTTTTGCATTTTTCTTAAAGTGCAAGTGCTCAGTTTTAATATACAACGTATAACATTCACCACTGTACTCGAGTGTCTATAAAGAACGCTTTGTTTCACTGCAAGTAAACCTCTTCTGTCTACTTTTCATACACTGCGGATAGGCCCTTCTGCCTACCCTTCACACAAGCATTAGAGAACCTGTTACTTCTTTGACTCATCCACTCTTTCCGGGATATATACTAAGTCTAAAGTTTCATCAGCGAACTCCTTTGCAATCACTCAAGCTTCGATGAACCCACTACTCCTTCCTCGTGTGACCCTTACTAGGTTATATCACAACTGAAGTTTCATTGGCGAACTCGTAGCTATCATTTATTCAACTATTCATTTCAGAAAACCCTAATTAGCGCTTCCAGTCCTGCCTAACCATGCACTAATTTTCCTCACAGCAAGTGACCTCTCTGAGGAGTGGATTCTACTCACCACCCGCTATTCTATCCCCGGGGAATTTCCAGACAACATATAACAATCACTAACAATTTGTTAATAAACACTTAATTTAGCAGCATTTCATAAAAATATAATTTCAAAACATTTTATAACATTTTAAAGCAATAATTTTTTACAGCATATCGATCTTAAGGAGAAAAATAATTGTTAACAGTACATTTAAATTTTCACGGTTTATCAATAATTAATTTATCTACCTATCTTAACTAGTCCTAACCATTCTACTGCTACCAGAAAATTACTGATAGAGCGCGCAGGTCCCCTGACTCTTGTTTACCAAATATACGCTCTTGGACCCATAACGTTGTTTACCACTATATTTCACAAATCAGGTAACTTACACACCGCTATCAGTAATCCTTGTTCTTTTCTGTTTATTTCCGTGTATCTGACTTACCACTCCTTGTAACAGGTACCTAAAATCTCAACGGATCAGGAGCTATCAGACGGTAGGAAGATAACACAAACCAAAAATACCATATACAAATTGAAAAATGTTTGCACTTTTATAATAACCACAACGCAAGAAGTTTTAAACACCTTTATCTAATTAATCTTCATCATCCAATGCCATGAGAATGAAATTTACACAGATCAAAACATCAATAACTAAGATCAGAAATATAATATAGCTATGGATCAAAGTAAGAATCATCTATAACTCGAAAATAAAGGAAATGGGAAAATAAGGAACACGCTAATTTTGTCTAACAGACTTTCACGACGTTGCTAAAGGCGGGTAAGGAAAGGGAACATACTAATCAATATTTGACTTTCGAAATATACTAATAATTCAGAGGAAAACGAAACTTATCAAGATGTACTTTTCTCCAATAGGAAGGGTAAGAATGGAATATACTATATATGCACACAGTTCAGTATTTTACTAAAGGTAGGGAGAAGATATGGAACATGCTAGAAAAATACTTTACGTGAGAGTCAAATGTTAGAGAAATTTTGACATAGGCAAGTTTGCTTTATTTAAGAAATGGGAGAGAGGAAAGAGTTTAGATAGACAAACACCCACATGGAAATTATATTTACCTAGGACAGAAGGGAGACTAACCCTGGCCACGGGTCAGTTGGAAAAGGCGGGAAAGGACCCTCAAGGACTTAGGATGCCAGTAGGCGAGCAGGTACAGCTCATGGACAGTCAGGACAGGACAACCTCAGGATTCGGATCAGAACTGGGCTCACCAAAGGGTACGACCAACACTTGCAGCTTCGGATGCAACGCCTGCGCTACGCCCTCTCTGCAAGGAATCTGCCAATAACCCCGATTGGGTTCTCGAATCTCCCATCAAAGTGCTTCGCCAGCACTTAAGGTCTCTCCACCCCAGACTGAGTTTGTGGAAATTTCGGACAGAGTGCTCCGCAGCTCTCTGTATCAATCACCTATAGAGTTCGTAGGGTCAGTGACAGGTCAGCTATTCGGACAAGTCGGACAATTTCTCTAGCTAAACCTAGGCTAGTTATACTGTTTTCGGGTCAGTGTACCACCCACCAATGTTGCAAGTGAAAGGATCCCCAACTTCGGATTGGACAAGAGAGGTGGTTAGGTCATGACACCACCTATAATTTGAACTTTCCCATACTAAATATTAAATTTTCGAACCCACCCCTTACATTCCAGTTCCCATGGCATAGAAATTCAGAATACAATAGAGCATACAGAAAATATTGCAAAATGTATTGAGTGCAGGTACGAGTTGATGTCTTTTCGCTGGGCATGGGTCACTTTCCCAGGAGCATCTTAGCTTCAGCAGCCAGCTGGCTGATTTCCACTGCTGCAAGACTCTCTTTTCCCTCGTCACGTGATTAGTACCGCACGGGCTTCAAAGATGGAGTGGCACACCTCTCCCAGGCCTGCAAAGATCGATACATGAAAAGTAAGCGAAAACAATTTAGAAACACAGAAAAAATGAATACACTGTATACCATGATTGGCTATACTACATCCCTTACTTTATAATAACTATAGCATTAGGAGTTAAGCAGAATGAAACGGCTTGAGCAAAAGCAGCAGTGCAAGCGAAGAGCATGTGAGAAACAAAGCGGCCATTTTAGCTGTACTGCGCATGAGCAACAAGTTCTCTCCAGAACTGCGAGTGCGTCACATCACATGGGTATGACCGACGCATGCACAGACTAGAATCCCGCATAGCAGTGACCATTTTAGGTGCAAGTGTAGTTAGGATTAGTAGACACATAGGCAAGCGTCACTGGGACACCCCCGGGTAGTGAAAAAATGCAATATTAATAAGACAAAACGTGTTGATTATGACGTTAACGTTATTCGAGGTTCATGAATACAAGCAAGTCGCGTACTGTGCAAATCCTTGCTCCATCAAGGATATGGGCATGACAATAATGTTTTAGAAATATGTGAGGTTTGGTAGAGATGTAGCACCTTTGCCCTTTCAAATTGGACTCCAGAGAGATTCAGTGAAGCCATGCCTTGGAGGAATCCTTGGTTGGGTGCTTGCTGTTTTGAGTAAAGTTCCTTTCAAACATAGTGAGTTCAACAGAGAGAGTCAGCAAAAGCTATTGCTGATTATAAGACTTCTGCGAGCCAGGATGTCTGTTACAAATGTAGCTCGCGAAGAATTCACATTGCACCCCTACCTATTTAAGCTTTCTGTCATGCTTTTGGCTTTTCTTCGCCAGTCCCATGGACCCTAGCTTTATACTTCAGCAGAATACACTTTACTGCTTTTAATATAATTGGCTGAGGATTGAATGGATTTGTCCTGTGGCAGTGTCTGTTTAGGTTAGTGACTCAATGGGGAAGAGCTAGCTCGAACTGAATCATGATTTTTTTAGGTGCTTGTAGTGGGTGGCAATACATACATTTGGTTTCACCATCTATCTATGTCCAACTGAGCTTAGCTCCCAGTCCACTCTCCTCACTACTGCTAAGAGCTTGGTTTTCAAAACTGATGCCAACCTGAGGATAGCAGCTCATGCCTCTCCTGTGCTGCCATTCTGTGGTATTGATGGAGCAAGGTGATGAAACAAAATGTTGTGTACCCTTGTGAAATCATACTCCAATAACAATAATTCGTATTAATGAAACATTGTGCATGTGTAACCAACGTAGAATAAGAAATGCACCTACACAAATACACGTGGGAAAATAATCTTGCTTGTGTTGCAATCATAATTAACTAATTATGTAATTTCGTCATGTTAAAACTAATAAGCAGCTTCAAGATAATGGAATGCGGCATAAACGTGCTTTTGTTTATGTGTCTTTGTGTAAACACACGAGGATAAAGTAAGTATATTGCGCTTAAATGTAGCTATTTTGTAAGGTAAATAGTAATTGGGAAAACCTTAGTACGGGGGGAGGTAAACAGAAGGGTTAAACGATTTGAATTAATGTTCACTTGTGTTTGTTTCTATGATAGTTCCCATTTCTGAATCGTGAGGCCTAAGAGAAAATGGAGTCACTCGATTATTGTGGCCACAAAAGTACTGCGCATGTGCGGGAATTGAATGCGAGCAGCTTGAGCCCGGACTGACTGAGGTTCAAGGTCGTTTTGGACTGGAAGTGCAGATGTCTGCCAAGTGATGAGCACAGTGGTACAGAACATGGGAAAGTTGTAGGACGTTGCAAGTAGAGAAGCGGACTAGACTGGACATTGAATAAAACAATAGACCCCTTAGAAAAATTGCGGACGGAAGGAAACTTGAATTTTGATGACGAGATGATAATCATCAACCCCAAAACTGTCCAATCAGAACTCACATTTAAGTTAAAAGATAAACTTTTAGTCAGATAGAGCTAGTGAAAAAGGTATAGAAAGTGCTCATTTCCTCCTGAGATGCTGCTGGATTGCCGATTTCCCTGAGATGTAAGAAATCTGCCTAACTCTGTTTTCTTTTACAGGGAAATGCACTTTATCTGAGAGTTTAGCTAGGGATGTTAGGAGAATAGGTGAATGGTTTGGGAACTATCAGTCTTTTTGCTAATATCTGATCTATTCAAATAATGAAAAATGTCTATTCATGAGTGTTCTTAAATAAATGATTTAACTGTCCTGAAACTGAATCTTTATATTTTAAATGTTGAATTTTCCTGAAATAAAATAAATAAGGTGAATAATTTTGGACACGCTGAATTTGCTAATAATAAAAATTAGAGAAATAGAGAATCAAGTGGGTCTTGAGTTTTCCTACGCCTAATTTTTACTGGTAGATCCATTGGTCTCAATGGTGGCGTGTCTAATAAAATGTCGTATTTTATGAAACCATGGTAAAAATATCTAAACCTGCAGGTGTAAATAGTATAACTATGCAATTTAGTTTTTAGACACTCCACTATGATGCAGCAGCGTTTCCTTTGATTTACACCAATCCATGAACTAAAGAGTAAGGGCCAGATGTAGGTAGGCAAATACCGGTCGGTAACGGCCGAAACGGTAATTTCGGCTGTTACTGACCGGTAGTTGGAAAATGAAATGTAGGTGGGCATTTTACTGATTCGGTAATTTACCGAATCGGTATTTTATGGAATCAGTAAATTAGCGATTCCTTAAAGTACCGAATCAGTAAATTACCGATTTTGCTATGTAGGGAGCACTCAAATGAGTGCTTTTCCTCTTTTAGGATTCGTTATTTACCCCCAACTACAAGTTGGTGGTAAATAATGAAAACCTTGGAAAAAGCATTTTTTTTGCTTTTCCAACAGTGCCATGTTGCAGACATACATGCCCTTAGGGCATGTATGTCTGCAACATGTGAACCCATACACAATTGAGGGGTGCAACAGGGTGTCAAAGTGACACCCTGCCACCCTTCAATGTTTCCCCCTTTTACCAAATCAGTAAATACCGATTCCGTAATTGGCATTCATTCCTATGGGCCTCCAGGCCCATAGGAATGAATGGCAATTACCGAATCGGTATTTACCAATTCGGTAATTACCGAAACTTACCGATTTGGTCATTTTTTCGGTAAAATGACCTACATCCCATTTGCCTGTTCTTAAATACTGAATCGGTATGATTCGGTATTTAAGAATCGGTAATCTGGGATTACCTACATCGGGCCCTAAGTGTTTAAGAGTGATTCGCAGTGTAATGGGCCCCACTGTTTGAGAGTATGCTAGAAATTATACTTCAGGGAGAGGTGACATGTCTTTAGAAACTATTTCCGGAGGAGCGCTGCATCAGTAATTAAACTTGGTAGCAGAGCATTGGTAGCTATAGAATTAGCTAGGATTATGTACAAAGTATTTCGTAAGAGTTTTGATGTACATAATTATGATTAACATCTGTCAAGTTCGTATTGCATTATATGTGGTCTTGAAAAGGCTTCCGAGTGTGGCGTGAAGCTAGTTAGTCTGTCTGCAGGCAGAGGAAGTGTGGCAAGGGAAGTCGCACAGTGCATTAGTCTGTTTCAAAGGGTAGTATCGTCGTATACTACGGTGGTATTTGCGCACATCACAAGTGGTGTCGTCGCACATCACAAGTTTAGGGACCTTAGGTGCGAAAGGATAAATGCATAGTGAAGGCAGTCTATGAAATCTTAGCCTTCAAGTACAGGGATCATTGTGTGTTCTGTCCTAAAACTTACTGCTGGGAGAGTAGTAGGACTTAACCCGAGCTCGAAAGAAGGGTAAAGGAGTTGCGTCTACTTTACTAACCATAGAGAAATTCTGTGGTGGGCTACAGGTAAACGCTGCCTACTGGAAATACAGAATTATTGTGTGTATGAATAGGGATTTCCGTATGAACATGTGTAAATGAAGTAGCAATATGCGTTCTTGTGAAACTCTGGGATTGACTCTAAGGAGGTGAAAAAGATCTCTGTATGTGCTTTCCTAGAGAAACTGGTTCGTTGTTGCCTGATAGAAGGGTAAGGTAGAGGGTTGTGCTACTTTATCGACGAATCTAAAATCCTGTGGAGATAAGCGTTGTCTACTCCAATTGTGGGATACTTGAGCGATTGAAAATCTATCACTTTGTTTTAGCAAAACAGATTAGTGGAAATTGTTTTGTGTAAGTCATTAACTTATTTTGTGAAATATCTTGTAAATACGGCTTCTTGAAAAATCCTTATAAAGGAGGTGTCAGTTGGCGCTGCAGAAGCCGGAGCGCTGGTGACGTCAAAAGTGTCGCACTGGGATTGGTCCTCGTGACCAAGACAGAGTAGGAGCTGATGGGTTAATCACGAAAAAGCAGCAAACTGATTGGTTAAGCACTAAGAAAACATATGATGAATCTTGACCCGAGACCTAGACCGACTCAATTTGAAGCATTAGCTGAATGGGAGGATGAGATGCATGAATTAGAAAGTGAGAGATTGTCAAGACATATCAGACCCAGAGGAAGATGTAGAAATCTTTGGGGAGAAACACATGAGAGTAGAATGCATAGATGGAGAGACGGTAACATGTGTGATGGTATGTATCAGGTCAGATTAGTGGATGATTATGAAGGGCGGAAATGTACAGAAAAGAGAAAGAATATAGGACAGGGAATCAGAGCTATGGTGAAAGTGAAGCAGAGGATGCTGTATTAGAGGAAATATTAAGTAGAAGACCACCACCATATAACCAGGTTCTTTATGGACTACCCCAAATGCTCCAATGGTAGATGAGAGAACTAGTGAAACCCCAAAACAATTTTCAAATTTAGTGAAGTACCTGAAAGAATGGAAGTGAGATATAATCCGAGTACCTCCATGACAGAACCAAGACTTACTGGTACCCCTAAGCAGAGTAATGAACGAGGAATAGGAAATAGTGCAGAAAGGGGAGTTGAAGAGCAAGTCAGTACTGCTGAATACATAAGATCTACGAATGCTTTGACAGAACAGATACAGGAACTTACGAAAAATATGGAAGCAGTAACTGTTCCAGTAACGATAGGACCTGTAATTCCTGTGTTTGAGAATCAAAGGATAAAAGAGCCCAGCTTGACAATCCCTTTACAACAGAGTTTTCAGAAAATAAAAGTGAACATTTATCCTGATTTGTCAGAAATTAGGCAAACTAATAATGTGAATCCGCCTGAATTGACCCTTAATCAGAGTATACCATACAGATATCCGACTGGAGCAGATCTGACTCTGCTACCCCTGAAAGAAGTGTAGAGAATATAGATTTAACGCAAACGCCTGTAGGACCATCGGAAAAATAATTAAGTGACTGGATGAAAACTTTGAAATTAAAGGAGCATGAATCTAAAGTATTGGATGCAGCAAAATTAAAAGTAGATATGGAAGAATTAATTATTGGAACAATTGGAACGGAGAGATTAAAAATGTACCAAGATGATGAACTTATGTTTATGTGTAAAAGTATAACATGGAAAGCGAAATCAATACATGATCAGTTGGAAAATTTGCCTAGTGAACTAGAAGTAGAGTTTGCAATGAATAAATCATTACAGAAATCCTATAGAGTAGATTTTTCAGAAAAAGACATTGAAAACATGAATAAAGCAGGAAGATTATCCCAAATAAAAGAACTAAGTGTTCTGTTAAGAAAATGGGGAGATGTGAATAAACAGAGAGCCAAATGGACAAAGAAGAAAGAGGAGACTAGTGACAAATCCACATTAGCGTTTCCAGTTCGGGAAAAAGAGGCAGTTGTAAATGAATTCCCAATGAGAGAAATACCCGGAGGAGGATATGTACATTTCCCATGGAGTAGACAAGATATATTATCATTCACAAATGATTTTCCTCGATTAAGAGACAAACCGGTAGATGGGTATCGACAAGTAGATAGATTTGTGAAAGTCTCAAAAGTACTGTGGGTTGATTTGGATGGATTGTTTGATATAGTTGTACCAGCAGATTTGTGGACTGAGTGTAAAATTACTGTAAATTGGCCGAAAGAGGAATATCCTCGAGACAAAGTAACATGGTGCTCCATCGCCTGAAGTAATGAGAAAATATGAACAAGTGATTGTGTTTTTGAGAAACAAAATTCCACCAAAAGAGACAGATTGGGTAAAAATAGACAGAACTACTCAAGAACCGAAGGAATCTGTACATTCATTTTATGAAAGACTGTTGTTAGTAGTTAAACAATATAGTGGTTATGAAGAGTTGAATGAGAAGGATATGAGCCATTTTATTTACAGATTTGTGTATGGATTGAGACCAGAAATTGGAGACATGATCCGCCATAAGATGATAGGCTGGCAGTCAGGGACTGTGGATGAAGTTTTAAGAAAAGCAAAGTATTGTAGTGAAGAGATTGATGCAAAACAAAAGAAGCTGAAAGAAAAAGCTATGTGGGCACAAGCGAAGGTAGCAGAACACCAAGTGGCACAAATGGAAAATAAAAATGGTGATACAAATCAAGGAAAACCGAAAGGAAATTACCCCAAAACGAAGTTAGTAGGGAATATAGATGAACTCAAAATGAAGTTACTGCGTCATAATTGTGTCAGGTTAGGACATTGGAGAAAAGAGTGTAAGTGTCTGCTGAGAGTTAACACAGAAAATACATCAGTAAATCCGCAGGTGCAGAATGAGGTAATTCAGCAACAACTGCAACAGCCGCAGATAGTTAATCAGCAAAGTCAGGTGCCACAACCGCCACTTCCACACAGTGTAAATCAACAGAGATGCAATGCAGAGACAGGATTCAGTGGAGTCGAGCAGGTAAATAGATCGTCTAGAGTGAATGTGAGTCCTTAGTATTGGTTGCAAGAGGAAGGTGGGAGTGAGTCGGATGAAAGTTTCTGATGGTGCCTGAGAGAGGGAGAAGAGTGTGTGCTTGGAGCTACTCTTGAAGTAGATCAGGCTGGTCCATTTGTAAGCGGAAAGGTAAATAATGTAGAAATAACTTTCCTAGTGGACACTGGTGCTACTCGTTCTACTGTTAGGTCAGTGGAAATTCAGAATCTTCCTCTCTCGTGTGAGTCGATCCAAGTTGTAGGTGTTGCCAACAGACAGATTAAAACATCCTTAACACAACCAGTTGAAGTTAAAGTTGGAAATTCTAAAGATATGCACCGATTTGTGGTGTGTGACAGCAGTCCTGTAAATCTGTTAGGAAGGGATATACTGTGTAAGATGAACTGTGCCATATACTGTTCACCAGATGGCATAGAATTGCAAACCCCAGATGAATATTGTCTGTACAAAATGACCATGCTTATGATTGAGGCAGAACAGAATAAATTGTTTCCCGTCTTTGACCGAGAAAAGATAGCGGATGAGTTGAAAAAGGTAGTGAAAGAAAAGGTGTGGGATTTCACAGGTGAAGATATTGGATTGATGAAAGATGTAGATCCTGTAAAAATCTCTATAAAAGAAGGTGCAAGTTATCCAAATATGCCTCAGTATAAGATGACTGCAGAAATAATTGAAGGAATAACCCCTGTGATAAACAAAATGATTGAACAAGGTATACTGAGAGAGATAGAAAGTACTCCTTGTAATTCACCAATAATGGGATTGAAAAAGCCAAATAGAACTTTTAGAATAGTACAAGTTTTGAGAAATAATAATAAAGTAGTTGTCCCATGTTGTCCGATTGTACCAAATCCAGCAGTGATTTTATATCAAATTCCTCATGATGCAGAATGGTACACTGTGATTGACTTGTGTAATGCGTTCTTTACGGTTCCATTGCACCCAGAGAGTCAACCAATTTTTGCATTCAGATTTGGAGACCGTATTTTGGCATGGTGCTGAATTCCTCAGGGGTATACCGAGAGTCCATCTATCTTTAATCAATTGTTAAAGAAGTCATTAGAAAGTTTGAGTATGCCTGGAGAGTCAGTACTGGTTTAATATATTGATGATCTCCTTGTGGCATCAAAGACAAAAGATACATGTGTGACAGATACTATTGCACTATTGAATCATTTGGCTGAAGAGGGACATAAGGTGTCACCATCAAAATTGCAGTTTTGTCAACAGGAAGTACAGTATCTAGGTCGTAAAAGTGCTAAAGGAATCAGACAGGTAACTACAAAAAGAATCAGAATGATACAAGAAATGCAGCCACCAAAAATCAAGAGACAAGTGAGAATGTTCCTAGGAATGGTAGGTTATTGTAGACAATGGATTAGTGGATTTTCATTGATTGCAAAGCCGCTCCAAGGATTAACAAAAGCAGATATCAGAGACCCTATAGTTCTGACCAAAACTGAAATGGAAGCATTTGAGCATCTAAAAAGGAGTTTATGTGAAGCACCTGCTTTAGGGATGCCCAATTATGAAAATGAATTTGAGCTATACTGCAGTGAGCGAGAAGGATGTGCACTGTCAGTTTTGATTCAGAGACATGGAAAACTGAGAAAAACTATTGCGTATTTCTCAGCTGTTTTGGACCCTGTTGCAAAAGCATTTCCAGGCTGTCTGAAAGCAGTAGCAGCTACAAGTGTTAGTTTAGAACAAAGTGAAGGAATAGTGATGGGATTTCCTGTAAGAGTGTATGTACCTCAATCTGTGGAGATTCTCCTTACTAGAACGAAAACACAATATTTGACCAACAACAGGATGACCAAGTACGAAAAGGTAATTCCAGGAGCAGAGAATGTGAACATCTCTAGATGTGTAAATGTGAACCCTTCCTTGTTGTTGCCTGACACAATGGAGACAGAAGTGAGAAATGAAGTTGATCACAAATGCTTTGATGTTCTTGAATACTGTACCAAACCAAGAGCAGACATCAGAGGTGAGCCGTTGCCTGAATTAGACTATGTGATGTTTGTTGATGGTTCATGTTTGAGAACAGATGAGGGTGCTCTAAGTGCAGCATATGCTGTCTGTACTGTGGCAGATGTACTGAAAGCTTCTTGTTTGAAAGGAATTCGATCTGCCCAAATAGCAGAGTTGATTGCCCTGATTCGAGCATGTGAGTTGGGAAAAGAAATCAAAGTGACCATAGTGACTGATAGTCAGTATGGCTTTGGAGTTGTTCATGATTATGGACAACTGTGGTCCCAAAGAGGTTATATGACTTCTGCAGGAACACCAATACGTAATGCTGAATTTGTAAGAATGTTGTTGGATGCCATCCAATTACCAGACAAATTGGCTGTGGTAAAATGTGCAGTACACAAAAAGGGGGATGACCATATCACCCGAGGTAACAGGTATGTAGATTTGATTGCTAAATACTGTGCCAGAAATCTTGCATCAATTAATAAGGAACGGGAGAAAGAGCATGTTCCAAGTCCTTTATTGCTAACCACTGTAGTTGAAACATGGCAGGAAGTAAAGCAAATGCAAGAAGAAGCTGATGAGGAAGAGAAAAATGTCTGGTTAAAAGCAGGGTGCAGACAAAGAGAGGAAGATGAAATCTGGGTTTACAAAGATGAAAGACTAGTAATGCCTGATAGCATGATCTCAAATATGGCCTGCATGTACCATTGTCAAGCAATCATTGGAAGAGATGCCATGCTTCGCTTGTTCAGACAGACATGGTATAACCCCAAGTTTAGGATGATAGCTGAGCGTCTGTGTCAGAGATGTTTAGTGCATAGCAACAGGATTAAAGTGGCCTGATGCCTTGCCACTTGTTTTGATGACCTTAAGAAGCATTCCTGACAGGAAAACCGGATTAAGTCCACCTGAGATCTTGATGGGCAGGGTAATGAGACAAGCGTATGTACCAGTTGATAAATTGTTAACAATTAATGATGACATCATACTGGATTACTGCAAAAACCTGTCTGATGTGGTAACTTCTGTGTTCCATCAGGTGGGAACTGAATCAAACACCAAAGAGAAAAATCCAGCACATGATCTAGTCCCTGGAGACTAGGTGAGGATAAAGGTACACCGCAGAAGAAACTGTTAGGTGCCACGCCGGCAGAGACCAAGACAGGTTGTTCTGGTTAGCACTACTGCAGTCAAATGTGCTGGAGTGAAGAGATGGGTACATGTGAGTCATACCATCCGTGTGCCTGAACCTGAAAATATTGATGAGGAAGGTGAAAGCACAACTGATTCAAATTCAGAAGGTGAACCAGAGACTGAAGATCGACAGGAACGTCGATATCTGGAAGTATCAGATACTAGTTCTGCATCTGAAGGAGAAGGAGAAAGTACTGAAATACCGAATTCTGAAGATCAATTTGAAGATCGAGAATTGGTAAAGACAGACACCAGTAAGGACACTGAGCAAAGTGAAAATAAAACTGGTGGAGAAGAAAATACTGAGACACAGACTGAAAGCTCTGAAAGCCGGAACGGAAATCTTGACACTGGGAAGGCGGAAACAGCTCGTGAAGAAGATGAGATTCCAAGTACCAGCTATGGTGATGTACCTAACAGAGTGAAAGAACTGTCTAAAGATAAAACTGACTCTGAAAAGGAGAAAGACACTGTGAAAATCATTATCAATGAAACTGTTGAAGACACTGACAGTAAAACTGATGACAGTGCAGATGAAACTCCATTGAGGAAGAGTCCAAGAAAAAGGGCTTGGAGAGTGGAACATAAAACCACAGAACCTAAGACAAAAAGATGTTGTAAAGGGGATAATTGGCCTAAAGGAAATGATGGACTGAGATTTAAACTGGTTAACAAAGAAAGACAACAAGAACAAGTTAATGAAATAACCAGTCAAAGAGAGGCATTGGGAATGAAAATAGAAGTTGTACAAAGGCCAAAGAGAGTAAGAAGACCAAATCAGAAGTATAAATCACCTGAGTGGACCTATAAAGTACTACCTCCAATTGAGGAAGTAAACAGCAGTCGAGAGAATTTGAGCTACCCAAAGACAAATGGGAAAAGTGAGTAAAAGGCTCAACCAGGAAGATAAGTGGTAATTGATCAAAAGTAAAATTTTGAAATTTCAGAAGAAGGAAAGGATAGAAGGGCATTGTAAGTAGAAAGGAAAATTTTGTAAGTGACATAAGGTCGAAGAAATCCTGTTAGAAAACAAAAGCCTGTAAAGACAGTAGGTCGAAGAAAACTTGTTAGAAGCATTAGAACTTAGACGACATAAGGTAAAAAAAAACTTGTTAGCAAAACTCGCTGTGTAAAAAAAAAATGGTTACTAACGAACATAAAGCGAAATGTTCTATTTTTAGAAAATGGTGTAGAATGTGCTTGTTTTGTACTGGATTATTAATACTGACATGCATCATTTTAGCTATTGTTATTACTTTTCAAGATAGCTTAGTAAAACTGAAACATAATGAGAGCTCAAATGAACAAAATGTTAAATCTAAACCAGATAAGCAGCATGTATATAGGCCAGAATTATATCAAGATAGCTCTATAAGGGATTATACGAAAAACACCTTGTCAAAATTGTTAACTGAATATGTTAGAACAATGGATGCTAGTGACTGCTATGTGTGTGTAAAGTTGCCTGCATCTGTTTCTGAGGGGGTGACCTACCATCATCTCCCACTTATATATGGAGTTACATGTAGCATGATTGCAAGCTTATTTTATCAAACAGGCAAGTTGGAGTATCATTATTCCAATTCGGATGTAGTATTTGCAAAATTGAAAATAGATAGTGCATTAAATAAGAAAAAGCCTGCTACAGTTATGGGAGAATATTTTTTAGAAGTAGATGAGTTGAGTCATGACTATGAATTCAAGAACAATTTAACTTGTAAGATGAGGATAGAAGAAAAGGCGTTTTTAGACATGGTTGAAGAAAGACACATTGCTTTTAAACGTAAAGAGAAATTGAAGCATAAAAAATCTAAATATTGGACATTTAATTATGAAAATATTGACAAAAGAAATGTAAATGTAGCAATAAATATAGACACTCCATTGTTAGGGAAATTTTGTATCAGGAGAGACAATACCATGTAGGACAATTATTTTTTGGGGGCAAGTCAATGTAAAGATACTTATCGCATCCTAGGGGGGATGGGGATTTAAAGGTGGGAATGATCCTGTTTTTCCTGGAGTAGATTTTATATGTGGAAACAAAGCTTATTATAGGTTGCCTGACCATTGGTATGGGACATGCTATGTGGGTTTGGTCTTTCCTAAGATTTTCCACATAGATAGAGGAACAAATGGAATTCATGAGATAGGTAAACCTTTAAGTCGTAGAAAAAGAGAGAGTGTCATAGAAATAATAGGTGATGTTTTTGGAGCACTGATACTAGAAGTGGGATTATCTTTCAATACAAATCGAATTCGGAGATTGTCAACGATGGTAGATCGTTTGTCAACAGATACAGCTGGTGGATTCCTCATGGTAAACACTGAATTGATTGCTATGAGAACTATGGTAATGCAAAATCGTCTTGCACTTAATATTATATTAGCAAAAGAAAGAGGAGTTTGTGGAATTATGAAGGTACAGCACTGCTGTGCATACATTCCAGATAAAAGTCAAAACATTGAAAGGTATATTACAAATATTACGGAATTGCATAGAGAAATTGAACCACTGGAGGTAGATGGTATCCTTGAACGACTTGGTAAAAGATTAACAGCTATTAAACATTGGTTTCAAGAAATAGGTAGTTCAGTCATAGGTAAAATACTAATTCCAGTAACAGTAATAGTATTAGTCATTTTGATGATAAGGTTATGTTGCATATTTTTTGTTTTATGCCATTTTATTGGCAAGAAGAGAAATCTGTAAGAATTGGACTAATATACATCCCCCAACCCATGCAGAGTGGCTGGCTTCACTTTATGCAACATCAAAGCTGGATTTATCAAGAACTTGCAGCTCTCGGTCACTTAAATTTTGGGACCTTTTGATCAATTGGAGGAGAGATAGTTAATAACCCGGGGTTTTTTTTTTTTTTTTTTTTTTTCCCGGGTCCGATGATTAGGCCTAAAAATCTCTCTGTCCTAAAGGGTGGTATCGAACAACTACAGGACAACTGGCCGAACTGGTCCGAAGGGAGTAAGTCCGTCCAAGCTCTGTTGGCGACGTGGAGGAAGACTCTCGGGGTACCCGGAACCCAGTTTTGGGCTCCGGGTCGCCAAAGGGGGGTCGGTCCTCGTGGTTGAGAGGATAAGAGCATAGTTGGATCGACTTTTTGGCTAATGAGGACAGAAAAAAAAAAAAAAAAAAAAAAAGGTTATGTTGCATATATAGAAAAAGAAGGAATGTTAAAAAGTCATTAAAGAAAATGATCCAGAAAAGACGAGGAAGAGAAAGAGAAAAAGGTGATATAGAAATGGAAGAGTTTCAAGAGAAAGTCTTTAAAGAGACAAGAGAAAAGGATTCTAAAGTGTAGAAATACTAACCAGAAGAATTTGGAACATGTTCTGGGAAAATTAAAAATTGCTAATTTTTGGATGGTATTTGGTCTTAAATCACCAAAGGGGGGAGTTGATGGAGCAAGGTGATGAAACAAAATTGTGTGTACCCTTGTGAAATCATACTCCAATAACAATAATTCGTATGAATGAAACGTTGTGCATGTGTAACCAATGTAGAATAAGAAATGCACCTACACAAATACACGTCGGAAACTAATCTTGCTTGTGTTGCAATCATAATTAACTAATTATGTAATTTCGTCATGTTAAAACTAATAAGCAGCTTCAAGATAATGGAATGCGGCATAAACGTGCTTGTTTATGTGTCTTTGTGTAAACACGCGGGTATAAAGTAAGTATATTGCGCTTAAACGTACCTATTTTTCTAGGTAAATACTAATTGGGAAAACCTTAGTAAGGGGGGAGGTAAACAGAAGGGTTAAACAATTTGAATTAATGTTCACTTGTGTTTGTTTTTTATGATAGTTCCCATTTCTGAATCGTGAGGCCTATGAGAAAACGGAGTCACCCGATTATTGTGGCCACAAAAGTACTGCGCATGTGCGGGAATTGAATGCGAGCAGCTTGAGCCCGGACTGACTGAGGTTCAAGGTTGTTTTGGACTGGAAGTGCAGATGTCTGCCAAGTGATGAGCACAGTGGTACAGAACGTGGGAAAGTTGTAGGACGTTGCAAGTAGAGAACCGGACTAGGCTGGACATTGAATAAAACAATAGACCCCTTAGAAAAATTGCGGACGGAAGGAAACTTGAATTTCGATGACGAGATGATGCTCATCAACCCCAAAACTGTCCAATCAGAACTCACATTTAAGTTAAAAGATACACTTTTAGTCAGATAGAGCTAGTGAAAAAGGTATAAAAAGTTCTGATTTTACGGAAGGGGATCGCTTCCTTCCATTTCCTCCTGAGATGCTGCCGGATTGCTGATTTTCCTGAGATTTAAGAAATCTGCCTAACTTTGTTTTCTTTTACAGGGAAATGCAATTTATCACCGAGTTTAGCTAGGGATGTTAGGAGAATAAGTGAATGGTTTGGGAACTATCTTTCTTTTTGCTAATATCTGATCTATTCAAATAATGAAAAATGTCTGTTCTTGGGTTTTCTTAAATAAATGATTTAACTGTCCTGAAACTAAATCTTTATATTTTAAATGTCGAATTTTCCTGAAATAAAATAAATAAGTTGAATAAATTTGGACATGCTGAATTTGCTATTAATAAAAGTTAGATAAATAGAGAATCAAGCGGGTCTTGAGTTTCCCTAAGCCTAATTTTTACTGGTAGATCCATTGGTCTCAATGGTGGTGTGTCTAATAAAATGTTGTACTTTATGAAACCATGGTAAAATGATCTAAAACTGCAGGTGTAAATAGTATAAATATGCAATTTAGTTTTTAGACACTTCACTATGATACAGCAGCTTTTCCTTTGATTCTCACCAATCCATGATGTAAAGAGTAAGTGTTTAAGAGTGATTCGCAGTGTTATGGGCCCCATTGTTTGAGAGTATGCTAGAAATTATACTTCAGGGAGAGGTGACATGTCTTTAGAAATTATTTCCGGAGGAGCGCTGCATCAGTATGATCCTACTTTTGCTCTCTTTTGAAGGTCACTGTTATGACGTACCTTCTTTAATAGACTATCTCTTAGACTTTACTATACAATATACCAGGGAATAATTAAATTACTAATTTTTCACCTACATTTTTAGATCTTGGCGGGACTCCCGTCAACCCTCAATGGCGGCGTTTACAAGCACTCCTTGAAGCTAACAGCTTCCGCCCACACTTTTTAGATGTGGGCTGGGTGAACCTCTGTCTGCAATGGCAGAGGGAATGATTTTGAATTTGGTGGTGCTGGAGTTGACCACCACGCTGGCGACCGGTCCCGCTGCCTGCTAGATTACGAGTTTCCTTGTGTCTGGTGGGCTTTTTTTTAGCAGTCCCAGAGTAGTGACTCTGAAAATTCAACGGGAATGCCCCAAAAAATTCCTGATAAGCATGGACTGCAAAGCCCATACTGTGCAGGAACTGGGGTGTATGAACACACAGGGGCACGTTCATCCCCATGCACATGAGCATCAGGGGTCCCTGTAAGGACCCCCTTTGTTTTAAGATCGCCAACCTTTTCATGATGGAAAGGCCTCCATGACACCCCTGGAGTATTCCTCACAGATGAATTCCATTGCAGGATGCAGTCAACATTATACTTTTCCTGTGGCTTTTGGATGGATGCTAGCCTCACACACCTGATGCTTTTTGGCTAATTGTTTTCACCTGTATCCCACACAATAAAACACTTGCGCTTTCTTTGTTTCTTGTTCATTTTTTCTTGTGGGCTATTAAATTTATTTCAGTTTGTTATTTGATAATGGCAGGAAGGTGAGTTCCACATTTTACTGGGGGAGAATTATCCGTCACGGTTCATGAAATTATTAGTGCAGAGCCACAATTGTTTGGAGCCCAAGTAGAAAAAAGAGCCACAGCTCAGAAAAGCAAATGTGGACCAGAATAGTTGATAGAGTGAATGCTGTAGCAAGCAGCCTGCGCACACTGGAGGGAATCAGAAACAGGTGGAACAACCTGCAGGGGATAGTGCGTTTCCTGGCCTCAAATGTCACCTGGGGGCCAAGATGACTGGCAGTGGTTCTCTCAGTCCCCCCTTACAAATACATCCCTGGGAGGAGAAGACCTTGCAGACCCTACATCCTGAAGGCTTGATAGGAATCCATGGTGGTGTGGAGACTCGTAAATTATAGTTTTTTATTTATATTTCTTTATTAGTTTCAAGATAAGCATACAACATACAGAATAAATACATTCTATAATCCCTGCTGTATGTCCCGAAGAGCTAAATTAGGAACACAAAAAAAAGGAATCACCAACACAAAAAGCAACAAGTCCACCACCCCAATCTTCTCCTCTCCCTTCCTTTACAGGCTGGAGACAAATACCGTTGGTGTTTCAAATTCACTCCCCTGCCCAGGTTGTCTGTTCCTGTGAGTCCTGAGTTGACCTGCTGTTCAGAAGTACACGCTGAGATGGGTCTGCCAAGCCTAACAGTCTTAAATATTTTGGACAAGTGAATTCCCTGAATTCCGAGGTTAACAGCGATATTAAGGGCTCCCACAAGTCCTGGAAAGAAGCCCCTGCGTTAGCAATCGACAGAGAGTTTTTCAGTAAGTTATAGTTTTGAATGTGTCACTAAACCTAGATGTCAATATGGGTTTTAATTTAGCCGTTGCTAATCTGTTTTGCACCTTTTTTAAACATATTAATCTATATATATTTTTTTGGGGGGGAGGGGGTTGGAAATGTTTAGCATTATTGTTTCTCTCATTTTACAAATTGTTAATATGTTTTGTCAATACGTGTGTTTTTTCATTTTTGTTTTGTTTATTAGAATGTATTTTGTTGTGTTTAAGCTTACAGGTTTCAATCTCCATTACATTTCACATGATGGTATGGTGTTGGTAACTGTTTTTTCAACAAATAACATCTGTTTTATATTGTAAATGTCTTTATTTTTACTGCACATTTTGTACTAGGTATGCTTAACTGACAACTTTGCAAGTGTTAATAATGTTTAACTGAAATAACTACAAATACCATGATGCCTTTTTATGTCAAAATAATATTGTAATGTTATTTTGGTAATTCTCTCTTTCCTTTCTTATTTTCACCTATGTTAACGTGTTATGTATTTCTCAATCTCTATTTTATGCCAGGTTTTAGAAATAAAAATGGTTTCATTTTGTATTTTGTCATTTTCTTGTTATTTTATAGCACTGATATTATTTGTTTGATAAATGAAAGTTTGTTTACTTAAAAATGTTAATGTATGTTATTTTGTATGCTGAATATGTATTACTGACACAGAAGTCCCTGACACACTGTTGAAGCTGCGGCTGGCACAACTGCATAATCTGCATTTTTTAAAATTCGCCACTTTGACTGTGTTGTTGAACGATTAATATTCTGCAAAGTACATTTTTTTTAATTCTTTGGAAATTTATGTTAGCAGGCACATTTTGGAAAGCTTTTATTTGGGGAACCTACTGTTTCTGGGCACTGCTTCTCTCCCCGTTCCACCGCAGCCTGTGCTGTTTGTGTGGAGGGAGCATAGCGCGGTACAGAGGGAGTGAAGCACACCAACTTCCGGGGGCCATCTTGGAGGAGGTGACGGTCTAGTGGTTGCACTAGGACCATTATCAGCCTCCTATTTAGTGCGAGGAAACTTTCCGCGCTGCGGTATTACTGACACAGAAGTCCCTGACACACTATTGAAGCTGCGGCTGGCACAACTGCATAATCTGCATTTTTTAAAATTCGCCGCTTTGACTGTGTTGTTGAATGATTAATATTCTGCCCAGTACATTGTTTTAATTTTTGGAAATTTATGTTAGCAGGCACATTTTCAAAAGCTTTTATTTGGGGAACCTACTGTTTCTGGGCACCGCTTCTCTCCCCGTTCCACCGCAGCATGTGCTGTTTGTGTGGAGGGAGCATAGCGCGGTACAGAGGGAGTGAAGCACACTCACTTCCGGGGGCCATCTTGGAGGAGGTGACGGTCTAGTGGTTGCACAAGGACCGTTATCAGCCTCCTATTTAGGGTGAGGAAACATGCCGCACTGTGGTATTACTGACACAGTAGTCCCTGACACGCTGCTGAAGCTGCGGCTGGCACAACTGCATAATCTGCATTTTTAAAAATTTGCCGCTTTGACTGTGTTGTTGAATGATTAATATTCTGCCCAGTACATTGTTTTAATTTTTGGAAATTTATGTTAGCAGGCACATTTTCAAAAGCTTTTATTTGGGGAACATACTGTTTCTGGGCACCGCTTCTCTCCCAGTTCCACCGCAGCCTGTGCTGTTTGTGTGGTGGGAGCATAGCGCGGTACAGATTGAGTGAAGCACACTCACTTCCGGGGGCCATCTTGGAGGAGGTGACGGTCTAGTGGTTGCACTAGGACCGTTATTAGCCTCCTATTTAAAGCTCACATGGGGCCGTAGCGCAGCGGACGCGCGCAGCGGGCGCACACCAAAGGTAAGCCCGTCTGTGCCCGTCCGTGCCGCGGCCGGGCGGAGGGCCGATCATGCTGCCCAACCGGCCCAGACACAGGGCTTGACCAGGGATTTTATACTATCACTGAATAAATATGCAACCCAGTGCCATGATACCCTAAAGGTGGACAAATGGGAAGGACCAGTCTGCTGTCGACATTGTAAGACAGCGCTTGCCCCGGAACAAGCCCCAATGGGGAAAAACGGGCCTACTGTCCTTCGGGGAGGGCTCATAAATGCTAGGTCAATGTGTAAGAATGGGTCACACATTTTCGACCTAATCTCAGAGGGCGAACTTGATTGGCTCTTCATTACGGAGACAAGGCTGAAAGCCTGGTGTAACCCAGACATCGCACTGGCCCTTCCACAAGGCTATCTATTTCAAAGACTTGACAGGTAGGAGCAACGTGGGGGGGGCTCGCAATTATCTACCGTGATACCATGAAATGCACCATACATGAACCATTAGACATAAAAGGGGCAGAAATTATGGGGTTCTGCCTGCAGACCCATGAGTCTTTTACTTTCTCAGGTGCTCTAGTTTACCGCCCACCAGGCCAACAAAAAGATTTTCTGGAGAGTATTGGGGAGGTGCTCAGCAATCTTACCCTCAGATTTGCCAACTTTATGCTGCTAGGCGATTTAAATCTTCACATAGACTCTACTACAGATTTGGGGGCGGTTTGCTTTAGGGACATGACAAAGGTTCTTCGGCTCAGCCTGCTGACTCTGGATCCTACGCACAAAGCGGGGCATATGCTGGATTGTATCTGCTCTAATTTAGATACTCTGAAGGTTAAACCCCCCTGTATGCAGACATGGTCAGATCACAAATTCATCCCGTTTGATCTCATAGTGGAAGGCAATTGTGTAGAGAAATGCTTTAGTAAAGCTGGTCGGTGCGCCAAACCTGGCTGGAAAAAGATAATTGCCAATCCTGACCTTCCAGGGACAGCCAATGACAGTAAACCTATAATGACTGGCCACACTGTAACTGACAATAAACGCTTTTGTGATTGGATCACTGAACTCAGTGGACCCATGGACCCTGTAGGCTCAGACAACCTACACGGACGCAAAAAAGTGTCTGCTCCATGGTTCTCACTGTCTTTAAAGGAGAAACTAGGTGAGGTCAGAGCGCTGGAACGGAGGTGGCACCGGAACTATGAGGCCGAGGATCTCAGTATTTATAAAACAGCCCGGAGGCAGTATCATGCCTTGATTAAACTCGCCAAAAAAGCATATTATCTGGAAGCCATTACCTCCGCTAATAACAGACAAAAAGAGATCTTCAGGATCGTTAACAGTTTTAGGAACCCCAGAGTGCTCTCGCAGGACATTCCGCCCTCATCGACCCTCTGCAATACCATCGCCAACTACTTTGAGCAAAAGATACAAGACATAATCAAAGACTTCCCTCAACCGGTGTTATCCCCCCCTGATGGGGTGTATGGGGAGGACTCCAGGACAGTCTGGTTTAAAACGTTCTGCCCCATCAGTCTAGAAGAGTCCCGACAGGCTATACTAGCTAGTAAATCTGGCTCGCCATTCGACCCCTGCCCCCGATGTTTCTATGAGCTATAGTGGACACGGTGAACCCTATTATTAACGGCATCATTAATTCCTCACTTTCCTCTGCTGAGATCCCCAGGGAATGGAAACTCACCGCTGTAAAGCCCCTACAGAAAAAACCTCTAGCAGACCCGACAACGCTTTCGAATCTCCGTCCCATTTCGTTACTTCCAGTACTATTTAAACTGACGGAAGCATTAGTAAATAAGCAACTCACCAAGTTTCTGGAGGATAATGATATCTTGCACACTAATCAGTGAGTGTTCAGGGCCCAGCACTCAACGGAATCTGCACTCCTGTTCACTGTGGAGACCTTGCGGGCCGCCATAGACCAGGGGAAGAAAGCCGTCCTGATTTTACTCAATCTATCGGCAGCTTTCGATATGGTCTCGCACTCCATATTGATAGACGCCTGGTAACATCAGGGATAGCAGGAGTTTCTGGAGGAAAATGATATCTTGCACACTAATCAGTCAGTGTTCAGGGCTCAGCACTCGACTGAATCTGCCCTCCTGTTCACTGTGGAGACCTTGCGGGTCGCCATAGACCAGGGGAAGAAAGCCGTCCTGATTTTACTCAATCTATCGGCGGCTTTTGATATGGTCTCGCACTCCATATTGATAGACCGCCTGGTAACATCGGGGATAGCAGGAGTGGTGCTGGAGTGGCTGAAAAGCTTTCTCAATCAAAGGCGTCAAGTCACCGTTCTAGGAGAGTTTTGCTCTGAAGAGAAAGCCTTGGAGACAGGGGTGCCGCAGGGTTTTAGTTTGAGCCCTGTACTTTTCAAACTGTATATGGTCCCCCTGATCAAACTAATCTCATCCTTCCAGATTAGCACAATTTTGTATGCTGATGATACTCAGCTAATTCTAGTGCTGGATAGCGAGGTACCTGGAGCAGAAGAAAATATTAAAAACTGCCTCGCAGCCACCTTCGATTGGATGAGGAACAATCACCTCAAGTGTAACTTGGGCAAAACTGAAATTCAGCCATTTGGACAGCAAAACTTGTTTTCACCTAAACAATGGTGGCCGGAGGATGCAGAAGTCCCTCCTAACACCATTGTTACTGCCCGTAATCTGGGCATTAAGTTTGATGACTCCCTGTCATCTAAACAACAGGCGGTGACGGTGGCTGGCATCTGTTTTAATATCATCAGAGGTCTCAGGAAATTTTTTGACCTTCTTCCCTTGGCAGCCAGGCAAACGTTAGCGGTGGCACTTATATCATCTAGGTTGGATTACTGTAACAGCCTGTATGCAGGAGCGAATAAATCGGTTCTACACAGGCTGCAGATGGTCCAACATGCAGCCGCCCGTTTAGTCCTTGGATGGCCGAGGAAGTCGTCCCCCTCGGCTGCGCTTAACGCCCTTCATTGGTTGCCAATACACAAGCGTATCCTGTTTAAAATATTGGTCATCACATTCAGGGCCTTCAATCTGCGAGGACCCAAATACCTCTTGAATGGCTTCAGACGGTATCATCCATCACGGAATCTTAGGTCCTCAAATATGAATCTATTGGCGATCCCTAAATTTAAGCTTGTCACCAAGGGAGGGAAATCCCTTGCAGTGATTGGATCTAGGGCGTGGAACCAGCTCCCATTTCATCTCCGGCAAATCCCCGCGGAGAGCCAGTTTAGGAAATATCTGAAAACTTGGATTTACAATCTTACGGACACCGCCTGTAAAGCTTTAGTATAAGTGTGCAGGCCTTCTGATTTTCGAGCAGTCTGCCGGCCAAGTCCATCTGGCTACGGTCCACAGCGCCAAGATGCTCCTTGGAGTGATAGCCGCGCTATAGAAATGTGCCCTTACATTACATTACAGTTTTTAAATACATGTACATTGTAATGTTTATATGATGAGTAATGCTATTTATCCTACTGAGGGGCCGATTTCGATGTCATTCGGAAAGGCTCCGAATGGGATTCGGTTTTGAAGAATCTGATTCTGAATCCTTGTTTCTGAACAAATCATGCACATTTCCCAATTACCGATTACGATGCCTGGAAGCCATTAGAGCAGTCCGAATCGGTTCTGTAAGGCATTCAGACAGCCCAAGTCTTTCAAAGCCAATTCGTACATCTCTGAGGACACAGTCATTCCGATTCAGTTTGCTCTACATGAAACAGCTATCAGAATCTGTCTTTGGGGACTCGTTGTGGGTCCCCCTTCACCTGGAGGCATACGAATGTGGCCTGTGGGGGGACCAAAGGGTCCCCTCTTCCCAACCATGCCCATATGAGGCAGGCACGATGGGGTGCCCACCACAGGGTACAAGGTTTTTCCCAACCACCCCTTTTTTCAATGGGACCCTGTGTTCTTGTTCGAAACACAGATCTCCCATTGAAGTCAATCTGAGTCCAACGGAACAATGTCGGGTAGTATCGTAATAGGTCATCCAGACTCACAGGACACTATTTGTTCAGAAAAGTGTCCGAGACCGATTTGTTCAGAACAGTTTCCTAACGACATCGGAATCGGCCCCATAGTTGTTTAATTTTCAGAACTTTTACCGTGCTAGGCCTTGTAATTGTTTATTTCACATTTATCCTCTCTTGTGTTGGGTTGAATATTTCGTATATTTTATGTATACTTCCAATTTATTTTTCATTTCACAACATCATTCTACCTGCTTTTTTGAAGTAGTTATATGTGTAATTTAAACAGTTTTTGGTAATTTATTATAATATTACTGAAAGGTATAAAAATTATATTAATTTTCTTTTTCCTTTTAGGTTGCTTCATTCTTTGCTTCAAACTCCTTTGATTTACAATCCAGACTTGAATTTTGTTTTATTTATTATAGGTCACACATGCAGAGTATGCAGACAACCATCTGCCACTGCTACTAATGATACTTCCAGTCCAGACCAGGAACAAGCCTTCAGTGAGGAATCCACTCCTGCAAATCCGGATGATGAGGTGGTCTTCCTGCGCAGACAGCTCCATTGAGTATCGCTCAGCACACACCTACACCTTCCACCCCAGCTGTTACTACACCTCAGCCTATGGATACCTCCACTACCTGTGCCCAAAGGCTCATTACTTCAAAATTGTGCCCCCCAGTACTGGCTGCTGTTGCTCTAACACCACCACCACCTCCAGTTCAGCTAGGACCCAGTGGGATGGGATACACTGGGTCAAGGGCACAGGGTAGTGGGGGTACTGTTCATGCTGTGGGTCAGCAAAGTGAGGCCACTGGGCTCATTGTAAACCCAGGCCACCATCTACCAAGTCATGGGATTACTCAATCAGTCCCAAGACATGATGGGCCATGTCCTTACATAGCTTTGGGAGATAAAGCAGTTTCAGAGGGTGCAAAATGTTCCGATGAAAAATCTCAACTCGAATTTGGGCTCCCTGGCTAGGGTGCAGCAGAATTGTTTGACTCATATGTGTAGGGCTTTTCCAGATTTTCCTTTATGTTGGCCATCAACATCTAGGCCTACTACATCTGCCTCAACCACAGAAAGGAAGGCCCTGCCACAAGAGTAAACACCTGCAATTACCTCAGT
This sequence comes from Lissotriton vulgaris, assembly GCF_964263255.1. Lineage (NCBI taxonomy): Eukaryota > Metazoa > Chordata > Amphibia > Caudata > Salamandridae > Lissotriton > Lissotriton vulgaris. The sequence continues at coordinate 805,339,606 of NC_141694.1, forward strand.
CCCTACAACTTTGGATCCACCATTCCCCCTCAGGAGGTCACCTTCATCCGGACCAGCAAGATCTCCACCACCACCAGCAAGACACACATAATCTTATTTCCTCCAGTGTGTGACTAGTATTTACTTTGTGAGCTATTTTCTGGACACATTTACCTTTTTGATACTAGTTGTATTTTGTACACTGGTTTTCAAATAATTTTGGCTCTTCAATAATAGTTTCATCCACCATGACTGACTTTTATTTTTTGTCTGTGTTTTATGTTGCATTTCTTTTCTCAACTTGTTCAATGTTTTTGTTTCATCATACATTTTTAAAAGTTAAAATTAAAAAGAATATGTATTCATGAATACATTACATGCAGGTAATGCTTTTCACATTTTTTTAATTGACAATGATTATCAAAAATAGCAAATCAAAAAGTATAATTTTATTAAATTGGAATAAAGAATTGTTTTTCATAATTTTCAAATACATTGGAACCTATGCATAACCCAAGTACTTTATGCTATACTTTCATGTACAGTTTTGGACCTTGCCTCCATGGAAGAATGGCATACAATCAAATATTTCAGATTAAATAGGCAACATTTAACAGAAAACAAGTCTAAGGGAATCTTGAAAACTTCAATTCAATCACTTTGCAAGCTCTCTTTGTACAAGATATGTACATCCAAAGTGTGTTTGTGTCTTTAACAGGATCAACCCATGTTCCCTTTGTACTTTGCAACAGAAGCATATAAGTGTAAATGTCTCAACTTTGAAATGTCCAAATGAAGATAACATGGTGAAGGAACTAGCTGTGGCCGTGCAGGTAGAGCTATGGGACGGTGGGTAGGGGGGGAGGGGGGGGGTGGGGATTTTGACAGACAACGCGGAGGGAAAATTAATTGGTCCTCAGTAAATCTCCCCCAACCCTGCCCCTCTGCACTTACCTGCACGGGCCTCGACTGAAAGGAACATAAAACAGATTAAAAGAAAACTTTTTTTTTTATTACACTACAAATTAGACACATTATAAATGACTAATTTTGAGGACACATTTTCTAAAAACAATCAAAGATAAACAATGTAAATAAACAGTAGTCAATGTGTCAAAACTTAAATCAACAAACATCTTTGCCCTGGATTTTCCTTAACTTGCCTTTTTTAGAAATACCTAGCACTGCTTTTATTTTCAGTAGAATAAAAGTTCGTTTAAAATTGAATGTAATAATATGTAAATATATACTTGCACTTATGGTAAGAAGTTGTCATTAACTTCTTGCCGTGAATCTATTCCTTCCTCTTCACTGCTATCATCTACATTTGGCATTTCAAGGTCCTCACTCGGTGGCTTAAATGGATTTCTTTCTCTGCAATGTATGGAATATTCCGTCATACATGTTATGTAGCATGCAGCATGCCATGGTGATTTTGCATACCGTATTGGGTCAGTAGAGGAGGGCTCCACCAGTCTTATCCAGACATCAATATCTGGCCATTGAGAGCCACAAAAGCCCACCCTACAGGCCTCTGTGCACTTCAATGTGCGTTATTGAAGCGGACTTCGCTTGGAGTTGTTGGATTCCTTGGTGGAGCTATCAACCAATGTAGGTTAGGATAATCTGAGTCTCTTATATGAAAAAAATTCAAAAATTAGCTAAAAGATTTAATACTCATTTTTTATCATTAAACTTCAAATGAACTAAAAATTATATTGAATTATTTTACTTACCAATAAGCCAGGATCTCTCAGGTCCAAGTTTTACCATTTGCAGTTGTATTGTGCCATTCCATAGTACAAAGCAATTGTGTCTTGATCCTGGAAAGCAGGCACACTCACTTGTGATGTGCAAATCTGGTAAGACAACTTGCACACTGATTGAGTGGAAGTTTTTTCTATTGCAGTAGACTTCTTCTCTGTCGTGTGGCGGCACCAAGGCAATATGTATGCCATCAATTGCTCCAACCACATCTGATAGGTGACCCAAAGCATTAAAATCTCCCTTCACATTGGCAAAATCCTCGTTTTTTAGAAACTGTCTGAAGCTGTTGATGTGTCATTGAGAAATAATGTCTTGTAGCAAACCACTGAAAGTTGGTTGTGACATTCCACCAGACACTGCATCAGTATATTGCAATGATCTTTTGGCCACAAACTGGAGTAATGCCATTATTTTCAATATTGTTGTTATTGATGTGGGATTCCTGGCTCCAGATGATGACATAATTCAAGAATAGTTTGCCTATTTAATCTGAATTATTTGATTATATTCTTTCTTCCATATTGGCAAGTTCTGGAAATGGTCTCATAACTTGTGCCTGTCGTCTTCTCACTCTCCCTGGATTTTTCAAATAAAACACAAATTGCATTTATTTTTCCAAAAATGTGTTTGTTTTTAACTAATTGTACACTACATTTATTTGTGGTTTTGTTTTAAATCACATTTTTAACATGTTTATTTTTTCAAAACAAATGTGTAAGTAATACATTTTAAAGGTATGACTTACACATTTTTTTAATTCTAAAATTCCATCAATAGTAGTTTAAACAAAACTGTGCAACTATTGCATTTAACCACAGTAACACACTAGATAATTCATTTTTGGCAAAACAAATAAATAACAATGACATTTTGTATATTAAAACTAACTTTGAGTGGTGGTGACACACTTAACATTCTTAATAATCAAAAATGGCAGAAGCCTGACATCGCTGTCAGGACATTTGCAAGTAGACTGAAGTCAGCAGAAGTTGACGGGGTAGTGAGTGTGAAACTCCACGACAGACACAGCCATAGTCTAACATGTGTGAAAGCAATGAAGCAATGTACAAGAGGCAAGGGATGTGTCCATTTTCGTTGACAGTCATTAGATGTTGTGTAGGTGTACACAGCATTAAAAAAACTCACTTGCCTCCTAACAGTACCACAAATTTATTTTTTATTTATTTAGTTAATTTATAAAGCGCCTGAATCACCTCTGAAGGGGTATCTCCGTGCTCGGAGGGGGGGGGGGGGGTGGCACAGACCACAGGGAGTTAAAAAGAGAGGAGTTCCGTTTTAAGAAGTTTCCTAAAAGGAAGATAGGCTTTACCACCAGAATGAGTTTTCCCTAAAATGGGGAATAACAAGAAGGGATTTCTCTCCAGATCGTAAATATCTATTCTGCTGGTAGGGGATACGTTTTTCTATTAAATAACTGGGTCCTCTACCATTCAGAGCTTCATGTACACTGCAGCAGATCTTAAACTTAACTCTCTTACGTATGGAAGCCAGTGCAGTTGAAGGGGGAGAGAGGCCAATCTAGCTGGCATGTGCTTGACTAGTTGGGCAGCTGTGTTCAGCACCATCTGGAGTCTGTTCAATGAGGAATCATTTACCACAGCTAAAAGGGCATTATAGTAGTCTAAGCGACTGATCACCAGCATCTGAACGAGAGTTTTTCACACAGTGAATGGGAGGAGAGGAAAAACTCTACGCAGTAAGCTCATCATATGAAAGCAGGACCAATTGGTTGCCACTACCTGATCTTTCATAGTAAGATTCTGATCTAAGTGGACACCCAGATTCTAACCACTGTCTTAAGAACAGGTGATATACCCAACTCAAGGGGCCACCACTCAGGGGACCAGAGAAATTGGGCACTGCTAAAGAGCATAATCTCTGTCTTATCAGCGTTCAGCTGGATATAATTCTCCATCATCCAAGAGGAGATTGCTTTCATGCCTTCAGAGAGGCGGGAGTGAATATTCGTAGTACTCTTGTCAAATGATAGGGGAAGCTGAGTATTATCTTCATATCAAATCGGAGTGAAGCTCAATACCAATACACAAGATGAATTTTTGCAGATCTAAGTTTTGCACAAGATGTATCATGATGTGTTTTTTTATTTAAATTGTTGCAAATTATATAAATCTAATTTTGATCACTTACAAAGCACTGTTTTGAGCAAACACATGCCTGCTTAAAACAAATTAAACATGATTTTGTCAGATTTTATAAGGGACAGTCGTACCAAACAGTCCACACATTTTACTCTCAGGTGTGATGCTCCATCACAATTGTGAAGGACGTTATGTTCCCCCTATTGCAAGTGACATAGTATAAATTGTACTTATGAGACAGTGGATGTTCTAACCTTCACATTTGTGAGTTAGTATTATAAACAAACAATATTAAACATATGAGCCAAAATGACTAACAAAATAAAATTAAATGGATACAACTTTGATTAAAAACAAATCAAAATTAATTGTTTTTAATAAAAACAAACATTTATTTTTTCGTTGAAAATAAAAACTGTAAATGATGTCTTATCCTCAAATTTGCATGTACGCCACTCTGTTTATTGAAAAATGAATTCTAAAGGCATTCTTTTTGAAAAACAACAGCCAGGAATGTGGACACATTAGTTACAGAGAAACATGTACCAGAAAACATTATTTTGATGTCCTTTGGTATGTCCGATGATAAATCAATAATAACAAATATAGATTACTTCAAGGGACTTTTGCAGATGGGACACTCTGTCACTAACAAAATAGATATTTTGTCCAACCTATTCCAAGGACAATATTTTATAATGCACGTGGAATTTAACAGATGGAAATTCAGGCACAGAAAATGGCTCATTCAGGAATATTTTAAATGCATCAAAGTGAACATTTTTTTAAATCGTAAATTGCATTTTTGAATTTGAAATATATATGAATCAATGCATTAAAAAATGTATGTAATGTTGTACCAATTTTTGACAAAATTGAAAGCCAGAATTTTGTTTCACAATGGTAAAACAAACTAAAATAAACTCAGAGATTTTATAGAATAATAAAACGATTTGATATTTGTGGATTAAAAATGCATCAAGCCCTATGTATTTACTTATGCAGTAGAAGTAATTTGAAACTAAAAAAAATATTTATTTTTGGATTACGTACATAGGACAAGATACATTAATAAACAACGTAACTACTGAATCAATTCTTTTTTATTTCTTTATTTAAAAAATACTTAAGTTAATTCAAGTATGTTTTAACATTGTGAAATGCCCCAAAAAACAGGCCTTCAGTTTATGCAAATATTGGCACAACATTCCATCAATCAATCAATCAATCAATCAGGGGGCTGTGATGCGCGCTACTCTTCGGTGATGGTCTCAAGGCGTGGGGGGTGCCGCTCCGGTCAGTCGAAGAGCCCGGTCCAGAGGGTCTTCCTGAAGATGTGCAGACTGGGGGCACGTCTGATATTGATTGGGAGCTTGCTCCAGGTCTTTGCCGTGATGTAGGGGAAGGCTCTTTCGGCCTGTTCTGGCACAGAGCATGCATGGGGTCTCAGCGAGGTCAGTGGATCAGAGGTTTCTCTCTGGTGCGTGGAAGGAGATTCTTTTGTTGACCTATTGGGGTCTGGAGTTGTGGAGGCATTTTTAGATGTGGGTGAGTATCTTGAAGGTTACTCTCTTCTTGATGGGGAGCAAGTGGAGGTCTCGCAGTTATTGGGTACTGTTTTCGTGTCGAAGGATGCCAAGGATGAGTTTGGCTGTGGTGTTCTGTATAGTCTGGAGCTTGCGGAGCAGAGATTTGTTGATCACGGCGTAGAGGGCATTTCCGTAGTCCAGTCTGCTAGTTTTGAGTGTGTGGGTGATGGTCTGTCTTGATTCAGGGGATCCATTTGAAGGTCTTGTGAAGGATGCAGAGGGTATTGAAGCAGAGGGCGGCGACGGCGTTGATCTGCTGGGTCATTTGTGAGGGAGGAGTTCAGTATGATGCTGAGGTTCCGGGCATGGTCCATGGGGCTGGGGGGGCTATTGACGGCAGTGGGCCACCAGGTGTAGTCCCATGCAGTGGGGAAGGGGCTGAGGATGAGGACTTCTGTCTTTTCAGAGTTAAACTTCAGGCAGCTGCTGCTCATTCAGGATGCAACGTCCTTCATTCCTTTCTGGAAGCTGAGTCTGGTGGTGATGGGGTCCTTAGTGAGGAAGATGACGAACTGGTTGTCATCGGCGTAGGATGTTATGCTGAGTCCATGCTGCCATCTAGATGTTCAAGAGATTGGGGCTGAGCAATGATCCTTGGGGTACTCCGCAGTTGATCACTGTGGGTATGGAGAGGAAGGGCAGAAGTCTGATTCTTTGGATTCTGCATGTGAGGAATGAGCGAAGCCAGTGGAGGGCAGTTTCCTGTATGCCAACATTGTGGAGTCTGGCAGTGAGAGTGCAGTAGGAGACGGTGTCAAAGGCTGCAGAGAGGTCGAGCAGGATCAGGGCCGCAGTGTGGCCTTAGTTGAGGAGTGTGCGGAAGCCATCTTTGGCGGTGAGTAGGGCAATCTCGGTGCTGTGGTTGCTGCGGAATCCGGATTGGGAGGGGTCGAGGATGGAGTTCTCTTTGATGAATTTCATTAGTTGGACATTGACAATCTTTTTGTTGATGTGTCAATGAAAGGGAGGATAGAGATGGGTTGGTAGTTCTTGAGGTCCGTTGGGTCTGCTGAGGGCTTCTTGACTTCTGTGCATTTCCAGTCATAGAGAATGTGCTGGGTTTGAAGGTGGCATTGATGGTGTTTAGTAGCTCAGGTGCGATGGCGGCGGTGGCTCTGTGCTCTGTGGAAGATGTGCGGAGGGCAGGGGTCCATGGGGGATCCTGAGTGAATGCCTTTCATGGTCGATGCAGTATCTTCAGTGGTGACTGTGGTCTAGGAGGAGATGGTGGGCTGGTAGTCATTGCTGGAGGGAAGAGTGGATTCAGTGTGCAGAGTCTGTTAGTTGAAGTTGTCGTAGAGGGATCTTTTTCTTAGGTGGAATTAGGAGCCAAGTTTGTTGCAGAGGTCCTAGGAGAGTGTGACATCTGTGGCTTCGCTGGGGGGCTTGTTGAATTCCTGGATGTTCGTGGTTGCTGGTGTTGGTATAGATTTTGTTTGGATGAAGGTCCTTTTGGAGGATCTGATGAGTTGGTGGTATTCTGTCATGGCATTCTTGTATGTGGTGTGGATTTCTGGAGCTTTGCTGTTTCTCCAATTCTCCTTGAGACGTCTGCAGGTGCGTCTGGATTCTTGGAGTTCAGCGGTGAACCAGGTGGCCTTGCTGGAGCGCTGTCTGTTGGGCTTGTGGAGGGAGGCAAGCTTGTCTCTACAGCATGTCAGTGCAGGGAGCGCACGTTGAGGAGAAATCTGCTCAGGGCTTCGGGGGCTGGCATCTGCTGTGGTGGGGTAGCCGTGTGGGTACCGACAATTGTGAAGGTTTGTCGGCAGTGTCAGCAGGAGAAATGGCTGTGGGTGGTGATTGCATAGACAGCTGGCTGTTGTTGTTCCTTCCGAGGTTGAGTGTGAGGAGGGAAGCTGAGTCATAGCGGTGGGTAGTCGGAGAACCGGAGTCCCTGGCACTGGTCATGGACAAAGGTAGATGGGCTTGTCTTTGGCGCACCTTTGGCGCACCAGTTGCATGCCGGCTGCGCGCAGCTGGCATTAAATAGGGAAGGGGAGGTTAGCACAGCTGGGCGGTGGGAGCGGGAACCAGCAAGAGGGAGTAGCTGTGGTGGCAGCAGCAGTGGGAAAAGGGTGGTAAAAATGGGCATGGAGGACACAAACAAGTGAAGAGGTAACAAAACAGGCAAAATAGACAGAAAGACAGAAGACTAAAATTAAAGGCACACTAACAAAAGACAAAAAGACAGACAAAAAAAAAAAATTGGCAGAAACACTAAGGCAGACAGCAACGGACCAGCAGAAGAGCAAGGCTCTCCCACTGGACCACCACGGATGAGGCGCAGGTAGGGGCCTGCCAGTAGAGGAGGGCCTTGAACTACTACCTTTAAGAGAGGTGTATAGGCGGTGGCACAACAGTGGAGCTGCTGGGGCAGAGAGCAGAGTCTCTGAACAGGAGGTCAAAGGTCTTGCTCAATCATCGGAGCAGCGGCCGCCATTTAATAGGGAATGGGAAGGAAGCGCAGCTGGGAGGCGGGAGAGGGAACTGGCAGGGGGTAGGGGCCATGGGGGCAGCAGCAAAAGGGCAGTGAAATCAGGCATGTAGGACACAAACAAGGGCACAGGTAATGAAACTGTCAAAATAGACAGAAAGACAGAAGACTAAAACAAAAGGCATAAAATTAAAGGCACAATAACAAAAGATAAAAAAGACAGACAAAAAAAATGAAAACCAGGCACAAACACAAAGACAGACAACAGCAGACCAGCAGAAGAGCAATGCTCTCTGAATAGACCACCAGGGATGAGACGCAGACAGGATTCTGTGGGTGGAAGAAGGCCTTGAACACCTACTTTATAGGGAGGTGTAGGGGAAGCGGCAGCCGCACAACAGAGGAGCTGCTGGGGCAGAGAGCAAAGTCTCTGACAGTAAATATTAGCACCCATTGATTCATATATAAATATTTTTTTAATCTGCTTTTTTATCTTTTACACACAATGTACAACCAGATTTTTGTTTTATAATACATTTTTGTGAGATAAGTTCACTCTTCAAAAGAGAAAATCAAAACCATTCAGAAGTCTAACACAGTCCCTGGTAAGAACTGAAAATAGGTAAGAAAAATGAACAAAAGTAAATTTAAATCAATAATAGAAATTTACAAAATTGAGACAAAATAGTTTCTAAAGATACCCTTTACATGCAGGAGATAAAGATAAAAATAAATCAACATTGAAAACCTTGAAGCAGGTGAAATATAAAATTTAGAAAATGTTTTGAGAAAAAACGTCATGATCAGTTATATTTACACAGATGCAATAAAACAATTGTTTATGTCTTTACAGCATATTCAAGAGCAGGCAAAGGAGGTATTGGCCAAGAAGGTGGGGAAGCAGCTGGCCATTGTGTTTTGGGCATTGAAACATCAGACATTGATCGACACATGTGAATGGAGGGTGAGGAGACTGAAACGGAGGCCACCATCTCATCATCTCCATCGGAGACCTCCACAAGTGACCAGTCCCTAGTGATGGTGGACCCTACTGGAACTGTAACCTTTACCTTGTCGTACCTCCAGAGAAACATCTCCACCCTCCCTCTTGCTCCTCCCTTGTTGGCTAAACACCCATCCCTAAAAGGGATGGGATTTTCTTTGCCACAGGCATTTCACCCCCTGCCCTGTCACCCCGGCTGTGCTGAGAGAGGAGGCTATTGATCTATTACAAAGCATCTCTCTCTGCCAGACTGAGAAAGTGAATCGCATCCAGGTGCTAACCTACCAAATGCAACAAATGGTTGCATTTATTGATGCCATTCACAGTTCAATGACTAGCACGCAAAGTGTTAATATACAAACATATTTAATGAAATACAGGAAAGGAACTAGATATAAATAAATAAAAACATTATTTAAGTTTAGAACTAACATTGATTTTCCTTTTTTTGTGTTGCCTTCTGTAGTGCAATTACTGAATTACATTAAATTTCAATTATTCCAAAAATGTGTAATGCATATGTTTATAATTCAACACACCTGTATGAAAACATTATGAATTTTGATCAATGTCATGGAAGCTAGCACCAAATTAGAAAAAAAAAGAAAAAGTTCTTTGAATTTCTTACATGACAAAATTACAGACACATATGCATTACACATTAGAAAATAATGCCTGTGAGGGAAATTTGAAAATGCATGAGTCCAGAGCAAATGTGAACAGACAACTCAAATAAAAACATGTCAAAAAGAAGCTTAATCAATTCCGTTGATGATGGGATTGATTTGCTTCTTGATCAAGTAGCAGCAGCAAAGGAAGGACTTGGACGATCGGGCTCATGACAGAAAGGGAAGTGTAAAAATGAAAAAAAGGCAAGTTTCTTCCTTACATCTCTTCGAAACTGCGAAATCAGGTGTGGAGGTTTACCCACCACAGATACATTGTCGAGAAGGCACATCGTAATACGCCCAGTGGAAATTCTGGCAAAACGACAGGACTCGGGCGGATTACCGCTCATAGGCCCGCCGGTATTTGAATTGAGCGGATAGACCTCCTAGTAGGCTGTACAGATTAACTGATGGAAAACTGACAGCAGGACCAGATCCACCAAGATCTAAAACAGGCCTTCTATCTCTTAGGGCCAAATGACAAGCTTTTGGCAGAGCAGTGGCCTGGAAGTTCACACTGCCACGCCAGCACTCCGCCAAAGCTTGCGCTGCCTGCCTGCTAGATTAATTTATGAATAGTCTGGCGGGCAGGCAGCATGGCGGTTTCCCTCATGATGCCATTTAAAAGGCACTTTGCAGTGCCTTTTAGAAAAGGTTCCTACAATGCACAGGGTTCCTGCAAAGCATGGACTCTGAGTGCCGCTCCCCTCCAGGGAATGCCGATTAGTCCTAGTGCGGTCTGACAGTCCAAGTAATAATCGGGCAGTCAGACCAGTCTGGTGGTCTGCCTACCGCCAGATTCGTACTCTGTGACTTATGATTTCAAGGGCCTCTCCCCTTCTCCACCATTTACACTAGCTCCTGTTTCATTCAAGAATAAGGTTTAGATCATTTGCTTGTTTAATTGGTGCATTTGGGCAATGTATCTAGACTTTATCCAGTCCATTGGTTCAATTCTTTGTACCCACAAGAGCTCTTTACTCAACTCACCTTCATCTGATAAAGTACCCCACTTTTGTAAATATATGCCCAGTTGTCACCATTTTTTTTACTTAGATCCTCCTGCCTGGAATGCGTTCTCTCTGAACATTACATTAGAGCTACTAGCCCTCATACCAAATTCAAGAAAAAGCTTAAAACCTTATTAATCTCCTATACAGAGGCTGTCTTCTTTTCCTCTTCCTTCCTTATCAAAGAGTACTCAGTACAGGCAAGCATTTTACAAACAGTGCCTAAAATAATGTTAACAAAATACTCTCTTTCATAGCTTGCCTATAGGACAATTTTTTTTTCCTCAACAACTTTGATACCTACATCCATCTTTCTTTACTTTTCTGACATTTTTCATATGAAACCATTACACCCAGATTTACTATGTTATGTTTTGTTAACAGATGTTGTAGAGTGCACTTGACCAGGTGGTGTCAAAGCAATTTGGGAGGCAGTATGTAGCAGACTAAAGTAATGCAAAGGAGTACTAAGTGGTATGCGAAGAAAAGAGCCACGTTTTCGGAGGTTATTTAAAAAAAAAAAGAGTCAAGCACAGAGATGTGGGGGAAGGGGCACTGAGATAGAAATCTGAGAATAATCGCCTTTTAATGGGATGAAGATCTAAAACGCCTGCAAGAAGTGTACCAACAAAAGAGTGATTTAAGTTGAATTGGTCCATTCTGATGTAGGGCTAAGAATGCCACATAGAGAGATTTAAAAGTAATCCTCTTTTTGACAGTGAGCCAGTGAAGGGAGAGAATCTTGTCCCTGACCGAGAGGTGTTTGAGAATGTTAAGGAGCAGACAGGATGATGCATTCTGGTCAATTTGGAGCTTGTTGAGGCACGAGGTTTTAATGTGGGGATATCAAGAATTGCAGTCATTCAACAGTGAGGCGACCAGAGCGATGATGACAGATTGGTGCAATTCCATGGGAATGTATGGAAAGATCTTCCTTAGGGTCCTGATGATGGGGAAGCAGGTGCAAGTGGTGCATGTGACCTGAGTGTCAAAGCTCAAGGTGTTATCAAAGATGACACCTAGGAATTTGGCTGAATTGACCGGAGTGAGGTGAGGTCTGCAGTCCTTCGGCCACCAGGTATTTGACCAGATGGATTCCTGCGGATCAAACACTAGAACCCCAGTTTTTTCTGCATTCAATTTTAGGGCATTTTCTTTCATCAGCCTGCTGACACTAGTCACACATTGGTTTAACATCTTTCCCTCAGATGTGGGGTAGTTTGAGATGGACACAATGAGCTGGGTTTAATCGACATACAATAGTACTTGGAACCCAAAGGAATGCACCACATCTACCAGTGGGGTCACGTACACATTAAAAAGGGTCGGGCTCCATGTCGAGCCCTGCGGCACTCCACAGGGGAGGCTAAAGACTTCCACCCTGAACCCCCCTCAGTTGATAATTTGCATTCTGTTAATTAAGTATAAGCATGGAGGAGCTATGGGTTTTTGCTGTCACAAAGTAATGCAAAGCACAATTTAGAGATGCTTTGGTATTTCCATTCCATTCCAACAAACTTTATTTTGGTCAATATAGACCATAAAAAGTACAAAAATACAAAAATGACAAAGAGAATACAAAGTATAGACCAATACATGAAAGTAGAATGGAAACAAAACTTAATTGTAAGCAACATTGGAATTCATCATAAAAACAAGAGTTAATAAGTTTAAAAGCTTCTTCTCATCAACTGACATTTACCTCATATCATGATAGTTTAGTTGAGTTTCAGTTCATCAATAATATTGTTTTTTGAAATGAGAAAAATGTTAAACAATTTGTTAAGAATAAGTTAAAAAGTTAAAATGTTTAAAATGATTAGAAATTGACAAGATTGACACTGTGGAAGTTTTATGCTTGCAGTGATGAGTTTAACAACACCCTTCGATTGAATTTAAAAAACGGGAGACAGCAAAAACAATGGGTGGGTGGGTATCCGTTATCAATATTCTAAATGCCTTCTCAAACTGCCTGCACCCCAGGTTTCTGCAAAGTCGGAGTAGCCACCATCGCCTGGCATAAATAGCAGTCTCATCTACACCGTTACAAGCGGGGAACCCAAGGCTTTTAGCAATTGGTTAGTGAGTAGGCGTGGGCGGAAAATCCGTTCCGCTCGCGGATTTTGCGGATTTTCGGGAAATCCGCAATCCGCGAGATTTGCGAATTTCCCGCAAAATCCGCAAATCCGCGAGCAGCGGATTTTGCTCGCACTGCTCGCACTGTTCGCGTGAGTTCGCGCCCCGCGAATAAGTGCAAAATTGCAGAAATACGATTTTAGCAAAACTGAAAGTAACTACTTACCAGGTTCAAAAGTTCAGGCTCATCATTAGTAGCCATTTCCTGGAGTGCTTCCTGAGGGGCCCCTCCAGAGTTCAGTTGCCAGTTGAAACTAGTATGTGACCCTGCTCTGAACCTCAGAATAGTTACACATATGCCACAAAGGTCCTGAATTACAGCTAAGGGAGACAAGCAGGAGCCAGGCTGGAAGTTAAAATCCATTAATCAGCCCCTAATTCATTATTGTCAGTTGGGGCAGGGCAGGTGTTGTAACTAATTTTGCAACAATGAAAGCACTTAGCAAGTGCAAAAGATCACTAATCAGGGCGCACTAAGGAAGCAGGTGCCAGCTAAAAAAATATTCTGTGACACATGAATCAGCCCCAAATTAATTCAGGTCACTTGAGGCAGGGAAGGTGTGCTTTGCTTTGCCGAAAATAATGTACACTGGACAACCAGAGGGTGTGGTGATGAAACAGAGGGTGGCATGGGTGGGCCAGAGGGTGGCATGAGTAGTCAGAGAGTGGCAGTGGTGACAGAGAGTGGCAGTGATGAAGAAGAGTGTCCCAAACAGGCTGGACACGTAGAAACAACAAGTTCGCGAAACTTGCGACCCGACAGGTAAGTTCGCAATTTGCGAAAGTGTACAAAACCCTCGCGAACTGGCAGAAACACGGGCGAACACAAAAAAAAAAAAAATCCGCAAATTCGCGGGAATTCGCGGATTTTGCGGATTGCGAATCCGCAAATCCGCAAAATTCGCGAACGCGAGATCCGCAAAATTCGCTCATGCTTATTAGTGAGGGCGCAAAGCAGCAAGGTCCCTATTCTAAACTGAATGTATAGTTTCCTAGCCAGGATAGGTTAAATGTCATCCAGAAGGAGCTGAAACTGATACTCAGCTTTAATGTTTAAAAAATATGATGTAAACTGACCAAGTTGGGTGTTTCCCTCAATATCAGCTAGTTTGAGAGATCTATATGCTCTTACTAGTTCTAGACCTGAAGTTAACAGGCACGCTATCTCCGGGTTCCTTCATAGGTTTCTAAGACCTATTCTATAACATACATCCCTTATATGTGAGAACCATGACAGTTTACCCACACCCAGGAGGCCCAAAATCTCCTTTAGTTCTGACTGGTAGACTGCTAGTTCCGGGGTCACCTACAGTTTATGCCAGAAGGTCAGAGGTCTAACACCAGTCTCCTCTGCAATAGGTCTGATTCCTAAGTCCATGTGTAGGGGGATAAGAGGGGTACTTGGAGGAAGGCCCAACAACTGTCTCATAAAATTATTCTCTGTTTTTAGACAGAGCACCAGGGGGACTATGAACCCGTACTTCAGCCCCATACATTGCAGCACTCATGGTTTGTACTTTGTAGATCTAAAACACCGGGCCTGACGGTTTATAGGAGGAATTCTTATATGTTTTTAAGACTCCCCGTACCGTCTGGGCTAATTTGAGGCTTGCTTTGCTAGTTGTGGACCCCACTGAAAAATTTCAGGCAGTGTCAAGATAGTCAAAAACGGTCACCCTCTCTAGCAAGGTACCATTTAAAGAGGGGTTTTTAGTGTATTGATCTCCAGCCCCTTGTACTTGCAGAATGTTACAAAACTATGAAGAACCCTTTGGATGCCCAGAGGCGATTTCGACAACAGGAGTGTATTGTCCGCAAACATAATTTCTGGCACTAATCTATGCACGAGCTTGGAGGCGTCGTTGTCCGCTACCTCATTTAGTTAGGCAACCAGAGCGTTGATGAAAAGACAAAACAGGGTAGGAGCGAGCACACACCCCTGCCTTACACCTCTGTTAACTGAAAAGCGAGGGGTTAATTTCCCATATATATCCCTTTCAAAGTTGCCATGGGGTAGTCTCGTGGTTAATGAAAAGAGATAGGGGTGATTCCTTGTGGTTTAAGAACCACCCACAATTGTTCTCTGGGGACCAGATCAAAGGCCGTTTTCAAGTCGACGAATATCAAATAGAGGCTGCCACCCTCTATTGATACCGACTTGCAGTATAGTTATTGAAGCCTAAATATTTGGTAGATGTTTTTTCTAACAACGGCTTGATAAGGACTCAGAATTTCCCACACTTCCATCCACAGATGAAGGCGATCGAGGAGGATCCTCACAAACAGTTTCTGGGTGACATGGTATCCATATCGCCATACCTCTCAGAATGGCATATTGCAGGTTCTACCGGAAATAGCTCCCCTGGAAACTTATCTAGTCCCTGGGCTTTACCAAGGGGAAGCTTCCTTATTGGGTTTAGCACCTTTGGTAAAGTAAACCCTTGGGCCTTTTCAAAGGCAATCCCTGAAATTAATGGAGGACTAACGCTTCTGTGTCTATGTTCTCTTTGGTAAAATTTAGAGCTTGAAAGTAGGACTTCCATGCTGCTGCAGCGATGTTGGGAGGGTGCAGGCTTCCCTACATTGCTATCTGAGCACACGATTGACCAGAACAACCTCATTTCCCTGTTAGATAGAGATGCTCTAATAGCATCCCATCTGTCTATCTCCCAGTTCTTCTTTGCTTATTTGATACAATCACGGTAAAAGGCCCTCATTTGTTTGGTGAGGTGTCTGTCCTTACTTTTAATAGAGTCTGTGATGGCTCCCTTGGCCTTACGGCAGGTATCATTGAACGAGGTTTGATTGGCACCCTTTTACGCTTTGGAGTGTGTCTGAGGACTAAATATATTGGTCAACCTACTTGTTAATTCTATGTGCAGCCCACTATTCTAGCAATGGTTCAATTCCCTAACAATCTCCCACATTTCCTGTAATGGCAATATAGTTAAAGAAGATAGTGCGGCTACCTTATCTGGTGACTGCTTGACTGTCCCCCATCTAATTCTTCTTCTGTTGTTGGCGAGTGTTAGGACGCTGTCAACAGGGGCACCACTGTACACAGTGTTATGAAAATCTGGGAGATGTAGCTCCAAAGTCAAGGCACTGTGATCGATGTCCTGTCTTGGCAGGACGGCGAAGTCGACAACCCACTGCCATAGTCTTGTTTCCACTAAAATATAATCCAGCAGGAAGGATTGTCCAGTTCTACTATAGGTTAGCGCCCCTGGTCTATCTGACTTAGTGTGACCATTGTAAGCTCTCAGAGAATGAGTAAGTGTTACTGCATTGATCTGGAGTACCAACAGGGTCCATGCCTTTATTGGTTGGGTTTGGGGGTCAGGGATTTGCCAATATCCGTCCTCATCGCTAGTTAGAGCATCACTAGGGGCAGCAAGGGGCTGAAATTGACAGTTAAAATCTCCCCCTATGACCAGCCTTGTGTTCGGGGGGACAGTACCAATAAAGGTGTTCAGTTGTTCGAAGGTTTGTGATTCGTGAAAAATACTTACAGGGCAGGAGTAGATGTTAATAAAGGCAATCTTAAGGCTGAGTGAGAAAGTGAGTATGGTACACTGAATGTCATTAGACAAGGTGTTCAGCTGGTCCACTGTACAGCTCAAGTACGTGGTAACCCAAGTACAGAAGCCGTCTGAGGGTCTGCCTCTCCCCCCTTTTGTGGCCAGCACATTAAAGGTTGAATATCCCATCTTCACAATGTCATCCGTTACCCATGTTTCCTGAAACATACAAACATCATATTTGCCTACAAATAACCCTCATTCTGGGCAATATAGTTTACTTTTTATTCCAGCAATGTTCCAGGATAAGACCCTCAGCTTATGATCAGAGTTAGAGTTTTCACCAGGGGCCTTAAGGCTGTTAGAGTCGAGGTATGGGTGTCCTTCTGATGGGCCATGGGGGCTACTTCCACATTTTCCACAGGGGGACCACTCCTAGATGGGCCGAAAATTAAGGAGTCATGCTCTGTCAGCACTGGGTTTCTAGGTGAGTCTAGACAGATCCCATGGCAATCAATGGCTCCAGGTTGGTTTTAGATTTGTGGAGCTCTTGAATCATCCTCATGACCTCAGGGGTTTTTCTGGTTTGGCTGACCACTGTTGGTTTCCCTTAGTTCCCTACCTGACCCCCAGGACCCATATCTTTGGGCAAGTCCACCTTCCCACACAAGTCAATCCACTTCCTCTAAAACCCCAAACCTATTCGCCATTTGGATGCTAAAAAGTAGAGATCTGGGGGTGGCCCCGCTATTGGTTGTGCTAAAGACCAGTTAGCTGGAGCACAGGTGTTAGTAGTCCTATTTTGGCAATTACTATGGAAATAAAAATAGTCCAATGTGTGGGCCCTGACCCTTGTGTATGGTGCATAGCGACTGGAGATATGGGCTGCTAGGGTGTGAATGGTCTGGGGATTGCTAAAATTAATAACAATACAATCCCCTTGTGATGTCTTGGGTCTCTTGCCCACCCAGCCAACTCTACGAACCATTAAAATCTCTCCTGTTTGATCATAGGAAAACTGCCTGTATCTGGCCAGCCAGAAAAGGCATTTGTTCCTTAGGTCCAGCTGCCTTTACTTCTGGCCATCTTTAATCTTGGGTACTCCTGTCAATATAATGACATACGGAAGTGAGGCTGGGTATAGAGTTATAGTCAGGAGGGTCACTGCTCCACAGCCTTTCTCTATGTCCTCCACCCCTTCCCTTCCTGCCCTAGGCTCTATTCGGGTAGGCCTTTTTAAGTTTGGGTCCTTCGATTTGGAGTTACAGTTATGGCTCCCTTTTGCTTTAATAAGGCTCCTGGGGCCAGTAAAAGTGCTCAGGTCTTGGGCCTGTTGAGAGCCTCGCCTTTCTAAATGGCACAAAGTGGTTTCCGCTGTCTCAGTACTGTGAGCATCTATTCTACTAGCTCTTTTTGGACATTTGGGAGTGCCACTCTCGTGGGACCATCCTTGACTAAAGAGGCATGGTTTACACTGTCTGTCTGGGAACTCCAATTCTTCTTCTTCCCTGCGGCTTGGGAAATACAATCAGAGGTGTTAGTGTACCTATTGTCCCCCATTAAGTGTCCTGTGTCTAGGTGATTAAGTAGGTGAGCAAGCTCTTCCTTTACAATAGCTCTCAACCGGGTCGCCAGATCCGCTATCAGGTTCCTCACCCAGGGTGGACAATCAGATTCTGCCTGAGGGTTGGTGGGGTTTTCTATCACTCCCCTAGTGCTAATAGTTCATATCTCCTAGATGATGAGTCAATGTTTTTCTTCCTCTTAGCTCCTGCCCCGTTTCTAATTTTGCGCTTCCCGTTCTTGGCTAAATTAGTGGTAGTTCCACCTTTCCGCATTACCGGCTTCACTGGTAGTTCTTGGGGTAAGGGTGGAGGGGACTCTGTTTGCATGGGTATAGACTCAACTAGCCTAGGAAGCAGATACAGGGCTTGCAGCTTGGGAGGTGCATGCCACAGGCACAAGGCAAAAGATGTCTGGAATTAAAGACAGGCGTCTATCAGTCACTTCTATTTCAGACGATATTACCCCAATAGCCCTCTGAAGCATCCTATTGATTGAGGTTGGGGGCATGGGAGAGGAAACGTGCACTTGGAGATGTTTTGTTACCCAGGCGCACTTACCCATTTCTCAATCAAACAGAGCTAAAGTATGGCCTCACCCCTAAATTAAGCTGAGTGCAGCAGAGTAAGAGTTAGAAAGAATACTGTAGTTGTGCCCGGAGAACAAGATACAATCGAAAGGGTCGTTTAAGAGAAACACAAATAAATGTTTAAAAAGGGGAGAATTGAACAGTCAATAATCACTTTGAAAACATCTCAGGCGCTGCCCAGACTATTACAGTACATACAATACAAAACACTCCGGTTTTGGCCTAAACTTCGCCTGCACACAGTTTATCCCTATTATTCCAAAATGTGCTCATCTCTTTGAGTCAAATGAAAAAACCCAAGCCTAAACATAAGATTCAACAGGTTTGAGGAGCACAATAAAATTCGACCACGTCTGCAGTGTTCCTTTAATAATTTACAACATCTATGAATGACTAATGTTTAAGTCAAATGACAGTAGAAGACATTTAGTAACCATACGTCACAAAAGTCAATTTCTCAATCAGATTCTTTTTCATCTTCTTTTAATCATTAATTTCATAATATTACAGGTGGACAATTTCAAAATGTGCAATAGCCTACGCGTTTCATCCCTTTATTTTCGCATGGGACTTCTTCAGGACTGTTTACACGTAGAAGCATACAGACAAATAATTGCCAGAACCGCTATACCAGATGCCAACGTTTGCGGTATATATGCATCGCAAATGGGTCAGGAGTCCTCTAGTTACAGTACTTGGACTGATCTGGTCCGCTACTGGAGACATAAGATGGCCACCGGAATGGGACTGGAGGTGGGCGGTCTAGCCTCTGAGTACACAGCTGCATGATAGTCAAGGTGCAGCGAGAGCGTTTTAGTAACGACGCAGTTCACCGAAGTTTCCCGCCTGGAAGGTCGTGTGAGAAGAAGCGCTTGTCCTTTAGAGATTCCAAGTCCAGTATTTAGTAATTCCCGTTTCCCTATAATTCCCGGAGAGCTGTTGACAAGATTTATGACTCAACTCGGCATTAGAGTTCAGCGCGAGTTAATATTCACGAGTTTGAAAAACCGGAGCTGTCATTGAGCGAAGCACGCGTTTGTCAGCCAAGAAGAGCAAGGATTACAGAGCTAAGTAAAAAGAGAAAGAAATGTAGTTCAGGAAATAAGTATTCTTTGTGAACTCTTTTGGATATTTGAAAAAGTTTAACTCTTTAAATAGACGCTAGCGAATAGACAAGAGAGAAGTTGGCTTTCAGACAAATAAGACTTCAGAATGCAAAGCAAAGGTTAACGTAAATTGTAAATACTTACCAGAACTACAATCGTGTTCTCCTAGACACCTGAGCAAGACCAAGACATAATTCAGGAGAGAAGACAGAGATTGAGAGAAAAGGAAATTAGTTTTCTCAAGCTAATTAAAGACTACGGAATGCTTACAGAAGCTAATGTAAATTTGTAAATACTCACCAGAGCTGCAGTCACGTTCTTCTAGAAAACCTTAAAAAGAGAAGGAAAGGATTTAGGAGAGAAGACTTATTAAATTGACAGCAGTTAACAGGAAAAGACAATACAGAAACCCATTTGAAGAAAGACTCCTCAGTTAGTGAAGTAAGTGCACTTACAATATAAAAAGTAAGAACTGGCTAGGATAAAATAGACAAGGAAACTAATATTGTTATTTTCTTCTACTAGTAACAACTAACTGATGAGGAATATCGAAAGTCATTTAAAAAATCAGCGGAGAAGCTAAGGTCCAGGAGAACTAGGGTGGGTGAGATATACAACAGAGTAATTCTAGTCTGGAGTAGAAATGTTAGATAGTAATGATGCATTCATTTACAGGTTCCACTGACAGAACAGATGGTGTCTGCATACAGCTGACGGAAGGAGCCTTTCTGGACCAGTCTCTTCTTTGTTTATTATTTTATCCAATTCCCCCGTCCCCCATGGTAATGACTAGGATGTTCTGAGCGTAGACCTACTGGCATTGCTGAGTGGGATTTGGGACCTAGCATCTCTTTTCCCGTGCAAGAACTGGTAAGACATTAAGGTATACAAACTTGAGTCCTGACAGAGTAAAGTGCCCAAGTTGTTTTCGCACCTGAACAGAGATGGCGGAAGGAATTGACATACAATCCCTTGGGACAATTCTAGATGCAATACAAAAAGAACTGGGAGCAGTCAGAGAAGAAAATTGAAGTCTTAGACAAGAGGTAGTCAGTGCTAGGAAGGAAACTGCAGAATTAGCATTGAGACTCAGGCCATCTAGTACGCTGGAGAGGGAAGCAATGAATCCAGTATTAGAAGCTACCAATAGATCAACCACACAGGTAATTCACTCCCTATCCCCAGCCATTCCATTAGCTGCTCCCGAAAGATTTAATGGAGATCCCCAGAAGGCGCAAATATTTATTTCACAATGCTCATTACACTTTATGTGCCGCCCTTCGATCTTCCCTGATGCGCAGTCTAAAGTGGCGTTCCTACTCTCATATCTAAGTTGAGACGTAGCTTCATGGTTTATGCCCCTAGTCTCCCGGGATGATCCTCTATTAAGAAACTTTGAAGAATTCAAACAGGAATTCCTTCGGATATTTGACAGACGGAGGATATCCCAAGTGGTGGATAATGAACTACTCGACTTGCGACAAGGGAACCGAGATTTGATAGCATATCTGGCTCAGTTCTACAAGTTGGTGGTGGAGACTGACTGGCCAGAAAGCAAGAGAGCGGCGGTGTTTTATCGTGGGTTGAGAGATGAATTAAAAGATACCTTGGTCCAAATTCCAAATCGACCCACGGAGATTTCGGCATTAATAGACTTCGTTTTGGAGATAGACTTTCATCAGGGAGAAAGAAGAGGAGAAAAGAAAAAAGACTTTAGAGCAATTACTCCAAGATTTGATAGAGCTCGATCTGATGTCTCGAGAAGTTCTGAGACCCAACACGGAACAGAACCAATGCAGATTGGGACAATATACGAGGTCCTCTATCTAAAGAGGAGAAGGACAAAAGAAGAGCTGGAAATTTATGTATGTACTGCGGATCCGGGGTACATTTCATTAGAAATTGTCAGAAGAAGCCCAGAAATACTTACAAGCCGAAGGAAAACTAACGGCACCACCTGTGGGGGGAGTTGAACAGGTGGGTGCGATTCAAGAAATAACTCCAAGTGAACATCGAGAAGCGAATACACTGCAATCTGCCGCTCAACATTTGAATCTGTCCATGGAAGTGAGATTCAGAGAGACCATTCTGACGGAAGTATCAGTTATGATAGATTCAGGAGCCACAGGGAACTTTTGTGACTTAAGATTTGTGGCTGGGCATCCAAGCTATCAAGAAGATAAAGAGCGAGCCCGTCCGAGCGGTGGACAGTACCAACCTTTCGTCAGGACCAATCGTGAGCCACACGGAGCTAATTCAACTGGTCTCTAGAGACGGACATAAGGAAAGGATTCAGTTCAATTTGATAGATGCACCACAATTTCAATTAATTCTAGGCCTTCCGTGGCTTACTGAACACAACCCTACGATCAATTGGAGTTCCAGAACCATCATGATGGACTCGAGTTATTGCCACGAGAATTGTTTTGGTGCTGTGGAGAAGCCCTGGGAGAGTAATCCGGCCTTATCTCTGTGTTCTACGGGACATTCCATGTGTGTAATCAATATCCCGGAAATTCCTGAAGAGTATGGAGATTTCAAGGATGTGTTTAACGAAGTGGAGGCGGAATAACTACCTCCACATCGAGTATATGACTGCAAAATAGATTTGGAAACAGGTTCAAACTTACCATGCAGTCGTGTTTATGCGCTGAAGGAGTATCTGGATAAATATCTCGCAAATAGATTTATTCGACCCTCCCAGTACCCTGTCTCGTCTCCATTATTTTTCGTGCCAAAGAAGGAGGGAGACTTGCGGACGTGCATCGACTACAGGGCAATCAACACGATCTCCAAGAAAAATCGGTACCCCCTGCCATTGATCTCTGTACTTTTGGACCAAGTAAAAGGAGCTCAAATCTACACGAAATTAGACCTGAGGGGCGCCTATCACCTAGTCCGAATGCGCGAAGGAGACGAGTGGAAGACAGCTTTCCGGATGAGGTTTGGGCTTTTTGAATATCAGGTGATGCCTTATGGTTTATGCAATGCCCCAGCTGCCTTTCAGCACTTCATCAACGACATCTTGAAGGAATTTATAGATCAATGTGCTATTGTGTACATTGATGATATCTTAATATACTCCTCTGATGTGACAAGGCACCACAAGCAAGTAAAAGGGGTGTTGAGGAAGCTACAATAGAATAAATTGTTTGTGAAATTGGAAAAGTGCGCTTTTGATGTGTCACAAGTGGAGTTCTTGGGTTTTGTCCTTTCGCCTTCTGGAATATTGATGGATCAGAGAAAAGTGGAAGCAGTAACGAACTGGGAATCTCCTGAAAGTGTAAAAGAAGTCCAAAGCTTCATTGGATTTGCCAATTTCTATCGGAGATTTATTAATGAATTCTCAAGGAAAATTCTCCCTCTTACCAAATTGCTGAGGAAGGGAATCAAGTTCGAATGGACCAAAGAGGCTGAGGAAGCCTTTCAATCTTTAAAGACGGATTTCACCACAGCGCCAGTCCTGTTACATGCTGATCCTACTGAACCCTTCTATGTTGAGACAGATGCATCCGATCAAGCTGTGGGTGGAGTTTTATCTCAACTACACAAAACCACGGGCCAATTGCATCTGGTCGCTTATCGTTCCAGAAAATTAACCTCGGCGGAGATTAATTACACCATCACGGAGAGTGAGTTGCTAGCTATAAAAGATGCCTTTAAGGAGTGGCGACATTATTTGATGGGGGCTCAACATCAGGTGACGGTGTTTACAGATCATTGTAATTTAAAATTCCTAAAGACGGCCAGAACCCTTACTCCCAGGCAGTTGAGGTGGTCTCTATATTTTGTAGACTACGATTTCGTGATCACGTATCGTCCTGGAGCCCAAAATGGGAAAGCAGATGCGTTGTCCAGAATTGGTACTGAAGCTCAGAAGATCTTTACGGAAAACAAACCAATCATTCCAAGTACCAAGATAATAGGAGTCACCACCTTAATCAGTTTGGAAAAAAATATTGCAGAAGTCATGAGTCTAGAAGCTATGCAGAATTGTGCAAAAGAAGATTCAAATAGAAAGATCATCCAGCAGTTGCCCTACCATCAAGATGCCCTATATGTTCCCACCACCGAATTACAACAACAAATAATGCAGGAATGCCATGATGATAAACTGGCTGGTCATAAGGGAGAAGCCAAGACAGAGGAGTTGATTAAGAGACACTACTGGTGGCCGAAGATGACTTCTGATATCGAGAGATATGTTAAGTCCTGTGAGATCTGCGCTCAGGTAAAGTCGGAACGGCAGGCCCCAAAGGGTCTTTTGCAGCCCTTACCCACTCCCCCTTACCCATGGCATACAGTCACATTAGACCTCATTACCGACATACCCAATAGCCAGGGTTTTGATACCATCCTAGTAGTGGTAGATGCCTTTTCCAAGATGGCCCATTTAACCGCATTAAAGGGTGTTCCCTCTACCAAACAGCTAGCAGCCCATTTCAGTTCCCAGATAGTCAAGATACATGGAATACCGAAAATAGTGATCTCAGACAGGGGTTTCCAGTTTGTATCTCACTTCTGGAGGGCCTTTATGGAAGGGTTAGGAACGGAGGTCAGATTCTCCACTAGTTATCATCCAGAGACTGATGGTCAGACGGAGAGAGTGAATCAAGAATTAGAACAGTACCTGCGATTATTTCTTTTGAAGGATGAGGGGGATTGGTCGGACTATTTGTGGACGTCAGAGTTTGCCCATAATAATGCGAAGAACAGTTCGACAGGCTACTCCCCCTTCTATCTAAATTATGGCAGGCATCCAAATGCAACTATTCGACAAACTGATATCATAGTTCCTGCGGTTAAAAAAGCAATTTCACATTTACACCAAATACAGCTGAGGGCAGTAGACAATCTTACTAGGGCCAAAGAAAAGTATAAGGGTTATGCTGATAGAAGGAGACGAGAAGGGCCTGCTCTGAATACAGGGGATCGAGTTTGGTTGAGCACTAAGAACTTAAAATTAAAGGGTAATCGGAAATGTCAGCCCCGATTCATTGGTCCTTACCCTGAAGAAGAGAAAATCAATCAGGTCACTTATCGAGTGAAGTTACCACCTAGGTTAAAGATTCACCCAGTTTTCCACGTATCCTTGTTAAAGAAAGCTCCTACAGATCTAAGAACTCAATCACCCCCAAACCGATTCAGTTAGAGACAGGAACTGAGTTTGAGGTAAAAGAAATTCTGGACTCCAAAAGGTCTAGAGGGAAACTGTACTACTTCATAGACTGGAAGGGCTATGGGCCGGAGGAGCGGTCTTGGGAACTGGAAGAGGATGTTCATGCTCCTAGGTTAATCATGTCCTTTCATCGACGATTCCCCACAAAACCGAGAGGGAAAGAAGCTACCTTGTTGGGGGGTACTGTCAGAACCGCTATACCAGATGCCAACGTTTGCGGTATATATGCATCGCAAATGGGTCAGGAGTCCTCTAGTTACAGTACATGGACTGATCTGGTCCGCTACTGGAGACATAAGATGGCCACCGGAATGGGACAGGAGGTGGGCGGTCTAGCCTCTGAGTACACAGCTGCATGAGAGTCAAGGTGCAGCGCAAGCGTTTTAGTAACCACGCACTTCACCAAAGTTTCCCGCCTGGAAGGTCATGTGAGAAGAAGCACTTGTAGTTTAGAGATTCCAAGTCCAGTATTTAGTAATTCCGGTTTCCCTATAATTCCCGGAGAGCTGTTGACAAGATTTATTACTCAACTCGGCATTAGAGTTCAGCGCTAGTTAGTATTCACAAGTTTGAAAAACCGGAGCTATCATTGAGCGAAGCACGCGTTTGTCAGCCAAGAAGAGCAAGGATTACAGAGCTAAGTAAAAAGAGAAAGAAACGTAGTTCAGGAAATAAGTATTCTTTGTGAACTCTTTTGGATATTTTAAAAAGGTTAACTCTTTGAATAGATGCTAGCGAATAGACAGGAGAGAAGTTGGCTTTCAGACAAATAAGACTTCAGAATGCAAAGCAAAGGTTAATGTAAATTGTAAATACTTACCAGAAAAACAGTCCTAGAAACCTGAGCAAGACCAAGACATAATTCAGGAGAGAAGACAGAGATTGAGAGAAAAGGAAATTAGTTTTCTCAAGCTAATTAAAGACTACGGAATGCTTACAGAAGCTAATGAAAATTTGTAAATACTCACCAGAGCTGCAGTCGCGTTCTTCTAGAAAACCTGAAAAAGAGAAAGAAAGGATTTAGGAGAGAAGACTTATTAAATTGACAGCAGTTAACAGGAAAAGACAATACAGAAACCCATTTAAAGAAAGACTCCTCAGTTAGTGAAGTAAGTGCATTACAATATAAAAAGTAAGAACTGGCTAGGATAAAATAGACAAGGAAACTAATATTGTTATTTTCTTCTACTAGTAACAACTAACTGATGAGGAAGATAGAAAGTAATTTAAAAAATCAGAGGAGAAGCTAAGGTCCAGGAGAACTAGGGTGGGTGAGATATACAGCAGAGTAATTCTAATCTAGAGTAGAAATTTTAGATAGTAATGATGCATTAATTTACAGGTTCCACTGACAGAACAGATGGTGTCCGCAGACAGCTGACGGAAGGAGCCTTTCTGGACCAGTCTCTTCTTTGTTTATTATTTTATCCAATTCCCCCGTCCCCCATGGTAATGACTAGGAGGTTCTGAGTATAGACCTACTGGCATTGCTGAGCGGGATTTGGGACCTAGCATCTCTGTTCCCGTGCAAGAACTGGTAAGACATTAAGGTATAAAAACTTGAGTCCTGACAATAATATTTTTTTAAAAAACAGTCAGACATTCATTGTTACAACAAAAGACATCAATCTACATACAACTTGTTGGTCAAGTTCTGCGCTTATTGGACCTTCAGTTAAAACCAATTGATAAACATTACATATATATTCAAAGAATTATGAAAACGAGAAAAAATATTCGGGACTAGATGCACCCACATAAAATACAACAAATCCCTTTCTAAAATCCAGTATAATCACTATTTTTCACCCTTGTGACTTTAAAAATATATATTCTTTAGTGTACAATTCATATGTATACAACAGGCTATCCTTAAATGATAACCATGATTGTTTTGACATAAATAAATTCATCCTCTACCGAACTTCCTTACCCAGGGTTAAATCATTATTTCATAACTATCACTTGCTTCACATATGAAACCTGTCTTGATCAATAACTCCGTTCTACTTAGATCCAAAAGGTCTTCTACTGTCAGGCAGTTCACTTATCATTTCATCGGACTTGGACCAGTTCAAGTCAGGATTAGAACAGGTACACTAAAAGCGGGGATTAGTTCAATATAAAACTTTGAATAGAAGAGACCTATTCAAAATGAATTAAATGATTACTGTTATATATATGAATTGTACACTAAAGAATATATATTTTTAAAGTCACGAGGGTGAAAAATAGTGTTTATTCTAGATTATAGAAAGGGATTTGTTGTATTATATGTGAGTGCCTCTAGGTCCAAATTTCTTTTTTTAGTTTTCATAATTCTTTGAATATATATGTGTTAGAAATGGGATTTCTGTTTGGCTAAGGCTTGCGCCAAAGCCAGGCAGAGACCACCACTCTAGTCAGGGCAAGGGAGTTACACGCCAAAGATAATCCCTGCTCACCCCCTTGGTAGTTTGGCACGAGCAGTCAGGCTTATCCCGGAGGCCATGTGTAAAGCATTTGTGCACGCACCCACACAGCAGCAACACACTAGGCACACCACAAAAGTATTTAAAGGGGACTATTTACACATGACAGGGCCAATGGGGCCACTGTCAAAACCATCACAAATCACCAATTGTAAATGTAGCACAATTAGTAAATGTAGAGCACAACCAGTAACTACTGGTAAAGTTAGGAACTTAGCATGAGATCCTGCAACGTAAAACAGAGGATGCATAAATCACCTTGCGCATGAATCACCATAGGCATAAAACTACATTAGGCCCAAACCTCCTTAGCATAACACATTATGCACCAACCTCCTACGTAAAAGCACATTAGGCAAGAATCATGGTGCATAAACGTGTTAGGTAATAAATATCATAAACACAGTGTGCCCTAATCTGGGGCATCTAACCTGGAACTGGCACCAGGCCAACTGGCCTCTCACAGGAGCTCAAAGGCCTTATGTCCCACAAAGTCAGTGCTGGCTGCAAAAGCAGCAAAAGTGCACAACGCGCTAGGGGCAGGGCAGGAGTGTCTCTCACCCCTTTCTCCTATCCTTAGGAATAAAAAATGCCCCAATATGTTGCAGCTACCTGCGCTCTCGCAGGGCAGCTGGGAAGGACAAAAAAGCACTGGCACGACATGTGCCTAATCAACCCGGGGCCCCTGCGGGGACTCCTCCGGGAATGCGGGAAATGAAGCACAAATGCCCCCAAGATGCAGTTGCCCGCAACGGTGGCGCAACTCTGAGGAGCTGAAAACACTCCCGTTGCAGCTGCCCGCTATCAGATCGGCAGCTGTGGCAAGATCTGGCACTACTGTGCCTTCTCCGGGCTATCATGGGGGCTCCTTTAAATAATAGTGCCCTTGTTGCAGCTGCCCGCTATCAAATGGGGTAGCTTGAAAGAATCACACATGTACTGACACCGGGGTGGGCACCAACAATGTGCCCCGACACTCCCCCCAACCACCATGCAGTTGAGCCCCACTCCCTGGGCTCTAGTCTGCCTGCTCGTCTTCCTCTGGTGCCGCTTTTGGTCCCAGAAGGCTTTGTGAAGCCCCCCTTCAATGGGTCTCCTCTTTACGGTGGGCGGGGCTCTCACAGCTCACGAGAGCCCCGCGCAGACTTGTTGGTTTCTTCCTCCTGCACGGGATGTTCTGGAAGGCGGGGTAGGCTCCCGTCCTCCCTTTCCTCACCGACTGGCAACTTCCTTTTCCTGCTTCCGTAGTGAGGCCCCGCCTTCAGTCAGGTGGTACTGTGCCTCAATTCAAGGGGTGATTCCTTCCAGCTCTTACTCTTGGCGGCAGCAATGCGGGTGGGCACCCGCTTCCTTAAAAAATGCATAAAAGGTTTGTGGGCACCTACTCTCATCAAATAATATTGATGCGGCTGTGATTGCGGGGTGGGCTACCGCTAAGAGCACACGAACAGCGGGGTGGGCACCCGCTAGCCGAAACCAGCCACAGCCGGCTGCCGCAACGCGAGGTGGGCATCCGCTAGGTAAAAATAAACCAGGAAGGCTGCAATAACACCGGGTATATAATCCCTTCCAATGCCCTAATGCGGGGTGGGCTCTTGCTCTAAAAGCAGCAAGAGCGGGGGAATCCCTACTTCGGGATTCCCTCGAAAATGATCGCAGTTCAGCGCTGCAGGCAGCAACAGGAAGCGCTTCTTCTCAGCTGGCAAAGGGCCAAGCGCTCTGTGGGAATAAATGCAAAAGCTCTCCCAGGGTGCTAGAGGCAAAAGACTAGGGAAAGCCCTTCAGGAGAAAAGGGGCAAAGGCTGGGCCCAGGCAGGCCAGTTCACAAGGCCCTCAGCAGGGAGGCAGTCCCTAGTGGCGGTTCCTCCTGGAGCCCAGCAGCAGGTCCTCCCCTCAAGTCAGGAACAGCGCAAACACATTCATGGGGTCACAGACCCTTCTTTTATACACCCTTTTCATTTGTGTCACAGCACAGGGCTTGGGAAACCAAATGCAACTGGTTTTGAAGCACTCTGTTTACCAGGCTCCTCTTTCCTCATTATTAGGTGGGGGCTTAGTGATCAGATGCACCACAGGGGGCGGAACCAACATTTTGGAGGGAAGGCACAGCCCTATTCAGGTCCCAGGTGCACTCCTCCCTGCCATCTAGATGCAGATCTCTCTATTCACCACTGGGCTGACTCACCCTATCTCTTGGAGCCATCCACACCTCTCAGACCCTGTCAATCACAAGCCAGACATGCAATTCACATCAGGCAGGCAGACACACAGCACACAGAAATGCCAACTTCTAAAAGTATTATAAAAGAGAGGCCAGCAAGGGATTTTGTTCAATTGCTATTTGTCAGCATTATTAGGACTTGTTGTGAAAATCAAGGTTCCTAGAACTGTTGTTAATCAGTCGCTGTAATGAATCATTAACTTAGAGCAGAAAGTCATAAAAAGATCAATATATACAGTGTTACCACACTAACACAGTAAATAAATTCAAAGACCAGGATTTTGTTTTGTCTGAAGATTATTATTTGTTTTCAAGACAAAGGATATTTACAAAAAAGAAGAAAACATTTTTATAAAATAGGGTACATAAACAGATATTGGTTAGATATTCAAGGTATAAATTATTTCAACCTTTGGTCTATCTAAACAAAAAGTCCAGACTGCTAATACAAAATAACACAATGATTTCAACTAAAAACAGAAGAAAATCAAAGATGATACAATGAATCACGTGCAGGGTTGGACTAAATAGTCGACGTTTCGGTCTTTTAAGGATTTTTCATAAGACCATCATCAGGACAATGAAATTCTACATACAGTAGATGACCCTTTTTACTCAAGTGCAAATAAAGTCTTCCCTCTGTTCATAAAGACACCAGTAATTCCAGTGGTTTTGGTATTTGATGGCAAAGAGATTAATCCTTTTATACCAGAGATACTTGTGCTTTTAAACTGAAGTGATTTCAAGATGTTACAACAAAGAATCCAATGTTTGTTGATCAATTGGAGGACGACCATTCAATTTTAGCAAGAAAAAGTCTGAATCAACACAGCGCCTGACCGCAACCTGTTTTAATTAAGGTTTGCAAAAAAGTAGCATTTCTCCACCAGTCACAATAAATCTGCGCACACCATTGCGCAGCATTTATTCTCACGAGTTCATACATACTAAACTTACCCCTGCACTCCTCTCATACCAGGAATTACCATGGGCACACATATCCCCCATGCATTCCTATGGGAGGGCAGGCCAATCTCACCACACGTACTCAGAGCACGCACGCACTTTACACTGGGCTACAGTGCTAAAGTACCCAGAGGCCAAAAACCACTACCACCATGTCAGCGCTTAAGGCAAAAAGTTTCGGGTGAACCTGCCAAGAAGGGCCAAGTCCAATAATATGTAATGTTTATCAATTGGTTTTAACTGAAGGTCCAATAAGCTCGGAACTTAACCAAAAAGTTGTATGTAGATTGATATCTGTCTTTTGTTGTAAAAATTAATGTTTGACTGTTTTTCTAACATATTATTTGTCTGTATGTTTCTATGTTTAAACAGCCCTGAAGAAGTCCCATGCGAAAATAAAGGGAGAAAATGCATAGGTTGTTGCACATTTTGGAATTGTCACCTGTAATATTATGAAATTAAAGATATAGGGGCAGATGTATCAACATCCAGATTTGCAAATCTCAAATAGCGATTTTTTAGAAATCGCTATTTGAGATTTGCAAATTGGTATGTATGTAGAAAATCGCATTTTTTTTGCGATTTCTTAAAATTCCTTAATTGCGATTAGCAAATTGCGATTCGCAATTATGGAATAATTTCCCATTCATTTCTATGGGCCAAGAGGCTCATAGGAATGAATGTGAAGTTATTTTCAATTTGCGATTCACAATTTGAGAATCACAAATTGAGAATAATTTCAAGGGGGCAAGGGTTTCATAAGGACACCCTGATGCACCCCTGAAATTCACATGTGTGCGCATATGGCACACATACATGCCCTAATGGCATGTATGTGCGCCACATGGCACCTTCACAAATGCAAAAAAGTGCTTTTGTGAAAGAAATCGCAAATTACCACCAACTTCAAGTTGGTGGTAATTTGCGATTTCTTAATGAGAAAATGCACAACTTGGGTGCTTCATAGATTGCATTTAAGGAATCGCAACATTTGCGATTCCTTAAATGCAATTGCAAAATAAGGAATCGCAAATTTGCGATTCCTTATTTTGCACTCAAATTTGCTATATACATACCATTTAGCGAACATGAGTTTGCAGACGCCGAAATTCTGCGAATTTCGGCGTTTGCGAATCCATTTGAGCGTCATACATTTGTGGTGTATGATTAGTAAATGTCTTCTACTGTCATTTGACCTAAACATAAGGAATTCATAGGTGTTGTAAATTATAGGAGGAACTCTTCAGATGTGGTAGATTCTGTTGGTGCTCCTCAAACCTGTTGAATCTTATTGCAGTACATAGATGTCTTTCACGTAAGTCAGTAAGTTACAGATTCATGGTTCCACCACCGGCCCCTGCTGGTAAGTCTGGAAGGATTATTGGTGATTATACAATACAGTAGGATAGTATTGGAAGATGAAAAATGTGTGCTTAATAGTCCTGGAAAACTCTTACCAGAGTGGCTATCCTGACCGATCAGTACCAAAACAAGGTGAACCTGCCCTGCCTCTTCCTGGCCTGGGCTCGTCCCGCACTGCGGGCGATGATGGCCCCTTTTGAGCACCTCAGGGCGCGAACAGCGGGTTAGGGCAGAGGTTGGGGTGGCGGCTCCTGCCGCAAAGATCTGTGGGACTTGTAGTCCCCATGAGCGTCCCCCGCTGTGGAAGATGATGGCCCCTTTTGAGCGCCTCCAGGTGCAAACAGTGGGTCAGGGCAAAGGTAGTAGTGTGGAAAGGTCGGCGGGAGTTGTAGTCCCCCTGAGCGTCCCGCGCTGCGGGAGACGATGACCCCCTTTGAGTGCCTCTGGGCGCGAACAGTGGGTCAGGGCAGAGGTTGCAGTGGCAGCTCCTGCTGCAAAGGTCTGTGGAAGTTGTAGTCCCCCTGAGCGTCTCGCGCTGCGGGAGATGATGGCCCCTTTTGAGCACCTCTGGGCACGAACAAAGGGTCACGGCAGAGGTCGCAGTGGCGGCTCCTACCTCAAAGGTCTATGGGAGTAGTAGTCCCTCTGAGTGTCCTGCGCTTCTGGAGATGATGGCCCCTTTTGAGCCCCTCTGGACGCGAAAAGCGGGTCTAGGCAGAGGTCACGGTGGTGGCTCCTGCTGCAAAGGTCTGTGGGAATTGTAGTCCCCCTGAGCGTCCCACACTGCGGGAGACGATGGCCCCTTTTGAGCGCCTCCGGGCGCGAACAGCGGGTCAGGGCAGAGTTCGCAGTGGCGGCTCCTGCGGCAAAGGTCTGTGGGAGTTGTAGTCCACCTGGGTGTCCCGCACTACAGGAGAAGATGGCCCCTTTTGAGTGCCTCTGGGCACGAACATTGGGTCAGGGCAGAGGTTGTGGTGACGGCTCCTGCTGCAAAGGTCTGTGGGAGTTGTAGTCCACCTGGGTGTCCCACGCTACAGGAGAAGATGGCCCCTTTTGAGTGCCTCTGGGCACGAACATTGGGTCAGGGCAGAGGCTCCTGCAGCAAAGGTCTGTGGGAATTGTAGTCCCCCTGAGAGTCCCGAGCTGCGGGAGACGATGGCCCCTTTTGAGCACCTCCGGATCCGAACAGCGAGTCAGGGCAGAGGTCTCGGTGGCAGCTCCTGCCGCAAAGGTCTGTGGGAGTTGTACTCCCCCTTGGTGTCCCGCGCTGCTGGAGGCGATGGCCCCTTTTGAGCGCCTCCGGGCGTGAACAACGGGTCAGGGCAGAGTTCGCGGTGGCAGCTCCTGCCGAAAAGGTCTGTGGGAGTTGTAGTCCACCTGGGTGTCCCGCGCTACAGGAGAAGATGGCCCCTTTTGAGGGCCTCTGGGCATGAACATTAGGTCAGGGCAGAGGTTGGGGTGGCGGCTCCTGCAGCAAAGGTCTTTGTGAATTGTAGTCCCCCTGAGAGTCCCGAGCTGCGCGAGATGATGGCCCCTTATGAGCACCTCCGGTTCCGAACAGCGAGTCAGGGCAGAGGTCTTGGTGGCAGCTCCTGCCGCAAAGGTCTGTGGGAGTTGTAGTATCCCTGGGCATCCCTGGTTTTTACTTTCAAGTGCAAAAGGCAATTTGTACTAGAAAGGGCCCCTTCTCTAAGAGCAACAAGTGATTTACGCTGTAACACATCATTTTGTGTCAAGGGAGCATTACTGGGGCATTACCTAGGTGGATCAGGCCAAACACCCACAGCTTTTAATGCAAAACCACTTTAATAAACAGGTTTTCTTGTCAATAAAATCTATTCAGCTTGAGAAAATTGAGAAAGGGAAATGTATTAATTTTAAAAAGATTTTAAAAATGCGTTGCCTGTGTGCTGAAATTCACCGTACGTGTCCAATAGGTGGGATTCTTGTGAGCATAGGCATTCAAATTAAAGGTACTAATACTATGTCAGACAGTGCACGCTCACCTCTGCACCATCATGTGAGGTGGTGCATTGCCCAAGGCAGATTTATTACAGCACCAGTGCAGGCAATGACAGCAGCAGCAGGCCCATCTTAATATATGTTGCTATGTGCTGTATGTACCATTTGTGCAAAGAATATTTGGTTGCTGCCCTTTGTTTCTGACAGTTGATGTACTACCAATCTTTGGACCTTGGTGCTTGGTATGCATGCCCCATTAATTTTACCTGAGGAAAGTCTTGATGCTTAAGCTAATGAATGAAGAGTGAACAAAGGATTCCTTCCCGACATCAGCCTAAAGTTGTGGATCAGATGGACTGGGACTTGGAAAAACCCAGGCACACCCTACAGCAAAACCTTAGCCGTACTCCCCTTGACTTACCATTCCATGTTACATTGTCATTGAATGACTTCATCCAAGACTGTAGCTGATCAAATCAATACATACAAAATAACCACAAATTGCAGTCAAAGGCACCCACAACCATTCAGCTCTCTTCGATCACTAAAGATGTCTGCCACAGTCTAATATTGTCTCATGCAAGGACCAAAGCCTAACATGTACAGGAAATGGATTCTATGTCAAGCGTGTCCTCCAAGTAACTCAAAACCGAGGGGCTGGTACCAGAAAAAATACATTCATGTGGGAATACTCCTTGCCATCCAATTTTATAACTTTTTAAAGCTCCTCAAATTAGAGTACATCATGAGGGATCCAAAAGAGAATTCCTATTTTACTCATCCTTTTCCTCCTCCCACTCATGGAGGCATTCCCTTTCCTGTCCCATTAACCTTCCTTCTTCCGTTCATTTTCCGTGTAGGACGACGAGGCTTCCCGTATTTTTTGGTACTGTGCCATTTATTCAAAGAGTGTCCGAGCATTCCTGTTCTTTTTGGTAACATGAATACAATTCCCGGGGTTAGAGAGAGGGTTGGATTAGTTTACACATTAATTAAAATGTTGTGCCTGCTCCTGGATCCAACTGCTCTAGCATGACATCATGGTCCAAAGTTTAATTCTATAAAGCGTGGCCTGCCTAACATCCTTCATGAAGGACTGCATTAATTAAAGAGTGTGGAATCTGTTCTGATGAGCCCATCAGTCAAGGACTAGGCTTACCAGTATGCCCCTGTGACTCATCAAAACATGGTGGATGGGATGTCCTTGGGCATCTTGCTTTCTGGTACTTTTAGTCTCGGAATACATTATAAATGGAAGACTTCAAGGCCTATAATGCGAAGAAAAGCAGATTGAATGGGCTGCTCATATGTGAGTTTTGACAACTTTAGCTATGCATTCCCTTCCTTGGCTAGTCTGAAATTTTGAAAATGGAAAAAAGTGAGCAACATAAGAACTCTTCTTTTTGTGTCTATTATTTATCGTGTTTTTTAGAGGTTTGTGGGATGCACCAATGACGTCGTCGTGTGTCGATAGGTGCTGTCATTTGGAGTCCTTCAGTATTCAATATCAGTGTCAACATTTTGTCCTAGTTCTATGTCTGGGACCACCTGTTTTTTTGATTCCTAAAACAGAAAAGGGACTACCAGACTCCAGTCTGCCTGTCACGCACGCTTTGCCGACGCTCATCATCAGTGGCACATCTTCCCCACCGTGCAGCACTTAAAGCGATTTGGCATGAGGAGAAGGGGATGATTTGCTGTGTTCTCTATTTCTTTTTTCACTGCCACATTGTATGCCTGTGCCAATACTTCACATATGTTTTGCTATTTGGTTGAGTATACTCCAAATCCTGTGCCACTCTGTCTTCCTCAAACAGTAAAAAGAAAATGTTAGCTATTAACTCAGGTGAAATAGGTTCAATAATGGTCAGTTTTCATTGATTTGACCCTCTTAATTATGGCGGATAATAAGTTGTAATTATTTCGTTTGATGTTAAATGCTTGTTGTTTGTTGAATTTAGTGTAGGTCTGGACATTATACCAATGCAAACAGTTGATGGACAGAATGCGGAACAATGTCATACATTCACCACAGTACAGAGATCTGGGCCTAAATCCATCGTTTTTTTGCTCACCACACCACCCCAGTTCAGACATTGCCATATGCAAATCAGCCTTGACCCTGCATACATGTTAGTTTTGCATTTGTCACCCCGAGTGGGACGGGTATGCTCAGACGTGAGTCCCGTGCTCTCCATGCCACTGGAATCAAGCTATCCAGGCTAATGAGGGCTGAAAGCCCGAAACCGGTCCTTGGATGCTTGTTTCCAGTCCAGGGAGGACCTGGCTTGGCAATTCGGGCTGGACTGTTCCCATGGGGCACAGGGTCAAGACTGATTTGCATATGGCTAGGTTCTAACTGGAAAGGCATGGTGAGCAGAAAAACGATGGATTTAGGCCCAGATCTCTGTACTGGGGTGAATGTATGACATTGTTCTGCATTCTGTCCATCACCTGTTTTTTTTGCACTGGACATTATACCATACACAGGATTAGTTGCTATACTTTTCCTGACCCTTTTTATGTGTTTTTTCCCCTCAGACTACTGCCCAGTTCTGCCAGTGGATAACAACATTTGACTGTGTGAGAGAAGGGGATGGGCCTTGGAAGGGGCGGGGTTTAGTGATGGGCACAGCCTGAGGCATGTCTAGCCGCCTACAAACCCTTCCACAAAAATAAAACCCAGGAGAAAAATAGGCCTCTAACTTTGACAACCATGTCCTGGGGCAGTTTCACATACAGTAGTGGACACCAGCTGTCCGGGGCCTTGAAACAAGAACTAGAAATCCACTTTGTGAAGAGATTTCCAGATCATCCTTTAGGTCACCCTGTGATATTGATCTAAACCAGGAGACCGTGTAAAGGGAGGAGATTTTGTGTATCTTTCATGTAATAATGCAATGATAGACCTCGTCCTAAGAGTTAATATGCATCTATCTCCAGGAAGGCATACTTTCTGAAAATAACTAAACGCTACAAGTTAAAACACCTTTTTGTGATAAGGCAGCTGAGAACTGAATGGTACCATAATTGTATTTTTCATGGCTGGGCCGCATGAGATTGCACATCAGGGTCCTGCATCCATGACTGATGTCCTTCCTGCCAGCAAACTACAAACGGGAAAGTTGATGCCTCCCAACCCCAGTCACTAAAAGTTTCCAGTATTGAAAAATGCTTTAGAAATTTGAAGTCTGCACTTTTCAGTCAGCACCACTTTGAAAAGTAATCGATTCCAGAGCTCAAAGCAATACTGCAGACTTGCGAGGATGCCATCAAATGAATTTGAATGAGAAATTCAGGCTGTATATATATCCTAGCTGAATGAACGTTAAACTGGTGCAGTTTTTGACAGCAGTGCCTTCGTGAAATTTGGTATTATAAACAGCGTTTGCTCTGAAAATTACACAGAGAAGCCTGCTTGAGAAGCATATCCAATCAGAAGTCTGTAAGAAGAGGATGTCAAGTGTATCCAGTGCAAGCCCACTGTTTTAGAAATATTGCTCTTTGGTGTCTAAATTCAAAATGCGACTTTGCATTATCAAACGAGGGCTCAGACACAAGCCCATAACTGAATGAGGCATCTTGGGAAATGCTTTTCTAATTTTGCAATATCATGTCCCAGGGCCCAGACAGCATCAGTATAAGCCATCAGTCAGCAGTTCTGTGCTTTTGAAGCTACCTGTAGATCACAGAAGCATGACAAGCATTTATCTCGGAGGGCAACAGCATGATCATCTGGAGATTATATTTGAATGGATCAAGTTTTTATGAATGCTTCTCACTGTTTATGATTATTGGCAAGTGGAGGGGAGGTTTTGTTGAGCTATTATGCCTTCTTCGTAAGCTTACGCAATAAAGAGAATAAAAAAAATGCAGCAAAGAGATAGATGAGTTACTCTAAGATTTTAAAATGATCAATTAGTCTTCTTCTCACGCAGGGGCTTATTTAGAAGCCCCTTGTGCCGCCGGTGTGTCACTTTTCCCCATATTAAAAGTCATGCCCCAGCGGCGCAAGGGGCTTGTAAATAGCCTCGTACTGTTTTTGCTCGCCGCTCATCGTGGCTCAATCACTTTAAATGTTTGCCGCTGACATTAGCAGTAAGCCTTTCATCCTTCTAACAGAGTTTTGCACAGTGGGGTATTCTGCTCAGGGGAAATAGGATGCCATGTGCAAATGCAGTTTAAAAGATAAGCCTTCCTTTATTTCTCCAGCACATCTTGGAGTGATCTGTCCCTTTTCCCACTCTAGAAAGGGATTTACACCAGCTGCTCGCTTGAGTAAAGATCCTACCATTTCCTTGTGGAATGGCATTAGATGATTTTGTGAATGTCCCCAAATGTACGTGTTTGTGGGCGTTCACAAACCTCCTAGGTTAACCATGCCTTAGAACACCCTTGATTGTGATCTAGAGATATGAAAAACGTTGCTCTTGTGATGGAGGTCACCAAACACATCGATGTATTTACATCTGCCACAAATCCCTGGAGGTGGGGACTGGATTAGGAAGGAATAGGATGCCCTTAGTCCATCTACTTCAAATCAAATCCTCACTTCCTGGTTCATTTCTTTTGATAGTGGGGTGGTTAAGAGCTCTCACCCTATGCGGCCTGCTTCCCCCTCACACAAAGCTGTGCCCTAGCAAGGAGCCAGAACACTGTTCAATTTCTTTTTGTTCAAACCTCCTGGGGAGATGAGACAATATCCTTAAGGAGGAAACCATGGGCTATATATTATGGCCATGACATAATGCTTCCAATGTGTATAAGAAATCCAATGAATTGTATTGTGGACAGTGAAAAGGAGAAGAAAATATGTTTATTCCACAGTGTATACCAATGTGATTGTCGCATAAAGAGAACACTCATCATGGAAGCTTTCTTGAAACAATTGGCAGATGGACTACGGCAATCGGTCTAGGCTGTGTAGCTTCAGGATCAGCAAGCACAGCATGATTAGCAGACTTTCTAGCAGGCTGAACAGTTACTGAGTGGCCCCAAATGCTGTCTGGTCTCAAGAAAGATGAGGCAATATATAGCATTCCTTATGACTAGAGACATGCAGAGAGCTGATCATGCTTCCAATCCAAATAGAACCACGACTTAGTCCAAGATCAAAAAGACAGAGCTTAAAAAAACAGGCTACAATGAAAAAACTCATTGCCAACATTTCTGGTCTCTTTGTTTAAAAATAAACGAAAAGTCCCACATGGTGTATTATTTGCTGAATAAGTGGTTTAATACAAATATTGGCAGAAATGAGGTGGTGTGAGATAAGATATTACTTGAACAGTTTGTTGAAGCTCCACAACTAGCTAGGCAAAATGTGCAGACAATATATACGCCTCAGTTGCTCTGGTATAGCCACCTTAAATTCTGCACATTAATGAGCAGTAATGGCCAAACCTCAATCCTTCATGTCTATGATCAGATTTTCATCCGATACACCCTCAGTGAAATCTGGAACCTAGACCTTAGAAGAAGGACCAAGAAAAAATAATTTGATGAGAACAAGACATGGGTTTTTAAAAGAATGTTGGACCAATGATGGGGCACTAATGATTTATTTGCATGGAGAGGGTCTTTTGGCTAGAATATGTCCTCAAGAAAGATAACCTGAATCTGTGAACATGCATCTGGTTGGTGTGAATTTTGGGGAGGTATGTTTTTATTAAGTTTCATTACAATAAAGCATGAAAACATTATTGTACTCAATAAAGCAGCATAGCATCGCACTACAGCACTATAAGAAATAATCATTATTATACAGTCAGTAAATTGTATTTTTCAGAGTTCGTACTTGGGCCCCGACCAACCATTCATAAATGAGTCCTCTTTATCCAAGTCCGAATCATCACCTTCTCTGTCCATAGGTAGTTCGCAAATATCACCTCTATATTTGTTCCATGCCCCCCACATCTTACACCACTTTTTAGGCAACCTCTACTCCGGTACACCTCCCTCTCGGCAAACATGGCTGCAACCATGTCCCTACGCCACACTGCGAGAGACGGAATCTCCGCCCCCCCACTTTTGCGCAATGTTTCGCTTGGCCACCATAATCCCTAGTGTTACCCAATTTTGCCCGATGCGCGTGAGGTCATTCGCCTCCCATACATTTAGAAAACAGCGTCTGGGCTCCAGTAGAAGCGACACTCCCTCCGATTGTGATATGGTTCTCAGTAATCCGTTAGTTTAGGACAATCCCATATGGCATGGTAGAAGGTTCCCTCTTCCCCGCAACCACGCAGGCAGTAGGGATGCTCTGCCCTTCCTATTTTATGGGGAGGTATGTTTTTGAGGGCACATATATGTATGTGAAATCAGAGTTTATAGGCAATTTACCAGGTGGTCAGTGAATAGTGGCTGCATGCAGATGGTAAGACGTCTGTGGTTATGTGGCAGTCATTTGGGGATAAGACCTATAAACATTACCTGTACTCATGGCGTATAAAAACTTATCTTTCTTGATGTTGAACTAGAGGTTTACAAAGATGGTTCTCTGTCACTGTAGGGCTACTACTTGAAATACCTGAACTGATTATCATTGGCATAGCTATTCCTGATTCAAAGAATATATATTTTTTAAAACCACAGCCCCAGAAAGAAGAGGTAGTCAGAAGCTGTATTTTCTAAACTCACTATGGATATACCACTAGCAAAAGAAAGAAAAAGCAGCCAACCGAAGAAGAGAGAGGAAAGGACAGGAAAGTTGCACTAGTAACTGAAAGTGGGAAAGCAATGGTAGACTGGAATCTGGAAAATAGGTTTTCTCAGTATGGGTTACTTTGTGCACAACTTTGACAGAGTAACAAATTGTGCCTAAGTGTGAGAAAGTGAATTATTAGGTGGGATGGATGATAGTCCGGCACAAGTAATAATGGGACTATTCTTGTTAGATTCAGAAAAGGTTTCAGTAGTTTAAAATTGTGCTCAGTCCCTCGTAGCTATGGTACAGAGCAGACAGGCTTAGTTTAAGAAAATGTCTACAGTAGTTAGAAGTACAAAAACAGTAAAAAAGTTGAAAACATAACACTATAAATATCCCATTCCAATAATAACAATATAGAATAAAATAATCAACAAAGTGATATCAAATCAGCAAAAACCTAATAAGTAGAACTGGAGATATGAATGTTCAAAGTTTTAAATAAAAATAGCACCAAATAGCGCAAAGCCCCAGCCATGAGGAACTTGTTGCACTAGACTGGGGTATGGGTCAGGTTTATGGCCAACCACGACGGAAAGAGAGTTGGATACGCAGGTTGGATTTGCGTCAGTGGGAATGTTGCCTTCGCGCTTAGAAAATGTTGACAAAGGTAGAGCCCTCAACAAGGCAAGGCTGCAGTCTTGATCCAAAAACGAGCTTGTCAATGATGGGTTGATGAAGGGTGAGGTCTCTTTGAAACCATCGATGAAGATGGGAATCATCTAAGTGGGAAAAGGCCAGAGTTTGCGCCCAGGAAGACATCAACATTGATCGGATGCTACTAGGCATTAAGCCCGGTGATGCTTTCTAGCTTCGGACTTAAACTCTTCTCTGGAAGATGGATTTCCTCAGTGGGGCAATGCTGTAGGCCGTATCTGAGGAGGGTTTGACGCCATTGGCTGTTGGTCGGTGTTTGGGCCACTGAACCATCTGCTGCTCCTGGCAGGTTGGTCCCAGTCGCTCAATGGTTCTCCAGGCAAAAAGTTAGCAAAAAGTTTCTAAGTCCCAGGATTCTAGGTTTGGGAGCAGGAGTACACTGATGCCAGCCATTAGAGGCATCACTTGTTACAGCATTTTGAGCTTCCTAACATTGAGGATGATACCTGTATTAAGGACGTCACTATTAATGCCACATACTCCTCACCTGTTCACCAGAAGGTGTACAGACGCAAAACAAATCATGAATGTTAAAAAAAATGACAGGAGGAGGAGTGCACATGAATGATTGGTGGTGCCCGAGCACTTGAAGCACAATATGAGGCTAAAAGATGGCAAGGAGCACTTTATGGGACAATGTTCATACCAATAGACATAAAGACTCTATTACCCAGCAGCCCCTAGTGCAACCACGTGAGATCAGAACTCCCTGTGGCCATCTTTGTTCAAGAGCATTAAAACCTGCCCTGCTGCCACGCTCTTGTTTGTCAATCTGGCTTTTGATGCATACTGTCCTTCACTCCCTTTCTCCATTTCAGCCCTGGACACCTAAATGCTGACTTCACCTGCTTGGTGAGTGGACACCTCTACCATCATAGCCAGATGTGTGGCTTCACTTCAGAGACCTGACCCGTAAACAGCTAAGAGTTGCAGCGCTTCCATGTAACCGTGTCTCCTCTGTCGTGTCAGCCCCAACTCAACAGCTACGTGCCCAGCATGCTTGCATGTCAGAGACTGTAATCTCACTAACAAATGTGAGATTGGGAAAGTAGGTGGCATTTACTAGTAGCATTTCATAACTGCTAACACTCTTTATACCAGAGCGATAATTAAAGACTACAAATATTAATGCCCACTAACATGCTTGATAATGCGATTGATCACAAGGAGATAATAAGCTATCTGAATTCTTACGAATTTGGTGATTTATGGTTGAGAGGCTGGAGCTCATAGACTCACTTGAATAATCTTAAAAGTGTGTTCTTGCAGCAGGGGCTCAACAAAAAGTGCAATAGTCCGATTGGGTATGTAGGAGAAGTGGCACTACAACTAATTTGTTTCTGCAATCAAGCGGCTATGCAGCCTAATTATACACGTGAGTGAGAGTATAGCGAAAAGTTTATAAGTGGCTTGGGCATATTTGGATT
Source organism: Lissotriton vulgaris (assembly GCF_964263255.1). NCBI lineage: Eukaryota > Metazoa > Chordata > Amphibia > Caudata > Salamandridae > Lissotriton > Lissotriton vulgaris. Next base: position 805,382,042 of record NC_141694.1, read on the forward strand.
TAGTGAGTGAGTGTGTATGCAAGAGTGAATTAGGAGGTCACTGGTTAACTTATGTTAATAGAGCACATACTCTTCCTTCTCTATTCAGACTTCAGGAGACACTGCCAACCCAGCCTCTCCATAGTACCACACTAAGATGGCATCAGCACCACCTCTGTAGAGAGCTGTGATTGAGATGGACCAGTAGGCTGTCTTTATTTTCCCCACACCCCAGTTTCCTGGGTGTGATCCTTGCAAACAGTATCACCCTTCCCTGGGTTGAGCACTAAGAGGAGTGGACTGAATGTCATCACACATCGTCCCCACTGGATTTAGGATATCAGGTTTGTCCATGTGTACGTATCTGTGTATGCAGGCTTCTAATACCAGGGGTGTCACATTTATCCCTGTCACTAGCCTGTGAGTGATGGTGACTCCTGGTTTCTCCATAATCTACGTGGAAAACGTTTCCAGGGGTAACAGAAGTTTCTGTGTACCCTACTGGAAATAATCCCACATTGCCCCCCACTACCTAAATCGAGAAGGCCGAAACGTTATTTCCCTGTACGGAGCTCCTGTGTTCATCTCAGAGGTATGGCCAGGAAAATGTGAAAGGACTGATCTGTAGTCACTCAAAATTGGATCTTGGAGCAGCTCCTCTCCCACTGGATTAGAGCATTGCTGGCTAGAAGGACAAAAGATGGGTCAGGCCCAGGTTTAGCTCCATCTACCTGTGACAGGGTGGGCCTCTTTGAAGTTGATCAAGTTCTTGGACTCCGTCCAGATGGTCATCAATTCAGAGGAACAAACTACCTCCCACACCCAATGCCTTTGTCTCGACTCTGGGAGCCAGTTCACACCTCATGAAGGAGGTTTCAGCTCCTGGGTGACAGTTGGAAGCTCTTGCAAATGGGCTTCTAGAGTCTTTTGGCAGGTTAAATTTGACTTTTTTTAAATGGCTTTTAGTAAAGTAGTTGTTACAAATCTGACTTTACTACTGAAATGGATTTGTAATAATAAAAAATGTAAGTTCAAGGATGTCCTTTTTAGCTTGTTCCTAGGAGAAAATAGCTGAATTGAATTTTAATAATAACTCCAAATGCTTTCCTATAGAACAGCTAACCCTGCTTCAGTGAAATAGCTTTAAGTACATTGTTACTGTAAGGACATGTTTAACATGAAGGTTTTACAAGTCCTAATTTTAAATATCATGCACTGTTCCCAGTGGGCATTTAAAGCCTAAGTTAGGGTGATTTATTAATATTTAAAGAGAGAGTTTAGGCCTGTCTAAAGGGGCTATTTTGCCAGGTTGATTTTTCAGTTTAAACCTGCATAGCAAGGTAACTGGTGGAAGACCTGCAGTCATCTTTTGCCTTGGCACTTTAGTAGTGGAACAACATGTGTGGCAGTCCACTAGTGACATTAACCTTACAGTCCCTTCGTACATTTTGTACCATATAATAAGGACCTATAAGTAAGTTAAATGTGCACATTAGGAGTACAGCCCATTTCAACATGTTTAAGGGGTCAAGCAGGTGCACTGCAGTCTAGTTAGCAGGTTCCCAGTGCACAGAGTCAAAACACAGCAGCATCACTTCAAAACAATGGGGGAGATCATATAAAAAGAGGCATTTCTTACACTAAGAAGAGAATAAGGAAAGCAAGAGAGGGCTAGGCTACGGAACCGTGTAACAGCAAGATGGAACAAAACACACGCGATTTTTGGTACCAGTGTCTTTTTGAGATGCGGTCTTGCAGTTGGCCTTAGCCATATTACAGAAGGGCATAAAGATGCTGAAAAGACCCAATAGATGATTCTTAAATGTTTCCTTTTGGACAGCAGTATATGCCGAATCAGTAGGACACTGCTAGCATGTATGGCATCTCAGAGTGTTATTAAAAGGTTTGTACCAAAGACCTCTATTTACCATCTATCGATGGTGTAAGTTCCATTACAAAAGATGACATACTCCCTAAAAGGATCCCTTGTACATGGAAGATACTAATTGATAGGCCCCCAGTAAACTCCAAATGAAAAAAAGACAGGCGGCTTTGCTACTCATTATTGGGCTTGTTTTCTAGTCTTGCTGGTCTTATCAACCTATTTGAACACAAGATTGAGACCCCATAACACTCTTGAGTGCATATCCAAGCATATTGATTTCTGGAAGCCAAAACAGAAGCATTGGTCAAAGAAATGTACAATATGCTTCAGATTAGGATTGGAACTTCGACACATGATTGGTCATCCCTCAATTGTAATGTTCCAAACAGGTTGGATCCATTAAACACTGCATTGATTATATGATTTGAACAATCACAGAGTTCTTCACAGCAAAACAGGTTTTTGCAATCTACAGAGCCCTTTTTGTGAGTGAAAGTGCCTTTCTGACTCACAGAAGGGGATCTGTGATCGTTTCTGAATCACAAAGGGAAATCTAATCTCCTCTTAATTGTGACTCACAGTGGGATGTATCAATGATCTGTTATTGTAATTGCCATCTCAAACCATTGATCAGATACAAATGCCCGAATTAGGGTTGAGTCTGATTCGCCAATGGAAGTTGTCTGCGTGAGACTGCCCCTTTTTGGGTTTCATGTTGGGCAGCCCCAGGAGAAGTCAACATCACTGCATGCTCTCTTGGAAAATCTTCCCATACTCTATGCACTTATTCTTTAATCAACACCTGTCTCTATAAAACATTCATGCTGCTTAAAAAAAAAATAGTTTCCTATTTGGGAATGCGAATGCAGGATTGGAGGTCTGCTGTCCCTTGCAAGTCAAAATCCCTGCATTAGTAGTAAATCGCATGGTGTCTCAAATAGTGCCCTGAATTATTTATATTCATTGAGGTAATTGTTTTGCTGCCCCAGGTGAATGTACAGTTTCCGATGCAACCTATAATTACATAAGTTGCCTCACAAATTGCAATTGTCTTCAAAAACAAATCGTGCAATTTGTACATGCTGATTAGCAAATAGGGAGTATAGCACATGCATCACTTATTTCTTAAAAGAACACTGATCACTAGGCACTTGGTGGACTTTCTCTCTAGCAGACTCAATAAAGTAAATGTCCATCTCAGCATACACTGCAACCTTGCTGTTAAATTAGTGAGGCACTACATGTTTGCTGAACTTGTAATTTAAGCTTTGATTGTTTGTGCAAAAATGGTTTATGTTCTTACATTAGACAAAAACGGTACCTATGTATGTCAAGCTGCAATGTAACCATTAAAGGATGTACGGCAGTTGGAATACATTTCTTCTGGGCTGCAACATATCTCTGTGCTGTTTACTCATGTTAACAATTTCAAACAAAGTCACATTTCTTCACACAGTTACATAAGCATTGTTTTGGCAGTTTAAGATTGTGTAGCTATGGTTAAAACTCATCATCTGATCCTAGGTCCTAATAAGTAGTTTGGTAAGTACAAGGCATGCACCGAAAACAGGCTCCTATATTGGCAATATGTGACATAGACCAACTTTTGATGGGTGTCTCCATAGGCCTAAAAGTAAATCAGGGCATTAGATTTTAACCCACAATTACTAAAAAAAGAAAACTTTAATGGAGGAAAAATGTAAGTTCTTCCGCACATTTTGAGTTATATGGATTGGGTCTCTCAGTAGGGCATAAGTCAAAAGCAGGCCTCCTCCTGGGAGAGTTTCTCAGGAGTAGCCTTCACACAAAATGCAATTACGAGTCTGATCTAGAATTTGGCAGAACGAATACAGTCTGGCAGAGAGGCGGAAGACATAGTGTATGCCAACCCGATTAACTACCGTCTGCCAAGCAGTGACCTCTGTACCATGATAGCAACTGTTATCAAAGCGGTTCCTGTGAAAGGACACATTTTTTGATGGACGGCTGCCATTGATTTTGATGGCTACTCACCGAACCTTATTTTTGTTTTTCAAAAGCAATGTACCAAAGTGGGAGTCTGTTTTTGGAAAACAAATAGCTAAAGACCCCACACCCAGGGATTTTGTCCCTTGTTTCTATCTGTCCCTCTATCTGTGGCGGCAATGAACAGATTAAAAAAAAGGACATCACACTTTCACCTAAAATAGGGAAGGTGGTGTAATGCCGTTATCCAACAGCCGTTACTCTATTGGGACATCATTGGAAGCTTTCCATTGACAGAACCATCTGGGGCTCCATGGACAGAAAGATGCCAGGCATCACAACCCTAAATAATGTGGGTGGACTGCAACAAATTTAAAATTAAGTACCCTGCCTACCAAACTGTAAATCTAACCCTATATATTTAACGATGTGGCAAGTGGGATAGGATCTTGAAGTGTATCTTGCTGCAAATGACAAACACTTTAAAATCTAAAGCACCGTCAGGGGTTGGTTACCCCCTCCTTCCATGACAGGCTGGTATCCGTTTCTTTAAAGTAGCCAACATGTGGCAAGAAAGGTACATAATTCATTGGGTGTAGAGTCAAAATATCGAGTTTTTAATATCGATTGGACATAATATCGAGTAAAAAATATAGAATGGACAGAATATCGACGGGACATAATATAGACTACCAAAATATCGACTACAAAATTTTTATATCGAATAGAATGGACATAATCTCGAATCAAAAATATAGAATGGACATAATATCGACTAGACATGATATAGACAACAAAAATGTCGAATTTAAGGTAAGTTAAAATTATTTTTAAATTTTTGAGTAATATAATTCTGTAGCGGGTTGTGGGTTTATAGGGGAATAGGGTGGGAAGTAATTTAATTCTAATTAATTAAATATGTTAATTTATTTATTGTTATTTATTTAGAATTAATTGTTAATTATTTATTAATTGGTAATTAATTAAAATATAATTTGTAATTAATTTTAATTGATTAATTTATAAATATTTAAATTTTAGTAATTTATTTTCTGTAGCGGGTTGTGGGTTTATAGGGGAATAGGGTGGGAAGTAATTTAATTCTAATTAATTAAATATGTTAATTTATTTATTGGTATTTATTTATAATTAATTGTTAATTAATTATTGATTGGTAAATAATTAAAATATAATTGGTAATTAATTTTAATTGACTAATTAAAAAATATTTAAATTTTAGTACTTTATTTTCTGTAGCGGGTTGTGGGTTTATAGGGGAATAGGGTGGGAAGTAATTTAATTATAAATAAATACAAATGTTCATTTATTTATTGGTATTTATTTAGAATTAATTGTAAATTAAGTATTAAATGGCAATTAATTAAAATATAATTGGTAATTAATTTTAATTGAATAATTGATAAATATATTAATTTTAGTAATTTATTTTGTGTAGCGGGTTGTGGGTTTATAGGGGAATAGGGTGGGAAGTAATTTAATTATAATTAATTAAATATCTAAAATTAATTATTGGTAAATATTTAGAATTAATTGTTAATTTATTATTAATTGTTAAATAATTAAAATATAATTGTTAAATTATTGTAATTGATTAAATGATAAATATGTTAATTTTATTACATTACTTTCTGTAGTGGGTTGTGTGCTTATAGATGAATAGCTTGGGAAGTAATTTAATTGTAAGTAATTACTATTTTTTAATATTTATTTTGGCTCTAATATTTATATATTTTATATTGTAAATTAATTTATTGGTAATTTGTAAATAATTAGTTAATTTTTACTCCTACGTTATCCAATGCTTTCCCTACTGTTGCGCTTACTGGAGTGGGAATAGTAATTTTCACCCCTACCCTATCCAACGCTTTCCCTACTGTTGCACTCTCTGGAGTTGGAATAGTAATTTTTACCCCTACGCTATCCAACGCTTTCCCTACTGTTGCACTCACTGGAGTGGGAATAGTAATTTTTACCCTTACGCTATCCAACGCTTTCCCTACTGTTGCACTCTCTGGAGTTGGAATAGTAATTTTTACCCCTACGCTATCCAACGCTTTCCCTACTGTAGCACTTACTGGAGTATAAATAGTAATTTTTACCCCTACGCTATCCAACGCTTTCCCTACTGTTGTACTCTCTGGAGTAGGAATAGTAATTTTTACCCCTACGCTATCCAACGCTTTCCCTACTGTTGCACTTACTGGAGTAGGAATAGTAATTTTTACCCCTAAGCTATCCAACGCTTTCCCTACTGTTGCACTCACTGGAGTGGGAATATTAATTTTTACCCCTACGCTATCCAACAGTTTCCCTACTGTTGCGCTCACTGGAGTAGGAATAGTAATTTTTACCCCTACGCTATCCAACGCTTTCCCTACTGTTGCACTCACTGGAGTGGGAATAGTAATTTTTACCCCTATGCTATCCAACTCTTTTCCTACAGTAGCACTTACTGGAGTAGGAATAATAATTTTGACCACTACGCTATCCAACGCTTTCCCTACTGTTGCACTCACTGGAGTGGGAATAGTAATTTTTACCTCTACGCTATCCAACGCTTTCCCTACTGTTGCACTCATTGGAGTGGGAATTCTAATTTTTACTCCTACGCTATCCAACGCTTTCCCTACTGTTGCACTCTCTGGAGTGGGAATAGTTATTTTTACTCCTACGCTATCCAATGCTTTCCCTACTGTTGCGCTCTTTGGAGTGGGAATAGTAATTTTTATCCCTACGCTATCCAGCGCTTTCCCTACAGTTGCACTCACTGGAGTGGGAATAGTAATTTTTACCCCTACGCTATCCAATGCTTTCCCTACTGTTGCACTCTCTGGAGTTGGAATAGTAATTTTTACCCCTACGCTATCCAACGCTTTCCCTACTGTTGCACTCTCTGGAATAGGAATAGTAATTTTTACCCCTACGCTATCCAACGTTTTCACTTCTGTTGCACTCACTGGAGAGGGAATAGTAATTTTTACTCCTACGCTATCCAACGCTTTCCGTACTGTTGCACTCTTTGGAATGGGAATAGTTATTTTTACCCATACGCTATCCAATGCTTTCCCTACTGTTGCGCTCTTTGGAGTTGGAATAGTAATTTTTACCCCTACGCTATCCAACGCTTTCCCTACTGTTGCACTCACTGGAGTGGGAATAGTAATTTTTACCCCTATGCTATCCAACGCTTTCCCTACTGTTGCGCTCTCTGGAGTGGGAATAGTAATTTTTACTCCTACGCTATCCAACGCTTTTCCTACTGTTGCACTCTCTCGAGTGTGAATAGTAAATTTGACTCTCTCGCTATCCTACTTAAAAAATATTGTATATGTTTTGTTAATAATATGTATATATATATATATATATATGTTTTAAAATTAAATATTTTGTTTAAGTTACATTAATTATTTATAAATTTTAAGTTTATTTAAGTATTTTAAGTATGTTTAAATTAATTATATTTATTATTATATTACTTTTACATTACTTTTAAGATATTTAAAAAATTTGATAGTTTGACAGTCTATATTTTTTCCTATCGATATTTTGGAGTTGATATTTTTGTGCTTACCTGTTTGTAGATAGGAAGTCAATATTCTGTCATTCGATATTTTTACCTCGATATTTCTGCAACTCGATATTTTGACTGTCGATATTATGTCAGTGAACCAATTCATTGTCTCAAGAAAGTTTATAATAGCTGTGGAGATGTATGTCCTCAGAGAGGGTTGGTATTGTCTCTGCACTACAACCAATATGACTGGCCACCCAGACAGCGAGTCCACCGGAAGGCCTCCCTTTACCATTCCATTTCACATTGATGTAAAATGTTGCGTAACCTGCCCTGAGAAAGGGTTCCCTAGCCCAAGTCTCCTGAAAGAGACCGATATCATTGCTGCCTACTAGAGAAACCCAATCATTTAAATCTAATTTGTTCGCGATGCCTGCCACGTTCCAGGAGAGGACCTTCATGGGTCCTGCGGGAGTCTTAAGTGCCATGGTAATGCAAACCTATCCGTTAGTACTCCCAAATCAGTTGGAGCTTCAGATGTTAAATTACAAAGGAATGGTGTCTGGGATACATTGGCGGGATAGCCCCGGGGACTTGTGGTAGTTGTACTATCCAAAGGAGGTGCGACAGGGTCTCGGTTGATATTAACAAATACTTCTGTCCCTGTTCCCAGCAAGGCAGTTTCGGAAACTACCCCTTCAGTATCCCCATCAGATGCGCCCATCGGGAGTCAGTCAACCTGGTCGAGGCAACTGTATCTATTGGGATGAACATAATTGCTATAGACAAAGGCATCATAGCGAGGGAGCCTATACCTTGACCCATCAATGGCAAATCCCACCCTGGTCCAGCCTTCGTCATTCCCCATGGCCGAGACTCAAACATTGGGATAAAAAAACGACAGGGGGACCAGTTCTATGGATGTGTTCCCTGAACTCCCAAACCATTTGCAGATGTGGGGCACGACCTGGGAATTCCTAAAGCTTACAAGTATGCAATCTCCCCCTTTTTTCATAACAGTGTACCCAACCCATGGGACCCTCCTAACCATCAATACTTCTCCTCTCAGATTAGGTGGTAGTGGCCTGTGAACATTTAGCCAGCTGATAACTTTGTTATGTAGCCAGTCAAAAGACTCCACCACGTTACTAGAGAGCTCAGGTACCCCCATCAAGATTACAGTGTATGCCGCCGCCTCTGGAGGCAAGTTAACTGCTTTTCGCCGATTAAGACTATTACTAATCCGGTAGGGGCAGTCAGCCATTACGTTAGGTGGTCTCTCCTGTCCCGGTGTGGTAGCCGAAGTGGGTAACCTAGCCTTCCTAACAAGCGGGACCGGAGGGAGTTGCCTAGGGAGAGGTACTGGGACAGGTTGTGATGGGGTGATTATGGGGACATTCTCCGTTGAAAGGGTAGTGGGCAGAGTTGGAACCACAGCAGTAGAAGCACTAGGCGGGAGAGAAATCCCATTATTATTCCCATTTGCTCCATTAATACTTGACCGCAACCCTTGCTGGTCCACCCTACCACCACTTAATGTTTCTGTTGCTATCATCTCGACCCACACCCTCGACCACAGCTCCACCCTTGCCTGGGTCGATCTACCTTAACGGTACCCCGATCCAATACCACGCCCTTTACAGCCCTGATGAGTCACAGGCATCGTCCTGTTGATAAAACACGTGTCGGCTGGCGTTTGTAGAAACTGAAAGAAAAGTACTACATAAAGCTAACATATTGGTTTCAACTCCCCACCAGTGTCTATCATTCTTGGCCTTAACTACTGTATTATCAGAATTGTTGACCTCACATGTGCCCAGTACGTAGTGTTCATTTGTTTGGTGCCAAGGCATCTCTCGCCTCGCACCTTTAGAGGTTTTAGGGTTCCCCTCTATACTGGAAGCACCGTCCTATCACTACACAATCTTACCCATCACCCCATACTATAAACCGCACTTCTTGAGTGCCCGATCCCTGCACACCCCAAAACCTACAACAGATCGCATACACAGTGCACTTTACTAGGGACTTATCAGTAAATTAAATATGCCAATCATAGGTAACCAATCATAATTACAATTTACACAGGGAACATTTGCACTTTAGCACTGGTCAGCAGTGGTAAATTGCCCAGAGCACCTGAACTAGCAAAAACAAAGGCCAGCACACAATAAAAAATACAGGAGATAGGGGCAAAAAGAAAACCACTCCAAGGATGCTGGTTCTAACTGTATGCTTGTTCTAACTATTACCTTAGGTGGTAATTACATCTTAATATCCAAATCCTATTCACCAATCACTTTCTATGGCTGGCTCTAGATTTAGGTGTGACATATTCAATAATTTCCTGACACAAAACATGATAACTCTCTTTCCAGGAGTAAGTATGTCTTACTCCTGCAATCTACTCGCACAAATATTTTTGTTAAACGTGTTTGGCAGTTGAGGTGTAACTCACATTCAGGAAAGAAATAAAACTGCTAATTTCTGTGACATAGGCCTATTGATTATAATGAACTAATTGAAAGATGTGGTGATTGAAAACATAAATGTATAAGTTGGAAAGAAACGCCAGGGAGACAACAATGACCCCCAGTTTAATTGAAGTTGAAAAGGCCTTGAGAAATTCTGCTAAGGATAAAATGGTGTTATAAACAAAAGGGCACATGGACTGTAAGCCTTATTAATTATGAGAAAGCATCAGTGTTTGTTCTGAAATTCTCATATTTTGGGTGCTGAGTTGGAAGGAATATCCCAGATTTTAGGGGCGGAGTTCTCCTAAAGGTTGACTTTCAGAATGCTATCAGCTAGATGATAAAATCCCTAGAAATAGGGCTGTACCAAGTTGGCCGGTGACTGGAAGGGAAGTTACCAGGCAGGAGTTACTCATTCTGGATGGTATCTCTACCTTTACGGGTCATCCCAGTTTCTTTAGCCAAAACTGGAAAAAACATGTGGGAGCCAGAATTACCAGGGCCATTATCATGTGAGATTATCAGTTCTAGATATTTTTCTGCACACATTTACAACCTGGTGAATACACCTGTTTTTAAGAAGTAGAAATGTGTACAAAAAAACATTAGTTTTAACTGAGAGAATTTCCACATGTAGTACAACTCAGAATCATGTTGCGTGGTATCTCCTGTGGCCCCCCCATATAGCTCGGATGACTGTCAGGAGACACCGACGGACAGAGCGGTGCTCCTCATACCTGAGCCGCAGCCAGGTGGGGTGAAGCGCCTCAACCATCATTTATGGTACGTGGTTGAGCACACAACCTGGATTTTTCAGGTGATATCTTTTAATTATTTTTCACGAAAAGCAGTAGTTTTTGAAACAACAGGTCCTGAAGAATGCATGGAAACTCTTTTCTTTATATGCAGAAACATGTTGACCACTACTGAGTGCAGATATTATTTTAAACCCGCATTTGCACTTGTCTTTTAGCTTTAGGGACTGGGAGATACTAATAAATTGTCTACCTCTACCCAGTTCACCTAATTTTACAACCCCTCACTATTTCACTTCTCTCACTTCACAATGCTTTTTCCAGTCGCCACTTAAACACTTGAAAATCATGTATTACTTCCCTCTCACATCTCTTTTCATCTACAATCGGTCACGGTAACATCTGACCGGCCGTTTTGTTTTGTCTCCTGGGCGAGGAGAACCCAAATGATGCAAAAGAGGGCAGTACAGTGTGGCTTCTGATGGGAATTTTTTCCATACGTCCTTGAGCCCTAACTCGGCCAGTATTACATAAAAGTTTGCATGGTGTGTTCCCACGGGTGTTATCTGTATGGTATTTGTCTTGTGGTCCATGGTGAATAACTCATTCCCTTGACTCATAGGTACAATTTGGTGTTTTGATATATGGTTTGGGGCGTGTACCTGGTTAGTCTTTAAACTTGCCCTCAGACCCTCATTTCAATTGTTGTTGTCCACATGGACTGTAAGCCTTAATAATTATGAGAAAGCATCAGTGTTTGTTCTGAAATTCTCATATTTTGGGTGCTGAGTTGGAAGGAATATCCCAGATTATAGGGGCGGAGTTCTCCTAAAGGTTGACTTTCAGAATGCTATCAGCTAGATGATAAAATCCCTAGAAATAGGGCTGTACCAAGTTGGCCGGTGACTGGAAGGGAAGTTACCAGGCAGGAGTTACTCATTCTGGATGGTATCTCTACCTTTACGGGTCATCCCAGTTTCTTTAGCCAAAACTGGAAAAAACATGTGGGAGCCAGAATTACCAGGGCCATTATCATGTGAGATTATCAGGTCTAGGTATTTTTCTGCACACATTTACAACCTGGTGAATACACCTGTTTTTAAGAAGTGGAAATGTGTACAAAAAAACATTAGTTTTAACTGAGAGAATTTCCACATGTAGTACAACTCAGAATCATGTTGCGGGGTATCTTCTGTGGAGACACTGCTCTGCACATCTTATAATCAACCCCAAAGGGACTAGGGCTCTCAGTGTGAACATAAGGCATCTTTGTCCTTCATGAAAGTCATGCAACTGGTCTTCACAACTAGAGAAATACACCTGGCTAAACAAGTGCCAGGGCTTCGCTTCTTTTGAAAAACCTATTAACAATTGTATTTACATTTTCTAGCTTTAAAACTAATTGTGAACACCCACATTGAAAACATCTTTATCTGTGTTACCATTGCAAAACAACCCTTATGGATTGACTTTGAAAACAAATTATTGTTTTTAACTGGTGCACTTTTAGGGGTAGGTCTTAAACAGCATCCCAGTTTGTTTCCAGCATTACGAAGGACATCCTGGTATGAAGATTATAGCAAGATGAGAAATATTAGACCCCCAACTGTGACAATTGTGCTTGTTGGTTTTTGGTATCTAGGTGCTACTGTACTGGAGAAATACCCCTTCTAGCAGTTTACTCTTATGGTACTGATACGAGGAATTCCCAGGCATACTGAGGGAGGTTTTGTGGATTAGAAACTCAGAACTTAGCAACACAATGAATAACACTCCATAAATCAATGTCTAGGCAGCGTTTTTACTTTTAAAATGGAAATGGGTTTAATAGAGGAACAAACCAAGCTCATAAAAGGAAACATATAAATAAAATGTCTGGTGGAAAACTCAATGGGAGCGTATTCTGAATGGCCTCACTAAATAATGGGGGTGTGCACTGCAGTGTGGTCACAGAACTCAACTGACCCCTAATTGCAGACTATACCCCTTCATTCTGAGGCACCTTTAATGGTTTTGCACTATGGGAACCTGATCCCTCAATCCACTCTATATCCTTATAAGCCCATAGCAAATGACAGCATTTCTGTTGTAAAAAGTGTCAAGCCTATAGACTCTGTTACTTGGTATTCAAAGGACAACTAAAGTGAACTTTTGGGCACTTCAGTCATAACAATCAGATTAAAATGTGCCCATAATTATGCTTCTTAGAATTGAAATTGATACACTCAGAAAACAAGGAAGTTCAGCCCAAAGAATGCTAAAATGCAAACCCAGCTTCTCCCAGGTTCACTGATCTAATGCCCTTGGAGACTTCAAATTTTAACATAAAATGAGGGTCAAAGGGTTTGTGAGGACCCCCACAACTCCTTGGTGGTCTCCAGACTGTAATACGTTTTTGTGGTGACCCTGCACCACAACCAAACACAAGATATGATTCACTTTCAGACTTGTGGTCTTATGTGGTGTACCTTTTCCCAGAGTAATTTCTCATCTGATGCCTTTGATCTAGCTGCCAGTATGGCTACAAAACACTTACTTTTTGCTCTTTTGTTTGATGCACTTGTCTCTTCCAGTGAGCAACCCTCTTTCTGTCCAACATCCCACAACAGTATTAAGAGAAGAACAAAAGGGTAAGAAGTGATATTGCAGCACACCTTTTTTTTTTAGCCAGACTCCCCTCGCTCATCTTTCCAAGTCTTCAAAGAAACCCTCCTGTGATGAATTTGGCCAACCTGGGTGCCCTTTGTCTTATGTGTGAACATCCTGCAAGTGTCTTTCAGGGATGTGCTGCTTCCCAGTTTGCGTTAACAAGTTGTCTTTTGCCTTTAAGGACAACTTGTTAATGTCCCGTGCTCCAGCTCGAGACACATGCGTTTATTCAAAGATGACCTGCATTCTGCTGTTCTGTGTGTTCTGCTCCAGCTTCTTCAGTTGGAGCAGTTACACTAAAGACATCAGAAGAGCGATTGTGCGCTCCTTACCTGCAAGATCTAATAAACACTATTTTCCTGTACTTACCTCGTTGGATCCTTTATTAAGGCTCACACAACATTTGGCGACAAAAATGGGATGTTTCAAATGAGATCACTAACTGGCCGTTTTCAAAATATTTATTTCTTATCTCCGTCCATTTCTTGTTTTTGTTATGCTCACGGGCCCAATGGTTTCTTCGTACCCCTCACGACGCATTCAACACGAAGCAGCACTGAAGGGCTTCCTGTCCTCAGGGGGGGACTTCAAGACATATCCTGGACAACTTCCAAAGAGGTATTTCATACGTGCACTTAAGTAACCAACAAAATCCTTGTTGCCAGGCAACCGGAGCATCAACAGGATGCACTACGCTCCAGGCGGCCATCTTCACTACGGAAAGTACCCAACTTTACCTGCCTGCACCTTCAGTGACAGGCACACCTTATTTATAATGTTTTAATACTATTGTCTGCACATTCGGTGACAGGCACACCTCGTAAATTTATAAATTGAAATTTTCGCTGCCAGCAAATTCGGTGGCAGGCACACCTTACTATTTAATATTGATGTTTACATGGCCTGCACATTTGGAGAGAGGCACACCTTTATTAAAGTAATTCACCAATCCTGCCTGCATACTCGGCGAAAGGCACATCTGGCATAATTTGTTAGTTTTTTGCGCGTTACCATTCAGATTTTACCAACAGTTAAACAATTCGATTTTTTTTGTGTTGCAAAATTTACCATTGCTCATAACTATTTATTTAATTGTTTATCTTAGTTTGTATTGTTGTAGTTACAAATGTTGTTCTTCACAGTTAAAAGGACATGGCATCCAACAAACAACTTCTTACAATTTAGCATTTTCTAACTATTCTAGGCAAACCAGTTATGCTTTGGAAACACTGGTTTAAATCCTCTAAAAACCATTTGGTTGCTAATGATGCAATAGAATCTGATCATCCAAGAAACTTTGCACTTTTATATGGGCATCTAGGTTATAAAGGGCAAAAGTTTTTAATCATTTACCACAAATTGATGTACCAGCAGGAGAGCACACAAGTCTTGGAATGTTTATGTAGGTGCTATGGCTAGACTCACGAATAAATTTTCTAAACAACAAAGCAGTTTACTTTTACACTTTAGTTTCATGAGAGGAAAACAGAATATTAATGAATCTGTAGATTTCTGTACTCACGCTGTTAGCATATACATAGAATTTTGGGAGTGCACTGGACATATGTATACGTGACCAGTTTGTGTATAGCTGTTCTTCCAGGAAAATTCAAGAAATACTCTTGAGTTGTAGAGACCCTATTTCATTGGAAACACTTGAACTCGCCAAGAGTCTTGAAAGGTTAATGATCTCTACAAAATTGATGTCCGCAGACTCTTCCACTTCTGTCACATCCATATCATGTGTGTCTTCTAAAACTGAAGTTGTTGGTTTGGTTGAAGCAAGCCATATATCCATAAGAGGCTCATTCAGAAAAACAACTAGTATATGTTTTAGATGCAGCTCAAAAACGCATATTGGAAATAATCCAAATGGTCCGGCCAGCAAAAACCACTGCAACAAATGTAGCCATTTTATGCCTGTCTGCAGTAGCTCCAAGAACACAATGAGAATCAGTTGTCTAGACCTCATCACAGATTCATGCGCACAAGAGTTATCTGGAGAGGAAGTTGTTCAAACTGCCTTGTCAGTGGGCTTGCAGGTAGTATATTCCCTGAAAGGGAAGGGTTGGAATTATCACACCACACAGCACCACGAAAGTATCTGCTTCCAAATTGTTATGCAACAGAGTCCCTAATTGTAAGTTGTGTCCTGGGTGGGTCAGAGAGTATTCTAATGGTACTGGTAGTACTATGAGTAATGCTTATAGTATGAGGATTGAAGTGGTAAGGAAGCATGAAGCAATAGTCAGGTATTATTCTAATACGAAGAACACTAAAACAATTCAGTTTTCAGTTGGTGACTGGGTGCTCATTAAAAACCCAACAGTTAGTAAAGGATTATCAAAGCTTACACTACCAGTCAAGGTTGCAAGGCTTCCTAAAGGTGTCATTCTTTTGGAGGGTAGAGGATGGTGGAATAGGAGGAGTTTTGTGAAAGTTACTCAGGAACAAGCCTCAAGGATTACAGCTGCCAAAAATAAAGGTACTGGTGATCCTGATATTGGTGAGGATAATCCCTGGTGGATTTGTCTCAGGGAAAAAACAATTCTCATTTAACTCAGGTTATGTACTCTGCTGAGTTTGACAATCGCACCTCCAATGAGCTTGTTCATGAACATGATGATTCAGATGTGTTTGTGCCCTCTAATACGAAGGTGCAGTCCTCTAGTTCTAATGAAGGGAATTTGTTGACAAAGTTTTTCTGTTGCGAAGTTTCCTTGCAGGGTATCTCACAACTCCATTTCTTCTCAAATGTAAGGATTATTATTTAATGTAATGTTGCTTTAATTTATTGCAACGCCTCATTTTATCTGAAATGTAAGGATTTTATGCAGTGCTAATTTATTGTACATGCTTGCATACTTTTGTTTATCATTAAAAACTTGTTCAACGCTTGTTTATCCATTAAAAAGAAGGGGATGATGTTGTGTTAACAAATTGTCCTTTAAGGGCAACTTGTTATTGTCCTGTGCTCCCTCTCGGGTCCTTGTGTTTATTCAAAGGTGACCTGAATTCTGCTGTTCCTGGGTGTTCTGCTTCAGCTTCTGCCATTGGTGCAGTTACACCAAGGACATCAGAAGAGCGGTTGTGAGCTCCTTACCTGTGAAATCAAATGAATACTGTTTTCTTGCACTTACCTCATTGGATCCTTTAGTACGGCGCACGCAACACCAGTGTATGTTGAGATTTTACCCCAGAATCTTCTTCTTCTCCTCAACTAGAATGCTAATCTTACAGGATATCCTAATTTTCTAGGAAACTAAGGAATATTGCCCTCTCCCCCACCAAAAAACCCATCCATGCCTGTCCCAAGTCTTGTTTAGGGCTAACAGTTCCTTCCCCTTCTTACAAACGTATGTATACACATTGTCAACTATCACATAAATGATATGAAATTATGTGAATATTATAACCGTATTTTTTCTTTCAGCAATCTGTGTGATCACAGCACTACAATACATATGTGACCAATCAACATTAAGACATAAATCTGCTTTATAACTTAAATAAAATCATTTTCGCCCAGAAACAAGGGTGGAGGTGAAATCTTGTTTGACTGAAACACGTTACCAATTTCTTTAAACTGGAGTTGGCTGTTCAGTAGTACTCTTAATTGCGATTATATCATAAAATTGATCCATAGGGAGACTCCTCTTTCTTCTGCCTGCTGAAGCCTTTACTACATTTTACATCAATCTGAATTAGGCTATTTACTTTGAGTGGAACAGAGAAAAGGGAAACTTTTTCTAATGAACCAAAAACTTAGAACTCGTGAAAAAATATGGATTCTAGCAAGAATCTGAAACCTTTCAAACCTGATATCTTTAATGTACACCAATGTATATCAGATGAGATTGAGTAGGGCAGGGCTTCCATAAATGTTGTTGAATCAAGAGATACATGTTAGAGTAACACATAGGTATTTTAAACAACAAGCTATCACTAATGTCCAGAAACACAGTTACAAATCTTATAATAGGTTTATTTTTGAGAGTATTTAAGTGTGTGGAAAATCATGATTTGCACTCCAAAATGAGAGGCAACAAACTAAGACGTAGAAGTGTCTATGAGAACACCCAGATTAATAATGCTGCATCCTAAACCTGAGGTTGACATTTCCTTTGTTATTTTGCCCGATCATCCTCAGTTGGAAGTGAAAATAGAGCATGCATAGCCAGCTGTAACAGACAGCTGGGACAATGCTAGCTGTTGCGGGACCTAAAATTCCATACCAGTAACTTTGTTGGTGATATTATAAATCTATTTGCTTTGTGACTGATTTTGCAAATTTTTAAATAAACACAATTTACTCACAGTTTCAGTGCACTCCATCCCACCTGTGTGACGCGGCAAGTGTCGTTGCGTGGAGGGCTCCAGGGAATTGCACACTGTACGCACTTCCGGTTGGGGTTAGCGCGCTAGTTGCCCATGTCCCCACCACTATGTAGTTGGCTGCCTAGTGCTCGCGCAGAGGACGAGGCTGTACCAGACAGGTGGGACACTGCTAGCTATTGCAGGACCTAAAATTTCATACCAGTAACTTTGTTGGTGATTGTGACGGGGCGGGTGGAGATCCTGACAAAAGAGAGAATGAACACGAATGGTGGTCGGCGGTTCCCCACTCACCGACTTATATCCCCTTCCAGCAGGACGATTGGAACCCTGATAATCAGCCTCTGTTGAGTCCCGAGGAAGAACAAGAACAGGGCTTCTTTAGCTGGGGTTTCCTTCAGGACGATACCCCTCCCCTGAGTGACGTCGCCACGTCAGCGCCGTCTAAGGAAGTAGAAACCAGGAAGAGGACAGACGGCGTTTCCCTCGATGAAGAAGATCAGGAGTGGAGAACAAGGATGAGGACCGTGACGGGAGATAAAGAAGCAGACGCGGAGGACTGGCAGCGGAGTACCGACGGCCTAGCAGAGAAGCTAGGAGGCCAACGGCAACACAAACCACCCTGCCACGTTCCCAAGGGAGGATCATGGCTGCAACAGGTACGGGGCAAAGTAGCAGGTTGGGTTGGGAGACGAGGACATCCTACCCTCTAAACCTGTCCCCCCCTGAGTAGAGCCTGACCATTTGTATATAGTTACCGATAAAATACCCTGTCCTTGCATCCTTCACAGGAGCACCTGAGCACAACTCCTCGCCAATCCCATGTGACCACAGAAAGCACTTGGTTTCCTCACCCCGATCCCTGTAATACTGAGCTGATTGAGTACATCCGTCCTAATCCTTTGTTATTTCTTTGTTTTTTTTGTGGGGTTCCGGCTGGCCCGAGGGATATTCTGAAATCCAAGTCATCTAGGCACCAAAACCAGCAACCCATTCATTCTGGATCCTCTACGTAGATTCTAGACGGACCTAGCCACATTTGCAAAAGAGAGACTTACAAGCAGACAATGAAGAGTGCTTACAAAAATAAAACCGTCTCTTAAACGAACTGGCAACCTCTCTCTATCTGTCCCTGATACCCCGCCACAGTGATATTTTAAATCTATTTGCTTTGTGAATGATTAACAACTTACTCATTATTTCAGTGCACTCTCCTGCCTCGGTCCGACACGGCAAGTGCCGTTGCGTGGAGGGCTCCAGGGAGTTGCACACTGTAGGCACTTCCGGTCGGGGTTAGCGTGCTGGTTGCCCGTGCCCCCACCACTATTTAGTTGGCTGCCTAGTGCTCGCGCAGCGGACGCGGTTGTACCAGCAAGCTGGGATGCTGCTATCTGTTGCGGGGCCTAAAATTCTTTACCAGTAACTTTGTTGGTGATATTTTAAATCTATTTGCTTTGTGACTGATTTTGCAAATTTTTAAATAAACAGAAGTTACTCACTAGTTCAGTGCACTCCCCTGCTCCAGTCCAACGCAGCAAGTGCCGTTGCGCGGAGGGCTCCAGGGAGTTGCACACTATAGGCACTTCTGGTCGGGGTTAGCACCCTAGTTGCCCGTGCCCCCACCACTATGTAGTTGGCTGCCTAGTGCTCGCGCAGCGGACGCGGCTGTACCAGACAGCTGGGAAGCTGCTAGCTGTTAGGGACCTAAAATTCCATACCAGTAACTTTGTTGTGGACATTTTAAATCAATAGGCTTTGTGACTGATTTTGCACATTTTAAATAAACACAAGTTACTCACTATTTCAGTGCACTCCCCCGCCCCGGTCTGACGCAGCAAACGCCGTTGCGTGGAGGGCTCCAGGGAGTTGCACACTGTAGGCACTTCCGGTAGGGGTTAGCGCGCTAGTTGCCTGCGCCCCGACCACTATTTAGTTAGATGCCAGAGCGCTCGTGCAGCAGACGCGCCACGGTGCGCCAAAGGCAAGCCCGTCTGTGCCCGTCCATGCCTGGGTCGGGCTCAGGGCCACCCCCCTCCCCGGCTCAGCATCGTTAGATTTTAAAGTTATAACATATTCAGGTAGCGATCTTAAACCTCTTCGCCCTGCAACAATATGCCCTCTTATGGAGCTAGATGTCTCTCCAAATGCCCTCCCTACTGCCTGCACCAACGGTAACTTATCATTACTCACGCATGCTCACTAGTTAAACACAAGTATGAGATACAAAATTTTATCACAGAACATGATCTTTATGTTCTTTTTACAACCGAACTTTGGACAGACTCTGGAGCGCTGCGAGGGGAAGTTGCCACCAGGGAAGCCAGACGCCCAGGGAGGTCAAACGCTCTGGGGAGGACCGGCTGTGTGATCCTGGTGCCGTGAGGGGAACGGCTGTAACGAACATAATTTTGCCAGCAACCCGACCGCCGCGAGGGCAAGGGACTACATCCCCCAGGTGCCCCGGCGGTCGGGTGACGTCAGCGGAGCGCCCGGAGGCGCGGGACAAAAACAGGAGAGCCGAGCGCTGCAGGTGAGCGCTGCGAGGGGAAGTTGCCACCAGGGAAGCCAGACGCCCAGGGAGGTCAAACGCTCTGGGGAGGACCGGCTGTGTGATCCTGGTGCCGTGAGGGGAACGGCTGTAACGAACATAATTTTGCCAGCAACCCGACCACCGCGAGGGCAAGGGACTACATCCCCCAGGTGCCCCGGCGGTCGGGTGACGTCAGCGGAGCGCCCGGAGGCGCGGGACAAAAACAGGAGAGCCGAGCGCTGCAGGTGAGCGCTGCGAGGGGAAGTTGCCACCAGGGAAGCCAGACGCCCAGGGAGGTCAAACGCTCTGGGGAGGACCGGCTGTGTGATCCTGGTGCCGTGAGGGGAACGGCTGTAATGAACATAATTTTGCCAGCAACCCGACCGCCGCGAGGGCAAGGGACTACATCCCCCAGGTGCCCCGGCGGTCGGGTGACGTCAGCGGAGCGCCCGGAGGCGCGGGACAAAAACAGGAGAGCCGAGCGCTGCAGGTGAGCGCTGCGAGGGGAAGTTGCCACCAGGGAAGCCAGACGCCCAGGGAGGTCAAATGCTCTGGGGAGGACCGGCTGTGTGATCCTGGTGCCGTGAGGGGAACGGCTGTAACGAACATAATTTTGCCAGCAACCCGACCGCCGCGAGGGCAAGGGACTACATCCCCCAGGTGCCCCGGCGGTCGGGTGACGTCAGCGGAGCGCCCGGAGGCGCGGGACAAAAACAGGAGAACCTCTCGCACCGCGAGTCGCGCACGGGAGCGGCCGGGCTAAGGCCGGGACAAGGTGAGACCATCTAAGGCCATCATAGGCCAGTGGAGGCCGGGACGGGCCACCCCCCCTGGCCGTGCATGTACAATAGGTAAGACTTCTTGTACTAAGTCTTTCAAATCCCTTCAGGTGCCTGCTGCTACCCATAACATGTCTTGTAAGGGGGCCCAGAAATTGTATACTGGGTCTAGTGACCGGGCCAAGGGGACAATGGTACAATACCTAATAAAGACAGCACCGTCCACTGTCCAACAACCAGTAAGAATAGCACAAGATCAATTGTTCACCGACTGTTCCAATAGTGACATTATTCCCCCTCAGTCTCCCGTCGCCTCTCCAAACTTATCATTCCTGGAGGAACTTAATAGCTTATGCCAATCCAAATATGCGGCCGTTAAGTCGACATCAGAGCACACTAACGCCTCCTTTTGTCCTACAGCCATTACAAGCCCCCAGCTCAGTTCTTTATCCCCACCCTATGGAAACCGCTTGGACACTCCTCTCGGCCCACCGGAATCAAGTAACACGAACCCAATATTGTTTTTCCAGGACCTCTCTGGTGAAAGAAATCAAGCAGCGGGCAAACATATAGGCACTTTTGCTAAGGAGATATTGTTTGCTCCCTCAATCACACCAACACTCTTGGCCCAGATACAGACTAGGATTAATGCCGCAATACACCCGCTAATAGAAAAAATGAATGACCTCGGGGTTAGGATCACGGCAATAGAGGAAAAGATCAAGATAAACTCGCTCCCCCTAAATAACGTGGTAGACTCCAATCTATCACAGTCTCCACGTAATACTGTTAAGCCTTTAACAACTTCAAAAAATAGAGTCTCCCAACTCCAACGGACAACCCCAGGTACGCCAACTCAATCCAGCGGGAAAGCCCCCATCAAAATAAAAACAATACCCAGCTGTTCCTTTACAACGGGGCTGAATAACGTTACAATGCCACCTAAAGGGCCACTCCCCACGATACGGAACATGCAAAGGAAAACTAATCACATCCATTTACCACCGGAGGCTGCTCCGTTCGTGGGTGTCCTGTCTGGGGTGCCGGAACTCTCAAAGGGTAAATCTGAAAGCGAACAGGAGCTGAGAAATAAGACACTATTTTGGCTACCAAAGAATAGACCCCTACCCCCATACATTGATGGTAGAATACAATGTGTTAGAAGGGTGGGATGGTTAGGCCCGCTCCGAAAAGAGAGATCTGGTGATCTGGTGCTGATAAAGTTCATTAATAACAATGTTGTCCCTTACCTCCAATCTTGGAAACCACAGATAGGAGACGGACCTATACACACCTGGGGTTTATCTGATTTTTATCCTAGAGAAGCACTACACCCTCATACAAGATCATCGCCGAGATTAACTTTTGGTTGGGCCAATACACCTCCGGGGTGAGGGGCTTTTAATATACAGACCCTGACTGGACATTTCATTGATTCGCTACCTGACTTTTTAAAAAGTTTTTAAGTTATAATGTTATTTACCGTGACATGATTTGAAATGAACTGAAATAATCTGAAATGTAATTGTGTATATATCTTGCAATGTGCTTTTATGATTTTATATTTAAATCGAATAAAGCTAAAGTTACGTTACGGACAGACTCTTCCTCAGGACCTGACCTTACTGCTGCCACTCCTGAGGGTTATGTAGCCGTCCGACAAGACAGACCCAATAAGAAGGGTGGTGAGCTAGCAATAATCTATCGCAGTAAATTCTCAGTTAAAATAGATAACATATCTTCTCAGACCTGTGAAGCAATGAGCTTCTCTATTTTGTTTACCCCCTCCCAAATTTTTAAGGGCACTTTACTGTATCGGCCCCCAGGATCTCGGACTGCGTTTCTTTCCTCACTGAACAATATGTTGGAACCCTTGGTTACTGAGCCCACTCTCACTATTTTAGGTGATTTCAATTATCATCTTGAAAATCACGCCAATAATGATATGATTATGTGACTCTCAGAATTAGAAGCGTTGGGTTTCTCACAACAAGTATCTAACCCTACGCGTCTAGCTGGACATACGTTAGATGGCCTTTTTTCCAACTCTCAAGCCATCTCCTTAAAGAATATTCTTCCCTTGGCCTGGACAGACCATCATGCTGTCATATTTAATATTTTTGTTGATAGAAACCAACATATAGTACTCCTTTAACTCCCCCTATAATTACCAAAGCCTGGAAGAGTATAGAGCCCGAGCTCCTTAAAGCACACCTATCCTTAACTCAACCAGAAGCCTACTCAGATCCCAATCTAGCAGCATCAAATTATTCTAATTGGCTGCATAATGCAACTAATCTGCTGGTACCAAAAAAGACCTTTTCGAAAAATTGCTGCTCTCCATCGGCCCCCTGGTTCTCTGAAACCCTTAAAATACAGAAGAAAGTGTGCAGAAATTGCGAAAGGCAGTGGCGTAAAAATTATAATACTCAAGAGAAAATTTGCTATAAAGAGTCACTCAACCAATATAAACTGATGATTGCACAGGAGAAAAGTAAATACTACATCGCTCAGATTGAATCTGCTCAAGACTCCAACAAACAGCTCTTCCAGGTAGTCGCTAAATTATCAGGACAAGTCTCAAATTGTAATCCAGCTACCTCACAGGCATTATGCGACTCCCTGGCTGATTATTTTTTTAAAAAGGTTAATGACATCTACATCAATTTTTCATCTGAAATTCAATTGGATAAGCAGCTTTTAAATCCGGACTCCACTGAATGCGCTCACTCCTCAGCGCAATTTGAGAGTACTACACCCAATCGGCTCTCAAATCTAATCGCTACCATCAAATCAGCCTCTGCCACTGACCCTTGCCCTTCATCAGTACTTAATCCACTTGCTGACCTGGTTGCACCAACATTATCTAACATCTGTAATGCAATGTTTACATCTGGCATATACCCCAGGATTTGGGAAGAAAACATTATTAAACCTTTTCTGAAAAAACCTAATCTAGACCCGAATTAATCTAAGAATTATGGACCAATAGCTAGTATACTTTTCCCAGCCAACATTTCTGAAAAAGTGATTAATACCCAGCTTTCCAAGTATATTGCAGATCACCAACTCCTGGATGATACTCAATTTGGCTTCCGTAAAGGCCACGGAACAGAAACAGCACTTGTTAAAGCATCAGAAGACATTAGAATCATCCTCGATCAGGGAGGGACTGCTGTTCTTATACTGCTAGATCTTTCAGCAGCTTTTTTTTTTGGTTCAAAATATTTTATTGAGGTTTTTTTCATCAGCAGCTTTTGACACATTAGATCATACCATCTTGATCGACAGTGTCTCACATATAGACATCCAACAGACAGCTAGAACCTTACTGTCTTCTTTTTTTACTGACCGCAT
This sequence comes from Lissotriton vulgaris, assembly GCF_964263255.1. Taxonomy (NCBI): domain Eukaryota; kingdom Metazoa; phylum Chordata; class Amphibia; order Caudata; family Salamandridae; genus Lissotriton; species Lissotriton vulgaris. The sequence continues at coordinate 805,406,282 of NC_141694.1, forward strand.
ATAATCAGTAAACCTCTGCACTTTTAAATCATCTCAATTGGAACTCCCGTGTGGTGTCCCTCAAGGATCATCTTTAAGTCCGACACTTTTTAACATCTATGTCTTGGACCTAGCTAAATTCATCAAATCACACGGGATGGGCCTTACATCCTATGCCGATGATACCCAATTGGTGCCCACTGTACATAATGATGGAGACATAGTATCAGCTAATTTCCAGAAGGGCATGCTAGCCATCAGTAGCTGGATGAACACCAACTGTTTCAAGTTGAACTCAGAGAAAACAGAGGTAATGATACTCTGTAAGTTATCACCAACTTGGTCTCCCAGCTGGTGGCCTTCCTCGCAGGGTGTCCCCACCTGCTCCAGCCACCAAGGTCAGAAACTTGGGCGTCATATTTGATGACAGGCTGTCTTTCATACCCCATATTCCGTGGTATCATCTTCATTCCACAAGTTGCAAATGATAAAAAAGCTACTGCCATTTTCACCCCTTAATGCCGGAAAAACATTAGTTAGTACTCTAATAGTGTCTAAGTATGGGCGAATTTTGCGGATTCGCGGTCCGCGGATTCGCGCGATATGGCAAAAAAAAAACGCGAGTTCACGGATTTTCCGCAAACTTTGCCATTTGCACAAATATGTGACCACGTGTGTCTGTAACTTTGCCACCACACCGAAAGGCGCTGAGGTCCCTCAAGTGAGCTGTCCATCATAGTGAGGAAAGGGCACGAAGACGTTGCATACCCTAGTGGGTGTGGGGCGCTCCCAAACGGTTGGGGCTTCTATGCGAGTTCACATGGCTCTTGTTTATAAAGAGTCAGTGACCGATCAGAGCAGCAGACGAGAAGAAAGCAGCCTCCTGGTCACAGGAAGTACACGGAGATTGCGCTCGAGAATCTCGTGAATGCAAAGACCTCCATCAAGGATTACATCTATTTGTAGGCAGTAGATATGGGGAGGAAGCACACTTGCCTATCCTAGACCGTGCTCACTAGTTGTTTGGGCTGATTATAATGCGTGACTGAATTTGAGCTTCAACTCAGGCATGCATGACTTAGTTGTACTTGTAACTATTCTCTGACCCTGCCTCGGGCACCCGGCTGTTTAGGGTCAGGACAGGGTCAGAGAATAGTTGCAAGTAAGCAACTTCAACTCTGGCAGCTTGCCGGTGCCATTTGCAACTATTCTCTGACCCTGCCTCGGGCACCGGGCTGTTTAGGGTCAGGACAGGGTCAGAGAATAATTGCAACAAGTAAGCAACTTAACTGCTTCCTGTGGAGGTTTAATTTTGGTGACAGGAGCATCCTGCCAGAATGTAAATCCGCCCGTGAGCGGATTTGCGGATTTTTCGGCAATTTCGCAAGATTTGCTGATCGCGAAGTTGCCGAAAATCCGCAAATTCTGCGAGCGGAACGGATTTTGCGCCTATACTTAATAATGTCTACCATTGACTATTGTAATGGTCTTCTTATGAATGCCGAAAACAAAGTCATCCACAAACTCCAACTTGTTCAAAACTCCGCAGCCAGAATGTTATTCGGAACTCCTAAACACAAATCTATTTACCACATTATTCGACAATATCATTGGCTCCCTGTGAGAAACCGCATAAAGTTTACGGCTCTATGCATTGCCTATAAAGCACCCTGCAATTCTGGACCTCTGTTTCTCAACAAAGTTCTAGAAGCTTACATTCCCACCAGGGTCCTCCGCTCATCTATAGCATACCTCCTGATGGTCCCTCGCACAAGAACCGCCTCTTGGGGTGATAGGCGCTTCATCGTGGCCACGGCAAAACTCTGGAACACCCTTCCAGCTGAGCTTAGGTCCAGTCAGTCCTTATTGGTCTTTAGAAGAAGGATAAAAACCTGGCTGTTCAATGCAGTAAGCTCTCTGTTATATGGCACATGTCCGCTGTCCTTAGCGCCGAGACGCCCACGGGTATTTGCGTGCTTTATAAATCTCAAAAAATTAAACAAATAAATAAACTGGAAAAATGTAAACAAGATATTAGGGCCTTGTCCAGAGGTAGGGTGCAACTGAGACACTGGCATAAACTGTTAGATATCATTTCCCCCCCCCACCTCATGCTTCCCATGACTCATTTAGAGGAGGTAATACTGCTGGCTTTCTTAGAGTGGAGCCTCAGCTTGCTTTAGCGTTTGAAACTATTAGCCAGTGGCTCACCAAATATAGGGCCACAAATGTTCCAGCATCAGAAAGCCCAACCTATTTTTGGTGAGCATTCCAATACTAATTTGTGCTGTTCATGATAGCCAAGCATAGCATGTTGTCTGCAAATAGGAAAAAAAGTAGAAGTATATATTATGATGCTGTAGAAAACCCTAAGTGTATAACAGGCATGTGTTTCTTCTTTTCCAAAGCCAAGCCTAAGTTTGCGGGTTTGCTCTTCAAAAGCAAACTAAAAGCCAACTGGGCCGCAACGATATGGTGATCAAGCAATTCATTTTCACTAAAATTTTGAAAGTTTTATGTGGTGGGCTGGCTGCTAAACTATGCAGGGGCAGAGGTCTAAATTATTCTTTCATTTTCACAGATACATAAGAGTTTAACGAACTGGCAATCGCTCTGGCTAGGGGTCCAAGTCATAATGTTTTTCCGTTGGCATTACCATAGAAAGAAGCACAACTTATGCAAATCAGTATTACCCCTGCTCCCCATGGGAACTGTCCATCCTGAACTGTCAGCCTAGACTCCCTCTAGAAGGAAACATAAGCAACCCCAGAGTTGTTTTGCCCTTGGCAGCCAAGGGTATGCCCAGACAAGGGTCCCTTCATTACTGTGCCTTACTATCCATGCAATGTCTCACTGCCAAAGCCTAATAAGTGTTGAGAAATAAAGGTTTTTTGCAAATGACATTAGACAAGCTTTTGGTCTTTTTCAAGTCATCAGTGATAGACTAGACCGCCATTCTTCAAGACTAAAGAGGCAGAAAAATAATTTAATAATATTCATGGTGTAAAAGGGTTATATTCTTAATATGTCATTTAATGGAATGCTTCTGACACCATTCAGCCCAATGAGAATTTGTTTCAACATTGAAAGATAATATATGTTTATTTTTACCCAACTCAAAGGTACAGAGAGGCATATTAGCAAGAAGCTCGTTAAAATGATCGCCGTTTTAGCGGCAGGAAACTGCCGCTGAAATGGCGACAATGGGCTTGCTAATATGCGTTATAGAATTCCAATAGAAGCCCAGGTTAGATGTCCTGCACATCTAACCTGGGCTTCTATTGGAATTCTATAACGCATATTAGCAAGCCCATTATCGCCGTTTTAGCTGCAGTTTCCTGCCGCTAAAATGGCGATAATTTTAACGAGCTGCTTGCCAATAGGGCCCTAACTTTGGTAACCTCAAAAGTATGGACGGCTTGATGAACCTGCTAGGATTTTAGCCTGTGACAATGGGGGTCGAACACACTTTCCAGGAGTGGATACATTAGTCAAGTGATCAACCAGTCATGGCTTATTGGCTTAAATTGTATACCTTCAGGAGGCGTGCCTATAAGCAAATGTTATAATTAAGATTGCTCTTTATCTACTCTGCAGTTAATTTTTGCATTAGAAGAACACCAGGCAAGTCAATGAAAGCTAATGCAAGTATAAATGGGGTAATTAATATGGGTTTCTGCTGTTTACAGATGACATGCCGTAACCATGTCTGTGCCAGAACATTTTCCCCTACGGTCTAAATTAAATTAAGCATTTTCATATAATGACATGGTTCTTTATTGATTGGACTACATGTTGCCTAATTTAATTTCTCATAATGGTCGCTACGTCACCCAGAAGAAAGAGTTAATTTGAAATTTGCTAAGCTGAAACACCAACCGGATATGAGCATTGGTGTATAGTTCAAGCATTGTGAGATTAGTCCTGTCTTTTCGATTTTATAACATTGTATGTTCTGTAATTGCTCAAATATATTTTGTTGTAATATCTTTATTCGGCAATTTTTCACCATAAAAGAATACAAATACATAAAACATTTCACTTCAGTAAAAGATTATAAAATACAGTAAAAACAATGACACATCATTCAACAGTTTACTGGCAGTAAAATCGCCCTTAGCTAATGGGACTTCCAATTTGAAGTTTCAGCAAACGGCAACGTGTCATCCACGCACTTCCTAAAAACTTGGCCACCCCACAGATCATACTGGCAGATGAAGAGTCTGAAGAAAGGACACGTAATGCCTGGCTATGGCACCTCAGCCCTAGTTCCCTACAGACGGGTTTCAACCAGAATTTCCTAGCCCCTTTGTAAGCTGGGCAGGCGAAGAACAAGTGGGCCACCGATTCCTTAGGGGCCGCACAACCCGGGCAACCACGCGAGCAAGCATCTGTATTCTTCCATCTACCCGTAAACTCACACACCGGGAGCGTCCCATATCGCAATTTTAGGTACAGTGCTCGATCCAATGGTTTGGTTATTAAATCTAGAAAGGGTTCCATTTTACGCATACACTTAATAGACAAAAATTGGTCAGTGAGTGAACCCAATTTCCTAGACCTCATAACATTATTCTGTACCCAGTCCCAGTATAGTTTTTTTATGACATCTTTCGGTGGTGGTGACTGCAACTCCCATGCCTCTCTGAGACCCAGCGTGAAAACCAATTCCTTCAGGTTATTTAGCCATGCTATTTTTTTACAGGTGTCCAGTAATAGCAGTTCATCTAGCCCTTCTGCATACTTTGCCAGCTCTTCAGTTCTTCGTAATCGGGACCAGAATAACAACGGGCGAAGCCTCACCAAGTCCTTAACTGATTTTCTACCCAGATCTAATCTTAAAGGGATCATTGGGGTGGAAGTGGGAAGAGCTACCACTTTCCTAAAAAAGTTGTTTTCCGCTCTCATCAAGTCAGAAATCCCTTCAAACCCCCACAGCTCAGAGCCGTAAAGTGCTGCGGGTAGGATCTGGCCCTCATAGATGGTCATAGCTGGGGAGACCGGTTTGCTGGTTGACTCACGGATCTCCTTCAGCGTCACCCCGGATACTCTTTGATGGTTTAATCGCATTTTTGACAAATGATCCTTCCAGGTCATGTGGCTGTTAATTCGGACACCAAGATAGTCAAAAGACTCGACCAGTTCAAGGGGGGCGTTGTTGAGCACAAAATTATTTTTAAATCTTTTCGAGGGAGCAAAGGCCATCAGTTTGGTTTTCGATGTGTTGATGGTTAAGCCTCTGTTGGTGCAGAAGGAGCTAAACCGATTCAAAAGTTTTTGCAAGCCCATCGGGGATTTAGAAATTAATAGGGTGTCGTCAGCGAAGAGAAGTGTGGGGATTCTCTCCCCCGCCAGGGATGGAGCATCCGACTCCTCCCCCATTAGATGATCCGCCACTCCGTTTACGAATAGGGAGAAGAGGGTCGGAGCCATGACACATCCCTGACGCACTCCTCTACGCACAGGGATCCTATCTGTAAGTTGACCCTGGGATCCCCATCTCACCCTTGCATAGTTCCCCTCGTGTAGCTTAACGATTAGGCTCAGAAGACCACTGGGAATACCCATCTCTCTTAGAATTCCCCATAGTTTTGTGCGAGGGACCAGGTCGAATGCGGTTTTAAGATCGATAAACGCCATATACAAACTACCCTTCATAATAGTAACCGCCTTCCAATATATGGCGAATAGTCGAAAGACCTGATCCATCGTACCTACCCTCCTTCTGAACCCCGCTTGTAAATGGGAGAGGATACTAGCCTCCTCTATCCAGTCGCCTACTCTTGAAATGATGACCCTGCCGACCACTTTCTGAATTATGTCTATCAGACTAATGGGTCTGTAGTTTGCAGGGTCATCTCTAGCCCCCTTCTTGTATACAGTGACTACCTCAGCCCCTTTCCAGGAGTCTGGAACCTGGTGTCCCCTCGTGATCAGATTCATTATAATCGCGATTAGTTTAGCCCAGGCCTCCGGATCCGCCAACAATAGATCCCCAGGGATCCCATCCTGCCCAGCGGCTTTTTTTGGGGTTAGGTGTCTAATCGCCAAAACTACCTCACCCGTTGAGAACAAAAGGTCGTTTTTATCCCCAGGGTCCCCTTCACCCTGGCTATTCACCCCTGGACTAGTTATTTCTTCCGAGTCTCCATAAAGAGATGAAAAATGTGTAAACCATTGCTGGCAAGTTATGTGATCAGCCAATGGTTGCGATCTTCTCTGCCTTGTTCTATTGACCAGTTCCCAAAAGAGGTTTGGGTTCCTGCCACTCACTGCATTGGAAAGATCCAGCCAATGCTGTTCCTCCCACTCCCGTTTGGCCAATGATAATGCTTTCAGGTAATCCTTCCTGGCCGCTCTAACCAGTGGAGGGTCCCCTGAAAGCAGAGCTTCTGTCAATTTTTTCCTTTTGCTTTTACAAAGGTCATTATACCATACTTTGCTAAGAGTAGAGGGTATAGCAGGAGCCCTATTACCTTTCCTCTTAGTGATGAAGAATTGGCCAACTTGATCTATTGTGGTTTTATAGGCAGAGTCAAGGGAGGGGTATTGGGGATTGACGGTCCGATTTTCACCAACCCATATATCTAAGGTAGAAGACAAGTCCTCAACCATTGCTTTAATACTTCCTATATCGCCCTCATTGAGCTTGGCCTTATCCCATTTCAGCCTACGATTGTTATTAAATGGGATAACTTCTTTAGTTGTTTTTAGGGTGACCACCCCTCGCCTGTCATTCAGCACACCCCAGTGAAACTTGCAACACAGGGGATTGTGGTCACTATCCTGGCTTGGGACGACCTCCATATCAATCAGGTCCGGCCAGAATCCAACATCCATTAGGATGTAATCGATTCTGGACGGGCCCGAAAGTCTATTAAAGGTCCATGCCCCCGACTGGTCGGATATAGTCCTACCATTCAGGGCTCTTAATTTATGGTCCCTTGTCAGTGCATTAATTTGTATGGCTCTAGGCGACCACTTCCTAACAGGGGGCAGAGAGAGAGATGGAATAGACCATTTTGAATCCTCCTCTTCGATTCCTAAAGGGTCGTCTCCGAGAAGGGGTTCAAATGTACAATTAAAATCGCCCCCCACCAGAATTTTAGCTGAGCAGGGGCAATTGGCTAAGGTCAAGTCCAAGGATGTTAGGGTCAAAGAGGGAGAGTCACCCTGTGTCCCTCTTGCATAAACATTAAAAAGGTCTAGCCTGGCAACATCCTCCCCTCCTTTTGCCGAAAGGTGGAGTATATCATTACACTCCACACTATGTCTTGTAACCACCCAGTCCAAATCTATTTTTATCCAGACTATTAGACCGCCCGAAGGTCTGCCCTTTCCCTTACTTACAGCGGGCACGCAGTGGGTGGTATACCCTGATTTATGTAGCGGCACAAAACTCCATGTCTCCTGAAACAGGCAGACATCGAACTGCTCAATTTGTGTGTGCCACTCCGGGATATCTAACTTCCTCTTTAGCCCAGCAATGTTCCAGGAGAGGAGGTTTATTTCCCTCCTTCCACTTGGCCTAGAAGTGTAGCCCACCTTGGGCAACCTCTCATTAACCACCCTGGTCGGGGGGCGCCCCCCCTCCTGGGTTTGTGTAGTGAGGGTTGCAGAACAACCAGCCGTGCTCATCACGGGCCCAGTTGGCCTAGAATCCTCTGTTATTACAATGGTGGTCACCATGTGGTCAGTAGATAGACTATCTTCTTCTTTACCGATGCTACCCCTGGGAGGACGAGAATCCTTAGCCCCTGGAGGTTCATTATCATTTCCCCCCCCCCCCTTGCCCCCACCTTCAATCGCAGTCTTCCAGTCCTGACAGCTGGGAAAACCGATTGTAGGTATCCAACGGGGTAAAGGGCATCAGATGGTTCATACTAGGACCCTGGTTCAGCATATGTCTATGGGGGACCATGGACCAGGCGGAGTGTAGATCTGGCACCCTAGTCAGCTGATGGCCATACTGAGGTTGATTATTAATGTAGGGTGGAATAAAGGGCGGCCTATAACCTTGTGGTCTGTTTGAATGTTTAGAGTTAGTAACTTTTGACCTGGGATAAAAATATGTTAAGGCCCGTGGGATAACACTGGTTTCGCTAGTCCCAGGTGGCCAGTTTAAGATGTAATCAACTGCCCGAGGGTCTCTAAAATTGACCACCACTAGATCTCCCTCAGTATCTTTAGTTCTACTCCCCAGCCAATTGATCCGTCTTACATGAACTATGTCCCCATCTATGTTTGGTGCTATCGGCCTATGCAACCTTAGCCAATGGATAATTTTGTTTTTAAGGTCAGAAAATCCCTCCTTCTTGTTCTCAGATAGCTGCGGAACCCCCGTTAGGATCACCACGTAGGGCACTGCTTCTGGGGGGATCTCTACTTGTGGGATCCTTTTATGAGGCATTCTGCTTTTTCCATCATCCCCATGTGCACTTTGATTGTTACTCGTCGGGGCCTTTAGGGGTGGTTTTGAGGGGCCTGCTCCCAAGTCAGTAGCTGATGTTTTAGGTTGTTTAGATGGCAGTATATTATGAGTTGGGGGCACAGCTCCCCCCGAGGGCTGACAAGTTTGCTTAGCCGGAGCAGGAGTGGGAGGAATTCTAGATTTGCTTTGAGGTGTGGTTGGAGGGGGTATCGGCTGTACCACCACACTTCCTTTATTTTTGGTATGGGAAGCCATACTAGTAATGGCGGCTTCCAATATAGTTAATCTAATTTCCACCTTTTTAATAGACTCATTAATGGGTAGAAGGAGAGATCTTAACAAAAATTCCAGATTCCCTGATACTGAGGAAGGAAGTGGTGGTGAAGTGATAGGTGGGGTGACTCTAATATTATTATCAGGGACCTCCTCTTGTCTGGTTGCTAAAGATGGACAAGGACCCGGAGAAGCAACTACCTGTGGAGTGTGTTCCTGCTCAACTGCTGTAGGGGTCTCAGTTGTGGTCGGAGTTTTAATCCCTTTACCAAAATCAGCGTGCGATGTTTTTGCTTTACCTGTTACCACCCTTTGTTTCCTTCTTTTTTTACTAGGGGGCGGGCGATGGATCTGGGCAACAGGGTAAATGTTAACTTTCTGCTTCCTAGATTTGGATTTGTCGGCCACACGACTAACACTAGGGGTGGGTGAAACAATTATAATATTATCCTCAGGCAAACAAGGAGTGGCTACGAAGTCACGAAACAATAGGGGGATACCATCTTGACTTACATTTTCCTCGCTTAGGCCATTCGAATCACCTTCCCGGTTCAATTCAAGTAGACTATCAGTGAGGGATCTGTGTTTCATATTCTCTACAGAGCGGCGCCGCTCTGCCCTACGCTCCGCTAGGATGGAATCCTTATCTCCCTCGCTCCTCTTGGGAAAGTAATTCTCCAGGGATCCATTACGTAATCTAGATTTTTTCCCCGGGGTTTCTGCTTCTGTTGCCCTATCCATTGTATAACAAACACTGACCTCCGGTCACCAAATGAAAGCGGTCAGGCCCTGCCCGGCCTCCTTCGGCCCCGGACGGCCACAGACGGTCCCGCCCTTGTCCCGGGCTTCTCCCGGGACGCTCCCGCGCGCTCCCGCGCAGCGGGAAAGTTACTTGGTTTTTATAACTGGGGGATTGAGAGATGAGGGGGTGGAGCCGGCAGGGAGAGCAGCCCAGGTGGTAACGGGCGCGCGGGGGCTCCTGGTCCTTGGAGTCCCCCGCTGGAAGCTCGCAGCCCTGCCGGTCAGAGGGACACCCAAACCCCCGCAGAGAGATGGAGCACAGCAAGGCTGTCAGCCGCGCAGCGGCAACAGCGGCAGCAGAAAACAGGGAGCCGAGTTCTTCAACGAGTCCAGGTGAGGCTTGTGCAAGGAGGGATCCACTTGTCCAGTATTCGGCCGCCGGTTTTAACAAGGATGGGGGTGGAGCCGGCAGGGAGAGCAGCCCAGGTGGTAACGGGCGCGCGGGGGCTCCTGGTCCTTGGAGTCCCCCGCTGGAAGCTCGCAGCCCTGCCGGTCAGAGGGACACCCAAACCCCCGCAGAGAGATGGAGCACAGCAAGGCTGTCAGCCACGCAGCGGGACCCGCGGAGCGGGTCCGGCCAGTCGCAGCGGCAACAGCGGCAGCAGAAAACAGGGAGCCGAGTTCTTCAACGAGTCCAGGTGAGGCTTGTGCAAGGAGGGATCCACTTGTCCAGTATTCGGCCGCCGGTTTTAACAAGGATGGGGGTGGAGCCGGCAGGGAGAGCAGCCCAGGTGGTAACGGGCGCGCGGGGGCTCCTGGTCCTTGGAGTCCCCCGCTGGAAGCTCGCAGCCCTGCCGGTCAGAGGGACACCCAAACCCCCGCAGAGAGATGGAGCACAGCAAGGCTGTCAGCCGCGCAGCGGGACCCGCGGAGCGGGTCCGGCCAGTCGCAGCGGCAACAGCGGCAGCAGAAAACAGGGAGCCGAGTTCTTCAACGAGTCCAGGTGAGGCTTGTGCAAGGAGGGATCCACTTGTCCAGTATTCGGCCGCCGGTTTTAACAAGGATGGGGGTGGAACCGGCAGGGAGAGCAGCCCAGGTGGTAACGGGCGCGCGGGGGCTCCTGGTCCTTGGAGTCCCCCGCTGGAAGCTCGCAGCCCTGCCGGTCAGAGGGACACCCAAACCCCCGCAGAGAGATGGAGCACAGCAAGGCTGTCAGCCGCGCAGCGGGACCCGCGGAGCGGGTCCGGCCAGTCGCAGCGGCAACAGCGGCAGCAGAAAACAGGGAGCCGAGTTCTTCAACGAGTCCAGGTGAGGCTTAGTTATCAAAAAGGACATTGTTCTCACTTTTCAACTGATAAAGGGTATTTCAATTGTTTGTTTAATATATTTACTGTTACCATTTTTGTGTGGTCTCCCTTGATGTTTCTCCTTCTCTGGAGCCTGCTAGTTTCAGGATTGTCAATCAGTGCCACGGTGCATGTGCTATGCCATGTAAAATGTTATTGAAAAATGGTTTCACCTAACTGATTTATTTAACTCTCAAGTAAGGCTGCTGTAAGTTGGGCTAGAAATTACACCAGTGGTTGGAAATGAAATGTCAAATTTGGGGTGCAGTGTGCACCCAAACCAAAAAAATAAATGGTAAAATGATATGACTGCCAGAAGCACCAACATGCTCTTGCTGGTTTGAAACACTGCCGTGACACGTGGAATGGAACAGTGCTTTTGCAATATAGGAAATCCTATTTTTATATATTGATATGGCATGCCTTAAATGTGCTTTGTATGTCCATAGACCTTGATGCTTATCATTTAAAAACTGTCAGCCTTCATATTCAGGATAATGTGCCCTCACAGTAACTAGATACCCAAAAGCAGTTTTCATTGTGTGGGTTATGCTAGAATTTTCCTGAACCGGCCTAGGTGTTATTAACACTTTACTTTACATCCCCCCCATGAAAATATTATTATCTAATTTAATGGTGGATATAGATTTGTTATAACTTTAGTGGAAAAGTAACTTTATAAAAGCAAACTTGCTGGTACCTGACCCCAAACTGTTTTAAACCCGTTTGGTTCAATATATATTCCTGACTGGGAGTTAATGTTCCTGCTGTCAGAGCACAATGCCTTGGCCTAAGAAAGCAGAGGTGCTGTCAACAACTGGCCCCTTAACAGGGATTTTCATCTTGGAGAGGTACAGGAACAGTTGTCAGAACAAAGGCCAACCTTTGCACTTCATTTGACTTTGAATGCCAATTCAGTGTGACAGAATCTGCTCCCGCTCATTCCCACGGCAATCATAGACTGTCAATCTCCAACCCAGCACGAGGGGGGACCAGTCATTGATGCTGACAAGTGGGAGCATAACTCATCTCATTAGAGGAGTGGCTGAGGGCGAGCTATAGCCCTTCCAAAAGGAAGGAGGGATTTGAATTTGGTTGTAAGGGATTCTGGGAAAGTTTATAGTTTAAAAAAGAGGAAGTGCTGCAAACGGATGCATATTTTGGGTGAAAGTAGATAGGATAGGGAGTAGGAAATTCCCCCAACATAGGTTAGTGCTCAGAATAAGACTGGTACCTGACAACAACCACCTCAGAACCTTGAACTGGGAAGACATCTTCTGAGGAAAGATTACCCTGCTTGAAGAAAATGACTCAAGGGCTCCTGATTCCTGCTGGCACTGAGGGACAAGAACAGGCCTCCTAGGGTCAAGTGGTTGACCACTTGTTTGCCTGTTACAGAGGAACGAAAAACAGCAAGGGACCTGACTCCAACAACTGAAGCTACAGCAGGCGAAGAAAAATAGGACTTGGACATATTTTTTCAGGTATGAAGGACTAGGACAGGTGGCTAGGTTTCCCCAGGTAGGTTGGACCAGACATCCAAATGTATCTGGCTTGGAGCTTTTTGCATTGTGAATGTGGGTTCAACAGTTTTTCATGGTACAGTTATTAGGTCATGAAGCTCTGCCCAACTACAGCTTTCAGCCTTGCCCACCTGAAGTATTTTGGGAACAAAAAATAGACTTAGGATGTTATTCATAGTCTCACATAACCGAAAGAACATCAGAAACTGATGGTCCTTCTGCCCAGCCAAAGTTGTGGTTTCTAATATTTAGAGTAAGGATTACCATTATTGGACCCTACGTTGGCTCTGCTGGGACTAACCCTTGATTTAACAGTCCACTGCCGGAGGATCACTGAATTGTGGTGGCGGTCCTCCCACCCTATTGAGTGAGAGACTATTAGCACCCATTTTTCCTGCTTGTGGCTGCTAATTCAGCCATAAATGAAACAGGCTGGGAAAATGTTAAATGACCCCCACATGCATTTGAGGGCCATTTAAAGTTCAGAAGAAACAAACGCCTATTTTGCAATTCGGTTTATCAAAACAAACATTTTTTGCCCAGCTGGCACTTTAAACATGACACCCACTTGGTAAGTGCTGTGAAGGGAGCAGCAAATTACTTCATAGAAGAGCGATCTCTGACAAGCAGGCAAGGAACTCCTAGTACCGCAGGTGGCTGTCTGTTAGGGTGGTGGAAGTCATGACTTCTACTATACTGCTGAGATGGCAGGCCACCCAACAAGGCTTAAGTAAAGCCATAAGTCCAAAGACAAACCTTGAACCAAGGCAGACAATCTATTCTATTTGCAAAGCAACCTTTGCAGCTAGAAAATTGAGCGTTACCCCAGCTCTAAGTTTTTACGGGGCGGCTCCTCAGTAATGGCAGAGGAGCATTGGCCCACAGCTCATGACAGCAGACAATAAATAAAATTATAATAAGACAATGTTATTATCATTTTATTTATGCTGTCTGAGCCCCGCAATACAATGAGTATAGGGCGGGCGAGGCTGAGGCAGGGAGGAGTACTGTGGACTCATAAGTGTGCATGTGTGCTTGGCCAGTCGCCCTAGGCCGGCAAACAAACAAGCGTGCTTATGCGTACCTATGTTTCTCCAACCCTGCTGTGTAACACAGCAGGGTTGAAGAAACAGCACAAGCTCCAATGGACCGTCTGAGGGCCAAACAAGGCCACTCGACTAATCCTGGTGCGGCTCTCATGTGAGAGCAGCCTTTGGATTGGGTGTGAACCTGTGTCCTTAGGGCCCATCCCCCTTCCGGCCCAATGGCGACAAGAGAAGCAGCAAGGCGGCAGGGGGAGCGGAGCAGCAGGTAAGTCTTTTTTTTGTACATATATTTTATTTCTCCCCCTCTTCCTCCCCAACCTACCACCCTCTCCACCCACAGGCCGCCCTACCAATTTAGGTAGTCACAGAAGCTTTTAGAACGAAAACCAGTGGTTTCTGCCATAGATTGATGATGATGATGGACAAGACTTCAAGGGTCTGTCTTCATTTCAACCATGGACATTGTCCCACTGGAAGACTTTAAGCTCCCAAACAAGGGACTTATTCTGAACCGGAATGGCCTGATTGGAGTAGCCCACCTTTGCTCCATTACGGCGAGCTTGAAATTGTGATTAGGTCGTAGTCAACTGTGAACTGATATCTTGAAATTGTGCTTTACTTCTACCGGGCCCTTTTAGCCTCAAAACATTTTAGAAATCATATCTGCTGTTCACTTTATCCCATTTTAAATGTTTTGCTTGACCTCAGCCCTCATTTATCTGGGGAATTGCCTGCAGCTAGTGCCTTAGCTCCGATGCCTTGATCAGAGGTTCTATAAAATGGCATTTATACCGAACCATATCGAATTAACTATAACTTGGCAGGAATATGGCATTCTTAAAAATAAACAACACAATTCCTGACAGTTACAAAGTTCATATTCCCTTTCTATGATTGAACTATGGAACTACATTAAGGTACACACCGTTCTTAGTCTTCACACAGCTGCGGTTAAGTTGTTTTACTGTCAAGTCTCTGAACTGACATATTTGTGCTACCTGAAGGTAGTTCAGCCTCTCCTTCTAAAATCGACTAATGCATTTTAGAGAACAATTAATTTTATTTACATGAAAAGCAGAAAGCCTTGGAAAATGCTTTGAAAAATGATACTTTGCAGGACACACAGAATGTCTATTGGAATACTATTGAAAGAAAAATGAACCCAGTCACTATAAACATTCACAGAAGAATGTAATGCATTGTTACTGTGCCAAATAGAAGATGTCGAAAGAGGATTCTGTTTATTGTAGATGGAAGTATTTTGGTACAAAGCTTACTCATATACACATAGGCAATCTATAGGAGGCTAGTGTTCAGGAAGAGTACTGTAGAGGTCTTCAAAGGTCAAGAATCAGAAAATCAAGCTGAGATTTTCTAAGATAATTTTCAATGATGTATCATTGTTAATTACTTTAAATGTATGCATGTATGTATGCTTGTGTGTATGTATGTATATATGTATGTATGCATTTGCTAATTCTATAGCACAAACCTACCCAAAAGGCAGCAGTGCACTGTTCATGGTCAAAGACAAGCATAAATCCAGGAGAGATAGCTGGTGTGTGAACTATTAATGCATTGTGACGTAGAGTGCATTAAAGAGGGTCATCTTTCCTAGAGTGGAGGACTGTTGGGCCAGTCTGAGGCTACAGAGATGCTGTTTCAGGTCCTGGGTGCAGGGATGGAAAAGGCGGCTGTCTTATTTTTTCTGTTTTACACTTTTTAGTCTGGAGTCTGATTGTGTGCTGGCTAACCTTATGCTGATAAACACCAGAGATGGTGAAATAGTCTGCAAGATAAGGGGGTGTTGCTCCTCATGGTCTTTTATATAATGCAGCTGGTTTTAAAGAAAAAACAGTGTGGATAGGGGAGACCATGAACATCCCTGGTTTGATCATATTTTTTCAGACATTGGATGATACATGCTGCAGCATGTAGGATACCATCTAGGGGGTGCCAGTGTGCAGTCTCAAATGACAGGGAGGAAGGTGTAACCACCATCCGGATGTGAGAGTATGAGGGCTTGATCAGCAGTACTGAATTTGGCTTCTGGGAAAAACAGTTACACTTCATTTAGAAAAAAGAGCTGGTACCAGGCCATCTTTGTGTTTTGGCAATGTATTTGTTTAAGGTGAGGTTGGTGTTCAATGTAAATTGCACATGGCTTGGCATTCAGTGAAAGGTGGGGTTAGAAGTTATCAAGATTCATGCCCTTGAGTCAGGTTTGTGCTGTTCTTTTTTGTTTTTGGGAAATATCAGGAATTTGGTTAGGTTGAGCATCGGGGGAGCTGGACATCCAAGACCTACAGAAACCATGCTTAATTATAACTCTATGGATAGCAATTAAATTGTGGCCTGATTTAGGGTTTGGTGACAGTACTCCATTCATCATGGTTGCTGTGGACATTATCTCCACCACCTTGACAAACTACTAACTGCCAAATTTTAAGATGACCGCCATTCTAGTGGTCATCTCTCTACTTTGAAAGTAACAATTTTTATGGTGGTTCCGTTAAAAAGTAAAAAATGTTCGTGGGATGGCCTCCATCAGTTTTGATGGTGGTCCTCGAAACTTTTCAAATGTTTTGTTTTCAGAAACAAAGAATGACTCCTACACCCTGGGAGCGTTCTCCTGATGTGTGAGGTTATTATTTGTTTTTTCCTATCCTAATCTCAGGTTTTACATTAAGAAAAAATACATTACATCCTTCACAATAAGTAGGGTGGGCTTTCAGAAACAGCTTTCTATTGATGGACAGAAAGCTTATGGTTCATTCTACACTTAAAGCGGTGGGCAGACCAAAGGATTGGCAGACTGGGTATTGCATCACATGTGCGAGTAGTTTGAATGCCAAACTCTAAATGAGTCCTTAAAATCTGCCAATATATATGATGACTGTTACAGAAAACAAATGATGGACGGAATGCTGACAATGCAAACATTCTCCCTCAGTCAAAAGATCTGGGTTAAATCCATTGTTCTTTTGCCCACTACACCACCCCGGTTTGGTCCTGTGTTCTCCATGCCACTTGAGTCAAGCTATCCTTGCTAATTAGGGCTGAAGGCCCGAAACTGGTCATAGGATGCTTGTTTCTAGTCCAGGGAGGACTTGGCCTTGCAGTTCAGGCTGGACTGTTCCCATTGGGCGCAGAGTCAAGACTGATTTGCATATGGCTTTGTCCAAAGTGGAATGACATGGTGAGCAAAGAAAACAATGGATTTAGGTCCAGATCTCTGTACTGTGGTGATTGCTTGACATTGTTCTGCATTCTGTCCATCAATTGTTCTTTTTGAATATATATGATGACATCTGGACTATGAATCTGTCTGTTTAGTTCTTTTATAAAAGATTGTTTTAACAATGAAAAGGATGGTTCTATCATCAACATTTGGAGCTACTATTTGGGCATTTGTTTCTAGCCAGGAAAAGGTCCAGACGGTTAGATCATGGTTGATATCTTTTATTGTCGTACGCTTGCTTGTTTTCTCTTTTTTACTTAATTCTTTTGTCCTTTGCACAATTTACAGTGAAGTTCTAATAATTGTTCAGACATACAAATGTTTCTTCATACTGCTGTGAGGTACGGTTTAATAAAGTATGTTTGCTTTTGTTGTGAACACTAAAATGGCCGCTAGTGGGGTATAGTGGATAGTCGCACATACTCCCTCACCCGATTTGCAGGACGTGGATGCTGCCCTGAGACGACAGCGCTGGCTATGCGGCTGATTGTTTGGATAGCTGGAACACAGCGCGCAGAGTCAAATAATACAGAAACGAGTCTTAAAAAAAGAACGTTGACAGTGATTGAGACAGTGAATAAAACTGCGCGAAATCACTGGAAAGTGATCCGTAACAGCCTGATTGGTATGTCACAACACGGAAAGAATGATAAGCCGGATAAAGAAAAAGAGAAAACACAGCCTGCAGCGGTTACCGCGAATAAGCCGCTAGGTACCGGTACGATCCCCAAAGTCCCCCTTCCAAGTAGGCGTGGGACCCCAGCACCAACTGGGCTCAAAGACCTCAACAAAGAAAAGCCGAGAAAGAGACGAAAACAGAAGCTAAATCGACCGCTATCTGAAACGAGGTACTGCCCACAGAATCTGGGCAAAATAAAGACACACCCACACGAAGCAACAGGTCAGCGGCTACAAAAGACTCCAAGGAATCAACTTTCAGGCAGCCTACCTTACCGGAGTCCTTTAGTGCAAGGCCCACAGCAAACGTAGCAGCCAAGTCACCAGCAAAGCAATCCCCGGCAGGGAACTCCAAGGCAGACGCCGATGGGGACGCAAGAGCAATGGGAGCCGTCCTCGAGGACGTAAGCGTCCCGGTTGCTACGCAACAAATAAACCCAGCTACGGACTGCGCGTCTTCGGCGGGAGCATCAGAGACAGGAGAACTGGAGGAGGTGAGCGGTAACCTGAATAAGCTGGGGAGACAGGGGCCTGATTCAGAGGAAATCAGTAGAGCAGAGGGGGTAAGAAACGCTAATAATGCCCAGATGCTGGATGCACTTTTGCAGGTCGAGGAGGAAATGGCTAATAGTATGAATCAGCTTAAGTGTGATAAATGGGGGAGCCTGGCAAGCATCGAATCTCAGAGAGAGCGGGAAGGCGATACAATTTTTTTCTGTCTATGAAGGGTCAGGCACTACCTCTAGTGAAGAGGAAGGCAAAATTTCAACAGAAATTAGCTCAGACACAGAGGAGATTGATGACAGAAATACAAAGAAAAGGAGGAAACCGACCGCAAGGCGAGGGGGCTTCCCAGATAAGACTAACAAAAAACTCCTATGGGACTATTCAGCAACCTCATGCGTCTGCCAGGAGGCTCCACAAGGGGAAGGTGGAGCAACAGGAGGAGGAGAAGCTGGAGCCTCTCAACATGCTACGATGGACACAATGTTTAACACATTAAAACAAATGCAGGCTGAAGCAAGAACAGAGAGCCTAAGAGCCAGACATGACACTAAGAAATTTCAAGCCTCAATAAGAAAAATGAACAAAAGATACGAGGAGGTTGAAGAGAGAGTCGTCCATGTAGAGGAACGGACGGGCAGTACTGAGGATGAGATTACAGGCTGGCAGTCATTTAAATTGGAACAGACTAAAATAGCAGAAGATCTGCAGTGGAAAATTGAAGACTTTGAGAACCGCCAGAGATGGAACAACGTGAGACTCCTTGGACTAGAGGAAGGGGTAGAGGGACAGGACCCAAGAGGATTCGTTATTAAGCTACTGAAAGAGGCTTTTCCAGAAGTCCAATGGCAATGGGAGTTAGAAGTCCAACGGGCTCACAGGTTTCCACTGTCAAATAAAAAGAAGAAAGATGGTAGACAGGATAATCTGCCTAGGGCCATGCTAGTTTTTTGTGGGAACTATTTGGCAAGACAGGAAATAATTGAAAAAGCCAGACCAGATGCTAAAAAAACAGCTCAGGGAGTAACCTTCTTCGCCCGACCCGACTTCTGCCACGTTACTGTGGAGAGACGGTGGCGGCTCATACAAATGATAGCACATTTCCAGCAACAAGGGGCAGAGGCTTATTTGATGTTTCCTGCAAAGCTGAAGATTATCACAGGTGGTCGTACTAGGATTTTTTCTCTGAAATAAAGGCAGGTGAATACTTAACAGAACTTACTGAGATGAACAAGGGAAGAGGAAACAGATAATTGTTTAGATTGATAGATGTACATTAACGGTAGGATAGAGATGTAGCACAGGGGACAGGGCAGCAGAATAGGAGTGAGGGGAAAAAAGATGGTACAAGAGGAGGGAGAGGGAGGCGACTTTACACCACACACCAGTCACATATAGGTCATGCGTGACCTATTTGCCTGTGGAAGGGGGGGTTAGAGTCACGGGGGAGGGGGGTGCTGCGGGGAGGGAGGGGGCACAGAGGGGGAGGGGAAAGGGGGAGCTGGAACTGGGGGGAAAATAGCACAAAAAGACAAAAAGAAAAACAACAGAGAGAAAGATATTTCATTAAGAGTCTTCATGGGTAGAATGTAAACACTAGGATGCTCGAGATGGAAAAATCTAGAAAAACTTAAATGGCATTAAGGATTATTTCTATAAATGTATGTGGCTTGAATAATGGAGATAAAAGACAGAAAGTCGCTGCCATGCTAAGGATAATCAGATTGGAGATAATGTGTCTTCCGGAGACACACATTGCAGGAAAGGAGAAATTCTTGATGGAACAAATGGGGTTTGATATTCTCGCCCACACAAAACAAGAAACTAGAACAAGAGGGGTTGCCATTTTAGCCAAAAAAGGGGCAGTTAAACTCAAAAAGAAAAAGGAGGATCAAGAGGGAAGATGGGTAATTGTGGAGGTGGAAACACATGCTAGATGTTATACAATTGTATCAGTTTATGCCTCTAATGATGATGAACCAGAGATTTTTGAATTTCTAGATACAGAACTTGCATTATGGACTGAACCTATCATATGTTGTGGAGATTTTAACATTAATGGCTTGGATGGGGCGAGTGTGTTGAACAGAGGAGGATATGGCGGCAGAAAGAAAAAAAACATGTAAGGCTATACACAACATGGCGCTACATAATGCCCTAGTGGATGTATGGGCAGAAAAGAATCCAATAGGGACAGGGAGAACGTTTTACTCAGCTCCCCACAAGATGGTAGATAGACTAGACTACTTTTTTTATATCAAGATCAATAATGAGGGAAACTAAATTAGAAAGGTTGCCCAGGGTAGTTTCAGACCATAACCCACTAGTGTTAAATCTGCCATTGGTTATTAGCAGGGTGGGTAAAAATAGCACATGGACATTTGAGAGAGGTATATTGAGGGAGCCTGGATATATAAGACATATGCAGGAATGGATTCCCAGATTCTGGGAGGTTAATAGGAATACAGCCTCGATTAATATGACTTGGGACACATTTAAGGCCGGCGTTAGGGGGGAAACATTAAGTTATACATTACAGAGAACTAAGAAGGAGAAGATCAGGATGGATAATAGGCTGAGGGAATTGGGGACTCTAGAAGAGAGATTAATTACGGCTATATCTAAACAAGAACCAATAGAGGGAATACTACTGGAAATAGAAATGAATAAAGCAGAGGCAGGGGTAAGCCTGGCACAGAAAGCAGCAGGGAACTTTTTGGCAAAGAAAGAAAAATGTTATGAATTTAATGAAAGAGTTGGTCACCTCCTAGCAATACGTACCCGACAAAATTTATCTGCAGGGGATATAAAGGAAATTAGAGATAGCCTAGGAAATGTGGTTAATATACCTGAAGAGGTACAGGACGTTTTTAGGAATTTATATGGCAACCTATATTAATCAGATTTAAGTAATACAGATGAGAAGATTACAGAGTACCTGGCCGAGATACCACACGATATACTAGACTTGAAAGTTAAAGAGGAATTAGACCTCCCATTAGCACTACAAGAAGTAAGGGAGGCTGTGAAAAGCTTACCAGCAGGAAAAGCCACAGGACCAGACCAAATACAGGCTGAATTTTATAAGACTTTCTGGGACCTACTGGGGGAAAATATGCTAGAAACCTTTAGACAGGCACAGCTAGGCAGCTCGGTACCACACTCCGGGGCAGGCGCTGACATTATAGTGATTTTGAAGAAGGATAAGCCAGCACTAGAGCCCGGGTCCTACAGGCCAATTACTCTTTTAAATGCAGATACAAAAATCTTCTCAAAATCACTAGCTCAAAGATTAAGTAAGGTTATCGAGGGGTTAGTTATCCCTTCACAACATGGTTTCATTCCTGGCAAAGGCACGACTCAGCATACTAGGCAAATGATTACTATTCTGGATGCCGGGGAAGTGACAGGAGACCCTGTCATGGCCATATTTCTCGATGCTGAGAAGGCCTTCGACAGGGTCTCCTGGGACTATTTGTGGAGGGTTATGAAGTGGTTTGGGATAGGCGAGGGATACATCAAGGCAATCCAGGCCCTTTACGAACAGCCAACCGCAAGGATAAGAATAAACAGAAATTACACAGAGGCAGTTCAGACTAGACGAGGGACCAGACAGGGCTGCCCAGCCTCGCCATTATTGTTTGCCTTATATCTGGATCAATTTTTAAGAAAACTAGCAAGCAACATGAATATCTACCCGGTTACACTACATGGAAGTGAATATAAGCTATTCGCATATGCGGATGATGTGGCTATTATAACACCAAAGCCAGGGAGAGCGATAGCTGAAATAGAGCAGGAGGCCTTGAATTTCGGGACTATTGCAGGTTATTTGATTAATAAAGGCAAAACCCAGATTGTGCAGAATAAGTAAACAATACACCAAGATATTAGAATAGTCCCCGAAGCCACATATTTAGGGGTAAAGGGGACCACCGATTTAGATAATCTAGTAGGGCTTAATATGAACCCACTATTAGAGAAAGTAAAAAGAAATACCGAAAGGATTCACAATTTACACCTGACACTAATGGGTAGGATAAACGTCATTAAGATGATCACTTTTCTGAAATTTTTGTACCTTTTCAGAGCGATTCCATTGTTTTTGATCAGTCTTGGTTCGGTAAACTGGAAATAAAACTTAATAGACTGATTTGGGCCCAAGGGAAGACTAGAAGAGCGTATCGATACATGGTACTTCCAAGAGCGAAGGGGGGATGGGGGGCTCCGGATTTTAGACTTTATTATTTGGCAACAGTTCTGCAGTATACACAGGGGCTATTAGGTGGTGGGGGAAACGAGAATCAAGATGGCAGATTAGGATACACGAATGTATATAGAGCACTAGTGGGGGAGGAAGCCGAGAATGGCCTGTTGAAAACAGTTGACTACAACTACTTTAAATATACCAGGTTTAAAACTCTACGAGCAGCATATAATGTTTGGAAGGTGGTGGCGAAAAAGCTGGGCATTGGCAGATATAACTACTACACACGCTTGTATAATAATCACTCACTGCCAGGGGATATATTCAGGGACGCAACTATGAAGGTTTGGGATGATAAGGGGATGAAGAAGATAGGGGATTTACTGGACACGGAGGGGGTGATTCGACAATTTCAGGATCTACAAACGAGATATGGGATAATGGGGAACAACTTTTCTAAATATCTACAGATAAGAAGTTATCTTGCAAATAAAAGAGGTGGATTAATAAGGTTTGAGCATAGTAGAATCATGGATTATATTGAGAGGACGAACCACTGTACAATTCGACAACTATATGCAGAATTGTATATATTAAAAACTGATGATAGAGATAAATTCGCTAACAAATGGGTGGAAAAGGTGGGCGCGTCCTTGGAGGACTTACAGACATCTTTGGATTTAGGGCACACAATTCTATGCTCTGCGACATTACAATCGCAACATTATAAGACATTATACTCCCTATATCATACGCCAGCCAGAATTGCACAGTGGGGCGGAGACACGGGTATCACCTGTCCACGCTGTGACTCAAGAGAGGCGGACATTGTTCATATGTTTGCTCAATGCCCGCAATTATATACGCTAAAAGGGGCAATTGAGGATTTTTTGGAGAACTCACTGGGAATTAAGAGTAAATTATCGGATGATATAATAGTCCTAGGAGTGACGGGAGAAACAGAGGACCACCATATAGAATTTTTGTTTATGGTTGCGGCAGTGTACCGAATTGGAATTGCAAGGGCATGGCTCGACTGGGTTCCCCCAACATTTCAAACGTGATTAGCAAGGTTGATCTCCACGTATAATTTGGAGAAAGCTATCTACGAAAGGAAGGGTAGGAGGGCGAGAGCAATGGGTGAAAGAATTTGGCAACCATTAGACTTGTGGAAAAATAGGTAGAATTGTGGAAGGCTACCCACGGTCGGATTAGGAGAAGAAAGGAGTAGACGGAAAATATTTAATGTTAATGTTATGATTTACATCAAATTTGTTGACATTGTTTGGAAAACACTTGAGTGAATATGATCTTATGTTTTGAATTCTTTTTGTGCTATATTGGAAAATATTGTAAATTGGGGTAAAAACTTCGAATAAAAAGATAAAAATAAAAAAAGTGAACACAAATTTGCATGACAAATATCTTCAAATTAAATTTGAGTGCCATCAAGCATCTTTTACATGTACTCTGCAAGCATAATTTCCCAGCATAACAGTATTAAAATAATCTTCGCTGTTAATTAAAAAGGCCCTTTGATCCTGAACATAGTTGCATTTCTTGAATTTACCCTTAAGGGTTTTATTGAAAACATTTACTTTACTTTTCTTGTAAAAACTAGAGAAGCTGCCTCTTCTCGCCTATTAAGCGTATTGATTATCTAAAAAAACTGGCCAGATTCACTCCAACTGCATTATGGGTTTACTGTATTATACCCCAACTGTATTCTGCTGTTAGCTACAGCAAGCACCTCTTGTTTCCAAAACTTAACACATATTTAGAGTGGGCGTTTGGTTGTCTGCTGTTGATTGGATGGCTTTCCTTACAATTATCGTGTCTGTCACACCCAGGAGCAGTGTGGTCTCACATTGTTCTGATTGAATGAGTTGTATCATTTCAAAGCATACTGAGGGTGCTATTGTTGACTTTTTACATGAGCACTTACTTCCTTTCTCTCTTCCCCTTTATCCTCCTCTACCCTGCGGTGTCTGTTTATGGCCCATTCCACTCCCATTGCACACTCTCCTTACCCTTCTTTTTCACACACACTTTTTTGCATCAAAGTGCTGCTGGGCCGCTCAATACCTTTTTTTACTTTGAATTTGCTTTCTTTTTAAAATTTACATTTTTATATTTGCATTACCTATTCTGATATGTCCATGTTAGACTGGTAAATTACAATTGTGAGAAGTAGCATTCCACTCCATCCAGACGCACAGCATACTGCGTGAAACATTTTCACAATTAATCCATAGATTGTCGATAATCTATTCTCTTTATTCCGTTGATTTCAAACAGTTTATCCAATTTATTCACTTTTTTCTCCTCCTGCCACATGTGAGGCGGTGTCCGTGCACTTAAACTTCTTCTGAATCAAAGGCATTGAGGCAGGCCACGTGACCGAGGCTGCACGCTAATAGGAGACATAAGGATTACAATTGCAAGAGGAAAAATGTACAAGAAAGGTGTGCACATGGCAACCCCTTATTGTGAACATTAAACTTACTGCCTTTCAGCTATGTAGCACCCGTGGAATACAGAAAAACGGAGACGAAAAATGACAATGGATGCTCGTAGAATAAGCAGGTTTTAACGATTTGTGTGTATTGCATGTTTTAAAACTGAACAAGGTTAATGTCCTAAATATTTGGTGTAACTGACGTTAAGGTAACAGCAAAGGGTGGGCGGGGCACATCAAAGCGTAGCACTGGAACATAGGAACGTAAGGGATCGTATAAGTCTTTTCCTAAAGTGGCTGATGGGATTTGTAGGCTAGTAGGCGATTTGGGTGGACCAGTCACAAAATCGGCGGGAATAGATGGGAGGGGTCAGCTGTACACTTAAGAGATAGGAGTACGAGAGGGGAATGATTTGTTAACAGCGTGTGAAAGAAGCCAAGTTGCTAAGAAGGAGGAAATGAGGCAGAGTGATCAAGGTATGGAGGACTCCAGCAGAGGTTGATTATTGGAACGAGGATCAGTACTAAAAGATTGTTCAGGGGAGGGATACGATTAGTGGTATAAAGGGAGGGTGAACACTGTGGCTGAAGGGCGTTTCGGTGCACGATATGTTTTGCGCAATTTGCGCGTTTATAGGGAATACGTTAGTTTGAATAACAATACCATATGGCATTACGCAGTTTTAAAATTTGGAACTGTAATCACATTAATTTATACTAAAGTGAATATTTTACCGTTTTAGTGTACCCCTGAAGAAAGGCTACAAAGAGCCTGAAATGCATTGGGCCAATTACATCCACTATCAACGATGATTTCTGTACACAACATGTTTTGAAAAAAGGCCTGGATGGGCATATTTGAATCAGAAGAAGTTTAAGTGCACAGAAACCTCCTTACATGTGGCAGGAGGAGAAAAAAAGTGAATAAATTGGATAAACTGTTTGAAATCAACGGAATAAAGAGAATAGATTATCGACAAACTATGGATTCATTGTGAAAATGTTTCACGCAGTATGCTGTGCGTCTGGATGGAGTGGAATGCTACTTCTGTTTTTGTTGTAAATGTTTTACACGAGGCATTGAGGCAGGCCACGTGACCGAGGCTGCACGCTAATAGGATCAATACCACAAGATCCCAGTACCCTGCACGTGGGTTAACATTCGTCTAATGGGGCATCCTAATTTTGTTTGCTGGAAAATATACTATGAGATTCCAGACCACACACCTACTCTACATGAAGTTGGGTGTGTTCTTCAAGTGCCTATCCATCCAAAACAAATCATTATTTGTAACCATAAAAAGGGGGGGAGAATCCGGGCTACTTTCAACTCGACCCATCCACCTATGACTGCTCAACTGAGACAGTACATAAACCCACACTTAGAACAAGACAAACATAAAAAATGTGTGGTGAAGAGGAAGGCGCTTCACGGGCGAACACCCTCGGGGCACTTGGCAGATGTTTACCAGTTTCTTACCCCTTTTTCATCATTGGTCGCCATTCCTTTTCAAAATAAAACCAAGTGTCCAAAACAAAACCATGCGTGTTTGTGCAAAAAAGAGACAGGTGCAAGACAAGAACATCCAAGGAATCGCTCCTTGATATGACAAAAATAGAGTGAATAAAATCAGCAGTCACACCAATGTTACAATTTTATTACTGGGTTCCTGGGATGATTTATGGTCCCGTTGTACCATAGGTACGATTGATAAGACAATCGACGATAAGACTGAGAGTCTTTTCCTCCTCCGGCTGGTATGAGAGGACATGGCTGGATAAGGTTTCCACTATGAGGATGTCCAACACTGGTGCAGTGACCAAGTGGTGAGCCCTGATGAATCTGCCAATAAGTTTGTAGGGCAGTGAAACATGTTGGCTATGGGTATTGGTATGCAATGTAAAGCTACCAGCCTTCCTAATTCACCAGTACACACCATACCCAGTAATAAAATTGTAACATTGGTATGACTGCTGATTTTAATCACTCTATTTTTGTCATATCAAGGGGTGATTCCTTGGATGTTCTTGTCTTGCACCTGTCTCTTTTTTGCACAAACACGCATGGTTTTGTTTTGGACACTTGGTTTTATTTTGAAAAGGAATGGCGACCAATGATGAGAAAGGGGTAAGAAACTGGTAAACATCTGCCAAGTGCCCCGAGGGTGTTCGCCCGTGAGGCGCCTTCCTCTTCACCACACATTTTTTATGTTTGTCTTGTTCTAAGTGTGGGTTTATGTACTGTCTCAGTTGAGCAGTCATAGGTGGATGGGTCGAGTTGAAAGTAGCCCGGATTCTCCCCCCCTTTTCATGGTTACAAATAATGATTTGTTTTGGACGGATAGGCACTTGAAGAACACACCCAACTTCATGTAGAGTAGGTGTGTGGTCTGGAATCTAATAGTATATTTTCCAGCAAGCAAAATTAGGATGCCCCATTAGACGAATGTTAACCCACGTCCAGGGTACTGGGATCTTGTGGTATTGATGCTTATTGAGTGGAGGGCTATCCCTACAGTATCCTTATTTCCCTCTTGGCTCCTTATTGCATTACATGCACGCTAATAGGAGACATAAAGATTACAATTGCAAGAGGAAACCTGTACAAGAAAGATGTGCACATGGCAACCCCTTGTTGTGGAAATCAAATGTGAGCCATGATTTATGATGCATGCACACATATCATGATTCACATCAGTCTATGCAGCATAACTTACACATATATGCATTACGATGCAGGCATGCACATATGCAGGAATCTTGGAAAGGGTTTCCTTTAGCAGAAAACATCTTCAACTATTTCTCTATTCTACACAACATGCGTTAACATGCCAATGTAAACAAACTTTGGAAAAACCAATTACTCAACCATTATCAGCCAGAAGCCTCTGGTTTTTCCAATGCTTATTTAAACCTTAATATCACAGCTGAACAAAACAATATTAAATCTTACCTGCTGGTTAACGTCAATCACAGACAAAATAATTTTAACCTGCCCGATTCAAAAGAGACTGGCAGAAAATCAGATACCTCCTAATTAAATACTTGTTTCTCTACAGCTCAGATATATAATATTTCACATCTATAATCATTTATACATGTCCCCCATTAGACCTGTCAGCCTTAGGGTGATCATCCTCCTGACTTTTTGCCTTCACTACTCCTGTGTTTCTGAATTTATTTGTGTTGGCTTTTGGACTATGTACACTTTACCACTGTTAACCAGTGCTGAAGTGCTTGTGCTCTAACCTTTGAAAATGTGAAGTTGTCTTGCATCCAATTGACATATTTAATTTACTTGAAAAAAGTCCACAGTATAGTGGTACTGCAGGTACTTAGGGCCTTCAAATGAAATGATATTAGTAAGGCAGGAGCACTGATTGTGCAAACCACTTAAGTGGTCTTTTAAAACCTATTCCAGGCCTGCCATTGCAGCCTGTGTGTGCAGTTTTAAACTGCCATTTCTACCTGGCAAAATACACCTTTTGTCAGACTTAAACCTTCCTTTTTAGTACATATAAGACAATCCTAGGGTGTGCCCTAAACAGTTTATGAGGCAGGGTACATAGTACTTAAAATGTTGGTAATGTACGTTTTACATGTCCTTGTATTGAAAAACTTCTAAAAAAGTTTTTCACTACTGCAAGGCATAGCTTTCTCATTGGATAACATTAGGTTTACAAATTACATTTAATAAGTTATATATTTTGTGTGGGAGCAGGTGGGAATATCATGTTTGGTGTTTGAGGAATTGTAATGTAAAACCCCTTTTAATGGCTAAGTTGGATTTTCAGCCACAATTCTGAAAATGCCTCTTTTAGAAAGTTGGCATTTTCTTGTCCTAACAATTTGGTGCTTGCAGTCTGTTCTTCGGTCACATCACTAGGCGTATTTGGCAGTTGGTAGATGTCCTTTATACATTCCTATCAGATAGTATCACTATAGAGAGTCTGGGTGTGGGCAGGATAGGCCATCCCAGATTAACCCTTTCACTGCCAGGCCTTACCCCCCATGCTAAGTCTTTTTTTGGCTATTTGGGGTAATTCGTGATTAGGCTCCTGTAAATTACAATGGGTGATAGGAAATTTGTGTCAGCCCTTTGATCCTAAACTTTTCCACACAGAAATTTGAGACAAATTTGATTTTTTCAGCTAAATTTGATGTTTACAGGGATTCTTAGTGGGAAAACGTTGGGGGATCCATGCAAGCCACACCTCCCTGGACAATCCAGGATGTCTAGTTTTCAGAACTGGGTTGGTATGGTAGGTTTCCCTAGATGGCCCCTGAGCCTGAGGCAAAAAACCCAGGTGCTCCCTTTGCAAAACAAGTTAGTTTTTGATAGGTAATTTTGATGTCTCCACAATATATTTTGGGCCCTTGCCTGTCACGGGCACTTGGCCCACCCACACAAGTGAGGTACCATTTTTATCAGGAGATCTGGGGGGCACAGGGTGGTAGGAAATTTGTGTTAGCCTGGTGAGCCCACAACTTTCCCACTCAGAAATATGAGAAAAAAATAGATTTTTTTCCAGCTAAAGTTGAGGTTTGCAGGGGATTCTAGGTAGGAACGCTTTGGGGGATCCATGCAACCCATACTTCCCTGGATCCCCAGGTTGTCTAGTTCTCAGAAATGTGTGGGTTTGGTATGTTTCCATAGATGGCCACCGAACCCGGGGCCAAAAACCCAGGTGACCCCCCTTGAAAAAACAGGCCGGTTTATGATAGGTAATTTTGAAGTCTCCACAGTGCTATTTGGGTCATTTCCTCTTGTGACCACTATGCCTAACCACACAAGTGAGGTACCATTTTTATCAGGAGACGAGCGGGAACGCTGGGTGGTAGGACATTTGTGGCGGCCTGGTGATCTCACAACTCTCCCACACAGAAAAGTGCTTTTTTGATACATAGGGGTGGGGGCTACCCTAAATGGGCATGCCAATGCCTCCACCCCCCAAAACAAGTTCCTCTGCCTTTCTGCCTCCCCTGGGAGGCAGATGGGGACAATAGCCCCCGATCTGCTCCCCAGGGGGAAGAAAGCACAGTAGGCACCATGTATTTTTTTAAATGTATGTAGGGGTGGGGGCTGCCCAAAATGGGCATTCCAAAGCTCCCCCAAAATCCCAAAGTCTATCTGCCCTACAAGGATATGCCGCCCTGATCTGCCCCCCAGGGTTCAGAAAGCCCACTAGGTGCCAGGGATTTTGTTTCTTTATATGCAGAGGTGGGGGCTGCCCAAAACAGCCATTACAATGCCTCCACCCCCTAAAACATTTGCCACAGCCTCCTGACTCCCCCAGAAGGCAGATGGCAGCAAAAGTCAATAATCTGCTCACTGCAGGAAGCCCATAGGATACAAGGGATTTTTTTTCATATTCAAAGGAGTAGAGGCAGCCGAGAATGGGAATGCTAATGCCCCCACTGCCAAAAAAGGCTTTCGGCCCCCCTTGGAAGTCAGATTGGGGCAATGGCCCCTTATCTGCCCCCGCGGGGCAGAAAGCCCACTAGGCACCAGGGATATGTTATTGGGCATGCCAGTGAGAAGCCCTGTAGGCAAGGGTCGCTCCCCGTTTTTAGGCACTCATTTTGGCAGTTTCAGTGATATTTGTATTCTCATCTGCACCCAAGCAGGATAGAAAACCACTAGAAAGTTTGACTGGTATTCTGTGGGTACTGACCTTTGACTGGCATTTTGCTGGTGGTGTGTGTGGACCTGTACTTGGCTAATAATGTGGGTTGGCATGCACTTGATGACGATGTGTGTAGATTGATTCTTGCCTGTTGGTAGGCGTGGAGTGGTACTTGGCTGGCAGTGTACGTGGACTGGTGCTTGGCTGGCTGTGTGCATGGATGGGCATTTCCACGGTGGGCCGGAGTGATGGGGGCTGGTTTCCTGGCCGGGGGGCGATTTTGTCACTGGGGGATGGTTTTGCATCAGTGCTGCAATTTCGGGCCCAGTAACAAAAGCAGGAGCTGTGCTTTTTACTAGCATGCCCCCACCCCCCAGGGTCGGTTGAGCAGCAATCTGCCAGGGCTGGTTGCTGTTCCCAGTCTGGTACTGCTTGGTTGGCAGTGTGAAGGATGGTGCTTGGATGGCGTAGTGCATGGGTGATGCTTGGCTGGCGGTGTGCGTGGCTATTGCTTGGCTTACTGTGTGCATTGATAGCATTTGGCTAACAGTGTGCATGGATGGCGCTTGGCTGGCAGTGTGCATGGATGGCGCTTGGCTGGCGGTGTGTGTGGATGGTGCTTGGATGGCGCTTGGCTGGTGGAGTGCGTGGATGGTATTGTGTATGTACTGACTCTTGGCTGGCGGTGTGGCTTGCATGGATCCCACAGAATCTCCTACAAACCTCAAATTTACTTACAAAGTCACATTTTCCTCACATTTCTGTGTGGGTAAGTTGTAGGATCACTGCACAGGCACACATTTCCTACTACCCAGCATTCCCCTTGGTCTCCCGAGAAAAATGATACCTCCCTTGTGTGAGTGCCCAAAGTAGCATCAGCCTAAAAACTGATAATCCAACTGTACTTTTGGGCCTCCCTCAATCTCTACACGTTTTTGGCCCTTCCATACCATAGGCACTTGGCCCATCCATACAAGTAAGGTATAATTTTTATTGGGAGACTGAGAGGAATGCTGAGTCGTAGGAAATGTGTGCCATGCAGTGATCAGACAACTTCCCCACACAGATATTAGAGAACAATGTGACTTTTTAGCTAAATTTGAGGTTTGCAGTGGATTCTTGGAAGGAAAATGTTGGAGGATCAACACAAGCCACACCTCCCTGGAATACCACAGGTGTCTAGTTTTCAGAAATGTCTGTTTTTTTTAGGTTCCCTTAGATGTTTGCAAACCTGGACCAAAAACCCATGTGCCCACCTATCTATAACAAAACAACCAGGTTTTTCAAGGGGGGGTCTCCTGGGTTTTTGGCCCTGGGCTCAGCAGAAACCTACCAAATCAAGACATTTCTGAAAACTAGAGACTCAGGGGAGTCCAAGAAGGTGTGTCTTGCATGGATATCCCCAAATTTTCCTACCCAGAATTCCCTGCAAACCTTAAATTTTGCTAAAACAATCAGATTTTACAATAGTGCCTGATAACCAGTCAGCTTTCAGCAGAACGAATAAAAGACTCCAGTAAGACTGAATTTCCCCAAGTTAATTTGTGGGTGCAAAGGCCATTGCTCAAGGGGCCACTCCCTTTTCCCTGGTGTCCAGTGGGTGGGATCTGCTTGGAGATCGCCCTCCTGGGGCGATCCCAAAGCAGGGATCCACTAGCGAGGGATACCACTGGAAAGGGGAGATTCTCCCCTTTCCAATTAAAAGGGAGATTTTCCCCTTTCCAATGATACCTGTCCTGTATTTCTATGTGCTCGTGGGGCTGAAAAAGCCCCCTGAGCACGTACAAAGTGAAACTGAAATTAGCCTATTGGCTCTTTTCAGTTTTGGTTTCCCTGAAATGACATCAGCGCAACGTGCGTGCTGGTCGTCATTTCAGGGAAACTAACTAAACCACCTCAGGAGCCGGGGAAGCTCTTCCCCAGCTCCTGAGGCTATTTAGGGGAAAAGGGAATCCCTCTTTTGACCGCACCAGAGGGATTCTCTGTGCCATGGCATCGGATGTGTGGGAGCCATCAGCAACACAAGAGCACTTATGCACCGGATGGCTCCAGCGTGTCCATCGCATAGAAGGGTTTAATGGGGTAGCATAGCTATTACCTATCACACTTGTACTTTAAAGGCACTGGCCCAGTTCACACACAAATGGCTTCACACCCAGGCAGACTGAGACCAGGGCAGGGAGGCAGGAAATTCCAGACACTTCTATAGGAAGAAAATTTGAGAAGATTTTTCCACTTAAAAGTGGGTATGAGGTATAACAAGTGAACCCTTAGACTCACTCTTTAGTACACTGCTGGACCTGTGGATACTACAGAAGAACTGTCCTGCTCCCCTGCTGCTTGAGGCCTGTCCTGATTTCTGAGAGGGAAGACTGGACCTGCACCCTTCCTCTCCCCTGTTCTGAGCTGTCAACTCTAGAGGCATCTCTACTGCTCATCTGACCTACTGCAACCGGACATGCCTGAGCCTGCTGACCTTGGCTGAAGTTACTTCCTGATCCCCAAGAGGTTTTCCCCTGGTACTGGATACTAGGAGGGGAATCAGTTGTGCCTCCCCCTAAAAGAAAAGTAGAAATCCTGAAGTTTTAAGCTCTTCATGACTGCGAGCAGGCCCTTTCACACTAAGATCTTGCTGTCCGTGCCGACCGCCAATGCTCCAGTTCACCCGACTTTTTGCCCTACAGCGACTGCCAGGGACAACATAAACTCTGCATGCATTTTGTGCTACAGCATTGATCAACCACGGTGACTGCCAATTCAAGTCTCGAGCAATGGCCATACACAACAATAAAGTTCTGGCTGGACTGTTCCCAAAAGGAACAGGGTCAAGACTGATTTGCATAAGGCTGGGTCCAAACTGGGGTGGAGTGGGCAGCAAATAAATGAAGGATTTAACCCAGATCTTTGAGACAGGAGGTGAATGTTTGCATTGTCCAGAATTCCGTCCATCAATTGTTTCTTTTGCATTGGTCACCCTAAGTGGGAAGGGTATGCCAGAGGTGGGTCCCATGCTCACTACACCACTGAATTCAAGCTAGCTTGGCTGATGAAGGGTGATGCCCTGAAACTGGTCCCAGTATGCTAGTTTCCAGTCCAGGGAGGACCTGTCTTGGAAGTTCGGTCTGTACTGTTCCCACAAGGAACAGGTCAATACTGATTTGCATATGGCTGGGTCCAAACTGGGGTGGTGTGGTGGGCAAAAGAATGATGGATTTAACCCAGATCTTTGAGACAGGGGTGAATGTTTGCAATGTCCAGCATTCCGTCCATCTATTGTTTCTTTTGCATATGTCACCCTTAGTGGTAAGGGTAAGCCCAGACGTGCGTCCCGTGCTCACTATACCACTGGATTCAAGCTAGCCTGGCTGATAAAGGGTGATGCTCTGAAACTTGTCCCAGGATGCTTGTTTCGTGTCCAGGGAGGACCTGGCTTGGCAGTTCGGGCTGGACTGTTCCCACAAGGAACAGGGTCAAGACTGATTTACATATGGCTGGGTCCAAACTGGGGTGGTGTGGTGGGCAAAAGAATGATGGATTTAACCCAGATCTTTGAGACAGGGGTGAATGTTTGCTTTGTCCAGCGTTCCGTCCGTCAATTGTTTCTTTTGCATATGTTGCCCTAAGTGGGAAGGGTATGCTCAGACTTGGGTCCCGTGCTCACTACACCACTGGATTCAAGCTAGTTTGGCTGAAGAAGGGTGATGCCCTGAAACCGGTCCGAGGATGTTTGTTTCCGGTCAAGGGAGTACCTTGCTTGGGAT
The DNA here is from genome assembly GCF_964263255.1 of Lissotriton vulgaris. Classification (NCBI taxonomy): domain Eukaryota; kingdom Metazoa; phylum Chordata; class Amphibia; order Caudata; family Salamandridae; genus Lissotriton; species Lissotriton vulgaris. Next base: position 805,440,097 of record NC_141694.1, read on the forward strand.
GGTGAGCAAAAGAATTATGGATTTAACCAATGTTCCCTCTAATTATTTTCCTCTGTGTGTGGCAGAGTAAGGTCTCTGTGTGCTGCAGCGAAGGCTATGTGCGCCAAAAACCTGACCGTGCGTGTAGACCAGGGCTTTGAGTGGGATGAAAAAACTACGGGTCTCTCAAAGGGGCGTAACCAATGCAATTAAGGGCGTGGCTTAAAAGCAGTTACGCTAAAAATATGTGCATCACATAGTGTACCACCTGACTGATATTATGCCGGGTCTGTCCGTATCACTGTATTCAAATGGACAGCGCGACAACGCCTTAGTAAACTTTGCTCGTGAGATCCGCCTGTGTATTGTATGCATCATCCTGCAGTTTAGTTATTTTGGGTTAGTTAATTAAAAAAAAAACACATAATTTGTAATATTTTACGAGAGAGAGAGTGAGGCACGTGTGGGATAATGGTTTGCTGTGTGTTGAACTCAATCACTGTCCGAGCCCTGATCTTGCCACTGTAAACAAGACTGCACTGTGTATTGTTTTATTTCCCAGCATTGTTAGCTTCCCTGGTGCCTCTTGCTTCAGGGTTTCAAAGCATTTCCCCCTGCCTTGTAACAATCTAATTTGGGTCTGGTAGTGACAAGGCATGGTTTCAACAGTCTCACTGTATGGGAGGAAAACATAAAAGAGCACGTTTCTCTTGCTGTGTTCGTGCCACCTAACGCTGACGGTGAGGTGTATAGCTTTTTTTTTAAGGGAAATAATATAAAAATATCTTCGATAGAAATGATGTGTCCTTAGGCGTTCTAATCTCTTGTTCGATGATGCTACGTGTTCTCTCCGAAAAAAAGGTGGCCGCCTTCTCGCTGTTAAATAGTAACCACGTCAACTTGTTTTTCAGGAAGTGGGGGAAACACCTTTAATTTTTACTGGAGGAATTATTTTCCCATTCAGCGTAAACCATGTTCGATATACTTTCACGCCATTGAGGATTGCCAGTAGCGCCATGAAGCTGCAGACATGTCGGTGCAGATAATAAATTGTGGGGTCATGGTGATGAGAGCTGCTGATTAAAAATGTATGTGGATGATTCATCCTCTCAGTAGCTATTACGAACTTCACACACTTACACAACTTTACACAACAGTCTGTTCCTAATCTTTTTACCTCTTCATGCTGTTTGAGCACCTTATAGAAACATGGGCAGAAATAGTTTTGGCTCAAGTAGTTAATTTGTTGCTTTTATGGAGGTGAGATAAGAAGGCAAGTGGATGGATGTAGCCTGTCGAGCTGAATACAATTTGCGACAGGTTGTCCTCACTGTGTGAGAAACAAAAAGAGTCTACTTCTTTTATTAGGTTTTGACTGAAACTGCGTCTGATAATTACAAATAGACACATTTTTATAACATCTAGGAATATATTTCGTACTTCTATAATGGAGCAAATTAAAGTTTTTACCTTGATACTGTCTTTTGTTCGAGCACGGCTATCTCCACCCGAGGGTATCAGAGCGCTTTACACCAGTAATGGAAATAAACAAGAAAAACAATCATAGAACTGAACAAAACAGATTATACAGGAGATCAGACAAAATAAAATGGAAACAGTTGGGGATACATGGTGGAAAAAATACATATGGGATAAACAGGAAACCCATTGAACGAACCAAAGTGTTGTTATAAATAGATATGTTACAGTATGTCAAGGGGGATTCAGTGGGCATAGAAGGGTGTGTGGGGGGTATAATGAGGGGGAAGGATGAGGGGAGTGTTAAGAGGGGGGTAAGTGAGTGTGGGGGGTTGGTGGAGTTGCTTAAGGAGGGGGAGGGAAAGTAGAAAGAAAGGGGAAGAAATAGTTTATTGAAGATGAATGATCAGTATACTTTCATTATCAATGTTACACTCACAATAGTAATTTTAAGGCATTTGTTCAGTGTTTCATCCTTGTCCTCCACGTATCACATTATACCCACATTAACAATCCCATATGAATATAGGTTGGGCCATTTTATGGAACTTAAAAAATGTTCAAGTAGTGTATGATGGGACCTGTTTGATAATGTAAAAAAAACCAAGAACAAATAAACTATCTAGTCTGATATATAATAACTGCAAAAAGTAGTGGTTCTAATCTACCCAAAACATGCATGATTCTTTTGAGTTCAGTTAAACGAACCTCAACAAGATGAAAGCATGTGCTATCAATTTGTTCCCACAAAACTTTTTAATCTCCCAATTTCCTGCCTGAAGCCCATTTTACATACCGCAAATTCTAGTTTTGTTATCCAAAAATCCAAAATTCAAATTATAAAACATCATAATGGACAAGTGGTCTAATCTTTTGAGGAGACCCGACGGGTCCAAAGAGTCTTAACATGTATCTAAAATGACGTCGTTGGTCGTACTCCTACTGTTTAAAGAACTCTCAAAGTATAATTGTTCTAAAATTCGATCATTTGCCACCACTGATAACCAAGTTCATTAAGAAGTATTTTAATTTTACATTCTTTCTTCCTCTCATATATACAAATCCCTACAAAGGTATTTTAGCAAGCGTTTTTTCCTACAGTGTTTACATGAGAACAATTGAGCAAGCAGTGGAAAAAAAAAAAGTGCCAGGGCCCTCGTCGGGAGGCAACTGAATGCTTGCGACACCTATAGCCCCGCCAGCCCTGCCAATGACAGTTTTACTGTGTTTTGTTAGAGCGCAGACGGGGGCTGATTGTGACAGAGTGGCCAGTGTGAAAATATTTATGTTAATTGCAGCGCATGACATATTTCCACAAAGGCCCATAAACAGCCTGCAGCCGCTTCCCATTAAGGAACAAATGTAGCAAGAGCCACTTGTTATGGAACTCGTCCCCGAAACCAGGAAATTAGCATTTTTCGCACCACTCGCCTTTTAAAAGTGGCGGCGCGAACACTCTCTCGTGATGTGTGCACACTTCAATAGGGACAGTGCGCGCTGGGGGGTCACTAAGGTGGGCAGCCACGCACGCGCGCGCGTTAGAGGGAACACTGGATTTAACCCATATCTTTGAGACTGGTGGTAAATGTTTGCATTGTCCAGCATTCCGTCCATCAATTGTTTCTTTTTCATACACAACTTCTCACAACATCTTCAGGCTGCAGCAACAACCATCCATGCTGTCCGTTCTGATCTTTGCACTAAAGCGACAATTCAAGCATGATGCTCTCCCTGCTCCTTGCGGCCTCCACCACCACCAATGTAACTCTTTGAGCTAGTCTTTATAAGGTAACTTTTTTAGCAGGATTGACCTGGTCCCTGTATCTAACCTGCACTCTGTCACAGTTGGCCTAAATTTGTGACTTTCATCCAGTCTAGAATGGCAATATAACTGCGAGTAGCACTTTATGCTTTTAGGTTCCATACTTATCATAAATGTTTGAAATTGCAAATCTCCGTTCTACTGATTAGATTTTTTTGTTTTAGCGCCAAAAAATGTATTACATTTACTCTATCATTATAAATTGGTGTTGTATTTTTCTTGTGCTGTATTTTCACTTTATTACTGTTTGTCTGCTGCAAAAATACTTTACACATTGCCTCTACCTTTTGGCTTGACTGATTTTGAGCCAAGCTACCTGTTCAGCGCAGGTTAATGTAGTGAATTGTTGTGGTACACTCTGGAAAGGATTGTGGCTGTTGCTTGAGCAGGGTTTCACTCCCTCAACCAAAAACCCAATTACTCACAGCACCTTCTCCATATGTATTTTTTTAATAAAATCTGGTTCAAGTCACTTTTACTAATTGGCCCTTTGTCAAGTATGAGAGTCTTGCCTTTTTATCTCTTTGCACTTTGTAATCTGAAATATTTAGGGCCACATGTATCAAGCTTTTTTGTCTTTGCAGACGGGCCGATTTGCAGAATCAGCCCGTTTGCGAATGCAAACAATGCTTTTCAGATGTAGCAAACATTATAATAGTAACCATCCAAGAAGCCAAAAGGACAATATTCCTGTCGGCCAATACCTAAGGATTAGACGAAATTGTACAGACATCAGAGATTTTAACAGACACGCGGATGTTTTATCACAAAAACTGAAAGAAAGAGGGTATCCAAAACACCTAATCAGAAAAGCTTACAAGCGAGCTAAATATTATAACAGAGACTCTTTGTTCTCTAAAGAACCCATACAAACAGAAATTTCAAATGAAAGATTGATATTCGTCACAAACTTTAGTGTAGCTAGTAATAAAGTAAAAAATATTATTAATAGAAATTGGTCACTTCTAAACGATAAAAGTGATAAAAAAATTCCAAAACCTATGTTTAGCTTTCGGAGAAATAAAACTGTGAGAAACTGTTTAGTCCACACATTTAGGGATGATAAAACTGAAAGCCAACAAACTATTGATAAAAGACCCTTACCTGTTGGCAATTTTTGTTGCAATATGTGTACTAACTGCAAAACCTTAATGAAGGTGAATACTATTGAACATAATGGCATCATACACAGAGTGAAAAGTTTTATAAATTGCAGAACTAAAAATGTAGTCTACTTTGTACTCTGTCCATGTAACAAGGCTTACATTGGTGAAACATCTAGAGAAATAAAAACACGAATTACAGAGCATAAGTCAGCCATTAGAACAAAAAAGAAAACATCGCGACTTGTGGAACATTGGCTGTCCCATAATCATAAAATTGAGGACCTCAAATGGTGTGGCATAGAAGTAATGCAACATAACATCAGAGGAGGTGACATGCAGATTAAGAGGAAAAAGAGAGAACAATTCTATATGTCCCTCTTCAACACCTTTAGGAGTGGTTTGAACAACAAAGAGGAATGGGAAAGACTGATCTTGTAGGACAAAGAACTTGCTTTAACTCAATAGAGTTTACAAAACTGCATTGAAGTTGTATAATGACCACAGATGTAAATAGTATCATTTATATGAGTTGAATTGAGTATTTTCGACATAAGATGAATGATAGCCATGGAATGTTATACTTAATCACCATGTTAACATCTCCTAGCCTAACCCATCTGTAGATAGGGATACTGTATCTTTATATGTTCTGCACAAATATCGGGGTAGTTTAAATAACAATCATGGAATGTTACACCAAATGATTATGTTAACATTGTCAAGCAAAACTGAGTTGTAGATCGGGCAATGGACCTCTATATCATTGTATCTTTTAATGCTGTGTACAAATATCTTCATGCCAAATTAGATTGATCTGGTTGGAAATTGTATCCATAATAAGCACAAAAGTATGGAATTAGAAATCGAAAGCTAATTTTTTTCCCAAAAATTTTTTGTTTTCCCTAAGGTTGGTTTTCACAAAATTCTTCATCATGAAAATGATAATAATGGGAATTTTCAAAAACTTCACCATGCGATGAGTCACTAAAAATAGAATGTATCTTATAGTAAAACGGGATATATTATGAGTCGAGTTTCAGATAAAGCTCAACCCTTCCCAATCCAACATGGCCCCCAAAGTCAAGTCGGGACTCTGACATCGAACATAGCCGCACAATGCTTATTAAATATACGGCCTCGTGGACATCACAAGAATAATAATAGACAAAGAGTAAATAAATAAATTAATATGAAATAACTATTTGTACTTGAAACACAACTTGAAGATTATTGACTACTTCCGGGTCACAAAACGATCCCTAAATGATCCGATAAGTAGAAATAATTAAAAAAAAAAAATCTCTATGTAGCTAAGATCTTTATACACGGTCAAGAGCTGATCGAGCCACACTACCCTTAAATAATATAAAACTCTGAAAAAAATATAAATCGGTAAACCATCCATTTCCGGGTCACGAACGGCAGTGGCAGCATAAATACTGGTCCCGATTCTCGGTTACTATTTTCCCGGAGGAATCGAGCACGGAGGAGCAGGGAGGCCGAATCAAACCTCAAAGGTATGTGCGCCCTAATTAGATAGGAGTCCTCTGACACCATGACATTAATGTTAGGTAGAACTCTGTTTTTGCATTAACCTAAAGATAGGGGATTGCACTTAGAAATAACATTGAGCGCTACCTTTACGCCAACCTATGTTTAGGTGAATGTACGGACAAACAACCTAGAGATGCACGACCGCATAGATAAACATTGCTGTAACTTCAGAGTACGTTGTAAATATAAAAGAATTTTGTGACTATCAGTCACTGAGACAATTCCTAGAACCGCCCATCTAGAATAGGACCGCAACATACAGTCAACAACAAAATCAGTAATTGACCTCTTGATGACTGACTGTCCCCCGTTTTTTATAATAAAGTTTAAAAATAAAGTCTAAATACGTTCGGACTACAATAAGTTGTTGTACTACAACTGGTTAAATCTACGATTGCCCAGTAACAAAAATGAGTATGGACCGAGGTTTGCTTCATATAAGCCCCTATGTAACCATAGCAATATGTAGTAGTAGTAAAAACTGACTACATAACTTTTAAGAACTAGCATGTTCATCATTGTGTATTCCGTTCACTTTAAAAAGGTTTAAGAAAAACAAGAAGCAATTTTTAAAATAAAGGCACCAGACAAGTGATCAACTAGTCAAACCGGCCGCACAAAAATGAGTACATAAACTCGGTAAGTGGGTTGTATACAATTTAGACTCGAGAAAGATGGTTTAATCCAAGGAAGAGACTTTTCTATACATTGTGTCCTATCCTACAGCGATTCCGAATTGACAAAGGGATCCTGAGTCCATTTTTGAACTTAACCCGAGAATAAATTCCGGTGGCTCCTCCGTGTCAAATTTATTCACGCAGCTACCTTATCACAGGTAAATAATCAGGAATAAAATATAGAGTAGAAATTTTCAGACACCATGGACGATCTGAGAGATAATTGTGATTCTTTTCCCTTTATTAAGGTATCTCATGACCATTAAAAAGTGATGTATACAAGTATCCAGTTGATTTAGAAGTCTTTCAAATTGAAACATAAGCTTCAAATAATCAGGTATCTGTTTAACAAAAAACTTTTCCTAAGTCCGAAGACATTGTCTTCAATCCAAACTATTCCCCGTGGACTTATCTAAATATTAAATTAAGGGTCTCATGATAAACACAAAACAGAAGACAAGGGAGGGCACTGAGGGTGGTCCCCACACAGGAACAGGTCCAGGATGCCATAGGGCAAAATGAACACTAAAACTAAAAAGAAACACTTTGTATGTATTTCTGTTTACCTGCATAATTACAAGATACCTAAAATACTGTTGTTTAAATTTTTAGATTACCAATCAAATGTCAAAGTCTCCTGATGAAGGTGTGAATATTGTAAACGAACACCGAAACGCAGCGTCGACTCTTTCTTTTGACCTTTTTTATCACAGATTTGTTCACTATGTGGATAATTTATTTTAATGCTTTTTAATAATTTAGATTGTAACCCTTAAGGGAGGTATTATAATAAACTGTGTTTTTATATATTTCTAATATCTTTGGTGGATCTGTTTATCTTATAATATTTAGATATGCAGTATGAAAAGTGTTCTATATATTTATTTTCTATTGTAATGTAACTGAAAAAATAGGACTTCCTAGAGACCTGTCTTGCCCCCACACTGTCTTGTTTTTGTTTCAGTCAGCATTGTTGACTCCATTCAATAATAACAAACCACAGGGTCTCTTACTTTGCACTACTCTCCCCCGCCCTGTTGATAACAACTAGGGGAACCTTCCAATAAATTTGTTGTGCAAACCCTATTTTGCAATTCAGTAACCAGTTACTGAATCGCAAAATGGGATTGCGATTCACTATTAGGAAGGGCTGGGTTTAGGGCATCTCATCCTATTATCGAAATGCTTCGGTATGTACGGATGTTTTGTCACCAAAATGCGGTTGCAAAACTTTCACATGTTACCACCTTGGTGGTAACCCATTTGCAAATGGGAAGGGATCCCCAAGGGACCCCTTCCCCTTTGTGATGGTTTGTAAAACCATTTTATTAGGAGCAAGAACTGGTCCCAGGGACCACTGCCTGCTCCTAAAAAACGAAAGAAAAACTTTTCAGTTTTCTTTTTGTAAAGCATCCTATTTCCCTTTAAAGAAAATGGGCTGCTTTACAAAAAAAAAGATTTCTTTACTTAAATGCAATGACGGACATGGTGGTCTGCTGATCCCAGCAGGCCACCATCCTTGTGGTTTTTTCGATTCCTAGGGGGTCACAAATTGCAACCTACCTCATAAATATTCATGAGGTAGGTCATTTGCGATCCCCTAGGATTCACAGAAGGACCCGATTCGCAGAACTAACTTAAGACAAAATCCTAAACTTACTACCATTTTGTCATTCACAGAATTCACTTACTCATTGTGGTATTCACAGAAGGCACTTACAGCCTGATTCATGAAGTAAAATTGCGCCCGCAATCGCTGCGAAAATGCAATTGCGGGCGCAATATCCGTAATTGGCATTCAACATCAAAATTGCAAACTCGCAAACACATAATAGCGAATTCGCTATTATATTCGCAGAATCCCGGTAGGAGAGCATTAGCGAATCGGAAAATGCGACAAACCACGGATTCTGCGAAATAAATAGCGAATTCGCTATACAATCGCAATCGGTATTCATGAAAAATCGCAAATAGCGAAAAACCCAAAAATCGCAGCTAGCGCCGCGCAAATTAAGGACAACTCAAAGCAGGTGGTAACCATAAAAGCCATGCAAAAATTACATTTAAAAAAACGTTGGCCAATCACCAACAGGTTCAGGCCTGACCAATCACACATAAGGACAATCAGCAGCAGCAGCATAAGGAGTTCCACAATGCCAGGAATGTACATGGTGGTGAGGCGTCGAAGGCTACAGCGATTAGCACGGAGGAGACGCAGGATCCAGGACAGGATTTTCCGCCAGCGGGTCACCTTGCTGGGCCAAACCAGAGAGCAGATATATGCAAAATACAGGCTGAATGGGGAAATGATAATGCAGCTAATACAGGACCTTGACCCCCTGATGCAGCACCCAACAAGCCGTACCAATGCGGTGCCTACACATGTGCAGGTATTGTGTAGCCTGCACCTCCTGGCCTCCGGGAGTTTCCAGGGGATAGTAGCGGCTGCTGGGGGGATATCCCAGCCCACCATGTCACGCTGCCTCCACACTTTTGTTGACGCCATGCTCACCCAGCTACACCGTCACATCAAATTCCCCGCCAGCCAACAGGAATTGGACATGACCAAGCTACAATTCTACAATGTAGCCCATTTTCCACATGTACTCGGATGCATAGACTGTACCCACGTCGCCATCTGCCCACCAGCTGCCACGGAGTATATGTTCCGCAATAGAAAGTCCTACCACTCCCTCAACATCCAGATGGTCTGCAATGCTAAGACATACATCACTGACATTGTCGCACAGTACCCAGTGAGTAGCCATGACTCCTTCATATTCCGGCACAGCGGCCTCCACACACGACTGGTCAGGGGAGAGTTTGGGGAAGGACACCTACTTGGTAAGTACACTTTGTCGACAATGTCACATTGCTGAGAAGTAACAGCGCAGCACAGGCAATCACCATCTGCTCCTCTCATTCAGGTGACAGTGGCTACGCCCTCCGTGAATACCTCCTGACCCCATACCTCAACCCTGCTACACCCCAGCAACGGCACTACAATATTGCACACATATGGACAAGGAATTGCATAGAAAGGACATTTGGCCTGCTCAAGAGCAGGTTCCGCATACTGCACAAGACAGGTGGGGCCATGTATTACAGTCCTGCAGTGTGCTGCCGCATTGTGGCTGTCTGCGCAATACTACATAATGTAGCAACCAAGCGCCGGATACCTGTCGACATCTCTGGCAGTGAATCTGAAGGGGACAACCGGCCACCTGCACATGGGCGCCATGCACGCGGGACGAACCCAGCTGAAGGCCACAGACGTCGCAACCACATCACAGTGAACAGTTTCTAGTGCACCCTCTTCCCTCACCCCACAAATCACTAATGCATGCAAAATGTAATAATGACACAACGCTAATGTGTGTAGCAAAATCAATGTATTTGTTTAAATCACAAAAAAGGTACCAGTTCAACTATCTTCCACTAACAGTATTACTGCATACTGCCGTGTCAAAGGACGGGCAGGCTTAAAGTCAGCCTGTGCCTGTTATTGTCTAATGTACTCAAGTGCGCCTCCTGCGCGTTCCGCCCAAGCGCCTCTGAGGCGCATCGTCTTCCGGGGCTTCTGGACCTGGCGTGGGCCTGGTGCTGCAGCTGAGTGGCGGGATTTGTGAGGCAGAGTGGCTGCTGATGCTGGATGCCCCCTCACTAACACCATCACCCCCAACAGTGGCAGGTATAGTAGGAGGGTGTAGTGCCGTAACCGCCGTGGTCAGGTGCTCCAGGACCCTGGTCATGTCCTCACAGCACTGGACAAGTTGGTGCTGCTGTGCTAGTGACCGCCACGACAACTGTGAAGTTGCATTGGCAGCAACATAATTGGACCTGCTGTAGGAGGCCAGCCGGCTCATGAGCTGATGGTGGCGCCGGCGTGCTGCACTGCGCTGTGTAGTCATCGCAGCAGTGTTGGCCTCCATGGCTGCAGTCATGCGGGCCATTCCCTCCCCCACACCTGCCATGGCTGCAGTCATGTTGTCCATGCGGTCCCCCATACCTGCAATGGCCGCCATCATGCGGTCCATGTGGTCAGCGACTCCGGCCACATTGCGCCCAATCTTGTGGAGCTAGAGCTGAATGGCACCTTGCTGTCGTGCCTGGCGCTGATGGATTCTCAACATGCGTCTTTCGACGCTCATACGCGCCAGCCCCTGTCCATTGCCCCTCCTGCTTGCTGCAGTGGTGTGCTGGCGAGACCTGCCACGCCTGCTCTGCTGGCCTGACACTGTGGCTGGCCACTGTGTCGCAACTGTCGCGGGCCGAGATGTTGTAGCAACAGCTGCTGGTGGTGTCACAGCAGGCGTTGCTGGTGCGGCAGGGACTGGAGGCACACTAGTCGCTGGCCTGGCTGCGGCTCTAGGTGGTGCGCCAGATGCAGGGGGCTCAATAGTCGCTGGCCTGGCTGCGGCTCTAGGTGGTGCGGCAGTTGCAGGGGGCACAATAGTCGCTGGCCTGGCTGTGGCTGTAGGTGGTGCGCCAGTTGCAGGGGGCACAATAATCGCTGGCCTGGCTGCGGCTGTAGGTGGTGCACCAGACGCAGGGGGAACACTGCTGGTGGACCTGGCTGCTGGTGTTGTTGCAGGGGCTGGTGCCTGTGTTGGTGGTGGCACCTCCACCTCCTGGGCCTCCTCATCAATTTGCAGCCTTTCACTGTCGCTGCTTTCAGCGCCACCTGTGAGGGTAAGTGGACGATCATTAGTTGCATGTATCTGGCAGACGTGCAGTTGCTACATGCATGCTGGGTGACATTCCCTGAATGGCTGTGGCTTTGCGTACTTTGGAACCTGTCTGGCTGCATTGTGGTACTACTACATTTTTGCCACACTACATCTCCCACAGTGCTTCAGGGCATTCCCTGATGTGCAACAATGGCATGACTATGGGACATTAGGGGAGTCTATTTGGTCATGGACTTTCATAGGGGACAGGGTCGCAGTCGCATGCCACTTACCTTGGGTGTCTTGGGTGGTGCGGGATGAGTCGAGACGTGTGAAGCCAATGCACGCCTCCCTCTCAAGGGTGTCTTCCACCTGGTCCTCCATGGCTGTGTTGGGAGGGACTGTAGGTCCGCCACCTCCAGTGCCCGACGACTCTCCAAGGCGCTCCGCCACCTTCTCTTTGGCACGACCTCGGAGGTCGTACCATCGTTTTTTCAGTTCCTCTAGTGACCTATCGGCCACACCCACGGAGTTGACAGTGGAGGCAATCCCCTGCCAGATCCTCCGTTTTTCTTGCTCCGGGACCCTCCTGGAGTCTTTACCAAAGAGTTTGTCGTGATTGGCCACCACCCCTTCAATCAAATGTTCGAGCTCCTGCTCAGAAAATTTGAGCTTCCTTTTCCGCCCTGTGGTGTTGCTGGGGCCAGGAACAGGTTCCTCTGACATGGCAGCAATGTAGTAGCTGAGTACAAATCACCAGAATAGCAGCAGCTCTCCCACTTGCTCCCTCGAGGTCTGCCTCACTGTGGTGAATGGCGGTGGGAACTGGCTGCTTCCTGGTTGTGATGTCATCACTGTGCTCGAAATGTGACTTCCCGTTTTCCCGATCTCGCGATTTTGCGATCTCGCAAATAGCGATATCGCAAATAGCGATATCGCTATTTGCGAGTTCGCAATCCCGGCGCGGGTAGCCGGAAATAGCGATTTTTTCTGCGATTATCGGTAATCGCAAACGGAATTTGCGCCCGCGTACGAATCGCATTTTTTTTCGCTACTCTTCATGAATTCAGATTTGCGATTTCTCAATAGCGATTCGCAATTTTTCGCTATTACAGAATCGCAAATCCCGTTTTTCATGAATCAGGCGGTTATTCATTTTGGTATTCACAGAAGGCACTTACTCATTTTGGTACTCACAAAAGTCACTTACTCATCAATGAGTAACTGCCTTCTGTGAATACCAAAATGAGTAAGTGAGTAAGTTACTTAAAATGAGTAAGTTACTCATTTTGGTATTCACAGAAGGCACTTACTCATCAATGAGTAAGTGCCTTCTGTGAATACCAAAATTACCTAACTAGCCCTTGGTACATTTGCTCAAGCAGTAAGCCATTTCTCTGAGAAATGCTTTTAGTGCGTGTGTAAAAGTATGAATATAACAACACAGAGAATACAAGAATGTAAAAATAAAAGATGTTCCATGGAAAACATCAGAAAAATGAAAATCAATATTAGTCTCAAGATTTCAAACACAGACCAGAGGATAGGTATCCTTTCTTGTCTTAATCAAGTTGAATTGTGGCAGGTAAATGCTGAAGTTCTGTCACAGTCAAATATTTAAACTTTAGACTTATAAAATGTTGATGTTTGATACGCTTTATTGAATTAATAACAAATTTAGGAAAATAAGCCAACCATTTGGCATAATAACTGTGGTCCAGTACTAGGAAGAACAGGCTGTAAAATAGAGTAGAAAGCTATTTTTCATTTTGGACAATATCATAGGGGAAAAAGGGAGGAGGGAGCAGATGGGGTAAAATATAAATCTGTAACTGAAGATCGAGTAACAGTATAAAATGGTTTTAAGGGATAAAGAGACAATTAAACTATTCAAAAGAGAAACAGTTCGAAAATGAAAAATATTAAAGAAAAAAGCAAAGATATTAACAATTTATGGAGATTGGAAATTTTCTGAACAGTTCCGTGAGACACTGGATGTTGTAACCTTATTCAAATAATTGGTTAATTGTGACCAAAATAATTCCCTATTTACAAATGGTTTAAAAGAGGAGGCATAACAATATCCAATCTGAAATAGTGACAAATATTGTTCCACCAGGACTTAACAGACAGTTTAGTTGAACATTTCCAGTTTAATGAAATTTGCTGAAAGGCTATCGCTAAGAAACCTTTTTCATGAAAGGCCAATCACAATGAATCTCATAGACTGCTCATAAAAAGAATAATATTGGATAGGGAGGTATTTAAATGAAAAATATTTGATGAACAAGAGCAAATATTCCTCCAGACAGAGGCTCGAGGGCAAGAAAACAAAAGGTGCATCAAATCTGCCATTGGAAAGTCACAGGACCAACAAACCTTGTTATCATTGTGTGTAAAGTTAGCTATGGACAGAGGAGTAAAAAATAATCTGAAATAGAGAAAGAACATGGATTTAATAGTGGAGGCAGATATAGAAATTTTCAGAGATCTAGCCCAGATCCTATCCCAGAACTCAATGGTCCAAAGACAATCCAAATCTGCCTCCCGGGCAAGTTCCATTTTGGATTTAGGACAGTCAGAATTTGGGGTCCGGAAGTGTTTATAAATCAAGGATATTTTTGGAAGTAATGGCAGTATTCCGAGAAGTGGATCATCTATAGGCGTAGATTCATTTGAATGGAGAGAATAAAAATCATCCAGAATTATTCCCATAAAAGTTGAAAATTTATGCCAAAATGAACGAGGACATTTAAAGTTTCCTGAAACCGAGGAAAAGAGCAAGGAGATAGACTATCAAACATATCCTGAACTCAAATGATTCCCTTAAGTCTCCAGGTTTTCCAATAAAGAGGTCTGTTATTGATACTAATTAGACGGTTGTGCCAAAGAGGAGAGTGAAGGAAGGAGTCTCTAGAATCAATTTTAAGTTGGCAATAAGGTCCTAATAATGAGCATGTATGCTTAAATGGTGGGAGAGAAGTGACATTAACCTTTGTAGTAAAGGCTAACATTTCTTTTAAGGAAAAAGGTGCAGGTAAGGATCGTTCAACAATGACCCATAAAGGAGTAAATTGGGAGGAATCACTGAGAAGCCATCTAGAATGCCTGTGGGGCAAGAGAATAGGGAGACTTCAGGGGACACAATCAGTGAGTGAGAGGAGGTACCCAATAAAATTATAACGATCATGTTATGGAACGTAAAGGGCCTGAATTCGCAGATCAAGCGACAAAAGATTTGGAAGTATCCATAAGATCACCAATTTGATGTTGTGGCTCTCCAAGAGACGCGCCTTAACAGATCATAGGAATTGAGGCTACGACACAAAAATTATTTGCTCCTGTACAGATCATCCACCTAAACAAAACATAATAGGGTAGCATTCATGTTTCATAACAGCACTAAATTCCAACCTGAAAGTATCAAGACAGATAAGGAGGGACGGGTGGTAATGGTAAAAGGGACACTTTTGTCTCAGTCTATTTCCCCAATTCGGGTAAAGAGACATTTGGTAATTCACTTCTGACTATTGTAGGGGGCTTTGCCGAAGGCCAAATAATTGTGATTGGGACTTTAACCTTACTTGGCATCCTAGAGACGATAATTTGCACCTGCATAAGTCCACAGGAGTCAGTTTCCCTAAATCCCTAAAGCATGCATTCCAGGACATGGGGCTGTTCGATGGTTGGAGATTTCTGAACCCAACTACAAAAGACTATACATATTTTTCACATGCCCACCAAACATACTCCCGAGTAGATTACATTTTTATGTCCCGGGATCTACTGGGGTCCCAACAGGGGGATAAAATCCTTCCCAGCTCGCTATCCGATCAGAGCCCGGTCACGGTGGGTCTACACCGGTGGGGGGGACAACTCAGGGGTTCCCGAGACAAATGACCCTGGTGACACCGCCCCTCAAAATAATTGGGATGCTTTCAAAGTGGTAATTTGAGGGTAATGTATTGTGTTGGTCTCAGCTCTAAACAAGGAAAGAGCAATGGAAAGGGTGGAACTAGAAGCAGCCTTGTCCCAGATAGAAACCGAAAATAAAAGGAACCCCACACGTAGCCTAAAACCTCAGATGAATACACTTAAAGGGAAACTGGGTGCAATATATACTAACAGAGCTGAATTCACACTTCTGCTACTGCGCCGTAATGCAAATTCACAGAGAAACAAAGTAGGCACACACCTGGTGAGACAACTTAGGGTATGAAGGGTGCTGGATAGATATATTCGAGGAATAAACAAAGGCGATGGGGAGATAAAACTAGATGATTCAGGTAAAGCTAATATCTTTGACGCCTTCCATCAAGACCTATATATGGCGGTTCCCCCTGATACTAAGGCCCAGAAGGAGTACTTAGATGCACTTGGACTCCCAAAGCTCCCAGTCACTTGGAAAGACCAGCTAGATGCCCCAATTTCTGAAGATGGGGTGAGACAATCGATCAGGGCACTTAAGCCTTACAAATTACCAGGGACGGACGGACTAACAGCACTGTTTTATAAAGACATATGTATCGGAATTGTTGCATCATCTGACAGCCTTATTTAACCCCTTCCAGGCTCATGACGAGCTGGACTCGTCATGAAGTAGCCTCCTACCAGGCTGATGACGAGCCCAGCTCGTCATGAACAATGGACTTTTGAAAATTACAGCACAGGAGCAAAATATCGCTAGCAGCGATGGTGTTAATAATATAGTGACGGGACAGGAGGTGACCCTATCTATGGCAGAGGCGCTAATTACAGTGATTCCAAAGAGCAGAAAGAACCCACAACAACCCTCGAATAGACCGATCACCCTCTGGAACCTCGATGCCAAACTCTATTCGGCTATCTTGGCATCACGCTTAGAGATCTTAATGCCAACCATTAGTCACCTGGACCAGTCCGGTTTCATAAAAGAGAGACAGACACACAACAATATTCATAGGACACTGCATCTTATAGAAAAAGCTAACAAGTTCAAAATCCCAGAGATAGTAGTGGGGTTAAATGCAGAGAAAGCCTTCGACAGAGTAGTTTGGCATTTCCTGTTTCTCACTCTTGAGAGTTTTGGCTTCGGGGATAAGTTTTTACAATTGATTAAATCCAATTACATGAGCCCACGCTCTAGAGTACAGGTCAATGGGGTAAGTTTGAACTTCTTTAAGCTTGGTTGAGGTACAAGACGGGGTGCCCTTTGTCCCCACTGCTGTTTGCTCTGAGTATTGAGCTGCTGGCAGCCAGCCTCAGAGGAAATCCAGATATCTGGGGGATTAGGTTTGGGGGAGATGAGCACAAGGTTTTGCTATTTGCAGACGATGTCCTGTTGACTCTCACATCGCCTAGATCCTCACAGTGGGCATTACAGATAGAGCTGAAGACGTTTGAGGGGTAGCTGGCTTCCGAGTTAATTTGTCTAAATCATCTATACTAAACTTCACAATGTCAGAGGGGGAGAAAATACAAATTCAGGGAGAGTCCTCATTCAAATGGCCTAAGCATAGTTTAACATATTTCGGGATCCAGATCACCCCACGTACAGAGGGATTATTTAAAGCAAACTTCTCACCCTTACTCACTCAGATACAGCAAGATCTAAAGTATTGGAAACCGTTGTTAATATCCTGACTCGGTTGGATACATGCAGTCAAAATGCCCTTCTTCGCAAATTCTTTTACCTGTTCCAAGCACTCCCAATAGAGATTGAAAAATATTTTTAACAGGGGTTCACTCCATGATACTACACTATATTTGGCAAGATGGTAGAGCATGGTTGCCCTTTTATGTCTTACGGAGACCAAAATGGGAGGATGGAGGGGCACTTCCAGATATCGGGCTTTACTAAGAGGCAGCACAATTAAGGGTTGTGGCAGAATGGTCCATGAGAGAGTCGGACAAACACCAGCTCCCCATGGATCGCGTCATTGTGGATAGGACTATTCGGGATGTGCTTTAGAAACCCCAAAAATATAGACCCCCCAATGCATACTCAACCACCCCTACAAAGACTACTCTCAAGATTTGGAAGAGGAGAATAGGAACCTTGGATAGACCTTTCCTTCCCCACACACACCTATAAACTTCAATCCAGACTTTCCTCCTGCACTGAAGGAGGGGGTGTTTGATGCCTGGAGCGATGGGGGATGTCTGGTTCTTTCAGATCTATTCCATAACTATGACATTCTTACGTTCAAAAATTGCCAATAAGACTTTAAGGTTCTCCCCACTGAACACTTTCATTATCTTTAACTTAGGCATTGGGAATTCTGCCTACCGGTTTGCGAGGCGGCAACCAGAGAATTGACCCCAATAGAAACTTTTGTGCAGGGGGAAAGCACCTCGAGGGGCACTATTTCTTTTTTATATAAGCTCTTGGTCTCCACTACAATTGCACCGCAGCCTCGGTACATGCACGCCAGGGAAGAGACCTTGGGAAGGGAGGGGGCAGAGGGAGAATGGAAATACCTGTGGACCAACACCTCCAAGCATAACCACTCACTTGAACTGAGTGAGGCTCACTATAAAACATTACTCGATTGGTACCTATTCCCTTCCAAACTCAAAAAGATCTTTCCCCTAACCACTGACCTCTGTTGGAGAGGATGTGATCTATTGGGGGACTTCCGCCATATTTGGTGGGACAGCCCAAATATCAAGCAATTCTGGGAGGAGATTCTGGCCCAAATGAAAGACATGCTGGTGTACCCTGTGCCGAGTTCTACAGATGTGACCCTCCTGGGTTAAGAGACACCTCATTAGAGCATCAAACTTATTGGGTCAGCCAATAAGGAAAGGCAGCAGTCCCAACGTCATCACATAGTGGGATGGGGTCAGTGAGACTAATGACCACACCCCACTCTGTGATGAAGTGTCACTGTTTGACACTCGACCCTGGGCACTCCAGGGCTTAAAACTGAAGTGGCCAGGTGCGAGACAATCAGTGATGGTTCCCCTCAGTCACAGAGGGGCGGGCCTCAGCAACCCTTGCTGTTCTAAGAACGTCATGCCCACTGGAGCTCTGACTTTCTCAGTCCAGCAAAGTTCAGTTTAGGCAGCCAGTAGCCAGCGCTAAATGTGCATGTCTGGCAGGGCCGGACTGGGAACCAGAACCGGCCCTGGCAAAGTGCTCGGCCGGCCCCCCTCTCCTCCCGGAGGGAGGGGAGAGAGGTGCGACCGTGCTCTGTGACAGGGCCGGTTTTCGGCCGTTTTTGTTACAGGGCCGTTTTTGCAGCAAAACGGCCCTGTAACAAAAACGGCCCCCAGGGGCCCAAAACCGGCCCCCAACCATGCGGCCCACCGGGGGATTGCCCGGTGCCCTCAACGGCCAGTCCGGAACTGATGTCTGGGCTCCTGGCTGCTTAAACTGAAAGTGAACAATGTCTGTCTGGCTGACTTTTGTCCAGCCTGACAGACACTGTTCCTACGGGGGAAAAAGGGGGAAGTATTCCTTGATATTTTCATTTATTTCACATTTTAGAAGTTTTGGGGCCAATTTCAAAGGAATTTATGTACGTAAAAAAGTACTTTACTTTTAAATTCCCGTGTGAAGAAACATTTGTATATTTACTCCCATCTAATAATGCCGTAATGTAACCAATTTTTATTAACCCTAGTCAACTCTTAAGTCTTAACATGGATTCTGGACGAAATACAGTCGCAGTCCTTTGACTTTTAAATGGAAGTGCCTTATGCACGGAGCACGTGCGCGTTTGTATCCGTCAGAGCAGGGCACGTTTCTTTATTTGCTTAATCTTCTCGCGGTGTACTAAAGGCCTCTCGGGGAGCCGAGTAGATTAGGCCAACACGCTGCCATTTACTGTCAAGGGTTTTCCAGCTGCTGCCGGGCTCCGCGTCCAAGGAGACGAATGTGTGAGCTGGCATTGCGGAGCCATTTCCCAGCCCGGCAGAGAATGTGCGACATAATTGGCGGTAAAGCAGTTAGCATGGATTCGCGCTGATTGGGATGTGTGGAGGAACAGAGCTGCGCGCCCGCTGCCAACTGCGCAGCCCAGAAACACCTGGGACTGATGCGGCGATTAGCGCGCAAATTGACAGACTGACTGCCACCATTAGATTAGAGTACTCATTAAAACCGAAATTTTATTAAAAACAATTAGATTTATTGACAACGGAGAACGGCGTAATAAGGCCCTTTTTATGCCAACAGAATTAGATATAATTTTGAGACGCCGTCATTAGAATCACGCTGGTGTGATAACAATACGAGCAGCTAATCCCTGTGGTATGCTAATATTATTTAATTGTGCACATTTAAATTAATGTCACAGACATTCCATTGTAAAATACATTGAATATGTTATGGGAAATGACACTCACCCACTGTCTTTGCACTGGTTGTCTTAACACAAAGATGTTTGTCCGGAATGTTTTTGGGAGGAACTATAATTCGGAGGGATAACAAAAAATATATACTCAGTGGTGCGTTTTGTGTTTTACTTACTTGCACATACATGTTCAGTAAAATCCTTGATTTACAACCGTTTAATGAATGCCTCATGCCTGATAAGTCACTCATTGATTTAGACAGAAGTTTCGAGGACACCCACTGAGTCATTATTGGAAGCCAGGGACACTAAGCAATTTCAATGATTTGACCCATAAAAGACAATACATAAAAATACAAGCACAAGTAAACAAATGCTCAAATATTGAAATATTTTACTTAAGTCAAAATCAAACATAAAGAAAGTTTTCAAATTTCAATTTTGCTTCTTTATTTGATCATACTTTATAAATTTTAGTATTAGGGATACTAATACTTCTATTTGTAAAACAGTCACAGACCCCCTGAGTATGCCTCATGGACCCCTTAGGTAGGACTGAGCGTAATCTCAGCGAAGTGACAAACTCCTGCAATGCAGATTTCCGCGAGTGGCGGAGTGCGCTACCTTGCGCAGTTCGCACTGATTTTTAGCACCGGGTGTTGTCCTATATTGTAAAATCAGTGCGAATGGCATCACGCGCAGCCCAAGTGGGCGCTGCTTCTTTCTGCCACTCGAGTAGAAGTTCTACTCAAGCAGCAGCTTTCTCAACGCGAACAAAAGTTTTCTCAACACGAGCAGTAGCAATGATCTGAGACTGCCTGCTCTGAGGAATCTCGCTGGGAAGTGGTCTAGCGTTGGATTTTCCACACCCACGCTCGCCAACTTTCCATTGGTGAGCGCAAACAAGAAAATCCCACTGCTCCACTGAGTTTTTCACTGGTGGGGAATGAGAAAAACTCTGTGAATGGAGTGGAGTTCAACGCCCAGGCCTACCCTTAAGTCCAAAAGCTGTGGCAATAATCATCTGTACACAAATAGGTGTTTGTACCCAAAGCATGAATAAAACTGTGGCCCTATCATCATGGCACAAGCAACTTTTTTTTGCGTTCCTGGTGCCTTAAATTCAAACATATAACTTGGAATGTCTCCACATTAATGCATGAACTTTATATAGTACATGTTCATATCAGATAGAGGCAATCCCTCTTTACTATTTACGATTTCATGCATTAACTTAGAAACATTTTTTGTTGTTTGTTTCAACTTTAGTCTTCTCGAGCACGATTCACAAATGATAAACTTACAGGTTTGTATAAAACTGCAATTTAATAGTATGTCTACAACTGCAGAGATTCAGCAGTCGAGGTGGAGAACTCCGCACATAAAAAGATAGGCCTGTCTGTTTACTTACAATTAAATTGCAGTTTTGTGTATACCAAAAAAGAGTAAACTTACAGAAACATGTACATTTATTTTTGTGAATCAGGCTCCGCGAATACATAAAAAAAACAGGCGGTCAGTCTATCATGATACAGCCCCATGCACACATTCCATACTAACTCTGGCTTTTTCCACTCACAGATTTCGCTGTCTAAAATCCTGTGACATTTTTCCTTAGAAAAGCCAGCATATGTTAGTTTTGTAACTCGTAATTGGGAGAATGTGCAATATTACAGCTGTATCTCCTATTTTGACCTGCTGGAATCTGAAATGGGGAGGCAATGCCACAGTGAAGCAGAATTCTACAGTAATTTCCAGGAATAATGCAGGATATAATTGGGTTGGGGTCAATCTTTTTACCTAACTGGCAATCTACTTCAGCATCCATTGCAATCCTGCTGCATCATCATGCAGAACATTGCAAAATGGTCAAATGATGACAAGTGAGCAGTTTACAAAATGGTCAGTTGAAAAAAGGGGAAGCAACAACTCCTCCTCTGCCATTTTCAACTCCGTAATATCCAAAAAACAAAAGGTGTCACAGACATTCATGGAGCAAAAAGTGTAATATAAAACAGTGGAACAACAACGTATGGTGTAAATGTTTTGGATCTGGAAATTGTTCTGGGATATAGCAGGAGTTATTCAAAACAGATTAATGAATAGGTGCCTCCCACCTCACCAGAACTTTTCATGAAATATTGACATTATGGAGAACATAATCACCGTTCAAAATAATCTACACAATTTGACTATAAAATGCTGTGCATAACAGTAGTAAAAATACTGCAAAAAGAAACAGAACCATGTAAGAGTATAAATAAAAGAAATGAGACTCAGTTTTTGTTAGCTCCCATTCATTTTCACCTTGTGGAAATTATTTGTTCAGTAAATTTGACATAAGCGTGCATTCACATATGCATTTCTTTTTTATTACCCAAATGGAAAATATTTTTCTCCAAGGAGAAACCTCTGTTCCTACTCCACCAGTAAATCTGCCAATTTCATACATGGAAATAAACGTATGGCCTAATTACAAGAACGGCGGTCCTGGTACCGCCGTACTCCCAGATGGCGGTCCGACCACCACCATAGCGTCAGGCCTCCTGCCCGATTACGATGGTGGCTGTGGCACCGCCACAAGACCGCCGCCTCCATCAGGATCCAAGATCCCACAGCAGCGTTGGTGGTGAGAGGAGTTTGGATATGTGGGCTGTGCTGATGCAATCACAGCAGAGCAGATTACAATCTGCCTTTCCACCACCCATTTTTTGGCAGGGGCCCGTCATGTAAAGGGCGGCGAAATGGCAGGGAAGGAAGCCCATTAAGCTCTCCCGGGCAGATCTATGTGTGTGTGTGTGTGGAGGCACATGTTGTGCCCACCTAGAATTGCACCATTGTACATGAACTGTGTGGCATGCACAATATTGTGCATGCCACACAGTGCACCTGATGGTGGCAACATGACTGCCGGCTGTAATCCTAAACCAAACCATACCACCAACATGTGACCACCGCCGTGGCCCCACCAGCCTAGCTACAACATCGTAATTTGGCGGGTGGGTTGCCTTGGGCTTGGCAGTCTTCCAAAGTCATAAGCAGGCATTAAGTCCTGTCCTTGATATTTGCATGCATATCCAATGTGGGAAATAATCAGCAAGGGAAATGTGATTATCTTCAATGTTACAATTGTAGTGGTGTTAATCTACTTTCCCTGGTAGATCCACAGTGTGATGACTATTCAACTTTCTTTTGGTCCTCAGGAAAAAATCCCTTACAAGGTGTTACTTTCAGTAGAACAAAAATCAGTGTCGCTCATGTATAGGAATTTTTCTTCCATTCACTACTTTGACTTCCTGTTCCACCATGCCAAATATCCTCTTCCTGGGAAGGACACTTGAACATTGGGATACCTAACCTAAATAAGGTAAGTCTTCTGACCTACAACCATGTGACAGTGACCAGTTGTTCTGACATTCGTAGATCAGCAGCCAGAAGCAGGAACCCGAAGATTTGGCTGGAGAGGAGCCTGACTGATCTGCAGCTGTATACACATGATCAAATGCCAAATTTTCACAAAACACTTTAAGATCTCTCATCTAATAGCTTAATAAGAGTTTTCTTCACATCTGCAGGAATCTTTTACTTCTCACTCTCTCATTCAAGTGCAGTTATCCCAAGAGCAAAACTGCAAGGTCCGCACTTGAATTTGGATGACAATAGGAAATCCTCTTTTATGGAGGAATTTCTAAATACCACAGCCGAAAATGTGTGGAACCTCAATTCAATTCATTTTGTTCCTTTTGAGATATTGTTCCTGATTCACAAAGCAGTCTAGAACCAACTGTAATAGTATCTAAATATATATATTACCTACTGGTGGTCGCCAGTAGGTAGTTATAGTCAGGACCTAGTTCCATAGGAAATCCACAACATTCTATTTGGAATAAGTTTGGCGCTGGTGGACGAATCTTCGTGAATTTCTCTAAGAAAATGGCCTGCTCGTTTCCGCTCCTTCCCTGAAAGTTTGGGGGTGATTGGTCAAGTGGGGGTCAAGGAAAAAAGGGGGGTCCCAAAACGTGTTTTCCCCTTGCAATTTTCCATAGGGACCTTTAGCCAGGGCTACAGCCCGAACGGCTGAACGGAATTACACAAAATTTGGCAGTGAGGTAGAGTTCTGTTTGCAGATTGTGCTTTTTGTTAAATGGTGTGAATCCGATCAGTAGTTATTGAGAAAATTGCATGTAAAATCATAGCGATATCTAGAGTCGGAGTTCAGTACGCATACTGAAATCTGTTCAATTACGAGCGCGAGCTGCATGCTGATTGGCTGTGAACTGTCTGTCAACGCTCGAAACCAGGAAGTGTTGGCGGCCATCTTGTGCCTCGCTAGAACCGAGTGACAAGAAAACAGTAAAACAAAGTTGAGAAATAAGAGAAGGGGGTAGGGTAGAGACATTCGGACCCTCTAGGCTTGCTCAGGGGGTCGTACATGGGTGTTTAGGCTCTATTTTTTATTTTCTTTTTTTAAAGAAAAATCGTGGCATACGCGCATGTAAATACGTACAATTATGAGCAGGAGCTGCATGCTGATTGGCTGTCAATACTCCAAACCAGGAAGTGTTGGCAGCCATGTTGTTTTTCGGGAGAGCAGAGTCACAAGAAAACAGTAAAACAAAGTTGAGAAATAAGGAAAGGAGGCAGGGTAGAAACATTCTGAGCCTATAGTCTTGGTCAGGGGGTGGTACATGAATCTTTAGGGTCAATTTTAATTTTTCAAAAATAAAAAATGGCGGGGTACTCGTGCAGTACTTGTACGCGGTGGAATAGGTGAAAAAAATATGTTTTGTGCTCTCCCTCCCTCTCTCATCGTACACGTCGCGGGGAACGCCACCTTTCTGGGGCAGTGATTTGTAAAAATTACCTTCCAGCTCTAGGTACCTGCATTGTCTGGAGTTTTTTATTAATGTTGGGAGGGTGGGCTTGATAATACGTCCTTGTTAATTCCCATATAAGTCTATGTTCTGGTGTTAACATGGGCTTCAATGGGAAATAACAAGGCCGTATTATGAAGCTCATTATCACCGTTTTATCGGCAGTTTCCTGCCAATAAAACGGCGATAATTTTAACACCGGTCCTTGATAATATGCACCTAAGTTTTACTGGTCAAAAAAAAGAGCAATGGTCCATATTATCAACAAAAGGCAATACATTATCGTCACTTTCATCGGCAGGAAACTTCTGATAAAGCAGCGATAATGGGCTTGATGATATATGCTTGTAATTGCAATAGAAGCCCAGGTTAATACTAGAACCTGGGCTACTATGGGAATTTACAAGGGCCTATTATCAAGGCCATTATCGTCGCTTTATCGGCAGTTTCTTGCCGATAAAAGCGGCAATAATGTATCGCCCTTTACTGATAATATGGCACTGACGGGCATATTATGAAGGACCGGTGTTAAAATTATCGACGTTTTATGGGCAGGAAACTGACGATAAAACGGCCGAAATGGTCTTGATAATACGCCCTTGTTAATTCTCATAGAAGCCCATGTTCTGGTGTTAACATGGGCTTGTATGGGAATTAACAAGGGTGTATTATTAAGCCAAGATGCGTCCCCTGGAGGGAGTTGCGGTGAGACAGGCGGAGCAGGGGAGGGGCATGGTGGAGGGTGATAAAGAACGGAATCTGGATGATTGTAGGTAAGTAAACAATTAAATTAATAAAACGAATTTCGGGCAACATTATCAACAACGTAAGGCGATACATTCTCGCCACTTTTATCGGCAGGAAACTGCTGATAAAGCAGCGATAATGGTCTTGATAATATGCCCTTGTGAATTTCCATAGCAGCCCAGGTTAACACCAGAACCTGGGCTGCTATGGGAATTTACAAGGGCCTATTATCAAGCCCATTATTGCCGCTTTATCAGCAGTTTTCTGTCAATATAAGCGGCGATAATATATTGCCTTATGTTGTTCATAATATGCCGCTTCGTTCAGTGCCATGCATGGCATTTTGCGATGCAGGGCGCGTTACGAAAGTCGGGGCATATTATCAAGGACCGGTGTTAAAATTATCGACGTTTTATCGTATTCGTAGCGTATGCTGAGAATGATTAGCAGTAGGAACTATGGTGCGATCACTCTCTCACTGTCAAATGAGAGCACAGGGCGAGCTATGAGAATAGTTAAAAGTGGTCATTTATTGGAGATCCGATTCAGCTGTGTGTCTTATTGTGCGATGTTAAGCAATGCTTACATGATTACGATAACTGAGCTTGTAGTTTGAATAAAAAAAAGTTGTGTTAGCTCCTCTGCATGGGAAGCTGGATGTTTCCATCTGGCTGTCGATTTTTCGACCTTGAAGTCAATGAATGAGTCATATGAGAGCGCTATTGTCTCAAAAAGAGGTCGCTCTTACATCTGCTAGAGAAACATTTGTCCTTCATGTAGCAAACACCCGCACAGAAGTGTATGCTTTGTTAAATACAGACGTGCCATGGAATTTTAGGGAGTTAATTTAGACTATCTTTAATGCGTCCTCGAGTAGGAGGTTAGCTTACTTTTTTAATATTATAAGAATTGGTCTTGTGACTTCTGTAGAAAGTATATTTGGTGTCTTGTCTGTGTTTTTTCATTGCATTTTTTGCAGCATCTTTGGTAAATTGTGCTTAATGGTCACATCAGTTGCCAGTGTGCTTAAATTACTTTGTTTACTTAAAAATGGATGCACATCTTGCAGCAGACGACAATATTTCTCGGTTGTTGCTGGTCCACAACCGAATGCTTAGTTACTATGGCGCGCTGCCTCTTTCAACATTCAGTGCAGCTTATGGATTATCGTTTCGATTCTCCTTTTTCACATGCGTTCAGCCTGTCTTCCATTGCCTGAGCTGTGATTTCGACTGGGCCCTGGATTTGTGTCTCTGCAGTACGGTGTCTCGGAATGCGGATTACGACCAGTTGATGAGTCCTTTAGTGGTTCATGACTTGCTTTGTTCTAGCGGCGGGATTATGGCCTTAGCAGCGATGCATGGAGTCTTGGGACGTTGGAATGTTTTTGCAGTGGCGCTTAAGTTCTTGGCACGCAGTTACATTGAAGATGACCCGAGTTTTCCTCCGATGGTGATAGAGGCTCCGGTCATTGAGGAACATGTATGTTCATTCTCACTATTGAATTGGATGGCTGAAATGTTTTCAGATGAGAACAAAGTCTTCCTGTTGGAGGCTGTTGCTACATACTATGCTTACACGCTGTTGGATTAAGACTCTTTGATTTTTCTGTGTATTCTTTATTTTTTAGCTACTGATTTCTATCAAAGAGCGAATAACTTTTTTGGGAAATGTGAACTTGACTCTGGTTTTTAGTCTTGGAGTGTGCGTTTCTAAGTGGCACACGTTTATATCATGTGCTTTGATGAAGAAAGTTAGTATGGGTTTATTAGAAGCTTACACGCTATTTTTGCTTTCCTGTTCTGCTTTGCACGTAACACATACTTGTGATATTGTTTAGAGAAGGCTGAGTATTTTGTTTTATATGAGAATAATTTGGTATGCTAGATTTGTAAAATGCCTCGCTAGTTTTGTGTGTATAATGAGAGCATGGAACATCAAAGTTATCGTGAATACTGTGTCTGTTCAGAATGATCCTCGGAAGTTCGAGCCATAATACAGATGTAGTTGTGTCCACCTTTGATACTTGCGCTTTTCATAATGCATTGTGGAGGCAAAGTTACACACAGTTGGAGAACATTCATAACTTGATAGTTTGTGGAGCACGGAATGTGATCTATTACTGCTGAGTACCAGAGGTATGGGTCTGACCATGTAATCCTATGAGACTTTCTGTAGTTATAAACTAATCTGCTAGGTAAGGAGGGTGAAATGTAGGTATATTTAAAATTTGTTTGCCTTTAGTATTATAGGATACTTTTCCCGTTTGTATCTTATAGATTAGTAACAATGCTGACAACCTTGTTTGTGATAATATGTTTGGTTGTATTATCTAAGGTACTGTGCATGAGATTTTGGCATTAGAAATCAACATTTCAAAGTTGCACGTTCTTTATTTACATCTTGTATTGGACTGGTGTAAGAGTATAATGAAAGAGTGCTATTGTTATCCACGTTACTTCATGTAATCTAAGTGGCATGTTCTGGGTTGACTAGTCATTGGTGTTTTTGTTGTAGGGCAGTGGTTCCCAAACTTTTGATTCCTGAGGACCCCCCCCATAGAGTCACCACTGGAAGCTGGGGACCCCCAAGCAATTTGTAGGATTTAAATTTCAAACATTAAAACCGTAATTCGGAAAAAATGAACACATATGTGCACACAAAACAAATACTCAAATTACTAATGATTTTAGTGGCATATTTACAGGCCCCTATCACCATGGGAACATCAGTTTCTGAGAGTTTTCTGTGGCGATAGGGGCTTTGCCTTATTTACAAGGTAACGTTAAGCCATTTACTGTGGCTTAACTGTCCCTTGTAAATAAGACTCCCTTTGACACAATGCTTAGCGTGAAAGCGGTGGGCAGTGCGTGTTGTGGTGGGCGTTTCCTCTGCGACACCCATTGATTTTGACGCTGCCGCCTATTTACAAGAGCAGCGTAAATGGGAAGCAGCGCCAAAATTCAGGCCAGGGGAAACCTGGTCTTAACTTGGTGAAACAATGAGAAATGCTTCATTTCTCCTTGTTTTTGTAAAATGCCTTGGATTGTTTATGTTCAGGAAGGCGACCCTTCCTGCACATAAACAATCTTTTAAAAAAAAGACATTTTGTAACTTCCATGTGTGATGCATTAAGCAGTACACATAGAAGTGACAAAGCAACATTTCAGTATTGTTTACGTGCAGGAAGGGGGACCTTCCTGCACATAAACAATCTTCCCCTATTAAATGTTGCACCAGTGCAGGGGAAACGCAGGGCTGCACCATATTCTTGTAAATATGGTGCAGCCTTGCGTTTCTGAAGTAGTAGAGTGTGTTGTTAAGCCAAGGAGGCCGGTCTGGAGAAGCATAAACTTAAGGAGTGCTGGTCTGGAGAAGCACAAACTCAGGATTCGGAACATAACACAGTGGTTAGCATTGACTTTAACAATAAAAATGTATTTCCACCCAAAGAAACCTTTTTTTGAAGCATCAGGGTACTGAAAGACTGAAAAAAAGCATGTCACTAACTTGTACCTTGCAGTTTGCAAGCAGTTGTTTGATGACAGTTTTTTGGTCACTGTGCTAGATTACGATTGTCACTTATGAACTGCAGTGTAACAAAAGAATCTGTGTGAAAAAAGCAGTAACCCACTGACCGATGCATATCAAATACTGTTTTTTAAAATGTATGGTACACTTCTTTTCAGTAGGCATATTAACCCTCTGTGTTACATTAGTTCAGTCACAGCTGTCACTGGACAAAAGTCTCATGTCTCTCCAGCAGGGAACTCAATCACTGTTGCTATCTTGACATTTTTATTGTTCTTTGAAAACTGGTAATTAAGCAAGATACTTTGCAGTGCTTTTAAAACTGCTGCTTGCGAACCCCCTGGGAATGTGTGAGGGACTCATGGGGTCCGCGGACCACAGTTTGTGAAACACTGCTCTAAGCCGAAGAACCAATGAGTCACTGATTGCTAGTCTGGTAGGTTGTTTGTGTAGTAAGGTGGGTTTTGGAACACTGTAATACACTGAGGTCCTAAGTCTTTATGCACAGTTCTGTGTATGAGCAGAATTCCTGGAACAGTAGTTACAACAAAAAGGCTCGATAAAGGGCTTGCACTTTGAATATGAATATAAAATAGAAGAATAGTTGATAATCACAGTTAAGGAATGCAGCAATTAGATGTGTGTATGTGTGGATGATGTGTACATTGAGTGGAAGAAGAAAAACAACATGAAAAATTAGAGAGGTTGTAGAGATGCAAACTTTCCATTTCTTTGTAAAGGAAGTGGGTGTTTAGTTTTCCAGTGCATATATATATTCACTGAAAAAATCATAGGTTTCAGGCACGTTATAGTCAGGAATTAGCATTTAAAAAGCTTTAGAAATTCACTGAAAAAAAACATAGGTTTCAGACACGTTATAGTTAGGAATAAGCATTTAAAAAACCTTAGGAATTCACTGAAAAAACCATAGGTTTCACACACGTTATATTCAGGAATTTGCATTTAAAAAACCATAGAAATTCACTGAAAAAAACATAGGTTTCACCCATGTTATAGTTAGCTGGTCATTTCTCTCATACAAAACCATTGAAATTCCCCCGTTATAGTTAGTTCAGCTAACTATAACTTGCGCGCCCGCAATGCACTGCTGATGACGTCACATATTACATCACTCATCACATGGTCAGTGACATCACTGATGACATCTTAAATGACATCACTGATAACATCACTGATGACATCTCAAATGACATCAATGATGACATCAGTGATGAAATCATCCATGTGAAAGAGTGGCATCCTCCTCTCACCCTAATATAACGTATAATACACACATTCAAAAATAGATACTAAAATTTTCAAAAAAATGGAGATACCAATACCAGTTACAAGAACCTATTCAGTAATTTCAACATCTACATATACATCCACTCATCCACCAACAGTTCTATATAGTCACTTAAACATGTATTCACTCAACATATGTACTCATACACCTATACATCCTGTTACGCACCGATACTCATCCATAGAGTTACTCACACACATACTCACACAGGCAAATAAACTATCAAACATCCATTTGTTTGCATATACAGCTATACACACACCACTACACTTACTTTTACAGAAGCGTACACATACTTACTCTCTTAAGCAATCAGTTTTAGAAACACATACTTATTTATACAGGAACTTTTTCAATCTGTCACTGTCATATATTCTTACTTATATACATCAATACTCACATATACTAGTTTAAAACATATGTACATACTCATAAAGACACTATTGAGGCAGTCATTCATTCACTAGCACACCCATGCACACATTCATCCACCCGTACATTCCTGCTCACATGCTGTCTTCAAAACACATACAAACAGTGAGTCAGTCATTCATGCATCTGTTCCCTAAGTAATAACCCCCCACCAAACCATACAGACATTCATTCTGATATTCAAAAACCAACTAATCACCCATATAGACACACGTGTAGCTACTCATCCAACCCATGCAGCCACTTATACACAAAGTGAGACACTGATACAGATATTTATATATTTAAATATTACTCGCTAATACATGTATTCACTAGGATACACTTAATAAGTCAGTTATACAATGAAATTTACAAAAAAAACATCCATTTAGACACTTATTTACACATTTATTCTTCCATCGACCTTTAGATATACATATATAAAAATATTTATTTTTCAGATAGACACACATTCAGTGGCTGATGTCATCAGTGATGTCATCAGTGATGTCATTTGAGATGTCATCAGTGTTGTCATCCGTGATGTCATTTAAGATGTCATCAGTGATGTCATCAGTAATGTCACTGACCATGTGATGAGTGATGTAATGTGACGTCATCAGCAGTGCATTGCGGGCGCGCAAGTTATAGTTAGCTGAACTAACTATAACAGGGGAATTTCAATGGTTTTGTATGAGAGAAATGTCCAGCTAACTATAACATGGGTGAAACCTATGTTTTTTGTGTGAATTTCTAAGGTTTTTTTAAATGCTAATTCTTAACTATAACATGTGTGAAACCTATGGTTTTTTTCAGTGAATATATATATATATATATATATATATATATATATATATATATATATATATATATATTTATATATATATATCTTGGCGGAGTCCGCCAAGATTCTCAGCACGGAGGAAGCTGGCTGAGGTATTTTATCTCGACGGGGCAAACTGTCTCAAATTTGACTGCCCCAGTTTCTGTTCCAACCTGAGAGGAGGGGCGCTGCAGATAATCGGGGACACAGGACTTGCACCGCGATGTTCGTCGTCCTTCAACCACCCCACCTACCTGATTGGGCACAAGACTACATTGTTCTCCACTCCTCCACACCAGCTACCTGACATTGCCAAAATTATGCATGCTGGGACTTGGAGTCCGCGAAACTCAAAACGGACTGCAATTGGCTGTGCAGATTGCATGGGGGAGGGAACACAGTGCCTTTGGACATTCATATACAGGAGGTTACTGGGAAGAGGCTTGTTAAGGGGGAAGGCGCTGAAGAAGGCACATTTGCCGAAATGCATCCGCCAATTCCGGGACCTCTGAAATAAACGGCTGTTTGTTCCCTACTCCCCGTGTGGCCTCTCATCTTTTCACTCGGAAAGGATATCAAGTGATATATATATATATATATAAAAAAAAAAATTCTGCACAGTTTCGTCACCGCCGTTGCTCCTCCTACGTCTCGGGTGCTTCCGTCTTGCGGTGGTAACCCGCGGTCAATTCTTTCAACACGTCCGTGGTTCAAAGAAAGTAGACGGCAATCCAAGTTAGTGTTTCAAAAATTGATTTATTGGCAGACCCCCTGTCCCCTCGACAGACGCGTTTCACCTTTTCGGCTTTGTCACTAACTTGGAGTGCCGTCTACTTTAGTTGACCCACGGACGTGTTGAAACTATATATATATATATATATATATATATATATATATATATATATATATATATATATTCACTGAAAAAACCATAGGTTTCACACCAGTTATAGGTAGCTGGAAATTTTACTGACATAAAACCATTGAAATTCCCATGTTATAGTTAGTTGGACTCACTATAACTTGCGCGCCTGCAATGCACTGCTGATGACGTCACATATTACATCACTCATGAAATGGTCAGTGACATCACTCATGTCATCACTGATGACACCATCCAGTGAATGTGTGTCTTTCTGAAAAATAAATATGTTTTATATATGTATTTTTAATGGTCGATGGAAGAATAAATGGTTAAATAAGTGTGTAAATGGATGTTTTTTAAAAAAAATTTATTGGTTAACTGGCTTTTTAAGTGTATCTTAGTGAATACATATATTAGCTAGTAATTTTTAAATATTTAAATATATGTATCAGTGTTTCACTTTGTGTATAAGTGGCTGCATGGGTTGGTGAGTAGCTACATGTGTGTGTATATGAGTTATTAGATTTTTTTTAGTATCAGTATGAGTGTCTGTATGGTTTGGTGGGGTATTACTTAGCACATAGATGCATCAATGACTGACTCACTGTTTGTATGTGTTTTGAAGACAGCATATGTGCAGGACTGTATGGGTGGATGAGTGTGTATATGTGTGTGTTAGTGAGTGAATGACTGTCTCACTAGTGTCTTTATCAGTAACGACATATATTTTAATCTAGTATATGTGAGTATTGATGTACATAAGTGAGTATATGTGAGAGTGAGAGATTGTAAGAGTTCCTGTTTAAATAAGTATGTGTTTCTATAAGTGATTGTTTAAGAGAGTAAGTATGTGTAAGTTTCCTTAGAAGTAAGGTGGTAGTGTGTGTATAGTTGTATATGCAAATAAATGGATGTTCAATTGTTTATTTGCATGTATGTGTGTGAGTAACTTTTGGATGACTGTCGGTGAGTAACAGGATGTATAGGTGTATCACTACATATGATGAGTGAGTATATGTATGAGTGACTATAAAGAACTGTTGGTGAATGAGTGGATATGTATATAGATGGTGGAATTACTTAATTGGTTGTTGTAACTGGTATGGGTATCTCCATTTTTTTGAAAATGTTAGTTTCTATTTTTGAATATGTGTTTCAAGGGTTACATTACACTGAAAGGAGGTCTGTCACTCTGTCACAAGGATGGTGTCATCTGTGATGTCATGAGTGATGTCACTGACCATGTCATGAGTGATGTAATATGTGACGTCATCAGCAGTGCATTGCAGGCGCGCAAGTTATAGTGAGTCCAACTAACTATAACGTGGGAATTTCAATGGTTTTATGTCAGTAAAATTTCCAGCTAACTATAACTGGTGTGAAACCTATGGTTTTTTCAGTGAATTTAATAGGTTTTTTAAATGCTAATTCCTTACTATAACTGGTGTGAAACCTATGGTTTTTTCAGTGAATTTCAAATGTTTTTTAAATGCTAATTCC
This sequence comes from Lissotriton vulgaris, assembly GCF_964263255.1. Taxonomy (NCBI): domain Eukaryota; kingdom Metazoa; phylum Chordata; class Amphibia; order Caudata; family Salamandridae; genus Lissotriton; species Lissotriton vulgaris. Next base: position 805,473,726 of record NC_141694.1, read on the forward strand.
TCGCTATATATAGGGCCTCAAACCTATGTTTTTTTCAGTGAATTTCAAAGGTTTTATAATAGCAAATTTCTATAGCTATGAAATGTAATATTTTTTATAATGAATCCAATATTGTATATTTATGTAATACTATTTTTTTATGTATATTGTTCATGTTTTTTTTTTTGCCCTGGAGCGCTCCCTGTGCGCGTACCGGTAAGCGCACCGGTAAGCGCAGTCTTGCGGCGCGCCCCGGTGCTCGTACCGGTGAGCGTCCCGTTAGCGCACCCAAAAAAAAGAAAAAAAAAATAATGACGGAGTGAGTATGAGGGAAGGGGACAGAGAGAGTGATGTTAAGAGAAAGAGAGCTAGAGGGAGGAACACAGAGGGACTGTGTAATAGATAGTAAGACAGAGAAAAGGTGTAAGAGGGTGTAACTGAGAAAAGAAAAATGAATAAGGGAGCGAAAGAAGAGAAGAGAGAGGAAAAAGACTAAAGCAGAGGTACTGGGAGAATGTGAGTGGGTGTTGAAAGTAAAGGGAAGGAGAGTAAAGGATAGGGAATGAGGGGTATTGACGGAACCGGAGTAAAGGAACAGCGGTGAGGGAGGGTAAGAAAAGAGCAGTGAGTGTAAGTAAAGAGGGGTGAAAGAGGGTGGATAAAAGTGAATAAGGGTAAGACATGGGGAGTGACAGAGAGAAAGGACAGAGAGAGTAAAGGAAGGAGTGACAGAAAGGGACTGAGTGAAGCAGAAAAGAAAGGTAAGTGAGGGAGTGTGGGTGAGTTATAGGGAGTGAGCATGACGAAAGAGTAGTGACAGAGTGAGAGGACAGAGACAGTGAGGGTAAGAGAGACGGAGTGAGGGAACGGGAGTGAGGAACTGTGAGGACAGAGGGACTGAGAGAAGAAGTGAGAGGAGTGGAGTAAGTGAGTAAGGGAAAGGGAATGAGTGAGGGAGTGAACGAAGGGAACAGAGGGTAAAAGAAGTAAAGCAGGGGGACTGAAAGAAGTTGAATGTGGTAGGAAAGTAAGGAAAAGAGAAGTAAACATGGAGGATAAGAATAAGTGAGGGAAGCAGAGTAAGGAAACAGGGGTGAGGTAGGGTGAGAGAATAGTAGTGAGGTTAAAGCAAAGGGTGATGACAAACTACATTTTTTTAGTCACACTTACCATATAATTAATGTAAACTTAATTACATGTTTTTACTACACTTTATATCTGTGAAAGAGAGAAGAAAAAATAAGTTATAATTAGTAAAATATATATTTTAAAATAGAAGAGACAGGTCAAGAGGTTAAAAATCATAAAAGTGTACTAAGAAATAAAGTAAGAGTGAAGGACACAGAAAGGGAATTAAAGTAATGTAGAATGAAAAAAATAGGGAAAAAGAAATAGAAGGAGAGCAAATTACTAAGAGTAAGTCAGATACATTCAGTGATAGAGAGGAAGAGAAGAAGAGAGAAATGAACTGAAAGTAAGATACTAAAAGAATGTGAGTTAGCAAAACTAAATCAGGAAAGAGGAGTAAATAAAAGGGGAATGAGTGACAGAGAAAGGAGTCTGATTGAGGATGCATTTACAAGAATGAGGAATGGAAGATGACTGAGAGTGAGTGAAGGGGAGTCACAGAGTGAAGGGATGAAGGGAGTGAGGATAATATAGAAGGATTGAGGGAAAAGGAGTGAATTATAGAATAAATTGTACAACATGTTAGATAGTTTATTTTTGCTGTTCTCAGAATATATTGAATTTCACTAAAACAGTGAGTTCAAACTATTCATCATATGACAGCGGGAAAAAAAACACAATCTAAAAGATTGTGTTTTTTAAAAAACCCATATAAACTTAAAAATCACATATGTACACTAATCTTTGATTCACTTACTTTTCCTTTATGCCAAATAGTACATCATGAAGGGCCTTTTTGTTGGAAAATACTCTGCTGTTCTCTAAAACTTCCATTTCATCGACTTTCTATAAGAAAAGCTCCAAAAACATCTGAAATATGTCTCAATGTTTTTATTTCCTCCTTGTGTTGAGTCATGACTCTTTGCTCATTCCTTCACCTTTCCTTAAGGCCAAATAGTGTCAGATGTATCAGTATGTTTACAAATTACTCAAAACAAACTCTGAAATTACCGTTTTCCCGACGTTCTGAAAGAAAAGCTCATACAACATTTTCACAATGTTTAAAAATTCATATTTCCATCTCTGGATCACTCATGTTGAACATTTCCTATAATACTGATATCACTTACTATGAGATCCACTTACAGTACCTATATGAGAACTTGAATTTTTATATTATCTTGATCACTTTTACTCACAATATAATTTTAAACAGTAGACTAACTTTTATTAACTGCTCCCGTCTTTGTAGGCCAATTAGCTTTACTTAAATTTTGGTTCTAAAAACACTAGGTAAGAATTTTTTAAGTCAAAAGGCAAACGTTGTTTGAAAGTCAAATGAGTATCATTACAGTAAGTCCAGCCTTTTCGACATTTTAAATAAGCTGTATAATGCCCTGATGTTGTCGAACGACCGTCATGATAAATAATAGCTAGAGTTGCAAAGGTTCTTCTTGAAATTAATAACTGAGAAGCCACAAAATTTTTAATAGAAGTTGTCAATTTAGTTCCATCAGGTCTACATCGTTGGAACATTAAAATGACATACTGACCATAAGTTTGTATAAATAATGTGGACAGCATTGGACACTTACATTGGGTACACACCATATTATGATCAGCTGCTTTAACTAGAATATTAAAAGACACTGATTTGCAGTCTGGTAAAGTCAAATATATTAATCTTTCAGTGGCTATTGTAGTACTACTTGATAAACTACAATTGTCGCAGTCATGCTGCCATTGATAAGAAAGGCTAAAAAGATTTTCTACATCTACACCTTCATCTTCCAATACACCAAACATATACATTAAAAATTCCTGACAATCCTGCTGAATATTCTGTGAAATTTTTTTTTGACCAGAACATATGTCTAAAAGATTTCGAATTTCTGAAACACTTTCTATTTTTGCTCTATCACTGCTACATTTCTGAAACACAGAATTCAATAAACGGCAGAATCTTTGATCCCGATTTTCAACAATCTGTTCTTGTAAAGTTTGAAGAAAAAAACCAACATTAACCACTACATTAGCATAGCAGTTGACACCAGAACTGTTTTCAAACTGAAATCCAACAACATCTTCAACAGAATCCTTTTTCTTTCTGCTTACAATTATAGTTTCATCTACTTTTTGTCTTTTTGCTACTACCTCACTGCAATTATTCTCATTTCTTCTTTTTCGGCCTACCATACGTTTTTCAAACAGAGGATATTGAAGCAAATGTGGAGCATACTCTCTTGTTAACCTATTGTATTCTTTAACACAATCTAGATCTGCACAAATATTTGTCTCATCACACTTAATCAAGTACAATCCTGATAAACTTCTGACTCGTGATAATGCCACATATGCCATACCCTCTTTAAACACAGAACTTCCAATGTTCACCAAAGCACTATCTACACTTAAACTTTGAGATTTATGAATTGTCACCGCATATGCCAAACAAACAGGAAACTGTTTTCGGTGAACATATAAGTCTTTTACAAGAAAAACTCTAGCAGAACAACAACTGATTTGTCTTACTTGCTCAATAGCTTGTTGTATTGCAATTTATTATCATGCTCAACTGGTAGCATCAGTAAACGATGTAGAGTAATCCATTTAATGTTATGTAGACCCACCTTGGCAGGACTGGTGGCCGGTGAGTATGTCTCCTCCGTCATCTTCCTCCTCGGTGGCTAAAAATCTTGGGGTTAAAATCGATAACAATCTTTCTTTGAAATCTCAGATAACAGGCCTCACCGGTACCTGCTTCGGTCTCCTGAAAATGCTGCGCAAATTCCTCCCGCTGCTTCCTCTGGTCCATAGGAGACTAACGGTACAGGCCTTAATTTGTTCCAGGCTCGACTATTCTAACGTCCTTTACTTGGGTCTTCCGGACTACCTTCTACAAAAACTTCAAGTAGTCCAATATTCTGCGGCGAGGGCCATTTTTGGCCTCCCCCGCCATGCTAGAGCATCGGAGTTGCGACTTGCCCTTCACTGGCTTCCTGTCAGGAAGCGGATTGTCTTCAAGGCACTTACATTGGCCCATAAGGCACTCCATTCGGTTGGGGCCAACTATATTCAGAAACGGCTTACTTTTTATAAGCCTACTAGATCCCTCAGATCTGAATCTCTAGCTCTGGCTACTGTCCCAACCATTAGAAAAGCTAGGATAGGTGGCCGTTCTTTTAAATATCTTGCCCCCAAGTTGTGGAACTCCCTCCCCTTGGATCTCCGTTGGACTCCTGATTTGTTGGCCTTTAGAAAGGGCCTGAAAACTTGGCTCTATAGTCAATAAGTGGTCTGTTTCACGTTTCTTTTACTCTCTTTTCAGCTATAGGTCAGAAAGCGCCGGGACACTCCTTGGAGTAGCCGAGCGCTATATAAGACACCCATAACATGTAACATAACATGTGCTGCCAGCCCAGTTGGAGCGGTTACAACACAAGACAGCGGTGATTCAGTCCTTTTCTGCAGATAAGTTGCAATTGCTTTAATCAGAAAACTTTTTCCAGTTCCCGCTTCTCCACTCACGTACAGTCGGACAGGCTTAAATGATGTACATGAGCACTCTTTTTTCTCATGACTGAATCCATGTTCAATCTGTTCTGTGATCATCATATATCTGTTTCTGCTCAACGTTTAGTTGTTTCACCAAATCTTCTAAGTTAACTACATCCTCTTGAGCTTGTTCCATAGCTCTTTCCACCTCATCCATGGCAGTGGCAGCTTCATTTAGGATAATTGGTCCTCCTAGTGGATCCTGACTCAATGAAGTAAAACTCTGACTGTCTTGAGAACTGTCTCTAGCAATCTCTGCAGCAATTGTGGCTTCTTGCTCTATTTCTTCGTTCAACATTTGCAGATAATTTGGAAAAACAGGACATTCTATGGTATCCTTGGTTGCATTAAAAGAATCTTCGTAACAGAGAAAATCTCCAAGTAGTTCCTCTTCTGTACGCCATGGCTTAAAGAGTTGCAAAAGAGCTAAATAGTAAAATTCCCTTTTGTCAGGAGATTCGCAACTCAGTTTTCGATGATTAATCAAATGGCCTTTTCTCTGCTTCACTAGACATCCTTCACACCCAATGACAGCATATTTTCCATTATTGATATCTTCTGTGATGTTCCTCTTATAACTATAGTTTTGCAGAACTTCATACAAACAAGTGTTCTCAAGATGACTACTTCTATTTGGATAGTGTGTATCCAACATGTTTGTCTTCAAAATATCTGTACTGTTTGGTTCTTTCTCTGCCAAATACTCAATTTCTTGTACAGATTTAAAAACTCGGTTTCGTGTTGCAGCAAGACCTAGACTCACCCAAATGATTGTTCTAGATTTGGCATAGAGACTTGCTGATGATAACCGATCAGAACATTCATATGCTCCAATTTCTCGATGCGACAACACCTTCAGACTGAAACTGTATAATTTTTTACTTATACTCTTTTCATGTGAAATGTCCTCCCACATTTCCTTCAGTTCTGTCTTTTCTTTTTTTGTGATGTAAGACGTCACATATCGAGCCACAGCAATAGAGTTGTCAGCAACGAACTGAATATCCATGTTAGCATTCCACATGGATAAAATCACTGGGTTGTAGTCGTTGATGTACTTGGACTCTTCATTTCTTTTTAAATTGTATGTATTTTTTGGTGATTTCCTCGTCACAGTATGTCGCAGAGAAGACATCAAATTATTTACTCTTCCTTTAGAAATCACTGATCGTGACATTTTGTGTAGAACTTGTCCTTGTTTCTGAATTTTCGACGACAGTACTTTCCACAACGATGGGATTGAAAGCGTAAAACCTGTTGCCTTAAACTGTTTTCTTCGGTAGTTTTCGGAACAGCACATGTTGAATATTCTTCAATGAAACTCATCACGGTGTCATCCGAATCAGTTCCAAATTTGGGTGCATCTTTAATCCATAACAACATATGTATGTGAGGAGCACCTCTCGCTTGATACTCCTTTCTCCAAAAGAAATCCAAAACCTCTCCAAGGGGAGGATTTTTTTTGTTGGTAATAAAAGACATCATGGCTTCAAATCTATGATTGAAATATCTGCATACATTCACTGGATCCAAAAAACACAGTTCTCCAGGTGTTTTGAATTCTATATTTTGTATGTTTCCATTTGCCTCTCGTAGAAATTGAAGTAAGTCGTCCCATGCATACTAAGCACAGCTAAGAGTGAGGAACCATGTAGGAGTTCCTAAGTTTCTTAGCATACATTTCAATTCCCCATGACGACGGAACCAATACTCGTTTGTACCACGCTGACATGCCATGAGATTGATTAGCTGAGATTTCAAAATACTGTCTTGCAGATTGACTTTCTCCATAAAGTCCCTCGCCGAAATATTTTGCAGATGTGCTCCACTTTTCAGTATATGGTTCACTGCATAAGAAAGCCCAGACAAGTCACTTTCATACAGTAGATGAAACAAATACGGAATGCATTGACGAAACCTTGGATCTTCAGCATATAATCTTAAAGTCCGGTATTCAGCTGCAGGAATTTGAACTGGTCGATCGTCATATCGTCCACCTCGACCTGTTGGAAATAACTGTGTAAAACAAAGAGCTTCCAAACTTTCTTCCCATACACTAATGGGACTTCCTTTTGCTGCTTTCATTTGAAACAAGTCAATTGCATTCCCCATTACTTCTTTGGAATGCAAAGGATGAACAGTATAATGTTCATATATTTCTTCACTTCTAGACACATCAACTTTTTCAATTTGGCCGGCTGAACAATCACTGTCCTCTTCTGTAGCTGTTTCCTCTGCTCCAACACATACATGTTTGTAGTACTCATTGTTTTTGACCAAATACAACGTTGCCTTTTTGACTTTCCTAACATCCACTAAATCTTGCCAGATTTTCTTACTCTTTGTCGGAACCCCATTAATTAGAATAACCAGAGGTTCCTCTTCCACTTTTTCTACACCAATTGTATCAATATTTTTCTTGAAATCTAGAGGCAAATAAACAACTCTTCCCTTTAATCCTCTCTGTAAATCTGAAGGAGGCAATTTCCCTATCTTAGGCTCCATGCGAACAATAGCCTGAAAAAGATGGACACATTGAATCAAAATAAATTCATAGGTAGTTAAATCCATTAATTCAGAAGGAATGTCTACCAACTCAAGATCATTATGAACAGCTCTAGCAGGCATACTGTTTTCATTTAATTTTTTAAAACAATAATTACAAATACGCTGATCAGAACTCAAATCAAAAGAATTCTCCACCAACAAATAAGTTGCAAAATCCTTCCATTCACTATTAATTTCCGTTTCACTTTTTGCATATAAATCAACTAACCTAGTCTGAATCTTATAATGAGTCCGTCGACAATACACACAAGTAAAATTAGGCCTTTCACTTGATTTCACCTTAAACTTGGTAATTTCCTGGTCAAACTTTTCTGTACTTGAAATCTGTACATTGTCTTCCACATTACCTTATATTACTGTGTCAATTTCTACACTGTCTTCTTTTTCACCAAAATAACAAAACTCAATTTCTTCACAAATGTTCTTCACATCTAATTGAGATCCATGCAAAAGAGCACTGTTTAACTGTTTAAGCTTAAGTGCTGGACTTTTTGCATAATACAACCTTCTCACTAATTTCCTCATTTTATTATGATGCACTGCTAACATCCTAAAATGATGAAAAACACTCTGAAATACTTTTCTAGAAAGACAAGCCAGTGAATGCCCATGCAAACCTGTGTTTTCTCTCACTCTGCAAGGATCTAAGTCTTGCAACATCTTCATTTTCTGTTTTAGACTTTTCTTACTATATGTACGTAAGAAATTACAAAGCAAATCGATTGAATCCTGTCGCACACTACAAATACTACTACACTTCCAAATGTACACTGGACCCTTAGTACGTCTCCCTAAAACTTCATCAGCTAACACCACTTCTGCATCTCTAGACAAAAGTTTCTCTTTTTCCATCGGACAGCCGTCTTTCACCTCATATGCTCGACCACTGGTGTCAACTGCATGAACCAAAACATTCTCCTGGAAGTAATTCTCCTCATTAAAAAATGTCTCACAACTTGAACTATGCATCCATTCTCCAGAAAAAACTTCACAAAAATTAGTCCGATTAATTATTCTTTTCCATCTACTGTTCAATTTGAAAACATCAATTACCTTGTTAAGTATCCTAATTCTATTGATTACTAAAATAAATAATTTTTTCTTAACTTCAAAAGCCTGATCAACAATCTTCTCAACGCTTTTCTTTTTCTTGTAAAAAGCAGCTCTCTGTTTACCTTTCTTAACATTTTTTAACAAATTTAAAACTACCCTATTGCGAAACATTCGTCTACGAATGTCCCTAAGTTGGGTTTGCCTTCTATTCCTATACATACTGTTCTCTCCTGCTCCAGTAGTAACATTTTTGGGGGGCCTCTCCTTCCTTTTCAAATTTGCTCTCTCCTTCTGTAAATTCCCATTAAAAAATTTTTTTTAATCTACATATGTTCCGAAAAAAAGACTTAGTTGTCTTACCAGGAGCTTTTTTTGAAGTATTTGTTGTAGGGGAGTGCTTTAATTCCGTTGCTGTTTTTGATTTTTTCCGCTTGGCATCTTTCCTTCTCCTCTGCCTTGAGGGCATATTTCCTTACTATTAAAATCTTGATTTCAATCTGTGGTAAAGAAAAAAATAACACATTATAGACCACTATTACTAAACAACAAAGCAATGACAATAAGCAAACAATATAAACACTAGTTTACAACATATCTGAGTTTATACCACAGCAACTATGTAACTAGGAGTAAGACAGAGAAAAAGAGCTAGAGGGAGTAATACAAAGAGACAGAGAGAGTCAGAGAAAGAAACAGGTAGAGGGAGTAAAACATAGAGAAGGAGTAAGACAGAGAGAGTGTATAATATGTTGTAAGACAGAGAAAGGATGTAATAGGGAGAGGGAGTAAGTCAAAGAAAGGGAGTAAGTCAGAAAAGGGTGTAACAGGGTGTAAGACAGAGAGAGGGTGTAAGAGGATGTAAGACAGAGAGAGGGTGTTAGAAGGGGAGAGGATGTAAAAGAGACTAAAACAGAGAGAGCCTGTAAAAGGGAGAGAGAGAGAATAAGTTTGAGAGAGGTTGTAAGAGGAAGTAAATCAGAGAGAGGATGTAACAAGGAGTAAGTCAGACAGAGGGAGTAACAGGAAGAGAGGAAGAGAATAAAAAAGTCAGACAGAGGGAGAAGAAATGTTGGTGCATAAAGGAATTGTATTTTGTAAATGAGTGAGGTTTCAGTAGTGTAATGAAATGCTTGTACATATGACCTGTGCTCTGGTTTTTTAAAAATGTTATTTAAAAAAAGATTTCGGGCACATGAATTGATTTTACATTATGGACAAGGATTAGATAGTATCTGCATGATTTAAAAAATATATTAGCACATTTCACAATCATGTCACCTGTGTTTTCTCAGATTAGTAAGCAGATTGTGCAGATGAGGTGAGGCCTGTCCAGGGGTGCAGAGGAGGTGAGGCCTGTGTCCAATAGTGCAATGGACAGGACTCACCTCCTCTAACCCCTAGACAAGCCTCACCTCCTCCGTGACCCCTAGACAAGCCTCAATGTATTAGATATAATAGATCATAACAGGATGCAGATGAGTGAGACTTGACCAGAGGTTCAGATGAGGTGAGGCCTGTCCTGGGGAGCAGAGGTGGTGAGACCTGTGTCTAAGAGTGCAGTGGACTTAGTTTCATGAAACCTCTCCCCCCCTGCACTCTTAGACACAGGCCTCACCTCCTTTGCACCCGTGGACAGGCCTCTCTCCCACTACACTCTTGAACACAGGCCTCACCTCCTTTGCACCCCCGTACAAGCCTCACCTCATCTGCAACCCTGAACAGGCCTCACCTCATCTGCACCCCTGGACAGGCCTCACCTCATCTACACCCCTGGAAAGGCCTCACCTCATCTGCACAATCTACTTCCTAATCTGACGAAACACAGGTGACATGATTGTGAAAGGTTCAAATATATTTATTTAATCTTGCAGACACTATTTATTCCTTCTCAAAAATGTAAAAGCCATTCATTTTCCCCAAAATCATTTTTTAAATAAAATTTAAGAAACAGTGCGCAGGTCCTATGTACAAGCATTCAATTTAACTACTGAAACCTCACTATTTCACAAAATACAATTCCTCTCTCTTGCAAACATTGATACCAAGCATTATCAAAAAACATGAAACAAACCAACAAGAAAGAAGCTCAATCTGCTTCCAAATCTGAGGTAACACAGGTGACATCATTCTCAAAGGTTCAAATATATTTATTTAATCATGCAGACACTATTTATTCCTTCTCAAAAATGTAAAAGCCATTCATTAACCCCAAAATCGTTTTTTAAATAACATTTTAGAAACAAAGCGCAGGTCCTATGTACAAGCATTCAATTTCACTACTGAAACCTCACTATTTCACAACATACAATTCCTCTACCTTGCGTATGTTGATATCAAGCATTATCAAAAAACATGACACAAACCAACAAGAAAGAAGCTCAATATGCTTCTTAATCTGAGGTAACGCAGGTGACATTATTGTGAAAGGTTCAAATATATTTATTTAATCATGCAGACACTATTTATTCCTTCTCAAAAATGTAAAAGCCATTCATTTACCCCAAAATCGTTTTTTAAATAACATTTTAGAAACAGAGCGCAGGTCCTATGAACAAGCATTCAATTTCACTACTGAAACCTCACTATTTCACAAAATACAATTCCTCTATCTTGCATATGTTGATATAAAGCATTATTGAAAAACATGACACAAACCAACAAGAAAGAAGCTCAATCTGCTTCCTAATCTGAGGTAACGCAGGTGACATCATTGTGAAAGGTTCAAATATATTTATTTAATCATGCAGACACTATTTATTCCTTCTCAAAAATGTAAAAGCCACTCATTTACCCCCAAATCGTTTTTTAAATAACATTTTAGAAACAGAGCGCAGGTCCTATGTAGAAGCAATTAATTTCACTACTGAAACCTCACTATTTCACAAAATACAATTCCTCTATCTTGCATATGTTGATATCAAGCATTATCAAAAAACATGACACAAACCAACAAGAAAGACGCTCAATCTGCTTCCTAATCTGAGGTAACACAGGTGATATCATTGTGAAAGGTTCAAATATATTTATTTAATCATGCAGACACTATTTATTCCTTCTCAAAAATGTAAAAGCCATTCATTTACCCCAAAATGGTTTTTTAAATAACATTTTAGAAACACAGCGCAGGTCCTATGTACAAGCATTCCATGTCACTACTGAAACTTCTCAATTTTACAAAATACAATTCCTCTATGCAGCAAAATCTTTTTACCAAGCATTATCAAAAAACATGACACAAAGCAACATTAAAAAACCACAATCTGCATCCAAATCATCTCTATAGAGCATACAAGTCTCTATCTATATTAAATGAATCATTACTTACCTTTACAAATGCTTTGGGAAATTGAGAACAGTGTCAGACACACACACCAATTTTTCTTTAGCAGAGCAAAAGGTATGCATTCCAGACACTGCAACCATGACTGGCACAGAAAACCTCTAATTCTACACACATATGCCTCATGTCAACTAATTAAAACGCTTCCCTCACTATTTTCAAACCAACACTCTTCCCCCCTCAGCCCTTTCTACCTGTTACCATAGCAACTCCCTCCTCACTGAACTCTCAGGTTTAAAAGTTTATTCTACAATCTTGCAAATTAACCCAGCAAGGATGTTTGACCTCTCAATACACCAGCTTATCCGGTGCAATGTTTCTTTAAATGACTTTTTCTTAACCATTCAAATGACTTATTTCACAGAACAGAACCATGCACCCTAACTTTCAGTATTTAACTATCTGAATCCACCAATCATTGCTTGTGATTCAAGAGCAGTGAAACTCCACAGTTATTTTTTTGTAAACTCCTACGGTTCCAACTGCCATTTCATTCCCACACTTCATCTGACTGCACCAGAACCTTCTCTCACCATGTATTCTGTCTGGATTATTGGACATAGCTACATCCACTGGGCTCAAAGGTATGCAGCTATCAGAAATTTTCACAACCTTTATTTACCAAATGTGGACATCAAGTGGATTGGCCAGAGAGGATTGAGATGTCACCAATTGATACCATTGGTGAAAACCTTTTTGCATCTGCCACACCCTGACCTCTTAATTGTGCACTGTGCTGGAAATGACTTGGGCACTTTGACTGGGGTAGGTCTGGAAATGCTTTTAAAGGACACCTTTGGTCAATTGATGGCACTTTTTCCACAAACTGCCTTCGTAAATTCCAATATATGTCAAAGACAGAAATGGAAGTGGTCCAACCAATTTTGTCCACAATTTGAGAAAGCACGGAAACATGTGAATAAATCTGTTTCTGCTTACATGAGAGACTATGGAATGGGTTCAATATACAACAATAACTTGCGTTACAACATGCAAGATATCTACAGAGGAGATGGTGTGCACTTCTCAGATGAGGGGAATAGAATATTCCTCCTGAATTTAAAACTGTGCATTGGAACTTACTTGTAGGTACCTAAATGAGCCACAGAACCCAAAAGCTCTTTTCAGGGCTACCCTACCTCTGATCACTCAAAATGATTATCTTACTCTAACTTTTGTCACTATTTTTCACCAAAGTACGCTCCCCGGTACGCTCACCGGAGCGCGTACCGGGCGCTCCCCCCGCGAAATTAAAAAAAAAATATATTTTTTTGGGCCTATATGGGCCTCCTAAACCCCCCTCAGAAAACCTAGAGGATCAGGGGGTGTCTACCCTGCTCCCTTTTACCCATTCCCAACGTTGTTTGTCCTCCATCTTGTGTCTCAATTCTACCGAAACACAAAATGGCGGACTCCCGTAGCGCTACCGGTGCGCGTACCGGAGCGGGCCCCTGTAAGCGCTCCCCAAAAATTCTGGAAGTTAATTTACATAAAAACCACTGGAGACACTTTCACCAAGTATAGAATAGGCCCTACTACATACCAGTCCCTACCATTTTCGCAAATTTGGTGGAATTCCATTGAGCCATTTGGGCTATAGCACTGTCTAAATATCCTGAGGTAAATTACATGACAAAAACACATATGAAAGTGTTAGAATTTACAACCAATTAAAATGTTACTTTCGTTTTGTACTTTTATGTGCTGACATTTGATTGGTTATGTACATGAATATATATGAAAAATGAGAGGGAAACACAGCCATTTTGACTAGTACTACCTGAGGTACATTTGTAAAGGATTTTCACTGAAAACTTCAACTGCTTTCACAAAGGTAGGTTGTTAATTTGTAAGGGGAACTATGTTGTGCACTTTAAGTTAATTTGGAAAAACGTTTTCTGATAGTTATTTACTGTCCCTCTGTTATAGTGATAGATTGAGATAGGCTTCTCTGTTATAGTTATGGATTGAGTTAGGCTTCTCTGGTATAATTATGAATTTACTTGGCCTTCATCACAAGCACTTTTTAATAGTTCTACTTCCTGCCTGAAAAAATACACTGCCCAAAGATAACTTCACTGTTAAAAACTCAGAAGTACCTGTCTGAACTTAAACCCAACAGTACCCTAACTCTACTGATATAGTTATGTTTTATGCAATTTACAGAAAGAAAATGGAAGGGAAAGAAGAGTCCAATAATATTTCTTTTGAAATTATGGTTGAGAACAATCCTGAAGAAAATATAGTTGAATTGGATTTCGTGGATGAGTCTCTGGACCAAGAATTAATGGACCGATTGGAAACAATAGAATCATGCAATGAACATTATGAGGAGATTCCAGACAATCTGATGTTGGAAGTTTTATTAAATTTTGAAAATTCTGAAGAATAAATGTATATTTAATAATTAAAAATTGTTTGAGACATTATTCATTTTTATATGTAATTCATGAAGTAGTACCAAAATGATTTTAGTAAGTTTGCTCATAGTTACTTTCTTTCTCCCACTATATTATCTCCAATGGCTATTTGACATCTCTTTTTCATCTCCTGCCTCCTTTCTCTCACTGTCTGTCTCTAATGCACCATATCACCGCCAATTTTGTATAGATTCAGAAGAGAGTAAAATGTAATACTTGAAAACATCATAAGGGAGCAGGGTAGACTACCCATGATCCCCTAGGCCTTCTCAGGGAGTGCTTAAAGGATCTGTTTCTGCTTTCCTGACAGACTATGGTATGGATTCCATATACCACAATAACTTCTGTAACAACATGCAAGATATCTACAGAGGAGACGGTGTACATTGAATTTAAGACTCTGCATTGGTACCTACATGTTGGTACTTAAATCACCCACACAACACAACAACTCTATTCAGAGCTACCCTACCTCTAAGCACTTTAAATTATTATTTTTCTGGTTCACTGGGTTCTCCCCATGGTACGCTCCCCGGTACGCTCCCCAGTGCGCGTACCGGGTGCTCCCCCCGCGAAAATTGAAATGGCCCCCACATCAAACCTAGGGGGTCAGGGGGGGTCTACCCTGCCCCCTTTTGGTCATTTCCCCCTTTGTTTTTGCCACCTCTTGTGTCTTGATCCTACCGAGACTCAAGATGGCGGCCGCTCCGGACTGTTTGGAATGTTGACAGACACCTGAGAGCCAATCAGCTTTCCGCTCGCAAACTCGCGTAGCGCGCTGGAGCACGCCCCGGTGCGCGTACCGGGCGCGCTTATAGATATATATATTTTTTTGAACCTAAATTACTCAAAATCCACTGGAGCACATATCTTGAGACATAGCAAAGGCACATCGGGCTACCAGTCCCTACAATTTTGCCAAGTTTGGTGGAAATCCATTCAACCGTTCGGGCTAAAAGTGAGTCCAACTGCCCTATGGAAATAAACATTGGGAAAACACGTTTTGGGACCCCCCTTTTATCTCGGCCCCCGCTTGACGAATCCCCCCCAAACTTTCAGGGAAGGAGCGGAGCGCAGCGAGGCAAATTTCAGGAGATTTTCAGGCAGATCCCTCATTTGACGCCAAAGGTATTCCCAATAGAATGTTGCGGATTCCCTATGGAAAACAATCCTAACTATAACTACCTACTGGCGACCGCCAGTAGGTATTATCTATATATATATATATTCACTGAAAAAGCCATAGGTTTCACACCAGTTATAGTTAGCTGGAAATTTTACTGACATAAAACCATTGAAATTCCCACGTTATAGTTAGTTGGACTCACTATAACTTGCGCGTGCAATGCACTGCTGATGACGTCACATATTACATCACTCATGACATGGTCAGTGACATCACTCATGACATCACTGATGACACCATCCAGTGAATGTGTGTCTTTCTGAAAAATAAATATTAGTGATTAATGTTTAAATGTTTAAATATATGTATTAGTGTTTCACTTTGTGTATAAGTAGCTGCATGGGTTGGTGAGTAGCTACATGTGTATGTACATGGGTTATTATATGTTTTTTTTAGTATCAGTATGAGTGTCTATATGGTTTGGTGGGGGTATTACTTAGCACATAGATGCATGATTGACTGACTCTCGGTTTGTATAAGTTTTGAAGACAGCATATGTGCAGGACTGTGTGGGTGAATGAGTGTGTATATGTGTATGTTAGTGAGTGAATGACTGTCTCACTATTGTCTTTATCAGTAACTACATATGTTTTAATCTAGTATATGTGAATATTGATGTATATAAGTGAGTTTATGTGAGAGTAAGAGATTGTAAGAGTTCCTGTTTAAATAAGTATGTGTTACTATAAGGGATTGTTTAAGAGAATAAATATGTTTTAATTTCAATAGAAGTAAGGTGGTAGTGTGTGTATAGCTCTATATGCAAATAAATGGATGTTCAATTGTTTATTTGCATGTGTGAGTATGTGTGTGAGTAACTTTTGGATGACTGTCAGTGTGTAACAGGATGTATAGGTGTATCACTACATATGATGAGTGAGTATATGTATGAGTGAGTATATTGAACTGTTTGTGAATGAGTAGATGTGTATATAGATGGTGGAATTACTGAATTGGTTGTTGTAACTGATATGGTTATCTCCATTTTTAAAAAATATTTTAGTTTCTATTTTTGAATATGTGTTTCAAGGGTTACATTACAGTGAAAGGAGGTCTGTCACTCTGTCACAAGGATGGTGTCATCAGTGATGTCATGAGTGATGTCACTGACCATGTCATGAGTGATGTATTATGTGACGTCATCAGCAGTGCATTGCACGCGCAAGTTATAGTGAGTCCAACTAACTATAATGTGGGAATTTCAATTGTTTTATGTCAGTAAAATTTCCAGCTAACTATAACTGGTGTGAAACCTATGGTTTTTTCAGTGAATTTAATAGGTTTTTTAAATGCTAATTCCTAACTATAACTGGTGTGAAACCTATGGGTTTTTCAGTGAATTTCATAGGTTTTTTTAAATGCTAATTCCTAACTATAACTGGTCTGAAACCTATGGTTTTTTTCAGTGAATTTCATAGTTTTTTTTAATGCTAATTCCTAACTATAAGTCTCACTTTATAAGTAAGACTGTTAGCCCTCTAGTTGTTTAGAACACTCTGGTACATTCTGTCATTGGGCTACAGCTGGGCTATATTTGGGCTATATTTTTTTTTTGTCTCTGGTGGCCATCTTTGGGCTACATTGGGCTACATTGGGCTACATTTGGGCTACATTTTGGCTCTAACATATATATATAGCCCAATGTAGCACAATACATATTTTTTCAAAGTTAATTTTCGTAAAAATCACTTAAGAATAGGGCTACCAGTCCCTACAATTTTTCCCATTTTTTTTTTTTGGGCGCTCCCGTTGCGCGCCCCGGGGAGCGCCCCGAAGAGCGTACTTCTATAAAGCGCCCCGGGGCGCGCTCCGGGGAGCGTCCCGTAAGCGCCAATATCGCGAACGAAAACATGATCGTGACGTATCGCGTAGCCGCGTCCGCGTGATACGCACGGCGTAAGCGCACCCGGAAGTACTCGCGCGAATACGATCGCGCAACGTAAACATCCGACGCGCTTACGCGACGCGACCCGGGGCACGCACCCGGGCGCGCCCGGGGGCACGTAGCGTAAGCGCGTCGGGTCATGTGACCTGAAAATAACACTTTTCATTGGTTCATAACAGTTTTGGTTTCATAATGATGAAGCCCCTAGTCTTGTGACCTGAAAATAACACTTCTCATTGGTTCAGGACAGTTTTTTTTTCCAAATGATGAAAGACCCCACCTTTTTTCCTTATTCTGACTTTGTCCTTTGACTGAGGAAGACCTGTTTGTACCTCTCTGTACCTTTTTGATCTTTATAATGGCTTCAGTAGCAGCAGCAGCTGGTGCCTCTGCCCCACCACCACCACCACAACAACCAAGAGGACCAGCTCAAGATTACATTGGTGGTCAACAAGAGGAGGAGGAGGAAGAGGAAGAGGAAGATGATGAAAGATGGCTGCCTGAACAAAATATCCCATACAAGCCCAAGTCACACATTGTATGGGAGTTTTTTTCACTCCCAGAGGGCAAGAAAAAAGTGAATGCGGCCAAGGTAACTTGCCTAATCTGTAAGGAAGAACTCTCAAGGGGCAACCCAAACAAAAACTATTCCTTTGGTAACTATACCATGATTCGACATATGACCCGTAAGCACCCTAACAACTATTCTTGTGCAGAGCTCAGGGAACTGGCCAGTAACCTCCCCCAGTCTTCAAGGACCACCTCCCAAAGAAACAAACCCACTTCATTGGGACCAGAAACATCAGAGATGATG
Organism: Lissotriton vulgaris; assembly: GCF_964263255.1. Classification (NCBI taxonomy): domain Eukaryota; kingdom Metazoa; phylum Chordata; class Amphibia; order Caudata; family Salamandridae; genus Lissotriton; species Lissotriton vulgaris. The sequence goes on from NC_141694.1 coordinate 805,491,654, forward strand.
CCTTGTATTCAGCCACGATTTGATGATTTTAAAATCACTTGTTCTGCATGTGGCAAGCTTATCGCCTATGGTGAAAAAAGCGTAAAGCTCATCGTCCTTGCAGGTGATAATCACAAGTGCCCCAAAAAGAAGTAATTTTTTGGGTTTTTTGTTTTTTTGCTCCAGTTGAGCCAGTTTCAATTCCCTTTTTTTTGTTTCTCCCCCTAAAAAAATACAAAAAAAGTATAAAACTGTTTTGAAAAGCCAAAAAAAGTACAAAATGTTCAAAAAACACAAAAAAATATAAAACAACAAAAAGAAGAAAAAAAAAGTTCTTTTTAGAACTACCTCCAATTTCTAAAAAAAGGCTTCATTTTTTAAAAACTCTGTCATTCTTTTTTCCTCATAGTACGCTCCCCGGTCCGCTCCCCGGTGCGCGTACCGGGCGCTCCCCCCGCGCAAAACGAAAAAAATATATATATTTTAAATGCCCCGCGGGGCCCTTTTATAGCCCCCACATCAAACCTAGGGGGTCAAAGGGGGTCTATCCCTGACGCCTTATGGTCATTTCCCCCTTTGTTTTAGCCACCTCTTGTGTCTCGATTTTACCGAGACACAAGATGGCGGACGCTCCAGACTGTTTCGAATGTTTACAGACACCCGAGAGCCAATCAGCTTTCCGTGCGCACCTCGCGTGGCGTGCCCGGAGCGCTCCCTGGGGCGCGTACCGGGGCACTGCCATAGAAATATATATTTTTTTGAACCTAAATTACTCAAAATCCACTGGAGCACATATCTTGAGACATAGCAAAGGCACATCGGGCTACCAGTCCCTACAATTTTGCCAAATTTGGTGGAAATCCATTCAGCCGTTCGGGCTAAAAGTGAAATCGACCGCCCTATGGAAATTAACATGGGGAAAATGCGTTTTGGGACCCCCCTTTTATCTCGGCCCCCGCTTGACGAATCCCCCCCAACTTTCAGGGAAGGACCGGAACGCCGCGAGGCCATTTTGAGGAAATTTTCAGTCAGATTCGTCAACCGGCGCCAAAGTTAGAATTTTGAGATTTAACATTGAAAAAAATCCTAACTATAACTACCTACTGGCGACCGCCAGTAGGTAATATATATATATATATATATATATATATATATATATATATATTCTTCCAAACACTTTGAGTTGACAAAGTGTGGCGCACACTCAAACTTATAATCAAAATGATTCGTTTATTTTGCTGCCACTGGCAGACATGACAAAAAATAAAAAAGAAATAAAAAAGAAATAAAAATGTATATATATATATATATATATATATATATATATGTATATATATATATATATATATATATATATATATATATATATATATATATATATATATATATATATATATATATATATATATATATATATTACCTACTGGCGGTCGCCAGTAGGTAGTTATAGTTAGGATCTACTTCCATAGGAAATCCGCAACATTCTATTGGGAATAACTTTGGCGCCGGTGGACGAATCTTCACAAATTTCTCAAAGTTCGTGGCCCGCTCCGCTCCTTCCCTGAAAATGTGGGGGGGATTCGTCAAGCGGGGGCCGAGATAAAAGGGGGTCCCAAAACATGTTTTCTCCATGTTAATTTCCATAGGGTGGTCGAACTCACTTTTAGCCCGAACGGCTGAATGGATTTCCACCAAACTTGACAAAATTGTATGGACTGATACCCCGCTGTGCCTTCGCTATGTCTCAAGATATTTGCTCCAGTGGTTTTTACAAAAATTTACTTTGAAAAAATATATATTGGGCTACATTGGGCTATATATATGTTAGGGCCCAAATGTAGCCCAATGTAGCCCAAAGATGGCCACCAGAGACAAAAAAAAAACAAATGTAGCCCAAATATCAGCCAGATGTAGCACAACTATAGCCCAATGACAGAATGTCCCAGAGTGTTCTAAAGAACAACTAGAGCGCTAACAGTCTTACTTATGACAAAAGTATGGCACACCTGAAGTCATCTTGATTGGAATAAAGTGTTAACACTTAAAACATTTAATTTGCAAAGGAACAAAATGAGGGGTTTCATTTTGCCATAGAAATTATGATTAGTGCTGAAGAAAGAAAAATTAGGGCACATTTTGAGTGACTTCTCAAATCCTCTTATATTTCATTAAAAAAATTCTGATATGCAGTCTCCCAAGATGGCCACCAAAGACAAAAGAGCCCAAATGTAGCCCAAATATCAGCCAGATGTAGCCCAACTATAGCCCAATGAGAGAATGTCTCAGAGTGTTCTAAAGAACAACTAGAACGCTAACAGTCTTACTTATGACAAAAGTATGGCACACCTGAAGTCATCTTGATTGGAATAAAGTGGTAACACTTAGTACATTTAATTTGAAAAGGAACAAAATTAGGGGTTTCATTTTGCCATAGAAATTTTATATATATATATATATATATATATATATATATATATATATATATATATATATATATATATATATATATATATATATATATATATATATATTCACTGAAAAAAACATAGGTTTCACACCAGTTATAGTTAGGAATTAGCATTTAAAAAACCTATTAAATTCACTGAAAAAACCATAAGTTTTCAAACCAGTTATAGTTAGGTGGAAATTTTACTCGCATAAAACCATTCAAATTCCCACGTTATAGTTAGTTGGACTCACTATAACTTGCGCGTGCAATGCACTGCTGATGACGTCACATATTACATCACTCATGACATGGTCAGTGACATCACTGATGACATCACTGATGACATCTCAAATGACATCACTGATGACATCATCCAGTGAATGTGTATCTTTTCTGAAAAATAAATATTTTTTATATATGTATATCTAAAGGTTGATGGAAGAATAAATGGGTAAATAAATGTCTAAATGGATGTGTTTTTTGTGTAAAATTGATTGGTTAACTGACCTATTAAATGTATCTTAGTTAATACATATATTAGCGAGTAATGTTTAAATATTTAAATATCTGTATCTGTGTCTTACTTTGTGTATAAGTGGCTGCATGGGTTGGTGAGTAGCTACATGAGTGTGTATATGGGTTATTAGTTGTTTTTTTGAGTATCAGTATCAGTGTCTGTATGGTTCGATGGGGGATATTACTTAGAGCACAGATGCATGAATGAGTGACTCACTATTTGTATGTATTTTGAAGACAGCATGTGTGCAAGACTGTATGGGTGGATGATTGTGTGTATGGGTGGGTTAGTGAGTATGTGTTTTTATAATTGATTGTTTAAGAGAGTAAATATGTTTCCGTTTCTGTAGAAGTATGTGTAGTGATGTGCATATAGCAGTATAATCAAGTAAATGGTTTATTTTCATGTGTGAATTTGTGTGTGAGTAACTATATGGATGAGTATTAGTGTATAACATGATGTATAGGTGTATGAGTATATATGATGAGTAAGTACATGCATGAGTGACTATATAGAACTGTTGGTGAATGAGTGGATGTGTATGTAGATGTTAGAATTACCTAATAAGTTGTTGTGATTGGTATTGGTTTCTCCTTTTTTAAGAACATTTTAGTTTCTATTTTTGAATGTGTGTGCCAAAGGTTATTTTATGCTGATAGGAGGTCTGCCACTTTGTCACAAGGATGTTGTCATCAGTGATGTCATTTGAGATGTCATCAGTGATGTCATCAGTGATGTAATATGTGACGTCATCAGCAGTGCAATGCACGCGCAGGTTATAGTGAGTCCAACTAACTATAACATAGGAATTTCAATGGTTTTATTCGAGTAAAATTTCCACCTAACTATAACTGGTGTGAAACCTATGGTTTTTTCAGTGAATATATATATATATATATATATATGTATAATTCACAAATACAAAAATTCCCATTCTGAAACGTGCACATTTTCTGACTGACATACAAGTGCAAGAGCTCTCTGACGGACAAACAAGTGCAAGAGCCTGTTGAATGACTAGAATATTAGGCACACACAAACGTATACATGCTGCATTGGCAGGAAAGAATTGACCCACAGATTGTGGATTTATGCTCAAAAGTCGGATTGGCAAGATGAAAGTCAAGGAGGGGCCTAGTGAGGATCGTGCAAAGTGAAAGACACAATGACAAACGTGTAAGTCGGGCTCAATTAAACCAAGTTGCTTAGAGTACTGCTCTTGCAATGATGTAGGCAAACCAGAGGCAGAGTCACAACCACTCAATCTTGAAATATGTTATGCAGAACAAACAGACCCTTCACCAGAACTCTAATTAAAATACACATGCCTCTTTTAGCTAGAAATAACACATCCAGCAGAAAAGAAAGAATTTAGAACAAAATGTCAGTGAAAAACACAATAACAACATGTCCACACAAGAGTGTTGAGAAAAACTCATATTAAAAAATTGTATTTTAATTAAAATTCATAATAATATAACACACATCCTGAATCAGGAAGACACATGTAGATGGCCACAAAAAATAACAACGGAGAAAAATTAAAGCAATACACATAAACATTTTAGAACGTAGAGATAGAAAGCCAACTAAAAATACAAAAAAAACAGTCAGGTTAAGGAAATATGGAGTCAAGTAGCCAAAAGAGAATGGAGCTTTGATCCTCAGTTTTCTTTTCCATAATGGCACTGTAATTACCATGTTTATGAAGAGTAAGACACCTTCTCGGCATTAGGAGAGAGACTCCCCACTCCGATCAAAAATTTATAGTAGGAACCATCTTCTCACAAGTTGCTGGTCCCCGACTTCTTGCACCAATACAAAGTCTTAGAGAGGCTAGCATAGCTGACACATTCCAGATACTGGTGGCTGAAATATGGATGACTGGGCAAAACAAGAATGTTCGCCCCCAGCCACCAGCATACTGAGAGGCTAGGCTGCCTCTGAGCTCTCTCCTGCACACACAGAAATTGTCTTGTCCGATCAGGCCATTGGCACATCTATGATGGAGGTAAGAACTTCTTGACGGCTCTTGGGGAGCGGGGGAGGGGAATGCAGTTTTTTGTTGCCCTTTTTTACAGTACAGGAGGCTAAGGAATCCAGAGAGATACCAAACTACACTCTGCCCTTGGCTTTCACGTCTGACTAGAAACCCCAGTCTGTGTGTCCTTGGACCAGGCACCTCAGCTTTAACAGGGTGGAGAAACTCAAGGTTCTCTAGCCTTTGCTGCAGCAGCTGGAATGCTATAATCTGAAAAGTGGTAGGAGGAGGGGAAACGGTGATGGGTTCGAAGACCATGGTGGACACTCTAGGGCTGAGAATGGGATTGCAGGCTGATGTAGGGTAAATTGCATGTAAAACATGGGAAATTGATTGAATTGTTTGATTTAGCCAGCATCAAATGTAGATGAAAAATGTCTACTGGACATATCAACGTTATTAAGTCATAAACAAAGGAAGGGTACTCATATTATTACCAGAATTGCAATTGGTGTTTACACCTAGTTAAAAGTTGTTGTGAACAATTTGCTTTCAAGAAACTCCTTTTACCAAAAATGTTAATGATAAACTCCTTCAGGTGAGATTTAAAGTTTTGCCTGCCACCAAATTTGACAGACTTACTAGAGAACTGGCTTCATTAGTTGGCGTTAGAAAGAGGTCTCTAGTTGACAGAAGCATGCACCCTGTCCATGTAGGGGCCTCCAACCTAAGCTGGGTAAGTCATATACACACTAAAAGATAACCTGTACTCACCCTCTGGTAGCTTGGCACAAGGCAGTCAGGCACATCTAAAGAGGCAATGTGTAAAGTATTTGTGCAACACACACACACTCACAGTAACACAATGAAAACACCACAAACATACTCCACACAGGGTTATTTCTATGTGCAAAACAAGACCTGAACAACAAAAATCCAATAAATAGAACCGGAGTTGTGAATTTTTAAAGATTACGTGAAAATATTGTGCATGATGTCATAAAGCACCAACTGGGGACATAGGGTTGTGCGAGACCGGGGTAAATCCATCGTTCAGACTGACCGCGAAGAAGCACAATGAAAAAGTACCTTGAATGGAGGCAGCGTCAACTTTGAAGACCAGATGCGAGGAGCAGAGAAGGGAATGCATCAATTCAATCCTGTGGAGGTAAACAATGCTTTGGTTATGATCTGCGCAGTCAGCGAGTCTTCATCGATGAAACCCTTTGGCGATGAAGGTGATCCATCATCGACAAGCCGTGCAGTCCTATCCTTATCCCCGCCGAATATGCGGTCTGGCGGGGATGAGGATAGGTGCTATTACGAGGCTGCCCCTAAAATGAAGATTGTTTCATAGGGAGACACTGCCCCCGAGTCCATGAAGCAAGATTTCTCACGCCAAAAACAACAACGTGACATAGGGAACATATGTATTAACAGCGCATGCTTTATTAGTAGCAGCGCTCACTTTATTTAATAATTTTTCTTCACTTTACTACTGTTTATTTCCTATTTAGGTACATTAGGAGTGGCAAAAACAGGGCTGGTCCCCGTGTGGTCCTGAAGAAGAGCTAGGGGAAGCTCGAAACATGTTGATCTTGCACTGTGGTCCAACCCATTATAGTTAGGTTCCTCAGTGCACCCCCTTTTTAGACATACCAACCTAGGAGCAAGAATACAATTTGTTGATGCCCACTAGCAAGGTATTTTATTCACTTTTCATTCACTCCCCAATAATTGCACTACACATAGTCTACCTACAATTGCTCCTATGTAACTCCGCAAGTCGCAGCACGCCCCAGTTTGTAGAGGACTGGGATGTCCCCAATGATGAAGCATGTCACCGTGGGGAAACCCTGGTGAGTGAGGGGACTTTTCTCCGAGGCTTTTTCTCTAACTTCACGAGTCAAGAGCCATAAATCTACGGAATAGGTCTCTGAACCTAAGACTTTGGGTTTTCTTTTGAATCTAATATTTTTTACAATCATTTTATAATACTTATTTTTATATGTTTGTAAGCTATACATTTAGTATTTAGATGTTCATATCATACGTACTTTTTTAACAAGGGTGTGCGACAACAATGTAATAATGATCCTTGTGTGAATAGCAAAAACATAGCCATGGTTGACATCAAAAGGGTGACCTAATGCTGTAGCGTTAAAGATTGAGGGGTGCATGTAGGCAGTCCCATGTTATTAACAATGTGGAAAGACACTTGCCAGGCTTTCTTATCTGTATTGGTGACATAAAAAAACGTATGTTATCTTTAGTGGAGATGCTTATGACTAGGGTTTGCAATAGTGTACAATCTTCTATTGTGTACAGAGGAACATGACTCATTGGGAGACCTAGTAGCGGCAGTGTATATGTAAACTTGTGGGTTGTCAAGCAAACAATCTAGTGGCACATACCTTTAGCGTGTGGGCAGGACTGACATTGTTGTGATACTTCCCTAGATGGATGAGGGGATGGGCACTAAACCTGGCCTCTGATGTTGGTCATAGCAATAGTAGACATAGGGTCTGGAAAAAAAGTAAACAATATGATTGTTGAAATGCAATGTGTTCCTGTGTATTAATAGATGGGCATATATCACTACTTTCATGGGTATATTGTATATGTGGTACTTCTCCATGAAAGTCTGTTACACATGCACTGTATTTGTCGGCCTTGTTACGTTTGTAAGGGATGCTGCATGTTGGTACCTGGAGTGATTTTGGCCAGCCTGATGTGTTTGCTCTCCAGAAGAGGCAGGCAATGTTGCTCTGGAGGGGAAAGACAGAGGATTGATCTGTTTTCGCTGCCTGTAACAACTGCCCCCTTTATTGTGGCAAATCTATGCTTGTCTCATCTTCTCACTTTTTCTCTCCTTCACTGTGGATAGTGCCACCCCAGTGCATTCACTGCATCAGCAGGATTGTCCTGCAACATAACCACCTTCTCATTCCCATAGAGGATGTGTGGAAGTAGACCAGGTATATGTTGGTAAACTACAAAGCTGACTATAATGTCTGCCTCTATTTGTGTGGAATGGTTTCTGCTTTGTGAAACAGTCTATATCGAAAGTGACACATAGCACCAAGGGAAGAGGGCAGGGCCCTTGGTTTAGCTTGTAATTATGTGCTTTAAATTGTTATTGTTGATTGGTGTGTGTGGTTCTAGTCAGTTGTAGTTAATTTCCTTTTCCCCTTTCAAAATGAGATGCACTATATGTTTAGATTGCATAATATAGTATTTCACACACATGACATACACAGTTGTACACACAAACTATAAACTTAATGTTATATATACACCAGCCTTAGTTTTGTAGCGGTAGCCTTACATATGTCCCCCCTCATTTGCATAGTTTTAAGGGGGCATGTTCACAAAGGTCTACACTTACAAGCAAATCAATTAATATTCTTTGTGAATACTATATGTTTAGAAACACAGTACTAGACGTAATTCAAAATGTGCGTGCATTTGCGATCACAGATTTACATATGTAAAATCCCAGGGCCGGCTGTAGTGTCGGTGGTACCTGGTGCAACAATCTTTTTTAGTGACCCCTCCTCCATGACCTCTTCCCTGGATTCCCTCTCTACCACCCAGCAAAAGCGCCCTTCATCTCTCCATAGCCCCTCTCTCACATATATTTAATTTGTTATAAAGCTGTACAAACCCACCCTGCTAGCCACATAAAATAGAGATCTGCTCTTTGCAGCAGCATATTAACCCTCTGCGCTACTGTATGTTGAGTCTAAATTCTTACTAGACAAAACTCAAATCTCTCCCTACAAAGAACATTGGGGCATATTATCAAGGGGGTTTATCTCCGCTTTTTTGGCTTTAAAAGCCAAGAAAGCGGAGATAAAATTATCTCCCTATTACCTAGCTGTCGCTAACACCAGTTAGCGACAGCTAGTAGGAGATAGCGACCATCTTGGGCCCCACTTTGCATGTTAGTGATATTTATCACTAATGACATGCAAAGTGGGCGTGTCAAGATGTTAGCGACTGAAAACAGTCACTAACATCGCTATCTCCTATTACCAACTTTTGGAGATATTTGCGCTAAGCGCGAATATCTCCAAAAGCTAACACCTGCCCTGAGCAGTTCTTAGCCATGTTATCCAATGGGAGGTGGATAACATGGCTAAGAGCATTAGCTCGCTAATGCATGAATATCGCTGACTTTTCAGCGATATTCATGCATTGCGGCCGGTTTTTATCGCATTTGCGATAAACCTTGATAATACCAAGGTTTATCTGCCGCAGCTCAGCGTTAATTTTTTCACGCTAACCAAGCAATAGCGATAATTGTCGCTATTGCTTGGTAATATGCCCCATTTATCGCAAGAGTTTTCTTGACATTTGTATTGCTGCCTGAAAGCTGGTAGCACAAGGTACTCTGCAGCAGGGGCTTTTGAATCATAAGTAATTGCTACCCCCCCCCTCCCTGAGATCAGCGCCCCCTTCCAGATCTCCTCCCAATGCTGCCGCACTGGTGTCACTGCCTTAAGCCGGCCCTGGTGAATCATGCTCACATATTGTTTGCCTCGACCAACTTCAGTGAAAATAAAGAGGTGCGCACATTTTTGATTGGAGAACTCCAGTAATTGACCCGTTTCCTCCCAAGGGATTTCCGAACTATCTCACTCATGGTTAAATTAGTAAACCCTCCCCATTTTAAAATCTGCATCAACCGTGTTAACTCATTCTTGCAGGTAAGGACTGAAATCCACAGGCAGATGCCTCAAATAAAGAGCGTTGAAAATGCAAGTTTAAGGGCATGGGGGAGCCTATAGAAAGGTATTTCATCTGTCTTGATTTACTTATTAATTGTGCGACTCCCCCCACCCCCTCCCCGGAGCTAAAATCCTCAATTCTTTATAGTGGGTCTAGCTGCTACTTATTAATTGCTATGAACTGTGATTTTATTGAAACAAAGTTCAGCACGATTGTATTGGCCGTGATGCATTGAAAATACCTCATACATTTTGCTACCAAGCTCCCAGTAGATTCAGTATGATCTCAAGTTAGGTTACGTTTTCGATGAAAATTCTGTATTTTCATAACGAATACGTTTAAAGCAGTGTGCCATGTGTTGCGGTTATGTTGTGCTACCTAACTTGCTTGTTTCAGTTTTTGTTTGGAATTTCTTCTTTTTCTCCTGTCTTTTCCACTGAACCTTCTTTCAGTCTCTTCCCCCGCAACTGGAGTGACACTGTTTGTAGTATATCTGTTTAATCTAATCTATGTTAATTGTTAAATTAATTAACCACCTTTATGAAGGATGCCCGATGTCCCTGCAAGGGACCCCCTGGGAGGGCAAACCCCGTAGTAGGGCGCAGGAAACCGAGGCCAGCCCTGGGGTGGGAAGGGGCGGGGAGGCGGGGTCACGCTAGTCAGGCCACCCCCCCCCTTCTCTGGGGGGTTATAGGTGAGCTCCTCCCCCTCGGCGGCCTCTTTGCTGCTGCCCCCTCCACCGTTGCGGTCGCAAGGCTGCCTCGCCAGCCTTAGGCCCGTTAGCCCCTCCCAGGCCCCTTTCCCTCACCCCACGACCCGGACGCGAGGCCCGCGATTTCAGCTCCCCTCCCTACCGCTCACCCGCTGAAAGGGGGGAAGTGGTGAGGGGGGTTTATTAATATTGTTTATGTGTCTTTCAGGTTGCAGGAGGTGTTACAGGGCGATCCCCCATGCAGGACAGGCGCAGGAACAGGACCTGAAGCCCCCGTGCAAATGCACAGCGATGAGTCATATATAAGCCGAGGGGCCCTTCTCGGGGACTTGGTTCAACGGCACCCCGTTAGTCCTTAGGGCGGTTGTAAGCCTGAACAACCGGGGGTTTGCTAATAACGCCCCGCCTGGATGGGCAAGGTGTGAGTTGACTCTCCCTTGTCCGGAGGGTGGGGCAGGTGGACGATAGGTCCACTGGTGGGAGGCTGGTGCCTCCCAGGATCGACACCTGGCCAGGGCCATTGTGTCCGCATCATTGGCTCAACTTCAGGCGCCCTGCCACGAGGGGTGGCGGGGCTTAGGGGGGTCGCCTGTCAGTTAACCCGCTCTGTTATTTGTATCACAAATAAACCTGCAACTTCTTTTCCCAAATTACTTGTCTGTGTATTATTTGGGCGGTGAAAGTTGTGGGGGGGGGCGAGGTGTACCGATGCAACTACTATGTTGTCTTTCGAGTTTTTTAAACTTCTCTGTTCGAGATTACTGACTGGCTGTGTTTATCTTGCTATTGTCCTGTATTGTAGTGCTGTTTAATAACTGTAGAAGACATATTTCGACAGAAAACATTTGACTGAGCAATATATAAATCAAAGTGTTACTTTTGAAGAGTACACCATGCAAGACAATGTTTAAAGTCAACATTTGTGTATGGTGCCTTTAATAACGATACAACGAACAATGGGCCATATTTATGGCAAAGTAGCACAGTAAGTCACCTTAATGCACTGCGTCACAGGCAAAGGACAGGAATGCACTGTATTTAAGGCATACAGCGCATTTGTTTCCCCCTGCGCTGCCGCACAATGGGGTACCTAGTGCCAGTACAGGCACCCTTGTAACAAAGTGCAAGGGTGCCTGCATTGCATGCAGAATTGTTTTTGTGCAGGAAGGGATACCTTCCTGCACAAAAACCATCCTTATAGGCATATTCCTCTATCTATGTGTGCTATAGAATGCAGCACACATAGAAAGAGGAATTGAAGAGCTGAAATAAAGATATTTCGCCTCGTTACGCCACTCCTGGGGAGGCATAGCTTTTTGGCGCATTACTCGGTATTGCAGAGGAATGAAACAAAGTGAGGGGTATATTCACAAGAGCGTGTGACAACTACCGCAAAAGTAGTGTAACGCAACTTTCAACATCGCTGCCTATCGCGGGAAAATAACCCTGTGTCAACATGGAACTCACAACGCGGCGGTAGCATGCGATAGACACCAGACAACACGTCAAATGTCCGCGTGAAAATCCACGCCACAAAAATGCAATACGCGAACGCTAAAAAACATGCATTGAGGCCAATCGGGGTACCAAAAGTACAGAAAACCAGTCACAGGCATGCAAATTTCACACGTCTGGTGGGACAATGCACCATAAAAACCACAGAAACAACACACCAGAAACAAGCCAAAGCATGGAGCAACATGGATGCCCCCTGACCCAGTGAAGAGGCCAACTCGCACCCCACAACCCCCATTGACCACCAGCAAAGAACAACGGGGTCAGTGAAGGCCAAGAAAAAGAGGGAGAGGAAGACGGGGTGCAGACCGCAGGAAAACAAGACCAGCGTCACAGAGGTGACAGAACACTACCAGCAACTGACCCACAAGCAGACCACCTGGAATGCAGTCGGAGTGCCGAGGAGGCCATGAGGCGCCGGCATGACGTGACAACGTAAACCAGGCACAGACCCGTTGCCAACAGGAAGGCAGCAATTGCGACAGGAGGTGGCAGTCCAGCGCCAAAGGAGGGGCAAGAGGAAATCCAGGCCACCATCATCAGTGTGGATACGTTGCAAGGAGTAGGGAGTACGGACGGCTCAAGTGGACCTGACACAACATCAAAAGGGAGTGCAACGAACAGGGACTGGGGGACAGGGGGAGATGGGCACAATGGCACCCATGCACAACGAGCTGTAGCACACTGCACACCCACAATGACCCAGGATCATGGCCCATATCCATTTCGCACACTGCAGAACACCACATCGACGACAATGTGGTATAATGCCCATAGCCGACACTGCAGAACAGAGGACACAACTGGCTCCGCACATGCACAGAAACATGCCTACTACATCTGAGAGAGCCGGAAACTGTGAAATGGAAATGTAAGCGTACAACCTCACATCGGTCATGTAGTCCAAATGTACACTGTCCCGCAGTAGAATCCAGCACCTCGCAAACAGTCACAATGTACATTGCTATACAGTCTGCATGCAAACCAGCAAAATGCGCCAACATACATGTCAACACAATGTCAACATGCATCTCCCCTTCACATTGCAGAGGGGCACGCAACACCTTCAGCAGACCACAGAATATAACACATCTGTGATGCCAGAGAGGACCACCACACCGTCGACAATGATGCCCTAAAACATCCCATGGATATCCCACGCAACCCCCTACCAGGACCTGGCCAGCCAAGCTACTCAGAGGAGAACACTGAGGCTGTAACAGACCACACAGCAGGAAGCACCAGCAAGCACAGCTGGCTCACAACACTTCACCCGCCCACACATGGCACCCCAATGCCATATGTAAGCGCGCCAAAAGGAGGTGGCCCAACAGGTGCTGTGGGGGCCGAACCCATGGAATGCGAACTAGGACACATACATAGGTATCTATCACTCTTCAGGGCCCACCCACACCCCACTATGGAGACCCACACAGCCATAGAGACACATGCAGATGCACACTCACAGTACAAAACCACCCCCAGAGGCGCTCAAATAGCTGTCACACACCCATGTTGACTCTGCGTACGACGGCCATGGCCACGCCACTTATGAATAGAGTGGGTGACGACAAAGCTACATGTCCAAGCTCCAACCCGCTGCCTGCGGTGACATGTCTGCATCCGATGTACACAGCACAATGTAATTTTGTAGGGCTCAGGGCCCTCATGCATACAACAAGACCACAGGGACACACGCATATATCATGTTGAACTGGCTACTTGCACATGCTCCTGGCCCCTTTATTGGCAGGGCAACATGTACAGTGACGCCTGTGCTGGATGTGTGTGGGGTGAGTATAAGCCATTCAGCACTGAATGTCTGGTGCTGGCAACCATTTGAACATTGGACACCAATGCAACGGAAACAGAAAACACATGCTGAGCAACATGGAATGAGCCGGAGAAAGTCTAGAGGACAGCCAACATGCAAACAGAAGTGTCTGTGAGTAGCAGTGCACTGGGGTTGGGACACCAGAGATGAGCGCGCTCATGTGAAGAAAAAGTCTTGGATTGTGTTTCTTCTATATGTTCCAGATGCAGATGCAGTCGGGTGTGTTAGACCTGCATCATCTTTCCCATCAATGTCTCAGGTTGAGGTGACATAGCTGCTCAACCGCTCCACAGCACAAAACACAATCAGCAACGGACAATGGCCTGCGGTGCACTGAGTCACTGTCGCCTGGAGTGCTGAGCAGGGTATCAGGCCGATGATGGCATCCACGACAGGTCTGAGCAACTCCGTAAGTCTGTCAGGACCACCGCTTCGACAGATGGCGGCATGTGCCTCCTGGGGTGATGCGACATCCGGGCCGGTCTGGAGTCGCTTTGGTGTTTGAGCCCTGATGGGACGCATTTGGGCCCAAGACTGCGTACAGCACAAGGCCACAGAGAAATGGCGCTGATGACCCCAAGGCCAACGCTTCAGGGCCATCCAATATCTCAGAAGAAGGGGACACGACCCGAACCAGCACAGAGGTAGTGGCCCCGGATGCACTGTGGCCGTCACAGGCACTCAGCCACGGGACGGTGACTTGCAGTGCAGTCAGATGGGCCATGCATCCTGAGCGGGTCCTCATCAATGTCTGAGGTTTCTGTTGCAGAGGAATGCGGGGGACAGTGGAAGGTGTCCTCCAGGGCATGATGCGGAAGGTTTGATTTTATCCGGAGGCAGCAAATATTGGGGTGGAAAGCGCAGGCCTCGTTTTCACCGCCAATTCGATATCAGCTACATGAGGATGAAAACTAGCCCCTAGTCCACAGACTCAGTGGCCACCAATGTATGACCAGTGAGTGTCTATGAATGTCCGGGAACAGACTTAGTGGCACCGGGGCTGAGGGGAGATGCAGTCTGCGATGATGCCCGTACACTGGTATGAACTCCGCCATTGCTAATTCAAGAGTCTGTGAGCTACAGGACTACAGTGTAGGCCGGAGGCAGCAGAGTTAGTGACACCAGGACAGTTGTCTGTAGTGTTCAATCACCTCCGTAATGATGATCCTTTTTTTCAGCTAAGATGCAACGAGTCATCCTCTTACGCCTCTCCTTGCGTGCATTGATATGTAATCTGCCTTTGCATAATTGATGTTCAGTTCCAGATTTGTGACCTACTCAAGCGCAGCCTAGGCCGAGAGCAGAAGAGGCCAGAGGCAGCAGCAGCACGGGCCATTCACTGAGTGTCGGCGGCATAGGTTGGCGGCCCCACCAGCCTGCGTAGTTCAGGTTCAGTAGCACCACGTGTTCGGTCACCTTCATGACTGTGACCCGGCTTTCATCCTGACGGAGCCACATCTTACTCTTACTCCTCTCCATGCAACCACTGGTCTGGACTCCGCCATTCGTGATTCGCGACCAGGTGCTGGACGTGAGACCTACTGGTCCGCAGGGTAGTCCTGGTCCCTCATCCACGTGTTGCCGGCTGGCGTTGAACAGGATTTGTGGCACCATGTGTCACCGGCTGGCGTTGAACAGAGTTTGTGGCACCACGTGTCACTGGCTGACATTGAACAAGGTTAGTGGCACCTTGTGTCACAAGATGCCCATATGGAACTATGCCTCTCTGATCGGGGGGTCTGGTGCTGTGGGCACTGGCCCGGATTTGGGGTCACTGCCATGCAGGACCCAGGATACAGTTTCACGTAATGGACCTACTGTGCCGAAGACGACGCCGGTGTAGTATGTGAATGAGGAAGGAGTAATCTGGGCCAGCATCGGGGGGGCAAGCAGTGGTCTGAGAGTCTGGCAGGGTCACAGGCCTCAGGCTTGGAGCTTACACAGGCACATGGTGGGCCCTCCTTAACACACATCGGTGTCGGCAGGTGATCAGTGTGGCCTGGCTGCGCTGGGGCGGGCCTGACGGGTTCGTGGTCCAGTGGACCGGGGTATGACAGGCGCACAAGATCGCATGCAACTCTGCTCACGAGGACGGCGTCGACCTCATGGCAGACTGAAAGGCGCTGCCATGGCAGAGAGACGTAGGGCTTTCTGGAAGAGGACCATGCCCAGGGCTACGTGCTTTTTATTCACACCCCTACGCTGGCCTGGAGTACGCCGTGTCAACCCACTCTGCTCACACTTACGGGGGGCGTAACAGGCAATATATCTACGAGGACCCCCAGTGGATGGATGGGGTGACATGGTTGCGTCCACTGTCCACTACACTCCATACTCCAGATGTGTATGTCGCCGTGGATATGGGTGTGTTCAGCATACTGCGGTTTGTCCAGCACATCGCCGCTACTCTTGGCATTGTGTACTTTCCCAATCATGGTTCTACTGCATCCTTCACACATGCCTGGTTGCCACCTCTCACCACATTTGGCTATTGTGTTGCTGAGGTGCCATGCTGTTGATGGCTCTTGTTCAATGCTTACCAGGGTTACCTTTGTAAGTTATTCTGTCGTGTCTGGTAGGTGGGCATGTTGTTTTGCATGTTGGTTGTGATTGTGTGACCTGTGCATAGCCGGAGTTGTGGATTGGTTGGTTGTGGAGTTGAGGTGAGTGGGGTGTTAATTTGGAACTTACCAAGGAGCTGCACATTTCCCTTGGTGCCATCCTGGGAATGCTGTTCGCTGATGGACTGTCGGAGGATGAAGGAATCATGTACACTGGCTGTGTATTTGGAGGCGACATTTGTGGAGGTCCCACTGTGTTCCGATGTTGCCTGCACATTGATGTGTAAAGTGTGCTTCCTGTTGCAGTGATTGTGCGCTGTGTCACTATGGGGCACAGGTAGGACATGTGTGCTGTGGATTGCCCCCAACACATGCATGCATCCGGCTATCCTGCGGATTGTGCGCATTGTTTTGGACGTATGGGGTCTGGGGTGCCTGGTGATGGTGATGTCCAGGACAGGTGTGGGGGACTTTGATGTGGCTGGCTATGAGACTTCTCCAACTCTGGCGGCTGTTGGTTGGGTGTGCCAGGGGCCAACAGATGCAGCACAGCCAGCAGCTTGGTGTGGGATGAGATGTTGGTTGTCCGCTGTGTTGATGCCGTAGACCTGTTAGGCGATGATGGTCAGAATACGTAGAATGGTTGTCCCTTTCAGCCTATAGTGCACAGTGACATTGTTAGATGTTGGGTCTGTGAGACAGGTGCGTTCCCTGGGGAGGCAGCTATCTTTGTCTGCACTGCTTCTGTGGTCGTCCGGGGGGGTGTTCTAGGTGGGGGTTGGGGTCTTGGGGTGGTGGCGGTTGGTGTTGTGGCCCTCTTGGGTGTCCTGGCTGTATGATGAGTCGCTCCATGGCATCTGTTGCCCTTCCGATGACACCCTGGTCTGGGCTCCCTTTTGTGGTGCAGGCTGCCATCCAACTTTACTCCAGGTCAGAGCAGGTGTTAATTTCCTGCTGCTAACGCACCTTATCACATGTTTTGTGTACTTATCGATGATCTGGTTGGTCGTTGGGAATAATGAGGTGTGGTGTTGTTGCAGCTTTTTGCAAGGGAACGCCTACTCTGCATCTCATTAGCGATAGTTGCGGGGGTCCTCTTTGGCAATGTTTGTTGTGGCTGCTATCACGGATAAACTGGTGCTGTGGGCTGTTAACACCAGCTTGTGAATGTGGAGGTACATTTATCACGACTTTGACTGCGTGAAAGTGCAATTAATTTGCTGATAGCTCCTTGTGAATATGCCCCTGAGTTGCACTGCGCTGCATTATTCCGGATCTTTTAAGCCATTCAAAGAAATTACTTACAGATTCCGTTGCTCTTCCACCATGTAGTGTGGTGCAAGAACAACGCCAACCGGGTCATAAATATGGCCCCATGTTTCTACTCTACTCTTGTTTTCACCAAACATTTTTTAATATGTGATATTATTCATCTTTAGTTTCCATCAATTTGGTCAAGGTCAGTCTGGCCAGACTGGGAATCTGGCTTTTCCCAGGAGACTGGAAGGGTGGAGGCCACTTTTGTTACTTGGGGCCTGTTTTGTAGCAGTGCAGCAGTTTTAAAAGTACTGCAGAGTTCCTTGTATCTCCAACAGTTTTCAGGCAACAATAAAAGTGCCAAGATAACTCCGGTAAATAATGTACCCGCTGGAGAGAGTTTTGTCTAGGGGCAGTTTTGACTCATCTAAAGTAGCACAGAGGGTTAACATGCCTGCCTCAAAGAGCGTGTATTAAGAAGATCACAGAAAAGTATTTATGTGCATAGCTCAGTGGTTTACCGCTTTTGGACACAGTGATCATTTTGTTTCATAAATTACATCCCTATTCTAGTTAGAAAGTTAGTTTTTTCCCAGTCTTTCATATCCTAATTTTGCTAAAAAGGGTTTGTTTGTGTAGATATACATTCGTTTTAAGTTCAAAGAAAAATTTTATTGGGTAAAGGAAGAGAAAACAAGGTATCAATATAAAGTACAAAGATAGCATGAAGAAAAGCAGTAGTAATCAATAAAAACAATACAACAATATCAATAGTAAGAGCTAATCATGGGCAATAGAATCAAACAAGGGAAAAGTAGCGATTCAAAATATGACTATGCAAAAATAAAGGTACACAAATTGATAATGAAAGAAATGAGAAATGTAAAGGGCATTTAAGGGGATTTGGAAACTTCCTGTTGGGACGGTTGTAAATGAAATGTGGCAGATGCATCAAAGTAGAGTGTGATAGGAAGCCATAAGGCCATACGTTTCATAGCCATATGAATAGGAAAGACGAAAGCAGTGTCCAGCCTGTGATTGTGGCAGACATTGTACCACCAAGCTTTGAAGAAAATATTAGAGAAGTTTTTCCAATTAAGTGTAATTTGCTGAAATGCAATGGCTAACAGTAAAACAACAATCTGGACATTAAGTTCAACATCATCCCAGCATGGAGAGAGACTTCCCAGGAAAATGTTGGTGTGAGAAAAGGGAATGCGAGTGCGGAAAATCACATTGATTTGGGCCCAGACTTGTAACCAAAAATCATGAACTGATTTACAGAGGAACAACATATGAAATAAAGTTGCTTGTGGGGAAGAGCAAGACCAGCAAAGATCTGGAGAAGCTGTAAATCTCTTATTAAGGTCAAATGGTGTAAAAAGGAGTCTATTATAAATGAAGAACAGAGATTGCGTTAGTGTCGCCGCTCTAGATGATTTGAGGATCTTAGTCCAGATTTTGTCCCATAAAGGTATCGGCCAAGATATAGCAAGGTCATGTTCCCATTGTTCCTCTACTTGAGATTTGAGTCTGGCAGAGTCTTTAGCATGAAGGTATTGGTAAATAGAGGAGGCTTTGGGGGTGGTGCGCAGGAAGGAGTGAAGACGTGAAATAGAGGTGGAGGTCGTGGGGGGATTGTGTACTTGCAAGAGACGGGTGTAGGTCGTCATCACAGCCTCCTTGAGCAAGTAGATATACATTTGTATTACTAAAGTCAGCCCTAACCACTGTTACGTTCTGAGTCCTGAGTTTTTGCTTCCCCAGACCAAGCATTCTAAAACAAAGCCGACTTTCATGGATGACATGTGAATCCTACACCTTGCAGTCCCCTTTGTCTTTAGTAACATTTTCTATACTCTGATTTACCCACGTATTATTCATTGTCTCTGTATGTGTGTGTGATGTAAAATGTTCCAACGCCCCACAATGGCATGAGAGGTGAAATAAAACAAATGAAATACATGTGAGAGAGGGTCTGTGGAGGGATGAGAGGCTCTGTTGGAGGGTGATATTGAGGGAATCATTGAAGAGCCCAAATAAACATTGCTGTACCTGGTGCACCGTAAGGTCATAATTTACTGTGCTTTGACAACTACTACAATTGAATCTATAATGAAAAATGTGTTGTAGAATGCACCATTTTTGCCATTTCCCCCCGTTTTCTTGGGGGGAACCCCCCACACCCTCCTTGTAGTGATCAGGCACGCTCCTGCTCTTGATCACTATGCACCGTATGGGGACTGATCTGACAACATTTGCGAGGGCTGCTTAGGATTCCCTGTCCGGCCCTGAATTGGTAACAGCCGTGGTCCATGCAGGTAAGAGTGGTGGAGCTGGGTGGGGGGGGGGGGAGGGGGTAGATTCCGACAGATGCCGCCGAAAGGAAAATGTATTATTTATTTAATTTTCCCTCATGGTTGTCTGTCGAATCCCCCCAACCCAGCCTCACCGTTTTTACCTGCATGGGCCACTCCTAATTGTTAATATCTTTGTTCAGTGCAATGGGAAGTGTAAAGGTAATCTTCATTGCCTTTTTACAGCTTGCAGCGTAGGCCAATCGTTCTGTACTCTTTAAAATAATCTGCAAATTAAAAAAATGCTCAAGTTCCTTTGAATCTGCAATTCCATGCACAATTGCAGTACATATTGCATTCGAACTGCTACTGATATAGGTTTTCACAAGTGTTCTGAGAAACCTTTGCAAATAAACAGATCATGGAAAACTGGAATGAAGCTCATAAGCGTGAAATACCTTCTTCGTGAGCATAAATCCGTGGTAATGGTAAACCTTTCGAACATTGTTATTTAAAGGACTTTTTGCACCAAACGTCACCGTACCTTAGACCACTTAATAAGCACCTAAGGTGAAATGCAATCACTGTGAAGTTGATTCATGGTTCAAGCATCAATTTTATTTACGTTGTGCCTGTTTCATAGTTATGCCATGAAACAATAACAGGAATACTTGACATTTGAACATTCTCACCAATATTAGTTAAGTTTAGCAATTTTAAACAATTCTAAACAGATGTCAGGTTACATTCAGGATGGAAGAAACTAATTTTCCTAATGGTTATAATCACAAAACAGCAGATTACGTAGGCTTAGTTGTATACAATTAGTGCCAGATGGTAATCACAGCTGCTTAGCTTTGTGTCTATACATTTGCCTATGCTATGCAACTTCGTATCACTTTATGGAAAACAAAGGCTCCATGGCAACAATATGCAGCTGCAATTCCAGACATCAGGCGTGTACTCTTTATCTGTGTAGATCAATTTCTGGTAGAGGGCCCGAGTCACAGAGATGAGATTTTTTTACTGTGACTTAATGTATTTTACCTTAAATGTCAGGAGTGATCCAAAACTACATGGCGGGTAAGACAAAACAACTCGCACACATGATTTTTGAATGGCTCAATTACTTACTCCCCCACCAAGTTGTGTGTTCCTTATTCAAAGTGCTTTTTATTTCACATAGTTGCACCAGCCTCAA
Source organism: Lissotriton vulgaris (assembly GCF_964263255.1). Classification (NCBI taxonomy): domain Eukaryota; kingdom Metazoa; phylum Chordata; class Amphibia; order Caudata; family Salamandridae; genus Lissotriton; species Lissotriton vulgaris. Next base: position 805,512,691 of record NC_141694.1, read on the forward strand.
AAATGACTTTACCTTCCCCTGACTGTCCTTGACAATAAATACGTCAAAGTTAAATTTACTAAGATGGGAATATCCTTTTTGTAAGTGCTTGCTCTACTAGAGTATAGGAAAGCATTTTTTTTCCTCAGCACACATCTAACCCATGGGTTCGGCACTCATTTACTTGTTGTGGTCTCATTATCTCATCTCAGTGGCTAAACTCATCATATGGCATAATCTGAGCCAACAGTCAAACAATATGTGGATGACACGGAGATTGTAGTACACCTGGGCCCAGATTTACAAAACTGTCACGTAACGCAGCACACCATCTAAACATACTGCGTTGTGTTGCGTGACAGGAAGAGAGCAGGAGAGCACCAGATCTACAGAGATATGGCTCTCTCCTCCCCTCTCCCTAGTACCGGCACAGAATGTTGCTGCCGAGCATCAAGCACACACCTTTGGTCTATAGTGTAAGGGTGCCTGCATGAGTCTACCGTAGGTTTTGTACTGGAAGGTTCCCCTTCCAGTAAAAAATTCTATGCTTGGACTTAATTTAAAGCTTTTCCTACTTTGTGTGTGTGCTGCACAGTGCAGGACGCATGCAAAGTCAGAAAAGTACGCCTCCTTTCAAATGACAGTACTTTTTGGTGCAAAACGCTGTCTACTATTATTAGTAGACAGGGTTTTGCATCAAAAAGCATGGGCGGTTGCATGGGAATACCCATGTACCACTCCCTTGATGCTAAGTAACGCAAAGTAGTGCTTCATGCTGTTACTTTTAGCCTACTTTAAAGTGCAAAAAACATTGGTGTATTTGTATAAGGACTGGCCAAAACTACCGTTAACACTAGTTAGTGGCAGTTTTCTTACCGCTGGAAACTATTGCCCTGTTAGCGACGTATGTACAAGACGTCTCTACATGGCGATAGGATCAGCTGTGAAAATTGCTGCTAAAGTTAGCGTCATGGAGATAGGAATTCTGGCATTGGTGGGCGAAAGCCAACGAAAGGCCCTTTGGCGGCAAAGAAACGCACGCTAGTCAGCCCAGCGTGAGTTTTTGTTACTCTAATGGAAAAAATAGCCTATCAGTCGACCTCCGATAGAAAATAGTCAAAAAAGACAATGAAATGCAGAATAGAGCAGCCAGGGCCAAGTGCAGCACACATCAACAACCCCCTCAAGCCACCCAACATCCAGGATGACCAGGATGAGATCCTGGATGCCACACTGGACCTGCGCCTGGAGCCTGGATGCCTCGCTGGACTTGTGCCTGGAGGCTGGATGCCTCGCTGGACCTGCATCTGGAGCCTGGATGCCTTGCTAGAACTGCGCCTGGAGCCTGCATGCATCGCTGGACCTGCGTCCGTAGCCTGGATGCCATGCTGGACCTGCATCTTGAGCCTGGATGCGTCGCTGGACTTGTGTCTGGAGCCTGGAGTGGGATGCAGAGGAGCTGTGGAGTCGAGGGGCCGTGGCGGTAGACATTGAGGCACAGCGATCGCCCGTACCTGGTGGTGAAGTCTGGATGGTCACATGGAGACATATTGCTGACCTGTGTAAGAAGAGAGCCTTGCACCCCTTGGAGCTGTGAATGGTAGAGGCGCTCCTGCACACCTATGTAGGGAGGACTACTACGATCCACCACTACACCGGGGTGCATGTAGGAGATTACTAACAGTGGGCGGCACCTCTCTGCATCACAGGCCGGATTATGTTGCACTGACCGGACGGCGTGGAGGGTGAGGCCCCTGAGCTGCACCAAACTTGTGTTGCGGAGCACTGCTATTTCACACCTAAGAGGGCCCTGCTGCATCAACTGCATCAGGAGGTTCACCAGCGGACTTGGCGGCAAATGCTGTGCCCACGCTTGTGAAATCCCACCTGGCTCAGGCGCCTGCTGGCTGAGTCATATATTTTGAGAGGGTTTAGCGAATTGCGCTATGGTGTCAATGTCCAGGTAAGGAGAAGGTGGGACACGTAGTGGAGGAGGCCCAGGGGTCAAGTCGCCCAGGCCTGACACCTGTAGATGATGCACCTCCAGTGTCGGCTTATCCGCTATGGCGGAAGAGCATCGCCCACTGCTTCCAAGCAGTGCAGGAAGAGCAACAATGATCACATGATGATAACTTCCTGATGTTATCGTGCTATGTTTCCTTTGTGGGGGGAGGGTGAATAGGGCTGCTCCATTCACAGAGCAGGGCAGGGGCAGAGTGGCATGCCCACTCAAGTGCGCAGTGACTGGTTGGTTGACCCGCTCAGGCCGCACAAAGCAGTCATGTGCACTGCCCTGTTCACAATGCAGGCTGTATTACAGCCTGCATGGAGAACATGCCCACACCTCCAACCCCTGGCTGAACACCTCGACCCTGCACCAATGACCAAAACCAACGCTGCATTGCAGCATTGTGATTGCCTTAGGGAAGTGAGCCTGGCTGCCTACTTTGTGTTCCTGGAAGCAGACTCAGAAGAGCAGGAGCAATGAAGACACAGGACCCGGCCTCAAGGTAAGATTTCTCTCATCTAAATATTTAGGAAACAGCCTTTACTGCGCAACCATTACACCGCATGCCATCACAAAAAAGGTGTGCAGCAGTGGGTCGAAGGTGTTAGATTTAACTCCAAAATCTTCCCTACTGTTGCACACACTGGAGTTGGAATAGAAAATTAATCTATTCCAACTTCCAGCACTCCCCTGGCTGAAAGTCGATGTAAAGGTTGGTGTTGCAATGGCATGTGATGTAATGGCATGCGTTGTAATGTCACATATTCAAATATTTACAATGCCCACTCACACACACACCCCCATGTCCATGCCCCATCCAGTGTTCTATTCCACGTTTCACACCTCCCAGCTGTCCAGTCACCACTGGGCCATGCGCAGTGGGCGTACCACTGGTGTGCCAATGGTATATTTTGAGTTACGATGCATACCGTTATATTGCATTCCATCACAAGGCATACTAATACTAGGCATATTGCAACAGTAGGGAAGGTGTCGGAATGCGGAGATGTAAACATTACTATTCCCACTTCTGTGGGACCCTAAAAGGGCAAAACTAAAACTACCCTTGTACCCCATAGCATACCCTGAACCCTAAAATGCATCTTTGAGTCCTCAAAACACACCATAAAAATCATATTTGACCCAAATGTACACCCCAATTATCATATTTGACCCAAATGCACGCCCCAATCTTCATGACTGACCCCAAAACACACCCGAAATTTCAAATTTCACCCTATAATACACCCCACATTTACTCTCCAACACCCACAACCCATATCCACCCTAAAAATCCAAAATACCCCATCACTGACCTCACAATGCGTTGTAATGGAATGCGATGTAAAGACACCTACGTTGTTGGATTTGCATTCTAAAGGCATTACAATGTAATGCCTGCATTTTATTGGATGTCTCCCATGCCAAAGACAAGCCATAGGCAGCCCCAGGACAGCGCTCTGCACCAAGGATCCTTCCTCTTGGACACTCACCCCTACGGCACCAGCACCCTCCTCCCATCAACCCTGGACACCAAATCACCTGCCAGAAGCAACATCTGCTCTGGACCGGACATCCTCATCGCCATCACTGACGGCTACTAAATCACTCACAAGCACCACTCCGACTGTCCAGGAGGAGGCATTGCCATCACCTACAGAAGCACACTCTGACTAACCACGCACTCTAATGACCCAACGGTGACCATGGAACACCTCAAATTCCAGATCCCGACCAAACCCAACTCCATCCTCTGCGGCACCTTCATCTGCAGGCCCCCCCGGGCCATGGACACCCATTCTCCAATACAATTGTAGATCTTATTGCACACCAGGCTCTCCTATCCACCTACAATATCCTACTCGGCAAACTCAAGTTTCACCTGGACAGCCCCAGTGACCAGAACACTACCCGCTCCTTCACTCAGCACCACCACTACGCCAATGCTTACAGACGATGACATTGAAGCGCGCAACTGACACCAATGGATCTCCAACTGCACTGACAGCCGGGCACCCCTCAAGAACGGCACTGCGTCAGTACCTTATGCCTGCATGATGGCAGGCGTAAGGGTGGTAGAGTACCACAGGGATAGGCTGGCCCCATGCATTGCTGGAGTTGGGTCATGGTTGTTACATGACTGTTGCAAAGGGTGACTTTAGCGCAGACAGATACGTCAGGATTCCAGACGTATCTGTCATTACTTACATCCTGGTGCTCTGTCCAATAAATACAGTGCATCCGTGGTATGGCGAGATGGGCGCAGTGAAAAGTGTTGCAAAGCTGTCTTGTCGCAGCGATACAACACTTTTCATGAGTGAGGCCCAAGAAGGAGCACTATCTTATTGATGGTGCGCAGTCCTGCCCTGTAGATTTCTTGCAGGGTAGCGCAGCAACATTGCTTGCAGCACTGTCCAGCAACAAAACCTGCTGAAATGAGGCACCAGGGGTTATCTCCATTTTTAAGACCAGCTATTTTCTGGTCTTAAAAAACTGCCTCTAATAGGCAGTTTTTCTGGTCCTCCAAACTTAAGGAATCCCCTTGTACATATCGCTAAGTGGTGTTAGTGGCCGTTTTTGCACAGGAACGCCTCCCTTGCATGTCATTATCGCTAACAGAAGTGGCGATCTTTATAATAGACATTTTTGCCAGAAAACTGCAGCTAACAGAGGTTAGCGGCAGCTTATACTAGGGCGATAAAAATCTTGTAGCAAAACCATTGAAAAAGTGCTACTAATGCGGCTTTAACTCGTTGTACATATGCCCCTTTATGTACTGGTTTGCGTCACTTTTATGACGCAAACTCACTGCAAAATGTTTTCTAGATCTATCCCTTAGAGTGGTCTCAGGAGCAATATAAAAATCTAGTTGCACACCTAGAGGATATTAAAGTGTGGGTGCAGCAGAGCCAGTTGTCACTCAGTGTTGCTAAATTTGAGATGAGTATGTTTGAAACTGACACCTGACTCCAAAATTCCTAATGGGACTACTTCCTGCTTATTCAATCAACAACTATAAACTGTTCGCTGGGTAAACGCTGTGAGGGGTAGATGGATGCTATTATGTGGAAATCCAAGATAAATATTATAAAGAAAAATAGTTTCTTTCATCTGGCCAAACTAATGAAGATCATTTGCTTTGTCCAAATCATTGCGTGGTACATCGGGATGGGTTCTATGGCCAATTGTTGAACAGATTATGTCACTTGCCTGTACATGTACTTGGCTAAATTATTCTTTGATAGGCCACAAATTACACAAAATGGGAGATCTGGAACTAGCTTGGATTTAGAATGTATGATCATGTTTCCAAAGCACATGAAAAATAACAAGGACTTAAAAGCAGAGGCTAGCACAAATTGACCGGATCATACTTAAAATCGCAATGGACAGAAAACTATAGATTTTGGGAAGGATGTATCAAGATAGGTATTTGCGATTCCCTAATTGCGAATCACAAGGATTCGCAATTAAGGAATTGTAAAACGCCATGTACAAAGGTGTATAGTACACCTTTTGTGATTCCTACGGGGTCGTAAATGACCTACCTCATGAATATTAATGAGGTAGGTCGCAATTAGCGACCCCCTAGGAATCGCAAAAATCACGGGGATGGTGGCCTGCTGAGATCAGCAGACCACCATGTCCACATTCACAAAGGGGAATACCAATGCGATTCGGTATTTGGAAGGGACGCGCTAAACACGCCTCTTCCTAATACCAAATGGCAAACCCATTTTTCAATCCGGTAACAGGTTACCGAATCGCAAAATCAGGTTTGCTGCATCGGAAAATCGAATCTGCCCGTTGCAAATGCAAAAATGCTTGATACATCTGCCCTTTTGTCTTCAGACAATCTCTTAATTAGATTCTCTATTTCAGACCCTTGACACTGAGCTCAGTAATGGAAAGTACATTGTCATATTCTACTGTGCTGTGTCAAGTTGTCAGTTCTCGTCAAGACCAGATATCTGCCAATCACAATCTCAAAGAGATCATAGATTCACCTAAAGGTAGGTGCAGCCCAGAGGCTTCGTAAAGTCTTTGGTTGCTTGAAAGCCTCAAAGAATTGTTATTAACAAGTCTGTTATGCGTCTGCCACTTGCACAACTATATAGAGAAAACATGTATTTCTTGTTATAAAACATTCCCGATCAATAGAATCAGGAAGAAAGGTTTCCTCTGATGACAGAAACAGAATCCCTGACATTTGCACAGCAGAGATTTGACCTTCATGTAGCACTAATGAATTTTCGGTCAATTAAAATACAGTTCAGTGTGCTTACAACCGCGTTTACATTTCAGTGTGAGGCCTTGTGATTATACATCATTCAGGCGAAGTCGTCTTTTCATTCTGTGCCGTTAAAAAATGACTTTTATTAATGTAATGTCCAAATAACTAAAATAGAAGTAGCTCTTTGTTATTATTTGCACAATGCTGCCTTTGCATGAGATGTTCTTGAGAAACTAACATTTGAATAGAAATGATTGTGAAATGCAGCATCAGATCATAGTGGGAGGTTACACCATTAATTTAGATTTTTTAGGGGCATATTTACGAGGGCTTGCATCATGCGTGCATCACGCAATGTGGTACATGTACGACACAAAGCTCCAAGTCATATTTTTGAAGCCATGCAAAGCCACTTTGCATAGCTTTGAATGGATTACAAAATATGAATTAGTACAACGCAGTGCAAATCGCTGTGTTGCATTACTCTGTGCAAGGGAGGCATTCCATGGGCTTTGCTGTGGATGTTTTCTCACAAGTCCCATGTTTTTTGCTGCATTTCCAAATTTACCAAACCCGGTAAATCTGGGAATGTGCCAAGTGCAGGGGGAAAGGACAGGAATGCACTGTGTTGGATGAATATGGTGCATTCCATCCCTTTCCCTGTGACGCAGAGCAATGCAGCAAGCAAAATTGTTGTGCTGCCCTGCGCCACAATTCCCATAAGTGTCCAACATAGTGTCTAGGTCACAAGTCCAAACCAAGATGGATGTTGTCATAGGCCTCCGCTTTGGGCTTATGCATTGACAGGGCTGTTATTTTTTTATTTCACAGCTTTTTGAACTAGTTGTGTCTTTTCTATCTTTATGGTGGGGTTTTTCATAATGTGTGCCATTGGTTCACCCTCTGTCACTTCAATCACCTTAGCCACTTGAATCTTCATGGCCATCAGCACTTTGCTTTCTTAACTTGTAGTTCTAATTTTCCTTTTATAGATAGCCTGAAGATTCTAACTTTCAGGCTGTTGTTGTGTGATATGGATTTCTGTAACTATTTAAATGCAGCTTAATAAATGTTCCCCATTTACAATGAAACTGTACACGCATATTTTATTAAATCTCTACTTACTTACTCACGTCTACTATCGCTCCTAGGGTCTAGGCTGTCAACCAGGACTAGCCAGCCATCTTTGTCTTGGGCTTTTCTGTCAATCTTACTCCAGGTATAGCCCATCTCCTTGCAGTCAGCCGCGAGGCCTTGGTGCCAGGTGTTTTTTGGCCACAATGTCAGTCTTCTTGTGCATCTATAGATGGGTATGGGAGAGTAGGGCAAGGTCATCTTCAATATCGAGGTAATCGAGTTGAGCCAAGGTGTCCACTGGATCCCATTTCTTCTGCCTGCTGTGGATGTCTTCATGATCCAGTCTATGGCAAACAGGAAGAGAAACCGTGCAAGCAAACAGTACTGGTGGACTCTGGTCCTTACTTGGAAGGCTTTTGTGAGTTATCCTCCATGGACTATCCTGCAGGTCACTACCTCCTAAGAGTTCTCTGATGATTTTTATGAGTTTATCTAGCACACCGCATTGGATGGATGAGTTTCCAAAAGGTCTCGCTAACCACGCTGTTGAATGTCTTCTCATAGTCGATGAAGTTTATATAGAGGGGGGAGTTCCATTAAATTGACTTCTCAAAAATAATGCGCTGTGTTGCAATCTGGTCTGTGCAGGATTTATCTTTGCTGGAGCAAACTTGCTGTTCTCGCAACTGAGCAACTTGTTCCTTCATTCTGTTCTGAATTTCTCTGTGGAACACTTTGCCTGTGGTTTAAGGTAAGGGTGGGCAGAATGTTCTGTTCCACCGGCTGAATTGGCGGAATCTGACCGCTTACACGTTACTCTTTAACATGGTGTTTTGGCAAACTTCCACCAATCACTATGTGGCGCAATTGGTCTCCTGCGAGGCTCCAGAATGATTGTATGATAGAAGCACAAATGGTTTTACCACGCGAGCCTTTACCACGCAGCCCATCCACAATGGCGTCTTAACCATGTACTCCTTTACCACGCATGCCTTCACCATGGTATTTTGTTTTATAGACATGAATGGTAAAGGGGTATGTGTGGCTAAGGTCACCACTACTCCACTCCCCCAAACACCCCCCAACCCTGCCCCACTACACTGTCCCTTAAACTACCCCAACCACTTCCACTGCCCTAAAACCTACCCCCACCCCCTCCCAGCCCTAGAATCTAATCCGACCCCTCCCAGCCCTAAAATCTACCCCAAATACCCATTCCCCTCCCACTCCCCTTAGGCCTAAAACCCTACATCACCCCACCCCGCACCCCATGCTGTCCCTTAAACTACCCCAACCCTTTCCCCTGCCCTAAAACCTACCCTGACCCGCAAAGCTTGACTCACCTCACAACGTCTTCATGCTTCCTTCCGTCTTCACTGTCTTCCATCCCTGCAACAGCTAGACCACGCATCGCCTTAACCACGCATATGCGTGGTTACAGCATGTGTGTGTTTATTGCAAGCATGGTAGAGCTTGCATAGTGGTAACATGTGTGGTTCAGACCACGGTGTTCCTCCTGTTTCCCCTCCAGAATATGCAAGAGCAAGTGAGGTCTGGCTTCACCTGGAGTGATTTTCTAACAACGGCTGTCACCAGGGTTCGGAGCAGTGAGAGGGCTGCTGTTCAAGTAGATTTGCTGCTGCTCTGTTAGATTTTCTACTTGAGCTGTAGCAAAAGGAACTGGAATTTCCATGTGCTCATGTGCAATGCTTGGTGCCGTTCACACTGATTTGGAATGCTGCTCACACTACTTCCGCTAAAGTGCTGCATAAGTAGCTTGTTTTCTACCTGTTGGTGGAATTCCATGAAATCTCACATAGTTTTTCAGTAAACCACGAATTCCATGGAGTGAAACTCCACAATTTCTTTCCACTCGTAATTTATAGAACAGGTATCCCTCTGTAGTTTGTGCAATTACTCATCTTTAATGAGATATCCCTCCTTCCAGTCTGGTGGTACCTTATCCTCTTCCCAGATCCTTTAAAAAATGTCTACTGATGTTTCAATGCTTACCTTCAATGCCTCTGTTAGAATATTTACATGTTCTGCTGCATTGCCATTTCTCAGATGTTTCATGGCTTGTCGTATTCTTTTCTAGGTGGTCTGCTGCAGTTGATTGGAAAGTCTCTGTTGGCTGGTTGTATGTCTGATGGAAACAGCAGCATGGGCTGGTTCAGCAGGTCTTCATAGTGTTCCACCCATCTTCATTGTTGGCCTTCGCAACCCATGATTCTCTTCCCAGCTTTGTCTTTAAAAAGTCTTTTTGGCTTACTGTATCTGCAGGAAAAGTTACTCGTTATGTCAGAGATTCTTTCATGTTTCTCTGGCTCGCTGCTTCCTGGGCTTTTGTGGCAAGACCATTGATGAATCTTCGTTGTGGGTTTCGGTGTACTTGCCGTTCGTTTTCACTTTTCCTGCTCTTGTTTGGCTGGTGTTGACTGCAGCTTTCTTCTCCTTTCTTCCTTGGATTTTGTGGAGAGTCTTGGTAAAGATTTGGGGGCATGTTACCAAGCCCCTATCGCCACCACAGCGTCACTTTTTGTGACATTGTGGTGGCGATAGGGTCAGCGCCCTATTACCAAGGCAACTTAAAACCACATAACGTGGCTAAAAGCCACGTTAAGTGGATTAGTGCTGCCTTGGTAATAGGGCCCCTTCCACGCTAAAATTAGTGTGAAAGGGGTATGCAGTGGGTGTTGCGGTGAATGTTCCACTGCCACACCCATTCAGTTCAACGCTGCCACCTATTATTGAGAGAGGCGATAATAGGTGGTAGCACCGAACTTAGGAGCAGGAAAATCCTGGTCTTAAGGTGGCGAAATGAGGAGAAATGCTTCATTTCTCCTCGTTTTTGCTTTTTCCATGTGTGCTGCCTTGTGCAGCACACATGAAAAAAGCAAAATGCCAAGGTTTGTTTATGTACAGGAAGGTGTACCTTCCTGTACATAAACAAAACTTTTTTTAAAATGCCATTTTGTAACTTACATGCGTGCTGCATGAAGCAGCAAACATGTAAGTTACAAAATGGCATTTTAGTTTTGTTTATGTACAGGAAGGGACACCTTCCTGTACATAAACAAACCTCCCTGTTCGCAGACCCCCTTGCACTCTGGTGCAAGGGGGCCTGCATTGGCGTTAAGTCATGAGACTTAGCGCCATCATAGGGGGAAACACCAGGCTGCACCTTATCCTTGGTAATATGGTGCAGCCTGGCGCTTCCAAAGTGGCGATGAGAAGTTTTAAGCCAAGGAGGCTAACGCCTCTCACCGACACTTCCTAGATAATAGCCCCCTTATTGTTTATGCTGGTATGTCTTGGGGCTCATTACCTTCAGGCAGATTGAAGTCACTGTTTCTTTGATCTTCTCCCACTTACTCTCAACTGGCGCTCTGTCATTCACTAGTTCTTTCAAGACTTGAAACTTGTTGCTGAGGGTGACTGAGTATTTACTATGTATCATTGAGGAGGGTGGTGTTATATCACTGGTGTTGATTCCATCCATACTTTCTCCAGCTGTAGCTTCAGCCTGGCCCGGCAACGTGATGGTCTGATGTCACGTCTGCTCCACTCATCATCTCACATCCTTCAGGGTCCTCCAGAACTCCTTGGCAATGCAGACATTGTTGATCTAATTCTCTATTGGATGCTCTGGTGACATCCACATTGCCCTGTGCATTCTTTTGTGTGGGAATACACTGCTTCCTATCACCAGACTGTTAAGAGCCCAGAGATGTGCGAGCCTTTCACCAATCTCATTCATATCACCAAGGCCATGGTTGCCCATGACTGCTTAATACCCGGTGTTGTCACTTCAAATCTTGACATTGTGATTCCCCATCAGTATGAATTGTAAAATGACCCTATCTGAAGGGTCACCCCAAAATTTTTCTCTCCTCCTCCTCCTCTTTTTGCTGAACTCATTTTGTTGGCCTTAGGACTCTGAGCACTTTACCACTGTTAATCAGTGTTAAGGTGCGTGTCCTTCTTCCCTAAACATATGTGTACTTGGTGTATGCCTGATTGACATATTTCATTTACTCACAAGTCCATTGTAAAGTGGTATCCCATATATCCAGGGCCTGTAAGTTAAATGCTATCAGTAAGCTGCAGCACTGATTGTGCAACTCTCAGAAGTAGCCTTTCAAACCTCACTTAGGCCTGCCACTACAGTGCCTGTGAGTGCAGTCCTACTCCCACTTCAACTTGCCATTTAAAACTACGTGCCAAGACTTAAACTCCCCTTACATCACATATGAGTCACCCCTAAGGTAGGCTCTAGGTAGTCCTAAGGGTAAGGTGTAGTGTGATTAAAAGGTAGGACATGGGGGGGCGTAGCAAAGATGGCGGCATGATCGGACGCGTTTGTCCGGAGCTCCCGCCGGCAGCTTCACATAGCACGGGCCCGGGGGCCAATCCTGCAGCAGACGGTCGGCCTGACCGGTAGATCACACTGCGCTGTCCTCAGTGGGTCCCGTGAGTGACGACCCCGACTTTTCCACCGCCGCCAGTGACCGGGAACCCAGGAAAGGTGATCAGCGGAGGAGGGCAGCGGTAGTGGAGCGAGGCCGCGCTGGGTGGAAAGCTTGCTGAGTAGCTTGACAGCTTGGCGGCTCTTGTGAACGGCGATCTTCAGTGGGGACGGAGGCAGTGTACGGCTGCCCCAATAGCGAGACCCTCCACTGGGGTGCTGCTGAACTGTCGACCGCGACTGCAGCTGCCATCCCTAATAGCGAGACCCACCAGCGGGGAGCTGCTGAACCATCAACCGCGGCTGCAGCCGCCATCTTGTGGAGGTACGGCGGCGGCGCTTTCCCCGGCACCGTGTGGCTCGGCCCCACCAGGCAGCGAGTGGGTGAGTGCGGCGGTGCGGCGGCACTGCGGAGCAGAGCACCCTCACAGGCTAAGGCGCCGCAAAAGATGAGCAGGTGCGACGAGCGCAGATGACTGGTGGGGGACACGTGCCACCATCTTGTGTCTGGGGCCTGCTGGCATTGAGAGCAGCCAGGGAGCACACTGCCCCTAGATTGCCCTGGAGCACCACGCATATCAGAGGAGGCAGTGAGCGGAGGGCATTAGGTGCGGGCCCCTTGACCCCTTAGAAGGCAGCAGAACAGACGGAGAAGAGGCGAATTGTGGACAGCACCGCCTCAACCACCCACAACCAGATCTCGGGGTAAGCAGAAAGAGCCCATTACATGGGGCTGGCGGCGAGGCATAATCACCATCCCTCGTGCTGCGTGGGCAACAGAGCTGGGGGGCACTGCCCTACAAGGAGGGGCTGAGACGTGACCCTGAGGGGCTGCCCAGAAGCGTGCTACAGGGGCCTTGGAGGTGTAGCCACACCGCTGTTTTGATACGCCCGATCGCGTGCAAGCGAAGGCTGCTCTATTCTGGAGATAGGGGCATCAGGGCAGTACTCCACGCGAGGCCCCAGGCTGTGACGGGCCTGGTCTACTCCTGCTGCTGCTTGTGCCGTTATGTCCACAACGAGGAGCAGGAAGGTCAAGACGGTCAAAGAACTTTTTGCTAAGGCACAGGCGAATCAACAGACAAAAGACATGGCGGCGAGCACAACCCGGTCATCTGAGGAACAGTCAGAGGGGTCGGAACCTATCACCAAGGCTTTCCTGGAGTCGCTCTTCACCATCTTTCGGGATGATATCCACACCCTATAGAAAGACTTCACGGCGGAGATGAAAGAGATGAGACGAGATGTGTATGGCATAGGGGAACGGGTGGCGGACCTCGAGACCAAGAGCGACAACCGGGATACCGAGATGGAAGCGTTACAACAAGAAATAGTGCAGATCCATGATCAACAGTTTGACCTACAAGCACACGTGGAGGACCTGGAAAATCGCTCCCGTCGTCATAACGTACGCATTCGAGGAGTCACGTCCACAGAGGATAGAAGAGATCTGCTTAGCTTCACCTGCGAGCTTTTCAACCATATCTTAGGACGCCCGGCGGGCTCGGAGCTCAGGATTGACAGAGTGCACAGGGTGGGTCCCCCAAGAACGGCTTCAGCTCCCCCCCGGACATACTGGCCTGTGTGCAGGAATTTCGCACTAAGGAAGACATCGTACAGAAGGCACGGCAACAAAACCCCCTGTCCTTTAAAGGCCAATCCCCTGTGCTTTATCAGGACCTGTTTGCACTCACGCCACAGAAGCGCAGGACCTTCTGACCAGTTACGACCTATCTGCAACAACAGGGCATTCCTTGCAGCTAGGGCCACCCGTTTCGCCTGATATTCAAGAAAGATAACAAACTGCACCAACTCCGGTCACTGAGGGAAGCGTGCCGTATCCTGGGAATAGACTGCCCGGAAGAAACCACGGATGAGGACGTGCCTACCACTGAGACAGAAGATGGTAAACCACGATGGCGGCAACAGGCCAGGCGTCGACGAGTCAGTAAACCTCCTGTGGAAGTGATTCGTGATGGACAATGGGCGGTGGTGGAAGTGGTCTCCGCAGGGTCGGAAGTACCTCTGCCCAGTTGAGCGCAAGGCGAGCTGAACGGCCAGTTGGGCCCTGAAGTAGGTTGTGACTCCGGCTTTCGGCGGGAGGGACGGCTCCTAAGCTGTGAGTAATCTACTCCTTTGGGGGGGTACTGTTGGGGTGGGGGGCGGTGGTTATGGGTAGGGTGGGTTCCAGGTCCAGGGACTTATTTAGAGTTGAGTGGGGTAACATCCTTCTATACAGGAAGGGACCAGGTTCTAGGATACTCCTGAGGAGAGGTCTGTTTCTTGGGAGGGATGCTTGGCTAGCGCTTGACACTGCCCAGGTGGGGGGTCCACTGCCCCGTATGATCACCTATGCCCCTGACTGAGTTATGAATCCTCACACTAAATGTGCGAGGACTTAACAACCCAGTGAAATGAAAAGCTGTTCTCTCCCTTTTGAAGGCTTCTAAGGCTGACATCTGCCTGCTGCAGGAAACTCATCTGCTGCAGAAAGACTGCCCCAGGATGCGATATTGCTGCTTCCCATACCAATTTTACTCTTCCTCTTCCACTAAAACAGCGGGGGTGGCAATTTTGGTGGCCCAACGGTTCAGAGGGAAAGTCCTGCAGAAAGGGGTAGAGGTGAAAGGGAGGTAGTTATCTCATAGATTCTCCCTCGGGCTGTCTTTTCGATCTGCTCCATATATACCCCAAACGAAGGCCAAGAGAAGTTCTTCCATTCAGCACTCACAGAGGTAGCCACATCCCCCGACCGACATATACTGGTGGGAGGGGATCTGAATCTAGTGATGGAGACTTTGCAGGATAGGTCGGGTCAACGTTCCTCTCAGGCCGGAACGCTCTCCACCGAGGGACTGGCTAGACTGGGAGACATTGGTATGGTGGATTTGTGGTGTAGTTTCCATCCAGGCGCAAGGAAATACACATACTACTCTAATGCTCACAAAACCTATGCACGGTTAGATTATTTCTTAGCCTCCTCTTCCCTGCATGCACTCACAACAGAGGTTGAAATAGACGCTGCTGCCATTTCTGACCATTCACCCATGGTGGCAGTGTTCTCCCTCCCTCCGATTTTACAAACACCACGCTGCTGGAAGCTGCGCGATACACTACTACACTGCGCTGAGGTGGTGGAGAAGGTCCAGGGGGTTATCAAGGACTACTTAGCACACAACAGCACAGAAGACACGTCATTGGCCACACACTGGGCGGCACTAAAAGCGGTACTGTGCGGCGAGCTGATCGCAGTCTCGGCAGCCGAGAACCCGGAACGTGCGCGTAAGCGGGAGGAATTATCGCAAAGGACTCGGGAACTTAAACACATGCACCAACGAACTGGGGCACCGAGGTTATGCAGTTGCGATAGGTCAGGCAGCAACTAGCAGCGCTCGACCAAGACCGGGCGGAATACGCAGCGTTAAGGGTGCGACACTTATACTACACAGGGGGAGATCGCTGTGGGAAACTGCTGGGACGTGCACTTCGGAAGTGCGGTGAAACAGACAGTTCAGAAGATCATCACGCAGGAGGGAAGGGTGGTTACCGAGGACGCTGACATAGCGGCGGCCTTTAGTGCTTTTTACACCTCCCTATACACTGGGTCTTTGCTCGACCTGGCGGAGGGAGAGAGGTTCTTGGCATCCGTCCCCCTCCCATCCCTGACCCCCGAGCAGACGGACCTGTTGGACCGGCCTATCCGGCCGGGAGAGGTGTTAGCGGCCATTTCGCATCTCAAACTAGCAAAAGCGCAAGGCCCGGACGGCTTCTCAGCCATTTTTTATAAGACGTTTTGTTTGCAGGTGACACCGATGTTGACCGCCCTTTTTAACTCCTTCGCAGACGCTGGAGCGATCCCGAGAGATCGTTTGGACGCCACCATCTCGGTGATCCCCAAACCAGGGAACGACCACTTGCGCTGCGAGGCGTACCGACCTATCCCTCTACTCAATGTAGACCTCAAACTTTACACTAGCATTCTGGCGGCTCGACTCGCGCCGCTGATGCCAGGTCTGATCGACCCGGATCAGGCGGGATTCATCCCCAAACGCCAGACGGTAGATAACACTAATAACACCTCATAGAAAAAGCCACGAGGACAAGGGGAGAGAACATGATGCTCGCAATTGATGGCGAGAAGACGTTTGACCGAGTCCACTGGACTTATCTTGAGCAGGTGCTGGTGAAGGCAGGGCTGGGCGACAAATTCCGTACGTGGGTCCTCAATTGCTATTCCGGCCCCACCACGACGGTCAGGGTCAATGACTTTACCTCGCCCCGATTTCCTATCGAACGAGGCACAAGACAGGGGTGCCCACTGTCACCCCTGCTCTTTGCCCTGTACATGGAGCCGCTGGCACAGCTGATGCAAACCACTCCGGAGGTGCACAGAATTAAGTTCGGGGCATATATACACACTATCAGCCTTTATGCTGACAACGTCCTTCAGTCCTTATCCTCTCCTTGCCAGCCTGTGTAAAGGTCCTGGACACCTTTTCCAGGGTGTCGGGGTTAAAGGTTAATATGACCAAATCGGAGGCATTGGACCTCTCCTTGGAAGCGCACACTCGATCCCAACTACAGGAGTGTTTCCAATTCCGCTGGGCGCAGACGACGGTCTCATACCTGGGAATCCAACTGGCACCCACGTTGCCAGACACGGTCCGGGTCAACTATGCGTGTCTGCGCCTTTTAATCCGCAATGAGCTGAATAGGTGGAGGTATCTTCCTCTGTCATGGTTAGGTAAGGTGGCGGCCATAAAAATGACAGTCTTGCCACAGATTCTTCATTTATTCCGGGCCATCCCCTTACGCCCGCCAGATGGCTGGCTTCGTCAGTTGCAATCCGAACTGGCACAATTCTTCTGGAACAGCAGGAAGCCTCGAATGAAACTCAGACTAGCGACATTACCTCCTGAGAAAGGGGGTTTAGGCCTACTGGATCTCCTGCTATACTATCAGGCGGCCCAGTTTCAAACCCTGGTGGAATGGAGCAGGTGGGAGTCAGACAAACACTGGCTCTTCCAAGACCAGGCCGTAGCGGGCCGTCCGCTCCAGGAAGTGCCCTTTCTTCGTCGACAGCACCGACCTCCTACTCTTTACGCCTCACACATCATGAGGGTACCATTGGAGGTGTGGGATAGCACCAATCTTAAGCATGAGCTGACCACCTTTCCGTCCCCACTCACTCCTTTACTTGAGAACCCAGATTTTACCCCTGGACAGGAAGTGGTGGCATACGGGAGGTGGCGTCCGGTGGGTTGTAGATTCCTGTTCCACCTGTATACCAGGGAGGGGATCATTCCATTCGAGACCTTCAAACAAGATTACGGCCTGCCGGAAACGGAACGACTTAGGTACCTACAGGCTCAGCATTGGGCTCTTAATAGTCAGGTACGAGAGGCGGCCGACCGGTGACTACGACCATATGAGTATTGGCTGATCACAAGGACTGCGGACAAACACCTCATTTCTGACCTATATCGCATGCTTTTAGACCGATACTCCCAGGTATATATTCAGGTAGGGCTCGTTGGGAGAAAGAATTGGGGCACACTCTCAGCACAAAAGAATGGGACAGTATTTACTACCACTCTGCCTATCACATGGGCCTGACTGACACGCTCACTAAAATAGTATCATATTTGTACTACACTCCTGAGAGGCTGCATGAGATGGACCCTAAAAGGGAGGCAACATGCTGGCGCGGATGCAGGGAGAGGGGGTCATTGGTCCATCTTCTTTGGGACTGTGTCCACCTCCAGGAGTACTGGAAATCAGTGTTGGATGAAGTTGATTCCCATTTCGATACTGAAATCCCTCGCTTCCCCTCCTATGTCCTATTGGGTCTACCCAATCCCATCACATACCCTTTACGGTCCCGCAGGGGCAGACTGATTGCCATCGCTATTGGGTCTGCACTACAGAACATCATGTCTCACTGGCGCACCGCACACATTCCCACATTTCAGGGGTGGCTTCATCGCCTGTGGGCGGTTCTTGGCATGGGAAAACTGTCCATGATCAAAGAGGGGGAGGGTGCGAAATATGCGGAATTGTGGCAGCCGTTCCTATCCCTATTAGCCACGGAATTTAGAGAAGTCACGTGTCCTAAGTACCTGCGCCTACTGCGTTTGTCCCAGACTGAGAGCTGAGGAGATTTGAGGGAAACCACCTTCTGTTGAGGGAAGGGTTGGACCTGGACCTGGACCTGGGGAGGGGGGTGGGGCGGGGGGATGTTGGGCTTGGGGGCAGGGGTGGGGTGTTTTTTTTAATTTCTAGTTTCTTGTTTCTCAGTTGTCTGACAATGTGGCCTATATAGTGGCATTTCCCATTTTGACGAATCTGGCCTGGAGAATACTCTGGGTGGCATATTGGTTGGGTGCTCCCTGATGGGGCATGCGACGTAGCCCTGAGACACTGGGGCTGACAGATTTGGGCTTGCCCTGTCCCTCGAAACACAGCTCTGCAGCTTTGGGTGTTGGGGGGCAGCTGATACCGGGGGTCGGTTTGTTGTTGGCACCCATTGGTACGCTATTGTTCATTTGGACGGATGCATAGTGCCCGAAGGGCACACTTTCACCTCTCCCCTCCCTTCCCTTTGATTTAAGACACGGCCGGCCCTTCTGGGTTGTAGGCAGCTTGCTGTGTTAAATATCTGAAGTATCATCCGTTCTCATTGTATCGATTGCACAGAATCATACTTTCGAGCCGACCCATTGGGTTGTAGGGGATTTTTTTTTATGAATATTGTTCCTAAATACTGCTAATAAAACATATTTAATACTAAAAGGTAGGACATGTACCTCAATGTTCTGCATTTCCTAGTAGTGACAAACAGCATGTTGCATTTTTCACTACTGTGAGGCCTACCCCTCTCAATGGTCAGGACTGGGTGTTCCCTAATATAATTTTAAGCTATAATTCTTGGTCAGAGGGGAGTATCTTCTCCATGTTTGATATGTTTGGAATGGTAAATTCCCCTACTGGTAAAGTTGGATTTAACATTACTGTTTTAGAAATGCCACTTTTAGAAAGTGGATATTTCTCTGCACTCACTGCTCATTGTGTCTAACAGCCTGTCTCCAATACACAACTGGGCTGAGTGGCAGCTACCCTGTGCACATCCCCTCTATAAAGCTACAAACACAGGAAGGTGAGGCTCATCTGCATTCTGAGCACCCATCTGCCTTAATCTGCATTCTGATGGGTCTTCCTGGGCAGGGAGGAATGGGAGGGACTGACACTTACTCTTCAATAGGGATCACTGAAATATTATCGACGGGCACATTATCGACTTACCAAAATATCGTTGACAAATTATCGACGACAAAAATATCGACTTACTATACTTATTACACAAACGACAAAAATATCGAGTAATAAATATCGAGTACTAACTATATCGAATACATAAATATCGCATAAAAAAATATCGACTACAATTATATCGTTGGACATGAAATTAGCCCTAACACTACAAAAATATCGACTACAAAAATATAGACTACCACAATATCGTAAAAAAAAAAATATCGAGTTCATGTTTCCACACTTTTCTTTCTAAAATACCATCTTTATCATCAATAAAAGTCATTTCTCACTTAAAAAAACTTTTCAAATATAATACCTGTTTCTTACATAAAATTACTATTAATCCACATTTGCTATACATTCTATTACATGCATTTTATCATTTTCTATTATTCTTTGCATTTAACTAACATTTTCATTACTTATTTTCACATATAAATATATTTCATTTAAACACAAACCTGCTTTAATGCGGGAATAACCACATACCACCATTCTCACATCAACAAACACTCCAATTAACTTAAAAAAATTCAAACTAGCCTATACTATGCTTCCTTACATCCTACAACCAATCAAATCAAAGCACACATAACACATATACTATAAAAGGCCTACATGCATTCTACCATTTGTTGCTGCTACCTCTCTGGTAAGTAGATGCCAACACTTTGAAGATTTTGTTGCAGAATAAACATCTTTAAAGATCCAGCTTACTAGCTAATTAATCAAGTAAGTAACACAGCATTTTTGTAGAAAACTAAATTAGAAGTGCACTATTTTCCTTACATATCCTAAGTCTTACACTTATTTTATTTTCATGTCTTCCTACTTTTCTGATAGAAACTACTCCAACACAATTCCTATTACATGGTCATATTTCTTCATGTGCAAAATCAGATAGTAAGTATATAATAATTCTCTGTTACACACCAACTGCTTTTTTTAAACACTAATTTACAAGAGTATTTATTTTTCATTAACATTATATTTACAGATATACTGAAATTGTGCTATTTCTACAGCAAAAACGATAAAACTACCCTAATTACACATGTAAGTATAGATGTGTTTGTTATAAAACGGCCAATTTCATTAATGCACATTTTTAAACAACATATCTTGCTTTTTACATCTTCCCTATAGATCATTTGAAAGATCCAAGATCAACTATAGCAAAACACAAGAATACCCTTCAGAAAAATGTAAGTATAATTGTTATTTGCTAAAATGTGGGCACAAAAAACGCTAACTATATTCTTAACACCATGTTATTTATTTTGAATTGCCTCTACAGATATTCAGAAAACATCATACATCTATTCTACATATCATATGAAAACATCCTACACAAAATATACCAATATAGAAGAATAGCCTTGTAAAAAATGTAAGTATATTTATCATTTCTCTAAAACTGCCGAAAATAACACAGACTATGTTCTTAACAACATCTTATCTATTTTATATTTCCTCTACAGATATTCTGAATACATCATACAGCTATTCTACCTACAACAAAGAAAACGACATATTTAGAAGTTAGTATACGTTTAAATCTGTTACATTTCCAAACGGTTCAGTATTAAAATTATAATATTTTGCTTTTATTTCTTCTATCTACTCTACAGATCATACCTGTACTAAATTGATGAACTCCAGCAATTACTACTATTCTACTATTTAAACAAGTAAGTATATGTAATGTTTACATCAAATGCACTAGTAGACAAAAATGACAACTGCTTTTGAGTAGGAAATACGTTTGTTATATATAAACATTAACGTTGTTTTTCTATATTTTCATACCAACAGCAAATAAAGAGATACATACAAGAACATCATTCAAAAGACATTTCTGCTTCTGTGACTACTACTTTGATTAACTGTAAGTATAAATGCATCACTAATGATGTTAGCACCACATAAGTAAAAAAATGTGTACTGATTTTGTTTCTTTCTACTCTTTCCTAGAACAAGTAAATCAAAATGACTGAAGGTGCAGAATTTGTCATGTCTCAGAAAAATAAATTGCTATTATGCTACATGGGTTATGTGTATAATCAGGAGAGACAAAGTGGTAGAAAGGTTTTTTGGAAGTGTACAAAATATTACTCCAACAAATGTTATGGGAGGGCCACTACCGAGGAAACTAATGTACTATTTACTAGAGAACATAATCATCCCCCAAATGTCACAGAAATTGAAATTAGAGATGCCTTAGAAAGTATTAAAAGTGCTAGCACACAAAGTGACAAACCCACCACACAAATACTTAAAGAAGAACTGGTAAAAATCCCTGCCCATGCTTCAGGGCAACTACCCTCTATTGACTCCCTGAAACGCACAATTGCACGCACCAAACGACTCACTAGCACAACCCAACCCAACCCAACTTGTTTTGAAGAAATTATTATTTCACCCGAAATGGCCATCACACACAATAAAGATAAATTTATTCTTTTTGATAATGAAAGCAGTACAAACCGAATAATTATGTTTGCAACTGCAAGTAATTTACGAAAAATCCAACAGTGTCCCCAATGGATGATGGATGGAACATTTAAACCCTGCCCAAAACCTTTTTACCAACTGTATTCCATCCACGGTTTATACCATCATTCTAACATACCTTTCATTTACTGTTTGCTACCCAACAAACAGCAAACAACCTACACCGAAATTTTAAATGTTCTCAAAACGGAAATCAATAATTATTTTCCCGAAAAAATAATTATTGATTTCGAATTAGCTATGATAAATAGCATTTTGAGAACATTTCCCCACACAGCAATCCAGGGTTGCTATTATCATTTTAATCAGAGTATATGGAGGCATCTCCAAAAATCTACTTTAAGTGTACTATACTCTACAGATAGCACCTTTGCCTATCAAGTTAAAAAGTTAATAGCCCTGGCCTACGTCCCTGTTACAGATGTTGCTGAACATTACAATTTATTAATTGACAGCGCATATTATAAGAGGAATGAGGATAAGCTAACACCATTGCTAGACTATTTTGAAGACACTTGGGTGGGAAGGTTGCACAGATCGGGACATCGACGCCAGCCCAAATTCCAAATCCCTTGGTGGAATGTCTATCTCAGTACTTTAAACCAAGAGGCTAAAACCAACAACAGTGTTGAAGGGTGGCATAATGCTTTCCAAGCAACTACAAACAGAGGCAAACCCACATTCCACAACCTTCTTGAAGCTTTGAAAAAAGAACAAAGCTATCAGGAACTAAGAATGGAACAATCAGTGTCACAAATAGGGCCCAAACTCACTAAACAAACCCAACAAATGTTCCGACTACTTCAAAGTCAAGTCACATTATACCCTACAACTAGAGGTTTAGAATACCTGGCAATAATAGCAAAAAGTCTACTATAAAAATGTCAAGTAAATATACGAATGTCTTCTTACAATACTAATAAAATTCACATGTCATAAAGATATATAATGAATTATAAAGAAAACATATTTGTTTGACAAACTTTTAAAATTTATGTAAAACAATTCGTAACAAATATGCAATGTTTATAATTTTTTATAACATACACATAACATTAGAAATCGACATTTCCCACCCAATCAAAATTGTAAAATAAATACTTACAATTTTTGGACTTGAGAGACGCAATCAAGGAAAAATCAATCCATACAATCCAATCCAATATCTTACTATTCCAATATGGGAAACCCTCAAAAACCCGAAAATAAATTGTAAAACGTAAAAAAACGCTCCAGGAAATCCCGAAAACAGTAGTGTGTATACGTTAGGATTTAAAGTTATATACACACTATTTTAAAAAAACGGTCACGCATATCAATGTATCAATCCGAATCGAAACCCTCCAAAAAACCCGAAAAAGGTTTAAAAAGTGAAAAAACCGCTCCTGGCAAACACGAAAAATAGGAGAAAAAAGTCAAAATATAAGCATAATAACTTAAACTATTGTTTCTCCGTTAAAAAACAAGCTTCCTTCCATGTAGTTTTCATGCGAGGAACCGAAACCTGTAAAGTAACATACATAACGAAAGCCACCCACAAATACCCCCTTCACATTTGTAAATATACTAACAATTAACATTAACCATGTAAGAAGACATTTCCGAACACTTAAAATTAAACTTGAAGGAAAAAAAGCACGACACATCTATAACGGAGACTTTTCACCCAAACGCTACTTAAACTATTAATACATACACCAAAAAACACTACAGAGTTTGATTATACCCTCAAACATGACCACTTACTTATAATTTGTAGTAAAAAATAACCTTACCTCTCTCCACGCGAAGCAACTCCCAACCGCGAGCTTCTCCAGTTCTGAATGGAGCGCAATAACCTTACGCGGTAAAAAAGTAGTCCCCTTAACCCATTTGTGTAAAAGGATAATAGAATAAACAATGTCAAATGTAAAATATATAATACATACACATGTATAATGTAACAAATTAATACACTATACTCATGACAATTTTCCTTTATTAACAAAAAATAATATATTTAATATAAATTAATATATAATATGTATTATATATTAATAATATTAAATAATTATGTAAAACTTTGAATAAAAGATGTAAATATTTTGTTATTCTGTATATTTATATGAATAATTTTGTGTATAATTTTAATAAAACATTATAAATGTTTATGGGAATAATTAATAATGATAAATAATATAACTTATTTATTGTTATTAATATAACAAGTAGAACCATTTAGTATATAAAGAATGGCCTGAAAAAAGTCTCTATTTTATCTGTGAATGTATATATTTTTGTTAATAATAAATGACTGTTTATGTTTATTAATTAATAATAATAATAATTAATAAAATAATTATTATTTTTAGTAATTAGTAAAAAAAGTTATATAATTATTTCTAAGTATAACAAAATTATATAATTGCTTTACTAATATTTAATAAATACCAGATATTATAATTAAACATATTGTTTCCCTATACAATTATAAACTTTACAACCAAATCGATTTATATGTTTTATGTAAAAACAACATTGTGTGAAATATACACCAAGAATTTTTTTTTTTGTATTTCAATTTATCCTAACAAATGTAATAATAGTCATGTTACTTGTTAAAAAGAAATATGTATTATATATTTTATTACATTAATATTTAATATTAACATTATTACATATTAATGTAAGAAATATATAACAAATCATTGTTTAATGTATTTCTATATAAATACTTTAAATTGTAAGTGACTGATGGGAATATGTAATATTTACTGAAAGAATCTAGTAATCCAAATTATTTTTTACATTGACCACATGTATATAAATGTAAAGATGTTATTGTGTGAATAATAAAAGTCAAAAAAAATGTAATGTTATATTTGTTTGTGATTTTATTGTAGTACACAATAAAAAAATTAAAAATTGTTTAATAAACTTATTTGAAAACATCTATGTTGCATTAATTTGTTTTTTTAAAATACAGTAATGAACAAATGTATACAAATGTGCTGCACACTGACCAATTTTATATGTATTGTTACTACTCCAGTCAATCTAAAATCATAGAAGCTGCAGGACACTAGCAAAAATTATTGTACTATTCCTACTACACTCAAGGTAATACCATAAAATGTGGTGGAGACTAACCAAAGTATTTTTATTAATCCAACTCCAGTGTTGGTAATATTACTGATGGTGCTGGACACCAACCAATTAATAATTAGAATTCCAACTCCACTCTAGCTACTGTCTGGAAACATGGTAATACATTAATTGTTTTGATCTAAATAAAGGTTACTAATGTAAAGTTATAATAATAGCTATTTTCGTGTAATGAATTTAATGTATCACTGTTAAGTTAAACTATACATCAGCACTCTAAAATACCCAAAACTGTCCCAAAACACTAAAAAGACCCCTTCACCCTAAAGGCCAAAACTGACCCAGAACCCTACAAATACCCCTTTATCAACAAACTGAAAACTGACCCTGAACCCTACAAATACCCCTTACCCACAAACTGAAAACTGACCCTGAACCCTACAAATACCCCTTTACCCACAAACTGAAAACTGACCCTGAACCCTACAAATACCCCTTTACCCACAAACTGAAAACTGACCCTGAACCCTACAAATACCCCTTTACCCACAAACTAAAAACTGACCCAGAACCTTACAAATACTCCTTTACCCACAAACTGAAAACTGACCCTGAACCCTACAAATACCCCTTTACCCACAAACTGAAAACTGACCCTGAACCCTACAAATACCCCTTTACCCACAAACTGAAAACTGACCCTGAACCCTACAAATACCCCTTTACCCACAAATTGAAAACTGACCCTGAACTCTACAAATACCCCTTCAGCCACAAACTGAAAACTGACCCTGAACCCTACAAATACCCCTTTACCCACAAACTGAAAACTGACCCTGAACCCTACAAATACCCCTACACCCACAAACTGAAAACTGACCCTGAACCCTACAAATACTCCTTTCCCAACAAACTGAAAACTGACCCTGAACTCTACAAATACCCCTTTACCCACAAACTGAAAACTGACCCTGAACCCTACAAATACCCCTACACCCACAAACTGAAAACTGACCCTGAACCCTACTAATACTCCTTTCCCAACAAACTGAAAACTGACCCTGAACCCTACAAATACCCCTACACCCACAAACTGAAAACTGACCCTGAACCCTACAAATACTCCTTTCCCAACAAACTGAAAACTGACCCTGAACCCTACAAATACCCCTACACCCACAAACTGAAAACTGACCCTGAACACTACAAATACTCCTTTCTCAACAAACTGAAAACTGACCCTGAACCCTACAAATACCCCTTTACCCACAAACTGAAAACTGACCCTGAACCCTACAAATACCCCTTTACCCACAAACTGAAAACTGACCCTGAACCCTACAAATAGCCCTTCACCCACAAACTGAAAACTGACCCTGAACCCTACAAATACTCCTTTTCCCACAAACTGAAAACTGACCCTGAACCCTACAAATACCCCTTTACCCACAAACTGAAAACTGACCCTGAACCCTACAAATACCCCTACACCCACAACCTGAAAACTGACCCTGAACCTCCAAAAAACTCCTTTACCCACAAACTGAAAACTGACCCTGACCCCTACAAATACCCCTTTACCCACAAACTGAAAACTGACCCTGAACTCTACAAATAGCCCTTTACACAAGAACTTAAAACTGACCCTCAACCTCAAAAATACCCATTTACCCACAAACGTAAAAATTTCCCAAATCCCACTAAATACACCTTTACTCACGACTAGAAAAATGACCAGAACCCTAAAAAATTAACCTATAACAAAAACTATGAAAGTGAGCCAGAACACTATAAATACTAATGAACACAACATTAAACATAAATATATATAAAAAAATGTTTTTAAAAAAACTATTATAAAATATATTATCACGTTAGCTATAATAATAATTTAGATTAATTAATATTGTTTAATTCCAATTAATTAATTAACATCAACATAAATTAACACATTACATTTAAATGTATACAATTAATGTAATTAAGTCATTATTATAAATTAATTACCAATTAATTTATTTAAATGATATGCAATATATTAATTACATCATTAACTAATTATAATTAATGTGTTAGCAATTAATAAATGTAAATAATATACTAATTCTTAATACAATAAATCACTAATTATTATTAATTAATAAACAATGTATCAATTAAAATCATATACAAATTACTTTTTAAAAATAATAATTATTAATAATCAATTAATCAATTAATCAATTAAATTATATGCTAATTAATCAATTAAACAATTAACTAATTAATATTAATTAATTACCAATTAAAATCTAATTAAAACAATTACCAAACATATATTAACTAATTAATTATTATTAAATTACTTCCCACCCTATTCCCCTATAAACCCACAACCCGCTCCTAAACATTAGGTACTATTTATTTATATATCATATATATCTTGTTTTATAAAATCAATATTTTCTAACATTTTCTCGATATTTTTTACTTTCACTATATTTCGATATTTTGTCTAGTCGATATTTTTGAGTCGATATTTTTGTATTCGATATTTTTGGGTCATTTTTGCAGTCGATATTTTTTTCAACGATATTCCTATAGTCGATATTTTGGTATTGTCGATATTTTTCCGTCGATATTTTGTCCATTCGATATTATGTAGTCGATATTATGTCCAGTTACCCTTCAATAGGTAGTCTCCTGTCCTGTCCACACACAAAGCACTGATTTATCCCTCAGAGTTAGCTTGGCAGACCTGACTGGGTTGAAAGGGATGTGTGTGCACTTCAGAGATTTCCTCTGAATTCATCCCCTACTTTAAAGGCACTTTTGAGTATAAGAACTGGGGCTCTGACCTCACCAAATCAGACACTTTTTGAACATGTAACCAGATACTGCTGGCTCTACACATGCACATAGCCAGAAGGACTACTGTGCTGCCAGGAGGGACTGCCACTCTGCTAACTGATGTGCTGGCCTGCTGCGTGTTGAGCTGCAGTAGAGACTACCACTTTGCTGCCTGCCTGCTACCTTTTGCTCTGTTGTAAGTGTTCCCCAAGGGCTTACTTGCTTGCCCCTGTTCATGAAATCTCAGCACCATCAAAGATTTTACTTGTTTGCCCTTGTCGTGGAACTCTGTCACTTGTAAGTCCAGCAGTGGTACATTTAACAAATGATCGGAGTATGCCTGATTAGCAGCATCCCTTGTAAAGAGAATGAGCACTTCCCCTGAGAGCAACTGAGCATATTGGTTCTATAACAGAAACCATCATGCTGAAAGAAGCTTTCCAATGCGGCCCTGACTGACTGTCGGGATCGAGATTGAGCACTTTCCTCTGTTTACTCCTGAGCGTCCTGCCTCCTCACAAGACACCACAGTTCTGCCTTTATTCTCTTTGGGGGCCATGACACTTTGCTGTGGCAATATCAGTACTCACCGTCAATGTCGCATCTAAGTGCTTCCCCCTACGGGGTTCCCTGACTAGGCTGAGCCTTGCTCTTCTGGGCCCATGGCACTGCATCACAACCACCCCTCAGGGGCTCAATGGCACAGGGGACTCTTGACGGAGTACTCGGGGTCCTGGCGACCATGAAGAGTGGATCTCCGAAAGACCCTGCACCAATGAAATATCTGAAGCAGGTAGCCTCTACCATCGGCGGCCCAGTGACGGACCTCATAAATCTATCTTTCACCCAAGGAGTGGTGCCCCCCAGTTGGAAGGGAGCGGTTGTTAAGGCCCTCTTGAAGAAGCCTAACCTGGATCCCGCCGACCTTGCTAACTTTAGGCCTATTTCCCTGCTCCCCGGCCTTAGCAAGGTGGCGGAGAAGTTGGTGAATAGTCTCCTATCGGATTTTTTGGAGTCCAACTCCCTTCTGGGTGACTGCCAAACGGGCTTTCGCCCCGGCCAGGGGACGGACACTGCCCTGCTGGCAGTCGTGGAGAATGCCAGGAGCATTTTGGATTCAGGGGGATCGGTGGGATCACTGAAATATTATCGACGGGCACATTATCGACTTACCAAAATATCGTTGACAAATTATCGACGACAAAAATATCGACTTACTATACTTATTACACAAACGACAAAAATATTGAGTAAAAAATATCGAGTACTAACTATATCGAATACATAAATATCGCATAAAAAAATATCGACTACAATTATATCGTTGGACATGAAATTAGCCCTAACACTACAAAAATATCGACTACAAAAATATAGACTACCACAATATCGTAAAAAAAAAAATATCGAGTTCATGTTTCCACACTTTTCTTTCTAAAATACCATCTTTATCATCAATAAAAGTCATTTCTCACTTAAAAAAACTTTTCAAATATAATACCTGTTTCTTACATAAAATTACTATTAATCCACATTTGCTATACATTCTATTACATGCATTTTATCATTTTCTATTATTCTTTGCATTTAACTAACATTTTCATTACTTATTTTCACATATAAATATATTTCATTTAAACACGAACCTGCTTTAATGCGGGAATAACCACATACCACCATTCTCACATCAACAAACACTCCAATTAACTTAAAAAAATTCAAACTAGCCTATACTATGCTTCCTTACATCCTACAACCAATCAAATCAAAGCACACATAACACATATACTATAAAGGGCCTACATGCATTCTACCATTTGTTGCTGCTACCTCTCTGGAAAGTAGATGCCAACACTTTGAAGATTTTGTTGCAGAATAAACATCTTTAAAGATCCAGCTTACTAGCTAATTAATCAAGTAAGTAACACAGCATTTTTGTAGAAAACTAAATTAGAAGTGCACTATTTTCCTTACATATCCTAAGTCTTACACTTATTTTATTTTCATGTCTTCCTACTTTTCTGATAGAAACTACTCCAACACAATTCCTATTACATGGTCATATTTCTTCATGTGCAAAATCAGATAGTAAGTATATAATAATTCTCTGTTACACACCAACTGCTTTTTTTAAACACTAATTTACAAGAGTATTTATTTTTCATTAACATTATATTTACAGATATACTGAAATTGTGCTATTTCTACAGCAAAAACGATAAAACTACCCTAATTACACATGTAAGTATAGATGTGTTTGTTATAAAACGGCCAATTTCATTAATGCACATTTTTAAACAACATATCTTGCTTTTTACATCTTCCCTATAGATCATTTGAAAGATCCAAGATCAACTATAGCAAAACACAAGAATACCCTTCAGAAAAATGTAAGTATAATTGTTATTTGCTAAAATGTGGGCACAAAAAACGCTAACTATATTCTTAACACCATGTTATTTATTTTGAATTGCCTCTACAGATATTCAGAAAACATCATACATCTATTCTACATATCATATGAAAACATCCTACACAAAATATACCAATATAGAAGAATAGCCTTGTAAAAAATGTAAGTATATTTATCATTTCTCTAAAACTGCCGAAAATAACACAGACTATGTTCTTAACAACATCTTATCTATTTTATATTTCCTCTACAGATATTCTGAATACATCATACAGCTATTCTACCTACAACAAAGAAAACGACATATTTAGAAGTTAGTATACGTTTAAATCTGTTACATTTCCAAACGGTTCAGTATTAAAATTATAATATTTTGCTTTTATTTCTTCTATCTACTCTACAGATCATACCTGTACTAAATTGATGAACTCCAGCAATTACTACTATTCTACTATTTAAACAAGTAAGTATATGTAATGTTTACATCAAATGCACTAGTAGACAAAAATGACAACTGCTTTTGAGTAGGAAATACGTTTGTTATATATAAACATTAACGTTGTTTTTCTATATTTTCATACCAACAGCAAATAAAGAGATACATACAAGAACATCATTCAAAAGACATTTCTGCTTCTGTGACTACTACTTTGATTAACTGTAAGTATAAATGCATCACTAATGATGTTAGCACCACATAAGTAAAAAAATGTGTACTGATTTTGTTTCTTTCTACTCTTTCCTAGAACAAGTAAATCAAAATGACTGAAGGTGCAGAATTTGTCATGTCTCAGAAAAATAAATTGCTATTATGCTACATGGGTTATGTGTATAATCAGGAGAGACAAAGTGGTAGAAAGGTTTTTTGGAAGTGTACAAAATATTACTCCAACAAATGTTATGGGAGGGCCACTACCGAGGAAACTAATGTACTATTTACTAGAGAACATAATCATCCCCCAAATGTCACAGAAATTGAAATTAGAGATGCCTTAGAAAGTATTAAAAGTGCTAGCACACAAAGTGACAAACCCACCACACAAATACTTAAAGAAGAACTGGTAAAAATCCCTGCCCATGCTTCAGGGCAACTACCCTCTATTGACTCCCTGAAACGCACAATTGCACGCACCAAACGACTCACTAGCACAACCCAACCCAACCCAACTTGTTTTGAAGAAATTATTATTTCACCCGAAATGGCCATCACACACAATAAAGATAAATTTATTCTTTTTGATAATGAAAGCAGTACAAACCGAATAATTATGTTTGCAACTGCAAGTAATTTACGAAAAATCCAACAGTGTCCCCAATGGATGATGGATGGAACATTTAAACCCTGCCCAAAACCTTTTTACCAACTGTATTCCATCCACGGTTTATACCATCATTCTAACATACCTTTCATTTACTGTTTGCTACCCAACAAACAGCAAACAACCTACACCGAAATTTTAAATGTTCTCAAAACGGAAATCAATAATTATTTTCCCGAAAAAATAATTATTGATTTCGAATTAGCTATGATAAATAGCATTTTGAGAACATTTCCCCACACAGCAATCCAGGGTTGCTATTATCATTTTAATCAGAGTATATGGAGGCATCTCCAAAAATCTACTTTAAGTGTACTATACTCTACAGATAGCACCTTTGCCTATCAAGTTAAAAAGTTAATAGCCCTGGCCTACGTCCCTGTTACAGATGTTGCTGAACATTACAATTTATTAATTGACAGCGCATATTATAAGAGGAATGAGGATAAGCTAACACCATTGCTAGACTATTTTGAAGACACTTGGGTGGGAAGGTTGCACAGATCAGGACATCGACGCCAGCCCAAATTCCAAATCCCTTGGTGGAATGTCTATCTCAGTACTTTAAACCAAGAGGCTAAAACCAACAACAGTGTTGAAGGGTGGCATAATGCTTTCCAAGCAACTACAAACAGAGGCAAACCCACATTCCACAACCTTCTTGAAGCTTTGAAAAAAAAACAAATCTATCAGGAACTAAGAATGGAACAATCAGTGTCACAAATAGGGCCCAAACTCACTAAACAAACCCAACAAATGTTCCGACTACTTCAAAGTCAAGTCACATTATACCCTACAACTAGAGGTTTAGAATACCTGGCAATAATAGCAAAAAGTCTACTATAAAAATGTCAAGTAAATATACGAATGTCTTCTTACAATACTAATAAAATTCACATGTCATAAACATATATAATGAATTATAAAGAAAACATATTTGTTTGACAAACTTTTAAAATTTATGTAAAAAAATTCGTAACAAATATGCAATGTTTATAATTTTTTATAACATACACATAACATTAGAAATCGACATTTCCCACCCAATCAAAATTGTAAAATAAATACTTACAATTTTTGGACTTGAGAGACGCAATCAAGGAAAAATCAATCCATACAATCCAATCCAATATCTTACTATTCCAATATGGGAAACCCTCAAAAACCCGAAAATAAATTGTAAAACGTAAAAAAACGCTCCAGGAAATCCCGAAAACAGTAGTGTGTATACGTTAGGATTTAAAGTTATATACACACTATTTTAAAAAAACGGTCACGCATATCAATGTATCAATCCGAATCGAAACCCTCCAAAAAACCCGAAAAAGGTTTAAAAAGTGAAAAAAACGCTCCTGGCAAACACGAAAAATAGGAGAAAAAAGTCAAAATATAAGCATAATAACTTAAACTTTTGTTTCTCCGTTAAAAAACACGCTTCCTTCCATGTAGTTTTCATGCGAGGAACCGAAACCTGTAAAATAACATACATAACGAAAGCCACCCACAAATACCCCCTTCACATTTGTAAATATACTAACAATTAACATTAACCATGTAAGAAGACATTTCCGAACACTTAAAATTAAACTTGAAGGAAAAAAAGCACGACACATCTATAACGGAGACTTTTCACCCAAACGCTACTTAAACTATTAATACATACACCAAAAAACACTACAGAGTTTGATTATACCCTCAAACATGACCACTTACTTATAATTTGTAGTAAAAAATAACCTTACCTCTCTCCACGCGAAGCAACTCCCAACCGCGAGCTTCTCCAGTCCTGAATGGAGCGCAATAACCTTACGCGGTAAAAAAGTAGTCCCCTTAACCCATTTGTGTAAAAGGATAATAGAATAAACAATGTCAAATGTAAAATATATAATACATACACATGTATAATGTAACAAATTAATACACTATACTCATGACAATTTTCCTTTATTAACAAAAAATAATATATTTAATATAAATTAATATATAATATGTATTATATATTAATAATATTAAATAATTATGTAAAACTTTGAATAAAAGATGTAAATATTTAGTTATTCTGTATATTTATATGAATAATTTTGTGTATAATTTTAATAAAACATTATAAATGTTTATGGGAATAATTAATAATGATAAATAATATAACTTATTTATTGTTATTAATATAACAAGTAGAACCATTTAGTATATAAAGAATGGCCTGAAAAAAGTCTCTATTTTATCTGTGAATGTATATATTTTTGTTAATAATAAATGAATGTTTATGTTTATTAATTAATAATAATAATAATATTTAATAAAATAATTATTATTTTTATTAATTAGTAAAAAAAGTTATATAATTATTTCTAAGTATAACAAAATTATATAATTGCTTTACTAATATTTAATAAATACCAGATATTATAATTAAACATATTGTTTCCCTATACAATTATAAACTTTACAACCAAATCGATTTATATGTTTTATGTAAAAACAACATTGTGTGAAATATACACCAAGAAATTTTTTTTTTGTATTTCAATTTATCCAAACAAATGTAATAATAGTCATGTTACTTGTTAAAAAGAAATATGTATTATATATTTTATTACATTAATATTTAATATTAACATTATTACATATTAATGTAAGAAATATATAACAAATCATTGTTTAATGTATTTCTATATAAATACTTTAAATTGTAAGTGACTGATGGGAATATGTAAAATTTACTGAAAGAATCTAGTAATCCAAATTATTTTTTACATTGACCACATGTATATAAATGTAAAGATGTTATTGTGTGAATAATAAAAGTCAAAAAAAATGTAATGTTATATTTGTTTGTGATTTTATTGTAGTACACAATAAAAAAATTAAAAATTGTTTAATAAACTTATTTGAAAACATCTATGTTGCATTAATTTGTTTTTTTAAAATACAGTAATGAACAAATGTATACAAATGTGCTGCACACTGACCAATTTTATATGTATTGTTACTACTCCAGTCAATCTAAAATCATAGAAGCTGCAGGACACTAGCAAAAATTATTGTACTATTCCTACTACACTCAAGGTAATACCATAAAATGTGGTGGAGACTAACCAAAGTATTTTTATTAATCCAACTCCAGTGTTGGTAATATTACTGATGGTGCTGGACACCAACCAATTAATAATTAGAATTCCAACTCCACTCTAGCTACTGTCTGGAAACATGGTAATACATAAATTGTTTTGATCTAAATAAAAGTTACTAATGTAAAGTTATAATAATAGCTATTTTCGTGTAATAAATTTAATGTATCACTGTTAAGTTAAACTATACATCAGCACTCTAAAATACCCAAAACTGTCCCAAAACACTAAAAAGACCCCTTCACCCTAAAGGCCAAAACTGACCCAGAACCCTACAAATACCCCTTTATCAACAAACTGAAAACTGACCCTGAACCCTACAAATACCCCTTACCCACAAACTGAAAACTGACCCTGAACCCTACAAATACCCCTTTACCCACAAACTGAAAACTGACCCTGAACCCTACAAATACCCCTTTACCCACAAACTGAAAACTGACCCTGAACCCTACAAATACCCCTTTACCCACAAACTAAAAACTGACCCAGAACCTTACAAATACTCCTTTACCCACAAACTGAAAACTGACCCTGAACCCTACAAATACCCATTTACCCACAAACTGAAAACTGACCCTGAACCCTACAAATACCCCTTTACCCACAAACTGAAAACTGACCCTGAACCCTACAAATACCCCTTTACCCACAAATTGAAAACTGACCCTGAACTCTACAAATACCCCTTCAGCCACAAACTGAAAACTGACCCTGAACCCTACAAATACCCCTTTACCCACAAACCGAAAACTGACCCTGAACCCTACAAATACCCCTACACCCACAAACTGAAAACTGACCCTGAACCCTACAAATACTCCTTTCCCAACAAACTGAAAACTGACCCTGAACTCTACAAATACCCCTTTACCCACAAACTGAAAACTGACCCTGAACCCTACAAATACCCCTACACCCACAAACTGAAAACTGACCCTGAACCCTACTAATACTCCTTTCCCAACAAACTGAAAACTGACCCTGAACCCTACAAATACCCCTTTACCCACAAACTGAAAACTGACCCTGAACCCTACAAATACCCCTACACCCACAAACTGAAAACTGACCCTGAACCCTACAAATACTCCTTTCCCAACAAACTGAAAACTGACCCTGAACCCTACAAATACCCCTACACCCACAAACTGAAAACTGACCCTGAACACTACAAATACTCCTTTCCCAACAAACTGAAAACTAACCCTGAACCCTACAAATACCCCTTTACCCACAAACTGAAAACTGACCCTGAACCCTACAAATACCCCTTTACCCACAAACTGAAAACTGACCCTGAACCCTACAAATAGCCCTTCACCCACAAACTGAAAACTGACCCTGAACCCTACAAATACTCCTTTTCCCACAAACTGAAAACTGACCCTGAACCCTACAAATACCCCTTTACCCACAAACTGAAAACTGACCCTGAACCCTACAAATACCCCTACACCCACAACCTGAAAACTGACCCTGAACCTCCAAAAAACTCCTTTACCCACAAACTGAAAACTGACCCTGACCCCTACAAATACCCCTTTACCCACAAACTGAAAACTGACCCTGAACTCTACAAATAGCCCTTTACACAAGAACTTAAAACTGACCCTCAACCTAAAAAATACCCATTTACCCACAAACGTAAAAATTTCCCAAATCCCACTAAATACACCTTTACTCACGACTAGAAAAATGACCCAGAACCCTAAAAAATTAACCTATAACAAAAACTATGAAAGTGAGCCAGAACACTATAAATACTAATGAACACAACATTAAACATAAATATATAAAAAAAAAATTTTTTTTTAAAAACTATTATAAAATATATTATCACATTAGCTATAATAATAATTTAGATTAATTAATATTGTTTAATTCCAATTAATTAATTAACATCAACATAAATTAACACATTACATTTAAATGTATACAATTAATGTAATTAAGTCATTATTATAAATTAATTACCAATTAATTTATTTAAATGATATGCAATATATTAATTACATCATTAACTAATTATAATTAATGTGTTAGCAATTAATAAATGTAAATAATATACTAATTCTTAATACAATAAATCACTAATTATTATTAATTAATAAACAATGTATCAATTAAAATCATATACAAATTACTTTTTAAAAATAATAATTATTAATAATCAAGTAATCAATTAATCAATTAAATTATATGCTAATTAATCAATTAAACAATTAACTAATTAATATTAATTAATTACCAATTAAAATCTAATTAAAACAATTACCAAACATATATTAACTAATTAATTATTATTAAATTACTTCCCACCCTATTCCCCTATAAACCCACAACCCGCTCCTAAACATTAGGTACTATTTATTTATATATTATATATATCTTATTTTATAAAATCAATATTTTCTAACATTTTCTCGATATTTTTTACTTTCA
This sequence comes from Lissotriton vulgaris, assembly GCF_964263255.1. Taxonomy (NCBI): domain Eukaryota; kingdom Metazoa; phylum Chordata; class Amphibia; order Caudata; family Salamandridae; genus Lissotriton; species Lissotriton vulgaris. The sequence goes on from NC_141694.1 coordinate 805,549,506, forward strand.
CTATATTTCGATATTTTGTCTAGTCGATATTTTTGAGTCGATATTTTTGTATTCGATATTTTTGGGTCATTTTTGCAGTCGATATTTTTTTCAACGATATTCCTATAGTCGATATTTTGGTATTGTCGATATTTTTCCGTCGATATTTTGTCCATTCGATATTATGTAGTCGATATTATGTCCAGTTACCGGATCGGTGGCAGTGATCCTCCTGGACCTCAGTGCGGCATTTGACACCGTAGACCATCAGGTGCTACTCCAACAGCTGTCAGGGGTGGGGGTCTCCGGGATGGCCCTGAAGTGGTTCGCGTCCTTTTTGGAAGGCCGGACGTTTGAGGTGTGGGAAGGCCACGAGAAGTCAACATCGGTCCCTCTCCAGTGTGGTGTGCCACAGGGCTCATCGTTGAGCCCTACATTATTTAACATTTATATGGCCCCACTGGAGAGTGTGGTGCTGCCACTGGGTATCAAGATCATCAGCTACGCTGATGATACCCAGCTGGTGGTAGGGCTCCCCCAGTCGGCAAACCAACCCGACCGGCTGCACACGTGTTTGGCTAAGATCTTTACTTGGATGTGCAGCTCAGAACTTAAACTTAACGGCTCAAAAACGGAACTGATGATGCTGGGGAACTCCCCTCCCTCCTTGTCACCTAGTAGCTGGCCTAGCTGCCTGGGAGCGGCACCCACCCCCAAACAGGAGATCAAGAGCTTGGGGGTGTGGCTGGAGCAGGACCTTTCTTTTAAGACACACGCTAAAAAGACCGCAGGCGTGTGTTTCGGTCTGCTCCGGTCAGCCCGGAAGATCTTACCTCTCCTCCCAGTGGCCTCTAGGAGGTTACTCATCCAGGGGCTCATCATCTCAAGGCTGGATTTCAGCAATGCGTTGTTTCTGGGGGCTCCAGAATCTACCTTAAACAAATTGCAGCAAGTGCAAAATGCTGCCGCCAGGCTCCTGACGGACCTTCCCAGGCGTCAATCAGCTCGCCCTGCGCTGAAGGCGCTGCATTGGCTCCCTGTCAGAGAGAGGGTGAAATTCAAAGCACTCTGTATGGCCCACAAAATTCTGCAGGGGAAAGGCCCACCTATCCTACGGGATATGGTTCAATCTTACAAGGCCTCTCGTGCCCTTCGCTCAGACCATCAACATCTGCTGCAAGTTGCGAGGGTAAGGAAGGCCAGAACCGGTGGCCGAAGATTCTCCATAAATGTGGCAACATTGTGGAATTCCCTTCCGCTGCACCTGCGCTCGGAAACGAGCACCTTACGTTTTCGCAAACTTTTAAAAACTCATTTGTTCCCTGCCTAACTCTTTTGTCTCTTGCTTTGGCGTATCTCTCTGGATGAGCGTGGGGATGCCCAAGGGTAACCAGGCGCGATATAAAACTCATTAATAATAATAATAATAATAATAATATTAGTAATAATAATAATAATAATAATAACTCTTCTCGAGATAGCCATCTTTCCCCTGAGGTACTATGTGTGAGCCATTGGACCCGCAAGATCCTTGGCAGCTGAGCCACATGCTTTCAGTCAGCATAGATCCTTACACCACCATAGTTCTGAGGGATCTTTGGAGTGCCTTGTCTAGACAAATGCTTTAAGTTCTGTTTTTTCCACCATAAAAGTCTGAAGGGACTCAGAGCCTTCCATATTTTGAACTGTTGATCGTGAGTGTTGCCAAAGCACTGTATTTACCTGTATACTTTAAATGCTTATAACTTTAAAAGTATTGATCATAGGTTTATTATTTTGGTCTTCTTTTGTTAATAATATACTAAGCTGTTTGTACAAACATGTGTAGAGTTTTTTTGTGGTGTATTCTATATATTACTGTGTGTGTGTGTTGCACAAATACTTTACACATTGCCTCTTTTGATAAGCCTGCCTGGTCTGTTCCAAGCTACCAGTGGATGAGCACAGGTTTTCTCAGATGTGTATCTAGCTTACTCTAACTAGAGTGGTGGGGTTCTGCCTGGACTGGGTATATACCGTAGCCAACCAGAAACCCTATTTCTAACACTATGGTGATGTCTCTCTCTCCCTCAATGCATTTCTCCAGGATGGACTGGAGTCTGTTGTAAAACTGTTCTTTTTCCTCTTCTTCTTTATCACTTTTAGGTGCATAGTACTGGATAACATTCGTGTTGCCCTTTTTCTTTATGTGGAAGGTCACTGTGACTATTCTGGGACCATGGGATTCTCTTCCAATCAGAGAACTGTTTGTTGCTGGAAATAGGATCAGTGCTACTCCATGAGACTGTGAGGTGTTCTCTGGTACGGTGGTGGCACCTCAGCCTAGATGGAGGAGCATCACCCCACCCATGGCTTCGCAGCAGTGAAAGAAAGGAAAAATAAAATGATAATGTTATTATCATTTTATTTTTGTTCCTGCTGTTGCAGCATGGGGTCGTGGCGGGGCTGCTATGCTCACAGAGCAGGGCAGGGGAGGAGTGGTAGGCACACTGAAGTGTGCATGACACTTTGGTCGGTAGTCTCCGGACGGCCAACCAGTTATGATCAATTAGCATGTTCTCTACCCAGCCTGCATTACACCCTGGGTAGAGAACTTGCCCAGGCCCCCAGTCCCCATCTGAGCGCCAAACTATGGCGCCCAGACCAATCACAATGCTGTATTGCAGCGTTGTGATTGTCTCAGGGAAGTCTGGCTGCTTCCTGTTCAGGGGATGCGGAGGAGAGACAACGTGTGACAGAGTGTTGAAGAGGTAGGTGTCTTTTTCTTTTTTAAACCCCCTTACTCCCTTGTCCCTCCCCCGCACCACCACCCCAGATCTGTGCCGGCCTGCCTCCACTGCTCTGTTAGCCAGTCTTTTCTGTCCAGACTGTGTCCATCTGGTCTTACTGATGTCAAGCAAGGCAAGGATGTAGTTTTTCACCTTTGCTGCCACTTGGACTGTCTTGTCTGTTTCTTGTGTGGTCCTCGCATTCCATGTCTCGAAGGTAATGGTCTTGGTTTAAAGCAGGTGGATTTGATTTGTGGTTCCAGGGATGTCTGGCTTTCACCATTAGGCATCATAGATCTCCAGGAAGGAGATTTCTCTTTTAGAAAGGTTGGGATGTCTTTTGACAGACATTTCTGTAGCTAGGATTTTTTGCATGATGGGGTAGCATAATCCCCCTTTTTTGGCAGCCAGCCATGGGACACGCCATGGCAGAGTTACAACGTCCTTGGAAAACATATAGTCCGGTCTTTTTTTATATCCCATTGCCAAAATAAGAATGGATATTACATGGACATAGGTGCTCACAGTATAAAGGACTTTTGCCAACACAGTTTAATATAAAGCAGGCAAAGTCCATCAACAGTCCCACCATTATTTAACCTATAGTGCTCTATAGATATAGGGTGATCTTAATCAAATGTCCATAGCATGTATTTTGCATTCACTAAAATCTCTTGATTCCGGATTGGCACAGTTGTACCTTTCTCAGTTCTTCATGCGTAATTCTAGTTATGGAAAATGTTTCAAATTTGCTATTTCTTCAATTTGGCATGAACATAGTTTATTAATTAGAAGACACTGTGGTGCCACTTTCAAAGGCCCTTCATTAATGAGAAGTCCATCAGGGAAAAATACTTTTTTAAACATTCATATTTAAGCTGACAATATCAATAGCTTCTTAAGGCTCAGAATAAACGTGGTTCAAAGCTTTTTTAGAAAATGTTCACTTTTTAAAGGAATATACTACACTTACAAAGAATCTCATTCCAGATTTGGATTTAAAACTTGGCTGCACCCTCATTCTAGCCCTGCTATGGGATTTTCAACCATGTGTACTCATAAATACTCTATGTAGAGCACCAAATCAGCACAGGTTGAGTATGTGGGACAATGTTGAGATATGAGCCAACTAAGTAGACATTTTGGAATCTCAATTCTTCTTGAAGCATTATCCATAATCTACCTTGAACATCACATACCTCCCCATCCATATAACTGACTATTCCCTGGAGTTGATCTTGTCATGCATGCACACATTCTTAGTGATCTAAAATCAATTTCTTCTATTTTGGACAGCACACTTTGCTATTTTTCTTAACATCCACGGGCTACAGAATAGAAGAAACTACCTTGGGGTGGATCCTTTGTCTTTTGACCTTGATCCAAGCCTTGCAACACAACATTTTTGAATCAGCTTATCATCTTCTGTCTACTCTTTGAAATTATTCTGCCATTTTTACATCTCAGATTAGAATTAGAATCCTGGGTGCACTTTAAAGCAAACCATTTTAGCATCATTATGCAACCAGGTTTACTTATTGCAAAAAATCTAAATGCCACTGGTGTAACATGATGGTCTTCTTGTCTAAAAAAAATATACCACCAACATGTTATCTTTTATTAAACTATATTATGTAGCATGCAGGTCCTATTTAGAAGAGTACATTTGCACATTTTCTAATGACACTGTCAGAATGGGGGCCATACCTGCATGGTTGGGTCACAGCAGCGGGTCCTTCTCAGACTACAGCCCCGCAAACCTGAAGTCTACTGGGGAAATGCCAGAGTGGTGGAGTGACTAGTCCAGCCTCTACTCTGCAAGTGCTACTGTGAGACGATTGTGCTTTAAGTGTCATTGCATAAACTTTAGTTATATTACGAGCAGCACTCTGAAACTCCATCCCTCCTTTACTTCACATGACCCAGGACCTTCCTGTATTATAAAAAAAATCTAAAAGTCATCTTTACACTACCATTTTTTTACCTAGTTAGGTGAGTCATCTCGACTACAGCACGATAAGGTAACAGCAAGTCTCACAAGTCCTCCAACCATTAATTACTTAATTGTTCATTAATTCCTTCATTAATTCATTCACTCAGAGACTGTAACGTGATAAGACACACTCTTCATTTGTAATACTGTATAACAATTTGAATGAACTCAACAATATAAGGCACTGATATAATTTTTGAGCTCAATGCCAGAAAATGTATCTAGGTGTTACTAACTCTTAGCCTGATTCATAAGGATAACTTACACTTTTTAGTAAGTTATGCTTCTTAGTAAGTGCACTACATTTTGCTTAGTCACATAACCAGAGTGTAAGTTACTACTAATTTTTTTTTAAAAGACTAGTAAGTCCAGCACCACTAATGGTAGCGGTACGGGATTAAAATAAAACCCGTTAGGAAATAATGTTAAATTAAGTTATTTAAAATTGATAAAGTATAAATACATATAATGTAACAAAAATAAATGCAAATACTACATATTTAATTTAGTTATAACAAATTTCAATACTCTATACCAATTTCGAATTTCAAAATTCATGTGACAATATATTTATCTCTGAAAAAATAACTACATTTATTGTAATAAATTCTATTAAATATTTTTAATAATTATTAATGCAGTTTTTTTTCTCTGGGTGGGAATTATTTTTTTAATTTAAACTTCTGAAAAATGATTTTAATTTCATTTGATATATTTCCATGTATTAAAATGTTAGTTCAAAATTAAGATACAGTGCTGCTGCGTTTTTGATTTTGTTCTACATTTAAAATAAATATATAAAATCCATTACATTGATTCTCAACACAAACATATTTCTGAGTTAAAGACACTTTTAATATATAATAAATTACCAAATACTTTATATTAAATATTAATGTACTTTAATTTTATAAATGTATTTCCGATGTAGAAAAAAGTACAAAAATGCTACAACACTATTAACTTCAAGATAGGCTGGACTTCTAGCTTCGGCCAAGGCCAATTCAGCCTCGTAGACTTGCCAAATCATGGCCAACCACTCGCTGGCTGGAGTAGAAAGGGAGACCCAAGCCCTAGCGATACAGAGCCGAGCGGAGACTAATAATGTTGAAAATAAGCATTTAATACCCCAGTCGTTTTCCTGCCTAACTCCCAGCAAGATCTCTTTAGGGGTTAGTTAGACTTCAAAGCCTAATCCAGATGCAAATATCCTAATCATCCCATCCCAAAATTCTTATAGAGGAGGACACACAGCAAACATATGTACAATATCGACTGCTAACCAGCCACACTTAGGACATCTGGGGGCATATTATTATGAAACAGTGTTAACATTATCGCCGCTTTAGCTGCAGTATACTGCCGCTAAAGTGGCGATAATGGGCTTGATAATACGTGGTAGAGAAGGCCCATAGAAGCCCATGTTCACACCAGAACATAGGCTTTAATGGGAATTCACAAGGGCATACTATCAAGCCCATTATCGCCACTTTAGCTGTAGTTTTCTGCCGCTCAAGTGGCGATAATGTTAACGCTGTTTCTTGATAATATGCTCCCTAGTTTTGTCTGTACCAGTGCTCGCAACCCATTTTAAGATTTCCTTCAAAGTATAATACTAGCAAATAGTTGTAAAATGCTGCAACTTTAAATGAATGGAGTGCACTGAGCCATAACCAAAATGAAACACGCTCTGAATTTCAGAGGCAAGTATATCCAAAGAAAGCAGCCTAATCAAAAAGTTGCCTAGCAGTCTCAACTCCATAACCTGCCCAGGCCTTGCCAGTGAAGTCATGAAATACTTGTGAAAAGATAGGATTATCCCATATCTGTGTGTCTTTGTCTAGTATTCCTATAGAGTATTTCACACATATTTCCTGTCATATGTGAACAACATCCGTAATATTTTTAAATCTCATCTTCTTACGATAGTTGGGATCCCCCAGTCCATAAAAATAAAGCCTGAATTCCGACCCTAGTGCAAGTCGATGTCCAAAAGCCATAGAATCAGGCTCTGCCAGGATTAACAGCCCGGTCAGATGTCCAGAAAATTCAGACCAGAAATATAACTCAAAATCAGGGAGCTAAAACCCCTTTGTTTATGTGGGAGTGTCAAGAAACAAATGGCACTTCTTGCATGCCTATATCCCCATATGAAGCTTCCAATAGCTCCTGCCAACCTTTAAAAAAAAAGAGTCTAGGACCCATAATGTAATTGCCCTGAAAAATACAAACATGTAAGTAGAATATTCATTTTATTAATGTTACAGTGGCCAACAATACTCATCAGAAGTCTATTACAGAATTTGAGTTTAGAAATAATTGAAAGTAGAAATGGTTCGCAATACATTTTAAAAATATAGCCCACCCAACTACTTAGCTTTTTACCGAGATATAGAGCAGTTGAGGTTACAGTTGGGGCTGGGACATCTGGATTATAACTTAGCAGCACCTATGTTTGGTTCTATATAAAGAGCAAATAGAAGGGGAGATAACGGACACCCCTGCCAGGTGCCACGTTGGATCTGAAATGGCAGTGAGTGCTTTGCCAGTATATACAAGATTGGCACAAGTATTCTTATATAATGACTGCACCATTTTGAGAAATACACCCCTAATACCAAAATCCAATAGAGTAACCCACATATACTCCCATGCCACACAATCAAGTGCCTTCTCGGCGTATAATAATATCATACCTATTCAAGTCTTTGATTGTTCCACCCCATTAAAAGCTGCAAGTGCTGTGTTCGTATGGCTTACAGTATCACTGCCCTGTACAAAACCATGCAGTTGTTGAGAGACAAGCATTGGGAGTAGGGGTCAAGACGAGTAGCTGGAATTTTGGTGAATACTTTAATATCAGCATTGATCAGAGAGACTGTCCGATATGAGCCCATATCCTCTGATGGCTTTCCTTTCCTAAGTAAACAGCAATCTTTGAGATGTTCCAGGAGGCAGGATCTCCCCCCCCTTATAAACATTTTGAATCACCCTAGTGAATTCTGGCATTATTATCTCCTTAAACACCTTATAAAACTCAAGCGGTATGGTATCATCCCCTTCCGCTTTACCGGAAGGCAAGGCGGTAAGGGCGGCTTCAGCTTCACCCATAGTAACCCCTGCTCAGAGCACATTACCTGGCCACCCATTTCGCGGGGTATCCTACAGGATTTCAGGATACATTCCATCATTCCAGACTGATTAATCACTCGTGGCAGACTGTATAATTCCTGATAAAAAATGAAAATTGTTCCATAATGGCCTGAGAGGGAGAGGAAGCCTTACCATCAACACCTTTGATAGATTGAATAGTGGATTTTGCCTGTCTCTCAGAAATTTGATAGGCCAAAACTCGCCCTACGCTATCCCCATACTCATATTGTCAAGCCTTGTTTTTTGCATAGCTAGCCACTATCTTTCCAGTCAGCCCTCGCCCAAGCAGAGGTCTTTTTTCAAATGGCTTAAATGATAAGGCCTGTTCATCCGATCCTCCTTAAAGTATCTCCTGAGCATGCACTGCTTCCAACTGAGAAATAGCTTGACGTGTTATCCTATCGTATTGTAATGCAGCCCTGGTTTGTTTTCAAATAAATTGCAGGGTAATGCCATAAATATATGCTTTAATTGTATCCCATACTATGAGTGATGTGGCTGTGCCAATATTAGTATCAATGAATTCCCACAATAAGCCTGACATGTATCTATAATAGTCACAATTAGACAGAAGATGGCATGGAAACAAAAAACAGAATTCGATTTGGAAGCTTCCTGACTAACCTTTGTCACACCATTGCTCTTGTGTCTACACATTGCTGTTTAAGGAGCCCTGTAAACAGCACTGCACCAGGCTGAGAGCATTCATTCTCACAGATTCAAAGTGCATTCTCTGCAGATTTCAGCATTTTGTTACTCCTAAAATCCACAGCTAGTAGATCTTTATCGACTTGGCACTTGGAGTGCTAATATTACACATGAAGGGCTCGAGTATCGGGGAATGTATGCGGTTATTGGGAGAATGTCAAGAAACAGGCTCCCCAATCTCTTGTAAACAGGTTTATTCCAACAGAGTCTCTTGTGTATGGCAAAAAGCTTTTACAGATTCTTTGCTTAATTAGAAGCCAAGGAGGAACCAAATTAGATGAAAGATAGAATCAATAGACATATCATGCTATAAGAAAAGCTGTTTGATAATTATACCAACTTGGGGAAATCACACCATCCCACAGAACGCAGAAGTTTAAGTTTTTTAGGATTCATTCTGGGGTTTTTATTAGACCACATAAAGTTAGATGTTAACTTTTCTAGATTAGGGAAAAAAGCTGGGGACAGGTAAACAGAAAGCATCATAATCAGAAAATTTACAAGAGGAGTAATCACCATTTTTATATTCTCCAATCTTCCACACCAGGATATATATTTGTGTGACCAACAGGGATACTGATCTCTGACCTGATCTAGGATTTTATGTTCATTAACAGCAATTTTTTTGCCCAGGTTCTGAGAAAACCATATACCAAGATATTAATCATTATTGGTTGCCATGAAAGGCCTGATTGTCCAATACAAGAAGATTGACAGCGAACAGTAAGCTGCATGACATCAATCTTATCTCTATTCAATGAAAAACCTGAATAATCCGCATAAAACTGAATCAAAGAAAGAAGGATAGGAATTGCTATAGCAGGATTTTCAAAAACAATTAAAATGTCAACTGCATAGGTAGCTGTCTTAAATATATGTGAACCAAAAGTGACACCACTAATCTCAGATGAATTATTAATCATCACTAATAACGGGTCAATCGGCAAAAGAAATAGTAATGGAGATAATGGGCAGCCTTGACAGGTACCTTGAAATAAAAAGATCGAAGAAGATAGAGCAATGATGACCGTTATTTTCGCAGTAGGGTTCGCATCAAGGGACATAACCATCGAAGAAAACCTTTCACCCACGTTATGCCGATCCAATGCAGCTCTAAGAAAGGGGCAATGAACTTCATCTAAAGCCTTTTTCAACATCCAAGGGTATTGCAACAGTGGCTGGAGACTTAATAAGCAATACTTTTTCAATCACATGAAAAATAATACGAGAACTATCACATGCCAATCTACCTTTAATTAAACCCAGGTTGTGATTGGTGAACTAATTTGGTAATCAAGGGTTTCAGTTGTTTTGCTAAGATCTTCACATGTATCTTTGCCTCTATCTTTAATAAGGAGATAGGTCTATAATTCTTAGGATTAAGATGATCACTCCCTTTTAGTTTACCTCTATTGTTTGCATTAGTACAGAATAAATATTCCCTATTAAACATGGATTTTAATGATATCTTAAAGATCAAAGCAAAAATTTCTAAACCTGACCACTACCTCCTTCAAACTTTTTTTTTCTTTTTTTCAACAATTAAGTAAAGGGGGTCATGTAGCTTCGAAAATATATCAAATCTTTCAAAATACGCTGGAGTCTTCTCCTTCACTACTTCAGAAATGCTGGCCGATATATCTTCAAAAGTTAAATCTTCCGTTGCTTTCTGATGCGAACTGACAGAACATTTCTTCTAAACCTTTTAAGAATAAATGAATCCCTACAATGTCCCAGACACATTTCTATACTGCTAATTCTTTCTAATGGGCTCCATCAAAAAGTTTTAAATTGCATCTTCTTGATTCTGATCTGTTGGTCATGTAAGGATGCTGTTGGCACTCCCAACCATATGCAAACATTTTTCTAATTATTGGCCGAATGTTCCAGATCAATGTAATTTTTTTTAACATATCTCTTTTTTTATCTGTTCCTTTAATTATGTAGGTCCATATGTCATGTCTCCTCCTTTAAATATGTCTGACTCTGAGATGAACCCGTTAGACCTGCTTTTAATGTTAGCATTAAAAGTTATCTTGTTGGAATGGTAGGCTTTGAATAATGTATCATTCCATACATTGTGGGCATGGGTTACCTATCTTAGGAGCATACAAGAACGTGTATCTCTTTCTTAATGGACACCTGCCTCTCCGCAGTTGCTCTGGCATGCACTAGACATTTGGATGGCTGTAACATAATTAGTTACTTACCAATCTTTTACCTTAGTGTGTTGTGCTGGAATTATCTGCTTTTGTCTTAAGTATTACGAATCCTTGGTGATTTTTTACTCTCTCTTCGTCCATTCCTCTTCTTCTGCTTGTTCTTGTCTCTTTCTTTTTCATTTACTTCCTTTTTTATCCTCTTTAATGTATTCTGTTTCCTATTTTTATTATTAAACTTATCTTTGAGACCCACATGTGTCTGTTTTGTGTATCTTATCATATTATATTTCCACAAAATCACATTATTGATTTCTTTGGTGTTATTGCATTGATATTCAAGGTTTGTTATCCTTGTCCGCATTTATAATAGTTGGCTGTGGGTTTGTTTTCTGTTTTATGCTTCTCATGTTAATGTTATTTTTTTCTCTTTCTAACTTTGTATATAAGCATTGTTTGCATCCTTTTTAATTTCTTGTTATTGGGCCAACTTATTGTTATCTGGCTTTCACCTTTCAATATTTCATAAGTTGAGGCCGCGCGGCCAAGCTGAGCAGCGAAATGGCCATCACTGAAAGGGCTCTGCCGGCCGAGCCCATAAATCCTGCAATTATCCGACATAATCTCGGAACACACAAGGTGATAATGCATGATCAGCCTGCCCGAAAACCGCAGCAATAACATTCTGCAAGTTTAACAGCTGCGAAGGCGCAGGCTGCCTGCTTGCGGCGGTGGATGTGATCTGGCCTACTGCGGCCTGGTGAGCGTGGCCCCGTGGCGGGCATGGAAGCCTGTGCAGCAAAGACGACTGCTGCTGCCATGTGGAATCTGTGGCGCTGCAATAAGTACTCCTTAAACGTTATCTCTGTGGCTGAATGGTATCCGTACGCCTACGGGCTGGCAGCAGCTGCGGGGGGAAGACTGTCAAAAGCGGGCTGGCGGAGTTCAGTGTGTCTCACCGCGTGGCGCAGGCCTTTGCTGTGGGACTGGTTTCCCCAGGACATGGTGCTTGAAGGAGGGGACCTAGAGACCACGCTGTGATGCTGTGCACAAGAGCGAGGTGAGACATGCTGGTCGTGTGAAGCCTGCAAGAAATAGTACCTGCTGTGACAGAGTTGCGGAGATCTTGGAGATCCTGGGGAAAAGCCCACGCTGGCGATGAGTGTCTAAGGAGCCGGTAGCTGGGGCCTTGCTGACCTGTGAGTGCCCTCGAGATTCGTGAATGCTCGGTCGCTGGAGCCCAAATGCTGTGAGCATGTTGGGTGGAGACGGGCCTTGCCGAGGTGTGGGGCACGCAAAACTCTGCTGGGAGACGTGACGGTCTGGGTGGCCGCACGAACACAGAGCTTGGAGCGGCCCAGCACTGATTGAAGAAACTGCATGCAGCAGAGGCGAAGGATCCCACTATCAAACCGATCTGAGACACTATTTATTTATTTATTTATTTTGCATCTTGTACCGCGCAAACTAAAACCCGAAGGTGTCAAGGCGCCTAACAAAAAAGATCAGAAAGCGGGCAGTCATGCACTTACATGTACGCTTGGATAAAGAGGCGTGTTTTAAGGGCTGCTCTGAAGGTTTGGAGGGAAGGGAGGGACCTAAGTTCTAGTGGAAGATCATTCCACCATTTAGGGGCCAGGAGGGAGAAAGCCTTACCACCCCATCTGGCTTTCCGAATACGTGGGATGTGGAGAAAAGAGTGATTGGAGGAGCGGAGGCTCCTGCCAGGGTTGTAGTATGTCAGGATGGCTCTGATCCCTGTGGGGCTGCTTTTGGCCAAGGCTTTATAGACCATACACATGGACTTGAAAACAATCCGCTCCTTGATCGGAAGCCAATGCAGCTGCTTCCTGGCCAGCGTGGCCGAAGTGCGACGGGGAAGATCGAGGACAAATCTAGCTGCCGCATTCTGGACTACCTGCAAGCGCTGCATCTGACTCTTATTCAGTCCAGCATACAGCGCATTGCAGTAGTCCAGACGCGATCCCAGAAGGGCGACAGCAAGTTGTCTTCTTGCCGGCTGGGAAAGGTAGTTCCTTATTTTCCTGAGAACATGAATTAAGCCCCAGCAGGTCGATACCGTCCTGTTGACTTGCTGGCGCATGTCCAGAGTAGGGTCAATCATTACCCCAAGATTTTTGGCTAAAGAAGTAGGTTTGGGGCACAGACCAAGCGAGTCAGGCCACCACTCCGTGGACCAGATATCTTCCCTTCCGCCGAACACCATCACCTCGGTCTTCTCCCCACTAACCTGGCAACAGCAACTAAGAATATAGTGCAACCACACATAGCTGTTAACCTTCTGTAGTCCCCTTGAAGACTCTGACTCAGATTGACTGAGACAGATTAAAGACAATACTAGTGGGAGGCAGGACCGTTGGGGGTGCTGCGCTGGACTCCGGTGCGATAAATCTGGCATTGAAGTGTATGCGCGAACTTGTGGTTTTTTTAGGGGCCCCTCTCGGATGTTGGCAGGTTATACTACAGAGAGTGGCATGAGACAGAACAAACAACACATCAGCAATACATCAGATAACCATGGGCAAAGCAGAAAATAAGCAGCTCAAATCAACATTTGAAAAGCATACAACGCGGAAAATGGAGGGGGTAATGGCGCCCGCTAGTGAACCCGGTGGAGATGAAATAGGCCCCAGACAGGAAGTCAAATTAAAAACCATGCTAAAAGAAGTAAACGCAAGCTTACAAAAGATTGACTCTTAACTTGATTCTTTGGCTGCGCATATAGATCAGGTGGCGCAAAGTGTGGAGAAGCACAAGACATGGTAACACGCATTTGAAGCCAGGATATCCGACTCTGATGACCAACAAGCAGAGTCACATGAACAATTTTTGCGCATGGATAAAGTTTTAAATTTGATAAAAGCAAAGAACGAAGACCTGGAATCTAGGTCACGCCAAAACAATGTAAGAATTACAGGAATTCCAGAGATGACAATCATTACTAACATGGAGCAATACGTCGAATTAATGCTGAAAGACCTGTTTGGAACAGACCTGTCCTGTATGTTTCTTGTGGAACGGGCGCACCGCACCTTGGGACCAAATCCACCAATCAGGCCACACCATGCGCAATCCTTGCTCGCCTCTTGAGCTATAGAGACCGGGATATGGTTTTGCGGAAAGCATGCGAGCAAGACACAGTTCAGTACCAAGGCAACACCATACCTCTGTACCAGGATTTTACTCAACTGGTACGGGCAGCCCACCGTGAATTTGTCCCGGCGAAGAAACTACTACAGCAATCCGGATTGAAATGCGCCCTGCTCTACCCTGCTAAGCTACGTGTACAAACCGATGGGAAGCCACTGATCTTCACAGATGCTCGTGCTGCAATGAAATTTGACAAGAAGACAGTGGGGGCGACACAAGTCTGCGGCATGTTAGCAGCGACACACTAGCAGATCGATTGAGTGACAATGACTGAAAATACTCGCACTGTGCCTGTCCTGTCTTCTCAGGATAAGTGTCACACTGTGCTGGTTCATTGTGGGGTCTCCCACTTTTTGCCTGATGGTACGCCTTATGTAGGCAATAATGATAAAATCATGTTCCCTTATCTGAGTGTTAGTTAAGCACTACTTGTACCGTACGGGTGCTATTCTAGTTAGATGTTTCGAATCAAACTGGCTCGGCCACCCACCCTTACACGGTAGGGGTATATGCCGGCGACTCCTCGCCCCCCATGGGATAATTCCTGTATAGCCTTCTCTGCTATTTCACTGTTCTATATTAATCAGGTGGGTATGGGCTGGGAATCTACTCAACCTAATTTGGGGTTGGTGTGGGGGAATGTTTAACTTGGTATTGTTTAATGTTGCAGGCAGTCCCATTTGTTAAGTCACCAGCACATAAAAACACAGAGGCCACAGACACTGGCAGCTGTCGTAGCAGCACACAATGTCCATACACACAATTATGCACTCGCCAGGGTGCATCTAACATGGACACCACGTGCTGTCACGCATCTATCATAGCACCCTGTGAATACCTGAGATGGTTGGCGCAAGCAGTTTAAATTGCATTACAAGGAATGTGTGCAGTCTAAATGACCAGAGAAAAGTGAAATTAGTACAATCACACTTAGGAAAGCACAGGGCTGACGTTTGTTTCATTCAAGAAAAACATCTAACAGACACATCCCTGACCAGACTGATGGCCAATAAATGGGGAGAGACACATGCCTCAACCTATTCTAATTACTGAAGGGGTGTAGCAATCCTAATCCGAATAGGTCTCCCGTGGGTGACTGAGAAAGTTGACATAGACCCAAACGGTAGATAAATTATTCTCAGAGGAGAGATATTCGGTCAATACATTACTCTAGTTAACACTTACAGGCCAAACACTGATGACCCTGCGTTCTTCAACCAGATATAGCAGAAAGTCCAGACCATGGGACACACCGCCACACTTTGGGGGGGAGACTTTAATGTTGTTTTATCGGAATATGAGAACAGGGTGGAGCACCTAGGACACACCACCCGCAATCTGCCGCCTCGCTCCACCTCATTATGGAAGATCAGCAAGTAGTTGATGTATGGTGCTCATTTCACCTGAATTCCAGAGAGGGCACTTGTGTTTCCCACCATCATAGAGCTTGGTCCAGACTAGATTTTTGGCTTGTGTCCAGAGACATCCATTCATTGGCCTCGGAGGTATCACATCACCCTTGCACATTATCGGACAATGCACCCGTGATGCTCCGGCTCCAAATTCCCAAACCACATAGGCAGCCCTTCACTTGGCGTCTGCCCCAGCAGGCATTGCTGTACACAGTACTTAAAGAAGAGATCCAAACAAAAATAAATTACTACTTTGAGCATAATATGGGCATGGTGGAGTCTGAGGGTGTGCTGTGGGAGGCCTTCTAAGTTGTAATCCGGGGGAGTGTATAGCCCTGCAGGCCAGAGTATTCAGAGATATCCGCAACTGCCTGTGAGGTTAGAAGGTGAAATCCGGGGACTGGAACAACAATATTTACAAACTCAATCATCAGGCACATTGGCTGAAATCAGTAGAAAGTTAACTGAATACCAAGACGAGGCTGAAAGGGAGATAAAATTCCTCCATAAATACGCACAAGCCCGTACATTCGGAGTGGGGGATAGACCCGGTAGAACCCTAGCAAACTTGCTCAAACCAGCTAGAGGCTCCAAATACATTACCAAGCTCAATCCACTGGGCGCCCACCCGGTTCACATGCTCACGGACATTTTAGATACAATGAAGAATTATTATGCCCACTTGTAGATGTCAAGGAGCAGCCCATCAGAATCAGAAATAATAGAATACCTAAACTCCATAGAATTATTATGGCTTAGTGGTGCTCACCGGGAATATCTAGACAAGCCATTTATGGTTGAGAATATACAAAGTGTCATCCAGAGCCTTTCAGATGGCAAGCCCCCGGAGCGGACGGCCTACCTCCACTATCTTTAAAGAGTACGCAGATTTGCTGGACCCTAGATTATTGGAGGTATATAATGAGGCGTTACAAGAAGGAACACTCCCGCCATGGATGCGAAAAGACATCATTGTTACGATACTGAATCCGGGCAAGGACCCAACCTCATGTGACTCATACCGCCCTTTATCATTAATTAATATCGATAATAAAAATTATCCACGTCGCACAATCTCAGAACGCTCTTTGTGCTACCACATTATCTTTCCACACAGGTTTCAGCTATTGCGTCGTTATTAGACACCACAAAGGCGTTTGAATCACTGAAATGAAGTTTCCTATTCATGCTGTTTGCGCGATTAGAAATAAGCCCTATCTTTGTGAAA
The DNA here is from genome assembly GCF_964263255.1 of Lissotriton vulgaris. Taxonomy (NCBI): domain Eukaryota; kingdom Metazoa; phylum Chordata; class Amphibia; order Caudata; family Salamandridae; genus Lissotriton; species Lissotriton vulgaris. Next base: position 805,566,077 of record NC_141694.1, read on the forward strand.
CTTTTCAGGCTCATATACACTTCATCCACATCCAGGTTAAAGGTAAATGGCTTGATATCGGACCCAATCCCAATATCCCGAGGCACCAGGCAGGGTTGCCCACTATGCCTCCTATTGGTTGCCATTGCCACGGAGCCGCTGGCAGCGCGGCTCAGATAAAACCACGCTAATAGGGGCATTGAGTTCACTACCAAAGGTCTTATAGTATCCATGTACGTGGATGACCTTACTCTATGGGGCCGATTCCGATCTCGGCTGGAAACCACTCAAACTGAGCCAGATCCGGGGTGTTTTCCGACCGAGTCGGACTCCTGCTGTCCGACCGAGCGAGTATGATGCAGCCGTATGCTGTCGGACTCCCATAGAAGTCAATTAGAGCCGATTGTACGACGCATACATGGGCTCCCATTGACTGAATGGGCACGTTGCGGACAAGTGCGCCCCCTACTGGGTACGCGTTGGTGCCATCCGCACTGTACATGCCTGTGTTGGGGAGACCCATGGGTCTCCCGGTCTGTCCTAGTCGTAAGGCTGTGGGTAACAGGGGGTCCGATGCGGACCCCCAAAGCCCAACCCCGGAAGCTATTGCGAGCCAGAAGCTTCGACTCAATCTGGCTGTCCGAATCGAGCATCGTACTGGCTCGGTCGGAATTCGCATCCATTGCGCGCCACGGTTAGCTTACGGCCGAGACGTACAGAGCGGTTCAGACCCAGAAACGGATGGAGATTTTGCGCTTGTTCACATCGTACTTCGACGTCCGGACCCGTGTATGAACCGGACGGAAATTCAGCCTCCAAATCCGATCCGCTAATGCCGTACCCGATTCGGTGCCCTTCCGACCAAGATCGGAATCGGCTCCTATATGTTATAGACACAAGGTCTAACTTTGCACCACTAACCAGAGAACTGGTAAGATACGGGGGCTTGACCGGCATTGGTGTGAGCTGGGCAAAGTCCACTATCCTTCCATTGACAGATAACACTATTGCCTTCGAAACTGAATTCCCAATTGCCTGGGCAAATGGTTTGGCGCGCTACCTGGGCATATGGATCAGCAGAGAGCTACAGGAGATTTGGTTGGTGAACTATGGTAGGATGATGGATTAGATCGAGGAAAGACTCCAAAGATGGAAACACTTACCCCTATCCCTCACAGGTCGCATAGCAATAAAAAAATAATCCTCCCCTTATTGTTGTATCTCTTTGCAAACATTCCTGTACCCATCACCTCACAATTTTTCAAGGGTCTTAAGTCCAGCATGACTGAGCTGGTCTGGGCGGGCAAACAGCCCAGGGCATCATGGGATCTCCTTACATTACCATTAGCACAAGGAGGCCTGGCAGCTCCTGACTTTGTACTATACGCACACAGTGCTCAGGTGCAATATCTCCACTTCTGGCAACACCCCATACCCCTTCAACCGCATGTTACCATAGAAATCGACAGAGTGGCCCCCTTTCCCCTTAAAACTGCCCTATACCAAAAAAACAAGTGACCCAGACAGGAGATTGACACAACTGATGCTTTGCGCTGGGCCTGGAAGGGAATCTGTAGAAGCGCCAAACTAGACGTGCTATGCCACTTGCTAAAAACCCATTGATGACTCTGTTACTGGATAGCAGAGTGCGGAGGCGCGTGCAGCAGAAGGAACTAAACAGATTCCATGAGCTATTTCCAAATGGCCAATTCCTCACACGACAACACTTAGACACTAGACACTACACCACAGCCCTCACCACAAGACACCCTGCTATACTTCCAACTAAGAGCTGCATGTCATGTACGATTTGCCACTTTCCTGGACTCCCTGCCAACTCTGGAAGCGTTAGAAAACGTGCTGAAAGGACCCTGAGAGCGCAAAGTAGTCACACGTATTTACACTATTACTCAACGAGAATCACCAATCACTACACCTGTCGCCTAATTATCACCTTAGACTCATACATTTCAAATATCTTCATCGTTTGTACTGCACCCTGATACAACTACACAGCTTGGTGCTTCGACTTGACACAAAATGTTGGCATTGTGGAGCGATATTGGCAAACTTCTTACATCTCGCCTGGGAGTGCTGGTCTGTAGCCAACTTCTGCGCGGGAGTCTTTGGGCATATAGAGGACATATCAGGGATTGGCTTGCTGTGCACCCCTCTGATTGCGCTGCTGGGATATGTGGTTAACACGCAGAAAACAGGAAGCCGCCTAACAGCGTCATCCCTCCTACTGGCAAAGCGACCTGTTGCAATGCACTGGGGGAAACCAACAATACCAGCCATAAAATCCTGGGCAGAGAATGTCACATATTGTAGAGATCAATTGACATGTTACTGGGAACTTGTGCCGGTCCACTCCCACCCAAAAGATATATGGTCCCCCTTTACATACTGGCTAAGCTCCATAGATGGTACCGCCCTATAATGTCAGCTGAATTGCAGTGGCAATACTTTCAGGCAGGGATAGACATACATTCAGTCTGACTGTTGATAGGACGCTCAGGGATTGTGAAATGCCTGGTAGCAATGTATCGCTTCATGATTTCAAATGTTATTGTAACACAGCTAAAGACTAAAAAGCTGCCTAGTGTTTGTTGGTGGTAAAATGTGCACAATGTATGATATAGTAGATTGACATCCTTCTGGTAAAGATGAGTACTGCAATTGTTGTTGTGGTTTATTAACAAATGTTAAAAAAGTTATTTCTTATTGATTTGTTTTTTTGTGTTTTGAAAACCAATAAAGTGTTCTAAACAAACAAAACATTGGCTTATTCACAATTTACATATTTAATATACTTGTAAGTCCCTACTACAGTGCACTATATGTGCCCAGAGCCTGTAAATTAAACACCACTAATGGGCCTGCAGCACTGATTGTGCCACCCACTCTGTAGCCCTTCAAACACCACTCAGGCCTGCCATTGCAGAGCATGTAGGTGCAGTTTTAAACTGCCATTTCGACCTGGCAAGTAAACCTACTTGCTAGGCCCAAACTTTCCCTTTTTATTACATACACGAAACCCCTCAGGTAGGTGCTAAGCAGCCCCAAGGCCAGGGTGACGTGTATTTAAATTGTAGGACATATATTTCTGAGTAGTGAAAAAACTGCTAAATTCGTTTTTCACTACTGCAAGGCCTATCTCTCCCAAAGGTTAAGATGGGGATCGACTTGAAACATCTTTTAAGTGTAATTTCCCTTTGGGAGCAGATTGAAATTTGGAGTTTGGTGTCTCTATACTCACAATTAAAACATCTTTTAGTAAAATTGATTTGTAAATTGCAAGTCTAAAAATGCCACTTTTAGAAATGGGCATTTTTTACTTTAACCATCTTGTGCCTTTGCCAGTCTCTGAAAATACATATAGGTCAGGGTGACAGGTGGGTGTTGCGCATTCTCTCTAGACAGTCATACAAAGGGAACTGGGGTGTGACATTTGCATCCAGATGACCCATCACCAGAATGATGGGCCTTTCTGAGGTGGATTAGGAGGGAGGGGCTGACACCTTGACCTTAATAGGGCTGTGCCTGTCTCCACACAATGAGCTGTATACACCCTGTAGTGTATATGGAGCCAGGGAATGAAGAGCAGGGACCTTGTGACGTTCAAAGGCCTCTTTGATGACTCCCCTACTTCAATGACACATTTTGGTATAAGTACTGGACCTCTAACACCCCCAAGTTAGTTCACTTTGGGGTCCTGAGGAAACTCTGCAACTAATAGGAACTTCCTCTGCTAAGAGGCACTACCCCTTTGCCACTTGATTTGCTGTGTTTGCCTGCTTCATGCTAATTGCTATGCTGCCAGAAGGGACTGCCACTTTGCACTGTTCTCTGCTGTGTTTGCCTGCTGCTTGCTGCTCTGCTGTGAGGGAGAGCTGAATCTGCCCTCTACAATCTCTTCTGCACCCAAGACATCAAGGGCTTGCTGACTAAGTCCCTGTTCCCGAAGTCTCAGGGCCATCTGATGGCATTTCCACAACGACTATTGCTGGACTCAGCCCAATCGGAGACTTGCCTTGCTTGAACTGCCAATGCTACTCCTGGCCCTTTAAACAGGGGGCCTGCAGCGTTTATCTACAATCAAACACGTCTGTGTCGTGTAGCCACAAAGATTGCTGTGCTTTGCTGACCTGTGCTGTCGAGCCTAGGAGGGGAAAGAATGCTGTATCTGCACGGTGGGAGGACTGTCAGTGTGCCCAAAGTCAGCTTAGCAAGGTGGGTCTGTGCAAACTCGGCTGCCCCAAGCTGAGCAATGGTCCTATCATTAAAAAATCAAAAGCACTTCATGGGCACTATAAAAAATACCTGGGTCCTTGGTGATCGGCAGGCAAGAACCTGTCTAGCGGCAGCGTGACAGCCCTGCCTCCAACCACCCTTGCAGGAGACTGTTAGGCCTGCTCACCTAGGACCAGCACCACCCGTGCCTGACTCGCTGTGACTCCAGGGAGGAGGCAGTGACATTGACAGTCCTTCAACTCTGTGCTTCCTCAAAGATGGTGAGGACTGCGGCCACCAGAACTGTGTGGTATAAGAGACACCAAACGGACCTTCATAGGAGACAAAGTCCAGACCAACTGGACCAACACTAAGGAACTGTTAAACATCATACAGCAGATCGCAAAATCCGCCTGCAAAGCCAGGGACGTCACACCCTCCCAGGAACTCTGCAACAAGCTCAGCTCCTACTTCCATGTCAAGATCAAGGCCCTCTATGATAACTTCAGCGAACCTACGAAGAGCAGCACCCCTCTTCCCACTTACGCCGAAAGCCAACCATCACGTCCTGGGATCCCGCCACCGTCGAGCTCATCGCAGCGACCATGAAGAAAACCCACTCAGGAACCTCAACAGACCCCTGCCCACTGCACATCTTTCACAGAGCCACCGCCGCCTTCGCACCCGAGCTAGGACGCACCATCAACACCTCCTGCAGATCAGGCATCTGCCCAGACGACTGGAAGCAGGCGGAGGTAAAAACCCACCTCAAGAAACCCACGGCCGACCCAATGGACTTGAAAAACTACCGGCCCATCTCTGTCCTCCCCTTTGCAGCCAAGGTCACAGAGAGACTAGTAAACTCCCAGGTGACCGCCTTCATAGAGGAGAACTCCATCCTGGATGCCTCCCAGTCTGGATTCCGCAGCAACGACTGCACTGAGACCGCCCTCCTCGCCGCCACAGACGACATCCGCACGGTACTCGACCAGGGACACCGGGGCCCTCATCCCTCTAGACCTCTCCACAGCCTTCGACACAGTCTCTCATCACACTCTCACAGCCAGACTGCATGACGCAGGAATTTCTATTTTATTTTCTATTTAGGGGGTTTTGTAGAGCGCTTGGTGACGCACAGCGGCGTGTCCCCGCGCTAATGAGCTAATGTGTACCAGACTGATAAATGCAGAAAATTACTGTGAGAATAGAGCAGTCTTCAGCTTGGCTCTGAACAGTGTTTCTGAGGGTTCTAGTCGCAGTGCCATTGGTAGCTTGTTCCATCTGGATGCTGCAAGGAGCCTAAAAGATCTTCCACCCATCCGGGCTCTGGACACCCTGGGAATTGACAGGAGTCCTGAACCGGAAGATCTCAGAGAGCGAGGTGGCTCATAGGGTGTCAGCAATCCTTTCAAAGGGAGCGGAGCTCTCCCGTTGATGATCCGGTGGCACGTGCACAGGGCTTTGAATTCCACCCTGCTGCGAATCGGGAGCCAGTGCAGGGACCGGAGGGCTGCTGCGGAGCCCGCTCTTCTAGATAGTCTAAGCACTAGTCTAGCAGCGGCATTCTGGAGAACCTGGAGATGGCTCAGGTTCTTTTCCAAGGTTCCCAAGTAGAGAAGATTGCCGTAATCCATCTTTGACGTGACTAGTGCATGCACCAGAGTTTGGCGGGCTCTGATAGGTAAGAATTTTAATACCTTCCTGAGACTTTTAAGGGTCCCAAAACATGATCCAACCACCTGATTGATCTGAGGACCGAAGGCAAGGTTAGAATCAAACCAAATGCCCAGGTTCTTTGCTTTCTGGCAAGGGGCAGGTAGTGGGCCCAAGCACGGTGGCCACCACGCCGACGTCCACGCTGATTGGCCTCCCCCCACTACCAGTACTTCGGTCTTGCCTCCGTTGAGTTTGAGGCAATTGGCGGACATCCAGGCCGCGAGATCTTGCATGCAAGCTCTGAAGATGTCCGCCGAGGGACCGGGGGTACGTGATAGGGAGATGACCAACTGCGTGTCGTCGGCATATGATACCATTTGGAGGCCATAGCTCTCTACCAAGGTAGCAATCGGGGCAACATAAAGATTAAAAAGAGTAGGGCTCAGAGACGAGCCCTGCGGCACCCCCTGATCCAGAGAGATGCGCTCAGAGTAATGGTCACCCTGCCTCACTTGGAAACCACGGCCTGTAAGAAATGAATAAATCCACTTCAATGCTGCCCCTCTCACCCCGCCTTTGCTCAGACACTGTAGCAAGATGGAATGTGCTACAGTGTCGAACGCGGCGCTGAGGTCCAGGAGGATTAAGGCCATGGTTTGTCCCTCATCAGCACCTTGCCTGAGGGTTTCGGTAGCCCTAAGAAGGGCAGACTCCGTAGAGTGACGCGGCCGAAACCCGAATTGCGTAGGGTGAAGGAGGTTACTTTCTTCCACAAATTTCATTAGCTGCTTATTTGCCACTTTCTCCGCGATCTTAGAGCCTCCATCCAAGGAGCCTCCCTCGACTGGATCTAATCATTCCTCTCTGGCAGAACCCAGAGGATCCGACTCCCTCCCTTCCTCTCCAAACCCACAGAAATCAACTGCGGAGTACCCACAGATCATCACTCAGCCCCATGCTCTTCAACATCTACATGGCCCTCCTCGCCGCCATTGTCAGTCTGCATGGGCTCAGCATCGCATCCTACGCCAACGACACCCAGCTCATCCTCTCGCTCACAAAGACACCAGACAGGGTTTCCAGGAAGGCATGAAGAGCGTGGCAGCCTGGATGAAGGACATCTGGCTGAAGCTAAACTCAGAGAAAACCGAAGCCCTCATCCTGGGACCCTGCACCTCCGCATCGGACAGCACCTGGTGGCCCTCGGAAATCCACCCACCCCTACAGACCACGCTTAGACCATCGGCATCATCCTCGACTTCTCCCTCTCCATGAACCACCAGATCAACACCGTTGCCTTCACTAGTTTCAATTGCCTACGCATCCTGCGGAAGACCTTCAAGTGGATCCCCTCCGACTGCAGAAAGGCCGTCACTCACTCACTCATCAGAAGCATACTGGACTATGGCAACGACCTCTAAGCTTGAATCAACAAGACCCTCCTGCGCCAGCTCCAGACAATCCAGAACGCTGCAGCCAGACTCATCCTCGGGACTCTGCGCCATGAACACATGACCCAACACCTATGAGGTCTCCACTGGCTCCCTGTCGAGAAGAGGGTCACTTTCAAACTCCTCACCCACGCCTACAAATCTCTCCATAACATCGGACCCAAATACCTCAACGAGAGAGTATCATTTCACGTACCCAAGAGAAACCTCCTCTCCGCCGACCTCGCCTTGGCAAAGGTCCCCCGCAACTGCAGAAACAGAACCGGCGGGAGAGCGCTCTCCTACATCACAGCCAAACCCTGTAACGAGCTCCCTGTGAACATCAGATGCTTCCCGACCCTGCATAAGTTCAGGAAGGTCCTCAAGACGTGGCTCTTTTACAGATCTGGAGCAGCCCCCCCCCCCCCACATCCCCTCAGCACCATGAGACCCTCATGGGTGAGTAGCGCACTTTACAAACCCCTGATTGATTGATTGATTGATTGATTGGTTCCCATAGCTGCACTGTGTATGCCGGGGCTGTACTCACCAATACCAGGCCCAGGTGAGAATTCCCGCAACGCTGACTCTTGGGGCATGGAGGCCTGTCCTTGGCCACAGTACTGGACAGGGACTGTACACAGTGTAAGGATATTACTGTATCGCCCGAGTATAAATGCAGGTAGTTTTCCTGCCTTTTCAAGAAAGGGTCCATAACTCACATAACTTTAATTGGATTTTTTACATTTTGGCCACATTTTAATTTGTTAAAGATCGTCTATTTTCTTAAACTGGTGTGGAGTCGTTTTGTGGTGTCCTCATTGTGTTATTGTAATTCTGGTGCTGCAAAAATACTTTACACATTGCCTCTTAAGTTAAGCCTGCCTGCTCAGCTGGTGAGCACACTATTTCTTGAGGGTGTAACTGACTGACCCTAACTAGAGTGGATGGTTCTGCCCGTCTTAGGTGTACACCCAGCCAAGAATAAACCCCGAGGGGGAGGAGCTACGACAGTAAGCAAGATGGCCGCATAGCCTCCCGGCTCCGCCGACCCCCGTCTTTCGCTCGAAGATCCTGTCGTATATCCTGATTTCTCGCCCCATATCCGGGTGCATGAACTATTCTGCGGACTGATGGTGCAATCCCCAGATTTTTCCGACATGGTGGAGAGGAGTTATGTTGAGGTTTAATTTGAGGCCTAGCCCAGTCTGGAAGCCGGGGTCTCCAGTGTTGGTCTAGCCGGGTCCGAGTTGAACAACAGCGGACCGGAGAGAGTGGCAGGGTCCGGTCCGTGGAACTTCCGACATCTTTCTGATTGCTTTGCTGCCGATCTGCTGCCTGGAACTGTACCGGAGGTGAGGTGACGAGTGACGCCCGAGGTGGTGTGTGTGGGGGTCCGAGATCCAGGGGCCTGGCGTACGTAGCGCCGGTGCCGTCGGATCGGAGACTTGGTGCGCACTAACGCTTATTGATGATCGGTCCCTCACGACTCCTTCCTGCTCCGCCTAATCTAACCCCGGGGACGGCGCCTCTCCGTGGGGGTCAATATGCTTGATGCTATGCAAATCCTGGCGGAGCGGGTTCAGTGCGGCCCGTCACTGCGGTCAGTGATGGCGGCCCTTGAGGCACTTCAGGCGACTATGAAGACCCAGGCCTGGAATCTGATGTCGGCGGCGGACAGAATTAGAGGATCGGGACCGGACTCTGATTTGCTGCCCGAGACCCGGTGGCCAGTTCCTTCCCCTATTGCTACCCCACCGATGCAATTTGACCCGGTGCTCGTAGCTTTCCATGCTCCTACGGAAGTGGAACGGTTCGAACATGTGGAGATCGGCGATACACCTACAAAGTTGGAATCTTTGGAACTGCAATTGGCGGAACTTTTCACTGCTTTTCCCGATTTGGAGACGCTTGCTCATAATTGTGATCCGTGTGGGACTGTGTTGACCCCCCTTCCCAGCAGGTCCATCAAGATGGCGGATGGGATAGTGCCTGGTTTTGGAGTCGGGAAGGGGCATCGTTGGACTCGAGCGTCTACTTTGGAACTTGCCATCCTTACTTCGACTTATAGACTATGGTTCGACAACTTCTGCTTGACCTTTGACATTTTTACGGTGGGGCTCTCACTATCGGAGGGGATCAGCGAATTTGCTCGACGGGGCCAAGGTTGAGACTGTTGTTTGAGGTTTCACAATTTTGATTTATTGGTAACGGGACTGCTTTATTTGGTTAGCGGAGTCCGGGGCGGGATTTCTAGTTTCCTCTGCTGTACTGTTTCATTGTGGTCTGCTTGATCGTATTATCATGGCGGGGGATTCTTCGTTGAGACGGGGGGGAAGAGTCCGGGAGTGCGTTGGACATAGCCCTCCTCCATTTCTCCCTTTTTGGGTAGGGTTTTAGTCCCTTCTTTCTTTCTCTTTTCTTTCTTTCCCTTTGTTCTTCTATATTTCGGGTTTATTTACGGGGCGCTAGGGGGGTAGGCCGTAGTCATCTGCAGGGGTGCAGGGTGGGGGGTTGGAGGGGGGGATTTTGTTTTTAATATTTGTTTCGATGGCCTTTTTTTTCTTCTTATCTTTCTTCGCCTTTTCTTTTGTTTCCTCTTTTTCGGGTCAGCGTAGTGGGTCTATTCTTTTGTCAACTGTTGACTTTTTATCTGTGCCTATACTTTCACGGTACTTCAGTACCATCGGGCAGGCGCTCCACTGGCACGAACATTAATTGTATGCTTGTTTATCCTGATTTGTATTCCTCAGCGCCATGGTTTTGAATAATATCGAATTAACTGTGGACTTCCTACTGTTTTGCCCGCCCTTTATGCACCTTTGTGATATTGTACGGCACCTGATCCTTCTATCCTTATATTATAAAATGGAACCTTTATTATCCTGTTATTCGTATAGTATGCCATGCTGCCAGTTTTAATTGTAGTCATACTGTGTTCGCCTCCCGGGGGGCCGTGTCTGGTTCTAATTGCTTGGTTGAAATGATATTGATTAGCGGCCAGCCCTGGTGGTTGTAGGCCCATACTTGTAACTGGTTGAAATATCAATAAAGGTTTTCCAAAAAAAAAAAAAAAAGAATAAACCCCATTTCTAACAGTCCTCAAAAATAAGTGCCCTGGTTCCCACCTACAGCCACCAGTTCAAATTAAGCAATGAGTTAATTAATTGTTTGCTCACTATTGACTCAAAATGAGGTCCCCTTTAAATGGCAATAGAAGCAACCCTAAACAGGTTATGTTCTTTTTATGCCTCATCTGTAAGGTAAAGCTGAAGTCTGCTCGCACTGTGAGAAGTGGGACCCAGGTCTGGGAACACATGTCGCATTAGGACACCTCATTTATAAAAAGTGAAAAGTAATGGATGGAATACTTTAACTAATATCAGCCACTGGTATTTACCCAGTCTACATTCAGGTCAATCATTTTTTGCCCACCATTGAGTTCCAGAAAGGAATTAACCATACACAAATTAGACTTGATCCTTCTCTGATAGGTACAGTCCATCCCGAGTTGTCATACCAGGTCTTAACTAGACAGGAACACAAGAAACCCAAGACCGGTTTGTACCGTGTTTGACCTTAATTGTACCATCTGGCACTATGTATTAACATAGGTATGAAGCATGCTCCTGGAGGCTGGACGTGGCCAAAGCGCAGTAGTTAAGGGGATAAATGGTGCATGGACTTCTGTCTAAAATGTACCCGGATTGTGTCCAGCATGTTCTTCATGTTGTTGTCCCTAGACCTGGTCGCTTGTGCGACCCTGGGAATATGCCCCACTAAACTGGCAAATAGGTTGGCTCACCTCTGCTTAGCTGCCCATCTGAGGCTATTAGCAGTCTGTGCCATACCACCTCTTATATGTATGCAGCTTTACCTGTTGAACATCAGAATGGCCTGCAGGAGTTTGGGGTGCCTGAGAGCATGGCACCATCTATTCAATGTTTGCCACTGCTAATGCAGAGCTAAGCAGGCGGTGCAAAAAGCCCTCTCCTTGCCTAATGTGCCACCCCACTCAGCTGGCACTGACATTAAAATTCAAGGAGAAATACAACACGCATTTCACCAAGCACTGCTTTTAAACAGCAGTATAATCAAGTTGCTACAGAAGAGGGTGAGCAGTGAAAACTTGCGATAAGTAAAGCACTTTCAGTGAGGTGTTTGTTTCTCTCGGGGGTCTAAACAAATATGTACTAAATGGAAATTGAATGGGCAAGAACATTGAGCAAACATAAAAGGAAAGTTTGCAAGAAACATTGGCCGAGGGGCACAAGAGAGAAGAAAATATAAAGATTAAGATAAAGATTGTATTTCAACCATTTGCTAAATCCCCAAGTAAGAACATCCAGTGCTACTTTACCACTTCCCACCTCAATAACTGGCAAACCAGCTCAAACTAGTTTTGGACCCACTGAGAGTGTTGCTCTTGTAAACATATCTGTGTTATTCACAAGTTACCAAGAGCCACAGTGACCACAAGAAGGAGGAGGGAGATGGTCCCAATCCTGGGCAAGAGGTTTAATTGGCCAGGACACTTACCCCAAGATATCACCTGATGTGCAGTGTAATTAAGTAATAATGTATTTGCAGAATAATTAAAATCATAACAAATGTAAGCCACACTGGAAAATAAAATAAAACAATTGCTAAAAACATTGTGAACTAAAAGGAGCTCATTGTTAAAAGCTTCTTGCTATACAGAAAGGATGACTACATTCAAAACGACTGGTAGTCCATTAAAGTGGGACCTGCATCCTGTTTTTAGCGCTGAGTGGTGGGAGCGAGGTGTTCCAGCATTGACTCTCCTTGATTTTCTGCCTCTCGCTACCTCCTGTCACTGTTTGCCGGACCCGCTCCGCGGTTCCCGCTTCACGAGGGGAGCGAGGGAAGCAAGCGAGGGCTGCTGTGGCTCAACGGGGCTGCGAGCGCGAAGGGCAGGGACTCCATTGACCAGGAGTCCCTGCGAGGCCAATCGGAGACACCTGGCCCGCTCTCCCCGGTAGCCACGCCCCCAATACACCGGACTTCTGAAAACCTGCCTTCCCTTTCTCAACTGGTGGGACCTGCATCCTGTTTTTAGCGCTGAGTGGTGGGAGCGAGGTGTTCCAGCATTGACTCTCCTTGATTTTCTGCCTCTCGCTACCTCCTGTCACTGTTTGCCGGACCCGCTCCGTGGGTCCTGCTTCACGAGGGGAGTGAGGGAAGCAAGCGAGGGCTGCTGTGGCTCAACGGGGCTGCGAGCGCGAAGGGCAGGGACTCCATTGACCAGGAGTCCCTGCGAGGTCAATCGGAGACACCTGGCCCGCTCTCCCCGGTAGCCACGCCCCCAACACACCGGACTTCTGAAAACCTGCCTTCCCTTTCTCAACTGGTGGGACCTGCATCCTGTTTTTAGCGCTGAGTGGTGGGATCGAGGTGTTCCAGCATTGACTCTCCGCGATTTTCTGCCTCTCGCTACCTCCTGTCACTGTTTGCTGGACCCGCTCCGCGGGTCCCGCTTCACGAGGGGAGAGAGGGAAGCAAGCGAGGGCTGCTGTGGCTCAACGGGGCTGCAAGCGCGAAGGGCAGGGACTCCATTGACCAGGAGTCCCTGCGAGGCCAATCGGAGACACCTGGCCCGCTCTCCCCGGTAGCCACGCCCCAACACACCGGACTTCTGAAAACCTGCCTTCCCTTTCTCAACTGGTGGGACCTGCATCCTATTTTTAGCGCTGAGTGGTCGGAGCGAGGTGTTCCAGCATTGACTCTCCTTGATTTTCTGCCTCTCGCTACCTCCTGTCACTGTTTGCCGGACCCACTCCGCGGGTCCCGCTTCAGTAGGGGAGCGAGGGAAGCAAGCGAGGGCTGCTGTGGCTCAACGGGGCTGCGAGCGCGAAGGGCAGGGACTCCATTGACCAGGAGTCCCTGCAAGGCCAATCGGAGACACCTGGCCCGCTCTCCCCGGTAGCCACACCCCCAACACACATGTTCATCAACCGTCTCATACCCGCGCACGCGGGACGCGCGCGGTGCGAAGCCCGGGCAAAGGGCGGGCCGTTTTGCGAGGACCGGAGAGACCGGGACCGGGCCACCACCCCTGATCGGCTAAACTACACAAGGAACGGATTAAGCAGCTATTGCAATGTGCACCAGAGAAACCAGGAGTAAATCTTCCATGGCTGCGGCAGGAGCAGTTAAAGGTACCATTGACAATTATTTTGTTAAAGCTGGATCACTTTTGATAGAGGAAATTGAAGTACCCGAGAGACGAATTTCCCAGGAAATAGATTGGGTAAGGAGATCATCGATGGGCCCAATGGCCAAAGCCAGAACTCCCGATGGAAGGCTAGAAGCAACGAACTGTGAACTGGGGGTTCTGAGGGCAAATCATTCACCTAGCCAATCACCCACTAACCCAGATTTTATAATTGAGGCCCCAAGTGATCTTGAGGATATTAGTCTAATGACTTTACCTACAGGCCAAATATCCCAAACTCCACTTGAAACCCTGCTTCCAATTTCCGAACTCAACACAGTTGCAGCCAATACTAGTGAGAACATTTCCGACCTAACAAGGGGTGCTAGGGAAGGTGCTATTCAAAAAAGGAAGAAAGGGGGTCATAATAAGGGAGGAAGAAAGCAAAAAAAAACCAAATTAAATCCTCCTAGGGAAAATGGCACTCTTGGCAGTACCACCTATGCCAATCCAGACAAGGATAGTGTAATGGTTTCACCACTAGTCACTATTCCCATGGTCATACCATCTGGTTCAAACAATATTTCCATGGAAAATTCTAGTGACGATATTATACTGGCAGATATAGGCACACTTTTTAGGTCCCTTTTAAGTGCCCTTGAGGCCCGTCTGATAAAGATCGAAGCTAGGCTGGTTAACATTGCAAAATCTACAGTCCAGCTAGCAGACTCCCTGAAACTCGAAATGAAAGGAGCTAAAGGGGTTACGGACGCAAAGTCTAAAAGGGGAATCGAGTCCATAACAACATTGAAGAAAAAGGGCCCAGCTACTACCCAAGAAACACAACCCAAATTAAATCAACATAAGATCCCTCAACCCCCGGCCAATTCCAATACAAACATTGCCCCCACAAAAACTCAGGCCGCATTGATCCCACCCCCAACTACTACTGCACTATTAAAAGACACTGCTGCACTCCCGAACAAACCACAGAGCGAACTAACACCTCCAGAAAAAATACAAAATACCGCCCGGAAAACAAAACCTGTGAATCTACCACCAGAGGCATCCCCCTACACGGTTATCTTGGCAGGGGTCCCTGAACTAAAACCCACGGCCATAGAATTGACCGTTTCCCTTAAAAATATTGTCATCAGCTGGCTGTCCATATATAGACCTCTCCCACAAGGTACAACTAGTGATGTTCTCATGGTCAGACGGGTTACCTGGCTGGGATACACCAGAAAAACAATCAGAGGAGACTGTGTCCTGGTCACTTTTAGAGAACCGAGTACAGCCTCCTATGTCTGCACTTAGGCCCCAGACGATCAAGGTAGTAACATCCAATCCCTTCCTCTCTCATTCTTCTACCACTCAAATCTATACACTTCAGAAGACCAGAGATGGGGGTACTACCAGGAAATGCTGGGAGAATGGGAGGGCAACCGCAGGGAGAGAATGGAACCATATCATCATAGGAGCAGAGTCCCTGAATTTTTCTTACCATATGGTGAAGAGGAAGGATGGGAGACTAGCACCAGGAGGAGGGGTGGAGGGGGGTGGCATGTGAGGAGTCCCGGGGCCCCACAGAATCCATTATTCAGCCTACCTCCCTATCCACAATAGATACAGCAGCCTCGAAATGGTTGACTGACAGTTTGAGTTTCAAGGGAGGGATCACCTCCAACCCCATTGGATAGATGATAGTGATGAAAGATCTACCCCCCTTGAACAAGATCCGGTTCCATGGGAACAGAGAGAACCAGCACACCGCCAAGATTCCGGGCATTCCTTAGTGGACACATCCGATATCAATACCAACATAGGGTCGGGTCAGGGGCAATTGTCACCTCACCCCATGGTCAACTGTGATACAATCGAATATAATCGCTTCGATATAGGGTCACCTCCTACCAGACCCCAATCCTTGATCCTGACCTCATGGAACGTGGCTGGGTTGGGCAACAAATTAGACTGTCAGGAATGGGTTTCCTTTATTAACTCAAAAAGCATCTGCCTCTTCCAAGAAACCTGGGCGCGAGAAGAGCTCACATTCCAGGGGTTCGCAGTATTTTCCAAACCAGCTAAGTGGGGGGGTCGGGGAAGACCATCTGGCGGACTGGCAATTTGGGTAGCATCCCATCGGGGCTGCCAGGCCAGCTGTCTAACTATAGACTCAGATGATATACTAGCTGTCCTCCTAGAATGGCCAAACTCCTCCAAACTGTCGGTAATAAACGTGTATTCAAGACCCGTAGCCATATCACATGAATCAAATACCATCGAGGAACTTTCCGCTTTTCTAAGTGACATTCCAGGGGAACTTCACTATGTGGTTGGAGGGGATCTAAATTCGTACTATGAGCCATTACCAGGCCTTTGTGATGGACCCTCCCTGGAGGAGGATTCACAGTGGTTGATACCTGTCACAGTGGCACCTCCACCAAGAGCTTGGACTCCCCTAGCTCTCCAGATAACCGCCCTTACCCTAAACCAAGGCCTAAGGGCCTGTAACGGGCATATTAAATCAGATATTCCAAGCAAATGCACTTATAATAAAGCTGGAAGTGAATCAAGATTAGACTATATCCTCGTTAAATTGTCGTCGTGGTCACAAATCATCGACTTCAAGGTTATTGATAGACGGGATAGTGACCACAACGCCCTGGAGCTCGAATATGCCCTACCAGGCATCGAGGATACGGGTCGGGGCAAACAAAGTGCTAAGCCAGGCTTGCTCCTGGAAAATAATCGGAGGAGAGTAAGGTGGGCGAAACTGGCCACTTGTGGCGACAAGTTAGCTAAACTTTACGCCAGAATTACCCCGCTGCTGGAGAGGGCTTTCGTTATTGGGGAGGAACTGGGTGAAGGGGAAAACAGAGACCTGTTAGGGCAGACCCATGTAGACTTAATAAACACCATGGAGCTAGACCTCTTTGTAAAGGGGGGGGGTAAAACCAGTGGAACAATCAAGAGAACATGGTATAATGCCACATGCAGGGAATCCAAACGTGAACTGCTATCTGCAATAAAGGCGCGCAAAAGCAGGGAAGAGATTCAAGCTAGGAGAAGGGCACACAGGAAGCTCTTAGTAAACGCCAAGGCTGAATGGGAACAACAATACTGGGAGGACCTTTCCAGTGCACTTGCCACCAGAGATTCCAGTAAATTCTGGCGTATAGTGTCTAACAGAACGGAGGAACTATCCTCGGCAATTGAGCCCAACATTGCCCCTAGT
This sequence comes from Lissotriton vulgaris, assembly GCF_964263255.1. Taxonomy (NCBI): domain Eukaryota; kingdom Metazoa; phylum Chordata; class Amphibia; order Caudata; family Salamandridae; genus Lissotriton; species Lissotriton vulgaris. The sequence continues at coordinate 805,582,788 of NC_141694.1, forward strand.
ACATGGCAAAATCACTTCCAGTCACTGTACGCAACAGAGGATGAGGTTCCGAATGGATCCCAAAATATGATAGTGCCTGACCCTGAAGGTGAACTCTTTACGGAAAAAGAGGTGCGGGCTGCCATAGCTGGGCTGTCAACAGGGAAAGCTCTGGGGCTCGATGGGGTACCGGGTGACCTATTCAAGCAGGAACCAGGGATATGGTCCCCCTATCTCATGCTGATATTCAACGCGGTCCTCAAGGGGATGGAGGTCCCGGATACTTGGCTGGGCGCAGAGGTGGTTCCTATCTTCAAAAAGGGATCCCCTCTGCTCCCAGCCAACTATCGTCCGATTAGCCTTATCGACGTATCCCAAAAGCTTTTTGGTAGGCTGATGCTAGACCGGTTGCAGAATTGGCTGGAGGAGACAGATACCCTGACCCCTTACCAGGCAGGATTCAGGCGGGGGGTGTCCACAATTGACCAAATCTTTAGGCTGAACCTAATATATCGGAGGACAGCATTAATCGAGGGCGGCACCTTGTACGTGGTTTTCGTGGACTTACGCGGCCTTCGACTTGGTGCCAAGAGCAAAATTGTGGCAGGTCATGGAGGAGATGAATGTCCCGAAAGACATCTTGGCAATCCTGATGAGATTACATCATAACAACTTCGCACGTGCCAGGTGCAGGAGAAGTGGCAACCTAACCGAAAGGTTCCCCGTTCGCAGAGGGGTGAGACAGGGTTGTGCGCTTGCACCGACCCTGTTCTGCCTCTTTGTGAACGGGGTTATTGCGCACCTGACCAGGATTGCCAACACCAATGCCCCAAAACTGACTGGCAGCAGGGTGCCCGCAATTATGTTTGCGGACGACACCCTGCTGCTGTCCAAATCCCCGATGAGCAATCAACGGGTCTTGGACGGTTTTCTGGAGTTCTGTACAGAAAGGGGACTTGAAATCAATCCCCAGAAAACCAAATTTATGATTCTTAACCCCATGCCCCTAAACCGCCCAAACCCCCTGCTGGGTACAGTCCGCCTGGAACGGGTCCACACAATTGAGTATCTGGGGATAACCCTAAATGACAATTTAACGTGGTCGGCACATCAGTCAAAAGTAAACATCAAATTGGCACAGATGGCGGTTGGTATCATGAGAATAGCGAGCAAGTCACTATATCGCCCACTCACCCCTGTAATTCAAATTTATAAGGCGCGGGGTGCCACATATGGGGGAGAGTTGTGGGGTCATATTCCATCGCCAAAATTGCTGACCACAGAGAATAAATTCCTTAGGCAGCTTACAGCTCTTCCGTCGAGTACCCCAATTCTGCCCCTAAGGCTGGATATGGGCCTTAGGCCCATAACTGAGGAGTTGGGGCTCAAACCTTTAGCCTTCTGGCGTCGCCTTTGGAGCAGTCCAGACCTCTCAACTTATAGAGCTGAGCTGCAGGAATTTTTATCGTTGCCCAACGCCACTAGAACACCTTGGTTAAATTATATCAAGAGAACCTCCGAGGCAATTGGTCTTCCAGATTTATGGTCAGATCCGGTAAACACAAGTAACAGGACACCCAGAAAGGCGTTATCCAGAGTGTACTATGATCTAATGCTCTTCTGAGCTGTGGACAGCACCCGTGAAGGATCATTGACCAATCAATTCATAAAAACCAAAGACTCATACAAACTCGAAAGTGTCCTAGATGACATGACTCCGGTGCTAACTAGGAAACTATTCCTGCAATGGAGGTACGGGACCCTTCCCTTGGCATCTTTTACCGCAGCATGGTCTTGTCGGCCTTCGACAGAAATCTGCCCTGCATGTGCCCATACAAAGGAGAATGACGTACATGTGTTTTTTTTCTGTCGAGCCTATCAGAAAAGCAGGAAATATTGGCTGGTCCCTCTGCTTAAAAATATGGGATTTAAAACATTTTTACCCGCATATAGAGTTTTAAAGACTGATTTATCCCCAACTATTGTATTTGCTCTATCAAAATTTTTAACTGTAATGTGGTATGCCCGAAATCGCTGTATTAAGAGAGCTGGGGACTCTCGACAGACCTGAATCCCTGACATGCCGCTATCCATTTTGATCACTATATGTTGTTTAATGCGTTTTATATTAATGACAAAATGACATCCTCTGTATTTTTTAAATAATGTGATGATTTGTATATCTTTTATGATCATGTGATCGAAATAAAGATTTTTGGAATGGATACATGCCTGGGTACTATCGGTATTTCCAGGTACGTGTGTGCCCACTTTACATTGGGAGGCCTCAAGAAAACTTTGCAAGCCAGCAAGGACAGACTTGGCCGGGCAGGTTTGAAAAGACTGCGGTCCCTAGATGGCTGGGGCTGTATATTTGGTGGTGATGGGATAAGGCCACCTAAGTCAGCTGACAAGTTCTAGTTGCTTTGTCTGTAGTGTCCATGCCTGGTGGGGGAGTTGTGTCTAACGTGGCAAAGTGTGCTGACAATAATTTGTTCACATGTAGTAGAAATTTGGTGGACCTGCAGGCAAGCTGGAATGATTTGCTATTTAATAGTGTTATTACTGCAGAGAGGCGGTATCCTATCTAGAGTGCCCGAAGGGCAGGGCAGAGTCATTTCTGCATTAATTGATTGCCAGCCAGAAAATACACAGAAAATGTAATAATCTTTCTTCGAATTGGCCTCATAAACAGCTAAGAGAGTACGGCCATCCTTATTTCTAGAGCAGAACCTGGTTTTTTGAAGGAAAGGCTCCCATTCGGATCATCATTAGATAGAGATGCTGGATAGTTTGAGAGTTGTGGGATGCAAGGTATGGTTAGGGACCCCAGTTGCTATAGGATTGTTAAACTGTCCAGCCATGTTTTTTTTTCTAGCCATATCCGCTTTGTCAAGTGACTAACCCCCAGATGCATCAAGCACCCATTTTGCTATTCCTTAATAGCGAAAAATAAGGATTTGCTAATAAGGAACAGCAAAAGGCTATGCATGAAGAAATCCCTGAAAAAATAGCGATTTCTTAAAATTCCTTAATTGCGACTCGCAAATTGCGAGTCGCAATTAAGGAATACCTCCCCATTCATTCCTATGGGCCTACAGGCCCATAGGAATGAATGGGAAGACAATCTCAATTTGCGATTCTCAATTAGAGAATCCCAAATTGAGATTGGAATTTCAAGGGTGCCAGGTTGTCAAAAGGACACCCTGTTGCCGCCCTGAAATCTGCATATGGGTACATCTTGCACACACACATGCCCTAAGGGCATGTTTGTGTGTAAAATGGAGCTTTGAAAAAATGCACTTTAGTACATTTTTCAAAGTTTTTGCAAATTACCATGAAGTTCAACTTCATGGTAATTTGCAACCCTTATTAGCGAAATCACTATTTTTTTTAACTTTAATGCATTACATTTAAGGAATCTCAATTTGAGATTCCTTAAATGCAAGTAATCGCAATTTTGCGATTTCTTAAATTGCGATTTTTGCATTTGGGATGATGCATCCCAAATGCAAAAATACCGGTCGCAAAGGGGCAGATTCTGAGAATCTGCCCCTTTGCGAGCGGATTTTAGCTTGATGCATCTATGCCTAAGATTTTAGCGTGGCTGCTTTGTTGGCGATTTTTTAAAATGCTATAAGGCTGATATTTAACTATCAGGCTTTGGAAAGATCAAGGAAATCCAAAGCTTGATAGAGTACTGTTAGCCAGTTATTTTTGTTGGTATGCTGGCTTTCCATTTCAGATGAACACAGATCAGCCAATGACTCGGATGGAGGGGCTCGCATCTTACAGGACAATTTGATAATTGCGGCCATCCTCACCGGGAGCTTGTGAAAGAGCCCAAATTCCAGGAGCACTTGCGCTTGGGAGATGTATCGTGGTAGATGAGAGAGGTGTTTGAACAAGGCGGACTTTAACTGATTAAGAGTGGTTGCGTCTTTGCCCTTAAGAAGTTCTGAATCGTAGTTTAGTGAGAGTAGACATTTTGCTCCGATGATTTGCAATAAATATAATTGGGACTGGCTCCCCATCTTTTTTTTAAAATTAGATTGAAGGTGAAAAATTGTTTATTGGCAAGAGCCCTTTGTTGTGTGAGGTGCTTTTTGAAATCTATCTGGATTCCATTTCCACCCCTTAGTATTTATAGGTGCTGACCTGGTCGATCCTTTTCCCAGCTGCTTTCCATTTACATTTTGTGCTTTGCTGTCTGTTTTTCGTCAGGGAGCAGATGACTTTAGTTTTGCTATGATTTTACTTCTAGACTAATGATTCATTAATACTAAGGAGGTCAGTAATTTGACACTGTAAGCTGATAGGAGTCTGGCTGCATAGAACAATATTGTCTGCGTACAGTCAACTGTGCACTGGTCCATTTGCGAGTTTTGTGGATCACTCGAAACTTCTGATAGCAGGGCTTCCAAGTCTGCTTTATATATGCTGAAGAGACAGGAGTCAAGGACACATCCTTGTTTTATGCCGATGAATATGGGGATCTTCTAGTCGTTCTATCACCCTTAGGTATTTTAATTTGAACCCAAGTATCTGTTTGTAGTTCAGTGATGGCCTTGAGAAAGTTTGAGGGTATCCCCCATCCAGCTATTTTTGCCCATAGGAGGTCCCTTGGGACCGTGTCCAATGCTGCTTTTAAGTCGACAAAGCAGGTGCATACGTTGGATACCTTGTGATTTTCCTTTTCGATCAGAAGGCTAAGGGCCAGGAGATTGGTGGTTGTGCTCATACCGGCCCTAAATCCGGTTTGAGTGGACAGGTTGAAGTTTGGGCTGATGCCCATGCTTCCAGATCAGTTAAAAGGTTTGCGTCATAACGTTTAGCTTTGACATCTAGCACAGCGATTAGTCTTTAGTTCGCTGGGTTTGTCTATGAGCCTGACTTGAAGATGAAGCAAAGAACACTGGGCCCGATTCACAGAATGAATCCCGAAAGTAGTAAGTGCATTCTGTGAATACCAAATAGTAGTAAGTTTAGGATTTAGTCTTAAGTTCATTCTGTGAATCGGGCCCACTATCTCTCCATGATGCTGTGATTGTATTGGCAGTAAATGCCAAAGTAAATAAGGGAGTAAGATACAATGCCAAAAGGCCTGATCATGCTTGAATATGGCGTTTGGAAGGCCATTTGGTCCAGGTGCCCCGTCTGGTCTCAATTTCTTCAAGGATTGCCCAACCTGTGATTCTTTCAGCCAGTTTCCCTCTGGTGCGCTCTCTATGGAAGTAGGACCCTTTATAGTTATTCTTTTCCCAATTACACTGCTTGTAACTTGTCCTGGGAGGGATGCTTCAATGTACGTAATCCAATCTGATTCTGAAATTCCAGCATTGTGGTGGCAAAAACTGCTGTTTGCAACTAGATTTATTTCTGCTAGGAACTGTTCGCTGTACTTGTGTGCAGCAGTGTTATCCGTGTGTTTTCCTGGTGTGTTTTTTTGGCTGACCAGATAGCCTTTTATAGGAGTGCCTCAGTTCAGCAATTTTGTCTGTGGTGGAGTGAGTAGGTGTTGCATCATTTTTTCACAGCTGCCTAACTTCTTTATTAAGGGCTCTTTTATTTATCCAAAGCACTGTGGTGAGCCAGGGCGCCCCTTTGATGGTTAAGTTAAGAAACTGTACGCGGTTGACTGGCCAGTTGATGACGTGTCCCACTATAAGAGATTCCCAATTAATCTATGTCGTGCATTGAGTAGCAGTAATCTGAGAAATGAACGTGGTTATATAGTTCATATTGCTGCTGCCATCCTACCATTCCAAGCCAAGCGTTTTAGAGTGTATGCACAAGGGTGGACCATTAAGTTGTTAATTTGAGGAGCTCTTTACGGGTGTATTAGAAGCTCAACCTGCTGAGGAAAGTGGTACTCTCCACTCTGGGTTTTATACAGTAACTCAAGATTTTGTTAAATATCCTTGAGTCCACGAATGTATAGTCCAAGATGGAATTAGTTTTGTTTGAGATCCTTGTTAACGCAGCTGGTTGGTCCTGTGGAAAGCAGCCATTGTGTGAACATGGGCCAATTTCCTCTAGGGCAGTTGTACATGATTTCTTGTAGCGGTCAGTTTTTTGATGATTTGTTACTACTGGAGGTACTAGCTTCATGGCAATTGCCGGGACTTGTTGATTAGGTTGTTGGAAATTTGTTTGTAGTAAATACCTGTTAAAGTCTCCTGACAATATAATTTTGTGCTAAGGGTATGTCATTTAATGTCATTTTAGGATTGTTACTAATAAGGCAATGAGATCAGTCAGGTTTGCTCTTCGTGCTGAGGTGGATGTAAAAGTTGCAAGCTAATAGATTGGCATTGCAGGTTTTAAATTGTGATCCTAGGTCCGGATGTGGTGAAAGTTTTATGCATTGTGTCCATGCCAGGCCAATGTGTACTTGATCTTGATACCACTGAAGATGGGTTGCTATGTAAGTTGAGAGGTCTCCTGCGGCTCTGCCCTCTTTTAGTTTTTTTATTAAGTTTTGTTGGTACTCCTTGAAGCCGATGATTGGTGGGGGGTCTTCAGCCTAGGTTTCTTGGAAGAGGAGAATGTTGGAGTTTTAGAGAAGAGAGGTCAAATCTGGCTCCCACACCTTGCTTCTTAGACCATTCATGTTCCAAGAGCAGAGTTTTAAAAGTTGGTTGGGAGATGTCATCATTAGGCCTGATTGTAATCATGCCACTCTCCTTTGTGGGGCGCAGCCTTGTGAGCTTTTCAGGGAGACCTGTCTCATACAGATCAGACCTCTGGGCGCTGCTGTGTGGGCAATACACAGGTTTTCTAAATTTGTAGAATATTTTCCTGCTGCGCCAATTGCGCCCCTGAGGGTGCTGATTGGTACTGTGCGGTTTTTGTAGGATGTTTCTGTTGTAGCTGTAAGGGGTTGGGATACCACTCTGGTTCATTTCTTTTTAGTTCAATGCCCAGTTTAGGAAGTGGCTTCTATGTTGCATACCGCTGTGGCTGTTTTTAAGTTAGACCAGGTGACCACCATGGCATCGGAGCCTGCCCTTCCTGGATTCGGTTTGAACTTGATGCTCTTTATGTTGTATGTTGTTACATGTTCCAAAGTTTCAATTGTGTTAGCAAGTCATACCACTAAGGATCCATTAGCTAGGCCTCCTGAGCCAGGAAACCCCCTGCTTCCAGTGAGCAGGTCACATAAATTGTCCCACATGAAAGTGTAACACATGGAATCAGCTTTGCTTGAGGTGTCCATCAAGGAAGAGCCAACGAGCACCCAACCCTTTAACCCCTTCGACGCTGATGACGAGCTGGGCTCGTCATGGCGTAGCCTCCTCGAACGCTGATGACGAGCCCAGCTCGTCATGTAAAGTGCGTTTTTAAAAAACCCAGCGTGCGAGCGGAATTCAGCTAGCGCGCATGCGGTTAAAACAGAAGTCGTTGAAATCATCAGACTTGGGCGCAGTATGACAAGCAACACAGTGGTGACCCAGAACTCTGAGTGGACAAATACTACAGTGCAGAGCCACATCCAGTAGTGCAATGCCCAGGCAAGGCAAAACATGTTTGAGTTGTTGAAGACTGAATAATTACACTTTGATCTACCATAGGGGATGGAGGAGATGCACACTCAAAAGAATGACAGTACGTGCACTCACACAAGCCGACCAAGAAATTGACCCCTGCCACATATGCTGATGACAAACAAAATGACATGGGCATCTTCTTTATCTCCTTCACTGATCGCTCCAGAGGAGAAAACCACAGAAGCCCATCGTCAAAGTACAGATTTCAGGGCACACAATGAATGTACTCACAGACCCAAGTCAGGGGCATCCATAAATGTCATGCGTACCCAACAGTTGCAGCAACAAGACCTATGCTCACTGATGTAACATAGGCCCCTGCAGCCCTGAGGTGCAGGCTGGGCTGCAACCCTTCAGGAACCCCTCAACCCTTCACGGGTGCCCCATTTAGCCAAGGCCAATGAATATCTGTGAGATATGGGAGACCAAGTGGCCCCTCTTCACTTCCTACATGGGGTCCCATCATTTTGCATTACACCACTCATAGGCCAATGACTACCAAAAACAAAAATGCAAATCTGTGCTTATGGCAACGCCATGCATTATAATGCAAGGGTACCTGCATTGGCATTAGGTTGCCTGAGGTATACCAGCACTATGAGATATTAGAAGATTAGAAGATGTGACACATTTCTGTTCTCTCTCTCTTTCGCGCAATGCACCTCAGCAAATTGCCTTGCTAAATGTTAGTAATTCTGTGCCCAAATGAGCAGCATAGGTGTAGAAGACATTCTAATGGATTGCCAAAATATCTACCAACTGGGATGCCTCAATGTGAAACCTGCCCAACTGCACATTGACTGCTCACTCACACTGCAGCCCTGAAACACAACAGTGTCCCTTTTCACCCCAGACCCTTGTTAGATCCAAAAGTGTGCAAACCTCCCCATGACGGTGACAATTATACTAATACAACCAGGAGCACTACAAATCTGTATTAATATGAGGCTGACTAATAAGACTATATAGAGGGAATGCCACATCACACCCACAATTGAATACATTGTTCATGACCTGAAAGAGATGCAGTGTTTTTCTAAATTAGGCCTCAATGAAGGCCACCACCAACTTCAATTTGACAAAGTGGATCGGATTTTCTCCACCGAGGTGGGTCTGTGCACGCAGAAGCGTTAAAATTTAAAAATTGCATCCACTGCAGAGATGTTCCAGTACATCTTCAGAGAATCTCTGTAGGGGCTTGTGAGTATCATTAATGTCAGCAATGACATTTTCATTCAGGCCAAATATATCTCAGATCATCGCCAGAGGCTGAGGGCCACCTTATAGAGAATTACTGACTGCAGCCTCACTCTATATATCCAAAAGTTTGTTTTTCTTACTAAATATGTCTTCTCCTCCCAATGCATAGGCTCAGACCCTAAAGGACGGTGGATGTAGGGGATGAAAAGCCCCCTTCCCATAAAAGTGTAAGTAAAGAGCTTCATCAGGATTGCCACATAATGCAGAAGGTTCATCCTCTAATTAGCCGCCATCATGGAGTCGCTCAGTGATCTAACAAAGACCAAGAGCCCTTGCCATAAGAATGCAGAAAACAAGAAAGAGTTTTTAAAAATCAAAGACACCATATTTAGTGAAATAGTCATGAAATATTTTGACCCCTCTCTGAAGATGGAGTTGAAAGTAGATTCTAGGCCCATAGGTCAAGGGGTAGTGATGTTGCATCTACTTCATACCGACACGTGAGCACAAGTGTCAGTTGCAAGTAGGGCCCTCTCGGACCGTGACACCTGAAACTCTGAAATCTAGTACTCACAAATCGAAAAGCAAGTTTGACAATCTTTTTTTTGTTGAGGCATGGACAACAAAGCAGAGAAAATGGTTGCAGGTTGCCTTATGTGCAAAGCAACTGAAAGTCCAGAGCTACTCACACAAGAAATCACAGGGTAAGCCTGCGCTGCTCTATGACTAACTTAATGTGGACTTCTATGTGCTCCGTCATAGAAGAAAACTGTTGGTAGTCATTAACTGTGACACTAAGAGGCTGATTCACAAAGATGACTCACACTTTTGAGTAATTAACATTTTTCAGTAACTTTACTACTTCTGGCTATTCACAAACTGCAAGTGTAAGTTACTGCATGAAGAAAATAAGCATTGGTAAATGCATTAGGTTTTGCCTATGGGATTAATAATAAGTTAAAAGGTGCATCAGCAGTGTATGAGAGTAGGGAGATTGGTGTGAGTGCTCTATGTGCAGGGTGAGTGGTGCATGAATGAAGGTTGATAAGTGCAGGGTGAAAGTGCCTCAATGCATGTGATTGATGTGTGTTCAGTGCAGACTGAGAATTGTGCGAGTATACAGTGTGAGAGATGTTTTCCTGTACAAGATAAGAGGCATGCAAGTATAGGGTGAGCATTATGTCAATAGTGCAGGAGGAGTGGTTTGAGTTCAGGTGAAAGGTGTGGGTTGAGGGTGAGAGGAATGCTGGGTGAGAGGTATATCAATGGTGTGCGAGTGTAGTCAGCACTGTGTGAGTGGTGGATGAGCAGTATCTGCCTGCCAGCACAATGTCAGGGGACTGTGCAGAGCAAATGGTGAGTGAGTGTGCAGAGTGCAGGGTTAGAGGTGTCTGAGAGTAGATGAAAGGCATGTAAGGGTTGTGCAAAGTTACAAAATATGGCAAAGCTATGCTGTGTCCCAATATGTCGGAGATAGCTCCCTGGGCACTTCTTACCTCACCCAGCTCCTAGTGAGGCACGACTTGTCTGTTTTACCACAAGTGGCATGTGAGCACTGACCATCTGGTAGAGCCAAAAACAAGTCTCGATCACAAACAGGTTTGTGTTATTCACTGTACACATTCAGGCTGCTGCAAGAACTGACGGTGCATGTGCAAACAAGATGCACAGCCCAAGGCACAGGTACCAAGAAGCACGGCTCGCTGCACCAGCAGGAAAAGTCTATTCATGCACACACAAGATGAACAGCTCATGGCACAGGTACCCAGGACTGTAGCTGCCACGTCCGGTACCACACATGTGCACACAGAAGATGTTCCTTGCTGCAAGCCAGCCCTGTACACATCAGCCAGTTTACAAAGGCTATGAACCCCACACACTCAAGCACAGCGAATAATCAATCCAAGAGAAGTGTAATCTCCCAATTTCTTATTAGCATGACTGCTGCCTGACTTCAACATGGTGGCAGCCTCACAAGGGCCACAATGGGGATGTGCCGAGATGGTTGTCATTAAAGTGGTGCATGGGAGGACAGAAAAGGTGGTAGCAACATGAGGGATGGAGAAAGCCATGCACTAGGTAGAAAGTAAAAAACATGCACAGGGATAGTGCTGTGCAGGCAAAAGCTTAAAGAAAAAGTCCCACAAAGCGTATAAAAACAGTACTTGGGCCTCAGAACACTGATAAGAGAAACACACTATAGAAACATCAGGAAACAGAAACCGCCAATAGAAATGGAGAAAAAGTAAATGGCAAGCACAGGAGCCAATGAAAAGCAAGGGGGCTGGATGTAAGCCCATTTCAAGATTTATATTGCATACAATAGATTTTACAAGCAAAGGGCAAGTGTTGTGCAGGCTAAAACAAAAAAAAGTAAGTCCTGCATCACCCTAAAAGAAATTAAAATATTTCAAATAGTTAAACATATTAATATAGTTTATTGTTTGAAAAATATAAAAATAGAACATCTTTTTTATTTAGATATGAAATATGCAAATGTCCTTTTGTGACTTTAAAAATCAATGTAACAACATTTATAAATTAGAAATATTACTAAATTACTTTGAGTTGTGGCTTGATTTTCAGATGGTACAGCTCAGAATCAGTGAACATGGTTTTTCTCTTTCTGAGCCGTGCTGTCTACAATAATGCTAATTCAGGGAAATATCTGTTACATGAATCCACTTTACCCACTGCAGGCACATAAAAACAAGTTCTGGGCTCTGGGCTGAGAATTTATGGTCAGTACAGTTATACTACTGAGTTCAAAATACACTCAAAATAAATCCTTCTTTACTATTTTCCCTGATTATATGACTGTTGGAATTTTAAAGTACAATATACCTTATGTATATATGTGCAAAGTCTAAACTACATGATGATGGCAATTGATTTACTTATTAATCACAAACCTATCTATACAGCTTCCATGTGTTGCTTTAAGCCATGTGTCATGTTTCTTTGCACGGTGCTTCTAAAGGTTTTTTTTTAATAAGACTAGGGTATACATACATGGACTGTGACATTTATTATTCACACATTTCCATTATAACATTGTTACATCATGTGATATGCCCGTTACTGTTGCCTTCTGCCTCCAGGGTATGGACATTATTTCGAGGTTGACAGGCATCAAAGGTTGCTCCTTGTGACCCCAGGCTCTACCTTTACGACTCCTGGCCCCAGGGGTGTCAAAGTCAATGCCAAGAACCAAAGGTAACCTGTGCTGGGATGTGTCCTGTTTCCTTTCTGCAGACCTGAGGCATTAACACGTAGCTCTCTAAAACAAGCATTGGCAAAGCCATTAGGTCTCACCTATGCACAATCTATTGGTTTTGTCAATGTATTTTAGCCATGTTGTACAGCAGCATGGCTGCTGTGCAGCATGGCTGAGATTTAGAAAAAAGAAGCGGTATAACAGGTACGGCATAATGAATTTCTATCTAACTTTGAGCCATGCTGCACAGCAGCCATACGACTCTACAACATGGTTTAAAGACATTGATAAAAGCTGATAGCTCTAGCATAGGCAAGACATAGTAGTTTTGGCTAGGCTTTTTTCTTCCCTCATGCACTTTGCAGTATGTCCAAGCAACACCAGTGCTCAGGATGACACAATTTAACCATCGGCTAGTGTGTGTTCTAGGAGCTAGCTCTTGAAAGTCTCTGCTTCAAACAACAATCCAGAATACCAATAATAAAAGTGTGAATAATGAATGTAAGGGTGCAAATTGCAAATTCCATGCTTTCCGTGTATACATAGGAACCTCAGATTGCAAACATCTTTGTTCATCAATGTGACTTTGCATGCACTTATATCCTCTGTATTGACCACCACACATCTATTCGGTTTTTGGAGACTGAAAGGCAGCAGGTGACAGACAATAGACAAGCACTTGCATGGCAGTATATCAACCAGGCAAAATATCGATTATATGCAGACTGTTCCTTACAACTTTCTAACAGCTAAACATGATAGGGATCGGAAGGAAGGTGATGGGGTATGGTGTAATAGGACACTAAGGGGCATATTCACAAGGAGCCGTCGCCGAATTAACAGCACTATATCGCAGCCAAAGTCGTGATAAACTCACATGCTAGTGCTAACAACCCACAGCACCAGTTTAACCGTTATGGCAGCGGCATAAAACATCGCCACAGAGGCCCCCACAACTATCGCTAATGAGATGCAGGGTAGGCGTTTCCGTAAAAAAAGCTGCAACAACATGACACCTCAACATTCACAACGACCAGCCAGATTGGCGATAAGAACACAAAACACGCAATAAGGCGTGTTAGCAGCTGGAAATTAACCGGACCACAGCCTGCACCACAAAAGGGAGCCTGACCTACAGCCACCCCTGAAGACAAACAGATGCCATGGAGCAAGTGAACATGTAGCACGGACACCCAAGAGGGCCACAACACCCACCGACACCACACCCAGGGCCACACCTCCCTGGCACCCCCTAGACCAAAGACATGCCACATCAGCTACACTAGAACATGTACAAAATAATACGCCTGATGTCATACAATCACAAATGGTGACATGCATGTGTCACCACAGAAATGAGCATCACACATTCACTTTTGAAGCAACCAATGAAATTTAAATGAAATCAACACAGAAATGAAAAGAAGACACATGGCGGCTCCCCTCGGGACAATCCGTAGACCACATCCTGCAAGACAAAAAACATGATGAGGAGGTGTGTCCTGCGCACATCAAAGACCAGAGAGAGAGCGAAGGATAGAGAGAGAGAGAAGAAGAGAGGGTGAGAGAGAGAGAAAGAGAGGGTAAGAGAGAGAGAAAGAGGAAGAGTGGGGGAGAGAGAGAGAGAGAAGAAGAAGAGAGGGGGCGAGAGAGGGAGAGCGAGTGCCGCCCCTGCGCACCCAGGTCACACTGCTCACCTATTGCCTCCAGTGTGTCCCCAACCACTTGCCGGTATGTATAGCAGTACACCAGGTCACACATCAGAGTCAGAGCCATCATCTAAAACAGAGTCCAGATGCATGACTGGCACAGTACACACACTTGCTCAAGACAATGTCACCCGCCCACGCACACCCACGCAGATGCACCCCAGTCCCTCCCGCCGCCCATCGGAGCATGCCCGCCCATGCACACCCAGGCAGAGACAACACAGTTTCTCCGGCCGCCCGTCGGAGCATGCCCGCCCATGCACACCCGAGCCTCACTGCTCACCTTCTGCCACCGGCGTGTAGACAGCAGGTCCCACCACATGCCGCTGCAAGCCACAAGCCCGGGCCCCGTGGACATGGCACACTCCACACCAAGCAATCACTCTGTGCAGGCCACCAGGTCCCACATCTTGTGCTGGGTCTTGATTACACCATGGCATAGGACATACCAGGGCACCCGGCAACATCACAGCCTGCACAGCTGCTCAGCCCAATGGGTGCCACTAACTCTGTGATCCCAGAAGCAAGAGGGCCATGTGGCGGTAGGCCTGCGCAGCCCGCTGGCTCGGCCTACACTGCGGTCCAGCAAGGCACAAAAATCCTGAGCAGTCTGGACCGCCGGGACGGGCATCACCACAGGCTGCACACCCGATCATCAGCTTAAAGTGCCAATGACAGTGCACCCAAAATCACGTCCCGTGGTGGGGTGCCTGTGCTGGCCACAATGCAGCGTGTGCCACAAACCCTGTTCAACCCCAATCAGTGCCACGTCTTCAGGTCCGTCATACAGTCACCACTGGCAGAGGGGTATGTGACGTTGTTGGCCCCTTATACTTGCGGGGTAACATGGCCTGTGAGGCCTGTGTCGAATGGGTGCAGTGTACGTGCAAACCTGCCCTCAGGAAGTAGCTGTGACATGCTGACAATGAGACCAGTAACCTGCACACCACCATCAAGTACCCCTACGATAGGTAGCAATGAGGCACCCCTCGGAGCATAAGTGGAGTGGTCTGGCCTCACATACGCCGTACCAGTGCAGGGCCTGCAACAATGACTCGTGGGCTCTGGGCGTGGTTCAGTCCATGTCCGGACAAGAAAGTGGCTGATGCGTGTGTCCCTGTTGGGTGTCCAGAGGACCCATAGCACAAACTGAAATGTAGCACCCTCTGACTGGCATCCCACAGGATGAGCATCATTGCCGCAAGGGAAATCACTGACCATACATTCATCCACACATACATACATCAATGATGGAAGACATGACACAGCAGTGCGTCACAGGATGTTTATTGCACATCCAGTGCCGTTCTGCAGCTGGAGCAGTACAGGGCAATGCTGAACACACTACACAAAATGGGCCTGTGGAGGGCCAGGCAGAGTCCATCCGGGGATAACAAGTATTGCGGAAGAGGAGGAGTGCTGTCTGAAGTCTGGTCGCCGTGTCATTGGACATCAAACAGGATGTGGCAGTACATGTCATAGTCCAAGGTGAGTGTGATTACGTGGGTAAGTGGAAGGTCATGAGGTCATGTGCAGGAAAAATCAGAAACAGGCCAGATGGCGGAAGTGAATGCTACTGAGTCCTTTTGATCACAGGCACATCCTCGTCCTCGAATGTGTGCTCCGCCCCACCTGGGGTTGTTGCAGTACCGGCTGTGGCACTGTGTGCCACTGGCACATCAGGAGCCGGAGGTTGATTGTCGGCTGCACTGTGTGCCACTGACACATCAGGTGCTGGAGTGGATAGGCCTGCCACACTGGGAGGCAGAGACACACCAGGGGGTGGAGATGTGGATGGTGTGAGGGCAGCAGCATGCATAATCGCCACGCCTTGTGGCAGCAATGCCATGAAGAGGATCTGCAGGGCATGGCAGATCCCAGCTACATTCTGCTGATGTGCAGCGGTGGCTGCCATCCTTTCTGCCTCCATCCGCACCATGTCCTCCATGAGCCTCCGCATGTGTGCCAGCTCATGGCTGGTATCGCTAGAGCCACTCTGAGCGGACAGGTGTTCTTCTCTCCATGTCATGACTCCAGCGATGTCAGTCGAGTCTCGTTAGAGACCATGGAGTGAGGCTACACACCCAAGGATGGCGTCAAGTTTGGTTGCCATGATCACGAAGCCTAACCGCATCTGCTCTGTGGTCTCCCGCTGGCAGTCCAACACACAGCATTGGAAGGACATGTGTTGTTCCTGGGGGTCTTGGGGGAGTGCTGTGGCTGTGGGTGCCTCCTGCTGGGTGCTTTGGGTAGTGGGTGGGGTCTCCTCGATGTAGCTGGGCTGCCCTGATCCTGGAGGTGAGTGGCGGATGAGGTCAATTATGTCTTTGATGGTTTGAGTGTTGATGCTGGTGTTGTCCTCCTCCTCATCAGTTAAGAGTAGCTGGGACTGCTCTGCAGGAGGTGTTGACGGTGCCCCTGTAATGTGAAGGGGAGATGGTGTATTACAATGTGACCCCATGTATGTGGCAGCATGGTACATGTTGACAATCAGACAGCATGGCATTGTACATTGTGACAGTCTGTAGATCTGAGCGAGGACCCAGAGTCATTGAGGGTGTGCACTGTACTATGCTTGATAGTGCATGTGTGCTATTGTGGCCATCTCCACCCGTCCCCCCTAGTACTTGGTGGTCATTCATCCTGTTGCGGTTGTGTTGTGTCCTGTCGAGCAGTGTCCGATCCCCCGACTCGGGCCACAGTCTCCACACTGATGACTGTCGACACCAGATCCTCCATGTCATCCAGCTCGAGTGTGGAAAAGTAACGAAATTGATAGACATAAGCAGCGTTCATTTGCCCTTTCCCATTCCCTTCCCTGTATGTTAACCACACCACTCCGCCAGTAAAAGCCCGTGCCCACATGTACCTGATAGCCATTTTTAGGCACCATGGCCTTTTTGCCCGCTCATTGGAATCCCCGGTTTCCCTCCTGCGCGTATTTTAACCCCCCCCTCTCACATGCATAGACCATCAAACTCTCTCCCTCTGCGCGACCCTGCTATGAAAGGCAACCCTCCTGCTTGACCCACGTAAAGTCCCCCATTTCCTCTTGAAAAAGCATCCCTCGCCTCAGCTGACATAACCCCCCCCCCCCAGCTGTATCTGACTGCCCCCCGTTCTCTCATGTACAGGTCACAAGATCTCTCTCTCTGTGCGACTCTGTCCCTGTGCGCACCCTGGCTCTTCCCTCCTCCCTCACATGGGCAAGTCGTAAACCTCCTTCTTCTGCAAGACCCCGTCCTTGAGAGTCACGGCCGCACCTGACCAGCACCTCTTTTCCTTTCTTGAATAACCCCTCTGTTAGTAAACCCTCCCTCCGCGATGGACTGTCCACACGTGTCCGAGGCCATCGCCTAAGCCGGAAGATACTGTTTATTGCCCCTTATTGTATGGAGTCACTCCTCTTCAAAGAACCCACTATTGATCCTGGCTTCCCCACCCCTTGGGATACGATCAGGCGCACATATCCTAATAATCAGCGGAACACTCAGCTGCGTCGTTGCCCCTTCTCTTATCGACAGTTCAAGGGTCTCTATTGTAAACATATGTGGGGTAGGATTGACACGAGGATTATGGGGATGTCTTTTCTTTGTGTCACAATGGCCTGATTGTAATGCTAAGTGTTTTGTAAGGTATAAAAGACGATGTCTCAGCTCACTTGTTAGAGCACCTCCCGAAAGACACTGTGTTTCGTGTCCGAAATGACAGGCTCTCCTCATGAGAAATAAAACTTTGTTCTTGTGATTCCTGCTCCCAGCGCCCGTCTCTTTATTTGGTAACTATTCAGAATGGGAACTAAGAGGCGACTTGCGCCAGCAGTCCGGGCATCGATACTGATGTGGGCTCACCTTTTACAATTGGCGCCCAACGCGGGGCCCATCAGTGACATAAGGTCCAGTAAGAGAGATCCAGATGAAGAGGTGAACATCTAAATGATCGGAGTATACCTGCCTTGAGAGGGCTCTCGTCCGGCTGCCGATCGAATGAACTTCACCGATTCTGAACGGACCTCTCTCGAGTGACCTATTGTCCTGACTGGGATCCCACAGGAATGCTGCATGGAGTAAGAGAACGATCGGGCGCTGGAGGAGGAAGACGAAGAACTGTTCGTATGGTCCGGTCCGGGTAAGATTAAGTAGGGCGTTTTACGCCTGATTGGTAGGATGGTTTTATCCATCTGATTGTTTGATTGATTGTATTGGAATCGGTATTTAAATACTGATGTTGTTTGGTTATTGGTTCATTTAGCCTTGGATGCTACTTGAAATATTGGTTCTCTTCTTGAGAACGAGACATTCTCTGTTTGCAAACAGCGGCGAATAGGAACGTTCGTCTATCTTTGCAGATAGAGAAGGGTAGGTAATGCCCCTTTATGACTCGTCATGCCTACCTTTCTCCCCACTGATTGTTTGATATCGATTAATAATTGATTATTGCTCTTTGAGATCTTCCCTGTCCACAAACAGAGACGAATAGGAATATTCTGTCTCCCTTTGCAGATAGCGAAGGGCAGGTAAAGCAGACGTTTGTCCCCGTTGTAATCCGTCATGCCTGTTTTTCTCCCCACTGATTGATTGATTGACTGGACATTGTTGTCCAAGGAATTGTTTGTTTGAGGTATTTTCTGTTTGCAAACAACGTCGAATAGAAATATTCTGACTAATCTTTGCAAGCAGTAAAGGGTAGGTTATGCCTCTTTATGATTCGTCAGTCCTACCCACTCCCCACTGATTGACTATTATTTGGGGGGTAGCTCACCTGGTCCGTCCAGGAGGCTACCCTAATGGAGGACACATGCCCCCATTTGTTGACCATTTATTGGAAGTAACCCATCTGGTCCGTCCAGGAGGCCACCCTAGTAAGTGGAGGTACATCATTTTGGTCCGTCCAGGATGATACCATAACGAAGGGATATGTGTTCCCCTCTGATTGATAATCTAGTTCCACCCCGGACCATTTATTGGAGGTAACTCACCTGGTCCGTCCAGGAGTACCCCTAATGAAAAGGACATATAAAATATGAAGTGATCACCGTCCCCTATTAACAGAAACTTTAGCTCGAAACACGCTAAGGAAAGGAAGGAAAAATAAAAAAGAAATCGGGCTAAGTCAGTAACCCCCTGATGAGCTTTAGACTTCACTAAAAATAAGAAACATTAGAAGCAGTTCGTAATAAAAGAATATAAAAGGGCGAAAAGCTTGACAGCAAGGCAGCCACGAGGTAGCTAGGCTCCGCTGCCTATTCCTGCTCCCAACATGTCTGCCTCATTGTCTGCCACGCCCAAATAACGATAACATGAAATAGATACAAATCAATAAAAACACCTACCCCCATTCCGGAAAACTCCCGAAGTGCACCAGGTCCGCGGTTACGCCCATCCGGAAGGCGAGGCCTCAGCACGTGCAGAGCAGGGCCTGGCTGGTCGCCATCGGAAGGGGAGGCTGTAGGGCGGACGGCCCGCAAAATCATAAAGGTCTCTCCTTTTCCCGTCTCCTGCTGCCCTGCAGGCCACGGGGGGGGGCTGTCTTGCCTCAGCCACCGACCACCCCCCCCTCTCTCTCTCTCTTGCCTGATCTGGCCATCATCGAGGACCGGAGCCAAGGCGAGGTCGGACAACCCTGAGAGTTGCAGGTAGTCCCGCCACATGGCCACGCCTGAGAGTTGCAGGTAGTCCCGCCACAAGCGGAAACCCCTGACAGTTGCTGATAGTCCCGCCACATGAAGGGGGGGGGATGTCTTGCCTCAGCCACCGACCCCCCCCCCCCATCTTCATTAGCAGGCACGGCCAATACCGAAGCGCTGGAGCCGAAGAACGGCGCGGGGTCGCTGGAAGGGGGAGGCGGCGCGAACGAGCCTCCCCCACCTCCCTCCAGGTGGAGGCTTCCAGCGGCACCCCAACGCTCCTGCTTAAAGAGGGTCCACATCGAAAAGCGGGTTTTTACCCGGGACAGGTGCACGCCCCGTGCCTTCTCTCCTCAACTTTGAAGATTCTATGAGAGCCGGGGGGCCCCCGACCCCTCCGCATGGGCGCCCCCGCCCCCCTCACTGGGAACCGCGACATCGGCGCAATCCTGCCGGCACCAGCCTCAGTTTGGAAATGGCTAAAAGACAGCAAAGGTACAGACTTGTTCAGTTCCGGTGGGACACCAGAATGACCCGGTAGGAAAAATTGTTACCGCCCTCCCCTCTTTTGACTGATGGTCCATATTGCTAGACTGTTACCCCATTGCGAAAAACTTTTTGAACTGCCAAAAGAAGTTCTGGTCCTACTACGAGTCAGTGGAGGCAATCTGACTATACTGGGACTTGCCTGACCTCGCCCAAAATGGCGTCGATACAAAATGAAACTTTCAAACTCCTTGTTCACCTTGATTGCTCAAACATTGATGCTCTGAGATGTGTATGCAGTTTTTGGACAACGAAAATAGATAAGATGGATATTGATCATGTGTTCGGAAAAGAAAGCGATATAAGATAGATAGCGATTATGTGCTAGGACAATGAACTGATTTAGGGTGGGTACTAATTATGTTTGGGAAGAAATGAATTGGTATGAAATAAGAACTGATGAAGCATTTGGACAATGAATTGGTAATTATTAGGTCTTGAGTAATAGTTGGACAATGAGATAAAATTATTGAAAAATTGAATTATTGACATGCATCATACTTGCAGTGTAGAAAAGCTCGATATGATTTTATTGCACTGCCGCACTTTTCTGAAATAAATGATCTCCGACCTCGTTCCCCTTATGCACAGTTCTAGTCTGCTCCGTGGCCGGCCCACTGGGTTATAGGCCCGTATTTGTGCACCAACATTATTAATTAAAGGTATTTCGAAAAAGGAAGTATGAATTGTAGCAGCTGCATTAATGAGTTTTTTTAATGTGTTACTACTGTCTCTAATATAAGCGAAAAATAAGCAGCTTTATTAAGGTTGAAGGGTAAAACGGCCCGATATTTAGCAGCTACACTACGTATCGCAGGCTGCCGGAAAAGTGTTTTTAGACGCCCTCGAGCGATACCACAGAAATATCACCTGACCGCCACCCTTGCACACGACCTATAAGGCCACGATCGTGTGATTCATGTAGATACGCAGATCATCGATGATTATCTATCGGACGCTACTGACCCCTCTGGGCTTAAACGCCGAGATGGTAGGGAATGCGGCCCGTGGAGATAGGTCGAGTTTATGGTAGGTAAAAACATTTTCGGATTTATGCAAGTTGATGTGTTTTGAATGTTGCCCCCACCCCCTTCCTTCTCCCCTCTTCTGCAGGTCACGTCGGAACGTCGGCTGAAGTATGGAGGAGTGACGAGCGAACGACCGACGGGAGGGGAAGGAGGGGATTTGGGCATAGTACTTATGCTAGACTTAGAGATGACTGTCCCTCCTTAGAACGTAGCGACTGGGAGGATGGACTGACATAGGAACTTGACAGGTACTGTATGACGGAAATTGACTCGAATTAGCACGTTAGATAATGTAACTATGATGGTTAACTAGATAGGGAAAGGACAAAGAAGAGTCCTGGGGTAAGGGTTCCCAGGCACCACCCGTCTGGGAAGTTAGAAACGTTGTTGATGTTCGAACTGTACCACCTCCTTCTCACCCTCTTATAGATATAACAAAGCTGCCTGACTATTCTCCTAATCAATACCCTCTGTTGCCCCAGCCTGGAGAACCTCCAACCAAAGGAAGAAACTCAAAAATGGTCTAAGATCCACCTATGGGCAATAGCCCGACCAGGTTAATTTCTGACTGGCTGACCGAGGTGTAAGTATTGGCGATTGGGAGCGCTCGCAAAAATAGTAAACGAGAGGAAAAGGAGGAAAAAGGTAAAAAGAGCTCAGCACGTAGATAAATAGGATACTGAAGGTGCGCAGCATGCAGAAGATCTTTTTTTTTGGACAACAACTGTTTTATGTTTTGTCGTGAACCCTTTTGTATGTAACACATGTACTGTCTTCCCATGTCTGAGTTTGTGTGTATGTAATGTACGGGTTTATGTCTTCCCTCTGTCTGTGTTTGCGTGTTACCTAACCCCTGTCGTTCTGTGTTGTGAGCACACTAAATGACCTATTGCCGTACACGTCTCTCTCTCTCTCTCTCTCTCTCTCTCTCTCTATATGTCATACATGTACCGGATGGCTCGTTTAGGTTGCGGACGACTCTCACTCTCTACGAGAGTCCCCCTGTTCCATCTTCCTTTTTGATAAAATTGTGCCCCGTCGGCACCAGTCTAATTGGAAACCTAGTGAACGCGAAGGTGTTCAGCAAAATTGACAGAAACTAAATTGATTGTAACTTGCCATATTACTACCTCTCCTTTCTGCAAAATGAATGAACTTGAATTGGCTAAGAAAGAGAGGACAGGTAAGACGACTGATATCCCCTAATCTGGCCCTTTTCAAAGGGGGACTACATGTCAATGGCATCCTATTTTTCAGTTTGTTAGAAATACAAGCCCCAATGTCCAGGTTGATCCCCAACGCCCAGATTGCCCCAACCCCTTTGCACCCAAGCGCGAATGCCCGTAGCATCCCCACCCCACTTGATTGACCCCGGCTGCTGTCCCCGATATACACATAATGACCATGAGTAACTATCGTCCCTCGAGAAAAACCTGTTTTACCTTGACTCTGGATGAAAGCGCCCCCGTCCTGTTTGAAAGGGTTAGCCAGCTTTGAAGGAAAATGTAAGACTGCCAAGGCTCGGGTTGGAAGGACGAGTCTCCCCTGAATGTTTATTTTTGATGAAATACGCAAGTGATAGGAGTCTGACCCCTGTCCATATGTGTCATGAATGAACGCCGATTAGACTTGGTACAAACACGGCAGAAATGCCCACATACTTACTCCATGGTGATAGACTTCTGACTTTGACCAATGAGCATAACACCCATGTGCTAGGATTGCGGGTGAAATTCGAATGTAAAAATCTCTTCTCCTGTCAGTTCTCTAAAAACTTGTTTTTACCCCTTCAAAGATATACGACCATCGGAGGAGAAGGGTCGGACGTGACACACAGCCTGGCTGCAGATCCTGGGACGCATGC
Organism: Lissotriton vulgaris; assembly: GCF_964263255.1. Lineage (NCBI taxonomy): Eukaryota > Metazoa > Chordata > Amphibia > Caudata > Salamandridae > Lissotriton > Lissotriton vulgaris. The sequence goes on from NC_141694.1 coordinate 805,605,507, forward strand.
GACCTCGACCAAAGGTGGAGCCACAGCACAGCAGGAATATGGGACGAGGCAGCACTCTCCAATGTGGTAAATGAAGGGATGAAAGGCTGTCCTGAAGCCCTCTGTCCGCCTACCCACGCGTGCCTGAAGCCTCCGTCCCCCTTTTCAAGCCCGGTTGATGGGACTGCCCGCTTGTTATCCATTGCTCCCTTGGTCCCTTTGGTGTGTCCCAGGAAATCCGACCCCACTCCGCTCTCTCTCTCTCTCTCCCATCGACTACTGAACAGTACCCCCTTTTCCACGTGACTTTTTGTCAAAAGGAAGAACAGCATTTAGGTGGAAATGGGGTTGCGCCACAGGAATATAGGTGCCGAGCATAAGGCGCCGCTAAAAGGATTGGTTAGGGAACAGGACTGTGGTCTAACAGCAGAGGACTGACCGCACCCTGCAACGCGTAAGGTTGGATCCGAGCTGGACCTATAGCTCCACCGCCGGTGCTCAACAGCGCCAACGAAAGGACACGGACTAGAGCCTACCAGTGATGGCTCACTGCTAAAAAGACACTGTGACGAAGAGATCTTATTTGGACTGAATTCCTCCCTCAATTGCTTGGTCAAAACGTTCATTGGTCACCTTTTTGAGAAAGTCGGAAGCACCTATGCTATGAAGTTCGTTTGCAAATGCAATTTCCTATGTGCTGCATTCTGCCAATCACACCAACTGTTCATGATTGTATGCAATATGTTAGTATTGACAAATGCCGTTTCGTCAACCACACATGATTATATGTACACCCATTTACTAGGAAGAATAGGGAAAATGAACTTTGTTATGTAAAAAGCGGCGACTGTGGAAAAGTAACGAAATTGATATACATAAGCAGCGTTCATTTGCCCTTTCCCATTCCCTTCCCTGTACGTTAACCACACCACTCGCCAGTAAAAGCCCGTGCCCACATGTACCTGATAGCCATTTTTAGGCACCATGGCCTTTTTGCCCGCTCATTGGAATTCCCAGCTTCCCTCCTGCGCATATTTTAACCCCCCCCTCTCACATGCATAGACCATCAAAACTCTCTCCCTCTGCGCGACCCTGCTATGAAAGGCAACCCTCCTGCTTGACCCACGTAAAGTCCCCCATTTCCTCTTGAAAAAGCATCCCTCGCCTCAGCTGACATAACCCCCCCCCCCAGCTGTATCTGACTGCCCCCCGTTCTCTCATGTACAGGTCACAAGATCTCTCTCTCTGTGCGACTCTGTCCCTGTGCGCACCCTGGCTCTTCCCTCCTCCCTCACATGGGCAAGTCGTAAACCTCCTTCTTCTGCAAGACCCCGTCCTTGAGAGTCACGGCCGCACCTGACCAGCACCTCTTTTCCTTTCATGAATAACCCCTCTGTTAGTAAACCCTCCCTCCGCGATGGACTGTCCACACGTGTCCGAGGCCATCGCCTAAGCCGGAAGATACTGTTTATTGCCCCTTATTGTATGGAGTCACTCCTCTTCAAAGAACCCACTATTGATCCTGGCTTCCCCACCCCTTGGGATACGATCAGGCGCACATATCCTAATAATCAGCGGAACACTCAGCTGCGTCGTTGCCCCTTCTCTTATCAACAGTTCAAGGGTCTCTATTGTAAACATATGTGGGGTAGGATTGACACGAGGATTATGGGGATGTCTTTTCTTTGTGTCACAATGGCCTGATTGTAATGCTAAGTGTTTTGTAAGGTATAAAAGACGATGTCTCAGCTCACTTGTTAGAGCACCTCCCGAAAGACACTGTGTTTCGTGTCCGAAATGACAGGCTCTCCTCATGAGAAATAAAACTTTGTTCTTGTGATTCCTGCTCCCAGCGCCCGTCTCTTTATTTGGTAACTATTCAGAATGGGAACTAAGAGGCGACTTGCGCCAGCAGTCCGGGCATCGATACTGATGTGGGCTCACCTTTTACACGAGCTGTGGCACTGGGCCCCCACCTCCAGTCTGCATTGCTGCCTTCTGGTTGGCGGAGAGTTTCTCCTTGGTCCTACGCTTGATGTCATTCCATCCCCTCTTGACCTCGTCCATTGTCCTCTTGTGCTCCCCGACGGCATTCACCTTGTCCACGATGTCCCGCCAGATTCCATTTTTGGTGCCCAATGACACGTTGGAGGTGATGAACAGTTGTTGATGGTGGTCCATCACCTCTGTGACTATGATCCTGTTTGCCTGCAGACTGAACTTCCTCTTCCTCTTCTTCTTGTCCTTGCCCTTCCCTGTCCCCGAGGTCCCTGGCTGGTCGTCCGGGATGCTTGTGGGGTTGCGCTCCTCCTCTGTGCATGCTCCAGCTGCATCCATGGTGCTTGGGTGTTAGTCAGTTTGTGTTTGGGTGTTTATTCTACTTTTATGGTGCTTTTTCCCGCCTGCCAGGTGTGTGTTGCAGGCTTGGTGCTGCTTATCGCTTATTTCCTCATCACGCTTTGGCCCATCGCAGGTTTTTGGGTATTGTTGTTTGTGTTTTGAACTCCATCAAGGTGGTTGTATCTCAGACATTGTCAGCGGCATCGGCAGACTATCGCCTGCTACCTCCACGTTGTGAATTCCACATTGCCATGGGGTTATTTCCCCTCAATAGGCTGCGATGTTGAAAGTTGCGTTATGCTACTCTTGCGGCAGTTATCACAGGTTCTTGTGAATATACCCCTAAAAAGTTTTGATTTTTCTTGCTGTGGTTGAATGCAAGGGAGATCATAAAATGAGCAGCAGGGATTTGTTTCTTGTGTCTTGATTTGTAAAAGTGAAATACATGAGTAGGTAGTGGAGGTGGAAGAAGGAACTGGCTCTGCAGGCAGAGATGCTGACGTTGGAACTGAGGAACCAGACCTGAATCTTTACATCGCCTCAACATCTTGCCATTCAGGGCAAATCACTAAAACACCACTGCCTAAAAAATAATGCACATGAACTTTCTGCTCCTGTAAAGCAAAATCAATACCTTCCCGCACTGTTTAAAGGTGAAACAAAAGAAGAAATAGTGCCACAATCACAGCGGACGGACACAAATTAAGTTAAATCAATCTGTAGTAGATCCATGAGCCACACATAGACAAGGGGGGACTGCATTGCTTGCACTGCCGAAGTAGAAGGCAACAAAGAAGGATTGTAATGATGTCAACAAATGTAAGTAATGAGCAAACTAAATGCCCCTTTTCAGAGGTTTTTTTTTCCACTAGCGACCATTGCCAAACAATGGCACATGCCTGCTGCAGCAGGCTCAACATAAAAACAACAGTCGAATGTATACTCTTCCACATAAAAAAAAACATTAAATACAAAACTATACACATTTTTAAACAAGAACTTGCAGGTTTTCATTATTGTCAACTCATGGAAAATAATAATTGAATAAAATTCACCTCTTTCCTATGAATGAGTGATAATGCCTTGCAAGTGATGTTAATCAAAACATATTAACAACGCTAAAGAATAATTTATGTCAGTAATATAGTTCATATTCAACATATGGTTTATGTGAAGAAATTCAGATGGCTAAATTCCTATGGTTTTTTTCAAACTTTTAGTTAAGTTTTCTGTAATTCACCAATATATTTTATGCTTGGGTTGTACACTAGAATATCCATTTAATAATGACTGTTTGAGGTATTAGTAATATGCCTTGCTAGTGCCGTTTTTTGTTTTTATTGCACTATATTTTGCTCTTCCAACAACCACATATTTCTTCATTTAATTTAGAAGAGAAATGTGTAATTTTCTTATCTGGTTAGCAACCTATTTACAATGTAGTTGTCATAATAAAAGGACATTTCTCTGTGTTAGAAATGCATTTTATCTTATCACTTCCTCGGAGGATTAAGTGCTAAAGATCATATAATGTCACTTTAGATGAAGTGACTGTGTCAACTGGTGGGTGTGTGGCATCACTTCTGCTACTCCTCGCATTTTGATGAATTGATGGGCCTTATAAGCTACACTAATCACAAATGCACAGGAACGACTTGCAGGGGTCCTGTGCATGTGTGATTAGTGTACCTTATATGTGTCACCTGGGACATAATGCAGGCCCCAGCAGCCTTGCATTTCTAGATGGGGAAGCTTTCAGGATACCCCCAACTCTTTAGGGGGCCCTCATTCAGCCCAAGATCAATGAATGCCTGTTAAATATGGGAGATTGTCTCATCACATTCCGCCACTTGACCTCTACTTTTCATAGTTACATTGTGACATGGTCTAACAGAATGACTACTAAGAACATTTCAATGAATCTACCCTTTACTCAACCAATTTAAGAAAAAAGACCCTAAGGCCCAAAATTAGAGGCCAGTAGGTATTGGCTTATTGCACTGTTAGATGCTGATGCAAGTTATTTGCCAAGCATCTTTGCTCATTTCTATTAGCTTGGGGCGTGGGAGGCAAACATCTTCCTGTTAATCAAACAGTTTTAGACATAACTGCTCCACTATGGACAACATATGCATTTTAGCCCTTTAATTCATCGGAGACTGAAGTTCAAATGAATAAATGTGTCTGTTTTGTTGATTTTCTACAGCTTTTGATAAGGATTTAAAATACAGGCTATGGTTAAAGTTGTCTCAATGGGGTATTTATGGGGTTCTTTTGTCGTTATTAATTGATCTTCATACAGATACTTGGATGCAAGGGAAATTAACACCGTTAATCTCACCTGTGTTGCGCCATCGGGACAGAGCCGTGAGGGAAACGGCAAGAGCAGCAGAACGCCGGGAGGCAGCCCCGGTCCAGCGGACTACACTCCCCAGCAGCCCCTGGGGCGGGAGCGCGACAGTGACGCCGGAAGAGCGCCCGGAGGCGCCTGTAAAAGGCTGACCCCCCGGGAGCCCAGAGGGGAACACCGTTAATCTCACCTGTGTTGCGCCATCGGGCCAGAGCCGTGAGGGAAACGGCAAGAGCAGCAGAACGCCGGGAGGCAGCCCCGGTCCAGCGGACTACACTCCCCAGCAGCCCCTGGGGCGGGAGCGCGACAGTGACGCCGGAAGAGCGCCCGGAGGCGCCTGTAAAAGGCTGACCCCCCGGGAGCCCAGGGGGGAACACCATTAATCTCACCTGTGTTGCGCCATCGGGCCGGAGCCGTGAGGGAAACGGCAAGAGCAGCAGAACGCCGGGAGGCAGCCCCGGTCCAGCGGACTACACTCCCCAGCAGCCCCTGGGGCGGGAGCGCGACAGTGACGCCGGAAGAGCGCCCGGAGGCGCCTGTAAAAGGCTGACCCCCCGGGAGCCCAGGGGGGAACACCGTTAATCTCACCTGTGTTGCGCCATCGGGCCAGAGCCGTGAGGGAAACGGCAAGAGCAGCAGAACGCCGGGAGGCAGCCCCGGTCCAGCGGACTACACTCCCCAGCAGCCCCTGGGGCGGGAGCGCGACAGTGACGCCGGAAGAGCGCCTGGAGGCGCCTGTAAAAGGCTGACCCCCCGGGAGCCCAGGGGGGAACACCGTTAATCTCACCTGTGTTACGCCATCGGGCCAGAGCCGTGAGGGAAACGGCAAGAGCAGCAGAACGCCGGGAGGCAGCCCCGGTCCAGCGGACTACACTCCCCAGCAGCCCCTGGGGCGGGAGCGCGACAGTGACGCCGGAAGAGCGCCCGGAGGCGCCTGTAAAAGGCTGACCTCCCCAGTCGCCCCGCGAGTCGCGCGCGGGAGCGCCCGGGGCTAAGCCCGGGCAAAGGGCGGGTCCTCTGTGGCCCTCAGAGGCACGAGGAGGACGGGACGGGGCCCTTCCCCTATCGCTTCCTTCACAAGGTACTCTCTTTGACTTATCGGTCCACTATACTGTGTTGTCACCCCCAATCTAGGGACTGTTGATACTGTAAATACTGTTGTTCACTGCGGTTGGGACTACCTGCCCGCTGTCTCTAACAATCTTGCTCCCTGTATTGTGTAGTTACCCATTCTCTTGAACAAGGGTAAGCAATTTTGAGCATGTCTCCAAGGGGCACTCGCAGTAAAACAGCTGCCACTGGGGCTGGCCCTGTGACCGGCCCCATTGACCATTTCATAACTAAGGCCAATGATGCCATCAATCAGGGCATTTGCCTTTTAGAACGCAGGGTATCACAAGATCTGGCTCACGCCAAACGCTCCTCACTTGGCCTTATTGCCGCTGCCACTACACCTGCACAGGCTATGCCAAATAACATCAGACCCCTACTTAATGTATGTGCTGACATTCACACCATTCTTAGTGAGGTTAACCTCTCAGCTTCCATTCCCCTGTTAGATTCAGACACTGATATCAGTACGGATTTAGAAAAAACTCCAGATCTACCCATCAACCCCTCTCCTAAAGCAATATCTGCTGACAACACCAGGCAATTGAGAGGCAGACGCGAGGGTGCAGTTCAAAAACAAAGTATCCCTATTAAGAATTTTCTGAAGGAAGGTCCTGCAAAGAGTATAAATAATAGTAATACCACTAAAACAGCAGGCACCAAATCTAATACTCTTCAGGCACCTCCAACAAACACAAACATTGTACACAAAGCTTCACCTGCCATATTGGTTAATTCAAATGGTCCAACCACTAGTCAGAAAAAAACATCAACATTGCATACCAATAACGCAGCCTCAGACAAGAGGAAGGACCCTGGCACTAACACCATATTAACACCAAACCTCCAAATGGGACTACCATAGGTCAGTCTGCAACTTCCACAAGTAGCCCTACTACCGCCCAACCAATATTAAAAACAGTTAGGCAAGTCCCTGCCCGCATTAACCTTCCACCGGAATGCGGCGCATATGTATTAGTGTTAGTAAACGTTACCAAGTTAAGGAAGGATCAGGACGAAAATCCCACATCTCTCAAAAATAAAACCTTGCACTGGCTAATTGCCAACTGCAATTACCCTATTGATGGTGCAAGGGAGATTATTAACACCCAGCGAGTGGGTTGGATAGGCCCACTCAGGAAAAAATTTGAGGGCGACTGTGTCACCATAAGCTTTAGAAATCCACAATGGGAAGAGAAAACCCTTGCCAGAGCCCCTCTACCATCGCCCTGGGAATTTAACACCACACACTTTTACAGACACCTGATACCCCCTGAACAAGCCACGGCTAATCTCCCCACAAATTCTTTCCAAGATCTGAACTATGGAGCAAGGATCAAATCACCCCTTTTTATCCAGAATCAGAATCCCAACGCCATCCACTCTAACAGCCGTAACTGGCATCCTCAACCCCCAATGCCAATCCCAACTCCCAACCCTCCGCACTACTTTCAAGCTCCAACCATGCATCAGAACAATTACAGAGATAGGCCTTACTCAGTCTCTAATCCGTTCCAGTTTACACCGATGACTGAAATTAGGCCAATGTATAACATCCCCACTTACAATCGGTTCGATTATTTATCTACTCTAGATGAACAGGACTGACTGAGTATATCGGCCAATAACGAAATGTGCAATGATGTGAAAGCTTGTAATTCAGAGGGTCTCACAACTCCAGCTGTATTGTACCAGGACCAGATTGGTTCTACAGAAACTATATCGTCTGACAGTATTCTGCCCATTTCCAATGAACTACTTCACTACGATAATGGGAATACTGGGAACAGACTTGTTAAACATGGAACCAAACACGGCTTATCAATCCTAAGCTGGAACGTTGCAGGTTTAGAATCCAAGCTCTCGGACCCTGCATGGATTGAACTAATTAATGTTGCGGACATACTTATGTTTCAAGAAACTTGGGCTGTTGATAATCTGTACATTGAAGGCTACCACTGCTTTAGCCTGACGTCAGCAAAATCTAGTTTCGGTCGAGCAGTGGGTGGTCTTTTTATGGGGATTAGAATCCTGGCTGGTGGTATAATCAGAGATCTGAAGCTAGATAACCTTGCCAATCCCAATATTCAAATCCTTGAATATAAACTAAAATCAAAGACCACGATTTATTTAATTAATTTTTACAACAATGATATTTATGGTGTAGCGAACAAAAACTTTGTTGCATTGTCTAAGGTTCTAAATATGATTGATTGTTCCTTATCAGTAGATACAAAGACTGGCATTCTGATAGGGGGTGATTTTAACGTGAAACTTTTAGAGAACTATGGATCTACTAACTCTGTTTATTGTGATGACCGCAGGGGATTGGAACTGATTAGAATACTATCTGATTTTGATCTTGTTGATGTAATGAGTGTAGGGTATGATATGAATTTTCCTTATGCCCCCACGTTCAAGGGCAGGGATAACGGTTCAATTATCGATTACATATTTACATCACCACTGCTAACAGATTGTATAACTAAAACTTCTGTGGTGCAAACGTCTTTCAGCGATCACAATCCATTGTTAGCTACTTTTAATTTTGTACCCAGTCCAATTTTTATGAATCTAAATGGGGCAAGGGACATTACACCTTCAATTGATGGCCTTCGCTTAAAATGGAGGGGAATTGATTGTGGGGCCATTATAGATACTGTTCAGGAGATATATCCCGATTTGTTGAAATCTCTTTTGTCCCCAAGTACAAATAACGAAAAATTGATTGTAGACTTTGAAGCTTTATGCTCAAATATTAAAACCCTCCTGTCAGTCCCACTTCCTAATGAATGCAAAGAGCCACGGTGGTTTGATTCATCTTGCTCCGTGGCCAACAGAGATTTAAGAAAGGCCCTCTCTGCCAAACCTAGGTGCAAAGATGTAGTTCGAGCCACCAGGAAAAACTACAAAGATAAAACATCGGAAAGGAAGGCAAACTTGCTCTCCGAACACTGGGAAAAGCTGGTCATTAGCGCCAACCTGGGTGGCAGCGGCCCATTTTGGTCGGCTGTCAGGAGAACGAGGGAAATGGGCAAAGAGCTTACACAAATCAGCTGCAATATAACAAGTGCAGCCTGGGAGACCCATTTTTCTAAAATGTATGCTGCCCCCTCTGATGAGCATTCTCTCCCTAATACAGGTCAATCAGAGGGTTTACAGATTTTGGATCAAGAAGTTAGGAAAGCCATAAAAGAGAGCCTAGGTAACAAGGCACCCGGACCAGACGGTCTTCCTATCGATATTATCAAATACAAAGGTCATGTTATTCGGAGAGGCAAAAATCCTGTGGACCCCTGACTGGTGGCCCTCCAGTCTGGGGCAGGCCCCCTCCCCTAAACAGGTGGTGGAAAACCTGGGGGTTCGTCTAGATCACGACCTCACCCTTGCCCATCATGCCAGCACCATGGCGGGATCTTGCTTCCACATTATAAGCCTCCTGCGGAAGGTGTTCCCCCTTCTTCCAGACTACACAAGAAAGACCTTGGTCCAGGCCCTCGTTCTGAGCCGCCTGGACTACTGTAATGGCCTTCTCTTGGGAGCTAACGAAGGAGTGCTTAATAAACTTCAGGTGGTTCAGAACACCGCGGCCCGCCTGGTGACCAATGCCCCCCCTAGAACTCCATCTCTGCCCCTTCTCAAGGCCCTCCACTGGCTTCCCATCCGGAAACGGGTGGAATTCAAGATTTGTTGTGTGGTACACAAGAGTCTCTACAACCTCGGTCCACACTATTTGGCCGAGAAATTTGTATACCACCGCCCCTGCCGCAATCTCAGGTCCAGCAACCAACTATTACTCCAGGCTCCTAGACACTACAAGACCAGACAGGGAGGTCGTGCCCTTTCCATGATGGGCCCGCGCCTATGGAACAATCTCCCCCTTTCCCTTAGAGAGTGCCCGAGCCATCTAGCCTTTAGGAAACTCCTAAAGACAACTCTATTCTAGTTGGAGCACTGTCTGTCCTGTTCTTCACAGCACCGCGCGGAGATACACCTTCGGGTGTGATGCCGGCGCGTTACAAGCCCATAAATAAATAAATAAATAAATAAAATGTCGAGCTATGGTCACCAATACTCCTTAACATCTTTAACAGTCTCCCAAAAGTAGCCATGCCTGTCACCTGGGCTACTAGTATCATTGTTCCTATTTACAAAAAGGGAGACAGATCAGACCCAGCAAATTATCGTCCCATTTCCCTTCTGGATAATACTTTAAAAATACTAGGACGTATAATTTATAATAGGGTATTGGAATGGGCGGCTGATACTGACTTTTTAGATCTCTGTCAGATGGGGTTCAGGAGCGGGGTAGGAACAGTGGAGCAATGTTTAAATCTCAAATCGATAATCGACAAATATTGCATTGCCCGCTCATCCCCTGCCTACCTAGCTTTTATGGATCTCTCATCCGCATTTGATCTTGTGAACAGATCTAAGCTTTGGTCAATCCTCCTGTCCAATGGCCTTGATGCCACTCTCGTTAGATTTTTAGCCTATCTCCATACTGACCTGAAAGCACGGGTACGTATCGGGATGGGCGGAGAGGTATCGGGAGCTATTGAGATAGGGAGGGGGGTGAGACAGGGGTGCGTTTTAGCACCCCTGTTGTTTATCATTTACATCAATGGCCTGTCCAACTGTCTAAAGAAAGCCACCCCTGATGTCCCAACAATTTTAGGCAATCCCCTACCTGTGCTTTTATATGCAGACGATGCTGTCCTTATGGCACGCACACCTAACGCCCTACGTCTGCTTGTACATAGTTTTGTAAATTTTATGAAGGGACTGGACCTGAAAGTTAATTTTAAAAAGTCTTTTATTATGTCCTGTGGGCCGGGCAAAAGGAAACTCAGTACAATTCGAATTGGAACAGATAAACTAGAATCTGTTCATAAGTTTCCTTATTTGGGGTTGGCTTTCGCTGCGAACAGCTCGTGGAGTGGGCATTTGGCCCACGCCACGAGCAAGTTCTCGAAAGCCAACAATTCTGTTCTGAGTCTCCCCCGCCCAAAGAAAATTGGTGCCTCAAAGGCTATTGTTAGGATTTTTAAATTATAGTGTTCTCCTGTCGCTACGTATGGAGCTGAAGTTTGGGGATCGGTTAGTAGCATCTGTATCCAAAGAGAGGAATATCGTTTCTGTAGAAAAGTGCTGGGTGCACCGATTTCCTCTTCTGATTTTATTTGCCATAATGAACTTAACCTCCCCTATATAAGTGATTTTATCAAAGCAAGACCAGCTCTCTTCTGGATTAGAATCTGGAGGAATGATGCTGCTGTCCTTACACAAAATATCATCAAGGACTGCCTAAATTGTGAATATGGTATGCAGATTCCCTGGTTTAAAGAAGTTCTTAAATCACTTAATGAAATTGGTAGAGGCATTTTGTTCACTGACCCAATGGCAATTGAACCAAAGGATAAATTCGAGGTACAAAAAGCACTTTATGCACTTTATCACAATGGGCGCATAGGAAGAGAATCTCAGAAATCAAGGGTCAAGAAATACATAGGAAATGGTCTCTGTATGCAAATTCTGCCGCCCTACCTTTCCCTCCCTATGTCAAACTGGGAGCGATCTTTATTGTTTCGTTTAAGGGCTGGAACTGTGAAATTTTTGCTGTCTTTTCCTTTGGGGTACCGACATAGTACAGACCTTACTCCATGCCCTTGCGATGGTATAAGCACTCAAGATGACCTGCACTTTCTATTTTTCTGTAAATTTTATGTGAGATATATTAAATGGTTTTTAACCCCATATTTTAGAAAACATAGACCTCTCACACTCCAAGAATCTTATATGTTGCTGCTTACCCTGGATACCGATGAACTGACCTTTCGCACTAGCACTTTTTTAAGACTAGCCATACGTGCACGCAAGACAATGGAAAGTCCCTGAAATCAGAAACTAGTCACAATGACACTACTGTAAAAATTTTATAAGAAAATGAAATTTACTGCTCAATCACTGTATGAATTACTTTGTTATCATGGAATGCTATTTATATAATTGTTTGTATTACATGTATATGTGTGTTTTTGCTGTGTTCGGTACTTTTATGAATTTTATGAAATTCGAATAAAGGTCTTTTGAACTTGAATAGCCCAAGGGTTAAAACCAAAGATAAAAGCCTCTAACGGCCTTAAATAGGGTTCTATTTTGGCACCCCTGCTATCTGCACTATATATTGCCAACTTAACCCCAATACTCAGTCAGGATGGCGGGGTTACTCCAAAATCTGCCAGCAGGAGAATGTCACTCCAAATTTACGCTGATGATCTTGTTCTAATTACGGCGAAAAAGATGGGCCTTCAAAAGCAGTTTTTTTCGGATTTTAAATGAAATTGAATATTGAATATCCTTTTTATTTCCTTTTTATATGTACTTTCATGATCATTTTGTATTTGTAATAAAGGATTTTGACTTTGAAAAACAGTTACAATTGGGAACATATAGTACAGATAATGGTTTACTTATTATTCCCACCAACACAAAAATAATGTAATTTGGTCAAATAGAGTCAAGATCGATTTGGAAACTGGACAAGATAATCAAACAGGTCACACAGTTTTCGTATTTAGAAGTCAGCGATAATGTAAAACTCACATGGTTGTTGCATCTGGAACGTATCAGGAACAGATGTAATTAGTGCTGTAGCCAATGCACGTTTTGCACATCTATGTGGGGGTCTGCTGTGGGTCCCGTGCTAACAGTTTTCACAGTGAAAATGCATCCAATTATTTTATATGAGTCAATTATAATTAATAAAAACATTATGGAGGTTTTAAATATAACTTTACTTCGAATTACACGGCAAATATTTAATTTAGGGTCTTAAACTCCAATATAATCAGACTAGAAATTGGTCTTACTCAGCTTACTGTTTTAAATATTATGACCGTGCTCAATTACTTATGTGACTGTCAGAATGCATCTTTTCACTGTCTAATGGAACTAATCAGACAGATTCTGGAAATTTACCCAGGTGATCATGTGATAGCACTGCGCATGGAGCTAAAACCTCTACTGGGAATTCATGAGCTTCCTACGATAGAAATCTTAGAAGCAATCCCTAAAATGACCCATAAACTGTTAATAAAAAAGAATATGAAAACATTTTCATTATATATATGCAACTTTTATAAATAAGAGACAGCCCTACTTAGATTCCAATTTAAATACGTGGGTAAAAGAAGCTTTTCTACATTTTAGACTTTTATATTTCCAATTACTGCAGTTTTATGGGTCTTGGAATGCGACTGGGGATAACGAAAGATAATGCCACTTCTGCAATTTGTTCCCTGAAACAGTAAAACATATCATTTGTTTATGTCCACTTATACAGAATTTGAGAAAAACATTTTTGAACCCCCTTTATCAGCAAGCAGGCTTAAGAACACTTAAAGAAACTGTGCAGTTCTGTTTTCTGGGGTCTCTAACAAATGCCTTGGGTGCCCTACTTAATAATTTTAATTGGCAGAGCCGTGACTGAAGGCCCAGTCTAAATGAATTATATTAGCTGTAATGTACACAACTTTATGAATATGGATTTTAATTGATGATTGGTTATAATTTTATGATGTTTTATCAATGTGTAAGTCATTGTATTGTATTGATTTTTAAAATAAATTACAGAATAACATTTTACCTACCTTTTAAGAATATGTGTAAGCCTATGAAGCTGAAAGTGGTGAATAGGACAATTACCCACTATTTTAATTTAATATCAAAAGTGTCACAAAGGATAATATTTAAAACAAAAAAAACAGAGGCTTTCTATTAAACAATAGCGCCCAGCATAAAATTACAACAATTGTTACAGCAAAGAAAACAGGAAATAAAATCCTCAGGATTCTATACTGGTACACGCAGCACCCACTTAAACCCCCTATTTTTGACAACATACATGATACATAAATTAATTGCTATCTTTCATCGATCGCTCTATAAACTCTCAGATAAACTGTTTAAAAGGTGATTTACGAATCTGAGTTAATTTCAAATCAATTTTGTTCTGTGGAATCGTTCTGCACAGAGCTAACACGGATGGTTATTTGGTTTGCATATCTGCATGCATTAAGAGGATCAGCACTTGCAGTTAGGATAATGAGAAAAGGCAAACTGAAGGAAGCCTACGGCTCATAAAGCATATGGTGCTAGGGAACATGAACTCTCAATGACAAACATAAAATAATCATGCTTTAAATGAGAAAAATATAAATAAATTATTTCACTAATGTGTTGCATAGTACAGTCTCAATTATTAAAAGAAAGTCTGCAGAATCATGTAGAAATATACTGCATATAAATAAACAAACTGTGGCACCAGAAGGTGAGTCTCAGTTTCTCTGTGATGGGCCACCTCCAGGGCTGTATCATGCACAGGTGCGCTGATGTAGAACAATAGGCCTGTATTGAAAATGTTGAAATTAAGTGTAAATTCTCCCAATTAGGGCATGAGATGCAAGTAGCACAGTCCAGATACAAGCTGCAGTGGTTATCTCTTCCTGCTCCCAGCCTGTGCTATGTTCATCATAAACCATGCAGTGTGTCATCACCACCCCCCTTTTCTGAATCGTTTTTGGCCACTATAGGTGTGGCAGGGTATACTCAGACATGAGTCCCTTTCTCACTGCACCATCAGGATTCAAGCAAGCCGGGCCGAAGAAGGCTGAAATGCCCGAAACCGGTCCCCGGTAGCTTGTCTCCTTTCTGGTGAAGAATTGGCTTGGTAGTTTAGTCTGCCCTGTTCCCATGATGCACTGGGCGAGGGACAGACTGATTTGCATATAGCCAGGTTCTGAGCTGGGATGGTGCAGTGAGATAAATAATGGTGATGGATCAAGCCCTGATCTTTGGACTGGGTAAGAGTGGTCTGCTTAATTCAGACACTCTGTTCATCACCACCCCCCTTTTCTGAATCGTTTTTGGCCACTATAGGTGTGGCAGGGTATACTCAGACATGAGTCCCTTTCTCACTGCACCATCAGGATTCAAGCAAGCCGGGCCGAAGAAGGCTGAAATGCCAGAAACCGGTCCCCGGTAGCTTGTCTCCTTTCTGGTGAAGAATTGGCTTGGTAGTTTAGTCTGCCCTGTTCCCATGATGCACTGGGCCAGGGACAGACTGATTTGCATATAGCCAGGTTCTGAGCTGGGATGGTGCAGTGAGATAAATAATGGTGATGGATCAAGCCCTGATCTTTGGACTGGGTAAGAGTGGTCTGCTTAATTCAGACACTCTGTTCATCACCACCCCCCTTTTCTGAATCGTTTTTGGCCACTATAGGTGTGGCAGGGTATACTCAGACATGAGTCCCTTTCTCACTGCACCATCAGGATTCAAGCAAGCCGGGCCCGAAGAAGGCTGAAATGCCAGAAACCGGTCCCCGGTAGCTTGTCTCCTTTCTGGTGAAGAATTGGCTTGGTAGTTTAGTCTGCCCTGTTCCCATGATGCACTGGGCCAGGGACAGACTGATTTGCATATAGCCAGGTTCTGAGCTGGGATGGTGCAGTGGGATAAATAATGGTGATGGATCAAGCCCTGATCTTTGGACTGGGTAAGAGTGGTCTGCTTAATTCAGACACTCTGTTCATCACCACCCCCCTTTCCTGAATCGTTTTTTGCCACTATAGGTGTGGCAGGGTATACTCAGACATGAGTCCCTTTCTCACTGCACCATCAGGATTCAAGCAAGCCGGGCCGAAGAAGGCTGAAATGCCAGAAACCGGTCCCCGGTAGCTTGTCTCCTTTCTGGTGAAGAATTGGCTTGGTAGTTTAGTCTGCCCTGTTCCCATGATGCACTGGGCCAGGGACAGACTGATTTGCATATAGCCAGGTTCTGAGCTGGGATGGTGCAGTGAGATAAATAATGGTGATGGATCAAGCCCTGATCTTTGGACTGGGTAAGAGTGGTCTGCTTAATTCAGACACTCTGTTCATCACCACCTCCCTTTTCTGAATCGTGTGTTAAAGAGGAGCATGAAATCCTGCCCTCTGCTAGCGTGCCCATTCATGATATGCCCTTGGATCTTTATATCAGCTACCTCAGGAGGTCTTGTCACTTCACTTTTAGAATCAGGAGAACAATAAAGACTATTAACACAGCAGTCAAACACCATTTCCTTCCAGGTTAATGCTAAATATTTGGACCTTTGTGATCCAGGTGGTGGAAGACACATTGACCTACATTGGGTTTGCACACAAGCTTCTCTTTAACACAACATTTAACTCAGCCTGCCAGGCTTCCACTGTGTTGATCGCTCCTACCATTATGGAAAATTCCTCTGTAATATGACTGAGGCAGTAAAGAATGAATATGCAATGTTGACGTATATATGCTGCACAGAAGATGGACTAGTCAATCGCAAAGGCCACATGCATGTAAATTTGTCATGGATCTCAACAATTCTTCATTAGCTTAGCTGCCCTTCCACTTGTTTTGCAAAAAAAATAATACAGGCACACAGAGAAACTTTAGATTCTCAAAATTGTTCCATAAACCGTCTAAATTTGTATATATTCCCTTAGCATGCTAAAAGGAGCTTAATGTTTTACAATACAGTGATAAACAATGCTGTTTCTCAGACTGATAACTGGCTATCAAGAATAACTGGTAGCCTATCTAAGGTGCTGATTGCAATACTTTGCATAGGCAAGTACTCTTGATTGGGATCTCACTTTGAACTGAATTGTAAATTTGAGTACTGTTGCAACAATCAAATACTTCAGAATAAGAGTTTTCAAAATACAGTGTAATTCAGGAAAAAAGGAATGGCTTCTAATCAACACTGACTGAAACTATGGCCCATTGTTCCAAAAGAACTCATATTATGATAATTGAGGATTCTCTCACTCAATTATCTTCATTCGAAGAAGATTATTCTAAAAAGAATTGATAAAACCGAATACAATATAAAATTTCATAGACAGAAAAGTCAGATCTGTAGAACAACCATACAACTTGATTGAGAACGTTCTTTAGATTACCTCCAGTGGTACAACATGCAAATATACATTTTGGTGAAAACTGCATAATTGATTATATATTCACAGAAAATAAAAATATGTAAAGAACCCAGAAAAGCTTGAGTAAAATATTCTTAAAGTTACCTCCAATAATACAAAAATGCTATAGAAGGGGTTTCTTCAGATTACATCTATATATATAAAAACGAAAGTATGTCTGTTTGTCCTTTATGCATTACTACACCATTCATCCGATCGGCAAGAAACTTTGGGAAGTTGTTGAGTACACTCCTGCAAAGGTTTCTGGCAAACAAAATAAACAAAAAATGAATAAAAATAAAACAATTGTTAAAAGTTGTTGAGTACACTCCCGCGAAGGTTTCTGGCAAAAAAAGAAAAAAGAAAAATGTGTTGAATATCGGCCCCCCGGTCCCCCAGGGCCCAGTTTACGGTGCGACTCGCTTTTGCAATGACCATCAACAAACCACAAGGACAATCGCTGCAAGTGTGTGGACTAGATTTGGAGAATCTGTGCTTCTCACATGGACAACTGTATGTGGCCAGCTCACGCGTCGGAAAACCTTCTGATTTATTCGTGTACGCACCAGACGGAAAAACAAAAAAAACTGTGTATCCACAAGCACTCGAATAAATAAACAAAATTAAAACAACACTTTAAAATGTTTTCCATATTAAAACGAATAAGTTTCAATAAAAATGACACAATGTAAATTGAATGTTATGATAACAAGTTTCCTTAAATTTCCTTTCTTCTGAGATTGCAGTAACGCGCGATGGGTAAGCTAGTTGTTCATAAAAAGGCAGACAAAATCTATAGCATTAATTCCTGAGGGTTTTCTTCAATTTGATGCAAATGAGGGCATGCCCTTTGTAGAAAGTTCTGGCCCTACATGTGTGCCAGCACTATCAGTATTGTAGAATAGGCTGCACAAGTGTCTGAAGCCCTTTCTGGAGCATCATAGTTTCAAAGGGCTGTAATCAGGGGCATATACACTGTTTGCATTGCTAAGACACCATTGGCCCAATTACGAGTTTGGCAGTGTGGAAACAGAACCACCACGCTGCCACTCCGCTCCATACCACCAAACCGGTGTGCACATCCCTCTCCAGATTGTGACTTTTACTACCACTGGCGGGCAGTTCTTTGGTGGTCCCATGGCAGTATCTATGGAATAGGCACCGCAATAGGAATGTCAAAGGCAGTACCTGAATGGCAGGTACTAGTTCAGTCCATGCCGTGCAGGTACTGGGGTGCATGCACACTGGGGGGCAAAAAACATGCCCCCTGCATGGACCCATGGACCTGAGGCATCAGGGAGCCCTTTAGGGCGCCCTTTGTTTCCTCTCCACCATGGTTTTCGTGGAGTAGGAACTGCCATGAAAACCATGGCAGAGAGGGAACTCGTAATATGCTTGGCAGGTTTGCTGCAGTACAGCCAAGCATTTGTGGCCTCACGACAGCTGCGCCACTGCCAGGGATCTCTGATCCCTAGCGTTTACAGCAGTGCTATTGAGGTCCGACTGCCCAAGTTGTAATAGAGCTTGATAGCCACTGCCACGCCACAGTGAATTTGGCTCTCCACACAGTGGTGTAACAAAGGCCCCCACAGTGCGTGGGCCCCTCAGCACAGTACACTGGCTGGAGAGCTCCCTATTGAGTCCGGAGGAGGCCTATCCGGGTACCTTGCAGGGGGGCCCCCTCAAGTTTCGTTACTCCAGAGGGTCCACAGACTGCCAAACTCATAATTATGCCTTATGTGTAATACAGCCCTAGATTGTCTGTCTGTATTGTGATAGAGTCACTGAAGGGTTTTCTTGGTGTTCTCAGCTTCAGCAGTGAAAATGGGAATGTAAGCTTTTCACTATAGAGAAGGATAGTGTGTGGTTGTGGTCATAGATAAGTGATAATATTGTGTCAGAAGGTTTTTTTAACATCAAATAAGGGATATGGCTTTATCTTTAATGAGGTGGAGCTCTTTGGAGGACTATTTGTCAATGAGTGCCCACCACATTATGATTACCTTTTTTGTGAAGCGAACCAAATGGCTTGGATGGTGGTAACATATGGTACAAATAGGATGGTGACTTCTCTGGAATGAATGATGTGACAGGGAAATAATGTAGATCATTAACTTCTATACTGTTGAAATTTCGGACTCAGGAGAATGTTGCACTTTTGCTTCCAACTTCGCATTAAATTTGTCTCACACGAAGCAATGGACGAAAGTGTTTTAGGATTGAACAGGGCCGGTAACCTGTCATGCTAGAGTGTGGAATTTGTGGAAACGGGACAGTTGTTAATAAGAGGGCTGAATGTTGACCACTTTTGCACTAGTGAGTTTTATGTAACACAGGTAAAGAAGCTACCAAAAATGTATTAAAATTCAAACTTTTTCACAAGTTGTGTCTCTTGTTCTGATGTCATCTGTTTTATATTATGCCGCAGGTGTTGACTAGTATGGTGCACCATCCATGCATGCTTCTAAAGAAGAAAACGAACTAAAAATTGCAGCAGTGGACGTTTCAGTACAAAATGGGCGGAAATCAAAAGGATGCACACATCATCATTTAAAGGGTTTACATCGTTTTTAATAGTTATCTTCTATTTTATATTTAAATCGTTTTTATTAAAAGTTACAATGAGCAAAACAATATCAGCAGCATTCGCCGTCCCTAACAAAAACACAAAAATAGGTGACACTGTTCTGCCATTGAGTTTTCTTCCATTGTAAAGTCATCCATTGACCTTGTTAGGTGGAGGTTTACTGCCACAGTTCAAGGGGCTTCTTTCTCTGAGGCAAATCGTCAAGCACGTGTTTTGTTTGTTTGCATTCATTTGAGCTGAGCGAAAATGTTGCTCCTTTGTTTGGTGCATATGTGTACAGTATACAATTTCTTAGTGAATGAGGTGTTGTTACTATGAAGATCATAGGCTTCGCTTGATGTCACAGGTGAACGTGAGTTACTGTCAATACAAGACTTCTTTAATATATAGGCCTTTGTCGATAGATATCATTGATTTGTACGTAATAGGTGAATTGGAATAGTCACGTTATACAATACTGTGCAACACAGTTTTTTTTTATTCTTGGTACATTCTCTTTGAAGGTGCAGAAACAAATCTATGACCTGATAAAATATTTGAGATTGTTTCTATGACTTATGTGATGATAAAACACAAGACCCTTCAAAGGAACACAGCTGGTGTTGTACTAGATCCCAGATCGCCCCATAAAATGGATTTCATTGACTCTACCATCAGATTTCAAATCAGTGTTCTAATTTTCAATTTTAATTTCCAGGTATTCAAATTAAAAGGGGAGGGTTTGCTCCTGCTGGTATTGTTTTAATTTAATTGCTAGCTATCATGCTTCCCAAAAGACTCATTTGCTATACACGGAAATTGCGGGTTTATAATCTACCCAAATATGCGGAACGATTTATTCAATATTATGGAGCAGAAAGCAACGACAGTTAGGCCTTTTGATTTTGTAAACAAAAAACCTCGACTGGCTTGCATCATTTTTTTTAACAAATTACGTTTTGTATTGTAGCTGGAATTGAGGTGAAAAACTACTCTGCTTTCTCCTTTTGTCATTTTGCAGTATTGCCCATGAACCACTATGAGTGATTGATCGCTATGTTCACTTAGTAGATAGATGCAACTTGCCTTTCATTCTATGAGAAGTATGTGAGTGATGAAGAAGAAGAGAAAAAGGAAGAAGAAGAGGTGGAGGAGGAAGGGGAAGAATGTAAAATAGCACGGCACTCCAATATGTGTTATGGTGACATACCTGAATAGAGATGAAAAAGGATGTAGATTATATCACAGCACAGCAGTAAAGAAAAAAGTGCTGAACAGAGTGGGGGGCAGGTTCTGATGCTGAAGGGGCATTTTGTATGGTCTTTCAAATGGGTGTAAATCTGTAACTTCTTGAGACTATAGGCCTCCAAATGAGCTTTGTCCTTAATTGGTTATTCCATGGGTAGTTAAATGACATGCAAATCTCGATTAGCTCCAGGTACATTTTGGGTCACCGGATGTCAGTTATTGAAGATATTGTACGTAGTTTCAACAGCAAAGGATGGAACTTAATGTTGTTACAGAATATGCATCAGCAGCGTTTCAAACAGATGTTTAAGATGAGGGAAGGTTGGATGAGGCATGAGACAAAGATTAACATCTCGGGGGTCTGTGCTGTATAGTGAAGTGAACCATTGAAGGAAAGTATCAGAGAAGCTATGCACGTTTCCTGGAAGTGTACCAGTTTTTAATGGTTAGCAGTTTCGAAGGCTTTAGGACTCGACCTATTCACATTCCAAGGATGCAATTTGCCCCTGTGCCATCCCGGCCTGCTACACTTTATTGCATACCCAATCTACTGGAGGCAGTTGCTTATGGCCACATCTTGCCTTAATTATCTTTCTGGAGTAGATCAATCATAGGGGGATATTCTCAAGAACGTGTCATAATCATCGCAAAATCAGCTTAATGCAACTTAGCTTATCGCAGTCTATCACTGGAAAAGAAAACTGTGTTATCGTAGTATTCTCAACCCGGTGGCACCATGCCATAGTCCCACGGTAATGCGACAAATGACCACGTTAAAATCAACGTGAAGGCGCAAAAAATGCGAAACATGAAAGCAAAAAAAGTCCCTTAGAAACACATTCACTTTTACAGGTAAGTAGCCTAAACTACCAAGCTCGTTCTAAGATGCCCTTAAGTTCTCCTGCCTAGTCCAAACTGAGACTCATGTCTAACTGCATATCCAATTGGACTGCCTTAGACAGGACCCAGTCTAAGTACAACTGACCCTAAACTATCTACATCTGCAACTCAACTGACTCTCTACCCTCAAGGCACTTTCCCTAATACAAAATCCCCAAAACAGTGGATATGCCCATGGCACCCCTCCTTCTGGCAGGTGCAGCCCCTCGTACTTTTCCAGCGTCGATCCTTCTTCTTCCAGAAATCGTTGCTGTGTACTTGGTTCCCAGGCACCTTCTCCGCCAAATGTTTCAACCGCACATACCAGCACACTCCCTTGATCTCTACTCCAACCACTCTAACTTCTAAACCATGGCTCATTCTACCTAACGAGCTAAATGGCCTTGCACCTGCAAACAAAATGCACAAGAAACAATCCTTTGCACGCTCTAAGTTACAATTCGAAATTTAACTGCTAACAGGAGCCTCTTTCCCAAGGTACATTTTCAACTCGACATTTCTAATTATGCAAAGAAAACCACAGTTAGGCCTCTGCTGGCGTTTTCATGTCTCGGGTCTTTACACTTTTAAATGCATTTCTAATACAACAACATAAGCATTTCATTAATCAATCCTAACATTACATTTCATTATTAGCAATCAATATTCTTATGTTAAAGCATCACATGTTCTAAATAGGCAGCCTACACATGCAAATCTAATATGGCACGTTCAAACCTAATGCACATTTTACTCATAAAGCAATTAATTCTAAGTTACTTAAGGCATAATTCTCTCAGTCAAACCACTACATTCATCTTCAAATGATATGAGCATAATTCTACACATTGCAACACTCTCGATTAGTCCTACATTTCAAAATCACACGTTAATACAGTCCTCTAAATATGCGGGTGCTGACTTTGGGTGAATATGGTGCACCCCTACAATTTTTCAAACAACATGGCACTCTAAGAGTCCCCCCCTTTGATGACCTGTGTCATCACAAACTACACCTCCTTGGGGAAAGAACCGACTTAAACAGAACTTGTTGCCATTCTCCCGCTCCAGAGCAACTCCATGTTTTTCAGATTCTGATATTGACTGTCCTGCGGTCTCTCCATTTGCCTCTCTTGCACTCCCAGAGATCTTTTCAATCGGCTAGACTTGTACCACTTGTAAGCTCTTATCAAACCCCACAATCCAATCACAAATGCCACAACTATGATAAGAGGCTTCAACACATAACACATAACCAAGGAATCCTTTTCCAAGGTTCGCAAGCCAACTCCCCACCTTTCCAAATCCTTTTCCAACCATTTCCCACACAGATTCCTCAGTCAAATCCTCAATCTCATAGTGAATGGCAGTGATGTTACTTGTATATTTCTCTAGATCTTTGATGTTGTCTGGTATATAAGTACAGCACTCTTAGACCTTCAAAAGTTTAGAGACTCCTCCCTCTTTTGCTAGAAGGACGTTTAAAGCAAGACGATTTTGTAAAACCATCATCCTTATCGATAACATCTTTCTTTCCACCAACACCAATGACTTAGCTAATTTACTCAGGTAGCGCTTGCACTTTGACACTGAACATCAATGGCAAAGTGCCCAAAGCATCTAAACCAGCAAAAATGAAATCTAGCACAGAGTCAAAAATACAGGGGGTAGAGGCAAAAAGTCAGGGGAAAGCACGCCAAAGATGCCAGGTCCAACACCTCTTCTGTGTTTTGCCTATGACAATTGATTCTTCCTTAGTTAGGTTTGCTGATATCTAGGTCTCCTTAAGGTTCTGGCTGCACATTTGTCATGATTACCCTGTAGACATGCATTCACTACACTACGGATCTATTGGCTGGGGCCGACTACAGGACTTAGGTATTGTTGGCTGAGGGAGAGGGGTTGCTCATGTTCCCGAAGTGTCCATGGGTAGCTGGTCCAGGGGACTGATTAAGGAGCGTGCTCTATATCTGATTTATATGCCCTGTATATTCAATGACTTATGTGTTGATGTGAGGGGGCGCGTTGGCTGGGACGGAGAATTAGTGTTTTGTGGGGTTGTATTAGAGAGCACTTAATCACTAGGTTTTATTAACTGTACAATTAATTAAAATCTTTACAGTAAAAGAGAAAGTACAAAGATCGATAATTCTAAAAAAACTTTCTTTCATGTTTAAAAAAAAAAAGAAAGAGTAGAGGAGTGTACCTATGCTGATTAGGATAATGGTATATAAGGAGAGAACAATATGGATAGTGAGGAATACAACTCCCACACTCTTAGTCCCATTGATTAGGAGTTCCCAGCATGTGTATTGGTTCGGATAAGTCTTTACGTTATTGATTACAAGGGCGAGCAGGTTGGCTTTTTCGGTGAAACAACGGGTCTGGTTCGGTTCAGCTCGTGTCAGTTCTTGTTGTGGTGAGTATCCTGGATGAAGAGTTACTCTCGTTATGAGTTTTTAGTGCTAAACTAATTTGGTGAACAAATTTCGCTGATCTCACTAGGAACATGGTGTAAGTGGTTGACAAGCACAGGGCTGATGCTTCTGAGCATGTTGTTATGCTCTGATTAAGGTAGATCGGGGGCAGCAGTCGCAGACGTTCGCTCTTGAAATGAGGACAGCAGCAAAGAAGGTGCAGCCAGGATTCCCTTTTGTACGTGCAAAGCCTGCAGGATATGGAGACCCCTTTTTGGGCCCAAGCAGGGTTGAAATCAGCTATCCCGAGCGTGATCAGCCTCATGGATAGAATTTTACTTCGGGCATGTGTTGTGATGGCCTTGCTTGAATATGGTTGTGCTTTGCCCACCATATAGGAGTTGTTTAGGGGTTCCAGATTAGAGCTTCGAAAAAAATGGATCTATAATCAAGTTCAAAGGAGATTTCATTCACTTGTTTGTTGATAGCTCTCTTCCAAAAATTCAGCGGAATGTCCTGCCGCGATAGATTTTCTTCTACTAACTTAAGGGCTTTAGTTGCTTTTCCCAGCCTTATGTGCCATGTCGATGCTGGGTCTTCAAAGATGGGTCTCAGGTGGTATTTTAGGGAATTAGCCAGGGCCTTTAATGTCCTTAGGTACAGTTTGATGAGCTCCCCCTGGCCGATCACGTCTGTCCTTGCTAGGCCAAGCTCCAATCTCAGCCTGGTTCTCCTTGCAGACCTTGGGATATGTAACACCGACTTATACGCCTTAATTTGGGCAGAGGTGAGAAGTGCGTCCAACTTGCCTGGAAATGGCAAGTGCCCGTAAGAGATTGCGGGCAGAAGTTTTGCTCTTAAAGCTATCAGAATTGGGCTAGCGGAGGGGCTGATCAGGTACCGGTTTAGTTGTCTTAGCAGGTGTATTACCTTATTGGCTTTTGAGGCCAGATGATTGAGATGGACATTTGCTTTGGCCCGTTCCGAGAACCAAACCCCCAAGTAATTGTAAGAGGCCACTGAGTGTATTTGAGCGTTCCCCAACTGCCACTGTGCGTGCCGTTTATGATGGAACGATCCGAAGATGATGACCTTGGTTTTCCCTTTGTTGACCGTCAGGCTATTGGCAATGTTGAAACTGTGTAGGGCCGTTAGAGGGAGTGGGGATGCTCACGTTCCCGAAGTTATTCAAGGGTGGGCAACAGGCACTCTGCATGCTGGGGGTGGTGGTGGTTTTAGTCCTGTTGTGCAGGGGGGCAGGGTGGGGGTGGGGAATTCAGTTGGGGCAGGGGGGGGTTGGATTTGTTGGGGGGGGTTTGGTTTCTTGCATCGGTGCGTTGTGATTCTTGGAATGTGAGTAATATTCTTGGTCCCAATATTTTTAGTACCAGCGACGTTTCTTGAAGCGATCTCTGGCAAATTGGTGGAATTGGCTTTGTTGTGAGGGGGGACTCAAGAGACACCCCAAGGGAGGGCCCACGTAACAATGTCATTTTACCGCTGAAGTGGTCCTATGGCGCCTGGTCATGGACTTAGAGTGTCCACTTGGAACTTAAATGGACTAGGGGACAAAATCAAAAGGTGTATTGTCCTACAATATGTTGAACGTCATGCATTTGACATTGTATTGCTACAAGAGACACATCTAATAGGAAACTCATGTATGGCCTTCAATAGGAAGGGATACTGAATGATAGTACATTCTGGATTTACCGCGGGTTCTAGGGGGGTAGGGGTCCTTCTTCACAAAGGCTGCCTATATATGGTTCACAACACCTGGACAGACGCTCAGGGCAGATATTCAGCAGTCACTGGAGTATGGGAAGGGCGTGTCATTAACGTAGTCTCTGTATATGCCCCACCCAGGCTACAGCGACTGACATTGCCCAATGTGGGAGCATTGCTATTAGATCTGCCCATGGGAGCATTAATATTGGGGGGCAACTTTAACTTGACCATGGATGGCTCACGTGACCAACTTCCACCCCGAGCAGACCCAAACACAAGGCTCGCAACTTCAAGAATTCACTAATGCCCTGGGGGTGGTTGATATATGGAAGTGGCTGCACCCTCACCGCACGCATTACACGTTTCAGTCTGGGGCACATGGTAGTCAGTCTCGAATTGATTATTTGTTCACTCATCCCCAAGATATACACACTTTCACTGACTCCCAATGTCTGACATGAGGGATATCCGATTATTCCCCTATTCTGACGATCTTTGGTGCACAGCGCACTAGACGTCCCGGCCCAATCATGATACAACCGTGGGCACTTAAAATACCCCACGTTAAGGAAAGCCTATGGCAAGATACTGAATATTATTTTGCTGAAAATGTGGGATCGGTCAGCTTGGCTGTGACACTTTGGGAAGCATTTGGTGCAGTAATTGAGGGCAGGGCACTTTCCCTAATGCATAAGCGGCCCGTGGAGGGAGTTCCATGGGGCAGATAGGCGGGGTGGGGGGGTGATAAACACCGGAATATGGATGATTGCAGGTAAGTAAACAATTAAATGAATAAAACTAATTTCGTAGCGCGCCCTGCATCGCATTTCGCAATGCAGGGCACGGAACAAACTTTGTTTTATTAATTTAATTGTTCATCTATATTCCGGTGTTTACCACCCCCCATCCTGCCCCTCCCCCACCTGACCCGTCTGCCCCACAGAACTCCCCCCACGGACAGTGGCTGTCCTAATGGTGGGACATAGGACCGGAGGATCCAGGAGGGTGTTCGAACTGGAGAGGGACATCCAGGTCATGGAGTAGGTCATTTCCCAGGCCTCCGATCCCGATATCCAAAACAGTCTTAAAATTAAAAGACAGGATTACAGACAACTCCTCTTGGAGGAGGCCACAATGCACTCCCTTTCCACCCGTCATCGCATCTTTGAACAAGGCGAGCACACTGGCAAACTCCTGGCATGTCTGGAACACAAGGAACAGGTGGTGTGATGGGTATGAGCAATAAAGGGCCCTGACGGCGCACTCTTAACTGTCCCCCAAGGGATAGCTG
This sequence comes from Lissotriton vulgaris, assembly GCF_964263255.1. Lineage (NCBI taxonomy): Eukaryota > Metazoa > Chordata > Amphibia > Caudata > Salamandridae > Lissotriton > Lissotriton vulgaris. Next base: position 805,632,420 of record NC_141694.1, read on the forward strand.
ATGCCTTTACGTCTCATTTTGAGGAGGTGTATAGGGTGCCAACTACTTTCCAAGCCTCAAAGTCAGCGGATCTCCTTGCCACCATAAATGTGGGTTGCATCTCACCACACGTTCGGATGCCCTGGAAGAGGACATCTCGGAGGCAGAGGTCCAAAAAGCCATACAAGATGTTCATTCCGGCAAAGCAATGGGTCCCAACAGACTCCCCATTGAGCTTTTCCAACCGATGGTGACAAAACTAGCTCCCCACCTGTTGAGCCTATATAAGGAATGCTATGAGTCGGGACTCTTCCCGGCTGATATTCGCACTACCGCTATTGTAGTCACCCACAAGCCCAACAAGTCGGCGGAAGACTGCACATCATATTGCCCTATCTCCCTACCCACAGTGGAAGATAAAATTCTCGATAAGCTTCTGACCAATCAACTCTTTCCATACATCACTGACTTTATTCATCCAGACCAGCCTGGCTTTATGCCGGGTAGAAATACGGCTAGAAATCTGTGACACGTGCATGAGGCATTGGGAAGACTTAGTACTATCGAGGAGCAAGCAATCCTACTGTCACTAGACGCCACCATGGCATTTGATACCATCGAATGGGATTATCTTTTGGCCATATTGGCTTCCATGGGGTTTGGACCTAAGCTGATTAGATGGATCAGACTATTGTACATGCATCCTATGCACACGTCACAGTGAATATCCATCGCTCTGCCTCTTTCCCTCGTCGGCGAGGCACGAGGCAGGGTTGCCCGTTTTCCCCGCTCCACTTCACCATGGTGTTGGAGCCACTTGCCATTTGGTTCAGGGGAGACCCGGGTATGCAAGGAATTAAATGGACAAATGACCATGAGGACCGAATATCACTCTGTGCGGATGATATATTGCTTTATCTGGCCTCTCCGGCATGCTCACTGTGAAGGGTATTACACATCTTTCACATATTTGGTGCGCACTCTGGGTATCAGAAAAATTGGTCCAAATCCCAGATGTGTGTACTTTGGGGCGAGGCCCCATGTAGTCCGAGGGGCTATGACATTCCGGTTGCACTTCAAGGTTTTTGATACCTGGGAGTTTTCGTCACCTCCGACGTCAATCTCTTCTTTGAGCGCAATCTGCTGGCGCCCCTCCAGTGCCTAAAGTCAGACGTCCAACACTGGCGATCGCTGCTCCTCACTCTCCTGGGACAAGTGTTCCTGTTTAAAATGCTTGCCCTGCCAAGCTTCCTCCTCACTCAGCAAAATGCTCCCAACCCTGTCCCGGACTCATATTTCTCTCAAATTGAAGGGGTAGTGCGGGGGTTGCTGTGGGAGTACAGACCACCACGAACTGCCATAAACAAACTTACCATGGGATGGTATGATGGGGGCATAGGGCTGCCAGACATACAACTTTACAATCAGGCTTCACAACTGATGGCCATCAACAATGGGTGTTTGGTCCGCATGACGATCCAAATTTCCGCACTGACGAAATGGCTTATGGGGTGGGGAGGTTATAATAGGGCGCTGTATACCAGTCATCGCAAACTTCACCTGACAGGCCGTACGGCTCGAACGACTGAGGTGTGGCATGGAGTCACTCAAAAGCTGGGGTGGCACAATCGCCTAACTAAAGCAACTCCCCTCTGGGAACCTGACATACTGGGTCGACTCAGAATTTGCCGGGGCTTTGACAAATTGGACACAATTGGGATTTCCACGGTGGGAGACATGTAGGTGAAAGGGAAGGTGGCCACATTTGCTGACCTCCAGGCTATGTACCAATTTGCACCCTCTGAGACTTTTCGGTATTTCCAAATTAGACAAGCCATTTACACTGCCCTACCAAAGGGTACCCCCCTCCCGACTCCTCCCCGCTAGAGGACCAACTACTATTGAATCCAATGGACCGCAAAGCCATCTCCCTCACCTATAAGAAACTAGTGAATAATCGGGCTGACCCGATGCAGAAACTACGGCTGCATTGGGAGACTGACCTGGGGGATATAGACGACGAGGAATGGAGAAATGCACTGGCCTCTCCCAGAGAGGTAGCGATGCCGATGCGACTCAGACTCGTCCAACTCAAAATTCTTCACTGCGTCTATTTTGACGCCAAACTACTGTTTGGGTTGGGTAGGAGACCTGATCCACTCTGCCTCAACGATGTAACCAAATTGGCACCTTCAAACATATACTCTGGGACTGCCCACATATAGAACACTATTGTGGAGAAGTTACCCGTAAAATTGCGAGGACATGTGACAAATCCCTGAAACCTTTTCCCGAACTCTGCCTCCTCAATATCTGTGAGGCTACTGACCTCTCACAGGCGGAACAGATGTGGGCCTCGATGGGTTGGATTATTGCCAAACTCAACATCGCCCAAAAATGGGGGGTGGCCATGACTCCATGATTAAGTGACTGGGCAAAGAGCATGGATAGCGCCATGATCGCAGAAAAACAGTGTTCAAGGGACGGGGATGCCCTAAAAATGTGACCATCAATGGGGAAAGTGGAACAAATATAGGGGGGACATCTGCATTTCCTCTACAGTGGAATTGAGAAGGGAGAGACGAACACTGATGGCCCAGTTAGCAGATGCGATTGGAGCTTCCCCACTGGACAGCTAGATATAATGTGTCCGTCTGAATAGGCCAGTTGATTGTTTCCTCGTATTTTTGACTCTGGTTTAATGATGTAACTTATAGCGGGGGGCATCTTCCGGGGACAGCTGGATGGTGTACTCCTGATTCAGTGTAGGCAATGGGACAATGACGATATTTTGTTTTGATTACACCATTATGACTGTAATATGCTATGCACAGATGCATTCTTGTTACCAATAAAACCAGTTAAAAAAAAAGAAAAAAATATTTGTGAGACACACCTAATGTGAATACCATGCACGTTCCCATTTAAGTCTGTACTAGTTTAATTCTGTGCTTGCTTTCAGAGTTCTTCATCTCTTTTTTGAAATTGTGCAGCATTTAGAGACATGCTGTCATCATAACTGCTTACTATCTAGGATGACATATCTTATTATTTTCAGTTACGGAAGCTGCCCTAACATCATTGATGCTCACTGTATAAGTTGGCATTTTCTTTGTTTTTAGTTATAGGTGCGTATGATCATTATGTGAATTAAGATGATGCATTTATAGCAACAAATCATTTTCATACTTTAATGTCTGAAAGTGCAGTTTTGGTTTATAAATATAATGATAAGATTGGTGATGAGTGTTATAAAGCTCATGCATCTGATCATAAGTAAGAGGGACTTTATCTTAGGACTGTCAAGTGAGATATCACACTGGTTTACAATGATAGTCCAGCCCTGTTGCGGGCCTTGCCAAGAGGAGAGGAGAGAAGAGTTTTGTCATTTTTCGGACAAAGTTGTGATAAAGAGTTTTTCCAACAAAAACTGTTAAGCATTGCGATCCATCTTAAGAAACTAAAATCACAGACTTGCTATTTAATGCTACTGCTAAAATTCAGCACAGAACCTAGAAATTAAGCATGGGTGGATTTTGCGGATTCGTGATCCGCGAATTTGCGGATTTGCGGATTTGCAATCCGCAAAAATCCGCGAATTCCCGCGGATTTGCAGATTTTTTTTGTGTGTGTTCGCACGGGTTTCTGCCAGTTCGCGAGAGTTTTTGTACAATTTCGCAAACGCGAACTTACCTGTCGGGTCGCAAGTTTTGCGAACTTGTTGTTTCTACGTGTCCAGCCTGTTTGCGACCCTCTTCTTCATCACTGCAACCCTCTGTCACCACTGCCACTCTCTGGTTCACCCATGCCACCCTCTGGCTCACCCAAGCCACCCTCTGTTTCATCACAGCACCCTCTTGTTGACCAGTGTACAATATTGTGGCAAAACAAAGCGCACCTTCCCTGCCTCAAGTGACCTGAATTAATTTGGGGCTGATTAATGTGTCACAGAATATTTTTTTAGCTGGCACCTGCTTCCTTAGTGCTTCCTGATTAATGATGTGCTTGAACTTTTGCACCTGCTAAGTGCTTTAATTTTTGCAAAATTAGTTACAACACCTGCCCTGCCCCAACTGACATTAATGAATTAGGGGCTGATTAATCTGTCACTGAATTTGAACTTCCAGCCTGGCTCCTGCTTGTCTCCCTTAGCTGTAATTCAGGACCTTTGTGGCATACGTGTAACTATTCTGAGGGTCAGAGCAGGGTCACACAATAGTTGCAAGTAGGCAACTGAACTCTGGAGGGGCCCCTCAGGAAGCACTACAGGAAATGGCTACTAATGATGAGCTTGAACTTTTGAACCTGGTAAGTAGTTTCAGTTTTCCAAAAATCGTTTTTCTGAAATTTAGCACTTATTCGCGGGGCGCGAATAAGCGCGAAATTGAACTGGGAAGCCGCAAACTCGCGCGAATAGTGCGAGCAAGCAATAAAATCCGCCTCTCGCGGATTTGCGGATTTTCAGTAAATTCGCGGGAGTTCGCGGATTGCGGATTTACCGAAAATCCGCAAAATCCGCGAACGTAACGGATTTTTCGCCCATGCTTACTAGAAATAGCTTTAGGGTGTTGAATGTTAGGAACTTGCTAACCAAGTTAGAAATATTCTTGCTGTTTTCTCTGAACAATGCTTGCATTGCTGCATTCCTTTTTGCAATCCCTGTGTTTACTAGTCATATTCTTTGCTGTAGACTAGTATTTGAAAATAAACAGTTCATAGTTGCTCTCACATTTTGAATGCCTTATTCAATAGCAAACGACGGTTTGGTGTTCACTAATCTTGTGGGACTGAAACACTTATTGGGCGGTATTGCTCAGCAGGTTGAGTATGGGTTGCAGTCCAATTGAATTTTTAATTCGTATTGGTGCATTGACTGAATGTTTGAGCCACAGGGTACAAATACCACCCCTACGGCACTCAAGGGTGTGAGAACATATCACTAAGTTAAAAGGGAGTTTTAACATTTATACTGGAGATGGCAAATCAAAACACCTTGGGAAACCTTGCGTGGCCCACCATCATTGCAAGCACCTTCAGTTGTACTATTTCTTCATCAACCTAGACCCTTTGCCTTATACACCTTTTTAATCATATTTGCTTCATTCCTCTCTTGTCACTTTCTTTGCAATATCTCAATAGAATTTGTTGAGTTTATTCCTAAAGACAAACATGTCCAACCTGCCTTTAAAGCACTGTTCAGCAGCAGGTATAAATCAATTTGTCTTTTCTTTTACTGTGGACCTCAAAGATGTAATTAATAGCTCCTTCTAATGAAAGAGAGCATTTATGCCGAAACGGAATATTGACCAGAATCCTAGTTGTGGAACACTCAGAACCCAATTCACTATCCTTCAAGTGACCTCTACAAACATGCTCAGAATCCCACCATCAACTACTCTGAGCTGAGGTTCAGACCTATTCAACTCTTACCTCCTCATTCTCCTATCACTGAGAATGTCAAGGGCATCAATTTGCATCTTTTCCAGTTATAGGGGGTCTAAGCATGCCTAGACTTTTGTAGCATTATTTACATCAGGCTCCTTAATAAAACCCATTGACAGGCTGCGAAAGCTTCAAAATCAAGCACCTATAAGAAATCTACACCAATCACACTACACCATCCTTACTAACACTCCTATTGTTATCAGTGGATAGAAGACCAAGATACAAAGTCATTTTCACCTTGCACAAAATGTAATGCAGCAAAGGTCTATAAAAAACAGTAGCTTCAGATACAGTTCCCCATAGAAATCCCAAAGTGACCTACTGCCTGAGATAGACATAAATTTAGATTACCGATCTTGCAACAAAGAGTTAGAACTCATTTTCCAAAAGAAAGTTCAAAATGGGCACTGTGTCATGGGATTATGTCCATTACCTACCAACAACTTCAGAAGCATACTTCACTATATCCTCTTCAGGGGCCCAGTTTCGCTCAACATTGCCTTTAGTTCACTTCAGAAGGCTTGATTCACAGGGGTAACTTATAGTTTTGAGTACGTTTACTACTTTACAGTATTTAAAAACTCCTTATGTTTTACTACTAGAAAATCAGTAATAAATCCAGCACTATCCACTGGTACTGCAAAACCCTTCCATACAAAATAATGGAGGTAGGGACTTAAAATAAAATCCCTTATGAAATGTTAAATTTAATGAATGATTTAAATTTGTTAAAACTAAGCATGGGCGAATTTTGCGAATCTGGCGTTCGCGAATTTTGCGAATTTACGAACTCGCAATTCGCAAAATCCGCGAATTCCCGCGAATTTGCGGATTTTTTTTTTGTGTTCGCAAGAGTTTCTGCCAGTTCACGAGGATTTGGTACTAGTTCGCAATTGCGAACTTACTTGTCGGCTCGCAACAGTCGCGACTATGTTGTTTCTACGTCTGGTTCATCATCACAGCCTCCCAGCACCCTCTGTTTCACCACTGCCTCCCTCTCTTTCACCCATGCCACCCTCTGTTACATCAAGGCCACCCTCTGGTTCATCATCACTGTAGAAGATGGGGGGGGGGGAAAGCAAGCACACCTGCCCTGCTTCAACTGACATGAATTAATTTGGGGTTAGTTTATTAACAACACCTGCCCTGCCCCAACTGGCAATAATGAATTAGGGGCTAATTAATGTGTCACTGAATTTGAAGTTCCAGCCTTGCACCTGCTTGTCTGCTCCCTTAGCTGTAAATCAGGACCTTTGTGGCATACAGTTAAGGTCAGAGCAGGATCACACAATAGTTGCAAGTAGGCAACCGAATTCTGGAGGCCCCCTCAGGAAGCACAACAGGGAATCGTTAAAAATCATGAGATTGACCTTTTGCACCTGCTCATTGGTTTTGCTTTTGCAAAAATCGTTTTTCGGTAATTTGGCACTATTCGCGAGACTCGGCGTCGTGCGAAACCGACAGCGGAAGCCGCCAATTTGTGCGAATGAGCTTTATATTTTTTTGCGGCATGTTATTTTGCGATGTTTTTTGCAGTATTCGCGAGCCGCTTGCAGCGCAACACGCAAATTTACCCCAAGGTCGAGTACGGGCGCGGCCATTTTGTTTGCGTGACGTATTTCCGTTTCCGCCCGCTATGTATAATCTCGCGAAGTAAGCGCATTGCGAGTACAAGTTCGCACGAGATCGCGAGGAAAATCGCGTGCAAACTTACTTTCGCGCTCGTGAACGGGCGGCCATCTTGTTTTTTATTCATTTCCTGTGTCTGGGCATGGTGTTTATCCTCTTGCTATCTTTGCCATCCTTTGCTTGTTTTCAGGTTTTTTTCGAACGATTTTGCTTCTTATCTATCCCTCTCTTTTCCTAGCTGTATATTTTTGTCTTTTCTGCTATTTTTGTTTACTTTTAAACTACTTTTTTAACTCTTTTCTTTTCTTCTTCCCTATCCTATTCCTTCTTAATTTTCTACTTCCTACCTTACCTGCCCAGACCATGGTGAAGCCAGGCGCCGTGAAGCTGCCCAGGCACTTGAGGGCCGCAGCGGTCTACTTCGTCCAGCGCCGCCTGTCCAGGACCATCGCGGGAGGCGGCAGGATCGCGGCCGGCTCCAACATCTGGGAGCGCCGGAAGCGGTGGCAGAAGGTGTGCTGGGCCATGTCCCAACTCTCCAGGGTCCAGCGCACCTACAGCCAGGCCACCCACCGCTGGACGGACCTCCTGGACCGGGAGCGCGACCTGCTGGACCAGCTCGGCTTGGAGATCCCCGGGCTTGGTGAGTAGTAGTAGCTATTTCATCACTCACTCCTGCTCTGTGTTGTTGTATTGCAAATATTTGTTTTTTACATGGAGCAAGCCAATAATGCTGCTGACAATTACATTGTAGTTAAATTATATTTCAAAATCTTCTGTGCATTTCAGGTGCACTGCTCTCCTTCTCAGTGGCGTTGCTACTATGCTTATTTGTTTTCTATTTTGTGGTCTCATTGGCCTGAGTAACTATTATGTATGAGTGTACTTTACAGAACTGCGTAATGCTAGACACTAGGGGGCAGATTACATTTACAAGCCCCTTGCGCCTCGTTTACGTTGCCTTGCGTGACGCAACAGCGGCGTAAACGTGGCGCATCCCTGCGAGTCATTTACAGCGTGACGCATCTAGGGAGATGTGTCACGTTATAAAGCCATGGGCCTGCGCCACAATGGGTGCGTTCCTAGTACGCAGGGTGGGCGGTCCGGCGGCTGTGCGCCTCGCAAAAGTGCCTGCGTGAAATCTACAAGATTTAACGTAGGCACTTCTGCGACGCTGCTACGTCAATTCAATTCCTTACGTCTGCTTGAAGCAGGCGTAAGGACTGACACAGCATGCTAAGTATTGGGTGGCCCTGAGCATTACTGGAGTTGCATTGCGTTGGCGACGTGACTCCAGCGATGCGCCGCTCTTACGTGACGAGATGCGTCACGCAAGTGCCTACCCTTGCGCCAGGGTGCGCCGCATTGTAAATGAGGCGCATCTGCCGTGTCGCAAGGGTAGTTATGCGTGACGCATTTGATCTGGCGCATCTCTGGAGATGCACCAGAACGCGTAAGTAAGTATGCCCCTAAGGGGCAGAATTGCAATTACCGTCGCATCCCTGCAAAGTAGCAGGGATGCGCCAGTAATTGTGCGGCCCGCTACCACCACCAAACATGGTGTGCCGTATTTGCAATGCGGCGCACCATGGGCCCAAAACGCCACCGAAGCTTTACTGCTGGAGTTGCGTCCCAACGATGGCGCAGCTCCAGCAATGCTCTGGGGTACCCTATCTACCCAATGCTGGGTCAAGCTGTACGTCTGCTTCAAGCAGGTGCAGGGTTTGTGTGACGCATCATTGTCCTAAAGGTGACTGATTGAAATTTTGTAGATTTCCCTTAGCCACTTTTAGGATGTGTTCCAGCACAGGAATGCCCTTCCTTGTGCCGGAACGCCCCCTGATGGCGCAGGGCTTTATAACGGGATGCATCTCCCAAATGCGTCACGTTGTTATAATATTATACGCCGCACCATGGCGCCTCTTTTGTTCAGCTGCTGCGTCACAAAAGTCACGCAAGAACGGAGCAAAAGAGCCGCAAGGGGCTTAAATCTGCCCCTTCCTTTGTACCTCTGACAATAAGAAAAATAGTGGCGGTGGATTGATAGTTTGACTATTTAAATGACTGGTTATGTAGCAGGCAACTGTTAGTGTTGTCACTGATCTGACTGAAATCACAATGGAGTTTGTCTGTCACTTTGCGTCTTGCCTGCGGACTGCTGCCTGCCAGTCCTAGGTGAACCTTTCAGTACTTTGTTTAGTGAGTTACGTGACTTTTGAATTCGCAGGTCCGCAAATCAATGAAAACTAACCCTAATCAATATAATTTCGCGGAAATATTTTGCTATTGTTGTTTTGAAATGTTTGATTTGGTTGACATTGACAAGCAACAATCATCCATGTTTTCTGTTCTTTCTTTCATGTTGTACGTCAGGTCCCCCCAGGGGCGAGAAGACACAGGAGCAGCAGGCGGCGGCAGATGCTGTTGAACAGGGCCAGAATCGGGCAGGCGAGGGCTCCTTTGCTGGCCCCAGTAAGTTTTCATTTTAGACTAGTACCTATTTTTCCTAGCGGTCCTCATTTGATTTTTTCAAAATCGTCTTTGATCTTCTTGTAGACTGTGTCTAAATTCTTATCCTGCCTCTACTATGACTCCCTGTGGTATTACTAGATTATTCTTATTAGTCTGTCTGTGTAGCTAACTAAGATTGCACGGTTGGCGAAACTCCCATTCTAGTCAGCAATAGCTCTATCAACTTAGTGCAGTCCTCTGGGATTGTCCATAATGTCTTTTGAAGTGTTCTATCTGCTTTGAAAATTCCCAACTATAAAATGTGAATGACCACCAAGAAAGAATAAGATACTACCTTTTGGTTTGGATTGAAGGACAATCCATACCACTACTGTTGCGGGGACAATTCTTCTGCAGAAACAGAACTATGGACAATAAATAGTGCATTGCTTATCAATTATAATAGGCGCTGTTAGAGTTTCCACATACCTCTGTGATAACAGACTTTGAACCCCCAATGTCCTTACTGACTGACTACATAGTGTGGCACAGTCATTTACCTCCCGAATTCATCGATGATTGATCCCAATGATGATTATCCAACGTAGCTCAAGAGTACGGAGTCAGAGTCAAGAAGTGTCAGAGGCACGGACTCATGCTTGCAAAAATTGCAAAACCTTTCGCTCAGTCACTCTAGTCTGGACCAAAAAACACAGAGTCTATTTAAGTTTAAAAGCTTTATTAAAAGTAAACACATTTATTAAAATGAAGTCATAATAAAACGAAACGTTTAACTGATAATGGAAAAGTGGTTAGTGCTGACGATTAATTGAAGACATTTCTTGTGGTCGAGCCGAGCTCTCACCTGGTTTCAACTTGATCTTGTTGTTAGAAGTCCATCTTCTGTCTGTGTGGAGAAAAATGGTGCGTGTTAAAAAGCCAGCCTTCATCAGTTGTGCCAAAAAGTGCAGCAAGACAACACCCTTCCCTGGAAAAAGGGACATTTTTTTTACTTTAGAGTAGACAGTCACAAATTACATTGTTTTCACATGTCTTCATTCCTAGACCAAATACTAGTGAGTGGTTTATTCTAACATTCTTAAATGTACTTTGTAGGTGGAACATCTGGTGGCGGGGCCAGCGCGGAGATGGTGGTGCTCGACACGGAGGCGGAGGGCAATTCTTCAGGGGAGGAGGAGGCGGCTGTAGTGCCGGCTGTGAGAGTTGAGACGGTGGTGGTGGCGGGCAGAGGTAAGCTCTTATATATTCCTTACTTATTGAGATTGAAGATGTGGCTGGGAAGGAAAGAATATGAGATGCATGGCTGGGTGAATGATGAAGCAATGATGGGTGGAAGGACAACAGCCTGGGTGGGTGACACAGAAACTGTATGTGTCCATATACCTGGATCATGCTACTATCTGACTCTTAGATAGCATATGTGTATCTAGAGCAGGGGTACTCATAGTACGGCCCGCGGGCCGGTGGCGGCCCGGCAAGCCTTCCTTGGCGGTGTGCAGACCTTGCAGACAATCACTGCTCCCCCGGCCCCCACAGAGCAGAGGCTTTGGTGTATTTCACCTGTTAGCGCCCCTGCATCTCCACTCTGACAATCACTGCTCCCCCGGTCCCCACAGAGCAGAGTGGAGATGCAGGGCCAAAAAGAGGTGAAATAGATCAAAGCCTCTGCTCTGTGGGGCCGGGCGAGCAGTGATTGTCAGGGTGGAGATGCAGGGGCGCTACAACAAACAAAGCCTCAATAATATGTTAATGGTCTTTTAAAGACCTGTTAAGTACTTTGGTGTGGCTGTCTGTGTGTGCGCGTTGAGGAAGCTGTCTCACCCCGGGCTGAAGGCTGACACAGACAGACACACACACAGTGAGATGACAGAGGGGGAGGGAGACTGAGGGCAGGAGGGAGAGAGAGATGGAGAGGGTGGGCAGGAGGGAAAGCAGGAGGGAGAGAGATGTATGTAAATGCTGGGTCTGGTGGCTCAGTGGATGAAGGCATCTGCTGCAGGGACCTGTGTGCAACCTCATGGTCACAAGTTTTTGTTTTGCTTTAGCCCCGCCCCCTCTGACTCCGCCCCCATCAGTACGGCCCTCGGCCACAAACTACACTGTAAATTTAGCCCCTGAGAGAAAGTTTGTGAGTACCCATGATCTAGAGAGAGTAGACGGTCAGTGGATGAACTAAGTGTAACTTTGAAGAGCATGTAACACTGCACCCGCACGTCCGTTCCAGTGTAGGAAAGGCAAGGAAAAGAAGTTGTAATTTTGTCCAAATACTACCATCAATAGTAACAGTAGTTTGTATTGCAAGCACAGCATAGATCCGGTTATTACGGTGGCCACTCCCTACGTCTCTTAATAAGTTTAGTAGTACTCAGTCATCCATGTGTGGACGTATCACTGGTCACTCAATAAAAAGCAAAGCACCTAAAGTCATCCCATATGTAAGCAAAAACATCCCATGTGAAGTGATAGATAATCAGATTATTTATCTTCTTCATTTTCCATTTCTAGTACTCATTTGCACTGTAGGGTGAAAGTTAAATTAATTAAGCAGTAGCCCTTGTAACAGAGTATTCTCAGTGCCACCCGTAATAGAAAAGTAAGAGCTTCACCACCTGCATGTACTGGACCGGTACAGTAACGCAAGTCTAGGTCACTCATCATGGCGTGCGTCTCTTTTTCTCGGGTGCAAGTTCACTGCGCTGGCATTATGCCGGCTTGCAGAAGATAACGTACCAATTTTCCTAAACAAGAGACAAGAAGAAGAATAAGACTGGTGTACTTTCATAGTCGACTCCAATGGAAGTCCATAGTGCTCGTAGAATTTGTTCCTTAAACTCCCACTAATGTTAGAGCAAGGATGAAGTGGGAGGTTAGATAGATACTGGCCTCAATAGTTATGTAATGCGCTTGCAAGTTTCTAGTTGTACTGTAACACAAATTTCTGCTGAATGATTGAGTTAATCTTAAAGAGCATTGGCTACAGACTATGTCTTTCTTTCTTCATATAAATGCTCCTTCCAAACCAACAAGGAGGAAGGAGCTGGCTAGAGCGGCCGGGCAACGGAGGATCTATGCCACTGTTGCTGAATATCGGTGGCTGGTGGCCCTGGAGGATGACGAAAGTGCGCATTCGACCATGACAACAACGTCGGCTGCATCGGCCTCCGTGCCCCCACGGGCTGCCACCCAGCACAGTGCTCCAGCCAGACCGAGCCGGGCTGCCAAAGCCAAACGCTGACGCCGAGCAGCAAGGACAACAGCTGCCTCTCACAGCCATTGCAACTGCAAGGCACGCCTGCGCCGCAGTACCCTGAGGGTGTCCCGCCTTCAGCAGGAGCTCCACCACTTTACCAACGTGTTGGAGGGGCTCCGCTTAGAGCACGCCTTGCTCCGCGAGGAGTATGATGCCCTGGCCCAAAAAGTCAACAGCATCCACCCATAGTGTCCCTTGCCCCTTTTTTAGAGACTTTTGGGGGGTGGGAATCAGGAGTTGGGTTTGGGACTTTTAAAGGACAACCGTTGGGGTTAGGGAGGGTCTTGCGGGAGATTATTTTGTTAGGGCTATAAAAATATACTTTTTGAAACTTTATCTGACCATACCTGTTTTTACTGCTTGCCTGGTGGGTGGGGGTTTAACAGTAACTTTGTTTTCCTGAAAGTTTAGTTCCATTTTCTTCCTGTAAGTGTAAATGCCCAAACAAGAGTCCTAGGACTTTAGTAGTACGACCGTCAGTCTCTTGTCTCTCCTAATACTCCATTATACTCCCTCCCACCAAACGCTTATCTTACCTGTTATTTGTGTTTCAAAGTAGGGCTAGGCACAGGGCTGGCTCCACGGGAAATGGCGATTAAGGTTGGCAATCCTGGGCGGATGAAATTTCCTCATAGCGGTGGTACTAGTGGTGTGACACAGTGGCAGTTGCATGCCTATGAAAAAAATGAAAATGAAATCTGGTTTGTCCTGAGCAATACAACGGTACAATAGAGAATATAGCAGGTGACAGTACACTAGAACAGTGCCACATTGTAGCCTAACAAATGGTAAAGTATAACTACTAATTCGGTTGAAGTTCTTTGACATTAGCCATGGGTCTTTGTCAAGCAGAGTAAGAATATATCCTCAGATTTCTTCACCAGCCTGTTGCTATCACCTTATCCTCCCCAGCAAGTGTGTGGATTTATTGCTGTAATTTAGTCACACATCAATCAAAACCACACAGCCCGGGGGAAGAGGGTTAGGGTTTGAAAAATGGATGGGTACGGGGGTTTTTGGGAAAGGTTTTGGGAGACAAGAAAAAATAGCACAGCATGGACAAACAATGGAACATAAACAAATCTTTGGGTACAAACCTATCCATCAATCTTTGAAAGTGCATGCACTACTGCATGCATGTCAGTTAAAAGTAAGTAGTACTTTCGACAACTGTGGAAGAAAGAATGCGACAGTACAGGGCTGCATTAATTGTTATGCTTTTAACTTGCATATTTCTGCAGTCTGAGAAACACTTTGTACATTAATTTAGCTTGGAAAATAGCAGAAGTAAAACCTATACAATTGCTGGAGGGATGAATTTAGAAGCAGAGATCAAAGAAATGCAGAGTCACACTCATAGAAGTTCACGGCCATAACCATTACTTAAAAATTAGAAAGAAGCGATACTACTGTATGTATGTTGTTGTAGTTGTCCTGTTGAAATTGGGAAGTTGCATCCATCCAACCATTCCTCTTATTAGCGGGACTCCTCCATTCCATCTGACGCTCAGTCCATCAATGTTGGTGACCAGAAGACACCCTATCCACTGCCTGCCTGGCAAAAAAAGGTAGTGAGCGAAATCTCCCAGGGATTGTGAAAATCACTGAAAAATCAGAACAATCCCAAGCCATCCAGCCCCTCCATGATGTTTAAATTCAAGACACCCCACAGAAAGACTCAGTCCATCCACCACTGAGTACCCCTGGGCAAAAGGTCCCAAAACAGCCCAAAAATCGAAAATCCCAAAACTGTAGTTGCAGCAACTGTAATGCCCCAAACAAACTTACTTGTGAAATTTCTAATCCAAAAGTGATCCAAAGAAAGTCAAAAAGGCCTCAAATCCAAATATCCAGCAGCATCCACAAAAAGTAATCCTTCCAGCTCCAGATCCAAATGAAAAGTGACCAGGAGATGGACAAAGCACTGGGAGGAGCCTGCTGGACAGGAACAGGAAGTTGAAGACTGTGGGGCACGTCCTTCCTCCCCCCCCTCCCCAAAATCGACTCCTCGCAAAATAAAGTGCAGGCAAATGTCAACCTGAGGAGTTATTCAGATAAAATCATAATTTCCAGAAGGTTTATGCTGCTTGCTGGTGGATTTCTTGTGCAGAATTGCAAATTTTGTATTTTCGCGAGTGCGAGATTGTTGCTGCTCGCCGCATCTAGAAGGTCGCAATTGCGAAGTGCCGCGATACGTGATCACGGCGTACTCGTGTTGACAAACTCTCGCTGTGCAAGTTGGCAAACCGCGATGACATAATCGCGCTCGTCAAATTCCCGCAGGATTTGCAAGGCACGCCGGCGCCACTTAAACCTCAGAGTTTCGTACCTGGAGCAGGAGGTCCATAACTATAAGAATTTGGTGGAGGGCCTCCGCTTCGAACATGTCACCCTCCGCATGGAGCATGATGCCCTGGCTGCTAAAGTCAACAGCACCCTGCCTTAGTATCCCTTGCCCCTTTTTTAGAGACTTTTGGGGGTGGGAATTGGGAGTTGGGTTTTTGGGGGACTTTTGAAGGACAATCGTTGGGGTTAGGGAGGGTCTTGCGGGAGATTATTTTGTTAGGGCTATAAAAATATACTTTTTGAAACTTTATCTGACCATACCTGTTTTTTACTGCTTTTGAGTCGGGTGGGTGGGGGTTTAACAGTAAGTTTGTTTTCCTGAGTAGTCCTAGGACTTTAGTAGTACTACCGTCAATCTCTCGTCGCTCCTAATACTCCATTATACTACCTCCAACCAAACGCTTATCTCACCTGTAATTTCTGTTTGAAAGTAGGGCTAGGCCCAGGGCTGGCTCCACGGGAAATGGCGATGAAGGTTGCAATCCAGGGCGGCTGAAATTTCCTCCTCATTGCGGTGGTACTAGTGGTGTGACACAGTGGCAGTTGCATGGCTATGGAAAAAAAGAAAATGAAACCTGGTTTGTCCTTTATGCAGCATTAGAACGGTATGATAGAGAATATAGCAGGTGACAGTACACTAGACTACAACAGTGCCACAATGTAGCCTAACAAATGGTAAAGTATTGATAGTATAACTTGTTCTTGTCTAGGATTTCTTTGACATTCGCTACTACTCCAAGAAATAGTACTGAAGCTGAGTAAGTCTAGAATATATCCTCGGATTCCTTCACCAGCCTGTTGCTATGACCTTATCCTCCCCAGCAAGTGTGTGGAATTATTGATAACTATATTCAACATAAGGTCTCTGTTGCCAGATACCTGAGAGCCTTGCTGGTCACTATAAATCCATTCACAACACTCAATGGGGTTGGTCTGGAAGGTATAGTAGATAGAAAAGGAGAAATTGCTCTTTTTCTAGGTGTCCCCTCACTCACCAGGGTTGCCCCTTTGTGACATGCTTCATCATTGGGGCCATCCCAGTACTCTACGGGCTGGGGCGTGCTGCGACTTGCGAATTACGTAGGAGCACTTACAAATGACTATGTGTGGTGCAGATGTGATAGTGGAGTGGACTAAGTGATGTGTTAAGGGATCAATTTAGAAGCAGAGAGAGATCCAAGAAATGCAGTCACAGTCATAGAAAAAAACAATGGATACTGTATCTGTATGTTGTTGTAGTTGTCCTGTTGAAATTGGTAAGTAAGTTGCATGCAGAAAAAAATTCCTCTTATTAGCGGCACTCCTCCATTGCAGCTGACGCTTCGTCCAGCAATGTTGGTGACCAGAAGACACCCTGTAAAAAAAGCACAGCATGGACAAACAATAATTGAAGATAAAGAAATCTTTGGGTACAAAGCTAACCATAAATCTTTTAAGTGACATAAAGGAAGTGCATGCACTACTGCATGCATTGTTACTGAAAAGTAAGTAGTACTAGAATGCAACAGTACAGGGCTGCAGCGTTTTCACTTGCCTATCTCTGCACTCAGAGAAACACTTCTTACATTAAATTAGGTTTAAAAAATAGCCAAAGTAAAACCTGTAGAATAGCAGTAGGGATCAATTTAGAAGCAGAGAGAGATCCAAGAAATGCAGTCACAGTCATAGAATAAAACAATGGATACTGTATCTGTATGATGTTGTAGTTGTCCTGTTGAATTTGGTAAGTAAGTTGCATGCAGAAAAAAATTCCTCTCATTAGCGACACTCCTCCATTCCATCTGACGCTTCGTCCATCAATGTTGGTGACCAGAAGACACCCTGTCCACTGCCTGCCTGGCGGATGCTGAATTGCGGCTAGCTAATGTGAAGCCTGACTCCATCCTTTTTTCCCCATTGCACAGACTGAAACCCGGCCTGTAATTATTCAACGAAAAACAGGAAGTGATATAATATTACAACACCACTGATAAATAAATATAAGGTATGTAGGCTGTGGAGTGCAAAAAGTCACACTTTGATTTTCCTAGTAGACAGTACAATATTTTTGAAAGTGCGTACTCTTTCTGAGTCACCTTTTGAAGGATAAATAAGTATGGGCAAATTAATGTAGCGGATCTTTCCCCTCAAGCTAGGTGTACTGTAAACTGTGTTTTAGAACAAATTAGATCTTCCCAGCAGTGCTCCCACCCAGACCCTTACTAAAGCCAGTCGCAAAAATGTAGAAGACCCCCAATGAAATCTCAAAAAACGAGGCCTAGCAGAAAACTGGAGACAAAACGTACTTTGAAAGTAAAAGTAGGCCCAAATACCCCCTTACCCACCGTGGATTGTATTCAAACCACTTGCAAGCAAGCAAGCAAAAGTATCCATAGCCAGCATCGCTCCAAGACTTGAAAACCCCCCCACCCAAACACATGCAATAGAAATACTGCTAACCCTAACGAACCCTAAGTTAAGAATAGTGACAAAGGCTTTCTTTAACTATGCCAAATCCCCCCTTTTCCACCATGGATTTTCTTCAAATGACTTGCAACCAAAATTACACATTCTCACGAGTGCTCTAAGACCCCAGAACTCAGTTGCAAAAATCTAGAACACCCCGAAACACATGCAATCCTGCTGCTAGGGCTAACCCTAACGAACCCTAAGTTACAAAAAGTGCCAAAAGGCTTTTCCGCGTGGATTTTGTCCCAACCACTTCTACCCGGTATTAGACCTTCCCAGGAATGCCCCAAGACCTGCCAACCCACCCGCCAAAAGGCATAACACCCCCAAACAGGCCTAAAGCAAAATCTCATACTTACAATATTTCTCGGCCTTCGGTCCAAACGCGCTGTGTAGCTAGGCCATAACTCTGGTTTACCACCACGGATTTCCTGAAAAGCAAATGCAATCAAGATTAGAGTGTCCCAGCAGTGCTCCCAGACCCCGAAACTCACCCACAAACAGCCGGAACCCCCCCAAAGAGCACCTCAAAGGTAAGCAAGTCAGCAAAAGCACCAAAAAATTTCCGCCTAGGATTTGGTCCTAACCACTTTTATCCGGTATTAGAGCTTCCCAGCAATGGCCCCAGAGCCGTCAACTCACCCGCAAAGAGGTAGAACAACACCCCGACAAGTGCTGAGTCTTTCTTCATTGGGCGTAAACCAGCCCTCTGCTTTGATGGAAATAGGAGTCTGGAGGAGGAGGATAGAGGAGCATGTTCTTCTGAACTTGTGAACCTGAGGAATGCAGACTGCGGCACCTTCAAATCAATAAGCAAACAAGTGAACACAGTTCTGCTGATAGGCTTGTTTTTGTGATTAGGTGATTAAAGTTTGAATTATATTAACTGTGCACAACAAAGAAAGACAGACACACCGGAATAAAAGTGAATAAGGACGAAAAAGAAAGTTATTGATTCATTGTCTCATTTTCAGGGCTCGGTGTCACGGTCCATGAATAAGAATAAGGCTTCGTCATCATACTCTGCGAATTCAGGCAGGATGAGCTCAGTGTCACCTGACAGAGAAGAAATTCCCTCATCTATGTTGCTGTCCACCTCGTCTTCATCCGGCGTGCTTTCTCGTACTCTGTAATCTGGTGGTATGAGGTGCTGATTCATCTTGATCATTGTTAACCTCTCCACATTTTTGGGCGAGAGGCGGCTCCGTTTGGAAGTTACAATGCCACCAGCAGCACTGAAAACACGTTCAGAAGACACACTTGTGAGTGGGCAAGACAAGTAGTTTAAAGCCAGGTTGGAGAGCTGTGGCCACAATTCTTTTTTCCCATGCCAATACGCCAATGGGTCAGCATTAACATAGACCTCTGTTGAGTCATTCAGATAGTCCTTCACCATCGACTCAAGGTGCTCCTCCAAGGTTCCTCCACTTTGCTTAGCTATTGCTGTGACCTTTTGAGAACCAAACCCAAGCCGAGCTAGCCAATCCTCTTCAGCCTCCAATGTTACTGTTGTGTCTGGTGGTGCAGATGATCTGGTTGCCGGTCTCTTTAACGGCTGAGAGGTCACTTGTGCCGCAGCCACAGGTGCAGAAGTGGATTGTTGTGACTGGGGATGGCCTGCTGATGCTGATTTACTGCCTTTTCCTTCAATTTTCTGCCGTTCTCTTTCAAACCTCTTGGCTGAGGAGGCTAGCTACTGTTTGTACTTTGTAACATCTTCATCAGCAAAAGGAAAGAATGCTTGGCCTGCCAGCGCCTTTTTGTAGCGTGGATCCAGAATAGTAGCACAAATGTAATGCTGGTTTGAGTGGATCATTTTAAGACGTTCATCACCTTGTAGGCGCTCTAATAATTTCTCCGCCAGAACAAAAGGGTCTTGGTTTTCTTCATCTTTTTGAAACACAGAACACACCTCCTTCAGTTGGTGCGCCAGCATGTACAACAATGGGATAGCTTTTCCCAAATTACAGTCCTCCTTGCTGACTGCACGTGTTAAGAACTCAAAAGGACGAAGCATGCGTGTCAGGCTTTTAACTATGTCCCATTGCGCCGCACCCATCCTCAGGTCCTCCTTCTGAGCTGTACCCTGTGTTAAGAAATAGTGATCGAGTACCGTATACTGCTCATACAGACGCTCAAGCATGTAGAAGGTTGAGTTCCAACGTGTTGCCACCTCCTGGATGAGCGCTTTCACTGGCATTTGACATATAGCAGGCTCCTCAGATGCTTCCGGGCCTTAAAAGAATGGCTGAAATGTTTGCACATTTTTCGGCAGGTGTCCACTACCCTGTACGCTGCACTGTCTTTATCACTCAAGAATTTTTTGACAACCAGGTTTATACAGTGCACCAAACATGGCACTCTGAAATAGTCACCCAGCTCCATGGCCTTAACTACATTGGTGCCATTATCCGTGGAAACATAACCAACCTGGCGTTTTTTTGGGGACAGCCAGTCAAGGACCTTTGTGTTAAACACATCCAAAATGTTTTCTGCTGTGTGACGTTTCTCCAAACCAAACATGGCTGGTGTTGCATGTTTCCGAGCAGCTTTAAAAACTTGGTCCGGGTCAACACCTGCGTTTAGCTTTGCTTTAACCCCTGAAAAAGAGACCCAGTGTGCAGTGATGCACATGTAATCAGCGCCTGCGCCACTGGTCCACATGTCTGTTGTCAGATGTATAGTGTGAACAGCACTCTTCTGCAAAGCTGCCCCAATCACCTCCAGAACATCTTCATGTAGTGCTGGAACCGCAACTCGGGCAAAATAGAACCGGCTAGGAACCTTCCATTTAGGGCAGAGCGTTGCCACTAATTCTAGAAAACCAACCCCTTCTACAAAAGAAAAAGGGAGAAGGTCCAGAGCTAGCATTTTAGCCAGCTTAGTGTTATACAGACGCGTCAGTGGGTGGTTGCGTTCATATTGCGCTTCTGTAAACAACATCTTTTTAATGTTGCCCTGGACCAAGGATTTACGGGATGATGATGATGATATCTTCGATCCAGTTACGCTCGCTGATGAACTTTTTCGCATTGGTGTATCACTCTCTCCCACACTCTGAGTGTGGTTCACATGGGGTGTGCTGCTGACAGGGGTACTGGGTGTAAGTGAAGTGTTTGACACGTCTTCTTCCTCCTCGTCATCATCAGATGAAACATCAACGTTTTCATTATGTGCAATTCGGGCTTCCTTGATTGCCTGTAGGTGCGCAAACCATTGGACAGTGTGCTGTCTCCTAAGATGACCTCTCTGGCCTCCGGTACCATAGTTGGTACCAAACTTACCACGACTAACTCGAAGCTTACAAATGCTACAAATGGCTACGTTTTCCTTTTTTGGGCAAACACTAAAGAAGTCCCAAACTGCAGACTTGAAATGTCTTTGGGGGCCGGAGGAGGCGGCGATACTGGTGGTGGTGGTCCTGCTGCTAATGCCAGATGAAGTGGAGGATGTGGATTGCCGAACTTCAGTACGTTTTGCACTTTCACCACCACTAATTGAGGTCGAGGTGGATGGAGGTCCCTTCTTGTGAGGAAGAAATATGGAAGCGGTAGGTGTTGGTGTACTAGTTAACTCCAATGATTGTTGTGTTTCCATTGCCTCCTCGTCGACATCATCATCACGCTCAGCAGCTTCTCGGGATAGGGTCAAAATGTCTCTTTGCTGCATGCCCGCTGGGGCTGCAGTGACCTTTATGATGACTGGCTCGTCGCCGTGAGAGGCTTCATCAGCAGCAGTATCCGTCACTTCTTGTTGAGCCTCATCACACTCCATAGCTATGAGTTTTTCGACGACCTTCCTTTTACGCTTAGGTATCTTTGTCAGATCATGGTGTGCCTCACTCTCAGACTGCCGTGATGGTTCCCAATCTTCATCCAGATCATCAGAAGGAGGTGGGCTTGAAGAAGATGTAGACACCCCCCTTGATCTTTTCCTTGCTAGGGATGTGGAAGACAATGAATGATCATCAGGAGGAGTGGCTTCCTCAAATGATACCTCGGTTTGATTGTCAATTTCCTGATGTGCCCCTACTTCGGGAGGAACAACTATTGTGGGCACTTGTGACCCTCTATGCACTTCTGCTTGCGCATCTCCTTGCGCTGCCTCTCCTTCCACATGTACTTGGGCTTGTACTTGCACATGTTGTTGTTGTTGCGGCTGTGGTGTTCAACACTTGTCAGATGAGTTACAACAACCTGTGTTGATTCAGGGACATTGCTGCTACTTTCTTGCGATGAGACAACATCACTGGTCGATGGTGATTGAAGAAGTACACTGACTGCCTCTGCAGCGCTCAAGGGCTTTGACTTAAGTTGGCGTGGTGGTGGAGGCACTGAGCCCAATGGAGCGGGGGTGCTGCTCCCAGCTTGGTACCCAGCAGATCCCGCAGCTGCTGCAGGCGTACTTTTTTTTTTACTCCCAAAAAACGCGGCGGACGGCACACCAGCCTCCTTGGTAACTTGCTTCTTCTGCTCCTTACTGGCAACTTTCTTGCTAGAGGAGCTACGGAGAACTTTTTTTGGGGCCATCTTCTTCAGAGCAGGTCAGAACAACAGGCCGCAGTTGCACGAGTTGCAGAGTTGTCTGAGGCCAGACGTGACGTCGCGTGACGTTATGCTGCACACACACACCGCTGCAGGACTTCTTCCTGGCACTGGTGGTTCTCTTGAGTCTTGTGCACCTAAAAGCAATGGAAGACAGAGGAACATCAGTTCAGTTATACACCCCAAAAAAATCGAAAAAAACAGAAAAATCAGCACAATCCCATGCCCTCCATGATGCTTAGATTCAAGACACCCCACAGAAAGACTAGGCCCATGCAACACTCACTAGTCACTACCCCTGGTGAAAAGGCCACAACAACAGGCCAAAAAAACGAAAATCACAGAAAAATCAGCACAATCCCAAGCCATCCAGCCCCTCCATGATGTTTAAATTCAAGACAACCCACAGAAAGACTAGGCCCATGCACCACTCACTACCCCTGGGCATAATGGATGAAAGCTAGGCAAAATGGGTGCAGGCCTGAGAACACTGCCTGCATTCAAAAAGGCCCCCTCCCTCACAGCACATGGCCAGGGCCTGTAGCAGCACTCAAAATGGCCCACAACCACATGGCCTGTCCACAACAGGCCAAAAAACGAAAATCACAGAAAAATCAGCACAATCCCAAGCCATCCAGCCCCTCCATGATGTTTAAATTCAAGACGACAACCCACAGAAAGACTAGGCCCATGCACCACTCACTACCCCTGGGCATAATGGATGAAAGCTAGGCAAAATGGGTGCAGGCCTGAGAACACTGCCTGCATTCAAAATGGCCCCCTCCCTCCCAGCACATGGCCAGGGCCTGTAGCAGCACTCAAAATGGCCCCCAACCACATGGTCTGTCCACAACAGGCCAAAAAAATGAAAATCACAGAAAAATCAGCACAATCCCAAGCCATCCAGCCCCTCCATGATGTTTAAATTCAAGACAACCCACAGAAAGACTAGGCCCATGCACCACTCACTACCCCTGGGCATAATGGATGAAAGCTAGGCAAAATGGGTGCAGGCCTGAGAACACTGCCTGCATTCAAAATGCCCCCCCCCCCTCCCAGCACATGGCCAGGGCCTGTAGCAGCACTCAAAATGGCCCCCAACCACATGGCCTGTCCACAACAGGCCAAAAAAACGAAAATCACAGAAAAATCAGCACAATCCCAAGCCATCCAGCCCCTCCATGATGTTTAAATTCAAGACAACCCACAGAAAGACTAGGCCCATGCACCACTCACTACCCTTGGGCATAATGGATGAAAGCTAGGCAAAATAGGTGCAGGCCTGAGAACACTGCATGCATTCAAAATGGCCCCCTCCCTCCCAGCACATGGCCAGGGCCTGTAGCAGCACTCAAAATGGCCCCCAACCACATGGCCTGTCCACAACAGGCCAAAAAAACGAAAATCACAGAAAAATCAGCACAATCCCAAGCCATCTAGCCCCTCCATGATGTTTAAATTCAAGACAACCCACAGAAAGACTAGGCCCATGCACCACTCACTACCCCTGGGCATAATGGATGAAAGCTAGGCAAAATGGGTGCAGGCCTGAGAACACTGCCTGCATTCAAAATGGCCCCCTCCCTCACAGCACATGGCCAGGGCCTGTAGCAGCACTCAAAATGGCCCCCAACCACATGGCCTGTCCACAACAGGCCAAAAAACACGAAAATCACAGAAAAATCAGCACAATCCCAAGCCATCCAGTTCCTCCATGATGTTTAAATTCAAGACAACCCACAGAAAGACTAGGCCCATGCACCACTCACTACCCCTGGTGAAAAGGCCACAACAGGCCAAAAAAACGAAAATCACAGAATTAATCAGCACAATCCCAAGCCATCCAGCCCCTCCGTGATGTTTAAATTCAAGAAAACCCACAGAAAGACTAGGCCCATGCAACACTCACTACCCCTGGTGAAAAGGCCACAACAGGCCTAAAAAACGAAAATCACAGAAAAATCAGCACAATCCCAAGCCATCCAGCCCCTCCATGATGTTTAAATTCAAAACACCCCACAGAAAGACTCAGTGCACCCACCACTGAGTACCCCTGGGCAAAAGGCCCCAAAACAGCCCAAAAATCGAAAATTCCAAAATTGTAGTTGCAGCAACTGTAATGCCCCAAACAAACTTACTTGTGAAATTTCTAATCCAAAAGTGATCCAAAGGAAGTCAAAAAGGCCTCAAATCCAAATATCCAGCAGCATCCACAATAAGTAATCCTTCCAGCTCCAGATCCAAATGAAAAGTGACCAGGAGATGGACAAAGCACTGGGAGGAGCCTGCTGGACAGGAACAGGAAGTTGAAGACTGTGGGGCACTTCCTTCCTCCCACCCCCCCTCTCCCCAAAATGTACTCCTCGCAAAAAAAGTGCAGGCAAATGTCAACCTGAGGAGTTATTCAGATAAAAATCACCATTTCCAGAAGGTTTATGCTGCTTGCTGGTGGATTTCTTGTGCAGAATTGCAAATTTTGTATTTTCGCGAGTGCGAGATTGTTGCTGCTCGCCGCATCTCCAAGCTCCCAATTGCGGAGTACCGCGATACGTGATCACGGCGTACTCGCGTTGACAAACTCTCGCTGTACAAGTTGGCAAGCCGCGATTACGTAATCGCGCTTGCCAAATTCCCGCGGGATCCCGCAGCAAGACCCAAAATGGCGCAGAACTCGCAAAATATCAAGAAAAATAACTCGACAAACGATGAATGACAGTAAGTAAATGCCGCGCGCCGCAAAATTGTATCACCAAGAAAAAAAAAATCCGCTGCGTGCGAATTTGCGGATTTTGCGGGAAATTCGCGAATCTCGCGGATTGCGAATTTTCCGAAAATCCACCAAATCCGCGAGCGGAACGGATTTTACGCCCATACTTAGTTAAAACATGAATGAATATAAATTAATGTTAAAAAAATATAGTGTTTCATTATTTTAATAGCATATTCTGAATTAAAAAATATTGTAGCAATACATCTTATTTAAAATAATGAAATTACATTTAATACCTCTATATTTCACTTTTAATAATAATTCATGCATATTAATAAAATAAACAATAATGTAACAGATATTTAAATATATAAAATACTGCTTATTTATTAGTTATTATACAATATATTTATAACCTATTCTAAATTTAGAATAGTAATGTAACAATAAATATTATTTAAAATAATTACATTATCCCTATTCTTTACAAAGGGTGACTACACAGTTGGGGTGGAAGTTCTGCCTGATAAATCATAGGAAACATTAAAACAATAATTTAACACATATTTATTATTTCTTCCTCTTCTTACTTCCTTCTTTTCTCTCCCTTGCTTATTATTTTCACTCTTACTCTTTACTTACTTACTTGCTCTCTATCTATTTATCTTGAAAATGATTTAATTATTTATCAGTAATATATCTATTTATGTCATATTTATATGATCTATTTAAATAACAAATGTAACACATTAACCACTACTTTTATCTCTCCTGTCTTTGTTACCTATTTATTACCAATTTTTACTGTTTTATTATTCTTTTTCTCATGATGTACTCACATTGCAAAACTCAATAAAAAATTATAACATAAAAAATGATTTCCTCAAAAATAAAGATAACAATATTTTCATGTTGAATATTAAGAAAAATTAATTTGATATATTTACTGTAAATGGAGAACAAAATGGGAAATTGTGGCAGCACTATTACATTTATTTTGAATTAAAACACTATTAGAAACATAGTAAATTAAACTTATTTTTGTGAAGTTTATATTTAAAAATAAATTTTCATCTAAAGAAGAAAGATTTTAAAAGGTGAATTAATAATTATTAGAAGTAATGTATTTGATTTAATTTCAATGAATGTATCTGTTTTTAATAATATTGAATGTTACATTATGGATTGAAATCACAATGGGTTATTAAAATGTGTATAAATAAATATACCAAATTAATTTACATTAATGTTTAATATAAAACGATTTCTAATGCTTATTTTACAGTTAGATACACTTTTTAAATGTCCTCAATACATTACCAGTGGGAGACTGCAATCAGGGGGAGATTTCTACCTACATTATTTTGTATGAGAGGGTATTGCAATACTAGTGGTTGGTCATGTATAGTGCTGACTTACTGACTTACTACTGTTTTATTTTATAGTAATAATTTACCCATAATGTTTGTGAATTCTGAAAAGTAGTAAACTTACCCAAACGTCTAAACATACTCAAAGTATAAGTTACCTTGTGAATCAGGCCCTGTGTTTGTGAATGCCAAAAAGTAGTAAACTTACTCAACAATCTAGGCTTACTCAAACGTGTGAGTTAAGCACAGAGATGTTAATGCCTGTCTCCAGAATCTATTTGTTTCTTCTTTCAAGGCAATCACCAACATTTTCACTCCCTACCTCAGTATATGTAATCTGTCTTAATAATTATATGATTTTAAAGCCATTTCTACTCATCTTTCAGGGACCACTCATTTTCACTATAATTAGCTTGTGATCCTTTCTCTATTTCCTAATGCTACTCAAGTGCCTATTCCTGAAATGTTTTGCTTTCCCATAAAACCAGTAGGGTCACATTAATCCTCAATTCTCTGCTTCATAAAACCTAAACATCCTTTTATCTTGAAACACAGCTTCTGAAAATCCTTAAGAACTGAGATTGCAATGTGATCATTAGATACAATGTACCAACAATATGGTTAAACATTTAAAGAATACAGGGCACTCAATGTTGAAAGCCACCTAAGGGCAAGGTTGTAACAGATCCTCATTAAGGGGAAATTAGTACAAGGTTCCCAATTTTCTCAAGTGGTTTAACACATAATTGATCATCTGGATGTTAAGCACCTGAGCCTTATGAAGAATCTGATGTTTTGTTCCTATGATGCAGCTTTTGTTCATACCTTACCCGAGCACAAAACGATCAGAAAGCAGAGATTAGAAAGAAATAGATACAAATGGCATTCCTGGGTAAAATATACCCCCTAAAGGGGTTTGAGGCCATATTCTCTTAAGTAGTAAAAGTAAGCCCTTTATTGGACAGCACATGTTCTTTTTTAGCTACACAGGACTGGCTTTCATCCAGAAATCATTCCATGCTTAGATGAAATATGGTGGGATATGCCTTGCACTTCTGACAGCATTTAAAGCATTAATTGTTTGTCAGTCCTTTTGGTTAAAGGGAGTCTGTACCTGGCTTTCATAGATCTGAAGACTGCTTTCCACCTGGTTCCCCCGGGGCAAGCTCTGGCAGGTACCTGGACACCTGGGCATGCCACCATACATTTTAGATTTTATACAAAGGATGCACATTGATAACTATTCTAGAATCAGGTGTGGGGCCCAAGGGGAGCTGACAGAGAGAATCGCGGTAGATAGGGGGGTACGCCAAGGTTGTGTGTTGACCCCCACCCTATTTTCAATATTTATTAATGGGGTGGTGGCCCACCTCAACAAGGAGCCATCTGACGCTCCAGTGCTGGCAGGAGAGAAGACACCTACCCTCCTCTTTGCCGGCGACACTCTCTTAATCTCCAAGTCCCCAGGTGGCCTACAGAAATTATTGAAGAGTTTTGACTCATTTTGTAAAGAACAGGGGCTAATCATCAACACTAGTAAAACCAAGCTGATGGCCATCAACCCCTCAAAACGCTTTAGGAACAACATCAGCCTAAACAAAGTCCCACTAGAGATGGTTGAGTCTTTCGACTACCTGGGGATCAGAGTTTCAAAAAATATGAAGTGGTCCTTACACCTAGATAAAATGCTTTTAAATCACAAGCGGGTGTCTGGCGCAATTGCCAGTGAACAGTCTCTTTCGGTTAGTAGACCGGTTACACCAGCACTCGCAATTTATGATGGGAAAGCTCTACCCTCCGCCCTCTACGGGGCAGAGCTTTGGGGTATGGAGAATATCACCAAATTAACCAGGTCAGAAAATAGATATTTAAGAAACCTTGTATCACTTCCCACCTCCCCCGCCTTAAAGCCCTTGTTTTACGACACTGGTAGGAGACACATTCAGGACATTGCCAGGCTTCGTCCATTGCTTTTCTGGGCTCGGCTCAAGAGGACGGAGGAGCTTTGTAGGTATGCCGCAGGGTTTGATGAATTAGTGGTGGCAGACAAGGGAGGCAGGATTAAATGGCTAGCTGATTTGAAGCACCTTTTGGGCCTCATCGGCCTAAGCGAGGCATGGGCGACCCACATTCCCCCTTCCAAGCTGGACTTGAAGCGGGCATATTGGGATTGGGTGTCAAAACGCGAGTTATCATGCCAGCAGGCAGGGAAACTCACGGAGAAATTCTTTGAATTTAAACGCATTTGCAGATTAGAGCCCTATCTCGACTTTATACGGGTCCCTAGGGACAGGACCCTGTACATGAATCTGAGATTTGGCACTCTACAGGTTAATTCAGTGATATCCTCATTGAAGGGGTCGCACTCGGCCCCTGCACCCGCCCTAGCTGTGGCCATTTCGATGAGTCCATTGCCCATTTTCTCCTGGCATGCCCTGCTTATACAAAGGCCAGAGAAAAGTGGCTTAAGCCAGTCTGCAAAGCGCTAGGCCTCATGAGCCATGTGGCTGCCCTACGCATTATGAAAACAGATACCTCCTCATTGACTCTGATCTGTGGACTAGAAAAATATCTGGGGTGGGCCTGGCTACTTAGACTAAAGGTGGTAGGCAAGAGCTCGGCAGGTCCCCATATGGAAGATTTGGGATGAATGACTGACCTGACTTAATAACACAATGCAGGGGGAAATAAGTGGGTGTCGCCCCCTGATTATACGAAATGGTGATTAATACTTATGAATGAAATCATTTTAAATTGTATATTTTATGCTGATTTTATTGGATTTAATGGATTAACTTTTCGATATATGCACTGTGCTCCTTTTTAACTGTGGTTATATATTTGTATTCCTGTAATGCTTTTATGATAAAAAAAAATTATCGAATAAAGCTTATCATCATCATTTATTGTTTGTCTTGAAAATAAGCTTTTTTGTAACAGTATGTGAATTTCTGTCTTTATTAAATATGAATTTGTGAGCAGACATATCTTAAGCTTTGAATATACTCACAAGGTAAAGAAGCTAATAAGGCAGACCAGGATGTGGACGTAATGCCTAGAATACTTCTTGATAAACTTTATTACTTCTAGTCTGAGCCCTACTCTTCACATTCTTACAATCCTCAAGTCTTTCTTCTGTCTATTACAAACTGAGGACCCTATTTTCATGTCAGTTGAAAAGCCACCGACCTGTGGTCGGGGGCTTTCTGACCGACATCTTTAGTTTCACTTTCGACTGCCATGGTACAATGCCGACAGTCTAAAGTGAAACCGAACGGTTATTCCGGCAGGAATCCGACGGGCTCCTTGAGGATGGCTTCATGGGATGTTGCAACGAAAAATCCTGTTTTGCAAGTAAGTCTCCTGCGCACATAGAAAGGCATGTGATGAGAAAATCCTAGAGTACTGGTCAGTTACATATGTAATATGTTGGTGTTCCTCACAGTTGGCATCCCTCAGAGATTAAGGTTGTTGGAATTGCAGACCCCCACACAGGTTCAGAATTGAAAAGTGCCCTGAAAACATAAATTTTTCATTGGAGATACAAATGGGTTTGAGGTACTGTTCACATGCATGTTGCTGCAGTATTACTGGCAGCTGAGTAATCTGTACATTGCTCGCCATCAATGGAATGTCAAAATCATAAGGAGGGAGTCAGGATAGCTGTAACTCGTCAATACTACAAGAAGTGCAATGACATGATGTTTTATCACAGGAAGTCCATTGAACAACTACATTTAATCTTGAATTTCTGAAATAAACTAGGCATTCCTCTGTAGCCTTATCACTGCACTACAGGCAGCTCTGGAAATAGAGTTTCCTCTGACAATTTCATAATTCCACAGATACTTCCTTGGCCACACAGTAAATACAGTGTTGGGCTAGGAAGTGTTGGAGTGTAGAGTGTGTGCGCAGCATCAAAAATGGTAGTATAAGGGTCCATAGAACTAGTTTGGCATTCACAGTGTGGTGAGTGACAGAGTAGAGAGCATCGGTACAGGCACAGTAGAGGGTAATATTTGTATAGGAGTGCTGAGGCACGCAAGCACTTTATTGCTCAGGTGGGCAGTGGCAAGTAGGACAGAATTATGCCTATGGGCCTGATTATGAGTTTATCTTTTATATATCGACCCTGATAAATAACAATACTATGAGTACGTTATTTATTGGGTGTGATAAAGAACACCTGTTAGATTTGGGGGTCTCTAGTTGGCAGAGGTAGGTACCTTTGACCAAATAGGGACCCTTGCGTCTAGTCAGGGTAAGGGGGTACACTCCTAAAATAACCCCTGCTCTCCCCCTTGGTAGCTTGGCACGAGCAGGCAGGCTTATCTCAGAGGCAGTGGGTAAAGCATTTGTGAACACATACAGTAGCCCAGTGACAACACTACAGATGGACACCACACAAGTTGTTGTAAAAAAATAAGTATTTTTATATAGACTTGACACAAGACCACAAATGACAAAAATCCACAATACTGTACTTTAAAAATTGTAGAAATAGCTTAGTTCTCTTTAGATGTAAAATGTGACATGAAAGTGTTGCAGGGAAGGTGATGCGTCGGTTCCTTTCACGCAAGAATGGTGGTGCAATGGGTCCCTACTGCTGCGTAGGGGATGCGTCGGTTCATCTCCGCGAGGGGGGACAAGGCGTTGGTTTCTTACTGCGCTTCCGTGGCGATGCAACCAGCAGAGCCTTGATGCAATGAAGATCCGGTTCAATGAAACAAAATGGCCTCTTCGTCTTGATGCGACATGATGCGTGCACACCTGACGGCCGTGCTGCAACTCAACGATTCTTCTAAGCCGCGACAGGCCCTGCAACACGCTTTTTTGGTGATGCGATGACGTCTGCTGCGACGGTGACACTCTTCTTTGGTGATGCGAGGTGCTTCGGGTGATGCGATGGCAACAGCGGCGGCATGCTTCTCCGGTGATGCGATTGCATCTGCTGTGATGGTGACACTCTTCTCCGGTGATACTACAACAACGGCTACGGCGGTGACACGCTTCTATGTCTTGAGTCACGCTACCAGCTCCCAGCGGCACACAGTCTCTCAGAAGGCCCAGCTCAACAGCAGGCACTTCATTTCCCAGCAAGGGAAGGCAGGGGAGCTGGTTGGTGAAGTCTGTTGTCCCTGAGACTTCAACAGGAGGCAAACTCTATCTCAAGCCCTTGGAGATCCTTTACAAGTTGATTTGAAAGTAGCACAACGTCCTTTCTCCTTTTTTTGGCAGTCAGGCAACCACTGCAGGCCAATCCTCCAAACAGCACTCATGTTAGGGATAGTCTCCTCTTCAGTTTCTCTGGTTCCTCTCCTCATCAAAGGTTCTTCTTGTTTCCCAGAAGTGATCTAAAGTTCTGAGGTCTGGATCCCCCTTTTATACACCAACATCCTTTGTCTCTGAAGGCAGAGTGTGTCTGTACCACCTAGTCCAAACCAGTTCTGGTCAGTCTTTGAACACTGTGTTTACAGGACTCCTTCTTTATTTTGACAGTGTGGGCCAGGACCATCAGACGTACAACAGGAGGTGGAGCCAGCATTATGGAAGGCAGGCACAGCCCTATTCAGGCCCAGGTGCAACTCCTCCCACCACTCTACATGCAGATAAGTCTATTCAGCCCTGTGCTGCCTCACCCTGTCTCCCGGAGCCCCCCAGACCCTGTCACTCACAAACCAGCCAAGGAATACACAACCCAGCAAAGGCAGGCTTGGATAGTTAGGCAAGAAAATACTTATTTTCTAAAAATGATATTTTCAAACACAGATTGCTAAAACCAACTTCACTTAAAAGAGTTCAGGCATATTAAACTCGAATTTCTAACTAGTTCCCTGAGTCAGTTAGGATTATAAGGTGTTGTAATCAAACTGCCAATTCTGGCCTATGGGAAACAGGTAGCCTTGCAATAGTGAAAAACGAAAATGGCTGTAATTCACTATTAGGACATGCTACACACACCATGGCATGTCCTACCTTATACTTACAATGCGCCCTGCCCTTGGGCCTACCATAGGGGTGTCTGATATGAAGAAAAGGGAAGGTTTAGGGACTGGCAAGTGGGTGCACGTGCCCAGTCATCATGGCAGTACCAGACTGCACACAGGCTCTGCAATGGCAGACCTGAGACACACTTTACAGGCTGCTTCTGTGGGTGGCACAACCAGTGCTGCAAGCCCACCAGCAGTATTTGATTTACCAGCCCTGGACACCCTCAGTGCACTGTACTAGGGTCTGACAGTCAATCAAATAAGCCAATCATAGAGTCACTAATCCATACATCAATTTACAATAGGGAGAGCATATGTACTTTAGCACGGATCAGCAGTGGTAAAGTACCCAGAGTCATAAAACCAACAAAAACAGGTCAGACAAAATACAGGAGGAAGGCACATTTTCAGGGATGACCCTGCAAAAATGGCCAAGTCCAACAACGCCTATTACGACTTATTGGGTAATAACATTCAAATTTTGGTGTTTAACACAGCAAAATCCACATTGCATGGTAAATATGTACAAATTTCTTCTGGTGAATTTTGGCAGGTTTGACCTGCTGAAATGTTATGAAGCTTGAGGTATTTACCATACCTAATAATTAGTGGATGCATTAAATACCTTTTAACTGGTAATTATGACCAGTGCATAACAGGGTTTATGCATGGATGGAAATATAGTCACTTACAATCAGGTCCATTGGGTGCTACATCAAGATCTGCTGCGTCAGTGACTTGTGCTAAGGGAGGCACTCTCAGAGTCTGCAAGGTCAGGAATGGCAGTATCAGATTGGACAGAGTCAGGTCTGCAGTGTCAAGGTAATCAGTGCCTTTGTGTAATGTCAGTTGTTGGAAATGTAGACCCCTGCATAGGTCTTGTGTGTGGTGTCTACAGTTGTGGTGGACAGTGCCATTGTTTATTGCAATGATTTTCGTGCTACAGCGAGGGTGACACAATAGGCAGCTTTTGCATGTGCAGGGCCAGTTTGGCAGGTTAAAGTAGGTAGTGTTAACCACAGCAAAAGAACATTGTTTGCCGCTTGCAGGTTTAATGTTTAGCTCTTTGCTACAGTCTGCTTATGGTTTCATGGATAATTTTGAGTTCCCACTTGTGTGTACACCAGCTGTGTCAGTCAGAATTGCTATTGGCTAACTGGATATTGCGGTGGATGGGGGCACAGTCAACCACAGGGATTCAAGCAGAAACTGCAGCTTCTTAATCAAATCTGCATAGACTAACGTGGGTTTGTTGATAGTTTTGCTGTCTTCATGGTTTTATACGTTGATCGGCTAGGGCTGTATAACATAAGTGCCCTGGGGGTCCAACATACATTTGTGACCGCCCTTTTTGCCCCTAGAGCACCTTGGTACTACAGAAAGTGTTACATACACTTATGCAGCCCTTTCTATAGTTTGGCTCTTGTTAGCACACATTTTGCACCCGTATGATCCCAAGGGGCATTGCCTCATTTGCACGGGGTGAGCCTTTTTACAATGCCGGGTCTGGTGGCTTTGTGAACTAATGAATCCACTGCAGGGGCCTGTGTTTGACCCTATGGTCACAGGCTCAAATCCTGGTGGGTCCACTCAGCATTTCATCTATCTGAGGACAATAAAATGCGTATCATTGAGTTAGTTAACAATAAACATCTGTTATTCAGTGCCAAGATTCCCCATCTGGGGTGAACGTGCACGTTACAAATACACGTCACGCCATCTTATGAGGAAATGCCTTTGCCCCTGCTGCTTTGGCATACAACGGAAGTGAGCACAGACGGAAGCAGGCCATCAAGAGATGCACTGATTTTGCAGCACATGTGAAGTAGTGCACTTCCCTGTTCTCCCCTTAGGAGGAGGGTACAGGGTCTCATGGAGGTGGGTTCCTCCTTGACATGCAGCACCGTCCTGTGGGGGATCCTTACCCACTCTTTAAAATTAGACCATCTTTTTGACTGTGAAAAACGGAACCCCGGTTTTAGACTTTTGATAAAGTTCCTTTCCAGCACCTCATGAGTTGGGAAGTTCACGTATGTGATGAGGAGAACCCAATTTCTTCTGTAATCAGATGCACTGTTCCTGTCTGCACCTGGATTCTTTGATTGTTTACACAATTCTTCAAACTGAGCTCAATAGATAATTCTTCTTTATTACTAATATTAAGTTGTTCATCGGCAATGAAATAGATTGAACGAGACCTATATTTGTGCTCCAAATTCTGTACATTTATTATAAAGCAATATATTCACCACTGATGGTTTTCATTGCTAAATTTAAGTTTTATCTATCAAACACCGGTTTATTTCAAAGTTTGCAAGGTAATCGTTAGATTCATTTATACAAATGCAGATAAAATGCCTCTCAGAGTAAAATCTGTCTTACAGTTCTTACAGTACAGTTCATGCATGAAATCAAATGTATTAAAATGCATTTACCGATTGACATAGTTAACGTACTATTTCCCAGTGGTAATGTTTGCTTGGCAGTGGGAAATGAGCTGCCATATGAGGACAGCGTTCAATTACAAGCAGAATTACAGCAGAATTGTTCCAATCTTTCTTTTCTATTCACGCTTCATATGCGCAGGTTTATACTGTCTTTATTACTTATAGCTCACGCCTTTCATTCCACCATAATTTCTCTACAGAAATTCCCCTTCCACCGTCCTCTTTCAACATCTAAAAAACAATTTATTTTTATTAGTAATAATGTAACTAGATGGTAAAGTCCCACATTTTAGGTAACATTCAATGAAGTTGATATTGACTTCAGACAGTCTTATTTTAAATATTATAAGAGTGAAAATCGATGAATACATTATTCTGTCTATCATGGATGTTCAAGATTATTGTTTTAACACTGACTAAAGGGGTCATATTACATAAAGGGTGGTAAGAAGACTGTAGTGTTGAATATCACGTCTCCAAAGAAGAAAACAACACATTTTGGTAAATTCCAACATGATAGATTATCACTTGGTGTTAAGATTACAACAATGTGATGGCTAAAATAAACGCTGTGGGCGGCCGCAGTAGGAGTTCCTGCAGGGCGTTGACGTGGGAGGGGGCGGGGCAGGTTGGGGGTAGTAATGTATGGATTACGGAGTTTAACAGGTAAGTAAACATATAAATAAATAAAACGAATTTCGTTGCATGCACTGCAGCACCAAATGCAATGCACTGCGCACAACAAAATTTGTTTTATTTATTTATATGTTTACTTACCTGTTAAACTCCGTAATCTATACATTACTACCCCCCACCCTGCTCCTCCCCACATCACCGCCCTGCAGGAACTCCTACTGCCCCTACTGCCGACCTCTGCTGGCTGTGGGGCTTATTTATGACCCTGTGCTTCACTTTTGAGCCACTGGTGCGTCACTTTTTGTGACGCACCAGCAGGGTAAAAAATGTCATATTTACAAAGTGACGCATCTAGGTAGATGCGTCACTTTGTAAACTCCTGCTCTACATTATACCTGCACCAGGTATAATGTATGCAGGGTGGGCATTTTGACGCAAGAAAGCCTTGTAGAAGTGAGATTTCACTGCGTAACTTTTAGGATGCAAATGCGTCAATATCTTACTCCTGACTCACAGTAGGCGTAAGACTGGTGCAGGCACATTTAACATGGGACTTGCCCATGTGTAATGACCCATTGCTGGAGTTGTGTCACTTTCGTGACACACTCCAACAATGCGTAATTTTTGCACCTACAGATACATCAGAAATACTGACGTATCTGTAACTCCTTGCGACATGATGCGTCATACTGTAAATATGACGCATCATTGGTGTCGCAAGGAGGGCGCAATTAAAAGTGACGCATCGCTGTTTTCACGCAGCGATGCTTCACTTTTCATAAATGAGGCCCTGTATTTTCACAGTCATGGTACTTACTTTCAGTGGTTCGGATCACAGAAGAACAACTAAAAAATGACGGAATTTCCAAAGTTTTTAAACGGAGGAACCACATTACCGGCAGCTCCTGTATCTTGAATCTTTTTTATTCGTAGTTACTAATGACTCAGGCAGAGAGGCAGGAATATGTTTCTTTACAGGTGTATCAACCCCAGTTTTAAACAGAATCTCAATACTCTCCGGATTCCTATCTGATGAAGTATTTATCTTGGCAACTGCATCATTTAATGCATGACATAATTCTTACATAATTGGGGTGTACGATTGTAGATTAAACATGGACAGGGGAGCCGTGATAATTGGTGAAAAAAATATTGCAGAGCCATACATAAGAAAACGTTTAATGTGGGGCCATATACCCAAACCTTTTTTCGAAATGTTCAAACAAAAAGGAATTGGGGGTCTCATTTACAATATGTTGCTGCATGGCAGTGCTGCAAGTCTTTCTTCTGCTCTGCCCTACAGCAAAAGAAAAGGGAAGCAATGCACCGTATCTATCAGATACAACACATTCCTGTCCTCTTTCCTTGCGCAGGTGCACAAATGGCTGCTATGCGTGAAATGCAGGCACCATGGTGCAAGGGTGTCTGCATTGTGTGAATAATTGTTTTTGTTTAGGAAGGGACACCTTCTGCACAAAAACAATCAATTTTCCACCTACTATGTATGCTGCATAGAAAGAGGATAAAAACAAGGAGAAAAAGTTATTACTCCTCGTTGTGCCTCCCCTAGGTTGTTGATGCATTTCCAGGTTTACAGAACATTGTAAATCTGGGAATGTGTCAGAGGGTGTTATGTGGGAACACCCACCGTAACGCCCATGCACTCCCCATTGCAGTGCGAGACAACTCAGAGACTTGCACAGCGTTGCCTCACGCCAAATCTACAAGGCAATGGAAAGCCACGCAGGGTGGCTTTACAGGGCCTTGTAGGCACTGCAATGTGCGCCACCGATGCCTCATTAAAAGTGACGTTCCAAAGGGCTTGTAAATGAGCATACCATCTGCCAGGCCATGCAAAGCCATGTAGGGTGGCTTGATGTGGCCTTGTAGATATGCCACTGCAATGTGCATCACCGCAGCATCATTAATAGTGATGGTTCGGCGGAGCAGGGAACTTGTAATTGAGGGCCCTATATTTTTTGCTTACTAGTTGTAAACACTCAGTCTTGGGACAAAAGATGCGCAGTCCTGTATGTTCAGGACTTAGTCATCAATCAACCACTATCTTGAAAAGCCCATCAGCCGATTACTCTTAACTGTAAGCCGAAGACAGGTGAATGGTCGTGCATGGACAGGTGTGAAGGTTCCAATGCCTACAAGGCTATGAGGATGACCTTTTCCATTTTGTGCTGGTACAGTGTCACATGACTGAACAATTAGCTGTCGGACAAAACCTTGGGACTGACTGCACACCCTGAGGACTAGGTGCCCCTGGATTACACTACTCACTGCTGTGCATGCCCAAAAAAATGTGTGGGAACCTCAGGGATCAAATTGCATGCAGTACACTTGCTTCATACCAGCAAGAAAATTCCTGGAATACCCCTTTTGCGTCTAGGCTCTTAAACATAACACAGAGCTAATCTTAAGGATTACTGAGGTGCATCAGAGTGCATGGAGTATAGGACTTATGTTCCTGATTTGAGGTAACAGGAAATCCCCTGGCAGGCAAAGGGCACTCCTCAGGAGGATACATACAGAGACGGCTGCCACTCTGCTCCCACCCTTTGTCAGCCAGTAATGGAAGATATAAATCGTTCGGTGATCAACATCTAAAACTCCATTTATATCAATGATCATTATTAAGATATTTATTTTTTCAAGAAGTTTAATGGTTACAGAGTTATTGATCTCAGAGGGACCAGGTCATGCTACATTCTGAAAGCCTAGTGAGTTGTATGTCCACAAGGTTATAAATTACTTTTGACCTTGTCTTTGATGGCAGTAGGGGAATACCTTAGACAACTTGGAAATGCCAGGGAGTGCTGTGCATGGACTTGGTAGTCAGCCCTGCCAAGTATCACGCATCAGGCGTGACACTAACGCATTTCACTGCACTGAAATACAAAAGTCACGCATAATAGAGACTCCTTAGCTGTAAAGCTGGGGCTCTAGTATTCATGCACCATATTAAGATTGAAACTAAGCTGGAGATGCAGCGCGCCTTGTGGGCGCTGCTCCCGGCATGATTGGGGGCTCGCACAGAGTCCGAGGCATAAGCTGGTACTGTGATACAATGTAACAGCATTGACCTGACACTGCACTATGCGTGTTTGTTATAAATCTGTGAGGACGTGATGACTCACACCTATAACAAAGGCAGGACGTCCTGACACTGCAGCCTGGCGCTGCGTGGCTGCAATTCAACAGAATTAGGTTACCGACTGCTTGCACCGCGTGTGCCACGGACGGGAAATTATTTAAAAATGAAGATCCGGTGAGTCGCCCAGGTCAACCCCGAAGACCGCCACTGGTAAACTACATGGACAGTTGAGAGTCACAGGTCTGTTCTCCTGCTCAGCTACCATCTGCGGTGCAAGTGGGCAAAATAAGTTTTGGCTGCGCTTTAAATTTCTGCCCAAGTTAAGTCAATGAGTGCGGTGCCGATGCAGCTCCTCCGAACTCGTTGCAAGAACCAGCACAGTCTAGTGCAGGTGAACTGCAGTACTGGGCGCCAGTACAAGGCACATCGGCCGCTAATAAATCGACGATCAATTATAAAGCAGAAATATGAGATCCCGCCCGCACTCGATCCCAGGCTCACCAGCGCCAGTTGAGAGTGACTCAGTATGGAGGCAGGCCATTGCTACAGTCAGTAAGAGAAGTTAGTGCAGCAAATATAGCTCGCATCAGTGTAACTGCACATTAAAGCAGGAGGAAGCTCGAATGTAAGCTGACCCCAGCCCACTGGGCCGCAGCGCCGCTTCAGCAGCTGCTGTGAGAAGGAGTCCGCAGGCTGCATGACAAGTGCCTGAGAGACTTCTGAGCGCAGGTAAAGTGTATTTATCCTAATTAAACTAGTAAACATTATTTGTGCCACATATAATGTGTTCATTGCTTATAAGGCTAGTAGACTGTGTAACTTGCTCATTTATTATACAATTCAGTTAACTTAGTGTGTGTGTTTTTAAAAAATAAATTACAGCCTGCTGCGGCTGGGCTGTGGCCCCTAGGCTTAGAGTGTGCATCTCCTGCCCTTCGATTTCTGGTGCTTTGCTGAAGTTCTAAGTTTTTCTTAGTGTTTCTTGTTGCTCAAATGGGTGTAATGTCTAATATTTATTTGTTTCCCTGGTCTTCATTGCTTAGTTTTGCTTGTGACAAAGTGTCACTCATAGTCGTTGAAATGTCACTCATAATGACACTGAAATTATGAAAATGTCACACATAGCGATTTGAAAAATTGGCAGCTATGCCGCAGTCCGACCCAAGCTGCTACTGGTTAAGTGTTATTCTTTGACTTGGGCTTCCAGTGACCTGCTTTATTGAATCAATGCGATTTGCAAGATCTACAGTCTACCATCCATTAAGTGTATGATTACTATGAACAGTATCTTCAACCGCAAGCAATAAAATGTTAATGCCCAGGAACTTTTGGAAGATTGGAATGAAGGAACAAACAACCTTCATGAACTTGACATCACTCTCGGATGTGGATAATTTTCTGGAACTCCACCTGATGGAGCGTATTTAGTGAAAGTACAATACTGCAAGGCTTCCAGGTCAATGCTGCCAGGTATGCATTTTTTTCTACTTTTCTGAAAAATCCCCAGCAGCGTGTTTTTTTCTTAAATAAATAAAATATCTGCGACCATTTTCATGCTCCTGGCTGGCAAACATTTCCTGGTAAAAACAGGGTCAGAAGCCCACACATTTGAAGCTGTAAAACTGGCAGACCTACAGCAGATGAAAGTGATGGTGAAACCATGAAGTTACCCAACGGCACCATGCAGCTAGGATTCCTGCCAATGTTCGGTGGCTAGGATGCTACAGTCGCCCTCTGAATGATCCGCTTAATATGTTAGTACATGCAACTCTCTCCTTTGTTTCAAGTATTGCAAGAATGTAAGGTGAGATGTAGGATCTTCTCCTTCTCCTAATTGTGCAGTATCAGGAACACACATTTTGAAAAATCTAGATCTGAGCCAGTTGAAAATGAACAGGCTGTCAATCACAAACGAGAACCCTCAAAATCATAAAAAACGGACTGGGAAAAAGATAAGTACATTAAAAGACAGGTGTACATTGAAAAGACAAGAAATCAAATTAAAACGTCCTTGCACCCCAAATTACAAATTGTACACCCTGCTGAGTTCTGTTCATTGGGTATTTCAAAAACAAAGCGTGATAAATATTGCACCCCGACAATTTCTCTATGCCTTTTTCAGCAGGTCAAATTTACTGAAATTTACTTGGCGAGGAATGCCTGACAATTAGTTAGAAATGCAGATTTTTTGCAATAGGCACAAATTCCTAATTGTTATTCCTCATTTCTGAGGTAAGCTTTGTGAGACCTGGCATCATTGGCGTGAGTCTCCCTTTCATTTTTACTGATTGCCTCCTCTGTTTTTGATATGTTTTGCTGGATATATGCTTTGGGCACTGTGCCACTGCTATTCAGTGCCACAGTGCAAGTGCTCCCGATGTTAAATTGATGTACTAATTAGTGATTCAATGATTGGGTTATTTGATTTACTTGCCAGACCCTAGTACAGTGCACCATGTGTGCTCAGGGATTGTAAATCAAATGCTGCTGGTGGGCTAGCAGCACTGGTTGTGCTACCCACAGAAGCAGCTTGTAAAGTGTGTCTCAGGCCTGCCATTGCAAGGCCTGTGTGCAGTCTGTGACTGCCATGTCGACTTGGCAAGTGCACCCACTTGCCAGTCCCTAAACCTTCCCTTGTCTTCATATCAAACACCCCTAAGGTAGGCACAAGGGCAGGGTGCATTGTAAGTATAAGGTAGGACATGCTCTGGTGTGTGTAGCATGTCCTAATAGCGATTACAACCATTTTCATTTTTCATTATTGTAAGGCTACCCATTCTCCGTAGGCCAAAATGGGCAGTTAGATTATTACATCTTATAATCCTAACTGACTCAGGGAACATGGTAGAAATTCGAATTTAGTATGCCTGAACTCAGAATGATTAAATACATATTTTAGTAAAGTTGGTTTTAACATTCTGTGTTTGAAAATACCACTTTTAGAAAGTAGGTATTTTCTTATCTAACTATCCAAAGCCTGCCTCTGCTAGGTTGTGTATTCCTTGTCTGGAGATTGAGTGACAGGGCTGAGGGATTCCAGGAGACAGAATGAGTCAGCCTAGTGGTGAATAGGGAGATCTGCATCACAGATGGGAGGAAGGAGTTACATCTGGGACCTGAATAGGGCTGGGCCTTCCCTCCACAATGCTGGCTCCACCTCCTGTGAGGCATCTGATGTTTCTGCCCTGCACTGTGAAAGGAAAGAAGGAGTCCTGTAAACAGAGTGCTTGGGAACTGGTTTGGACTAGGCAGAGGTTTCTCTGCCTTCAGAGAACAAAGGATTTTGGGGTATACATATTGGGACTCAGACCCAAAAACTTTAAATCACTTCTGGGAACAAGAAACCTTTTGCCAAGGAGAAGAACCAAGGAAGCTGCAGGAGTTTGGACTTCCCCTCTGCCAGTGTGCTGTTTGCTGGGTTGGCCTGCAGTGGTTTCTTTATTACCAAGGGAAAGGAGAAGAAACTTTTTAAGGACTTTCATTTACTTACAGAATATCCTCCAAGGGCTTGGATTTGTGCTTGCCTCCTGCTGAAGACTCAGGGACAAAAGACTTCAACTCCAGCTCCCCTCTGAATCCCCTTGCTGGGAATTCTAACGGCAGAAGCCTGCGTGTCGCTGGGAGCTGGAAGCGCGTCGCAGCGAGAAGAAGCGAGATGCCGCCGCAGCTGAGATTGTCGCATCACTGGAGAAGCGTGCCACCGCATCTCCCAGGAGGGGTGTTTTCGTCGAAGCTGTCTGCTGTTGCATGACCGGAGAAGCGTGAGTCCATCGATAGAGTCGCCATCGCATCACCGGAGAAGCGCGTCGCAGGTCCTGTCGCGGCTCCAAAGTACAGAGTCGTCACAAGGCTGCCAGGGCGTCTATGCATCATTGTCGCATCGTCGCGTCAAGGGCGCCATCATCTTGCATCACACCAGGATTGTCGCATCGCATCGAGGTGCCATCTTGCGCATCGCAACAGGACCACAAGCTGAGAATCTACGCATCATCCCCACACCGGTAAGGATCACGACACATCTCCTACTCTGCGCAAGCAATGAGGCGCAACGCATCATCTACCCCGGATCACGGAACCAACGCATCTCCCCTTTTGGGAGCCTTTTGTTCAT
The DNA here is from genome assembly GCF_964263255.1 of Lissotriton vulgaris. Lineage (NCBI taxonomy): Eukaryota > Metazoa > Chordata > Amphibia > Caudata > Salamandridae > Lissotriton > Lissotriton vulgaris. The sequence continues at coordinate 805,674,900 of NC_141694.1, forward strand.
TTTGCGTTACTCATCCAGGTACTTTGTTGAGAACTTTGTTGCATTCATCACCAACTCGAACTAAGTAACTTTTACCTTTTTTAAGTCAATCTTAAGTACAGTATTGTGGATTTTTGTTGTTTGTGGTCTTGTGTTAAGTCTGTATAAAGAACACTTATTTTTATAAAACCTGTGTTGTGTCCATCTGTAGTGTTTTCACTGTATTACTGTGTATATTCACAAATGCTTAACACACTGCCTCTGTGATAAGCCTGTCTGCTTGTGCCAAGCTACCAAGGGGGTGAGCAGGGGTTATTTAGGAGTGTAATCCCCTTATCCTGACTTAGAAGCAAGGGTCCTTATTTGGACAAAGGTGAATACCATTGCCAACTAGAGACCCCCAGATCTAACATTGGTGGTCAGCGGTGAGGATTTGGACCTGCATTTGTGACTCCTATACAGTAATTGGTGTACACTACTAGTGAGTGCAGACCAAACGCGACCACATACTTTTTTACTGGTAGAATCTTTTTCCTTGGACTGTTATTTTTTCCTGAACACTCACAATTCTTACTACCATGAGTAGACCAGCATCTGTTGCAGCTATGGATTTTGATTTTGAGGAAGAGAGGTTGGAAACTTACATTTTGAAACAGCTCAAGTATCTCTGCAAGAAATTGAAAGTTGCTACACCAGGCATTTCTAAAAAGAAAGACTACCAAAAGGTGCTGAGGGCCTGGGTAGAAGCAAGAAATGCCCCTGATCTTGTGGTGGAGCCAGCTGGAGATGCAGATGGGCAACTAGATAGGCCAGTGTTTCCAGCCAGGGTAGGGGTACCGTCCCCACCTGGCAGTAGTATCTCTTCCAAAGACCTGTCCCCCAGAGATTTGGAAGACAGGGGGAGAAATAGGGCACACAAGATGGAGATGGCTAAGCTTAAGATGGAGAGTCAGGGGGAAGCAGAGAATAACAGATTGTCCTTGGAGAGAGAGAGAATGAGAATGGAACATGCAAGGATGTTGAGGGAGTTAGAGATCAAGGTGAAGGGCTTAGTGATCAATCCCTCTGGTGGCAGCGCACCATCTGGCCCTTCAGAAGGCAGGGTATATAATCCCAAGGATGTCATCAAAGATTTCCATAAGCATGAAGATATTGGAAAGTGGTTTGGAGCCCATGAAATAGCAATGTTGGCCCACCGGGTCCCTTAGAAGGATTGGAGAGCGGGGTTGTGGGACCGCTTTGCTAGTGAGGGCAGGGATACTTTGTTAGACCTACCCAGTGAGAATAGGATGTCTTATGCCCACATGAAGGAAGCGCTGATGACAAGGTATGGTTTGACCCCAGAACTATATAGACAGAGGTTCAGGAATTGTAAGAAGCTGGAGGGAACCACTTGGGTAGAATATGTATCTTACTTTTGCAGAGCTATGGATGGTTGTGTGAGGGGTAGCAAAGTGGATAATTTTCAAGCGCTCTATGATTTGGTTGCTAGGGAGTACTTGTCTGCTAATTGTTTTCCAGAGCTATGCCAGCACCTTATTGATAGCAAGTTAACTAACTCTAGGAAGATCGCTGAGGAGGCGGACCGCTGGGTCAGTACCAGATTCCACAAGGGTCATGTGGGAGACTCGGCCATAGGTGGGCAGGGTCCCCAGCAGAAGAGTGTGGGGGACAAGGGTAAACAGAGCGAGTTCCAGAAAGGGCCCCAAAGTAATTCCCAAGGGAACCAAGGTAAGGGTTCCCAGCCTCCCCCTGAGAAGTAGTAAGAACCCCAGACAGGTAAACCTGTTCATAGGGGGCATGTTACCTGCTTTCAGTGTAAGCAGGTGGGACATCATTGGTATGATCCCCAGTGTCCCCAAAAGGGTCAGTATGTGCCACCCCGTGCAGCACCCCATCAAATGGCTAGTTAGCCCTGGGTGGGGAGGAGATGGACCCAAGGTCGGTGGGGTCCACCAGAAATGTCCCTTGTCTCATTAGGAGACTTTGAGATGGTCCCAAAAACTCAGCTGCCTGATAACACTAAAAAGTACAGGCAGTGGGTGACCATCAATGCCCATAGAGTGGAGGCTCTTAGAGACACCGGAGCCAGTGCGACAGCTCTCAGGTGTCACTTGGTGTCCGAAGAGCTGGTGGTCCCCAATGCATTCTTCCCAGTTGTTGCCACTGACACCACAGAGAGCCATTGCAAAGTGGCTCAAGTTCCCTTTGAGCGGGGGGGTCTCTGGTACTCTTCAAGTAGCTATGAGGCCAGCCATGCCTGTTGATTGTTTGTTAGGCAATGATTTGGAAAGCTCCCCTTGGACTAACGTGGAAAAGAAGACCCATTTAGAGATGTTGGGTCTGCCTGAGTGGGCAGACCCAACATCGGTCTATGGCAGCCAAGGGTGTTCAAGAGATCCTGGAGCCTGAAAGTGTGGCCCAGGAACCTGCCTTAAAGAGAAGAGGTACGGGGCGTGGGAAACCAGCCCCCATTGTTCCCACGGTCCTGGAGGAGGCAGACCTTGAGGGAGATGCACTGGAACCAACAGGGGAGCACGTTTCTGTACTGGGGAACCTACCTGAGCTGACCCATTGGCAGCAAGAAGTGGGGCCCTCCAGGGAGGAATGTTGTGCAGAGCAGAAGAAGTGCCCTTCTCTTGAGGGTTTGAGGCAACAGGCCACAAACCAGGCAGCAGGTGATCAGTCTAGATCACATTGGATCTACTGGGAGAACGGCCTACTGTATAGCGAGCCTAAGGTTGCTGATCCTGGGTCAGCCCGTGTGCTGGTGGTATCCCAGTGCTTCAGAGCCTTCCTACTGGGGTTGGCTCATGACGTACCTTTAGCTGGACATATGGGGCAGACTAGAGGACTTGTGCTATCTGTAAGAAACGCCTTGGAACTGTCGTTTTGAATCCTACTTGCCTGGACCCTTGGGGTGTTACCTGTCAGCAGCGTGGTGGTGTTGGAGCGGGACTGCAAGTCCCAGCAGTGTTAGCGGCGCTCCATCGGCCGCACCTGGAGATTCTTCCCGCCCCCCTGCCTCACAGGTCCTTAATACGACACGCGGCCCCCGCTTCGCAGGAGCTGCTCGCAGTCGTGGACTAGAGGACTTGTGCTATCTGTGAGAAACGCCTTGGAACTGCCATTTTGAATCCTACTTGCCTGGACCCTTGGGGTGTTACCTGTCAGCAGCGTGGTGGTGTTGGAGCAGGACTGCGAGTCCCAGCAGTGTTAGCGGCGCTCCATCGGCCGCACCTGGAGATTCTTCCCGCCCCCCGCCTCTTGCTACTTAATCATGCCCAGCCCGCGGTACGCGGGACACGCGCGGACGGCGCCGGGCGAATCCCGGGACAAGGGTGGGCCCGTTGTAGCCCGTTAGAGACAGTGTAAGGCCGGGCTGGGCCATCCCTCTAACCCCCGAATTGAGCCTGGACCCACATGTAGGTGAATATTCAATATTATTGTCATCGTCGTATCCGTGTGCAATCAGGAACATTTGTTTGTAGAGACTTTTGCTGTTAGTAATTTACTTCTGAAATCATGTGCACGAGAGGGTCTAAAAGTAAAACGGCAGCGGGGGGCTTACCACAAACTGGCACATTAGATAATTTCCTTCTAAGGGCTAATTCTTTTATTGATCTAGAAATAACTTCGCTGGACCGTAGAGTATCTCAAGATTTAGTCCTTGCTAAAAGATCTTCTATGGGTCAGTTTGCCACAGCTAAAACCCAAGAACACTCTAAGGCCCGGCCCCACCTAGAAACCCCAACAACAATTAATGCAGATATACATATCCATAGACAGAGCCTACCTGCTATGGTAGACCGATCAGTATCCCACCTTTCTACAGATCCACAACTAAGTGTAGATCTTGAAAAAAAACGGACTTAGTTGCCACTACCCCGCCCACTGATCTAAGTAACACCCAGCAAAAGGCTAGGAGGGAGGGAGCCATTCCTAACAAACCAAAGTCAAAAAACGAAATGGAGAGGGGCAAACAACAACCAAGGAAGGCCCCTGTGGCTCCTGCCAAAAACCTAATTACAGCTATTGATCCCCCTAGTAATGTCTCCATTAATGAGGCAACTTCTAGTGTGAATACAGAAGCATCAGACACCTTAGATAGGATTAGTGTTAGGGATGATGAGGTAAATATTTCACTGCTACCTAGGATTGCTGAACTCTTTAAACTTTACCTCACCCCTATTGAGACAAGACTAGCTCGTATTGAAAAACAGATAGCTGACCTGTGTGATGCCGCCAAAAAAGTCAATCCAAGGGGGATTATCAAAGCGGGGGGGACTAATCTAAGTACAAACCCAGATAAACCCACTGCTCCTGCCACTAAAAAACCATCAGTAATTGGACCAATCCTAAATCTAAGTCTGATTCCTCTACAGTGAAGTCAACTGTACCAAAAACCAGAACCTCTGCTATCCCTCCGAGAGAGGGGCCTATTCTTCCCAGGGATCATCTGATGCACCAAAATATGAATAATAAGGACGCTGGGCCACATAGGAGACGACCGGTGAACTTGCCTCCCGATGCAAGCCCCTGTGTGGTAGTCATGACGGGGGCCCCAGAGCTGGGTGAGGCTGATGAGGAAGCCACTTGGTCTTTAAAAAACAAAGTTCAGCATTGTCTAAATATAAACCACCCCCTACCTCCGAACCTAACTAGTAATATCTTGACAGTTCGTAGGGTAGCATGGGTGGGCCACGAAAGGAAAACCGTCCTTGGCGATTGTATATTGGTTAACTTTGCGGACCCCCATACTGCCGATTATATTTGCACGTGGAATACTCAGGACAGACACGAGGGGATCGCAACACGACGCCTTTCCTTCTTCTACCCCCCTAGGAGTGAACTAACACGTGATTAGAACAATGACAGTAACTGGCACACTGTAGGGCGTCCTGCCAGGAATGGAAATTGGGGCACTTGGGGTGTACAGGGTTCTAGAGAACAAGCATACAGGGGTAAATGGGGCGGCCTTCCGACCGCTAACAGATACAGTTGCCTCGAGATGGTGGACTGACAGCCAAATTTTAGTAATCTATCAGGGGGGGGTGGACTGTGAACCCATAAGAAGAAGCATAGATGGGAACTGTGAGCCTATCACACCCGGGCTGAGTAAGAAACATCCTCCCCATACTAACAAGAGGAGTCTTAGCCCGCATAACCAGAAGAATCTGCAGTCTATGTTTGATGCGGGCGATGTAGCAATAAATGGCCCGACTAATTGTTCTAATGCAGATCTTAGTGATAGGGGTTTTATTTCCATTATTTCCTGGAATTTGGCGGGTGTGGCTAACAAGCTTGACTCCCCTGATTGGGGGGTATTTATAGACTCACAGGATGTTTGCCTCTTTCACGGCGCTGGTCATTCACCGATCTATATGAAACATTAATTGCGTTTCTATCTGAGCACATTAGATGCAATATTTGTTTTTCCCTTAACCAAAGCGTAGTGACCACAAATCAGCCGTTTTTTCAAGCCGGTTTTCACAACGTTTACCCGGACTAAGATGGCGCTCACTCTGTGAGTGACTTACTAAACCATAGTCCGTTTTCTATTACCATCTATTACGAGTAGCACGCGAAGTTCATATGGAGGACACCCGGGTACCGAGTGACAGCAGTTGCAGGGCAGCGGTTTTCGGAGACAGAGAAGAGATTTGACATAACAGGTACTGCACGCTCAGATTAACAATGGGACACAGCACCCAGATAAAGAGCATATAATATTTACACAGCGACATTTTTTTGAATTTCAGGAAACTGAAACACCGAAGATAAGGTAGGGCACTCTGAAACAAGGTTCTAAGCAACCAAGATTTCTTTATATATTTTTTTTTTTTTGTAGTATGAGCATAAGAATGACAGGATTCATTTATTGTTTCAGGTGATACAGAGATTTCACCAGGTATGTTTACAGCAGTAGCATGACCACATAGCCAGACACTAAGGCGTTACAAATAAATAAAACTGACCGCTGATCATTATTATTTTTGTAATTCAAGCAGAGAATTACCACCAAAAAGGAACGCACAGGCACATCTACTGCAATAGAAAACAGGTACGACATTGATATAGTTCAGTTTATACCCCCATGCACAACCCAATAAGTGACACTTACATGATGAATATCTTTTTTATTTTCAGATTCGCCCCTGATGAAGGCACCGCAGAGGTGCCGAAATGCATTGGGCTCTGTTGTAGAAATGTGTATGGACATTGAAAATGTTATGCTACAACAAACTATGATGTAATAATGTTTCTTTATGCACAAATGAGAAAGCAAAAAAACAGTCAACTAATAACAGTGTAAACAAAAAAACAAGATGCAATAACGGAAAACAACCAAATAAATATTTAAGTTGACAAACAAAGGAATAATTTGTTAATAGAGTCAAATGTTTAAGGTGCGGAGCACCAGTTGAACAGTGCACGACCTGATGGGTTAAATAACCCACATTACCTGATTATCAATTCCAGGAGTGACTATCCTGATCGGTCGCTGCACCAGTGTCAATAATTGGATATAAGCAGGACAAAACAACGGAGTGCTCCTCTCGAACCCAATTTACCCAGTGCCTCTTTCAAGAGACATGGGCAAGAGACGACTACCAGCGTGCTGGATTTGATACATTCTCAATCTGGGCGAACTGGAAGGGGAAGGGACGCCCGTCTGGAGGGCTACTTATTTGGGTGGCTTCGCATCTGGGCTGTAAAGCGAGGGCTCTACCGACTAATTCCCTAGATATTCAATGCGTTCTCTTGGAATGGTCTGATGTAACCAAATTGGCACTGATAAATGTCTACTCAAGACCAGTGGGTATAACAAAAGTTTCTAGTACCATCGAGGAACTAGTGCTGTTTTTGAGCACTCTCCCACAGGGCATCCCGTATGTGGTTGGGGGAGACTTCAATTGCCAATTTGAGCCCCTTCCATCATTCCTAGAAGGTACAACCAATGAGGAAGATGAACAATGGGGAATCCCGAAACCGGCTGGCCCACCAGTGAAGTCATGGTCACCATTAACAATGTAGATTACCTGCCTGACCCTAGCAAACTCTCTAAGGGCCTGCAATGGCCGAGTAAGCGGTGACATCCCACCTAAACCGACTTTTAATAAACCGGGGCATAATTCTCGCTTGGATTACATATTTGTGCAAATGTCCGAATGGGCCAGAATTGTGGATTTTATTGTAATCCCTCGATCTGATAGCGACCATAATGCGCTCGTTTTAAAAATCTTGGTTCCGGGTGTCACTTTCCAAATACAGGGCGGTAATGATCATATGGACTCGAGAACGATCTTATCTACTAATCGGCGTAGAGTCTGCTGGCCCAAAATTGCAGGAAATCCTAAGGATATTCAGAGGCTGTATGCAAAAGCAGTTCCAGTTTTGCAAAAAGTAGATAACCTTATACACCATCCTGTCTCGTCTGAGGAGACCCATAGAGAACTCGGTGTACTCCACCTAGAGTTGTGTAGCACCTTAGCTGATGTTCTGAATCCTGAACAGAGGCAACGGAAAGGTAAAGGCAGGGGGACATGTGCCCCATGGTACAATGCCGCCTGTAGAAAGGCTAAAGCTGATCTTCTAGCGGCTATGAAGCAACAGCATAATATTTCCTTGGTCAGAACTAAGAGGAAGGAGTATAAAAGTCTCATTTCTAATGCTAAGACCGAATGGGACTATGATAATTGGGCAGATATGACTGATGCTCTTAAGTTCCGAGATGGCAGGAAATTCTGACAGATTGTTAAAAATAGTTCGGCCGATCCGACCTCGGCAGTAGAGGCCAATATTGCACCCAGTGTGTGGGAGGACCATTTTAGATCCCTGTACACTGAGGCCAACATAGATTTAACTCGGGTCCAAGATGATTCGATGGCAGGCTTGACCCCTACGTCATTTTTGGATACGGATACATTTTCTTTGACAGAAGTAGGGGCAGCCATCTCCAGACTTGCCTCAGAAAAAGCTCCCGGGCTGGACAAACTCCCTGGTGACTTATTCAAAAATGAACCCATGATTTGGGTTCCATACCTACAGATTTTATTTAATGCAATTCTGGAGGGGATGCCGGTGCCTGTTACTTGGCTGGGGGCAGAGATTGTCCCTATCTTTAAGAAGGGCTCTTCTCTGCTCCCAGCCAACTATAGGCCTATCAGTTTAATAGACGTCCCCCAAAAGATCTTTGCCAGGTTGATTGTGGACCGTCTATTGAAATGGATGCAAGACCACTCAATCCTAAGCCCATACCAAGCGGGTTTCAGGAATAAAGTGTCCACTATAGACCAATTCTTTCAACTTCCCATCATATTCTGGAAAACAGTACAGTTGGAGGGTGGCAGCCTCTATACTGTATTTGTTGACCGGTGAGCTGCCTTCGATCTGGTACCTCATAGGAAACTTTGGTCCGTGCTCTCTGGTTTGGGGGTGCCACAACCTCTCTTAACTATGATTATCAAACTACATACTGATAATTATGCCCAGGTTAGATGTGGCAGGGAGGGGATGTTGTCCAACAAATTCCCCTAAGACAGGGGGGTTAGGCAGGGTTGTGTGCTCGCACCGACCCTGTTCTGCCTTTAAGTCAACGGGGTAATTGCGCACTTGAATGGGGTTGAGAATACTGACGCACCCAAACTTGGAGGCAGCAGGGTGCCCGCGATTATGTTCGCCGATGACACCCTGCGGCTATCCAAGTCTCCAATGGGGATCCAGCGAGTTCTTAATGGTTTCGAGGCATTCTGTAAAGATCATGGCCTTGAGATCAACGCTTTGAAGACCAAATATATGGTCTTCAATTCTCCATCTAGAATCCGTCCTAATCCGTACATTGGATCTAATATGCTAGAGAGGGTTCGAACCTTTGAGTATTTAGGAATTACCCTAAATGAAAAAATGTCATGGACGCACCAACGGGAGAAATCACAACTAAGGCTGGCCCAAGTGGCAGGCGGAATTATCAAATTAGTCTCTAAGAACAAATCTTCCTTTAAGCCGGTGGGTCCCCCTTTAGAGATCTACAGAGCACAAGCCAGGGGAACGGTTATGTACGGAAGTGAACTTTATGGCCATAAGTGTAATCGTGATCTGGTAGTAACTGAGAACAACTTCATCAGACAGCTCCTATCACTTCCCCCAAGTACCCCCTTGCTGCCTATTAGACTCGACCTGGCCCTGAGACCTCTTGATGAAGATATGGGCCTACGACCCCTACTATTCTAGCGCAGGATCTGGTCTGAACCCGAGCTAGCGAAATATAGGCTAGAATTGCAGGAAATTCTTACCCTCCCAAACATAGGGAAAATCCCCTGGCTAAACTATATTAAGAAAGAATTAGGGAAATTAGGGCTACCCACACTATGGTCTGACCCGCTCTTATCATGCCCCGGGGTTACACGGAGGGAGCTTATTACTAAGAATCAGGAAAGCAAAATTGCTATTCACCTGCCAGGAAGCGGCCCTGGCACCCTACCATCATCATTTTTAATAACAAAGGACAGCTATAGGTTTTAAACTGTTTTAGATATCATATCCCCAACATTAATCAGGAAATTGTATCTCCAATGGAGGTATGGTAGTTTACCATTACGGGCCTATACTAGTAAATGGGCCGAATCTTCCCCGTCTCATTGCCCAGGGTGTAAATTTAAACAAGAAACTGATTTACACATATTGTTTTTTTGTAGCACTTATGTGCAGGCGCGGAGGAAATGGATCGTACTGTTATGCAAAAATCTGTGATTTTCCCACTGCCTGCAAGCATATAGGGTTCTTAAGACCGATTCATCAGGGCACATAGTCTTTGCCCTAGCTAAATATCTGGGGATAGTCTGGCGTAAGAGGAGATATCTTTTAGATGGGGAACCATGATAAACTGTAAAATGATAAATTGTGATGTAGATATTTTTATTATGTAGAATGGCTGGTCCTTATACTTGTACACTGATTTATATGTTTTAATGGTTGTATATATCTTAACATTTACTGTTTTACATTTAATGTCATTTGTACCTTTTATGGCACATGTTGCCGAAATAAAGATGATGATGATATGGGGAAGAACAAGACCTTTGAAAGGCTTGTCTCCCACTTTTATTGGCCCCAGATGCGGAAGAGTTCAGGTACTCATTGTAGAACTTGTCAAACTTGCCAGGCAAGTGGGAAAAGTGGAAGGAAGCACAAGGTCCCTCTCCAACCTATCCCTTTAGTCAGTACCCCCTTTGAAGGAGTGGGCATTGACATTGTGGGCCACTGGACCCCAAGACAGCCATGGGCAACAGGTTTATCCTGGTCTTGATGGACCATGCTACCCGGTATCCGGAATCCATCCTTCTCAGGACAGTGACAGCCCCCGTGGTGGGACGTGCACTGATGGGGATTTTCTCTCGTGTGGGGTTCCACAGAGAGGTGGTGACTGACCGAGGTACAAACTTCATTTCAACTTATATGAAGTCTCTGTGGAAGGAGTGTGGTGTTACCTATTAGTTCACAACTCCTCACCACCCACAAGTTAATCGGCTGGTTGAGAGATTCAACCGGACCCTTAAAGGCATGCTCATGGGTCTTGAGGAACCGATGAGGCGTAAGTGGGACGTCCTCTTGCCATGCCTTCTGTTTGCTTACCGTGAGGTGCCACAAAAGTCTCTAGGGTTCAGCCCCTTTGAACTGTTGTATGGACACCCGGTAAGAGGACCTTTGAGTCTGGTCAAGGAAGTCTGGGAGCAATCTCCCAGGAAACCTACCCAGGATGTATACAGTTACATGCTGGCCTTCAGGATCCGGACTCGGCGATTCAGAGATCTCGCTCGGGCGAATCTGGAAGCCAGCCAGGAAGAGATGAAGCGGTGGTCCGATCAGAATGCCACTCTGAATGAGCTGCAGCCTGAACAGAAAGTGTGGGTCATGGTTCGTGTAGAGCCTTGTGCGCTCCAGGACAGGTGGACCAGTCCATTTGAGGTGGTGGAGCGCAAGAGTGATGTCAATTATTTGGTGAACTTGCGGTCTCCAAGGAACCCTTTACGGGTCCTACATGTTAACCGCCTGAACCCCCACTTAGAAAGGTCCGAAGTGGGCATGCTCCTAGCGACGGATGATGGATTGGAGGAGGAGACCGAGCCTCTTCCTGACCTCCTGTCTGAAACCGAGCAAGATGGGTCAGTGGATGATGTTAGTCTCTCAGCCACACTGACTCCTGATCAGCAGCAAGATTGTCGCCAAATGTTGGGACAATGCTCTGATTTGTTTTCCTTGGTTCCTGGTGTCACTGAGTGGTGCGTCTGGGGACACTCCTGGTGTCACTGATATGGACACTTGGGACAGTCCTCCTGTGAAGCACAAGGCTTACAGAGTGACTGACAATGTCAGGGCTTACATCAGGGAGGATGTCTCCAAGATGTTTGCTTTAGGGGTGATTGAGTCCTCAAATAGTCCTTCGGCCAGCCCAGTGGTTTTGGTCCCAAAGGCTGCCGCGCCTGGTGCCACACCAAACTCCGAATCTGTGTGGACTACCGAGGACTCAATTCAGTCACCAGGACTGATGCCTACCCCATCCCCAGAGCTGATGAGCTCATTGATCGGTTAGGAGCTGCACGGTACTTCAGCACATTTGATTTGACGTCTGGGTACTGGCAGATCGCCTTGACTGATGGGGCCAAAGAGAGGTCAGCATTTTCCACACCAGATGGCCACTACCAATTCCGGGTTATGCCCTTTGGGATGAAGAATGCCCCTGCCGGGGGCGTGGCTAGCCGGGCAGCAAAATGGCCGCTCTGTGAGTGAGCTCCGCCGGCTGCATCATCTAATCCTGCATTAATCCTGCTCCAAGACCCTGGAGGCCCCTGATCTGCCCGGGAGTCGGTGACACACACCCTTGAGATCCTGCCACCGAAGTTTGAGACGCACAACTTGCTGAGTTGCGAAGATATCGATGAGAGACGATAGCCCGGAGTGCGCGCCTTTTGGGCCCCGCGGCCGCGGAGCCGAGAGCTGGGCGCAGCGACCTACTGCAGACCGCGGCTTGTAAGGCCGCTGTGAACTAGACGAGCCGAGGCGCGCCGCCTGCCTTCGAGGGAGCTGACGACCTGGGACACATCGGTGAGTCCCCGCTACCTTGAGAACTCGGCCTGTGCTGTGGTGAGGCCGGCGGGCAGAGAAGACCTGGAAATCCCCCCTTAGGCGGTGACTCTGCTGAAACTCCGGACGAGGTCGGCCATCTTGGAGATATTGGCGCTCTGCTGCCGGGCCGATACTCAGCTGTTCTATAGCCACGCGGCTGCTCTGGCTTCAACACCCGACCCAAGCAGACATTTATTCTCCTTTCGCCTGAGATGCACGGCTGTTCGGACAGATCTGGTTAGGTGGGGCCCACTAGATGCTGTGGCAACGGAATGCGGAATTGGTGACCCCGCCATCTTGTGTACTGCGAGTTCCCCGGTGGTGTGTTCCTCGGAACTTGGCGGCTAAGTGTACTTCTCCCCACCGGACACTACGCACAGAACACTCTGAGAGGAGCGATTTGGAGATCAACGGAGTGCCCTACATTTGCTGCCGTAATGGGGAAGAATGAAGCTAAACAACCCAAGATAAGCTTCGAGAACAAACGCCCGCCCAAACAGTTGGCAACTGAAACGGATGGAGGGGAACCGTCGTCGCAGTCTGCTCCGGCGGACATCGACTTTGGGGCGCTCATAATGGAGGTGCGATCTAGCCTAAAAAGCATAGACTCCAAACTGGATGCAATGTCCTCCCAACTAGAGTCGGTGAAGACCAAGGTGGACGCCCATGAAACCAGGTTGGATTGCTTAGAGAATAGGCAGACCGAATGCTGCGAATTTCAACAGCAGGCCAAGCAACATATAACGAATCTGGAGAGGGAGCTGGACAGCCTACGAGCTAAAACGGATGATTTGGAAGCGCGTTCCCGTAGGTCCAACATCCGAATTACTGGAATTCCGGAGACGACGAATATTGGCAAGATGGAGGTGTTTGTGACGGACCTGCTACACAAACTTTTCGACCCGAACCTCTCGTCGGTCTTCACGGTCGAGAGAGCGCATAGGTCTCTTGGCAAGAAACCTCCGTTGGGTGCACCGCCTCGTCCAATCCTTGCAAAATTGCTCAATTTCCAAGATAGGGATCTCATCCTGCGTCTGGCTAGAGAAAAGGGTAAAATTACGCACAAAGGGAACACCATCTCCTTTTTTCCGGACTTTACCCCCCGGTTCAGGCGGCCCGTAAAGAATTCATCCCAGCAAAGAGACTGTTGGTGCAAGCTGGGGTGCAATATTCCCTGTTATACCCGGCGAAACTCAAAGTGATTTATGACAATGCTACGCACTTCTTTACGGATGCGAAATCCGCCCTCAAATTTGCTAAACATATCAATGGCCCGGGGGCGAGAAGGAAATCGCCGAGACTGGAAGAAGACTCTACTCAACTCAGTGACAATGATTGATTGTGCCATGACTGTAAGTACTGTGTGATGATTGCGTTTTGCTCACGCCCTACTTCGGGGCTTAGATATCCCCAGCACCCTCTACTATACGGCGCACGCTGTCTATAGCGGGAGAGAGGACTTGGAGGGATCTCCCCCCGCGCCCCTGCTGATCCTGCTGCCTGTATTGACATTGCTGGGGGACTGCTGATAGACCCTGGGGAGTGGGTACCCTCCGGGTGCAGGAGCTGCACACCTACATGCAGCCACCCTGTTCACACAGGGGTGTAAGCCGGGAGCACCACGCCCTCATGGGGTGTCTCCCACTTTTTTGCCGCTAGTTTTCCACCTTATTTTACAAGTCTTCATTTGGGATATGTCCCAACCTGATTGGGGGGTTGGTGAGGGTGGGGGGAGGTGGGGGGTGTTTGGGGAGTTGCTGTTTCTAGTTTCAACATGGTGCACTGTGAACTGTTCAATACTTTCCGTTCTGTGCGATGGGTCGCTGTGTGTACTGTGTGCGGGGCTCAAGAGGAAGAGAGGACGAAGCCTGGGGTTGACCATGCAGCTTTCAGGACGCAATAGTCATGGGGGGGGGTTAAATTGTGGACCTGGAACATTCGAGGCCTTGGGGATTACAAAAAAGCCCAACTGCTGCATAGCACGCTGACTAGGCATAAGGTAGACATCTGTTTTTTGCAAGAAACTCACATTAATACAACTCCTTCGCCCAGGCTGACACATTCGAGATGGTCAAATGTTTATTCTGCTATCTATTCGAACTATGCAAGAGGGGTGGCTATAATTGTACGTAGGGGGTTGGATTGGCGGGAACATACTTGTGTGCTAGACAAGGAGGGACGTTATGTTATAATACATGGTTCTCTGCAGGGGAGACCTATTGTTCTGTCTGCTATTTATGGTCCGAATGTGGATGACCCGGACTTCTTCCGGAGCGTCTGGGCACAAATTGAACTACTAGACTGTCGCTCGATTGTTCTGGGGGGTGATTTTAATGTTGTGTTGAATGACGACATGGACCGGAGAGGGGCGAGTAGGCCCACGCATGCTAGAGCGCGTCAAGCTGTCCTAGATGTTATGGAAGAGGGATTGCTGTCAGATGTGTGGAGGGTTAGACATCCCGGGGACAAGGTGGGGACCTGCTATATATGCCATCAATCTTCCTGGTCCCGCTTAGATTTCTGGCTGGTGTCGCCTGAAGTGGCGACGTGGGTGGTGACTGTAGAAATCCAGGCTAGATCACTTTCGGATCACGCCCCCTGCATGTTGGAATTGCGCATTCCAGACACTGTGCACAGAGCGTTCACATGGCGCCTACCCCCTCATGCACTAACTGATCTGGTGTTCGTTGAGGAGATCCGAGCTGATATTGTCAAATACTTTGCTGAAAACGAAGGCTTTGCTTCTTCGGAGGCCATTGTGTGGGATGCCTTCAAGGCGTTAATCAGGGGCCAATGCATAGCGAGGCAGGCGGGGGTGTTGCGCACTATCCGTCAGACACTGGCCCAGTTAGAGCGGGAGTTAGTAGATTTAGATCTGGCCTTTTGCCGGGAGCCGACTTTGGAACTCGCGGGCAGCTTAAAATCCAAGATACTGGCCTTTAATGAGGAGGCGCACCGCGAGGTTAAGTTCCTGGGACGACAGGCTGAAGCCCCCAGATATGGGGAAGGGGATAGGCCCAGTAGGACCCTGGCTAGATTGATAGCTCCTCGCGCACAGTCACACTACATTCACACCATACACAATAGCGAGGGCTCCCTGGTCGTGGGGCAAGAAGCCGTTTTGCACGCCTTCACTGAATTCTACACGTCCCTATACACCTCCAGACAGCCCACTGCCCCTGCATCCCTGGAAAGCTTCCTGGACTCCATTGCCCTAGTCTGGTTTAATGATAACCATAGGCAGTACATGGACCTCCCGGTGACCGTGCAGGACATAGTTCAGGTAATCAAAAGCATGCCAGCCAACAAGGCCCCGGGCCCGGGCTGCTTGACAACGACCTTTTACAAAACATATGCGGAGGAATTGGTGCCGAAACTGCACTCGGTGTTTGTGGAAGCCCTTGATCTGAATTCCCTCCCAGATTCCATGCACGAAGCCTTAATCATTACGCTGTTGAAGCCTGACAAGGATGAGTTGTTCCTGGACTCCTATCGTCTCCTCTCCCTAATTAATGTGGATGCAAAAATCTATGCAAAGGTTATTGCAGACAAACTGCAGCCAATGTTGCCTATTATAGCACTCCCTGACCAATCCGGGTTTATCCCTGGCCGAGCCACTTCACACAACCTCAGGACCATTTTCTCTATCCTACATTATCTACACCCCTCGGTTCAGGCAGCTGTGGTGTTCTTAGACGCCACTAAGGTGTTCGACTCCCTGGAGTGGCCCTACTTGTTCAGAATCCTGAGTAGGATGGGGTTTAGTCGTAACTTCATCACCCTCATAAGAGTGCTGTATGACACACCCAGAGCCAGGGTAAGTGTGAATGGCCTTGTGTCGGCACCCTTTACCATTACTAGAGGGACCAGACAGGGGTGTCCACTGTCTCCTCTTCTTTTTGCCATAGCAATGGAGCCGCTGGCGGCCAGGATTCGACAGCACCACACGGCGAGAGGAATTGGATTTAGTTCCCGTAGCCTGTTGATCTCACTATACGCAGATGATGTCACCCTGTATGTCACCAACCCCGCGGACAACATGAACCCACTCCTTCGCGAATTTGTACGCTTTGAGGGCCTAGCGGGAGTTTCCATAAACTGGTCGAAATCTGTGGCATTCCCTCTGACTGACGGGATGGTCGGCCACCACCAGACTATCCCCTGCATTGGGAAACTGACGCTGTTAAATATCTAGGAATTTGGGTCAGTAGAGATGTGCAGGAATTATGGTCTCTTAACTTTGGCAGGGCGGTGGACTGGCTGGAGCGGAAGATAGAAGTTTGGAACAAGCTCCCCCTCTCCCTGGTGGCGCGGATAGCTCTGGCCAAAATGGTGGTTCTCCCAAAATTTTTGTACCTTTTTGTCAACATCCCGCTGCCAATGACAGCACACTTTCACGCGCGCGTCCGGTCTCTGCTTCTGAACTTGGTATGGGCAGGGGGTCAGGCGAGAACTTCCTGGGACCTGCTCACGCTTCCACTGCGGCAGGGTGGCCTTGGCGCACCAGATTTGAAGTTATACTCCCTATGCGCTCAGGCACAATTCCTACACTTTTGGGTCTTTCCAACCCCCTACCAACCGCATGTGGCAGTGGAGCTGGCAGCTGTAGCCCCTTCGCCGCTACGCGTGGCGCTCTATGGAAAAGTCTTGCGCCCCTCGATAGACATGGACACCGTAGAAATGATCCGCTGGTCCTGGCGTGAACTGCGTGACAAAGCGGGACTCCCCTTACTATACGCGCCAGCTATCCCCCTACGGGGCAACCCGATGTTACCCTGCTTGTGTGCCAGGGGTGACTCCCTCACACTTCGTGGGAAGTGTTTGCACACCTTTGCGGATATATATCCTGACGGTACATTCGGTGAGCTGGGCGCTTGTGAAGCTGACCATCCTGACTCCTTTACTGATGCGCTCCTATACCACTCTCTTAGGGAATCCTGCAAGAAAATGTGGCCGCACTTCCCGGAGGCACCACCGACGCTTGATGCCCTCCAGAATCTACTCTCAAGATCATCACCCAAAAAACTGGTATCGAGGCTCTATAATTGTATGCAGGAGCAGGCCCCGGCAACGGTCCCAACAGCCAGGCAGGCTTGGACTGCTGAGCTGATAGACCCTCTGACAGATGAGGTGTAAGCAATTGACAGCGTTGTCTCCGAATTATCGTCTACGGCTAATTCATTTTAAGTTTCTCCACCGCTATTATCGTACGCCAATACTGCTGCACCGTATGGGCATTCGCGCTGATACCTCCTGTTGGAAATGCGGCGGAGAGGATGCATCCTTCCTTCATGTGGCATGGAGCTGCCCCAGATTAGGAGAGTACTGGTCTGACATATTCACTGCCATTAACCAAATATTGCACAGGACTGATGCACCTTCTCCACTGCTGGGTTTGCTCGGTTATGTCAAAGACACGGAACCCTGTGATAGAAAATTACACGCGCTGCTGCTCCTTTATGCTAAGCGTCAGGTGTCCTTGCACTGGGGCCGGAAGGCTCTGCCAACATTCACAGCGTGGGTTAAGGATATGACGTATGGTCATGCACAGCTCTCGCATTATTGGGAAACGATGCCTACTGCTTCTAGACCTAACGACATCTGGGAGCCCTTCCTACAATGGACTAGAGAGCGCGCTGACTCGGATGCTTCTGGAATGTCACCTGCTGTGGTAGTTTCGGATGACATGGGATAGGACCTAGTGAATGAGTGAATGTTGTTGTTGGTCTGATGGGTTCGGGCTGCGTGTGCTTGCTTTGGAGCGTTGCTGCACCTCCTGCTTCCCGCCTCCAGAACGCTCTGATACTGCCCTGTATGAACCTTTCCGTCCCCTCTGAGACAGCGGGAGTTGATGTTTCGCCTTGTTCCTCCATCCCCCTCTCCCCCCCCCCTCCAGGTGGTTGACTCCTGGCTCTACTACTGATTGATGCTGTCATATGGTTGCCTGGCAGGGGCGCACACGACCCTCTGTATGCGTGCAATGATGTGTGCTTGACGTTACAGACATGCACCAATGTTCGTTGTTCTTTCTGTTTTGTTTCTGGTTGGGGTAGGATGGGCGAAAACAGTAGCCGTAGACGTGTTTTTCCATACTGCCGGTGCAGCAGGCTGTGGCCTGTTGCTCTTTACAGGGCTACGAGGCAGCAATTCCGCTTGCAGATCCGTCTGGCTGTCTACGGCGCTGAACAAAATGCAAGACCAATTACCGTGCCAATGTCACACTGCTGCTATGTGTTTTATTCAATTCCGATGTGCTTCTCCTATTGTCATGCCACCTGACTGTTTGTGTCACTCCTGATGGTTCAACACTCTTTGTGAGTTGTTTGATTTTGATAGCGGCCTGCCTCCGGGTTGTTGGCGTGACGCAGTGTAACTTTTATCTCTTTTGTGCTAATAAATGTCTTGCACAAAAAAAAAAAAAAAAAAGAATGCCCCTGCCACCTTTCAGAGGTTGGTCAACCAGGTCTTTGCTGGACTGGAGTATTTCAGTGCTGCCTACCTGGATGACATTGCAGTGTTCAGTGCCAGTTGAGAAGAACATGTTCCCCACCTCTGGGAAATGTTGATGGCACTGCGAAAGGCAGGCCTCACCATCCAGGCGAGTAAGTGCCAGATCGGTCAGGGTTCCGTGGTGTACTTGGGCCACCAGTTAGGGAGTGGCCAGGTGGCACCCCTACAACCCAAGATTGATACCATCCTGGCATGGGAACCTCCAAAGACTCAGACTCAGGTGAGAGCTTTTTAGGTCTCACGGGGTACTACAGGAGGTTTGTCAAGGGGTATGGCAACATTGTTGCACCCTTGACTGAGCTGACTTCCCGGAAGCAGCCCAAGAAGGTGAACTGGACTGACACCTTTCAGAAGGCTTTTGATGCCCTGAAGACTGACATGTGCACAGCACCCATGCTTCAGGTGCCCAACTTCTCAAAATAATTCATTGTTCAAACAGATGGTTCAGAGCATGGTGTGGGGGCTGTTCTATTACAGATTAATGAAGAGGGCCTAGCCCAACCTATAGCCTTCATCAGTAGGAGGTTACATCCACGAGAACAGAGGTGGAGTGCAGTTGAGCGTGAGGCATTTGCTGTGGTCTGGGCACTGAAGAAGCTGAGACCATATTTGTTGGGGACTCACTTCCTGGTTCACACCCACCACAGTCCCGTCAGATGGTTAATGCAGATGAGGCATGTGAATCCAAAGTTGTTGAGGTGGTCGATTTCCCTACAGGGTATGGACTTTACGGTGGAACACCGCCCTGGTACAGAACATGCCAATGCTGATGGTCTGTCCAGATTTTTCTGCATTAGTGAAGAGATCTCCCAAGGGGAAGGGTAATTCTCCGCACATTTCAGCTGGAGGGGACACGTGTTAGACCTGGCATCATTGGCGTGAGTCTCCCTTCCATTTTTACTGATTGCCTCCTCTGTTTTTTATATGTTTTGAGCACTGTGCCACTGCTATTCAGTGCCACGGTGCAAGTGCTCCCTATGTTAAATTGATGTACTAATTATTGATTCCATGGGTTATTTGATTTACTTGTCAGACCCTAGTACAGTGCACCATGTGTGCCCAGGGCTTGTAAATCAAATGCTGCTGGTGGGCTTGCAGCACTGGTTGTGCCACTCATAGAAGCAGCTTGTAAAGTGTGTCTCAGGCCTGCCATTGCAGGGCCTGTGTGCAGTCTGTGACTGCCATGTCGACTTGGCAAGTGCGCCTACTTGCCGGTCCCTAAACCTTCCCTTGCCTTCATGTCAGACATCCCTAAGGTAGATCCAAGGGCAGGGTGCATTGTAAGTATAAGGTAGGACATGCTCTGGCATGCGTAGCATGTCCTAATAGTGAATTACAGCCATTTTCATTTTTCAAAATTGCAAGGCTACCTGTTCTCCATTGTCCAGAATAGACAGTTAGAATATTACATTTTATAATCCTAACTGACTCAGGGAATATGGTAGAAATTCCAATTTAGTATGCCTGAACCCAGAATGATAAAATACACCTTTTAGTAAAGTTGGTTTTAACATTCTGTGTTTGAAAATACCACTTTTAGAATGTAGGTATTTTCTTGTCTAACTATCCAAAGCCTACCTCCGATAAGTTATGTATTCCTTGTCTGGAGTTTGAGTGACAGGCCTGGGGGATTCCAGGAGACAGAAGGAGTCAGCCCAGTGGTGAATAGGGAGATCTGCATCTAGATTGGAGGGAGGAGTTGCACCTGGGACCTGAATAGGGCCGTGCCTTCCCTCCACGATGCTGGCTCAACCCCCTGGGGTACAGCTGATGTCTCTGCCCTGCACTGTGAATGAAGAGAAGGAATCATGTCAACCAAGTGCTCCAGGGCTGTGCTTTCCCTCCACAATGCTGGCTCCACCTCCTGTGGGGCGTCTGATGTTTCTGCCCTGCACTGTGAAAGGAAAGAAGGAGTCCTGTAAACTGGTTTGGACTAGGCAGAGGCCTCTCTGCCTTCAGAGAACAAAGGATTTTGGGTTACAAAAATTGGGACTCAGACCCAAGAACTTCAGATCACTTCTGGGAACAAGAAACCTTTTGCCAACGAGAAGAACCAAGGAAGCTGCAGGAGTTTGGACTGCCCCTCTGCCAGTGTGCTGTTTGCTGGGTTGGCCTGCAGTGGTTTCTTTATTGCCAAGTGAAAGGAGAAGGAACTTTTTAAGGACTTTCATCATCTTACAGAATATTCTCCAAGGGCTTGAATTTGTGCTTGTCTCCTGCTGAAGACTCAGGGACAAAAGACTTCACCTCCAGCTTCCCCCTGAATTTGCTTGCTGGGAATTCTAACAGCAGAAGTCCGCGTGTCACTGGGAGCTGGAAGCGCGCTGCACTGAGAAGAAGCGTGACGCCACCACAGCTGACATTGTCGCATCGCCGGAGAAACATGTCACCACCGCATCTCCCACAAAGCATGTCTTCGTCTAAGCTGCCTGCTGTCACATCACCGGAGAAGAGTGACATCATCGAGAGTGTCGCCATCGCATCACCGGAGAAGTGTGTCGCAGGGCCTGGCACGGCTCCAAAGTACATTGACATCACAAGGCTGCCAGGGCGTCTACACATCATTGTCGTATCAAGGGCACCATCTTCTTGCATCGCACCAGGATTGTCGCATCGCATCGAGGTGCTATCTTGCGCATTGCAATCGGACCGCAAGCGAAGAACATATGCATCATCCCCGCACCGGTACGGATCACGACGCATCCCCTACTCTGCGCAAGCTTTGAGGCGCGACGAATCATCTCCCCCGGATCACGGAACCGACGCATCTCCCCTTCTGCGAGCCTTTTGTTCATTTTGCGTTACGCATCCAGGTACTTTGTTGAGAAATTTGCCACATTCATCACCACTTGAACTAAGTATCTTTTACCATATTTAAGTCTATCTTAAGTACAGTATTGTGGATTTTTGTCGTTTGTGGTCTTGTGTTAAGTCTATATAAAGAATACATATTTTATAAAACCTGTGTTTTGTCCATCTGTAGTGTTTTCACTGTATTACTGTGTATATTCTCAAGTGCCTAAAGCACTGCCTCTGAGATAAGCCTGTCTGCTCATGCCAAGCTACCAAGGGGTTGAGCATTGTTTATTTAGGAGTGTATCCTGACTTAGAAGCAAGGCTCCCTATTTGGACAAAGGTGAATACCATTGCCAACTAGAGACCCCCAGATCTAACAAGCCTCATTATAGGAATATTTTTCGGGACCCTTTCTGGGGCGCTCTTAATAGGAGTCTGGGAAGTGAGCAATTACTGCCTCAAGCCGTACAGGGGTTGCATTGTTGTTCACTCACATAGCTCAGACACTGAAACAACATATAGGGCATATTTACAAGTGAATGTAGAAGCTTAGCGTTAAGCAAAATTTGCTAACACCATGCTCTGCCATTCTGAAAATGCAAGGATACACCATATTTACAATGGTACGGCACATCCCTGCATTTTTCCTTGCTCTGCTGCTAAACTCAGCTGCCTAATGACAACGCAGGCACCCTTGCACCATAGTTCAAGGATGCCTGCGTTGAGTAAATGATTGCTTATATGTAGGAAGGCGTCCCTTCTCCATATAAACAATCACTAATGGTGATTTGTAACTCCTGTATGTGCTGCATTGTGCAGCACAAATAGAAGTTGCAAATCCCATTATTGTTAATGATTCTTTAAATGTAGTGATAGAGTGGAAGATTCGTATCCTACATGGGGTACCTGTTAGGAGTGCAATGCAATAGTTTGTAGAACTCACTCACATATTTTACGATGTTATGAGAGAATCAAATGTTAGCAGAAATGTGAATCAACTAACATGTTCCTGTGAAAGTTAATGCAATCCAATGTAAGGGTCTGTATTTATTGCTTAGAACGTGTACTGATCATTCTCACCAATTTAACTTGTTTCTTAGGTCTCACTAGTAAATGTGATTCAATGATGTATTAATGATGTTAAATGCTTTTTTAGATTAATGACTTAAATGCAAGATCTGTATTAATGTAGTCAAAGGAACTGCTCTTATCGAATATTAACAACTGATGTATTTGCTATCCTACATAGTACAGTGAAATGTTTAATTTTACTTAACTCATAGGCTTCAATTTGTAATTCACTTGGAGTGTCTTTGTTTTTGTTATCTTCAAACTCTTATGTGAAATTCGTAGAGTGTTTCTTTCTCACGTTTGTATTGCAGGTGGACAATGTTTACTAGGGAAGAGTAGGGGTATTGTTTCATTAGACAAGGTTGCAGAATGAAGGAGTTACAGTTAGCTTGGTCACATGAGATAAGGTGGAGGGAGGTGTTTTCACACGGGACAGGAGAGAAGACAAAGGACATGCTGCTGCAGAGGGTCAGCGCCATGGAAAAGTGCTTGGTTGAGCCTATTGTGAAGCCTATGAGAAGAAAGCATTATGGGACATTCGATGAATACAACTTTACATATATGATGCCTTGTAGAGAGGGACAGCCACCCACATTCCTGCCTGGCTTTCTGACAGAGAGCACCTCCATGCTAGAGTGCTCCCTTCCCTTGCTTGTGGCTTTATGTCCCAGACCCATTTTATGGTGAAGTGACTGCCTCCTTTTTCCTCTCTAACATCCTTTGCTAGTGCCTTAATTTATGGATGTCACTTTAGAGTTAGAGTATGGAAGGTTGGAATTAAATACTACATACAGAAGAAGTGCCGATGCAGGGAGACTTGAACTTTTGTTTCCTCATACCATGCATACATCTCATTGAACTTTTTAATGCTCCTCCGGGTGACCCTTTACAGGAGGTTTTGCTTCCTTTTTTTCCCTTGTATTTCTATACTCTCATGCTAACATTTGTGTATGTCCATACATTTTTGATCAGTTGTCGATTTGGGTTCTTATGTAACCATTTGTGTTACATTTTATTTCAAGTGATTTATAAGCTTTTCTTCCCTCTACTCATTCATGCTGCAAAAAAGATCCATCTGAGAGTTGACATTTGATTGAACTGAGCAGGTGGGTCCATGCTCCTTCAGTAGGAAGGAACACCTTCCTGCACATAAACAATCATTCACTGTGTTTTACTGTTTCTATGTGTGCTGCACAATGCAGCACACATAGAAAGAGAAAAAAAAAAACGAAGAGAAATTAATAATTTCTCCTCATTTTGGCATGTTAAGATCAGGTTTTCCCTGGTCTGAAATTTGCCACTGCTCATGTTTACGCCACCCTTGTAAACAGGGAGACGTGCCAAAATCAATGGGTGTTGCGGCTGTACGTCCACTGCAACACCCATTGCCCACCCCTTCAACGCTAAGTGTAGCGTGAAAGGGGGCCTTATTTATAGGGCAGCGTTAAGCCATGTTATGTGACTTAACACCGCTTTGTAAATAGGCTGAAGGAATTATCGTCACCAGAAGGTCACAAAAAGTGATGTTCCAGTGGTGAAAAGCCCTTGTAAATATGCCCCTACATTTCTTACTTTAAAGACAACAAACAACTGAATTGCAATGTTAAATAAAGTGATTGCCTGGAAGTGTGGAACAGAACTCAGACCCATGTACAGGTGTGATAACTCACATTCTAATACACAGTTCGGCATCTTTATGATGTGACATTCCGCACTGCTCAAAAATCATCCTGCTCTCTGGGGACACATATATATGAGTGGTTGGCAGCATTTCCAACGCGTCTTAGGAAGAAAGGCATTTTTGCAATTAGGGAATGCAATTGTTTCATCCTTTTCAGAGGAAACAGAGCATTTCCTAGTGCCAGTATCCAAAGAGTGTATGGTGCCCTATAATTGTTTACATAAAAAGTTAAGTGATGTCATCTAGTGTAAAATCAAGTCCTCTCAAATGCACTTAAAAGATCTGTATTCAGAATATATTAGTTACTGGGGTATGTGTAAGTCTGTTAGAAGTTTATATTTTTGAAGAAGTGTGTCAGCTGTAGAATGCATAATTGTTGAGTTTGGTGGGCTGCCACTTGGCATGAAATCCAAGCATTGTCATTGGCATGAGTAGTTCAGCTGCTCGCTGTTAAGTATATACATATTCTCATGTAATGCTCTGATCTCAATGCTAATTTGCAAATCACAGCATAAAGGAAATACTTGCCAAGGGCAGAAAATTGCAGAGACCATATCTATTCAAGTCTCTTATATCCATCATTCCACGCCAATGCATTCGTTTATTAACAAGCCCAAACCTATCTTTGCAATCATCCATTCCTCTGCTCGTGCGTCCACCACTATCCATCAATTCTCATATTTGCAAGTCAGATCCTGTCATTTTATTGTATTGATCGGGTGCCTTTTTTACCATACCTCTGTAACAAAGTTTCAATGTTATGTATTTATTAATTCATGTATTTATTTATTTATTAAATCATTTATAAAGCGCAACAAACACCCTCACAAATGTACCTTGGTGCTGAAATTCCACTGGACAAATTTAGTAATTGTCAAAGTAATAGAAGAAGAACTAGGTTGCCTTACAAACCAATGTCTTAAAATGCATGAGGGAAAAAGGCTGTAAGAGTCATAGCTAGCACAATACTATCTCAGTACAAGTCCTATCGGCGTTTCTGGGGAACTAACATGATAAATTCAGAGGTGGCCTACTGAGATTGGAAATCAGGTTGGTGGAATGAGATGACACTGCAGAGGGAATGGGTAAATGGTAAAAGAAGAAGTAGACACCAATGAATGAGGAGTGAGAGGAGCCCTGCATTACGCCATCTACTGGTGTATGTGCTGGTGCTACTGGTATACAAATAACTACAAAATACTCTGGGAAAATAGTAAGAGTTGGTGGAACTCACTGAATTTGACTCAGTGAAATTCCATGGAGTTACATAAAACTCAGTGAGATTCCACAGAGTTCCACCAATGGGCAGAAATAGGCATGTTGTGTGCTTGTGCTGCGTTTTAGCAGTATGAGCTTGTTCCATGATGAAAAATAAGCACAAACAGAATTTTGTGGTGTGCCAGAGGGCGCATCAACTGAAGTCAATATTGCTGCTGCTCATGTAGATTTTATACTCGAGCTGCAGTCATCTGACCGTGAACGGTCGTGATCGCCTGCAACTGACTATGTTAGTAAAGTCTTGCTGGATGTCCTCTTGCATCCAGAAATCATGCTAGTGGATGCTAAACCTCACTTGCCGACTACCCATTCTGGAGCCAAATGAGAGAAAAGAAAATTGCCTTGCACCAATTAGCGGCATTTGGTCGGAACTTAGCGTAACAAGTGTCGGCAGAACCCCTAGAAAGTAAAAGGTGGCTTCAAGTTGAGATACACTTCTGCTTTAAGAAATCCAGTGTCTGCACAATATATCCTCTATGTGCCATTAGCAAGGGAGAAGTAGGCTCCTCATGGTAAAGGAGACACATCAAAAGAACTGGTAAGGAAGGGCAAGAAAATAAACTTTAACATAAGGTAGCTTAATGGGTTACTGCTCTTCCTGCAGATATGTGTGAGTAAACTACAGTTTACTTGTCTGAATTCACTCTAGGACCACATAACATTTCAGGATTTTTCACTGAACAAAAAGTGTATAATTAAGGTGGGCACATTCAGAATTGGCAAATTTACTTCAGATAGTGGCCTACCAACAGAAGAAGTTATAGTTTTCTAAATAGATTGCTGTAATTGTCTGCTTTTCAGACTGACAAATATGTGGTACATCTCCATAATCAGTCACTGACATGATTCCTTTTTTGAAGGCATTTTTTTCGAGGTTTTTTTTTTAAGACTCACAGCAGAAATCCATATTTTTCTTTGGGCTTATTTCGAGTCTCCCTAACAAAATAATTGAGAGCCAAGCACCAAATATTACAATATTCACTGTCAGCATCTTCTTGCAGTTTTCCTAATAGGACATAGTTCATGGCATGTTTTGGGGCTAATAAGTTAAGAATTATGCATTATCCAATACATTGTAAAATCTTCCTGATAAGGTATTAGTCAAGGAGCTTTGAAGTTTATAATCTGATCAATCTTTTACTGAAATGGAAATATGCTTGGCAAAACATAACATCTGCAAAATAGTTGTATAGAGCTAAACAATCACTAAACATTGGGAAATAGTTATTTACATTTGTGTTAAGCCTACAATATGAGGCATATCTCCTACAGTCACCTTAAGTGAGAAATGACATTCAGCTGAAAAAAAACTGTGATTTAAGAAAGTCTCTAAAAATATATCACTAGATAAAACGTTCCCTCTCTAGTTAAGGACATGTTCATATGAAATTAAGTGGAATGTCTTTCTTACCAGAGAATAAAGAGTTCCTCCGTACGAAATTGCTGTGTTAGTTGAGGGGAGTATGAAATTAAGCATGGGCTGAAAATTCGTTCCGCTTGCCGAATTTGCAGATTTTCCGCGATTTTGTGATCCGCGAATCTCGCGAAATCGTGATATAATCCACGAATCAGCGGGACGAATTTTCAGCCAAGCACTTACAGGGTTACAGCAGCAGGTGCAAAAGTTGAAGCTAATTTTTTGTAACCTTTTACAAAAGGGTTAGAAAGAAATTAACTTCAACTTGGGCACCTGCTTCAGTAAGCCTGTAAGTGCTTCCTGGCGCCTCGTTGCCTATTTGCAACTATTCTCTGACCCTGCTCTGACCCTTGAAGCAGGGTCAGAGAATAGTTACAAGTAGGCAATGAGGCGCCTGTCACGAAAATTAAACCTCAACAGGAAGCACTGACAGATATAAAAACAAGCATTTGCAATGCAATAGATCTCGCATTAGGAAAGTTTGAGCTATTGGTCTTGTAAATGACAATTTTTTTTATTTATGTGTTGGTTTTGAAAATAGCTAAATTAATTGCTTTGTCATTTACAATGCCAATAGTTATAACTTTCGCAAATGTGACACCTATTACATTTGTAATGCAACATGTTTTGTATTTACGTGACTTAGATGTATTGATATTACAAATTACAATGGCTTTTAATGTTTTAAAATAATTAATACTTAAATAAAAGTGATTTTAATTTATAATGGCAATAGCCTAAACTTTTGTAAATAACTTTTGTGAAGATTATGTTCAGTGTATTTTATTGTGACGAAAATCCAAGAACAGTAGTGAAATATTAACATCTTTTTAAGACATTTGTAATAAAGCTTGAAACATTGAGAGAACATATTTGAACCAGTTGTTGTTGAATGGTTGCGCTGATTGATGCTGGGGTGGTGCCGAGTGGTGCTATGGTGGTGCTGAGTGGTGCTGCGGTGATGCTGAGTGGTGCTGTGGTGGTGCTGAGTGATCCTAAGATGGTGCTGAGTGATGATGGGGTGGTGCTGAGTGGTGCTGTGGTGGTGCTGAGTGATGCTGTGGTGGTGCTGAGTGATGCTTTGGTGGTGCTGAGTGGTGCTGTGGTGGTGCTGAGTGATAATGTGGTGGTGCTGAGTGATGCTGTGGTGGTGCTGAGTGATGTTGTGGTGGAGCTGAGTGGTGCTGTGGTGGTGCTGAGTGGTGGTGCTGAGTGATGCCGTGGTGGTGCTGAGTGATGCTGTGGTGGTGCTGAGTGGTGTTGTGGTGGTGCTGAGTGATAATGTGGTGGCGCTGAGTGATGCTGTGGTGGCGCTGAGTGATGCTGTGGTGGCGCTGAGTGGTGCTGTGGTGGTGCTGAGTGGTGCTGTGGTGGTGCTGAGTGATGCTGTGGTGGTGCTGAGTGATGCTGTGGTGGTGCTGAGTGGTGCTGTGGGGGTGCTGTGTGATAATGTGGTGGTGTTGAGTGATGCTGTAGTGGTGCTGAGTGATGCTGTGGTGGCACTGAGTGGTGCTGTGGTAGTGCTGAGTGGTGCTGTGGTGGTGCTGAGTGGTGCTGTGGTGGTGCTGAGTGATGCTGTGGTGGTGCTGAGTGGTGCTGTGGTGGTGCTGAGTGATAATGTGGTGGTGCTGAGTGATAATGTGGTGGTGCTGAGTGATGCTGGGGTAGCGCTTAGTGATGATGTGGTGATGCAGAGGGCAGAAAGGCACAAAAAGCAGTCTAACAAAGGGCAGAAGGGCAGAAAAACAAGGGAAAAAAGAGCCTAACAGAGGGCAGAAGGAATAAAAAAAGAGTCTAACAGGGGGCAGAAAGGCACAAAAACGAGTCTAACAGAGGGCAGAAGGGCAGAAAAACAAGGGAAAAATGAGTCTAACAGAGGGCAGACGGGCACAAAAAACGAGTCTAACGGGGGCAGAAGGGCAGAAAAACAAGGGAAAAACGAGTCTAACAGAGGGCAGAAGGGCAGAAAAACAAGGGAAAAACGAGTCTAACAGAGGGCAGAAGGGCACAAAAAACGAGTCTAACAGGGGGCAGAATGAATCCCACCATGCATGTTTGTCCACGAATATGCCACTGTTTTGTGCAATACCACTAGTCAACTGGAGTACTTTCTACTGTCTAATCAGTAAGTGCACCCTCGTTGGCTAAATGTATAGGGGCAGATTTACAATAACTGGCGCATCCCCAGGGATGCGCCAGTTATTTTGTGCTGCAGCTCCGCCACCCATGGTGCGCCGCATTTACAATGCGGCGCACCATGTGGCAAAAACATCACAGATGCGTCACGCTGGAGCTGCGTCGCAAGCACGACGCATCTCCAGCAATGCTCTGGGGGACCCTATCTCCCCAATGCTGTGTCAAGCCTTGCGCCTGCTTCAAGCAGGCTCAGGGATTTGACGCAGCATTGGCCTAAAAGTGACTGAGTGAAATCTTGTAGATTTCACTCAGCCACTTTTAGGAGGCGTTCCTGTGCAGGAATGCCCTCCCCTGCGCCGGAACGCCTCCTGGTGGCGCAGGGCTTTACAACGTGACGCATCTCTCAGATGCGTCACGTTGTTAATACCCAACACCATGGCACATCTTTTGTGCTGCCGCTGCGTCACAAAAGTGACTCAACTGTGGCGCAAAAGAGGCGCAAGCGGCTTGCAAATCTGCCCCATAGTGCTTTTACTACACTGTAGCTGCGTACAGGGCCAGAAGATGTGTCTCCAGTGACCATGTGTACCTGTGCCTGTGTTACAGGCACACATGGTCACTGGAGACACATCTTCTGGCCCTTTACGCAGCTGCAGTGTAGTAAAAGCACTATACATTTACCCAATGAGGGAGCACTTACTGGATTAGGCAGTAGAAAGTACTCCAGGGCGAATCGCAAAAGAATCCGTGATTTCGCAGAAAAATTCTCGAATTTACGGATTTCTTTGCGACTTCACGGGGAAATCTGTGAATTCGCTGAACGCGAATTCACAAATTTTGCCCATGCTTATATGAATTCACCTCAAATTATAATCACAATCCTAGTCATGGTAAACCATGAAAGTCACTAAATAAACCTGTGCCTAACTCTCTGGTAGCTTGGCACAAATCAGCCAGGCTTAACTTAGAGACAATGTGTGAAGTATCTATGCAACACTCAAACAGTAATAAAGTGAAAACTAAATACAAGAAAAATCCCAAACTCTTTCAGAAAAATAAATAAAATGACACCAACATGACATGACAAAACATGAACAAGAAAAAAGTCTGAAGTTTGGGCCCAGGAAGGTCTAAATGTTGACACATTGCTTCTTGGCAGTGGTCCTGGTGAAGCCCTCTACTTTGAAACTTAGAAACTTTTCTGGAAGAAAGTTCTCCTCAGTGGAGCAAACCAGCATGTTGAGTCTGAACGCCAATTGGATGTCAATGGCTTCAACTCAAAGCAGTGTGAGTCTCCCACCAGTTCTGTGCAGGAAACATTTTCAAAACAATTGTAAGTCCCAGCTTTTACAGTTTCATCAAGACGGGTACACTCTAACACCAGCCAAGGGTCCAGGACCTGGAAGGCACCACTTGGGGTTTAGGAGTCATTCCAATAGAGGGCAGCAGTAGGTCCTGGGGAGGGCCAGTTGGAAATGGTCAGCTGAACAGTTGCAGAGAGAATGGCCTCTGGAAGCTTAGTGTGGAGTCACTTATGGGGACTTGGTTTCAAGACAAGCAGGACCAGGCTAACTTCAGGTTCTTCAGACAGCTGGGAATTCATTCTTCTGATTCTCCACAGGTCCAGGAGTGTTCTGAGGAGAACTCTAGGTTCCATCTTTATGCCCAGTGCTAGCATGTGGATGAAGGGGAACCCTTTGTCCACCACCTAAACCCATTCTGTTGAGTTCCTCTACCACCTGCCTCACTAGACAGACAAAGGCGAGGTAGGCTTAGGTGTAAGTCTTGTCTGACACGTGACACAGTAGTCCTATTTTGAAGTTCAGGAAAGGCTTTGCACAGTCCCCTAGGCAATTTGTCAATGAAGGAGGAGTCCCTTAACTCATACCCAGAGCTTTTCGTCCATTGCCTGGGAGCAATACACATCTCACCATAGGAGGAAATAATTTTAATTTTGGACAGAGAAAAGACAACTTTCTAAAAGCGTCCTTTCCGAATCAGTTAAAATTTGACTTGCCCAATAAATTGGATTTTAAAGCACTATTAAATTGATCCTTTGAAACATTTTTCTAGTTGCTCCTAGACCAAGCTAATCAGGTGTATCCTACTTTCAACATGTTTGAAATGGTGGGCACAAGCACCCACATTACAACTCGTTAGCAGTCCTAGAGTCAACAAAAAGCGTTCCTACAGCTAGACTGGCTGATGAGGGGTGACACCTCAAAACCGGTCCCAGGATGCTTGTTTCTTGTCCAGGGAGGAACTGGCTTTTTAGTTAGGGCTGGATTGTTCCAATGTGGAGCAGGGTCAAGCCTGATTTGCATATGGCTGGGTCCAAACTGGGGTGAGCAAAATAATTATGTACTACACCCAGATCTGTGACTAGGGGTGATTGTTTGAAAAGTTTTAACACACCGTCCATCATTTTATTTTGTGATATTGCTGGAGTAAAAGTCTGACCATTTTCAGGATGGAAGAAAGTCGGCTAAACATTTGAAAATCTCCACAAATGTTTGTGTTTGTGGAAATTCCCAAACTTCCAAGGCAAAAGATACTTTGGAACCCCTAGTTTGAGTGAGATTTATTACGCCAGATTTCGCATGGTGGAGAAATCCACAATATTAAATCCATTTACACATGCCGGGAATCCATTTGTAAGTTCCAGGCAACCATGAAAATGTATTTTTTTATTGAAACACTAAGTTTACACAACTGAATCTATCTTTACTATTTTGAATATGACGGTATACATATAGCTTGGAAATATGCTTGAATTGACTAATGCTTGTATTTTATTTTTACCCTTCTATATGTAAGATGGAGAAATACCAGGTTTTACAGATTTTTCCTGTTGTTTTGAAAGCTTTTACTTAAAAATACCAGCCATGTTTATACAATACTAGATAGGTGCCAACTTTAGGAACATATTGCAACTTGGAGGGGATAGGTGCATGTATATGAAACAGTGAAAGAAGGTAAGAGGCTAAGTGAGAGATGATAGGAGTGTACACAATGAATGGGAGGGGTAAAAGGAAAGCGGCAGAACCAACAAAAGGTTGAGGGACGAAAATCAGAACCAGTGAAAAAAAGGCAAGAGGCAGGGAGAGAGACTTGAGGCTACACGTAGAAGAGGATCTGTAAGAAATTGGGAGCATCAGTTTAATTGCGGGGGTACATACTCACCTCAAGTCATAATCACAATTCTTTTTGGGGTGAATCACTAAAGTCACTAAATAAACCTGAGTTTAACCCCTGGTAGCTATGGCACATGGAAGACAGGCATAACTTAAAGGTAATCTGTAAAGTATGTATGGAATACCAAAATTGTAAAAAAGCCAAAACACAAACAAGAAAACTCCTAAATGGATTTAGGTAAAATAGTGTAAATATTAATAAACAAAATTACACCAAAATTACAAAAATCCAATGATGGAAACTGGAGATATGTATTTATGAAGCTTAAAGTTCAAAATAGCACCAAAAAGCATTAAGCTTCATCCACGGTTAATACAATATATGGAAGAAACCTGCACAGTGGCTACATTGTTAAAGGCTGTAATAGTTTTGTATTCTAATCACGTGTAATTTAAATGTTCTAGCTATCTTTGGCACTATGTTTGTCTACCGTATGTTTTAATGTTTTTTTCTCAAGAGTTATTATTGTATTGTTTAAGAGACTTAAGGGATGATAAATATTTTGGCAGTTGGAGATATTGCACTCAGTGCAACAGAGTAATTTACTCTATCACCTTGACCGCACCGCTGCCTACTAAATTGTGAAAGGACTGCCAAGCTGGTAGTCATTTCTTCTTGCCAAGAACCACCATCACCGCGGTACCTGCCAATGCTTTTCGAAATTTGGTGCAGGGATACATCAGCATGGCAGAGCCCTGCACCAAACTGTTTTATTTTTTATTTTCAAAAAGAAAATCACCAAAGTGCGAATCTTTAAGTGAAATGTCTGGCATTTTTACTAAAACTTCATGCAAACACGGAAGCAGGCAAAACTACCTTCTCAACATGCAAGATAATTTTGGAAGTATCAGATGTAAATATCATCAGCATACAGTGCTATTTTCCTATAACATTCCTGACATGGAAAGGGAATGATGTTCATATCGGTTCTAATTTACTGATACAGGGGTTCTGCTGTTAAACAATACCAGAGACAGGAGGAATCTGAACCTCTTTCCATAATAAATGTATCAGATAAATTCACTTTGACTAACACCCTGGCATTAGGGGATTTATATGGAACGTGGATTGCCATATAAACTCTGTACCTATCCCAATATAAGGTAGGACCTCCCATATATACATCCAGTTGGCTCTGTCAAAGGCCTTGGCAACATCTATAGTTATTATTGCAAGCAACCTTTGTAGGTTTCCACCACGTCAGCTGAAACAATTAGGAGGTAAAAAAGGTCTTGCAATTGTCTTCATGGAATGAAACATTTCTATCTTAATGTATATAGTTGATTATCAAAGAAACTAATCTTTAGTTATTATTCTAGAAAATACATTATAGGTCCATTTTAAAAGTAAAATAGACCTGTGAATTAATGTTATGTTTGTCTCATCCCAAGATTCTGACATCTGTGTGTCGCTTAGCAAAATGGATTGAATAGGTCTTCCCTGATTGAACTTATTATCTATGTGATGACTTTATAGATCTCTCAATGGATTCATCTGGGTCTGTTCTTTCTCTTTTGCATTGCTTCATTTCTTCCTTGTATTTATCTTCCTCTAAGATGTCTTGTGTCTGGATTCTTTGATGATCTTT
Source organism: Lissotriton vulgaris (assembly GCF_964263255.1). Taxonomy (NCBI): domain Eukaryota; kingdom Metazoa; phylum Chordata; class Amphibia; order Caudata; family Salamandridae; genus Lissotriton; species Lissotriton vulgaris. The sequence continues at coordinate 805,708,677 of NC_141694.1, forward strand.
ATCTAATAAATAAACATAACACGTGAATTTGTAAAGCACACATTCTTGGAGCTGAAATACAGATATTTATATGTGTAGTTGTCTATCTTGCAACCATGTTTCTATTATAAACTGTTCAGGATTTATATTCTCCTGGCATAAATCTTGAAAAGTATGTTCAATAGCACCATTGCTATGTGTCCCTCCCGGTGTCTGGCTCTTGCACCTAATCACATGGTTCTTGCTCATATCAGTTTTAATTTTCCTTGCTAGTAAAGTTCTCTATGTTTCCCCATGAGCTGGGTTCTTTCTGATTCTTTTGTTAGGAGCATGATCTTGATGCTGCAGTTTGTTTTCTGACTCATCAATTTACCTTCCAGACGATATTCCTCTCCCTGCTTCTTTTTTTAACTGTATTCAAGACAATTTAGTAATAATTCTTGTAATATTTCATCCCAAACTGTATTTAAAGTGCTAGAATGAAAATGTTGATCAATCAATTCACTTGATTTATATTTTAATTCTTTTTTCTACTAAAAGTTCACGGTCCATGTTCTATTAAGGGTGAATATTCTGACATGGAAGCAGATGATTTGAGTTAATATCTGGACTAATATGCCTAATTTTCTGTATTTTTTCCTTCAGGAATATAGCCAAGAGAAAATAATATAACCTGGAGAAGTGACCATATATTGTTGCTGTGGAACGCTTAGCCTCTATACTTCCCTGCCTGTGTTCTCCAAATATCACATAAATCTAGGTATTGCATTATGTAATTTATACATTTTGACACTTTAGGAGACTTCTTGTTAGATCACCTCATCAATCTATCTAATACATTGCCCAGCAATGTGCTATGGTTTCCCTATTTTATTAGGAGAGATGAATCTAGTAAGTTTGAAAAAAGGCATTTCAGGGGCTTGGTGTCACCAGTGTCTGGCCTGTAATAATAAACACAGTAAAGATTGTATGAGTGGTTTTGATCACCCATCTAAATGAGTAGCATTTCCAGGCGACCCTGCTCACATAATTAAAGTCATTTCAGGAATACCCTTACCACAAGAGCACATTTAGCTAGCCTGAAAGGCTGCTCGCACTCACTATTAGTGTTCTGCTGAATTTAGCATGGTTACTTAGCGCAAAATGAATCATCACGTCTATTTTAGATGCCAAGGTGCATTTGCTCTACGAAAATAGCGCTAAATGCTGGTACTAAGTTTGGGGAGAATTGTACCCAAGAGAACATTTAGCGAGCATGAGATGCTGTTCGCTGTTCATGGTCTGTTGCATTTAGTGCTATTTCTTAGGGCAAATGCATCCTCGCATCCATTTTGTCCCATCCCCTTTAGCCAGGTATAAAAGTGAAATTTGCATAGGTAAATATTTAATGGGGCTGATATTAATAGGACAAAGTGCAGGTATGGCCTCATTACGAGTGTCATGTGTTTCCTATTCTGTTAGTAACTGTCGCAGTGTCAGGAATTTCAAGTTGTACATGAATACCACACTCACATATGTGTAGGTGTGTAAATGTATCCAGAATTATAAGAAAGCAATCAGGAGGAGAAGCTGCACAGCAAATGTGACGACGAACAGTTATTTTGTATGCCACAATCCTTTTTATAACAAAATTATTTAAGGGGAATTGATACTTATTGCACTGATTTTAAGGGGGCCAACTGCTGGGGAATTAGATTTTTAATATTTGTAAATCTCTTAAAGTGAATTTAGATGACTGCACTTGCACTTTACCCCTAATATAGAGTCACCTAAAATAGGTTGGTTTCTCGTGGTTGGGGCAAGACTTGCTGCAAAAATGGCAGGGCAGTGGGCGCAGAATGGAGGAGAGGCTGGTCTGTGAGGTTAACGCTGAACAGTTAGAATTTATGCTACAGTCCTTTTGCAAAATGACATGATATACCTGGGAAAGAAAGTATCAGTCCACTATATGATGAATAGTTGGGAGAATGATATGTGGTACCCCTATCTGGACACACTACCAAATGCCGGATTAAGAGCAGAAGTACTCAGGTGAAGAATAGGGGTCAACCATTGGGTATCTCATGGAAACAGAAAAGCAGAAATGGTACAACCCGATGGTAAATGTTGCTGTGGACTATGTTCCAAATGTGAGAATTTACATATTTTATTAGACTGTCAAAAATTTGTGTCACAGCGGAAATTGTTTTTACGACCTATGTTTTTTAAATATGGTACCACAGAGCGGATGTTAGCAATTAATCTACTCACTGACATGCCAAATCTTGATGTAGCAATCGCCATGGCAAAATATATGAAGGCGATAAAAAGGACAGTGTTGGAACCAAATAAGATTGGATAGAAAACGGCATGGAAAATGCTTAAAGTACATTATGGTTGGGCTGTAATACTAGCTTATGGTGTTGTTTACTGTAACTCTAGGAGTATTGGTATAGGAATTTTTAAGTTGCGGGAGGGAGGTAGATTCTCCCCCTTTTTTTTGAAGGTATTGTGTTTTTAAAAGTACTTTTTGAAATTGTTGTATACATTTTTAATTATTTATCCTAATATGCATCATGTTGTTTAGAGACCAATGGTCTAATAAACGTACTAATAAACTAAACTACAGTCCTTTTTATAATGCCATTGTTTAAGGAGAACTGATACTTATTGCAATGATATTGAAGGGGCCAATTGCTTGGAAATCAGATTTTGAATGTTTTTAATTTTCTTAATGTGAATTTGGATTCCAGCACTTGCACTTTACCCCTACTATAGAGTCACCTACAACAGGTTGGTGCTTTAGTGCTTGGGGCTAGCCTGGCCAGAAAAATGGCAGGACAGAAGGTGCATCATTGGCACGCAGCAGGTGCAGCAAAGGTACACCAAAGGCAAGCCCGTCTGTGCCCATTCGTGCCCGACTGGGACCACGAGCCAGGGATCCTGCATCTTCACATTCCCTTATAGAAGCTTATTCCAGGGAATCCCTTCTCAACATAAGAGTGGCGTTCCCTCATAATTGCAGCCATTCAATGTACCTTTAAATGGGGGATAATAAATGTAAGTACTGCTTTTACAGCTTCTTCCTAGACTCTCCTCCCTGTAACTCCCCAGCACTGACAGGGAACATGTTTTTGCTAAACTGTAGGTCCCTTTCATGCCATAAAATGGATCTATTCTATTTTTTTGAATGATATAAAACCTGATGTTCTGTTCCTTACTGAGACTTGGCCCCATGAGGAATCAGGCTCTATCATAGTTTATACACTTCCCACAGATTGTTCATAGTACGTAGGGACAGAGCAGGCAAAAAAGTAGGGCTGACTATTATTTTGAAGTCTTCCATCAAATGCTGAAACAACCTCCTCACATTTCCACAATGCGAAAGTTTGGTGTTTGACATCTCACTGTCCCATACAGCTACATTCTCAGGAGCCTTAACATACTGCCCCCCCAGGACCTTCAAGCCTATTCACTAAGGGGCAGATTTACAATTACTGGCGCATCCCTGCAAATTAGCAGGGATGTGCCAGTAATTGTGTGCCGCAGCTCCGCCACCCATGATGTGCTGCATTTACAATGTGACGCACCATGGGGCCAAAACTGCAGAGATGTGCCACGCATCTGTGCTGTAAAAGCGGCGCATTGCTGGAGTTGCATCGCAAACACGACGCAGCTCCAGCAATGCTCTGGGGGGGCCTATTCTTTCAATTCTGCCTCAAGCCTTACGCCTTCTTCAAGCAGGCGCAGGGTTTTGACGCAGCATTGGCCTAAAAGTGACTGAGTGAAATCTTGTAGATTTCACTCAGCCTCTTTTAGAAGGCGTTCCTGCGCAGGAACGCCCCCCCCCTGCGCAGGAACGCCTCCTTATGGCGCAGGGCTTTACAACGTGACACAACTCCCAGACGCGTCACGTTGTTAATACCCCGCACCATGGCGCATCTTTTGCGCCCCCGCTGCATCACAAAAGTGATGCAACGGCGGCGCAAAAGAGGCGCAAGGGGCTTGTAAATCTGCCCCAGAGACTTTTCTACAATGTTTAGCAAGCTTGACCACAAAACATAGCAATTTCACAGTATTGGGAATCTGAACCTACGCTTTGATGAGGACGCAGTTATGCAAGCAACCAGTCTAGCATTTGATCTGGCTGCCATCAAACTGACATAGCATTGTTTAGGTGGTGTGGGTTAAAAGAGTTTAATAATCTTCCCCCTTTAGAGGGTGTAGGAGATATAAAGTCTTAGACAAGGACTTTAAAAAAATGAGCATTCGATTTGGAAAGAAGATTAATACAGTGAAGGAGAGATTAAAATTATATTTGCGTGGTCAAATGGAGGAGGAGTCAATTTAGGATTATGTAGCTGTGTTCCGGATAATTTGTGAACAGGTGTTGAGAGACCAAACAATGAAGAAGACTAAAAGAAAAATAAATCAGGATATGCTATGTCTTGGTACAAAATCCTCTTTAAATATAGTCATTAGTATCGAGAAGGGCAATGAACAGTTCGAGAAGTTTGTAAAAGAGATTAAAAGCCAGAGTGTCAAAGTCCAGGATACCAATGCTGAAGTGAAAAATCAAACGGGTCCTAAATGATGTTCCATGACTTCTGTTAAGATACTAATTCCAAAAATGTTGACTAAAGATTTTGAGAAAAAAGTGCTATTACTTGCTTTAGGTGTGGAAGTTCATACCATGGGGGGAACGTCAAGGGATATCCATCATGAAATAAAGTATGTGTCTAATGCAAGAAAAAGGGGCATTTTCGTAAGGTGTGCAGATCTTCTGAAAGAGTTAATTATATTACATATGATGGGGAGGGTGAAGCTGCGACTGTTTTCAATTCCATTTTCTGTGTAGGTGACACTAAGCGTAAGGGGTCCCCTAGATGTATGGTAGTAATTGATGGGAAGTCGATAGTGATGATGGTTGACTCGTGTGCTTTGTACAGCATTATTGACAAGACCTTGTTCAATGACAAAATGGGGTGAAAAGAAATTGTTCAAACCTGACATTCAGCCAGGGAGTTACTCGGGTCCCAACATTGATTTGCATGGTTATTTCTGGGCTGATCTGGGATTTGAGGGGAGAACAACAAGGGGTAAAGTGTACGTTGCAAAAAAAGGTGAAGCTATACTTGGATGGCCCCATGAACAGGAGATGGGAATAATATTATATCTGAATGCATGTCTACTGGTGTATGTAATTTCAGCTGATAGAGATGAATATATCACTGAAATAGGAACTTAATTCCCAGGTCTGTTTTAAGGTAGTTTTGGGAAGTATGCTGGTTTCAAACATAAGCTCATACTTAAATGAGGATGAAATACCTGTGAGGCACAAAGTGAGGAATGTGCTGTTGACCTACAGAGACAAACTTAAGGTAATATTGAGCTATTCGGTGGAAAAGGAAATGATACAACTCATAGAGTCTTCTCCTTGGGTTTCTCCTATTGGATGCTCTTTTACGGAGTCTGGTGATCTTCGTTTGTGCATGGATTTACGCAGTTTAACCAAGGAGATTTGGGTTGACAAACACCCTCTCTACCTACATGAGCTAATATCTACAATGGGTGTGCTTCTGTTTTTCCAATGGTAGATTTGGCATGTGCCTACCACCTGGTGGATTCACATGAGGATTTCAGTCACACACGAGGCGATGTTTAAATATCTATGTATGCCTTTCGGGTTGGCAAGTGCAACTTCTGTGTTTTAGTGTCTTATGAAACATGTTTTGGAAGGGAGTAGGGGGCTATTGCTTTCCAAAATTTTGATCTTTGGGAAAACACATGAAAAACATGATAAGAATTTACCGGATGGGTTAAAAGATCGCAGGATAAAGTCCTTACTTTGACACTCTCTAAGTATAAATTCAGACAGGGAAAAGTGAAATATTTGGGGCATGAAATTTCAAAGGAAAGTATTAGACCTAAACACAATCACATGGAAATAATATTTAATGCTCCTGTGCCTATTTTATTTTTGGGGTTGATGGAATACTATGGGAAATTTGTATAGGATTATTGTACTAAAGTGCATCCTTTGTGGCAGCTGGTAAAGAAAAATGATAATATGTTTGGGACGAAAGACATCAGAAGGCTTTTGAATTGCTAAAAGAAGAGATTGTTGGTGCACCATTTTTTAAATCATATGTGGTTGGAAGGGAATGCATAGTCTCAGTGGATGGTTGTAATTAGGCATGGGCGGAAAATCCGTTCCGCTCGCGGATTTTGCGGATTTTCGGGAAATCCGCAATCCGCGAGATTTGCGAATCTCCCGCAAAATCCGCAAATCCGCGAGCAGCGGATTTTGCTCGCACTGCTCGCACTGTTCGCGTGAGTTCGCGCCCCGCGAATAAGTGCAAAATTGCAGAAATACGATTTTAGCAAAACTGAAAGTAACTACTTACCAGGTTCAAAAGTTCAGGCTCATCATTAGTAGCCATTTCCTGTAGTGCTTCCTGAGGGGCCCCTCCAGAGTTCAGTTGCCAGTTGAAACTATTATGTGACCCTGCTCTGAACCTCAGAATAGTTACACATATGCCACAAAGGTCCTGAATTACAGCTAAGGGAGACAAGCAGGAGCCAGGCTGGAAGTTAAAATCCATTAATCAGCCCCTAATTCATTATTGTCAGTTGGGGCAGGGCAGGTGTTGTAACTAATTTTGCAACAATGAAAGCACTTAGCAAGTGCAAAAGATCACTAATCAGGGCGCACTAAGGAAGCAGGTGCCAGCTAAAAAAATATTCTGTGACACATTAATCAGCCCCAAATTAATTCAGGTCACTTGAGGCAGGGAAGGTGTGCTTTGCTTTGCCGAAAATAATGTACACTGGACAACCAGAGGGTGTGGTGATGAAACAGAGTGTGGCATGGGTGGGCCAGAGGGTGGCATGAGTAGTCAGAGAGTGGCAGTGGTGACAGAGAGTGGCAGTGATGAAGAAGAGTGTCCCAAACAGGCTGGACACGTAGAAACAACAAGTTCGCGAAACTTGCGACCCGACAGGTAAGTTCGCAATTTGCGAAAGTGTACAAAACCCTCGCGAACTGGCAGAAACACGGGCGAACACAAAAAAAAAAAAATCCGCAAATTCGCTGGAATTCGCGGATTTTGCGGATTGCGAATCCGCAAATCCGCAAAATTCGCGAACGCGAGATCCGCAAAATTCGCTCATGCTTAGTTGTAATGTTGGATTAAGGGGTGTACTCATTCAGAAAAACAGGCAGGGTGAATGGGTAGCTTCATATGCCTTCAGAAGGTGCAACTATTCTACCACTGAGAAAGAGTTGTTAGCTTGTGCATGGGCAGTGCAACACTTTTGCCAGTTCTTGTGGGGGATGAAGTTTGTTCTTAGAACTGAACATAAGCTGTTGCTCAATATGTTGGCTGTGGGTGGCAGAAGAACATTAATAGCTCGGTTAGCGTGATTGGCTACTAAGCTGCAGGAATATCAATGTGTGGTTGAATATGTCCCTGGACGTGCTAAAGTACATGCAGATTGTATGCCACTATTACCGATTATGGGTGGAGTTACAGTGATGGAAGATGTGGAGTGTGATGTGGCGTATACCCTGGATGATGTTAAGGATTGGTGTGCAAATGAGAATGCAATGGGTACCATATCTAAGGGTAGTTGGAAAAAAGCTATGTAGTGTGACTGTATTTTGCAGGATTTTCAGACTTATTTCAGTAAAGATGATCCAGAGGAGAAAAAATTGAGTGGTGCAGTGGCATCATTTTTCAAAGTCAGGGAGAAATTAATGATTTCTGATGGTATAATTATTAGAAGTGGTGAAAGTATCCCACCACAGAAATTGAGAGAACTCGTTTTCAAGTTGGCTCATGAAGGACATATGGGAATGCCTACCACAAGGAGGAGAATACTTGAATTCTGCTGGTGACCTGGAGTCAATGGCATGCTTGATAATTGGGTGCAACAGTGCATACCTTGTGCAAAAAGGGACAAGTCAGCTAAACCATTGGCTGTTGATGCGAGTCCCATTGAATATGCTCAAGGGCCTTAGCGGCGATTAGGGATGACTAGTTTGGGCCATTTGGGATGTTACATGGTAAGCACACGTATGCCAGTATGACAATGTATTATTTCACCAAATGGCTGAAGTTTAAAGTGGTGGAAAAGGTTACTTCCATGGAGGTCATTGAATTTTTGAATTACATTTTTTGTCTAGAAGGGATACTTGAAAAAATTATATCTGACAATGGTCCACAATTTGTAAGCAAGGAAATGGACATTTTCTTAAGGAGGCATGGTGTTTTGCACAAAAGAGTATTCAACTCTCACTCTATTGATCAAGTTGAGCACTCTAATAGAGTAGGTAAAGAATCTATACAATTAGCCACAAAGAGTGATTTACCACAGAGGAAAGCTTTAATAGCCACCTTATTAACTTATAGAATGTCACCTTAATAGGCTATCGGGGTGTCCCCATTTGAGATGTTGTGAGTTGGAAGCCGGATTCTAAATTGAAGCCATGGTGGTTGAAGGTAACAAATGCATATGACACAGAGATGGATTTTGCTAGAGTCAGAGATCGTATGGAGGGTAAGTAGCTCTCAGAAGAACATGAGGGTAAGTAGCTCTAAGGCTTCCGCTGTCTTAGTTTAAAGTTGGTGATGTTGTACGAGTGAAGCAGGGTGGCGTGTTCAATAGGAGATTTACAAAATAGTCGGATTATTTGAAAGTGGTTGAGATTATCAGGAAGGCGGTGAGAGTTGAGGGAGGTAAAATTTGGAATTTCAGAAGAATTTCAATGTGTAATGGTGTCTCAGAAAAAGACGGTGTTTTGACAAATTTCAATCATAAAGCTAGAAGTTTGAATGGGACATATATTGATTATTAACTGTGTTGATATCTGCACTTGATTACCCATTTTACAGTTTCTCTGAACGTTTTTTTATGGAAGACTTTTTTTTACTGAACTTTTAGCATTACAATATATTTTATTGTGCTCTCTTTTTACAATGTATTGTAAATTTGTATTTATTTTGTCTTTTTATGCTAGTTAGTTGTAGCAAAATAAAGTACATTACTTGATTGATTGATTGATTGATGGATTGATTGACATATTTGGTGGATGGTGGTTCAGATCTTGGTGTGTATGATGGTTTGGATGATTTGAGTGAAGGCAGTGTGCCTGGATATGCTGGTGAGAAAGCTGTAGGCCCTAGTGTTATGAATGTTGGTTTAAGGGTACTAAGTGATGGTTAACGTGAAGAGGATGGGGGTGGAGCTTCTAGCTTGCATGGGTTGAATTTGAACCCTAGTAATGGGAAGTGTTTGGATGATTTGGCTAGTAAGGATGGACAACATGTGGTGGTGAGGAAAAGTACATGGGTAAAGAACATTCCCATGAAATTGAAACATTTTGTCTGGTTTCAATGGGGACACATGAATCTATGTCATGGTAGCCCCAAGTGGTCAAATACACTTTGAAACTTTTTCAGATAGCTGCAGCTCTGAGCAAAGAACAGAGATTCTCATATATCAAACCAGTAGCAGCGCCTTTACAGATTTATGAAACTAAAGCGGTGAGCGCTGCCCTTTATGAATCAGAGTTGTGGGGTTTCAACAGTATGGACAACCACTCCAGGTCTGAAACATTTTGTCTGGTTTCAATGGGGACACATGAATCTATGTCATGGAAGCCCCAAGTGGTCAGATACACTTTGAAACTTTTTCAGATAGCTGCAGCTCTGAGCAAAGAACAGAGATTCTCATATATCAAACCAGTGGCAGCGCCTTGATAGATTTATGAAACTAAAGCGGTGAGCGCTGCCCTTTATGGATCAGAGTTGTGGGGTTTCAACAGGATGGACAACCACTCCAGGTCTGAAAACAAATTCCTGAGGAGCTTAGTACAACTTCCCCAGAGTACCCCTCTTCACCCCCTAAGGCTAGGTCTGGGTAGGAAATCGATTGCGGCTAAAGGCTAAGCTCCACCCATTGCTATTATGGCAGAGAATATGGTCAACTCCCTGGCTAAGCTCATATGCCAAAGCCCCGGAAGAAGTTATTTCTTTAGTTAACCAGAACAAATTAGGGTGGCTAAAGAATTCAAAGCACTCACTAACAACTTAGGGATTGAGGATCTATTGGAGAACAAGGACCAGGCAGCATTCCACACCAAATAACAAATAAAACTGCGGTACTGGGGCTGCGTTTCCCTCTAAGCTGCTGTCAAACCTAACAAGGGTCGGTTAAGTGATTAAATTATAGATTTTAAATAGATTTCTCTTTTAGAACCCTTTGTAGATATTAATAAAACCCCTTCGGGCAGGTAACTGTATATGCAGTTTAGGTTTGGCATGCTTCCACTCAACGCTTACACAGACTCATGGCGCAACATTTGTGTAGTACCGTGGTCCTGCCCCCTCTCCACAGCATTACTTGAATCACCAGCACATGTCCTATTTGCCTGCCCTGCCTATTCTCACCCTAGAGCAAAATGGCTCACACTCCTATGTAAACAACTGGGGACTTGTGATCACACTGAAGCCTAGCGCATACCAAGATCTGATCTGAGGCATGTGATAGTTTGTCAGTTGCAAAGTTCCTGGGCCGCATGTGAAGCATAACAAGGAAATTGATGCAAAGAGGAGGAGGCTGATAATTAAGCACTTTGGGGTGCCCCATGTTGATGCATGGGGCACATGCATCAACATAAGGCATGGCCATTCCTTAACCCTTTCGATGCTGATGACGAGCTCAGCTCGTCATCACCCACGGGTGTCGTGTGCTGATGACGAGCTGAGCTCGTCATGGGAACAGCAAAATGGCAAAATCCAGCACAGGAGGGGGAAAACGCCTAGCAGCCAAGAGGTTAATAGCGAATTTTTAGAAATCGCTATTTAGGAATCGCAATTCCTTATGCATGTAGAAATCGCAAAAAAATTGCGACTCCTACATATTCCTTAATTGTGAATTGCAAATTTCAAATTGTGATTCGCAATTAAGGAATAGCTTCCTATTCATTCTATGGGCCTAAAGGCACATAAGAATGAATGGGAATTGCATGCGCAATTTGAGAGTAACAAATAGGTATTCGCAAATTGTGCATGTAATTTCAAGGGTGCAAGGGGGCCAAAAGGCCATCCTGATGCACCCCTGAAATTTTCATGTGAGCACGTGTGGTACTTTGAAAAAATGCACTTTTGTGCATTTTTCATAGTTTTTGCAAATTACCATCAACTTGAAGTTGGTGGGAATTTGCGATTCCAAATTGCTAAATCACAATTTGGAAGTGCAAGATGCATTGCATTTAGGGAATTGCAATTTACGACTCCCTAAATGCATTTGCGATTTAGGTGATCGCAAAATTTACGATTACCTAAATTGCAATTTAAAATTTGGGTTGATGCATCCCAAATTCAAAAATACGGGTAGCAAACGGGCCGATTTGCAGAATCAGCCTGTTTGCACCCGGCATTTTCAATGATGCATGTGCCCCTTTATTTCTTAAAAATCATTGTACGAAACTGTTGTAAAGTACTTATCGCCGGAAATGCACATGTTTGTATGGCTGGTTGTCCAAAGTATTAAGGTGTTAGAGTGGCTGTGAGGATAGATGACCCGTAATATTGTAGTCACCGTGACCCAAGGTGAACTCGACAGAGGGCCCTCAGTGGGTAAACATTGAATTAGTTTTAACCTTGGGCTGATGTTCCGGCACTGTTTTTAACATTTTTATCTTTTCTATTTCTAACTCTTGGATGTAACCAATTGAAAAATATATTTGATGAACTTGTTATGCATTTTATGCTTTTCTCAAATCTTGCAACCTGTAATGTATGAGCAAATATGTATATTGTATTTTTATGGTCATATGTGTTGTGAACTCAATTTGTAATAGTTTTTATTAGGAATATTAGGTGCAAGTGTCAACTCCTCATACCAATTTAGCTCAGGAACACCAATTAGCCTGGGGCTGGGCAATAAGGATATCCTGGGCACCCCTTGTGAGTGACTGTCTAGAGTGAATTCACAAAGCCCAACTGTTGTCCAACCCAGACATGTATTCTAGGGACAGGCAGAGGCACGGAATGTTTAATGTAAGAAAATGTCAACTTTCTAAAAGTTGCATTTTCAGACCTACAATTTAAAAACCAACTTCACTAAAAGATGTGAACAAAGGACAGGGTTTTGGACGTGTGTAGTAGGAATTTGGCTATTGTTTTCGTGGGACCGTGCCAACAGGAGGGGGTAGACCTTGAACCCCCTGAGTTTCAAACCAAAGGTCTCACAAAATTTCTAAAGGCCTGTGCACACGTCTACATATAGCCATCGAGTATTTACTCTGTGTCAAAAGAAACTGAGACATGTAATAGATCTGCCTGGGTGATTGGTTATATATGACATAACATAGCAAGCAACAGCAATCAAATTATTATTATTATTATTATTAACTGAGCTTATAAAGCGCCTGGTTACACTAGTCAGTGTGTCCCCGCGCTAATAGTGGCCTAAAAGATCCCTAACACAGCCAGAAAAGCAACATACTAACACAGAGTAAATACTCAATAGCTATATGTAGAAGTGTGCACAGGCCTTTATTAATTTCACTAAAAGATGTGTTTTTAAATTGTGAGTCCAGAGACACAAAGCTTCAATTTTCTATCAGCTCCCAATTGGAAGATACACTTGTAAAGTGTTACAAGGCAGCTCCAGTGCTAAACTATGGGAGAGATAGGCCTTGCTGTAGTGAAAAAAGAATGTAGCAGTTTTTCCACTACCAGGACATGCATAACTTTAAAACCAAGACCTAACTTTTAAATACACTGCACCCTGTCTATGGGGCTTCCTAGGGCCTGCTATGTAGAGACCTAGTAGAGACTAGGTCTGGAGACCGGGAGCTCACTCTTGGTGTCCCTAAGGTTTCAGGTTTGGTTAATACAATAGTAGAATTTATTCAATGTTTGCAAAAAGAAGATTCAATATACTTGATTTCCAAAGGAAAATTTATGTGGCTTATTTTGTAACCATTATTTCAAGGCATTGAAACAAACGTCTTTACATGCATGAAATCATAGAGAAATTATGTCAATTTTGAAATCAAATTGTTCACCATACAAGTAAATGCAATAAACAAAAAACAAAATCATAACATTTCCCAATGCATTTCGGGTCGGGTAGACCCTTCTTCAGGGGAATTTCATATGTGGAAAACGAGTCCGTATTTTATGAGTCAGTATCTCGCACCTCAGTCCGATCTTAGGCACTGCAATGTTAATAAAAACAACAACTGCAATTGTATTCCTGCAGAACACAAAATATACATCATAAAATAGAGTTAACACTAATTCCCATGAAAGGTGTGCAATATAAAAGCGTGCTGTTTAAAACCGTGAGTATCATACAATAACGTGCATGAAAACCGAGGGTAGGTTCGGAAAATTATCAACACCCTTTAAGGTCGGTGCACATTTAAGAAACATGTGTAGTGCACAATATAGCGTGCAGAGAGTAAAAAATGAAAATAGTTAAAGATGACATGTGGAAAAATAACAGCGCCAAGGTGAATTAAAATCATGAGTGAGTGTGATTCCATGCAAATTGAAACTCGGTGTTAAAGCTACGAGAAAATGTACCTGTCTGAGGCTACAGAACCTATGCATGGGTCTAACTGAAAAACTGAGAGTGGGATGAGACCTGTGAAAGTAATACGAGGCATGGTCAGCGTGAAGTTAGCTATTCAAGGTCCTATGTAAGTAAAAACGGAACTGTCTTACCAACGACGATGGTTCCCCGGAGCTAAGTTAAACCATGTGCTGAGGTCTAGGTCCTGCCATAGGGGCTACTTATGTGTAATTAAAGGGAAGATTTGGGCCTGGCAGGTAGGTGTACTTTCTACTTGCCATGTCGACATGGAATGTAAAACAAAGCACACAGGCTCTGCAGTGGCAGGCCTCCGTTTTCAGGGCTACTCATGTGGGTGGAATAATCAGTGCTGCAGACCCACCAGTAACATTTAATTTACAGGTCCTGGGCACACATGGTGCACTGTACTAAAGACCTACTGGTAAATCAAATGCCAGTCATGGAGAAACCAAACATACCATGCTTTAGAGGAGAGATCATATGCACTTTGGCAGCTTAGCAGTGTTAAAGAGCCCAGAGTCTCAAAGCCAACAGAAAGGTCAGAGCAATAGGAGGCAGAAGGCAAAAAGTCTGGGGATAACCCTGCCTGCAAAAGCCACTGGGTCCAAAAACATCCAATACCAATTCAACCCTTTAGCATCCCTTTGCATGTGATCCACCCCATACTGTGAAAAATATAGGTGTAAAAGCTGATTTAATTGCAGTACAGATATTATCACTTTTGAATGCACCGTAGTCGCATTAACAGCTCTGACTTTACTTTATCACATCAAAATAATGAAAACTCTTTATCAATTATTTGCCCCTAGCCGTGTAATATGAATTCAGCCTACAGTTTAAGTGCGTGTAGATGGTACAGTCCATCTTGATTTCCCATCTGCCTCAGCATAGCTGCCTTCATTTTCACATTTATCTGGTCTTCTGTAGACTCTGAAATTAAGTTCTGATGCATCAGTTTCAAGTCCTTTAATGATTGCTTCATGTTACAGAAAATTAATAATCATCTACAGCAATCTCTGTCATTTGGTGCTCTCAACCATGAACAGAACATTTTTGGTAAATTATGTTGAACAATTTAGATTGTTTTTTAGGTTGTTAACAAGGATGAAAAGGGAGATGTGATTGACACAATAAATACTTGTGCAGACTATGTATTTTTAAAGTTTTCCCAGTCATGAGTGACACCTTAGGCTTGGCTTTTTGGCGAACAACACTTTAAATGCAATGAATTTTGAGATGCTCTTAAATCGGAAAGTAAAAGTACAAGCCTAAGAATGCAAAGCACTGTTGGAAACAAAATAGGGCCGGTTGAAGGTGTCACATACTATTCAAGGTCATTTGACAGCTTTTGCAAAAGTCTTCAAACTAAGAGGCACACCCCTTTGAAGTCCGTTGCTGCATTCTCAGGGGGAGCCAATTCACCGGTAAGCACTTATAAATGAAAATGTCCTGGAAATGTGACTTTGTTTATTTTTCACGTTTTCAGGTTGCCTTCATTTGCATAACGCTTTTGACCAGCCTTTCACTCTCAAGAAGAAATACCTTAAGGTCCCCATTAAAAACTCAAGGATTGTTCCTTTTTAGAAAAAAGTACATACAGTAGGCAACTGTGATCCTAGGCACTGTAATAGAAGGGTCAAAGACGTTACTAAAAACAACAAAATATTCTATAAGTATTTTGTTAAATGTTCACCTTGAGGCAACTGCATATAAAACAATGCACACACCATAAATGAAAAATAAATGCACATTAAATAATTAGTGGGAAATGCACTTTTTTAGGTTATGAAATCTCCATGGATTGATGTGATCACTTCTGATTTCACTTTATGAGACTAGAGGGTCACAGAATTGAATCCTGGTTGCTGTGTTTGGAAAAGTAACTTGTGTATTTATAGTGCTATGAGGTTCGAGCTTGTAACATAAAACACTGTGGATTTGTAAGCCATTATTTTAAAATTGCATGACACACAGTATAAGATAGACTGCCACAAAATGATATGGGGCCTGATTATGATGCAGGTTCGGACTGCAACCGATAAGCCATTGGTTGCGGTCCGAACCGCATCTACTCCTGCGATCTGACCGATCCATTCCATTTTGGCATTTCTGACATGGAAAGACCGTTGGAAAGTGACACTGGGGGCCCCTAGCAGGGCCCTCTTCCCCTCTGGACCTCTGCATCTGGGCCTGGGCGGCACCTATGGTGCCCCGGGTGCCTGCCACATGGTGCAGGGATGTTCACAAACTCCAATTTCTCAGCAAGAGCTTGTGCTGCGGGTGGTTTCTGCCCATCGCACAAGCTCCCGTTGAGAAATGGGTGTTTCAGACCACACATAGGGGCTGATTATGGTGTTGGGGGAGTTGCCTCGGTCCAACATTGTCTTGGTCATGGGACAGACTGACACCCGGCCGGCGGTCCCAACCAGCCCATTAGGACATTTTACAATGGGAGCATACATTTTGTCCGTAAGCCGGCTGGAATGCATGCTTGCCACTGGGTGCAAGGATCAACAGGGGAGCACCATAGGTGGCCCCCAGCCAGAGGTCACACACTCAAGGGGGCCCCCAAATATGAGTTTTGACAGCCTTTCTGTGTCGGAAAGGCCGGTACAGAAAGGCTGCCGAAACCCTTGGGATTACAGGCCGCATTCCGGCTTGCAGACGGGCTCGGAAGCCAGCCGGATTGACAGGTCCGATTCCTTTCCGACCACCTCCATTGTAATGAGGCAGTCGTAATGGAATCCAACCGGCAAATTAAGATGGGGTCGGAATGGCACCTACCGAGGGTCGGAGCCTATTACGACCGCATCCTAATCGGCCCCAATGTGGAGTTGGATCATATTTAGGTTTGCGGACCCTCCCTATGGTCGGGCCGTTTCTCAACTGAAATGGTGTCAGTCGGAGGCAACTCCGACCAACATCGTAATTAGGGCCTGAGTGTTTCAGTTAAAAAAAGTGCTTTTTCAAAAATGCATACAAGTTATGAGTAGCCAGACAGCACCTGGTGCAACCCTTTTTATAAGTCTATTAAAAGGACATCTTTGTCACCATGAATCTTCAAGTGATTCAAAAATGTAAGGCCTATACTTGCCCCCAGCCATCCTTCTATCCTTTACATCTGGTGACTAACCACGTGCACACATTTAAATTCCTTTCAGGTAGCAGATGGCCACAGAAGGGGTGCTAAATGGGGACTATTTTTCAACTCTACAAATGGATAAAGACAGCTTCCTCACAGAGATGCACTGAGAAGGTGGCTTGATGTGCAAGCTAATATTTTGTTATAATCTATAACTGTTGTTAGTGCAACAGGTGCAGTGGCACTGGGGTAATGGCGTGAAGGTACACTACACCCCAATTAGACTGTTACTAGCAAAAAGGGTTGTGGGGAGCAATTTTCCTTGCTAGCATTTGGAGCCAGGCCACTCTTGCTGTGCTGGGAACATGTCTCAAGCACAAAGGGCTAAGATGTGGGACTCTTTCTCATTAAAAAAAAAAAATTAAACACAAAGTGGTAGATAGCCTTCTTTGGTTCAGTGGAGTGGGCAGCAGAATACATATTATTGGTGCTACAGATGCAGTGTAAGTGGGGCCCAGATGTGTAAGGTCCCAAATAAACCTTTATGATGGTTGATTCGATATCCTTCCTTGCACTAAGGCCAAGTACACCTTTGTTACTCCACTGTTGACTTGGGACTCCGACCAATGAATGAAGAGAGAGGAAAATTGAAGCAGAGGAGACACCTTAGTTTAGTCTTCAGAGAGATGAGGGCGAGCAACACATGGTAGCTCACTTCTCCAAAAGGGACAGATGGTCTGTTTCAAGATCGAAGTGATGGCCAGAGATGGAGGGTAAATGGGTGAAAGAGGCGGAGGAGATAGCATACTAATCAGGGCAGCAGCTATCATCAGTGCAGTAGGTGCAGTAGCATTGGGGCATCGGAGTGTGCAGGCCCCAAATTAAAGGAGAGTAGTGTCTTTTGGTTAACTTCTGTTTTCGTTTGATGTATTTGCTCTTTCATAAATCTCACATTAAGGGCCTGATTACTACTTTAGTGGTGCACAACCATGTCTGCCTGGCCGCCCAGCCACCAAAGCTGTTGTCAGACTGCCCGGCAGATTACGAGTGTAACTTGTGTCTGGCGGGCTTTTGTTTTGTCGTTCCCACAGCGGTGCCCTGAAAATGGGCACTGCAATGGGAGCGCCAAAAACAGCTCCTGCATGGCATAGCCTGAAAAGTCCATGCCGTGACGGAAATGGGGTGCATGCACACAGGGGGGCAATTGTTTGCCAACCTGTGTGCATCCACATGCATAGAAGACATGTGAGGCACTTTGCTTCCTCTCTGCCATTGTGTTCATGGAGTAAGAACCTTAATGATAACGCTGGCAGAGAGTAATTTCATAATAGGCTTGGCAAGACCGCAGTTGTCCCGCCAAGCATATTGCGGCCTCCTGACCACCGCAATACCACTGCGGCAGGGCTGCGGCCATCCAACCGGCAGAATTGTAATAGGGCAGTCGGGAGACCACCACCACCACGCCCCCACAAGTCTGGTGGTCGTTGAACAGCCAGACTTGTAATTGGGCCCTTAGTGTAGATTTTGACCTATACAAAAGATCTAATAAGCCATGTCCCTAATACATCCTCAAATCTTGCCATAAAGTTTTCTAGGGTGTCCAATTCAAAACATTTTGCTTAAGGAGGGCTCAGAGAACAAATGTTTAAAGAACTCTGAGCTATGGCCTAGGCAAGAGACAATGGAGCTTAGCCATCTATAGTGTACATCGGAGATACTGTAAGGCATGGGCAAAGTGGGCAACTGCCCAAGAACCCCACTTTCTAAGGCCCCCCCTGGTAAAGTGATATTTATCAGTTTCTGTCACTTTGATTTCGCTATCACAAGCTCTCGTCCTTCCTCTACCTGTGACTAGCTCTCTCTCTATCCAGAGCCATTGTAAGGATTGTTGGCCCTCAGACAAGACACATTTCAGCTGTTTAGTGTAAAAGTTGAAATACACAATAAAGGCAATATATTATTATTTGGCATCATGCAGCGTTGAATTATTAGAAAATAGGTAATTTCTCTGTGTTTTTCCCATCAGGGGGGGCAAAATACATGTTTCATAGGGCCCCCAAAAGCCTTAAGATGAACTGCTGTACATGGGCATTTCTAGAATGCTGTTCTTAATCAATGTGATCTTGTATTGAAATAAAAAATAGCTTTCCTATACATGAAGGTCCCCAATTTTGATTTAGGTGGAACAAAATTAATTAATGTGGAAAAACATACTGCACATAGGGTTTTCCAGAGGTTTTCTTTGGGTGTGCGAGAACCATATCCTTTTTTCTGGTTAGTATTTCCAGCCAGATAAATCACATGAGGCATTGGTGGCAGCAGCCAAGCTCCATACCCTGTTTTTTTGTGACAGGTGAGTGCATGCAGTGCCCCCACCAGCCAGAAAACAACCGTCCCTTCCCTTTCCTCCTCCTAATACAACCACTCCCCACAGTAACCCCACTTCATCTGCTGGCCTGTGTTCCAAATTTGTATGTTTTTATTAATGAAATTAGTCCAACACGGTACTTCCCCATTACAAGAACTTTACTCACAATTGTACTGTATTGGTGTGGATTTTCTGCATGGTAATGATGGCATTGCAAGCATTTTACTGGCATCCCAGTATCACACTACTTGTAAGGAGTGCTGGGGTGTGGAAAGTCATGCTTTGGACTGTATTCAGAGAAACAATCAACATTTAGAAAATGAAAACAAATTATTTTCTTAGAACATTATCTTATCAACATCATTTTAATTTGAAGATGTTAGTTTGTACTCATGCAATTAAACTAGAGTTACGAATGTTTTAGTTAGAAGACTTCAGGTAGGTCCTGTTTTTGTTTCGAGCTTTGGAAACTGACTGAGTCACACCAGAAAACAAATAGTTGAAAATAGGCTTGTATCTTTACTATTTGGCTGTGAAATGTGGAATAAAAATGAAGTGGTCTATTAGCATGTAGGGCGAATCGCCACCGGCGGCATGGAGGTGGTGATCTGCCCTACATCATACCCCACCCACCACCGATTCCATTCCCCCGCCATATTAGTATGGTGGGGGGACCCAGGCGGACGGAAAGACCATCCGCTAGTTGTCCGCTGGTCGACCAATCGGCCGGGCAGAGAAGGGGCTAGATATGGTGGCAATGTCTGTTAGACACCGCCATCCATATTAGTAGGGGCAGCGGTGCATGGCTTTCCATGGCGGAGAGCCCTCCATGGAAAGCCATGCAGAGTCTGATGTAGGGGGCCTGTTTGCCGGCCCCCAGGGTTTTGGGGGCTGGGAGGTGCACATAGGGGGTACCTATTGTACCCCCCTACATTGTCATGTCTGTCACCTTGTGCATGGCAATGCACACAGTGCATTCCCAACATTGTGGCAGGCTGTGCTGTGAGCACCACCCGGCACAATCCTGAGAATAGAGGATGCTACGGTGGCGGTGGCATCCTAATCGGTGGTGCAGGACTGCCGCACCACTTGCGGCCACTCCCAGCACCGCTAGGGTGGCGGGCAGACAAAAGTCTGCCCGCCATCCTAATAGGCCCCTAAACATCTTGTTCTAAATCAAAGTTGTTTCAGTGCAAGGTTCATTGAGTAGTAATCTACAATCTGATGAGGTACTGAATAGTTACCACTTCATGTCTGGTGGACTGGGACTGTTAGACCTGGCACCCTGGCGTGAGTTTCCCTTCCACTTTTTGCTGATGTGCCTCAGATGTTTTGCTGGTGTTCGATGCTCAGGGCACTGCGCCACGGCCGACCCGTGCCGCAGTGCAAGTGCTCCCAATGTAAAGTATATGTGTAATTGATTTCCACGATTGGATTATTTGGTTTACTGTCAGTCCCCCGTAAAGTGCACGAGGCGTGCCGGGGCTTGTAGATACAAATGCCGCTAGTGGGCCTGCAGCGCTGGTTGCGTCACCCACAGAAGCGGCCTCATAAGATATGTCTCAGGTCCGCCATTGCTGCCCCCGCGTACAGTCCCGTACTGTCACGCTGACTGTGCAAGTGTCCACACTTACCAGTCCCAGAACCTTCCCTCACCTTCATATCAGTCACCCTGATGGTAGGCCTACGGGCAGGGTGCATTGTAAGCATAAGGTAGGACAAGCCTAGAGTGTGGCATGTCCTAGTAGTGAATTCCCGCCCTTTCTCGTTCTTCACTATTGAAGGGCTACCTGTTCTCTTAGGCCAGATGAGCTGTCGGAACTATTACATGCTATAGTCCCGGCAGGCTCAGGGAACACGGTAGCAGGTCGAGTTTAGTATGCCTGAACTCAGAATAATAAAATACTTCCTTTATTAAGGTTTATTTTAATATCCTGTGGTTGCAAATGCTACTTTTAGAAAGTTAGCCTTTGCTCGCCTAACTGTTCAGCCCGCCTCTGCCAGGATGTGTATCTGCTGTCTGGGTTTGTGTGAATGACAGGGCTGGGAATTTCCTGGGGATGGTCGGGTGCTCCAGGTGGTGAATGGGGTGCTTAAACTAGGATGGGTGGGCGGAGTAGTCCTTGACTCTGAATAGGGTTGTGCTCCACCACCACAATGCTGGCTCCACCTCCTGCGGAGCGTCTGTTGTCTCTGCCCTGCACCCTGAAAGAAGACGGCAGCGTCCTGTCAACAAAGTACTTCAGAACCGGGGTGAACCAAGCTCAGGTCCCCTGACCTGCAAAGACAAATGAAATGCAGTATAAATATAGGAGCTTACAAATCAGATCCAGTTTTGACCACGACTAACCTCTGCGTGACTAGAAGGACCAAGAGAAGCTGAAGGACGGAACCCAGTCTGTATCCTGTAAGACTGGCCTGCAGTGGTGCCTTGCTGAGAAAGGAGAGGAAAGGACCAGATAGGACTTTGTACACTTGTGCCTGAAACGATCTCCAAGGGCTTGATCGAGAGCTTGCCCCCTGAACAAAACCCCAGGACCATTGGGTTCTATCTGCTTGTGCCCGTCTGCTGTTGGGCCTCAGTTCTTATTCCCTTGCCAGAGTTGTGACTTGGGTGCCTTCGCCCCCTCCCAGGTCGTGACAGCTCGGAGCTTGGTCGCCCCGCTGTAGAGAGCCCCGCTCATCCCTGAGCCGCTCTCTGCTTCAGTGCCAGGCCGCCTGCTCTCCTGTCGCCTCGCCGCTTACGGAGCGAGCTTTGCACCTCTCACCTTCTCCAGCCGGAATCTGCAAGGAGAGCATTCCATAGCCTCGGACGGTCCGTACGTCGTAACGTACCCGACTATCTCGCTTTGTGCTCCTGCATACCAAGGCTCGTGCCGCACCTGGTCTTATGATAATCCTGATTGAATCTATCTTTTATATAAAGTATACGTATTTTTGATACAACCATATGACTGGTGTCCATTCGTGGTGGGTCAGTGGGTTTACTGTGTGTGATCATGAATGCTTAACTTACTATCGCCCTGAAGATTAGCCTTGTCTGCTCGCGCCACACTACCTAGAGGGTGAGCAGGGGTTATTCGAAGGAGTAGTTCCCTTGCCCTGATGTGGAGCTGAGGGTTCTTGATTGTCACAAGTGCATACCTGTGCCAACCAGAGACCTCCGGTTCTAACAGGGACGGTATTTTGTTTTTTACGGATGTCTCATTTCTGCATTGCACTGCTTGTCCCTTAATATCATAAAGGGATGTTATGGCACAAATCACTTTTCTTAGGTAAATATATCAGTTAGTCTATAACTGCTGTGTTCTATCATGATCTGTGTGTTTAGAAGTCAGTGATGCAGTGAAACAGCTTACTCAATGGATCTGTTAAAATATAATCGACAGACTTGAACATCGCCGTCACCATCTTGCCTAACAAGAGCCACTGTATGCATGTAAACGGCACCCATTTTGGATACCACGGCCATTTTGTGCGTTGCCGATCACCAGTGTGTCACCCTGACCTCGCAATCATCCCCCGCACTCTGCCAAACCCCAAGCACACATGCTAAAATCATAAAGCATCCTCAGCACGACCCAGCCCCGGAGCCACTTCCCGTGCCTAAAACTCATGCCTTTTTCATCCCCCTCGCACGAATAGGCCCATCAATAACCTCCTCCCCTGCACCTGGCTGTTCGAACCGGTCCCAGGCAATAACCAGCCCCTGCGGATACAGTTTATTACCCCCGTACAGTAGAAACTCGCTCCCCATCAAAGGGGTCGGAATTAATCAATGACACAACCCCCTTAGATCTGACTGATTCCGCATACTTCAGACCCTGCCGGAATGCCCAGCTGCGCAATAACAATCCCCTGCTGAGACTAGGGTGGGGGACAATACCTGGTGCGTATGTGTGGGAACAAGTTGGAAGCGGGATTCCGGGGATGTAATAAACCACTGTCAGGAATGTGTTACCCTGCAATAAAGAGTCAAAATTGTGTATAAAAGGCTATGCCACAGAGGTACAGTCAGAACACCTCGAGAAGACATTTCTTTTGTCCGAATTGACGCGTTTCTCCTCCGGAGAAATAAACCTTTTCAACGCTTTCCACTTTCCAGCGCCTGCCTCTTTATTTGATTAGCTAATAATCGAGTGGATCAGAGGCGATTAACACCAAAGCAGTGATTGATGATAACTAGAGAAAATCTGCTTTTCTACAGATCAATGACATATTATAGATGTAAACAATATTGATTCACCAAAATATAAAAAATTAAATAGCGTTAACAAAAATATTGCTGTCTAGCACTTACTCATAAATAATATAATACTGATAACCAAGATATCGACAATAAAATTATCTATTTTTACTTTTAGCGACAACACAAGTATTTCCGCCTTCTGGATTATGATGGCACTTTCCAGGAGCAATTCCAGGTCAACCTTTCCAACATGGATTTGCTGTCGGAAAGTGACTTTGAGGGCCCTTACAGTGCCTCCTTCTTCCCTGGCACTCCAGTTGGGGGGTTGGTGGGGACACGGTGCAGGGATTTACATAGGCTCCTATTTCTCTATGGGAGCCGGTTTCTGGCCACAGCACAAGCTCTGGTTTCCGGCCGCAGCACAAGCTCCTATAGAGTAATGGTAGTATGCGACCGCACCGTGCATTGTAATTGCAGTGTCAGGATAGCTGAAGAGAGGGTGATCAGTTACAAGACAGGAACAGTGTCGGGCGGACGTGAGTAATCGTAATCATGCCCAAAATGTCACAAATATTGAAACAGACATCTACTACTTTAATATTGCCCAAAATAAAGCCACATGCTTATAAATTATTATAACACTATTTTAGTTAAATGAAAAAAACTCTATAAACATAAATAATATGACAACATTATAATAATTTTATATCACTAAAATATACTTAAAAACCCCCAAAAATACTATACATTTCATTACATCTAATTAAAGATTCTTATTACAACAATATCAATATCAGAATCAAATAAGGCGAATCAAATAAGGCGATCACCTCCGAGTGATCGCCTTATTTGAATCTTATATTGGAATTTCTGTCTGGCGCACTCCGCCGGCTCCGGCGATACTCTGCTGTGAGCGTGGTGAGACAGAAAGATCACAGACCTTAAGTATATATATATATATATATGTGATCAAGTACACACCTGTGTACGAAACGCGTCGTCCTCGCTTGTGGCAAAAGAAAAATAAAAGCTGAACAAAACCCAAACGGTGGGCTCATCTGGATTTCTTTCAATTGGATTTCCGTCCTTCACGGTCGCCAGTAGGTAGTTATTCGGACCTAGTTTCCATAGGAAATCCACAACATTCTATTTGGAATAACTTTGGCGCCAGTGGATGAATTTTCGCGAATTTCTCCATGAAAATTGCCTGCTCGGTTCCGCTCCTTTCCTGAAAGTTTGGGGGTGATTCGTCAAGTGGGGGCTGAGAAAAAAGGGGGGTCCCAAAACGTGTTTTCCCCATGCAATTTTCTATAGTGACCTTTAGACAGGGCTACAGCCCGAACGGCTGAACGGAATTACACCAAATTTGGCAGAGAGGTAGAGTTTGGTTCGCAGATTGTGCTTTTTGTTAAATGGTGTAATTCCGTTCAGTAGTTTCTGAGAAAATTACAACTAAAATCATAGCAATATCTAGAGACAATGCAGGGCACGCGTAAGGAAATCCGTACAATTACGAGCACAAGCTGC
Source organism: Lissotriton vulgaris (assembly GCF_964263255.1). NCBI lineage: Eukaryota > Metazoa > Chordata > Amphibia > Caudata > Salamandridae > Lissotriton > Lissotriton vulgaris. The sequence continues at coordinate 805,733,415 of NC_141694.1, forward strand.
ATGTTGATTGGCTGTCAACTGTCTGTCAACACTCCAAACCAGGAAGTGCCATCTTGTTCGTAGCTAGAACCGAGTCACAAGAAAACAATAAAACAAAGTTGAGAAATAAGGAAAGGGGCAGGGTAGAAATATCCTGACCCTTCTAGGCTTGCGCAGGGGGTCGTACATGGATTTTTAGGCTCTATTTAAAAAAAATAGCAGGGTACCCGTACGGAAATCCATACAATTACGAGCACGAGGTGCATGCTGATTGGCTGTCAACTGTCTGTCAACACTCCAAATTAGGAAGTGTTGGCAGCCATCTTGTTCGTCGCTAGAACAGAGTCACAAGAAAACAGTAAAACAAAGTTGAGAAATAAGGAAAGGGGGCAGGGTAGAAACATCCTGACCCTCTAGGCTTGCTCAGGGGGTCGTACATGGATTTTTAGGCTATACATTTTATTTTATTTTTAAATAGAAAAATCGTGGGGTACGCCTACGGAAATCCGTACAATTACAAGCACAAGCTGCATGCTGATTGGCTGTCAACTGTCTGTCAACACTCCAAACCAGGAAGTGTTGGCAGCCATCTTTTATTTTGAAGTATGCAGGGGGGGCTCATGGCCCTCCTACATGCCCCGGGGACGGCACAGACCTCCCAGCCCCAGGGACTACCACTTCTCTGGGCTTTTTAATGTTGGGAGGGGATCGCGCGGCCTCCGTCCTGGAACTCTTGATGGCTCTAGGGACCACCATCTCTAAGGGCCGACTCCTGCAGTGTCCCGGGGTGCCTAACCATGGGACACTGCTGTTTGCTATGGTAGGGCGGGAGGGCTGCGGCTCCCACTTTAGCACAGGAAACCAGTTTCCTTTTTGAAAGAAAGAGCAAGTTAATCTGCTGTCTCTTTCAAGTAGGAGAGCAGATTGCTTTTCGTTAGAGCAGCATATAAGCTGCTCTCTCTGAGAAAGCAATGCCGGCTCTCAAAGGACGCGGGGAGCCGCCTGGGAACGTGGGGGCATTGGGGTTCCCCCCATAGTCCCAAATGTTATTTTTTGAGTCCCGGGGGATGGGGTCCCTTTGCAGCTCCTTAAACATTTGTACATATCATTTCTGCAAAATCCTATTCTGTGTTGGGGAACAGAGTATTACTCCAGTCACTTTGTCATCCATGTATCTTTTTTTACTTTTTCTTTATTTGAATTCCGTTTTATTTACAGTATGTTTCTCCCTCTCTTCAGAATGAGTTCCACAGCATAGCGTCCGTTGCAGTGTTCTTAGCTTTATTGTTCTTTTGCCTACTTACCAGTTTGTGTTCAAGATTCGGTGTCCTACTTGTGTAGCTTTCCTTTGTGTATCTTTTGTGCAACCTTCTTTGGTGTATGTTTTTTTTAATCTGACTTTGTTTATTCAGTGCTTCATACAGTGTCCTGAATATAGCAGCACATCTGTAGACATGTACTTTACTCCTTTCCTTTGGCACCCTCCACCCTAATTGACCAGGTAATGGGGTGAGTCAAACTAAGGCACTGCTATCATCACTGTTTTATGTTTGCAACACAGTAGATAGGATAAATAAATAAATAAAGCACTTGACACAATGCAGAGTGACACTGTATTTATTGTATTTAATTTTCGAATGTTTTCAAAATAAAATGCACTCATGTGCAAAATATTGTTGTTTAATTTGCAAGATAAATACTTAATATAATTCATATGAAGCACCACATATGATGATTTTACAGTAAAGATAAAATGAAGTGTTTATGTTTTTACCATGACCTACAACATAAGAAATTCAGCATGGAAAATCAACAAAACAATTTGGAAGACAGTTTCGAAATTAGTAACAGTGTCATAGAAGAGCTGAACATACTTTTTACAAGTAGTGAGAATGAAGAGAAAGATATAAATGCTTCAGATATTAGCTGTGATTTCCTTTACTAAACCTTAGATGTTGATTTTCTGGAAGCATTAGATGACATCGAATATGATCATGTGACTTTTGAAAATGATAATCAGGAATATGAAATACATGATGAAATTATTTTAGAAGCTCTATTAAGTTATGAGATGTTATAAGAATACATTTATTAAAATGGTTTGGACATTCTTCTTGCAGAATTGTAATCATTCAGCTAGTACTGAAGTACTCATGTTGCAAAGTGGGCCTTAGGGCATGGACTGCTTCAAACCCCTATAGACTATGTATGCACTCTTCCATGCACCAGCAAATTTGTCTTTTATACCTTCAATTGCCCAGTCTGTTTCCTTACACTTCCAGGAAACACTAACACAGTTCTAGAAAGGCAGCAGGTGTGCAAATTTCTTCTTGCCTTCGGCTGGGGTAGTTGTTACAACAAAAAGGCTCGATAAAGGGCCTGCACTTTGAATACGAATATGAAATAGAAGAATACTTAATAGCCATAGCCAAGAAAGGCAGCAAGTAGATGTGTGAAGGATGTGTTGATTGAGTGGAAGATGAATAATGTAAACAATAGGAAAGGCTGCAAGTTTTCAAATTACCCAGAGCCTTTAGCTGGGGAAGTAGTTAGAACAAAAAGGCTCGATAAAGGGCCTTGACTTTGAGTCAGAATATGAAATAGAAGAATAGTTGATAACTACAGTCAAGAAAGGCAGCAGGTAGGTGTGTTTCTGCTAGTGGATGCAGAATAAGGTGAAAATTAAGAAAGGCAGCAGACATGCAAACTACCCATCGCTTTGTAAAGGAAGTGGGTGTTTGGTTTTCCAGTCCATTACACAGACTGTGCGTCGGATTCCGCAGTAGGAGCCTGAGAAATGGGTACCACATCTAAGCAAGCAATGGAAGTGCACAAAGTACACACACTATGCGATAGAAAGGATGCAAGAAAGGACCCAAGTGTGCAAATTACCCACTCCTAATCATGCGTAGTAGTTACCAAGAAGGCTCAATAAAGGACCTGCCCTTTGAATTTGAATTACTTGAAGAATAATTGATAACCCCAGCCAAAAAAGGCAGCAAGTAAGTGTGTGTATGTGTGGACAATGTGTTCATTGAATGGAAGATGAATAAGGTACAAAAGTAAGAAAGGCTGCAGACGCACAAAGTAACCACTGCCTTATCAGGGAAGTAGATCTTTGAATATGCAGCTCATTACACAGACTCTGCCTCACAAGAAAGGATGCAAGTGTGGAAATTACCCTCTGCCATTCACAGGAAGTAGTTACCAAGAAGGCTAAATAAAGGGCCTGCATTTTGAATTTTAATTACTTGAAGAATAATTGATAACCCTAGCCAAGAAAGGGAGCAAGTGTACAAATTTCCCACTGCCTTCGGCCGGGGTAGTAGCTACAACAAAAAGGCTCGATAAAGGGCCATGACTTTGAATCAGAATATGAAATTGAACAATAGTTGATAACCCCTGCGAAGAAAGGCAGCAAGTGTGTACATTTCTCACTGCCTTCAAACAGGTTAGTAACTACAACAAAAATGCTTGCTAAAGGGCCTGCACTTTGAATACAGATATGAAATAGAAGAATAGTTTATAACCATAGTCAAGAAAGGCAGTAAGTAGGTGAGTGTACGTGTAGATGATGGGTTGATTGAGTGGTAGATGAATAATGTAAGAAATGAGAAAGGCAGCAAGTGTGCAAATTACTCACTGCCATTAACGGGTAGTAGTTATCAAGAAAGCTCAATAAAGGGCCTGTAGTTTGAAATAGAATAACAAACAGAAGATTTGATAGCCATGGACTATACTGGCTCCTTCTTAATAATGGTAGACTTTTTTAAAGCTTTTTTTTTATACATGAACGGGAGGAAGTGCGCAATTTACCCACTGCCATTCATGAGTAATAGTTACCTACAAGGCTCAATAAAGGGCCTATACTTTGAATTTGTATTACAAGAAGGATAATTGAGAACCCCAGCTAAGAAAGGCAGCAAGTGTGCAAATTTCCCACTGCCTTCGGCCGGGGTAGTAGCTACAACACAAAGGCTCAACAAAGGGCCTTGACTTTTAATCAGAATATGAAATTCAAGAATAATTGATAACCCCGGCCAAGAAAGGCAGCAAGTGTGAAAATGTCTTACTGCCTTCGGACAGGGTAGTTGTTACAACAAAAAGGCTCGATAAAGGGCCATGACTTTGAATCAGAATATGAAATTCAAGAATAATTGATTACCCCAGCCAAGAAAGGCAGCAAGTGTGAAAATGTTTTACTGCCTTCGGGCGGGGTAGTTGTTACAACAAAAAGGCTCGATAAAGGGCCATGACTTTGAATCAGAATATGAAATTCAAGAATAATTGATAACTCCAGCCAAGAAAGGCAGCAAGTGTGAAAATGTCTTACTGCCTTCGGACAGGGTAGTTGTTACAACAAAAAGGCTCGATAAAGAGCCATGACTTTAAATCAAAATATGAAATTCAAAAATAATTGATAACCCCAGCCAAGAAAGGCAGCAAGTAGGTGTGTGTATGTGTAGATAATGTGTTGATTGAGTGGAATATAAAAAGGGTGAAAAATAAGAAAGGCTACAGATGCGCAAAGTACTTTTTGCCTTGTGAGGGAAATGGATGTTTGGATTTCCAGACCATTACACAGACTGTGAGTGGGATTTCGCAGTGGGAACCTGAGAAATGGGTAGCACATCTAAGCAACCAATGCAAGTAGACAAAGTACACACACTGTGTGATAGAAAGGATGCAAGAAAGGACGCAAGTGTGCAAATTACCCACTGCTATTCATGCGTAGTAGTTACCAAAAAGGCTTAATAAATGGCCTGCATTTTGAATTTAAATTACTTGAAGAATAATTGATAACCCCAGCCAAGAAAGGCAGCAAGTGTGCAAATTTCCCACTGCCTTCTGACGGGGTAGAATCTACATGAAAAAGGCTTGATAAAGGGCCTTGACTTTGAACCAGAATATCAAATTGAACAGTAATTGAAAACTCCAGCCAAGAAAGGCTGCAAGTGTGCAAATTTCCCACTGCATTCAGCCGGGGTAGTAGCTACAACAAAAAGGCTCTATAAAGGGCCATGACTTTGAATCAGAATATGAAATTGAACAATGGTTGATAATCCCTGCGAAGAAAGGCCGCAAGTGAGTAAATTTCCCACTGCCTTCGGTTAGTAGCTACATCAAAAAGGCTCGATACAGGGCCTGCACTTTGAATACAGATATGAAATAAAAGAATAGTTGATAACCATAGCCATGAAAGGCAGTAAGTAGGTGTGTGTACATGTAGATGATGTGTTGATTGAGTGGTAGATGAATAATGTAAAAAATAAGAAAGGCTGCAAGTGTGCAAATTATCCACTGCCATTCACGGGTAGTAGTTATCAAGAAGGCTCAATAAAGGGCCTGTACTTTGAATTAGAATAACAAACAGAAGATTTGATAACCATAGACTATACTGGCTCTTTGTTAATATTGGTAGACTTTGGTTAAGCTTTTTTTTATACATGAACGGCAGGAAGTGTGCAAATTACCCACTGCCATTCACGAGAAATAGTTACCAAGAATGCTCCATAAAGGGCCTGCACTTTGAATTTGTATTACAAGAAGGATATTTGAGAACCCCAGCTAAGAAAGGCAGCAAGTGTGCAAATTTCCCACTGCCTTCGGCCGGGGTAGTAGCTACAACACAAAGGCTCAATAAAGGGTCTTGTCTTTTAATCAGAATATGAAATTCAAGAATAATTGATAATCCCAGCCAAGAAAGGTAGCAAGTGTGCAATTGTCTTACTGCCTTTGGCTGGGGTAGTTGTTACAACAAAAAAAGCTTGATACATTTCTAATGACTAATGTTGAGGACAGCGATGCTCCTGTTTTTGTTTTTTGATGAGGTTGATAAACTGTTTCACGTAACACAAAAGTTCCTCGGAATAAATGCATAGAAATTTAAGTTTACCAAATTCTAGATCAATATGTGAGTATGGACTGTTTGCTGAAGATGCTGTTGCAGCAGGTAATGTGCTTGGTGCAGAAGCAAGTGGGTTGTCCTGCAATCTCTGTGTTGCGTCTCAAGCAAAGTTAATGGGTTGCAAGTTGTTAATGTGTTGCACTATATTTGCTGTGCCAAAGAGGTATTTTTTGGATTGATCACACCTTGAAAGAGTTTTTTGGCAAATTTTACAGGTTACTAATGGTTGGTGTGTTTCAGTTAGTATGTGTCTGGATTTCGCTGGAATCTTTAAGGGACACATTAGGGCTTCCATAATACAGAAATACTTTGTACTTAGTGACATCCAATTCTATTTTATGATGAACTGTTGAATTCTACATCCGCCTTTAGGACTAGTGGGAGGGTAGCATTTTAAAGTGTTTGACAGGTTACACAACATGTGTCCATGCAGCTAAAGAAAACTTAGCATGGTTATGCATGGGCATCCTCTCACAAAAAACATAGCACTCAGCATTCAGGATTGTAAAAGCTTGCCATAGGAGTGACTGATGAGTTTATATATGTCTGTGAGAAAAGAAAAGAAAAACAAGTACGCTTGTTTTACATTAGAGATATACAGACCTGAAAGACTATGCATGTAAATCCATGAAATCTTTTTTGAAGGTATGGAAGAAAGCAGTGAAAGGGTGTTTATAAGCAATACTGTCCAGCATAAAAAGTGCATGATTGTTCTTTTTGTTAAGTCTAAACAGACATTTTGGATTATGACCATGAAATAGTGGTATCTACCTTAGTGATAGTGGAATTACCACTACTTTTTAGACTACAATCGAACAATCATGTGTAGAGGAGCGGTACTGCTTATTGACCTTCAAAGAGGAGGAAGATTTAAATTTATATTTCAACACCTAAACAAAATAATTGCTGAATTTCAAAAAGAAAATCAAGTAGGAATGTTAGAGGAAGTCTGGTCCAACTCTAAAAGGCTTGTGCAAATTGTGACAGCTGAAAGAAGTGTGTCTCAACATTAGTTTTTATGATAACTCAGACACAACACTAGATTGCAGGAGTGTGCAAATATCTAGTTATGATGGAGCAAGGATTCGCACGTTACGCGACTTGCTTGTAATCATGAACCTCGAATAACCTTAACTATGTAATCAACCTGTTTCGTCTTACTAATCTGCCCCTTGTATGACATTTGGGTGTCCGAGAGACGCTTGCTTATGGGTCTATTAACCATAATACGCTTGCATATTAAAATGGCCGCTGCTACGCGTGAATTTAGACTGCACATGCGTCAGTCATAACCATGTGACGTGACGTATTCAATGTCTTGGAGGGAAAACAGTTGCACATGCGCAATGAAACTAAGATGGCTGCTCTGTGTTCTCACATGCTCAAAGCTTGCATTGCCGCTTTCGCAAAGCTGTCCATTCTGCATAATCAATAATGCTATAGTTATTATAAAGTAATGGGTGTAGTATAGAGATTCATGGTATATAGTGTAATCATTTATTACTGTGTTCTAAATTATTTTCTCTTGCTTTTCATGTATCGTATCCTTTGGGCCTGGGAGGTGCTTACTACTCCATTTTGAAAGTCCTTACTGCGCAAGTCAAGTTGCTGAGGGAAAAGAACTCTGCAGCAGTGGAACCCAGCCAGCTGGCAGCCACAGCCAAGATGCTCCTGGGAACCTGACCTGCGACCTAGCTGAACGAAGTTGAACTGTACTAAAGTCGCAACAAATGTATTCAAATATTGTATTCACCATAGTTAGCTGAACGGCATATGTCATGAGAACCTGGAATTTAAGGGGTGGGTACGAAAACGGAATATTAAGCCTGAGAAAGTCTAAAAATTAGGTGGTGTGAAGACCTAACCTTCTCCTTTGTCCAATCAAAATTGGGGATCCTTACACTTGCAACATTGGGGTGTGGTACACTGACCCGAAAAACAGTATAACTAGCGTAGGTTAAGCTAGAGAAATTGTCCGACTTGTCCGAATAGCTGACCGTTCACTGACCCAAAGCACTCTATACGTGACTATTCAGAGAGCTGCGAAGCACTCTGTTGGGAGGTTCGAGAAACCCATTTCGGGGTTTTGGCAATTGAAAGTGCTGGCGAAGCACTTTGCTGGGAGGTTCGAGAACCCAATCGGGGTTATTGGCAGATTCCTTGCAGAGAGGGAGTAGCGCAGGCGTTGCAACCGAAGCTGCGGGTGTTGGTTGTACCCTTTGGTGAACCCGGTCCTGATCCAAATTCTGGGGTTATCCTGTCCTAGCTGTCCATGAGCTGTACCTGCTTGCCTACTGGCACCTAAATCCTTGAGGGTTTTCCTGTCTCTTCCCAAACTAACCCGTGGCCAGGGTTGGTCTTCACTCTATCCTAGGTAAAAATAAAGTTTGTGTGGGTGATTGCTTATCTATATTTGCATTTCTAATTCTCGAATATTGCAAAGCGTAATTGCATATGTTCCCTTTTCTCCCCTGTCCCTTGATAAATGAGATTTTCATGCATTACTTGTCTATTAGCATGTTCCACTTTTCGACCTACCTTTAGTTAATGCTAAATCGTTTCTATTTTAGTATATGTTCCTTATCTTACCCCCCTTTAGGAGATAAGCTGAATTTAATAGTATGTTCCAAATCTTACCTACCCTATAGTATTGAGCTATATTGAATCTTGAATTGAAGTTTTCTTTAACTGCTATAAAGTTTTGGGGTTTTAGTATGTTTCTTTTCTTTACCCTCCTTTAATCAAAGCTGCGAAACAATGTCATCTAAATATAGCATGTTCCTTGTTCTTACCTTCCCTTCATTCAAAGTTCTTAAATGCTTAGCATAATCTATCTCTTGCATAGGTAAACGTTGCTTATGATTTTGATTATAGATAGTTTAATTTGCTTCAATTTGATGCTCATGACATATGATGATGAAGATGATTATATAAAATGTTGATACCTACCCAGAGTCTGTGGTTATTTATTTTTTCAAATGTTATAAATGTTCTTGACTATCTGATTTATAACTCAACTACCTGATCCTAGGTATTTTAGGTTCCTAGTATCTACATTGCTAGGTTATAGATATAGGAATTAGTAGAATAAAAATCTCAAGCTATACTGATAGTAGAGCGTGAGATACCCAAGTGAATGTTAAGGTGTATAAAAAATTATGGGCCCACACGAGTATTAGTAAAAATATCCTAGCTGGGTGACCTGCGTGCTCTATCAGTTAGACATCTTGCATGCGATCATATGTTATCTGATTTATAACTCAACTCCCTGATCCTAGGTATTTTAGGTTCCTAGTATCTACATTGCTAGGTTATAGATATAGGAATTAGTAGTATAAAAATCTCAAGCTATACTGATAGTAGAGTGTGAGTTACCCAAGTGAATGTTAAGGTGCATAAAAAATTGTGGGCCCACACGAGTATTAGTAAAAATATCCTAGCTGGGTTACATGCACGCTCTATCAGTTAGACATCTTGCATGCGATCATATGTTACTTAAAAACATACATTTTGAACATATCTAACCAGTAAAAGGTAAGTAAGATTTTCATTTGGTTTTATAAAGTCAAGGTGGAGTCATCTGCTGCATTCGAAACACTGGGCCTGTTGGGAAGATAGTGAAAAGTAACTTGTTATTAACATTGCATTGTTTAAAGGTCAATAGCTTTTTGAAATAAAAACTTTATATGTATTTACATGGTAAACATAGTTATCTCTCATCACTTTGTGGAAACGTGGTAATGACTCCATAACTTGGAAGGGTGCATAGCCAGCTTTCCAACATGGTGGACGTAACTCTAAAAGACCCTTGTAAATGCCTAAGTTATCTGAGTGAGAGTAACATACTCCTTGTACCAGACAAATGTGAACTGGAGAGTTAACGCGTTCTAAATACTCCAAGGACTTATATCACTTAATTTTGATATTCTGCATTTACACTCATTGAGGGTACTTACCATTAGCTTTTACACGTATGTTGTTGAAGTATCTTGGTTGCAGACAACACAATACTTTTCAACAGACTCTAAATGTAAAAAAAGATGTACATTAGGACATCATAACAGCAATGCAAACAATTAAAAACTAAGTTTGCAATATATTATGCATGAGTCTAGGCGTTTTTAGATCCAGGATTAGAGACAGTTATAACTGTTGCAAACATATTCAAATGGCTTCGCTCAAAACAATATTGAAAGTTCACAAATATAATGACAATATCTTACTATACTATGTTAAAAAGTAATGATATGTCTTTATCTATGAAAGATCGTGTATGAAAAAACAAAATAGAGAAGAATCCAATGTTCAGGACAACACTAGAGTGTGAGACCTTATTTATCATTGAAATGGTAAAGTCAAACGTGATGACTCCATTAGGTTCATTGCAATATTCAGTCAATAATTCCCCAGAAATATTACATTAGTAAAAATCTGGGCTACTGGCTGCTGAGTTGGGTAGCATTCTGCAAACTGAAAAGATAATAACAAATGTATATGTTGAGCAAAAGTCGAACCTGAATGCTAAAGCAATCATAGGTTTCAGAATAGAGAATTTCAGTACACACATTGATGGGAAATTATTACTTAAAGATAAGTAACTGTAATAGGAATGAAAATATACATATATTTGGTGTTGAGAGACATATTTTTGAGAGGAAGGCATCGATTACTTGTAAAAATATATGAAAGCACATGAGCTTATAAAGAGGAACCAATATGTACATCATACACTATTAGCTATAGTATACACAATTTACATGTAGCAGAACGTGGTGTACCTGGTACAAGTGCTGAAGATGGAACAGGTTGTGAAGATGGAACAGGTTGTGAAGATTGAACAGGTTGTGAAGATCGAACAGGTTGTGAAGATCGAACAGGTCCTGAAGATTGTACAGGTGCTGGTGAATTATCATTGGTTATGCTTCCTGCAAATTAATTTTGAAAAAGTAACATTTCTTAAAGAAGAAATGAGTTTACCAACCTAACACAAACGTTTCTCAAACACAAAAAGTTCATCCAAAATAATTTTCTTACATTAATGTAGTTTGAAAAATATGTCGTGTGCAGAAACTTTAAGCGAGGGATATAGAGTACAGTCTATACAAATACAGAGGTAAGGCCTGTCAAATGGATACACTTTGAAAACATGACAGTTTAACAAACGGCGCTCAGGCCCTTGCACTGATAGCCTTGATTTTTATATTTAGCGTTTCTTGTGTGGGTGGCACAATTACTGCTGTAGGCCCAGTAGTAGCATTTAAATGTGCAGCCTTGGTATACATAACTATCAAGACTAACATTTTAATAATGGACAAACAATTACCATTACACTTTCTAAAAAGGCAGCAATTGCACTTAAAGACTGATCATGAAGTGGTGAAGTGTCCAAAACATGTATTTTGGCGAAAGCATGTCATAAAAAGATGTACGATAGAGGGGAAAATGGTTAGGTAACCTAAGCCAAATAAATGACCAGTACAACACTGTAGTGTCAAGGTTATAAATCCAACAATTATTATGAAATAAAACTATGCTAGTCTGAGGGGGCAAAACTTTCATAGGCCAACTAGAGCACAGAAAAAACAACTATAGTTCATGTGAGGAAGCAAGAAATGTTAAGTCAGCGGAGGATTAAAAGAGAGCAAATATGATGATTAGGAGAGAGTACGTATGTTGAAACACAAACCACGTGGCGTAGCACAAAAATGCAACATATATATTTATGAAAGCACAATATATAAGAAAACAGGCGAGGGAAGGCCATGTGAGGCAGTAATAAATATTAAAATTCATGGGAGAAAAAAAAGAGCAAAACAGAGCTGGGAGGGCCATGTGACACAGTAAAAAAATAATACTAATATGAATGCACAAATTGTAACAATACAGGCTAAAGCACGGGGCACAGTTCAAAAATACTATATAGAAATTCATGCACGCACAATTTATTTAAAAAAGGCCTAGAATGGTCCTGTGATGCAGAAGGTAATATTACGATCAACCATATACGATCAATAAGAATAGAGGCCTGGGAAGGCCATGTGAGGTAGCAATAACCAATTAAAGTCACTGGAGGATTAGGAGGGAGTAAATACAATGAAGCACAGAGCATATGCCGCAGAAAAGTAAAGCAAAACGGCTGGGAGGGGCACGTGACACAGTAAAAAAATAATACTACTATGAATGCACAAATTGGACCAATACAGGCTTAAGCACAGGGCACAGTTCAAAAATAATACACAGAAATTCATGCACGCACAAATTTATTTAGAAAAGGCATAGTAGGGCCCTGTGACGCAGAAGGTAATAGTACGATCAACCATATATGATCAATAAGAATAGAGGCCTGGGAAGGCCACGTGAGGTAGCAATAAATATTAAAAGTCACGGGAGGATTAGGAGGGAGCAAATGCGATGAAGTACAAAGCACGTGGAGCACAAAAATAAAGCAAAACAGAGCTGGGAGGGCCACGTGATGCAGCAAAAAAATATTACTACTATGAATACACAAATTGGAACAATACTGGCTAAAGCACGGGGCACAGTTCAAACATGACACAGAAATTCATGCATGCACAATTTATTTAAAAAAGGCCTAGGAGGGCCCCGTGATGCAGAAGGAAATGTTATGATCAACCATATATGATAAATAAGAATAGAGACCTGGGAAGGCCACGTGAGGTAGCAATAAATATTAAAAGTTACAGGACGATTAGGAGGGAACAAATACGATGAAGTACAAATCACATGGAGCAAAAAAATAAAGCAAAACAGAGCTGGGAGGGGCACATGACGCAGTCAAAAAAGAATACTATTATGAACGCACAATTTATAAGAATACAGACTAAAGCACGTGACACTTCAAAAATACGACACAGAAATTCATGCATGTACAATTTATTTAGAAAAGGCCTAGGAGGGCTCCGTGACGTACAAGGAAATATTATGATCAATTATATATGATGAATAATAGTAGAGGCCTGGGAAGGCCACGTGAGGTAGCAATAAATAATAAAAGTCCCGGGAGGTTAGGGGGGAGCAAATGCGATGAAGTACAAAGCACGTGGAGCACAAAAATAAAGCAAAACAGAGCTGGGAGGGCCACATGGCGCAGTAAAAAAATAATACTATTATGAATACACATATTGGACCAATACAGGCTAAACCACGGGGCACAATTCAAAAATACGACACAGAAATTCATGCACGCACAATTTATTTAAAAAAGGCCTATAACGGTCCTGTGACGCAGAAGGTAATATTACGATCAACCATATATGATCAATAAGAATAGAGGTCAGGGAAGGCCATGTGAGGTAGCAATAAACATTAAAAGTCACGGGAGGATTAGGAGGGAGCAAATACGATAAAGGACAGAAAAGTAAAGCAAAATGGCTGGGAGGGGCACGTGACGCAGTAAAAAAATAATACTAATATGAATGCACAAATTGGACCAATACAGGCTAAAGCACGGGGCACAGTTCAAAAATACTACACAGAAATTCATGCACGCACAATTTATTTAGAAAAGGCCTTGTAGGGCTCCGTGATGCAGAAGGTAATATCATGATCAACCATATACGATCAATAAGAATAGAGGCCTGGGAAGGCCATGTGAGGTAGCAAGAAATATTAAAAGTCATGGGAGGATTAGGAGGGAGTCAATATGATGAAGTACAAAGCACATGGAGCACAGACATAAAGCAAAACAGAGCTGGGAGGGCCATGTGACGCAGTAAAAAAATAAAACTAATATGAATACACAAATTGGCTTAATACAGGCTAAAGCACAGGGCACAGTTCAAACACGACACAGAAATTCGTGCAAACACAATTTATTAAAAAAAGGCCTAGGATGGCCCTGTGACGCAGAAGGAAATATTATGATCAACCATATATGATAAATAAGAATAGAGACCTGGGAAGGCCATGTGAGGTAGCAATAAATATTAAAAGTTACAGGATGATTAGGAGGGAACAAATACGATGAAGTACAAAGCACATGGAGCAAAAAAATAAGGCAAAACAGAGCTGGGAGGGGCACATGATGCAGTCAAAAAATAATACTATATGAACGCACAATTTATAAGAATACAGGCTAAAGCACGTGACACTTCAAAAATACAACACAGAAATTCCTGCACTAACAATTTTTTTAGAAATGGCCTATGAGGGCTCCGTGACGCAGAAGGAAATATTATGATCAATTATATATGATGAATAATAATAGAGGCCTGGGAAGGCCACGTGAGGCAGTAATATATATTAAAAGTGATGGGAGGATCAGGAGGGAGCAAATACAATGAAGTACAAAGTATGTGTTGCACAAAAATAAAGCAAACCAGAGTTTGGATGGCCACGTGACACAATAAATAAAATGTATATATATACTATGATGCAGGTACAATTTACAGCAGAGGCTGATGTTGTGACGGCTTTTCCTACCTTTGCTTCTGTCGCCTCTTGTCTTGTCTTCAAAGGCTGGGGCTTTGGATGGGCCTGGGTGGGTGGGTGCGGGCAACGCCTCCTCTGCGGCTATGGTGGCCTGGCTGGTTTGCAGCAGTGACACCACGTCGAGTGTCACAAGTCCTCCTCCGCTCAAGCAAACAGTTCGTAGTACAATCGATGACGATGAGAGTATGTCTGTCACCGCAGCTCAGGCAAAAGAGAGCGTGCTTAAGTCACTATCCGCTTTATATGGGAACTCCGGGGGCTGACCAAACTAAGTCCAGGGCCGTCATTGGTAGCATTTTCGCAGTCTAGAAGAATGGCGACCCTGGGGGACCTCTCATTGGCTAATGTATTGGCTTCCAGGCTTAGTAATATCAAGAAAGCTACGTGGTGTTCTGTGGGAAAATGTGGGCGGGCGTGCACTGTGCAAGTGTGAGTGTAAGCACCAATAATTAACAACAGAGAGAGACGGCGGCAGGGTTTTCATGTGCGCAGAGGCAGGCCCAGAATCAAATCTCCAATGAGTGACCACTTGTAACCATTCTCGAAGCGCCCTGTGCTCTGATTTGACAGTGAGAGAGTGATCGCACCATAGTTTTTACTGCTAATCATTCTCAGCGCGTACCCGTGCATACACTACGAATACGCTTTGACATTACGCGTCGCATCAAAGCTTCCGTGTGATGTTATGTACGGCGCCCCGAACGCGAAAGGCGCAAATGCTTTTAATTGTTTAAAAACATATATTTACGTATTTAATGAACTGTGGGCTAGTGGTTCGTGCGGACCGGAATAACAGGCTTGGAGGCCAGATATAGTGAGCTATGACGTAGCTTAGTTTATTGTTTTTCTCAAAGTCAGGGGTTTGGAAGGTAAAGAAGCAGAGGGTTGGGATGAAGGGAATGTTCCTTGGAGTAGAGACATCAGGATGTCGGGAGGGGGAAGGTCCGTGAAGGACTCCGCTAGGCTGGACGACTCTGGAGTAGATCCTTCTTTTCCAGGTAGGTCCCGGTGGTCCTCGGAGGTATATAAAGGAGATAGAAATAACAGGGCGATTAGTCCTCGAATGTAGGACTGCCTAAGTACTGTCACCAACACCAGGGTGTGTGGAGGGTAAAGCGAGCGTGAGGGACGGGACGGTAAGGTAAGGGTAGAAATTGGAATATGAAAGAGCGGGAAGGAAGAGGGTGGAAGTGGTGAGGGGTAGGTGTGGGGTTCTCTATACTACCGGGTTTGTGACGTGGTTATACAATATATACAGTGCGAATAGTGCTCTACAAAGTGAGGGGACACTCTATGTACACCAATATACAAATCAACCTGGGAGCCAGGAGACAGGGTACTCACATGCCCCACTGCAACTCTCCCGTGAGTTGCGGCCGCTCTCCAGCCACCTCCTGGGGACTCCACCAGTC
Organism: Lissotriton vulgaris; assembly: GCF_964263255.1. NCBI lineage: Eukaryota > Metazoa > Chordata > Amphibia > Caudata > Salamandridae > Lissotriton > Lissotriton vulgaris. The sequence goes on from NC_141694.1 coordinate 805,749,165, forward strand.
TTCGGTCCAGATGTCCTCATCTTCGCCTCCGGTCTTCTCTTCTCCTTCGAACATGCTACCTCCGCTCTCTGCCTCAAGTTCTCTACACGCTGTCTCCTGCCACGAGTCCGCCGCCTTGAACGCTCTTCTCTCGCTTCTGTCTGCTTTTCCGGGTTCCGGGTCGGTATTGAGGGAGGGACTTCTGGGGTCGCAACAAGGTGCTTTCGGTCATTCGTTTGTTTCCATAGGTTCCTGCAAGGGAGGAGAAAGGGGTGGAGTTCGTGTTGCCAGGGACGCAGTAGGGTCGGGTTCAGAGATCAGGGAGCTCATGCTATGCCTTGGCTCAAAAGAGGTAGGGTACGATTCCGTTCCACATCCCCTTCCCCTAGCAGTCTTTCTTGTAGGGGTTGTTGGGGAAGGATACCGGGAAAGATAATCTGCGTTTCCCTGATCCACCCCTTTCCAGGGTAGGGTTTTGAACCTGTAGGGCTGTAGGGACAGAAACCACAGTAGGACACGGTCATTGTTTCGGCCCATCCATTCCAACGGGGCATGGTCTGTGTACAGCATGAATTCTTGTCCCTCCAGATAATATCGGAGGCTTTCCACTGCCCATTTGATAGCCAGTGCCTCCTTTTCGATCACCGCATAGTTCATCTCTCTAGGGAAGAGCTTTCTACTAAGGTAGAGGATTGGCTTTTCGACCCCCTTATGGTCCTTCTGGGACAGCACTGCCCCAAGCCTTGATCCAAAGCATCGGTTTGAAGGATGAATGGCCGGGTGTAGTCGGGGCTAACGAGTACAGGTTCGGATACTAGGGACTGCTTGAGACTGTTAAAGGCTTGTAACAACAGGGGAGTGGGATGTTGTAGGGCCTCTTCAGTTTCTGTGGCTTTCTTTAGGAGGTCGGTTAACAGAACAGCGGTCTGTGAGAAGTTGGGGATGAACCTCCTATAGTATCCCAAAAGGCCTAAAAAGGCACGGAGTTCTTTCAGAGTCTGAGGAAATGGTATGGACTGTATGGCTTTTATTTTTTTATTCTGGGGTCTGATAACACCTTCGCCTAGCAAGTACCCTAAATATTTCACCGTTTGGGCTGCCAGGGTGGTCTTGGAGGGATTAATGGTGAACCCATAGCCCCCAAGGGATGAGATGACCTCCTGCAAGTGTTGCAAGTGCTGTTCCCAATCGTCGCTGTATATGACAATGTCATCCAGCTAGGCTCCGGCGTATTGGGAATGGGGTTGTAGGACCTGGTTCATGGCCCTTTGGAAGGTGGCCGGGGCACCGTGAAGCCCGAAGGGCAGTACCTTAAACTGAAACAGACCATCGGGTGTTGAAAAGGCTGTTTTCTTTTTGTCTTCATTTCTTAGGGTGATTTGCCAATAACCCTTGCATAGGTCGAGGGTGCTTATGTATTTGGCCTTACCTATGCGTTCCACCATCTTGTCTACGCGGGGCAAAGAGTAGGTGTCGAAACTTGAGATTTTGTTGACCTCCCTGAAATCTATACAAAATCTTATTGAGCCATCTGGCTTCGGTACCAGGACAATGGGTGAATTCCAGCTGCTGATGGATGGCTCTATGATGCCCATTTGCAGCATTTGGTCCGTTTCTTCCTTGATAACGGCCCTGCGAGCCTCAGGGACCCGATAGGGGCGTTGTCTCACTATTTTTCCGGGTTCAGTTTGGATAGTGTGTTCTATGATGGTGGTATGGCCTGGTAGGGAGGAAAAACCGGTTGTAGGGAAGACAAGGCGTTCCGGAGGTCCTGTCTTTGTTGTTCCCTTAGGTCGGGATCAAGGCGGACCTCATAAGGGAGAGGTCTCTGGGGTTGTACACTGGATAGAACGGGTTGTGGTCCCTCCCATTTTTTTAGGAGGTTTACGTGACAGATTTGTGTGACACCTCGATGGGAGTCCAATTCCACCTCGTATGTCACAGGGGTCACTTGCCGTAGGACGAAAAACGGGCCCTGCCACTGACCCAGCAGTTTGTGGTCCGAGGATGGCATGAGTAGGAGCACGAGGTCACCAGAGACAAAGGTTTGTGGCTTGGTCCCTTTGTCGTATTGACGTTTCTGGGAGGTTTGGGCAGTCATTAGGTTTTGTCTAATGATTTCTCTTATCTGTCCTAGGTGTGTTTTGAGGTTATCTATGTATTCCGGGAGGGGTTTGGTTCGATCAGGCTCGGCCTCCCAGGCTTCCCGGCCATGTCCAACAGGGTTTGGGGGGCGCGCCCATATAAAAGCTCATAGGGGGAATAACCGGTGCTGCTTTGGACCTTGCATTGGATAGCAAACAGAGCCAGGGGTAACATTTCTTCCCACCTCGTACTTTCTAGTGCCAGTAGTTTCTTAAGGGTGGTTTTCAGGATGGCATTGTAGCGCTCGACCAGTCCGTCGGTCTGGGGGTGGTAAGCAGAGGTCCTTATCTGTTTGATACCAAGTTGGGAACATACTTGTCGCATGAGGGAGGAGACAAAAGGGGTCCCTTGATCCGTTAGGATCTCTCTGGGGAATCCGACTCGTGAAAAGATCGAGATGAGAGCTTTACCGAAGTTCTGGGTGGTGGGTTGGCGCAGAGGAACCGCTTCAGGGAAACGTGTGGCATAGTCGACCAGGACTAGTGCGTACCTACACCCGCTTTTAGAGGGTAACATGTGGCTTATTAAGTCCATCCCTACTCTGCTGAAACGGACATCGATGAGGGGTAGGGGTTGAAGGGGTACTCTAGGGGGACGATAACGGCTGTTCTTCTGGCAGACCGGGCAATCCCGACAGTATTGTTTTATCTGTTGATACACACCCGGCTAGTAGAATCTTTCTAGGATGGTCTGTCCCATTTTTTCATCACCAAAGTGGCCCCCCAATAGATGGCTGTGGGCCAGAAATAGCACCTTGTCCCGAAAAGGACCGAGGATTATCAACTGGAGGGATTGCTGTGGCCCACCCTTTCTATATAACAGGCCGTTCCTTTTAAAGAAGTAAGGACCTACTTGGAGAGGGTCTTCATTATCCAGGGCACGACCCCATGCGTCCTGTAGGATGGGATCTTCTTACTGGGTGGTGCGGAATTCCCTATCAGTCTCCCATGGATGTTCGTCCAGCTGCACATGATAGGCAGTAGCGTGGTTTCTTTTCTCTTTTTTTTTGGCTCTTGGTTTTGTAAGGCTTGGTTGGTGACTTCAGAGAGGGACTGGTCTGGGGAAATGGTGCTTCTGCCCACCATTTTTCCAGGGAGTCAGTTGTTTCATGAAGGAGGTGAGGGAGCCCGCTGTAATCACTACCCAGGATCACTTGCTCCGGTAGATTAGGTACTAGGCCTACTGTCAGTAGGCTTCCTTGGTCTGTAGGGTGTTGAACCGACACTCTGGCTGTGGGATAGAGTTTGGTATCGCCATGCACGCATTGTATGGCTACTGTACCGGTCACTGGTCCTACCGGGGTCGGCAGCTCCTAGGGTCGTACTACACTCTGCCGGCATCCCGTATCGGTGAGAGACAGCACTGGATGTCCGTCGATCCTTACTGGACAGTGGAAGCGAGGAGGGGCTGCTTCGGAGGTAACACAAACAAAGTTTCTAGCCAGTCCTACCTCCATTGGTTCCTCCTTCTGCGGGCCTACCCGGGCGATGTGACCATATCCTCCACAATGGTAACACTGAGGGCAGGGTGGTGTTGTTCGGGGCAGAACTGGGTATGGTGAAAGGGTCTGGTTTCCTGGGCATGGATGGCCTTTGGAGTCAGGATGTGGCTGATATGCTGGGTTCGGGGAAGGTGTTCTTCCTTCACCTTCTGCATATCCTGTGCACGACTAAAGGAGCTGGCGATTTCCACTGTGCTTTCCAGTGTCAGGCGGGCATGTTGCCGTACCCACTTCTGGGTGGAGGGATGCAAGGAAGACAAGAACTATTCTAAGTAAATCTTTGAAAGGATGTCATCCTTTGATGACGTGGCAGGCTTCAGCCAACGGTTCGCCAGGTCTTGGATGCAGAATGAGAGGGCCCGGGGTGTCTCCTGTGGTCCTTCTTTGGCTTGTCTTAGACGAATCCTGGAGGTTTCGTCGTCGATCCCCAGACTCTCCAGGATACAGGTCTTTATATTGTTATAAGGGGTTTGTCCTCGTACGTTGGCCTGTTGATAGGCCACCTGCAGTTCTCCGGTCAGCAGGGGTCCCAGATAGTGACCCCAGCGATCAGGTGGCCAGGCAGCGGCTTGGGCCAGTCGCTCGAAATTCATGAAGAAGAAGTCCGGATCCTGTCCCGGGACATACATCTGTAGAACCACCGACGGAAGGGAGGTTACTGGTCTCTGCTGTCCCAAAACATCGGTAAGCCTCCCCAAGGCCTGGTCTTGTGCTGTGCCTTGGCCCTTTAGGACAATTTCAAAAAACACAGTTGATGGACAGAATGCAGAACAATGTGTTACAGTCACCCCAGTACAAAGATCTGGGCCTAAATCCATTGTTTTTTTGCACTCCACACCACCCTAGGTCAGACAATGGCTATATGCAAATCAGCCTTGACCCTGTGCCTCATGGGAACAGTCCAGCCCGAACTACCAAGCCATGTCTTTCCTAGACCGGAATCAAGCATCCAAGGTCTGGTTTCTGGCTATCAGCCTTCTTCAGCCTGGATAGCTTGACTCCAGTGATGTGGAGAGCCTGGGACTCACGTCTGAGCATACCCAGCCCACTCGGGGTGAAAATTGCAAAAAACACAGTTGATGGACAGAATGTAGAACAATGTCTTACATTCACCCCAGTACAAAGATCTGGGCCTAAATCCATCGTTTTTTTGCACTCCACACCACCCTAGGTCAGACAATGGCTTTATGCAAATCAGCCTTGACCCTGTGCCTCATGGGAACAGTCCAGCCCGAACTACCAAGCCATGTCTTTCCTAGACCGGACTCAAGCATCCAAGGACCGGTTTCTGGCTATCAGCCTTCTTTAGCCTGGATAGCTTGACTCCAGTGATGTGGAGAGCCTGGGTCTCACGTCTGAGTATACCCAGCCCACTCGGGGTGAAAGTTGCAAAAAACACAGTTTATGGACAGAATGCAGAACAATGTCTTACATTCACCCCAGTACAAAGATCTGGGCCGAAATCCATCGTTTTTTTGCCCTTTAGGACATCATGTAACTGCCCCCGGTCGTCCTCGGTCGTCTTGAGGAATTGTTCCATCAGCTTTCCCAGCTGCTCCTGGGTTTCAGCCAGCTTCTTGACTGAGCCCTCCATGGTTCCGGTAGATCCCACTTCTGACACCACCTGTGGGCTAGTGGTTCGGGCGGACCGGAATAACAGGCGTGGAGGCCGGATATAGTGAGCTATGACGTAGCTTAGTTTATTGTTTTTCTCAAAGTCACGGGTTTGGAAGGTAAAGAAGCAGAGGGTTGGGATGAAGGGAATGTTCCTTGGAGTAGAGACGTCAGGATGTCGGGAGGGGGAAGGTCCGTGAAGGACTCCGCTAGGCTGGACGTCTCTGGAGTAGATCCTTCTTTTCCAGGTAGGTCTCGGTGGTCCTCAGAGGTATATAAAGGAGAGAGAAATAACAGGGCGATTAGTCCTCGAATGTAGGACTGCCTGAGTACTGTCACCAACAATAGGGGGGTGTGGAGGATAAAGCGAGCGTGAGGGACAGGACGGTACGGTAAGGGTAGGAATTGGAATGGGAAGGAAGTTGGTGGAAGTGGTGAAGGGTAGGTGTGGGGTTCTCTATACTACCGGGTTCGTGACGTGGTTATACAATGTATACAGTGCGAATAGTGCTCTAGAAAGTGAGGGTACACCAATATACAAATCAACCTGGGAGCAAGGAGACAGGGTATTCACATGCCCTGCCGCAACTCTCCCACGAGTTGCAGCCGCACTCCAGCCACCTCCTAGGGACTTCACCAGTCTTTGATCCAGATGTCCTCCTCTTCGCCTCCGGTATTTTCTTCTCCTTCGAACACGCTACCTCCGCTCTCCGCCTCAGGTTCTCCGCACCCTGTCTCCTGTCATGAGTTTGCCGCCTTGAACGCTCTTCTCTCGCTTCTGTCGGCTTTTCCGGGTTCCGGGTCGGTATCGAGGGAGGGACTTCCGGGGTTGCAACAAGGTGCTTCCGGTCTTTTGTTTGTTTCCATAGGTTCCTGCAAGGGAGGAGAAAGGGGTGGAGTCCGTGTTGCCAGGGACGCGGTAGGGTCGGGTTCAGAGACCAGGGAGCTCATGCTATGCCCTCGCTCAAAGGAGGTAGGGGACGATTCCGTTCCACATGAACATACTAATAGAATACATTATGTAGAATAGTTATGAAAATTGTTTTTTTAAACTTTAAACAATCGTATATTACTTTTAAAAGCAATTATACAAATCGCGGTGGAGCGTTATTCGTACTCGCATCGTAAGAGCACAGTAAGCTCAGCGTAAGCATATGGAAAGCCATGTGACTTTAAAAAAAGAGATTTGATTAGTTCATAATAGTTCCTATTGCAACTGCCGAAAGTTCCATCCCATTTTAATCATTCTACTTTGACTTTCTAAGAAGAAGCATCTCTTCTGAGAATCCTGTGAAATAGAAAGAAGATCACCATAATATCAGAAATGGACTCATATTCCAGCCATTCTTCAGATGGAGATTTCATTCCTGAAGAACCTCCAAAGAAGAGGAAAGAAGCTGTAATTTGGAAGTTTTTTACTTTTCCAGAAGGGCAAAAAAAGGTTAATGCTCAATAAGTAACCTGTAAAATTTGCCAAACAACTCTTTCAAAGGGTGATCCATCTAAAATATACTCCTTTGGCACAGCAAATATGGTGCTTGAAGAACTTGGATCCAAACAACTTTCTCGAGCTGCAAGACAGAGCTTGCAGGACAACCCACCTGCTACTGCACCAAGCACATCAACTGCTGCAGCAGCATTTTCAGCAAGCGGTCCACACCCACAAATTGATCCTGATTTTGGAGAAGTTAAAATTCTATGCATTTATTGCGATAAAGTTTTGTAATATGGCTAACAGTCTATTGACCTGATAAAACGCAGGAGCATCGCTGTCCTCGACCTTAGTTTTTGGGTTTTTTTTCATTCTTTTGTTCATGTTGGATACTTTTTGGGTTTCAGTTCAATTTTTTTGGTTTAAAAAAAACATTTTGACAAAACACAAAAAAAATTGAAAACTAAAAACAGAAAAAAAACAGTTATTTTTAGAACTACCTTCACTGGTCAAAGAAAGAACTATATTTCTATGTTAGTGTATAAAGGTTTCCCAGAATGAATGTGTAGTTCATAAATGAATGAATGAATACATTACTAGTGTATGGTGAATGTGAAAGTGCAGAACTATAAGGAAGCGCTACAGCATAAATCTTTAAGCTATACTGTAGTACCTCTGAAGCACTTGATTGTAACATATGCACATAAATATGTAACAAATCTATGCTTCAATTTACACTGCTGGTGACACTGCCTGGATGAATTTGTATGCATTAGTGGTGGATTTACAACCCCCTTGTGCCTCTTTTACACAGCTGTTGCGTCACTTTTGGGACGCACTGGTGGTGCAAAAGATGTACTAAGAAATGTGTGCAGACAACAGCTCCTCTGAGCCATTAGGTTGCTACTACACACTATTAATTAAAGCTATACCTACGACTGTGACTCGGGGACAGTGGAAGATAATATCATATGCGACTAAAGATCTAGCACTGATATCATGAATGTATGAATGTATAGAGTGCATTCAATGTATATAATCAGCGCAGATGGAGGCACACAAAAAGAGCCACATCTAAGATGGTGTTTTGATGAACACGTATACTTGTGTGTGAATTGACACAGTCCTCGTCTGACATTACAATACAGTCATTACCTAGTCTATATGCCACATATAAGCCTGTGAGTACTCCACATAAATCTTGTGCATTGAGCGCATTTTAATACATAATGAATCCTTCCTCTAACAACCAATATTAAGAACACAATACTTGCCATTGAAAAAAGCAGTCTGGACTTTAATGGTAGTTGTTATATGAGTGAACAAACTCAGCTTGTCCTGCTACCAGTGATGATTAGTTAATGAGCAGTGCATTTATGAATTCATCAGTTTGAATGTTGAGCAGCAGTCGTGAGAGTTTTCTCACTGTCGATTTCACGCTTTTCTAACCATTAGGGCGGTGCCCCACATTCCTGAGCTGTAGCCAGGTGAGGAGCATCGTGTGCCTCTCATACTCAAGGTGAGTCAGAGGTGGCCCAGAAATTGGGTTGGGTAATGCTTTGAGCATACTAACAAAGTGCTATTATGATTGTATAAAGCTCATGTTTGGTAGATAACCTATTCTAAAATTTAATGTGTTATCTTACTTTCTCTGTTTACTTCTGTTGGTGTCTTTTCTGCTTGGTATCTCCTGGGTGCGGATGTCTTTTTCACCATACAAGAGGAGTGAGAGGACAAAATCAGGTGATACCTTTTGATTTAATTATTCTTATGCACTCACCCTTTTTGAATCAGTAGTAAAATTTAATAGTGGTCCTGAAGAAGCAGAGGATACCGGTAGGATCTAAAAACTGCAGAAACATGTCGACCTTATTATCCATCCAGTAGATATTTGTTATAAACTACTGATACTTTGCACTCCCTGTATTTAATAGTTGGAAGTGGTTTGCCTCTTAATAAAATCTGTTCTGCACCCACTATCCAATTTTAACAGAGCACTTTCTATCACTCACGTTTTTTGTTTAGCAGTGCTTCTAGTTACCACCCTACATCTATGAACTGCCCGTAGAGTCCACGTATCTAACTGATTAGACAGTAGACATTATATAAGGAACTAATGGCTACAACGTGGACTGACCACTCTGGGAAGTGGCCCAAATGATGATAAAGGGGCGGCTCAGTGTGCGTAACTGATGGGAACAAAATCACATCGTGAATTGTCCCGTTGTATCCCATAAGTTTATTAGGATACTAGTTTCGAGATTAGACACTGACAGATCACAGAGTAAGCTGTTACTTCAGACCCACAGTTATCCATTGGTAGTATAGGTGCAAAAGATGTGCCATGGTATGTGGTATTTATAATGTGACGCATCTGGAAGGTGCATCACATTATAAGCCCTGCGCCACAAGGAGGTGATGTCACAGTACACAATAACTGGCATATCTCTGGGGATGTAGTAGTTCTTGTACATGTGCTGATTGTTAGTGTTTTAATGTAGTAAATGGATTCTTTCAGAACAGTGTATATATAAACACATACGGCCACATGCATCATTGCACCCGTTTGCGATTCCTAAATTGCGAAAATTAAGGAATCGCAATTTAGAAATCGCAAACGGCAATGCATGAATAATTCGCAAATATTTTTGCGATGTCTTAATTTTGCTTAATTGCGATTCACATTTTGCGAATCGCAATTAAGGAAAACCTTCCCATTGATTCCTATGGGCCAAAAGGCCCACAGGAATCAATGGGAAGGCATTAACATTTTGCGATTTTCATTTTGCGAATCGCAATTTGTTAATGCATTTCAAGGGTGCTGAGGGGGGTACAAAGGACCCCCCCTGCACCCTTGAAATATTTATTTAAGTGCAAGTTTCACACATACATGTCCAAAGGACATGTGTGTGTGTAACATGACACTTTTAAAAAAGCTTTTTTGAGCATTTTTGAAAGATTTCACAAATGAACACGAAGTTCAACCTCGTGTTAATTTGCTCCCCCTATTTGCGAATTCGCATTTTTTTAAACATTCATGCATTGCATTTAAGGAATCGCAAAAATGCGATTCCTTAAATGCAATCGCATTTTTAGAAAACGCAAAAAATTGCGATTTCTAAAAAATTGTTTCATGAATCCAAAGAAGTGATTTTGAAATCGCAAATGGCCGAATTTTGCCATTCGCACGGTTTGCGACTCCAAAATCGCTTGATGCATGTGGCTGATAGTGCTGTATGGTCACTAAAATACTGAAACAGAAGTATGATAGTGTTTACTGGAAGTGTAAGAATACAGATTGGGGAATTGAAGGTATAAAAGACAACTTTGTCGGTGCATAGAACACTGCATGCATAGTCTATAGGTGTTTGAAGCAGTCCATGCTCTAAGGCACACTTTCACCATGCCATGAGTACTTGGGTACTGGCTGAATGATTACAATTCTGCAAGGAGAGTGTAACGTCAAAGCGTATCTGTGATGTGTGCGCGGGTAAGCGCAGAGGACGATTTACTGTACAATGGACGTGTGATCACCGTACGCGTATGGTACAAATACCGAAAAAAAAACAATGAAAAAGGAATTATATAGAATTTAATTTTAATATATTGAAAAAAAATGTAATTAATAAAAAAAATGTTTTAATTTAGTTTTGTTATTATTTTACATTAAGAATATGAAATATAATTAAAAAAAAAAAAAATATATAAATATTTATAATAAAAATGTAAGAAATTAGTTTAAAAAGAAAGAACTATAATAATTAATGCATTTAAGAATTATCATCTACAAAACCTTTGAAATTCACTGAAAAACCCAGAGTTTTCACACACGTTATAGTTAGGAATTAGCATTTAAAAAACCTTGCAAATTCATTGAAAAAACATAGGTTTCACACACGTTATAGTTAGCTGGACATTTCACTCATCAAAACCTTTGAAATCCCCCCGTTTGATACACAAATTGAAAAATAGAAACTACAATTTTCAAAACAATGGACATACCAATACCAGTTAGAACAAACTATTCAGTAATTCCAAAATCTACATACACATCCACTCATTCAAAAACAGTTCTATAGAGTCACTCATACATATACTCACTCATCATATGTACTCATAGACCTATACATCCTGCTACATACCTAAACTCATGTATAGAGTTACTCACACACATACTCACAAATACAAATAAACTATCAAACAACCATTTACTTGCATATACAGATATACACACACCACTACACTTACGTTTACAGAAACGTACACATACTTACTCTCTTAAACAATCACTTATAGAAACACATCCTCATTTATACAGGAGCTCTTCCAATCTATCACTCTCATATATACTCAGTTATATAGATCAATACTCACATATACTAGTTTAAAACATATGTACTTACTCATAAAGACACTATTGGGACAGTCATTCACTCACTAACACACCCATACACAAACTCATCCACCCATATAGTCTTGCACACATCCTGTCTTCAAAACACATACAAACAGTGAGTCAGTCATTCATGCATCTATACCCTAAGTAATATCCCCCACCGAACCATACAGACACTCATACTGATACTCAAAAAAACAACTAATAACCCATATAGACACTCATGTAGCTACTCACCAACCCATGCAGCCACTTATACACAAAGTGAGACACTGATACAGATATTTACATATTTAAACATTACTTGTTAATACTTGTATTCACTAAGATATACTTAATAAGTCAGTTATAGAATCAATTTTACAAAAAAATCCATTTAGACATTTATTTACCCATTTATTCTTCCATTGACCTTTATATATACATATATAAAAAATATTTATATTCCAGAAAGACACACATTATTCACTGGATGATGTCATCAGTGATGTCATCAGCGATGTCATTTGAGATGTCATCAGTGATGTCATGAGTGATGTCACTGACCAGGTCATGAGTGATGTAATATGTGATGTCATCAACAGTGCATTGCGGGCACGCAAGTTATAGTTAGCTGAACTAACTATAACCTGGGAATTTCAAAGGTTTTGTATGAGTGAAATGTCCAGCTAACTATAACATGTGTGAAACCTATGTTTTTTTCAATGAATTTGCAAGGTTTTTTAAATGCTAATTCCTAACTATAACGTGTGTGAAACCTATGGTTTTTTCAGTGAAGATATATATATATATATATATATATATATATATGTATATTACCTACTGGTGGTCGCCAGTAGGTAGTTATAGTTAGGACCTACTTTCCATAGGAAATCCACAACATTCTATTTGGAATAACTTTGGCGCCAGTGGACGAATCTTCGCGAATTTCTCCAATAAAATGGCCAGCTCGGTTCCACTCCTTCACTGAAAGTGGGGGTGATTCATCAAATGGGGGCCGAGAAAAATGGGGACTTCCAAATGCCCCTATTTATAATATTGTTTTTTTTAAAGTTATTTTTCTAGTTGTTTCTAATATAGTTACAATTAAGTTTCGTTTAAAGTTATTGTTTTAATAAAAGTTAATAAAAAAAACTACATACTTCTTTTATTTTGGGGGGGGGTATGACGGTCCACAATAAAAATAATGTTGAAATACTATAGTAAGATGTTCAAGACTAGGATTGAAATGTACTGAGTTATATTTCCTCTGGATATACTACAATTTAGAAAAGAAATCAAAATAATACTTAACAATGTGTACCACATGTGCAAACCTCATGCAACATTTTCCAGTGCAAACCTAGCCCCCTACAAAATTAAATGTGTGCGCCTCACTGACGTCCTTCAAATCACGGAAACAATGACCCCACAAAAATGTCTATATTGTATGAGGGGCTGCGTTGCCCTCCGCCTACTGCCTTGCAGTCCACGACTCCCAGACCCAATTGCTGCACTGTCCATTGGGAGGAAACAGACATTACAACTCAGTCGTAATCACGCGTGATCGTCACCACAAAGCCATTAGCACGCATGCCTTTACCACGCATGCTTTCACAACTAGTATACATTTACCATCATAATAATGTCTTTCTGTTGACGAACATGCGTTCTAATGGCTGTGGCTTACGTGCTTCAATTTAGTTCGTAGGTATACGTGTGACCAAGTCTGATAACATCAGAGGCCAAGGACAAATACCGTGGTGTCTGTGGCAAGAAATCTTATTGATCACGGAGAAAATAGGAGGACGGTAAAATGAAAGTAACAGATATAATAAAAATAATGGTGAAAAACTACTAAAATGGCGGTAGACGGAGTATGTAATCAACGCTGCGAATCAGACTCTACCATTTTGCCAAATTTCTTGTAATTCCGTTCAGCTGTTCAGGCTGTAGCTGTGTCTAATCGTCCTATGGAAAATAACATGGGGAAAACACGTTTTGGGACCCCCTTTTTTCTCAGCCCCCACTTGACGAATCCCCCCAAATCTTTTAGGAAAGGAGCAGAGCGGAGCGGGCCATCTTCTTTGAGAAATTCACGAAGATTCATCAACCCTGCGCCAAAGTTATACCCAATAGAATGTTGCGGATTTCCCATGGAAACTAGGTTCTAACTATAACTTCCTACTGGTGACCGTAAGTAATATATATATATATATATATATATATATATATATATATATATATATATATTCACTGAAAAAACCATAGGTTTCACACTCGTTATAGTTAGGAATTAGCATTTAAAAAACCTTTGAAATTCACTGAAAAAACCATAGGTTTTACACCAGTTATAGTTAGCTGAACATTTTACTCATACAAAACCATTGAAATTCCAACGTTATAGTTAGTTGTACTCACTATAACTCGCGCGCCCGCAATCCACTGCTGATGATGTCACATATTACATCATTCATGACATGGTCAGTGACATCACTGATGACATTACTGATGACATCTGAAATGACATCACTGATGACATCTCTGATGACATCTCAAATGACATCACTGATGACATCATCCAGGGCCTGTGTGTTTCTGAAAAGTTAAAATACATTTAAGTTAAAGTTAATAATTTACATATTGAAGAATGAGTGGATGTATGAGTGTCAGGACGAAGGATTTAGTAGGTGCGTGACTGACTGTATGAGTGAGTGATTAAATGTGTCTTACTGAATGCATTGGTTAGTGACTAAACTGTCTGAATATGTGCATCAGTATGTCTGTTGTTGTGTAAGCTGCTGCATGTGTTGATCAGTAGCTATATGAGTGGCTATATGGGTTATTGATTGGTTGTTCAAGTATTTGTATGTGAGGGTGAGGGTGTGTGGGGGTGGCTGGGAGATGTGTGACTCTGCATATATATGTGAGCAGTTGATTCACTTGATATATGGGTTCAAGAGTGCATGTGGAAAGAGCTGTATGGGGGTTTACTGTCTGCATGGATGTGTTGGTGAGTGAATGGCTATCTCAGTGCTCCATGTCCAAGTAGGTACATATGTAAAACACAGTGCATGTAAGAGTTGCCATATATAAATGACTATACATGAGAGCCTGTGATTGCGTAAGTAACTGTATGGTTCAATGTGTACTTGTATCAGTGATTGTAAAAGAGAGTAAGTATGTGTTAGTATATGTATTGATGAGTGACCGTATGTATGAGTGATTGTATGGGTGAATGAGTGGATGTGTGTGTAGACCTAGAAATCAGTGAGTGCGTATGTAGTTACTGGTATTGGTGTGTCAATAATTTCAGGAATGGTAGTTTGTATTTAACAATGGATGTATCAAAGGTTAGATTAGAGTGTGAGGAGGTGCATCGTATTATCACATGGATGATGTCATCTGTGATGTCATCAGTGATGTCATTTGAGATGTCATCAGTGATATCATCAGTGATGTCATTTGAGATGTCATCAGTGATGTCATCAGTGATGTCACTGACCATGTCATGAATGATGTAATATGGGACATCATCAGCAGTGGATTGCGGGCGCGCGAGTTATAGTGAGTCCAACTAACTATAACATGGGAATTTCAATGGTTTTGTATGAGTAAAATTTTCAGCTAACAATAATTGGTGTGAAACCTATGGTTTTTTCAGTGAATTTCAAAGGTTTTTTAAATGTTAATTCCTAACTATAACGAGTGGGAAACCTATGGTTTTTTCAGTGAATTTCAAAGGTTTTTTAAATGCTAATTCCTAACTGTAACGATTGTGAAACCTATGTTCTTTTTAGTCAATTTCAAAGGTTTTTTAAAAACTAATTCCTAACTATAACTTTTGTGAATCTTAGGGTTTTTCAGTGAATTTCATAGTGTTTTTAAAAGCTAATTCCTTTGTATATCGACTTTGTAACCTACAATTTTTTTTTATTAGCTGTTTTTTACAACAATCAATTATATATATATTTTTTTACAAATTATTTGTACAATGTATATATATATTTTTTACATTTTTTCCTGGTGCGCTCAGGGTGCGCGCACCGGCAAGCTCTCCCGAGAGCGCTATTTCTGCGTTTGTAAAAAAAAATATGTATGAAATGTAAATAATAATGCAAGACATTAAGTACCATACTTGTTAAAGCAGTATTTTTCATTTATGAAATTAAAATGATTTTACATTTCCGTAAAGCTATCAAAACGTCACTAAAACGCGCCGCGGAAGCGCCCCCGGAAGCGCCTACGTTCGCGCCACATAAGCGTCCGAGGGAGCCCTCCGATGCACGCAGCATAAGCGCGTCAAGTCATGTGACCTTAAAATAACTCTTTTCATTGGTTGCTAACAGTTTTTTTTCACAAAGAATGAAATCCCCACCCATTTCCTTCACTTCTTCTTTCACTTTTGTGACTGCAAGACCTGTCTTTTTGCTCTTGGATCATTGTTGGATTACCATGGCTGCCAGAACATCCAGCAGCGATGATGACACAGAGAGATTTATTGATGAAGAGGTTCCTCAGCCCCGGGTAAAAGAACACTTCATATGGAAGTTTTTTTCCATTCCAGATGATAAAAAAAAAAGTAAATTCTCCAAAGGTGGAGTGCCGAATTTGTCACACTGTCCTCTCACGGGTTGACCCCACCAAAAATGATTCATTTGGTAACTCCACCATGATTCGCCACGTCGAGAGGAGGCACCCCCAGAACTATGGCCGGGAGAGTGTCAGAGCTCTGGCACAAGAGGCTCCCAGGGATGGTACCTCTACTTCAACCGGAGGACCAACTACATCGGTGAGGGGGCGACCAGAAGCGTTGATCCCTAATATTCAGCCTGCTTTTAATGAAGCCATAATTAAATGCAGAAAATGTGATAAGCTACTTTGTTATGGGGAACAAAGTGTTATGCTCATGGTTCGAGCATTAGACAACCACCGCTGCCAACCCCAGTCCTAATTTTGATATTTTTTTTTTGCTCCTGTTGAGCAGTTTCCCATTCCCTGTTTTTGTTTTTGTTAAAAAAAGAGGAAAAAAGAAGAAAAAAAAAGTTTTTTTCAGAACTACCTCCAATTCTCATCAAAGAGCTGTATTTTAAAAAAAATGAAAAAGAGTAACTGAAGTGGAGTGCAGTGAGAGAAGAGAGGAAAATGAGTGAGAAAGCAAAGAAAGGGACGAGAGGGGAAGGGAAGTGAAGTAGGGGGACTGAAAGAAGGTGAGTGTGGGGAACGAGAGTGAGGAGAAGGAGAGTGAACATGGGGAATGTGGATAAGTGAAGAAAATGTAGAAAAAGAACGGTGGTGTGGAAGCGTAAGAAAAGAGCAGTGATATTTAGGAAAGAGTGGAGATACAGACTGGATAAAGACAATTGAGTGTGATACAAGGTGAGTAAGGCAGTGAAGAAACAGAGAAAAAGTAAGAGTAGAAGACTGAAGGCCGCATTTATGAGGCCATGCATCACTTTTACGCCGCCGGTGCGTTACTTTTTGTGACGCACCAGTGGTGTAAAAAATGCACCTTGTTGAGTCATATTTACAAAGTGACGCATCTAGGTAGATGCGTCACTTCACTTTGTAAACCCCTGCGCCACATTATACCTGCCCTGTATGCAAAGGGCTAAGTACACAGATTGCCAGCCACACACTTACTTAAATCCTCTATTTTTGAGGGAACAAACCATAAGAGACTTCCTGGTTCGTACGGGTATATCACTCTAACCCTTTTATTATTTATTTATTTTTTGTCTTTTTTGGTATCGATGTATGAAAGGGACACCTTATCGTTTTGTACACCTTATATACAGTTATTTACAATTCGCGATTATTTACAACACAAACACATACACATAACTAGTTGTATTATACAAAGTGAATTGCTCTGATATATATACACTCAAATATTCATACTACGAAGAAAAAATCATCCGTAATTCCATAAAGACCAGAGTCAAAAGTATAAACTTGATGACAATCATAAATCAATGAACTACAGTTAAATGTAGGCAGTTCAAAAAAGGAAAAATAGACTTCAAATTAATTCATTCAGTCCATTCGACCAATAAATGGCTAATCTTTTTACGCCAAAGCGTTTCGAATCCGGTATGTCAACTCTACGGATTCTCATCAGGGCTCTGTCTTAATACGGGATATCTGCAAGTGTATAACTTGTTTTAGCTACATTTCTGACAGTTGTTTAGCTTCCAACTACATTTAACTCGTATTCCTCTTATTACCTGTTGAACCAGCAGCCGCCGGTCAAGGGTAGAGTATTAGTTCTGACTGAGTTTCTTTTCTTTTCGGGATCTAAAAACAAATACAGGTATCATGACCTGTTCTTGCTCACTTTCTAAGAACAGAATGGGGCACATGTGTTATCAACATACCTTACTGGATCATTCTCGTGATCCTACGTTTCCACCAAATGGAAGTTAATTTTCAGTCTTGTATTACAGCCTGAAAATAATGAGAATAACGTTTTACGCGCTTTTTATGCACAGACGGAGAGAGTATGGCACTCGTTGCTCTACTCGGCATACCTGCTCTGAGGGATTCCTCGCTTGGGCTGTTCGTGTTCTAATCGGTTGCAGCGGTAAACGCTTTCTAACCATGCAGGCACCGCTTTCCTCAGTCCTTTTTACTCGCGCTCGCTTTCCCTAGAGGAAATAACTGCGTTTTATTAGGTTTCTGGGGCTACTGCATTATTGGTAGCAAATCAAACCCATGTTAGCTCAGGGGGCATATTGATGCAAGAAAGGGTTGTAGAAGTGACGCAGGGAAATCTATGAGATTTCACTGCGTCACTTTTATGACACCGTTGCGTCAAAATCTTGCGCCTGCCTCACAGCAGGCGTAAGACTGACGCAGGCCCTTTCACATGGGGCTGGCCCCATATGAAAGGATGCATTCCTGGAGTTGCGTCACTTTTGTGACACACTCCAGCAATGCATCACTTTTGCACTTACAGATACGTCAGAAATACTGACGTATCTGTAACTCCTTGCAACATAATGCGTCATACATTAAATATAACGCATGAGTAGAAGACTGAAGGCCTCATTTAGGAGGCCATGCGTCACTTTTATGCCGCCGGTGCGTCACTTTTTGTGACGCACCAGTGGTGTAAAAAAAGCACCTTGTTGAGTCTTATTTAGAAAGTGACGCATCTAGGTAGATGCGTCACTTTGTAAACCCCTGCGCAACATTATACCTGTGCCAAGTGTAATGTATGCAAAGGGGGCGTATTGACGCAAGAAAGGGTTGTAGAAGTGACGCAGTGAAATCTATGAGATTTCACTGCGTCACTTTTACGACACCGTTGCGTCAAAATCTTGCGCCTGCCTCACAGCAGGCGTAAGACTGACGCAGGCCCTTTCACATGGGGCTGGCCCCATGTGAAAGGATGCTTTGCTGGAGTTGCATCACTTTTGTGACACACTCCAGCAATGCATCACTTTTGCGCTTACTGATACGTCAGAAATACTGACGTATCTGTAACTCCTTGCGACATAATGCGTCATACATTAAATATGACGCATGAGTAGAAGACTGAAGGCCTCATTTATGAGGCCATGCGTCACTTTTACGCCACCGGAGCGTCACTTTTTGTGATGCTCCAGTGGTGTAAAAAATGCACCTTGTTGAGTCATATTTACAAAGTGACGCATCTAGGTAAATGCATCACTTTGTAAACCCCTGCGCCACATTATACCTGCGCCAGGTGTAATGTATGCAAAGGGGGCGTATTGACGCAAGAAAGGGTCGTAGAAGTGATGCAGTGAAATCAAGGAGATTTCACTGCGTCACTTTTGCGACACCGTTGCGTCAAAATCTTGCGCCTGCCTCACAGCAGGCGTAAGACTGACGCAGGCCCTTTCACATGGGGCTGGCCTCTTGTGAAAGAATGCATTGCTGGAGTTGCGTCACTTTTGTGACACACTCCAGCAATGCGTCACTTTTGCGCTTACAGATTCGTCAGAAATACTGACGTATCTGTAACTCCTTGCGACATAATGCGTCATACATTAAATATGACGCATGAGTAGAAGACTGAAGGCCTCATTTATGAGGCCATGCGTCACTTTTACGCCACCGGAGCGTCACTTTTTGTGATGCTCCAGTGGTGTAAAAAATGCACCTTGTTGAGTCATATTTACAAAGTGACGCATCTAGGTAAATGCATCACTTTGTAAACCCCTGCGCCACATTATACCTGCGCCAGGTGTAATGTATGCAAAGGGGGTGTATTGACGCAAGAAAGGGTCGTAATAGTGACGCAGTGAAATCTATGAGATTTCACTGCGTCACTTTTACGACACCGTTGCGTCAAAATCTTGGGCCTGCCTCACAGCAGGCGTAAGACTGATGCAGCCCCTTTCATATGGGGCTGGCCCCATGTGAAAGGATGCATTGCTGGAGTTGCGTCACTTTTGTGACACACTCCAGCAATGCATCACTTTTGCACTTACAGATACGTCAGAAATTCTGACGTATCTGTAACTCCTTGCGACATAATGCGTCATACATTAAATATGACGCATGAATAGAAGACTGAAGGCCTCATTTATGAGGCCATGCGTCACTTTTACGCCGCTGGTGCGTCACTTTTTGTGATGCACCAGTGGTGTAAAAAATGCACCTTGTTAAGTCATATTTACAAAGTGACGCATCTAGGTACATGCGCCACTTTGTAAACCCCTGCGCCACATTATACCTGCACCATTTGTAACGTATGCAAAGTGGGCATATTAATGTAAGGAAGGGTGGTAGAAGTGATGCAGTGAAATCTATGAGACTTCACTGCATCACTTTTACGACGCTGTTGCGTCTTAATCTTGCGCCTGCCTCACAGCAGGCGTAAGACTGACGCAGGCCCTTTCACATGGGACTAGCCCCATGTGAAAGGATGAATTGCTGGAGTTGCATCATTTTTGTGACACACTTCAGCAATGCATCACTTTCCTCTAAACACTCTACTTTATGTTTTTACTCTATTTTTTTACACTGTTTTTCCCCATGGTGTGCGTACCAAAGAGCGTACCGGGGAGCGCCGCCAGCGCTTACCCCGCGAAAATTAAAAAAAAAAAAAAAAAGTTTTTTTGCCCTTCAAGGCCCTTCTAGGCCCCCCTCAGAAAACCTAGGGGGTCAGGGGGTGTCTATTCTGCCCCCTTTTAATTATTTCCCCCTTTCTTTTTCACTTCTTGTGTCTCGATTCTACCGAGACACAAGATGGCGGACTCTCCGGACTGTTTAGAATGTTGACAGACACCAGACAGCCAATCAGCTTTCCGCTCGCGCACTCCCGTAGCGAGCCGGGTGCGCTACCCGGTATGCGCACTTGTGAGCGCTTGGAGAGCGCCTATAGATATATATGTGCTTTTGAAGTTAATTTTCTAAAAAAACACTATAGCAATTTTCACCAAACATAGCAAAGGCACATATGCGTACCAGTCCCTACAATTTTGCCAAGTTTGGCGTAATTCCGTTAAGCGGTTCGGGCTGTAGACTTGTCAGACCGTCCTATGGAAATTAACATGGGGAAAACACGTTTTGGGACCCCCCTTTTTTCTCGGCCCCCACTTCACGAATCCCCCCAAAACTTTCAGGGAAGGAGTGCAGTGGAGCTGGCCAAAATTTTGGAAACTTACACACAAATTCCTCAACCAGCGCCAGGGTTATTCCCAATAGAATGTTGCGGATTTCCTATGGTAGCCAATCCTAACTATATCTACCTACTGGCGACCGCCAGTAGGTAATATATTACCTACTGGCGGTCGCCAGTAGGTAGATATAGTTAGGACCTAGTTTCCATAGGAAATTCGCAAGATTCTATTGGGAATAACTTTGGCGCCGGTTAAGAAATTTGTGTGAAAATTTCCAAAATGTAGGCCAGCTCCGCTCCGCTCCTTCCCTGGAAGTTTCGGGGGATTCGTCATGGGGGGGCCGAGAAAAAAGGGGGGTCCCAAAACGTGTTTTCGCCATGTTAATTTCCATAGGACGTTCAGACACGCCTACAGCCCGAACCGCTGAATGGAATTACACTAAACTTTGCAAAATTGTAGGGAGTGGTACGCAGATGTGCCTTTTCTATATTTGGTGAAAATTGCTCCAGTGGTTTTTACGAAAATTAACTTAAAAAAAAATAATATATCTATATGCGCGCTTCGAGCGCTCAGGGTACGCGTACCGGTAAGCGCACCCGGCGCGCCACGGAAGTGCGAGAGTGGAAAGCTGATTGGCTCTCGGGTGTCTGTCAACATTTCAAACAGTCCAGAGAGTCCACCATCTTGTGTCTCGGTAGAATCGAGACACAAAATCTGAAAAAAAAAGGGGGAAATGATTAAAAGGGGGCAGGGTAGACACCCCCTGACCCCCTAGGTTTTCTGAGGGGGGCCTAGAAGGACCCTGAAGGGCAAAAAAACTATAGATCCTTCCTGCCTTTTCACGAATTTTCCATCTCTTTCCCTTGAATCACTGAACCTACTATTGGACAGGACTAAATCGGCCTCCCCCCTTGATCCAATACAGCTCAAAAAACTGAAAGAATGCAGAAATTGCCTCCTTCCTCCCATGCTTGATGATCTGAACAAGGCTATTACTCAGGGATCTTTCCCTCCGATATGGAAGAAGGCTATTGTTAAACCTCTTCTTAAGAAGCCGTCTCTTGATCCGGCCATGTTCAAAAACTTCAGGCCAATCTCCCTCCTTCCAGCGCCCGCGAAGATGCTCGAGGCACATCTGAACTTCCATCTGTCCTCCTTCCTCAACTCCTCTGAATACCTGGATAACACCCAACATGGTTTCAGAAAACACCACAGCACTGAGTCCGCTCTTACCTGTGTGGTCGACAACATCCGACGCAAGGTGGACTCTGGCCAAACTACGGCTCTGGTTCTTTTAGACCTCACGGCCGCTTTCGACACCCTGTCCCCCGCCATTCTTACATCTCGGCTGAGGGAAGCTGGTGTCACGGGACCGGCCCTGAGCCTCTTAAATTCCTTCCTGACTGAAAGGGAACAGAGAGTGATGCTTGGGAACCACCTCTCCCCTGCCAAGTCATTGCAATGTGGGGTGCCACAAGGGTCGGCCTTAAGCCCGACCCTGTTCAACATCTATGTGGCCCCCCCTTGCAAGACTAGTTAAATCTCAGGGGATGGAGGTGGTATCCTACGCAGATGATACCCAGATCATGGTATCACTGGCTCACACCTCTGTTAGTACATCTGCCGCCAGTTTCAGGGTATGCATGCAGTATGTGGCAGACTGGATGACTATAAATTCCCTCAAACTAAACGGCGAAAAAACGGAGGTGTTGATCTTTGGGAAGAACCAAAATCTGTGGTCGAGCGAGTGGTGGCCTTCCTCTCTTGGCACCTGCCCCACCCCCTCCCCATCTGCCAGTTATCTTGGGGTACTATTCGACACCTCGCTCTCTATGTCCCTGCAAGTCAACAGGACCGTGGCCACCTGCTGGGGTGTGATCAGGACACTCAATAAAATCCGAGGGTACCTCTCCCCCAAGGCGCGCAAACAGGTTGCAGTTGCCCTGGTTGGTTCGAGGCTCGATTACTGTAACTCCCTTTACATGGAAGCCAACAAAGGCCTGATACACCGTCTGCAGATCCTTCAGAACGCTGCAGCACGATTTGGTCTGGATCTCCCGAAAGCCTCTTCTGCCACCTTAGCCAGGAAGGAGCTTCATTGGCTTCCGGTGCAGCATAGAATCGCCTTCAAAATTCTCTGTTTGACCCACAGAGCATTGTCGGATGGTCCTGCTAGTGCTCTCGGTTCTCTTCTTATGCGTTAAGTCCCCGCAAGAAGCCTCCGCTCTGCGGGACTCTATCAACTGGTTGTCCCCCGTGTTAAACTTGCCAGATGGGGAGCCAGAGCTTTCTCCGTGGTTGCTCCGCAGCTATGGAACTCCATCCCCACTGAGATAAAAACTCTCCCTTCCATCGAGTCTTTTAAAAAGGCTCTTAAAACCTACTTCTTTAAGAGGGCATACATATGAGAGAATAGGACTTGGTAGGGTTCTAGCTTCTGCATTTGACTTAGGCGCCTTGGCGCCCATTGGGCAAAGTATGCGCAATACAAGAAATATTTCATTCATATATTTTTTTAATTTCACGGGGTAAGCGCTGGGTGCGTTCCCATGTATGCTTCCAGGTACGCGTACCCTGAGCATACCACAGGGAAAAACAGTGAAAGAAAATAGTGTAAAATAAGAATTTGGAGTGCTTAGAGCTGTTGTGTTATGTGGGTGGTTTAAGTACCTACAAGTAGGTACCGATGCAGAGTCTAAAATTCAAGAGAATGACTCTGTTCCCCTCATCTGAGAAATGTACACCGTCTCCTCTGTAGATATCTTGCATATTGTAACGCAAGTTATTGTGGTATATGGAACCAATACCATAGTCTCTCAGGAAAGCAGAAACAGATCCTTCAGGGACCCCCTGAGAAGGCCTAGGGGGTCAGGGGCACTCTACCCTGCCCCCTTTTCACGTTCTCAACTATTACATTTCACTGTCTTCTGAAACTACACAAAATGGGGGCGATAGGGTGCATCAGAGGCAGACAGTGAGAGAAAGGAGGGAGGAGATGAAGAAGAGATGTCAAATACACATTGGAGAAAATATAGTGGGAGAAGGGACGTAACTATGAGTAAACTTACTATGTAACACAAAAATGTTGCACTCTATACTATAAGTCTCACTTTATACCACAATCACTTCGCTACTACCTCATCAATTACAAATAAAAAGAATAATGTCTCAAACAATTTGTAATAAAAAAAACATATTAATACATTTTTGGGGCCGTTTTGGGGTCCTTGTGGGACCCCCTGAGCAGGCCTACGGGGTCAGGGTGCTTCTACCCTGCTCCCTTTGCGTGTTGTGCACTTTTGTTTCACTGCTTTCTTGTGCGTTCGTTCTACCGAGGCACAACATGGCTGCCAGCACTTCCTGGTTTGGAGTGTTGACAGACAGTGGCAGCCAATCAGCATGCCTTAACCAAAAAAGCTGCATGCTTATTGGCTGTCAACACTTCTAACCAGGAAGTGTTGGCATCCATCTTGTGCTACTGTTGACAGACAGTGGCAGCCAATTGGCATGCCTTCCCGAGAAAGCTGCATGCTCATTGGCTGTCAACACTTCTAACCAGGAATTGTTGGCATCCATCTTGTGCTCGATAGACAAAGGCAAAAGAAAGCAAAAAAACTAATGTGAAGAACACAAAAAGGGGGCAGGGTAGATACACCCTGACACCCTAGACCTGCCCAGGTGGTCCCACAAGGAAAAAAAGGACCACATTTTTTTTTTTATACCTGGTCTGTTTTTTAAGAAATTACCCCACGGGGGACCAAATCGCGGGGGCATAGTGATAAAGAAGTGTAGGGGGTCCACAATCCCCCCCCCACACTTCCCAGGGGACTGCCGCCCCCGGGGCAAAGCAACGCAGCCCCTTGGCGCATACTGGAGGCTCCTGGTGGGCTAGTTAGCCCCCAGGGACCCCCAGTATGCAAGGGGAATTAGTTCCTACTCTGCAAACACGCCAGGGGTTGCGCTGCAGAGAGTTGTAAAAAAGGGTGTGGCCTCATTACACCTCTCTGCAATGCAGCCCCCTGGCGCATTCTGCAGGTTCCAGGTGGGCTAGTTGGCCCCCAGGGACCCCCAGTATGCAAGGGGAATTAGTTCCCCCTCTGCAAACATGCCTGGGGGCTGCGTTGCAGAGAGGTGTAAAAAAGGGTGTGGCCTCATTACACCTCTCTGCAATGCAGCCCCCTGGCTTATACTGGAGACTCCTGGTGGGCTAGTTGCCCCCCAGGGACCACCAGTATTCAAGGGGAATTAGTTCCTCCTCTGCAAACGCTGCAGGGGTTGCGTTGCAGAGTGTTGTAAAAAGGGGCGTGCCCTCTGAACACCTGCCTGCAAAAATGTAGTAAATCAGTATAAAAAAACAAAATAATACATTTAAAAATTGTCATTTAAAAAAACTTCAAAATTCAATGAAAACTACCATAGGTTAACGGCCTTATATAGTTAGGAATTAGCATTTAAAAAACCTTGCAAATTCAATTAAAAAACCATAGGTTTCAGGCCTTATATAGTTAGGAATTAGCATTTAAAAAAACTTGCAAATTCACTGAAAAAAATAGGTTTCAGGCCTTATATAGTTAGGAATTAGCATTTAAAAAATCTTGCAAATTCACTGAAAAAACCATAGGTTTCAAGCCTTATATAGTTAGCAATTAGCATCGAAAAAACCTTGCAAATTCACTGAAAAAACCATAGGTTTCAGGCCTTATATAGTTAGGAATTAGCTTTTAAAAATCCTTTGAAATTGACTCAAAAAACTATAAGTTTTAGGGGTGTTATAGTTAGCTGGACATTTCACTCATACAAAACCATTGAAATTGCTCCTATATAGTTAGTTGTACTAACTATATTTCGCGCACCCGCAATCCACTGCTGATGATGTCACATATTACATCATTCATGACATGGTCAGTGATATCACTGATGACATCTCAAATGACATCAATGATGTCATTGACGTCATTTATTTTGTAGCACCGAGGGATGGTGATCCCTGGGCTACAGGGCCCCCTCTGGACCCCCATCAAAATTTATATTTTACACCCCGGGATTTGGCCACCCCAGGTAGCTAATTTTTAAACAAGCACAAGAGCCTGCACTTGGTTCTTATATTTTTTACGGCGGATCCATGCACCCAGCGCACATTTCTCAGTTTGAAAAAAAAAAAAGAAAAATGGGGGGGGCCCTAGGGGTCCTTGTGTGACCCCCTAAGCAGGTCTAGAGGGTCAAAATATTTTGAACCTGCCCCCTTTGTACGTTTTGAACACTTATTCTACTGATTTCTAGACCCTTTCATCTACCGAGGCACAAAATGGCTGCCAACACTTCCTGGTTGCAAATGTCGACAACCACTTGACAGCATTCATAGCTTGAACGGGATGGTGCGCTTAGGGTGCGCTCAGGTTGCGCAGATCCACCATGGCCATAGATATATATGTACATTTAATTGTGATATTCTCAGGAACTACTGAATGGATTTAAACCATTTAAGCAAAAGGTATTAGTCTGAAGCAAGGACTACCTCTTTGCCAAATTTGGTGTGATTTCGTTCAGCAGTTCGGGCTGTAGCGGCGATGAACGGTTCCTATGGAAAATTGTATGGGGAAAACAAGTTTTGGGACACACTTTTTTTCTCAGCCCCCGCTTCACAAATCACCCCGAGACTATCAGGATAGGAGCGGACCGGAATGCCCACTAGTTTTGAAAATTTTGCGAAGATTTGTCAACCAGCGCCAAAGTTATTCCAAATAGAATGTTGCGGATTTCCTATGGAAAATAGGTAAATGTAAATGTAAATGTCATGGTACTTATAGAGCGCACTGTCACCAAACATCACCTTGCGGTATCGCCTATACGGCTTCCTGGCGCTAATACTCATACCACTGTGGAACCCCTCCTGGCTTTCCCTGTGAAGTGTCCACTCCTGGGCACCCCCAGGGTTAAGCCAGGCATCCTTAGCGCTGTTGGAGCCGGTGTGGAGGCTAAGCAAGCTATTGCCCAGAGTTGCAGCGTGGGGCCCGTGATTAAAATAGGCACCGAGGTGAGAATTAACAGGTCTGAGGAATTTGAGCCCGAGACCTCGCCGAGGCGGGAATCGAACCCTGGTCCCTGGCCAGAACTCTGCATCAGGGTCTGCCACTGTAACCATTGAGCCACACTCCTCCACAATAGG
Organism: Lissotriton vulgaris; assembly: GCF_964263255.1. Classification (NCBI taxonomy): domain Eukaryota; kingdom Metazoa; phylum Chordata; class Amphibia; order Caudata; family Salamandridae; genus Lissotriton; species Lissotriton vulgaris. Next base: position 805,775,970 of record NC_141694.1, read on the forward strand.
TCCTAACTATAACTACCTACTGGCGACCACTGATAAAACCATGGGTTTCAGCCATGTTATAATTAGAAACTAGCATTTGAAAAACCTTAGAAATTCACTGAAAAAAACATAGGTTTCAGCCACGTTATAGTTAGGGATTAGCATCTAAAAAACCTTAAAAATTCACTGAAAAAACATAGGTTTCACACATGTTATAGTTAGCTGGACATTTCACTCATACAAAACCATTGATATTCCCCCGGTATAGTTCAGCTAACTATAACTTGCGCGCCCGCAATGCACTGCTGATGGCGTCACATATTACATCACTCATGACATGGTCAGTGACATCACTCATGACATCTCAAATGACATCACTGATGACATCACTGATGACATCATCCAGTGAATGTGTGTCTTTCTGAAAAATAAATGTTTTCTATATATGTATATCTAAAGGTCAACGGAAGAATAAATGGGTAAATAATTGTCTAAATAGATGGGTTTTTTGTAAAATTGATTGTATAACTGACTTATTAATTGTATCTCAGTGAATACATGTATTAACGAGTATTGTTTAAATATTTAATTATCTGTATCAGTGTCTCACTTTGTGTATAAGTGGCTGCATGGGTTGGTGAGGAGCTACATGAGTGTGTATATGGGTTATTAGTTTTATTTTTTGAGTATCAATATGAGTGTCTGTATAGTTCGGAGGGGGATATTACTTAGCGTATAGATGCATGAATGAGTGACTCACTGTTTGTATGTTTTTTGAAGACATCATGTGTGCAGGACTGTATGGGTGGATGAGTGTGTGTATGGGTGTGTTAATGAGTAAATGACTGTCTCAATAGTGTCTTTATTAGTAAGTACATATGTTTTAAACTAGTATATGTGAGTATTTGTGTATATAAGTGAGTATATGTGAGAGTGAGAGATTGGAAGAGTTCCTGTATAAATAAGTATGTGTTTCTATAAGTGATTGTTTGAGAGAGTAAGTATGTGTACGTTTCTGTAGAAGTAAGTGTAGTGGTGTGTGTGTATAGCTGTATATCCAAATAAATGGATTTTTGATAGTTTATTTGTATGTGTGAGTAAGTTTCTGTAGGAGTAAGCGTGGTGGTGCATGTTTATAACTGTATATACTAGTAAATTGATGTTTAATACTTTGTTTGCATGTGTGAGTATGTGTGTGAGTAACTATATGGATGAGTATTGGTTTGTAACGGGATGTATAGGTGTATGAGTACATATGATGAGTGAGTACATGTATGAGTGACTATATAGAACTGTTGGTGAACGAGTGGATGTGTATGTAGATGTTGGAATTACTGAATAGGTTGTTGTAACTGGTATTGGTATCTCCATTTTTTTGAAAATTTTAGTTTCTATTTTTGATTGTGTGTATCAAAGGTTATATTACGGTGAGAGGAGGTCTGCCACTCTTTCACAAGGATGATGTCATCAGTGATGTCATTTGAGATGTCATCAGTGATGTCATGAGTGATGTCACTGACCATATCATGAGTGATGTAATATGTGACATCATCAGCAGTGCATTGCGGACGCGCGAGTTATAGTTAGCTGAACTAACTATAACGGGGGAATTTTAATGGTTTTGTATGAGTGAAATGTCCAGCTAACTATAACATGTGTGAAACTTTTGAAATAAAACTAAAATAACTTTTTTCCCAACAGAAAAGAAGTGAACAGAAACACATTAAAACACCTCTAACTGAAAATGTGAAAAAGGAAAGGACTGCATTTGCGATTCCCATATTTGTGTATGCACATTTCAAAAGTATAAGTTATAAATATTATTAAGATTATTAAAAATAATTAAAATATAATTGCATCAAAGTTAGGGAAACAATTTCTCTCTCACATGTGCTACACTTATTGAAAATAAAGTACAAGCACCCAAATTGTTAATTGGAAATGTACAAAATATTAGCCTAATGTATATTATTGGAGGGCTATTACAAAAGATGATATTGTTATTAATGTGGGAGAAAACACCCACCCTCCAATGTCATTGAAATCAAAGTAAGGCAGGTACTAATAAGAGAGGCAGCCACTCGTTCCCCACAGCCCACTTCTAAAATTCTAAGAGATATAGTGGATCATTAGCATGACGGGCTGGTCACCACCACTGGCCCGGCGGTGGCTATCCTCCCACCAGATGGCCCCCTATCACTCCCCTGCCATATTTGGATTGCATGGGGCACTGCGGCGTACGGAAAGACCATCCACCTGTCGGATTCCAGACTAGGCAGAAAAGGCCCTTAACATGGTAGCGGTGCCTTGCAGGCACTGCCATCCATATTAGCATGTGGCTTTTCAATGCCTTTCCATGGCAGAGACCCTGCCATGGAAAGGCATGCAGATTTTGCTTTGGGGGCCCATTGCAGGCCTCCATGGGGGTGCTGGGCTGCACTTGAGGGGTACCTATGGTACCCCCCAACATTGGTATACACAAGCTGCCTGTCACGTTGTGCATGCCAATACACAACATGCGTATACTGCATTTTGGAGGGTGCTGCTTACAGCACCGCTCGCCACAATGCAATATATGCGGGATGCCACCGCCACGGTGGCATCCTAATTGCCATAGCGGGACCGCCACACCTCTGTCGGGCGGTCCTGTGCACCATTACGGTGGTGGGCGGACTTCCCCTTACTTCCTTAAGTACCTGAACACATCACAAGTTAGCAACCAGCTACTCCCACTTTGAAACGCTTACTAGTAAAACTAAAAAAGACACCAGTTGTTCTCCTCCTACTCCTAGAAGATACCAAGATATCCAAATTCCAGAACACCACCATACATAATGCATAACCCTTCTTTCTAAATAACGACATTAATAATGAGAAATGCATAATTATAATTGCTACCACAGATAACTTATGGAACCTACGCTAGTGTCAAACAAGGATGATGGATGGGGGATTCAAAATGTGCCTCAAAAATTAACTCAGATATACACCATACATAGTGAATATCACAACACTAATATACCTTTCAAATACGTTTTGCTACCTAATAAATAAAGCAGCACTCACTACAAACTATTAACATTAAAATTAAAACAAACAACTACTCCCAACATAAAATAATAATCAACTTTGGACAAGTCATGATACAAACAAATCTTAAACCATAACCACACAATGCTATGCAAGACTGTTCTTATCATTAACAAAAGCAGTTGGAGACATTTACAGCAGTCCTCAATTAGGGGCATAATTATTAAAGAGTTATGTCACCCTTGTGCCACGCAATGGGGTTGCAAACGTGACACAGCTCTCAAATTAGATTTATCATTCCACGCAAGGCCACCTTGCATGGCCTGCCTCGCTTGATAAATCCAGAGTAACACAACTCAGCGCAACTCTCTGCATTGCATTACTCTGCACCAGGGAGGCGTTGCACGTGTGAAGCGTGTGTGTTCCTCGTTCTACCTACATCCTGCCTACTCACAAAACCCTTTAGAAAACTTTAATAAAATGTCTTACCTTATCTGATGAACAACAGCACCTCACCAAATCACAATATGGATACAAAAGAAGAGTTAGAGGTAAAAAGAAAAATGGCTGCTACATGAAAACAAAAAAAAGAGCATCTCCATATAGAAACCAATGGGACTTTAAATAAAAAATAAATGTTAAACGAAAATATAAAACAGTTTTGTAAATAGTACTATAAATAAAACAGTAAAACAAAAAAATAATCTAGTGTTATTTATAATACACTTAAAAAACTATATAAAATATGTTGTACAAATATATGTGAAAATTAGTAATGAAAAACAAAGTTGGGAAATAACATAACTTGTATTTGTAAAATATATTAAAAATGTTGTTAAAAACTAACAGTAATTTTTTTTCATGTTGAAAAATGTATGTTTCAAAAATGTAAACTTATACACTGAATACATTTTGAAAATAGACAGAATAAAGATCACTCTAATCTAAAACATTTTTTAAAGTTTTTGAGGTAAAGCGGTGACACTTGCTTTTTCCACTCAGATCAAATCCTTTTCATGGGATTATCAGTAAAAATGATCAAAACATGTAAATTGAAGAAATAGAAATATGTATATATTTTTTAAATTTACTAGTGCCAATATTTATAAAATTGTATTAATAAATAATATATCTAATGCATAACATAGCACATCAACATAAACTAATAAAATGACTAAACATAATACATTAATACAAAATTATATATTTAAAATTAAACATTAATGATTATAATATATAATCATTCTACATTACACATACAAAATATTTAAAATATAAAAAAATACCGAAATAAGCATGATGTAATTTAATTTCTTTTCTAAACAATTATAAAAAAGTGTTTCAATTATTTTAAAACATAATTAAATAGCATATCAAAAACTATAATAAAATACATTATTTCATTAAATAAATAATACATGTAATTGTCTACACCATAGTTATATACAAAGTCAATCAAGTAATCATACAAAAAAGTTAAATGTAAAATAAATGATATCAAATTTATATTTACAAAAGAAATATATAAATTAAGTTAATTCATATTTAATATTTTTACAACTAAAGCATACATTTAATAATATTAGTTTATTTTACAATTAAGAATTGATAGAGATTTTATGCAAAATAAAAATATTACTAAAACTTTAAATACATGAATAAAATAATTAAGTAAGAAAACATACAACATAAAGGCATACAATTAATGTAAACACGTTTTTACAAAGAAAAATTGTAAAATTATTTAAAGCAATAAATAACACTAAATAACACACAAAACAAAAAATGTAAAACATTTAATTAAGGATACATAAATGAAAATAATTTATACAATTCTAACAACAATTATTTAAAGATTACAATTAGAGTCCAAATTTATATACCAAATATAGCAAAAAGTACTTCTAATAAAAAGGCAATACATTTTTTCAAATAATTTTAAAATATACAAAAAAAATGATTTTAAATTAAAAAAAATTGAGTTTATTAAACAAACTTACATTTATAAACAAATCATTAGTTACATATTTTAAAGATCTCCTACCCTTTTCCCCTACAAAACCAGCATCCTGCTCTGATAACATAAAACATATATCTGACATAATGAACTATTATCAATAACAATTAAAAAACAAATCTAATTTCTCTAGAATTGCAAAAAATAAATGAAAACTAGAAAATAATAACACTAAAATTAACATGTAATACAAACAACATCATAAACAACCCCTAAATGCAATATTATATATAATGATATTTTACAAAACAATATGTTTTACAGTAATATTAAAAATACCACTTACACTATTCTTACCTTTGATATTCTTGTCCACGATATTTTTGACATCACAATATTCTTAATGCCACCTTCATTTATCACAATGTTTTAAATTCCTCACTCTTGTCCGATGATGCACGACAGAGGGAAACAAAGTTATTTTGACAATGGATGTAGCACATAGGCATTTAACCTGGGAGTAGGGCTGGTCACAGTGGAGGCATTGGACTAACTACAAAGGGTGGCAGCCCACAGGTCTCACATTGTGTGGGTAGCACCACCTGGGGGAGATCATAGGTGCAACAATGAAGTGCAGAAGCAAAAAATCCCTTGCATATTGAACAGCGTGCTTTAAGAGGAGGTCATGGGTACAGTGATAAGAGATAGCACCCAGGTCCCTAAGCACAATCATCATACCTCATAGGGTGATTGTAGGTCCACTAATGAGGCGGAGGCACAGTGGCTGTGATGTTTTGACAGCTTTGCTCGTAGATAACAGGTCAGAGGTAGAAAAGCAGTTGCAGGTTCTTGCTCTTGGCAGTCATAGGTTAACCAACCACCTTATGCCAATGTGCTGGGTCAGTAGGCTTGGCTTTGTTCTGAAGTCATGTAGATTTACTAGACAGGCAGGACAGTAACCTTCAACTCTTCTAGTTGTACCAGAACAGTGTTCTCCTCAGTCCTTTGCTATATTGAGTACCTCTACTGGGGAGATAGCTAATATTACCAACTCTTGTGCAATGTAAAGGGTGGGCATTGGCAAACCAAATGGGTCATCTTATATCCAGTGCAGTGGAAGTTGGACTTCAACCAGAAGGAGCCTAAGATTCAAAATGGGCCCAGTTTGGAAGGAGCCAATTAGTCAAAAGGGTATTTAATTTAGTTATTCCACATCTCCAGGGCAAATAGGTACCAGGGGAACTGTCAATCACAGGTTATGTATTGGAACCAGACAAATCCCGGCCATTCAAATGCAATTTTCTGTATTCTTTTCATGACAGGACACAGGATGTGGAGGATTGCAGGGAGCCTATGTTCTTTATCTAGATGAAAGCTTTTGTAATGCTCATGGCCACAGTCTTTGTTTAGGTTTTGTCGTGCCCTGAAACAGGCTGATCTGTGTTAAAGCATAATCCAAATAAACACTCCGTAGCTAGATATTTTTTTAAACAAATAATTTATTTAAGCTGAAAAGCTGAAAAGACATCAGAAGCCAACCTTGGCAATTGCATGTATAGCTGTTCATCACAGATACATGAGCAGATATACACTGCATCAATCAATGCAATTTTTCAGTGAGTAATGCAGAGAAAAAACAAAGCATTCATTATTAGCACATGGTAGTTTAGCCTGGTACAGTTGATAAGGCTAACAAAAAAAGAAATATTCAGTCATTATATTTATTTATGTCATTTGTAAAGCACCTGAATCCCCCCAACCGGGGTATCTCCACGCTGCAACGGCCCTTGGCTATCAAAACAGGGGGATCAGAATAGTGCAGTTTTTAACAGCTTTCTGAAGGACATGTAGTTGGTGCAGTGTCGATGGTGGATAGACAGTTGATTCCATTATAGTGGGGCTACATAAGAGAAGGATTTCCCCCCAACCTAGCCTGTTTAATGCGAGGCATAAGAAGAAGGTCTTTGGATCCTGAGCGAAGGGTCCTTGAGGGGGTATATATTGGTTCTGAAACAAGAAGCCCTAATTAGCCTGCAAGGTTAGAGTTACAGAGCCCTGTAACTACTGGGGCCATACCTCTTATTGGCTCACCAAGGACAAAATAGTCACTGTAATGTTACAGGTCCGACCATGCCATTAAACGTAAACAATAACTGTGTACAGCTACACCCACAAAGAAAAATGTGAGAAAGCAAGGGAAGTGCCTCACGGACGTAACACCCGAGGGGGTTCCCGGTTTGTTAATCACCGGTATACCCACTTCTCATCATCGGTTACTTCCCTTGCTGAGAGGAGGAAACATGTGCAAAAAAGAAGTGCACAGGAGAGAAAAGATAGAGACAGATAAGGAGTGTACAAATACACAACCTCGTAGGAAAGAAAAAGTGTTTGGAAAAGAATGCCAAGTGCCTACACCCAACAACCAACAAATATAAAACACAAGTGCAGTCTGGCTGGCTGAGTCGATTTTATTCTGATGCTGCCAAACTGCACTATTAAAAATGGTTGAATTAATACCATTGATTCATTATAACTAGACCGACATGTTTCATTGCCTTGTCATTGGCAACTTCATCAGGGTACGTAGTTGGGTCTCAATTCTCAATCCTCCGTATTTTTGTGAGGACCTTATGCTTGACTATGGTAGTCGTACCGTCAAGCATCAAAAGACGGCGTGTTAAAGATCACGTGTCCGTCATGGATACTCCTTGAGGTGAGTAACCAATGCCGAGTCCCTCCAGCGCTTCCAACGTCTCACCGGAGCGCCGGAGGGACTATGGCGGGCGGAAAAAGTTCACCGGCCATACTAATGAGCCCCTTAGTGTGTGGAAACAGGCTCCTGCGATGGAAGTTGCATGTTCCTCCAAGTTTAACTTCTGGTCAATTTGAACCCCTAGATTCTTTATCACTTGTTTTGGGGACGGTTTCGTACCCAGATCTCCTGGCCACCAATTAGGGGACCACTTTATTACTGATTCTTTACATAACATGATTTCTGTGTTCTCATGTTCACCTGGAGGAAGTTGTTACTCATCCATTCCTGTATGTTTTTCATTCCCTCTGAAAACGTAGCCGAAATGCTGGTGTTATTTTTATCAAAAGAAAGAAGCAGTTGTGTGTCATCGGCATAAGAGAGAGGTATGAACCCTGAGTTTCTTAGTAAGTTCTTGGAAGCCTGGGCCGTTTTCTGTCTCATTCTAACCCCAATCATTCTTCTTTCCTGGATGCTCAACATATTTTTGAAGCTTTGAAATGGGCATAAATTTCAGTCCAGTTACTGATACACTCTTTTTATCATCACATGCGTTTCTCTTCAGTTTACTTAGTTTGTTCCACAAAATAGAATTATACATATTCAAACACTTTAAAACAGCACTTTTAGTTTTGCAGAAAAGGGATGCTTTCAATTACAGAAAGGGGCCTCCAGTTCAAAATTGATGCCATAATTTTTAAAAAGAAAATTCGACATAACAAAGAACCACCTGCTTTGTAAGTCATTTTACAGAATTATGTATTTGGGGACTAGTGAGTCCTCTGATGTATGTGACTCATTTCACTGCTTACACCAGGGCTGCTTCAAATACAAAGAGAGATGTTGTTTGCAAAATGTAGATACCACAGGTGGACAGCAACATGGCCCCAGAGTGCACCAACCTCCATGTGTCTTAGACAGAAAGAACATAGGACCCAATTACGACTCAACTCTGGCTGCGCTGCGCCAAAACTGCGCAAGAACTCCTGGCAGTATTACAAGTTAAAAATGTGTAACTTGTAATACTGCTGCCGGTCCTTTGCCTTTCCCATTGCGGTGTCTGGAAAACAGGCACCTCAATGGGAACGGCAAAAAAAGTTCCACCACAGCATGGACTGTGACGTCCATGCTGTGCAGGAACTTTGTCCGTATACAGACGGGGGGCACATGTTGTGACCCCCTGAATGTATCCCCATGGCCCACTTTGTTCTTGCACCGCCTGCGTTTACATGGTGGGGCTACGCCATGAAAAGTCTGGCGATGCAAGAACTTTCTAATATGCTGAGCGGGACTGAGCCAGTCCCTGCTCAGCATATTGCATTGCGGCACAGCTGCACCACCACCAGGGAAGGACTGTTTATTGGCGCAGCTGGTGGTCCACCACCGGTACAACTTTTGAAGTCGTAATTGGCATTGTGGTGGACCACCTCTGTTGACTGCCAGATTCGTAATCAGCCCCATTGAGCTTTAATATTAAGAAATAGAACAGCAAGTTGAAAACTGATAACATGTTCTATATGTGGAGTACATACAGGAATTATTGTAATTCAGTAGTCATAGTCATAGTCATATTTGGCTTTATTCGGTGTCATGGTAAAAAGGCATCCATAAAAGCAGTCACACAGGTTTAAACATCTCTTAAATACATTTCATAACAGACATTAAACGCAGTACATTTAAAACCATACCTTCAATTTATAGATTGTTATCTGCTAGCAAGATGTTCCTATTTGATGATTATGCAATGCTGTCCATACACTTTTTATGTAAAGGTATACAATATTTTCCATCTTAGTTTGCACAGTGCAGTTATTCACATGGAATTTAATCGACATGCCCCTAAGTTGTGTATTAAAATAAACATGTTCTAGATGATAGTTAAAAACATGCTTTTTCTAACATAGAATGCGGCCCATAAAAAGGAGGACATTCTACAACAAATTTCAAGGGAAGGTAAAGATTGTAAAAACAGGTAAGCAGGGCAGCATTGTGTGAAGCCCTGATGTTTTATGAAAGGTAAAATGTGCCGCTTCCTTTGTAGTTAATACAATTTACAAAAAAGAACCAGGTTCACAGTACTTTGGGGAATCCTACTGTTACAAGGACAGTTTGTCAATTTTCTGGACCAGTCATTCATAATGGGAAAAGTGCATAGTCTGTGAAATATATCAAATCTTAAGCGAGTTAATACAAACCTATGTTGCGCGTTTAAAACAGCTTTGAGATAAGGCTGTATGTTAAAAGAAGTTAAAATCAATTGATTATGAAGAACATAATGTTTTGGGGGTTCGGATGTCAAGTCAAGGTTCTTCAAATGTATTGGCACCTCCCTTTTCAACAGTTTTCTACTGATTGTCACCAAGGACTCCAAGTTCTCAAAATATTCTAGATGATCCATGTTCTTGAAAAAGCGCTGTACATACCCTAACCATGAAGTGGGCAAATGTGAAATAAATTTAAGACAGTCCGCTACCAGTGATCTTTTAAAAGTTGTGTGCTCTGATGTCCAGATTTTGTGCCAGAGTAAAATCGGTTAGACTTTATTTGTATTCATAAGTAAGGGTACACCAAGTTCCGAGTGTAATATATGTACGGAAATTGGGGTTGCCAGTACGTATCTTAAGAATTCATTTTCTATGCTTGCAACTCTGCACATGTTGTATGTCCCCATATACCAGCCCAATAAAATGCTATAATAGTGCATTTTGCTTTATAGATTTACATCATCATGTCCAGAGGATTTGTTCCCAGACGTTTAGCAAATCATCTTAGGGCCCTGGATGTCTTTCCAAATAGGCCCCTTCTATTTTCTATGGCCTTCCTCCACAGCCCCTCCTTTTCAAACAGAACTCCAAGATAGGAGGACTCCGGAAACCCTATTTTAGATCCATTTATTACTATGGGTCTGCATTTGTTACTGATTTTGCCACACGTCATAATGAATGTCTTAGCTTGGTTGACTTTAAGCCCCAAGTTGTTCATATAGTCCACAAAGTTGTTAATCAATGCTTGCAAGGCGAGTGGTGTACGAGCTATGAGGACAGCCTCGTCAGCATAGAAGAGGGCCGGGACATGTCGCAAACCAGTTTGTGTGAGGTCTTTTACTACTGCCACCAGTTCCTTCCCCACGCTGTTTATATATAGGGAAAACAGCAAGGGGGCCAGGACGCATCCCTGCCTCACCCCTCTCTCCACGCTGAAGGTATCTGTGCACTCTCCGTTTACCCCAAATCTAACCTTGGCTCTACACTCCGTATATAGTTCTCGCAAGAAGCCAATAATTGACATTTCCTCCCCATATCACTCAATTTTAGCCATAATTTTTCATGTATGACGCAATCAAAAGCTGATAAAAGGTCGACAAAGGCTAAATACATCTGCCCCTTTTTAATGCTAACATATTTGCTGATGAGTAAGCTTAAATTAAGGCTCTGTTCTATGGTCCCAATCCCGGAGTGGCAAACCATATTGTAGATCAGATAGTTTAACGTGCAGTTCTGCCCACTGTTGCAGTCTGTCCAGACTTATTCTAACCGCTACCTTTACCAGAGAATCCATTAAGGAGATAGGCCTATAGCAAGATGGGTTTAGGCGGTCTCCTTTTTTGTATATGGGAACAATGATTGATTCTCCACAAGATTGTAAGAATCCCACTGTACAATAGCTCTTAGCACTTGGGTTAACAATGGGGCACACAAATTGATGTTGTCTTTGTAAAGGTCAACGGATATGGCATCCGGACCAGAGGCTTTAATTCCTTTGCTTGCTAGAATTGCGGCAGTAACTTCCTCCAGCGAGAAGGGGGGGATAGTGGAGGTATGGGGTAAGACAATCGACTCGTAAATGGATTGTCCCTGATCTTGTATATTATTTGCAGGTGGGGCCGAGTAGATGTTGGCAAAGTGATTAATACACTCTTCCTCCAGTATTGCTGCCTCTATCTTGGGTTGTCCCTCAGCACTCCACGGTGAGGAGTTAATTATCTTCCAAAATAATCTATCATATTAACTGGTATTGGCTTCCCGTAAAGAATCCTAAGTGGTCTCCCTGAAGTGTTGTTTCCTCGTCTTAACTGCCGTATTATTCTCTGCTCTACATTTTTGGACCTCGCTCTCGTTTCTTGGAGCTTTATGCAGGGCCTCCTTTAAGCTCTTATGGGCTTTGATGCATGCAGTGTCAAACCATCCCTTTTCCAACGTATTTAACTTTCTTCTTTTGGCCAGTAAACTCTCTTTTACACCTTGTGTGATGGCTAGAAAGGCTGTGATAATTTCATGGGGGGGGTGTTTTCACGTAGGCATATATTAAATTGTTCTTTCTTGTTGGAAACTAACTGATTAAGTAAATCTATTGGTTTTATTTGGGACCGGCTCAACGTATATCCATTAAGACAAGCACGTTTTAACCTCTCTACCTGTGGAATCACTGTAGACTTTGCTTTTGTAAAAAAACATCGTTGTCGCTAGTTGCAAGCTTAAAGGATAGTGATCGCATAAAGATATTGAATGAGTGTGAAAATTGAAAGCATACCCCATACATTTATTAGACAATAAAATGTGATTGATAATACTATTATTCATAGTTCTATTAAAGTTCTTCATACGATACTCATAAGGAGTCGAGATTTCGTTAGCAAATGAAAGATCATATTTACAAATTACTTCATTTAACTTGTTGCCATAGGGGCTATGTGTGAAGTGGGGCTGCTCTACGCCCTCAGTATTTGTTACTCCACATATGTTGGCCATATAAACCTTACACAAATGTTTTTCTAAAATCCCCCCATAGGACGATGGCATATTTTTGATCACCCACCACAGTATGCTCTAGGTCGTTGTTTATCTTTTGTACAACCTCCATTTTCCCCGTCATGGTGGCATTATTGTAGAAATTCATTGAATATCCATCTACAAAGTCCAACCATTCTGTATTCTGTGTTTTGTTTCGTAAACCCGCCACGTTCCAAAACAGACATCCAAATAGACTAGAATCTTGTTGGATGGAAAGTTGTGTGTGAGAGACTATGGGAGGGGGGCTCAGATTGCAGTTCTCCAAATCAACGTTTGCTTGTGGTGTCGGTACAAACTTTAGATAGGGAGTTTTAACGGTCGTGCATGTGTCACCCCTCGGTGTGTTCTCAGTGGCAGGATTTTTCTGCCTGCTCTCCTTTCCTGTTAAGTAAGACCCTACTTCAAGTCAGTCTAAACTGTCCAACGACGATAGGCATTGGATCCTGTTAGAGGTAGGAATTGGAAAGTTTGAAGGGCATGTTATCTAAGTGGAAACTGTGGGTTGGTAAATCAGATTTCCCTCTGGTGTGGGGGTAATAAAAATAGCCCAATGGGCGGATGATAATAACACTTCCATGGCTAACTGGAGTCCCTGATCGTCTCTATATTTCGTTTACCAGCTGAGGATTTCTAAAGGTCAGAATCATACAATCCTCGCTCTGTGTTTTGCTTCCTTTCCCCACCCACTTTACCCTTTTTGCCATCTTGAAATTATAGAATAGATGTTCTGTTAGCCCCGTTCTGCCACCCAGCCAATTTAAAGATTTATTCCTTAGCGAGGTTCAGTTTTCTCTACTGTTTGTGGGGAGAGGCGGCACTTTGGTCAAGACTATTACGTACAGGGCCGCTGCAGGTGGGGGGTCCAAGCGATCGCATATACTTTTGTATTAGTCCTCCCACTAAGTATTGGGTTGTGGCCTTAGTATGGCGGTCTAATTAGGGAGTTATTCTTTTCAAGGTCTCCTTGCCCAGGCCTGCCCTCCTCCCCTCCTACTTAAGATTTATAGCCTGCATTACCACATGGGTAAAAGGTGGGTACTTTGATAGAAATATGATGCTGCGGGCCACTACTGGGAGTGTAGTTACTGTTCCAGATGGGACAAGGGCCGTTCCTCTTTGGCCAGTGGACACAATTGTCAAAAGTTCCAGGCAGGAATCAGTTCTTGTTTTGACCTTTGCTAGTCTAGATTGAATTGTGCCCATTATGTCGTTCACATGATTGTGAAGATTTTTGAATGCTTCATTTAAAGCATCGAGTTTCCCAATATTAATGTTGTGGTTGGCCTCTGGGAATGTTACTGATACGTTCAGTTTTACTTGAGGTGTTTCCTGCAGTTGGGTACTACTCTTCTTGAGTGTCACCGTATTTTTAATTTTTTTAGTCGCAAGATTACCAAGACCTCTACTCTTTTTTTTTCTCACGTGTTTGGGTGGGGATGATTTATGGCTCCCTGGGCCGTCCCTGATACATCCACCCCCCCCCAAAGCCCGCCTGCTGATAGATATTACTCAAAGTTGGAGATCTGTTTTTCTATGTCTCCCATTGCTCCTGTAATATACTTTAATAGTGATGTTTGGGACTTTTCTGGAGTGAGCTGGGTGCCTGTTATAGCCCTGTGTTTTCTTTTGCCCATATTAGTCAATTGTTTGATCATGTATGTGAAGAACCAGTTAAACCCACTTACTGGTTCTCGGCGGCGGGGAAACCGTTCAAGTCTTCCATACCTTCCATACTTAGTAAAAGGAGACACAGGAGCCTTCGTCTACAGGAGGAACCCAGATGTATTCAATAGCCTGGGCTATGCAACAGAATCCCAAGCTAATCAGAGACAAGACAGAGGAGGCTGCTGCTTTACTCCACAGCTTACAAGCCATTTATACTTTTTCATACCAGTCCTTTGGCTGTTAGTTCATTGTTCAATCAGGGCAGTGTTTGCAGTTGATAACCAGAGCCAGACGACATTTGTAGATGGTGATCTGGTCAAGGCTTGGTACACAAATCATTGTTCACTTGGCTTGATCAAGGCTCAGTCTTTCAAGGCCCAGCAGTCAGACCATTGTTCAGATAACCTGAACATGGTGTCAAGGATGTTTACCAGGCTGGGAGCAGGAGATGGAAAACAAATCATTGACTCAGGGTGTGAGTGTCTCGTGGCTTTCAGTTGAACTGCAAAGAACAGGGGGGTGGGTGTGCGACAGTTCCTGGGCAGAAATGCAGGCTGCAAGATGGCTGTTGTCGTGTTAGTTAGATTATCCTCAGGCATCAGCAGAAATGACCAGGTGGGTCGTGTGGAAGTGTTTGACATGAGATGGCAATGAAAAAAACAGTGGACTCCTGGTACAAATGATGCTGATCAGAAGAACACTTTTCCTCATATGTATGTTTAAGAGTTTTACTTATGTGGGTTAGGTGGAGGCCACTAGGCCTAGTTAGATCTGGGGTTCTAGGTGGAAAACTCCAAACATTTGTTAGGTCACAGTTATATAACCCCCCCCCCTTTATCGATGCATTTTAGTGATGAACCCACAAGATGCCTCGCCCTGACCCCCTCCCCTTTGTCACATTTAACTTCTAGGCAGTCTCTATTGGTCGAATCAGTTATTTAATCCCACAGTCAATACAGTAATTTTCCAGGGCTCTGAGCCGCAGTGTCACAACCGGAATGCACAGTCAATTAGGCTGAGGGCGGCAAAACCCGCTTGTCACAGATAGACCCGCTTATATGCACAAATGGGGATCAGATTTCACAGAACATGTGGGTCAATAGGGTGGATAAACCTACCTCGACAAAGCTCCAGGAACGTAAACTGAGTAACAAAGAGGGTGGCCCGCCCCACCTCCTCCGGTAGCCAACGAGCGCAGGACGGTCCCGCCCTTGGCCCGAGCGTGGCCTGCATGCTTCCTGCGCTGCGGTGGGAGAGGTGGCGCTTTATGCGCTTGTTGACAGATAGCGACTCCCCCTCGTTAGCGGCAGTGGGTCACGGCATGTTGCACCCTGGGCTTTGAAGTCCTCCACCAGGGTGGTATAATTGAAGACTGGGTCGGAATGCAGGCAATATCGGGCTGTCACAGACCCTGGGACTACGGCCCACCATGGAATTGAAGCAGTCACTCTGTTATGTCCCCAAACAGAGGCAGACTAGAAGAAATGCACAGGACAGCAAAAGTGAGCTCCCGCGCTGTGGGGGGAGAGGCCCCGTTTTATGCGCGTGTTGACAGCTAGCACCTCCCCCTCGTTAGCGGCAATCGGTTGTGGTGTGTTGCACCCTGGGCTTTGAAGTCCTCCACCAGGGTGGTATAAGTGAAGAATGGGTCAGAATGCAGGCATTATCGAGCTGACACAGCCCCTGGGACTACGGTCCCACCAACGAATTGAAGCAGTCACTGTTATGGCCCCAAACAGTGCCAGGCCAGAAGAAATGCACAGGACAGCAAAAGTGAACCTTTTATCCTATTTTCAGTCTATCAAATAAATTACCAATTATTGTGAACTCGAAGTTCATTTTCTTGATGTGAAAGTGACTACACTGGGCATGAAACAGTCAACAGACACATACATACGTAAGCCTAACTAATACGAATATTATTTTATACAAGTTTTCATCTGGATAACATTATCAGGAGCATATCTATATGTCTTCATTTTGTAGTGCTGCACTGTTGAGTATAATATGAAAATACGTTCTCTTTAAACAAGCTACGTTGTTCGTGTTGCTTGTCCTGTGTGCAAATTGGCATATTACAAAGAATACCGAGTTGCATAAGAGAAATATTTCTTTTTGTAACACACTCATTTCTACCCCGACACCTTCGCCTCCTCTTTTAAATATATTCACGAAAAAATCAGGTTAGATGTAACAGCTAGACCACGCAGTATTTTTGGGAAACTGAGCTCAACCAGATTTCGCCATTTTTTTAGTAGACTTGTTTTGAAACATCATCCACTAATTGTGTTCAATTTCACAATGCAGCAGGAGATAATACGATTCTAATCATGCTGTTTCCATGCCTATGCTGAAAACATGCCTCAGTTTAACCTATTTAGCTCCAATAAAAGTCATGGGGGGATACCGAGCTCGTTTTTCACCATATACTAGACAATGAAAAAGTCATCCAGCTCCCATAATTGTTCGTACCACATTACTCATCACAACTACATTGTGTGGCTGTTACCAAGACAAGTCCTGGAGGAATTCACAGTGATTGATTAGAAACTATTACCGATGCCTCTAAAGGCTGAAGTCTTTTTATAGAAGCATCAACATTGCTTAATGGCTTTTGCGTTTCCCCTGTTTGTCGCCACTTTTTGATAAAAGTGCACATGTTGCACGGGGAGACGCCTGTGTAAAAATATCAAAATTGCTGCTTTGTTAATGGTCTGAGGAGCACTTTACTTCGCCATGCATTGGCGCATTCCCATGAAATAATGCATTTGTCTTGTACTACCATCAGGAAAACAGGCAGCGAAAGAAAACATAAAGTCATAAGCACAAATGCTTGTAGATATAAGCACTCTGATGCAATTACGGAACAGCCTTGCAGCCTTCCTTCATCATAATCTCGCCTTGCCTTTAACAATATAATGCGAGAGTTTACCGGTATCTATGTAAAGCATTTTCTTTTCTTGCTAGCAGCAGAAGCTGCATATTCAGGGATAGAAATCGAACAGAGCTCAGAAACAATTTTCTGGCATTTATATGTAGGGGAAGATATTTATCAATCTAGTACGAAACTAACAGATTCAACACAATGTACTAAACAAAGTTCCCTAACTTAAAACCATTTGTCTGCGAAGTGTCAGTGTTCAAATAATGTATACTCTAAGGTTACAGACTGGAGAAAAAATATGTTTTTATTTTTTTATTGAATCATTTGTTTGTGTCGTTTTGTTATGTGTGCATAGAGCAGTATGGACCCTGAGAGCGATTTTAATCTGGTTCGATTCAAATCACAAGAAGTGGGGGAACAATTAAAGTGCAACAACTAATTACCTCCTCGTAAGTCTTCCTCGCCACATGATTAACAAAGTGAGCTTCAGCTCCACACCAGAACCCTCCAAAGAAAAATGTAGCCTCCCATGCCTCCCATCCCTTCCCAACATGGCGACCCCTATCACCCTTGACCTCTATAGGAGGAGGGCCGGCCCAACCGTCAGCCTGTTTTTTTGTTCTGCGCTGCAGATTGTCCAGAGCGTATTTCAGGTAAGTGGTTCCTGATGTAGCAGGAACATGGGTCCGTGGTTGGTGGTCCTTCTCTAGCCGGCCCTTGGGATATAGGACCATCCCCCCTTCCTTCCCCTGGTATTCTGTCAGGCCCAGTTAGGCTCTGCCTTCGCGGGTCAAGGGTTTACAGGGGGCGAGCAGGGTGGTCTCTCCGCATCCGTGTACAGCGATGTGATTGGGATCATTGTTTGTGCCCGGGCCTCCCCATAGGTTGATTATTTGTTCTGGGATTTGTTTACCTGCTCTTCCTGTATCCATTTCCCCGCTCCCGGTCTCAGGTTGAGAGCGAGCGGGCGGCTTTTCCAGAGGCTCCGGTACCCTATGCTGGATGGGGGAAGGGGGGTTGGGAGGTGCCTATTGCCGGTCTTGGCTAGGGCTTTTTGCCTGGGTGCACTTTCATATTCCGCCCTTGCTCTTCCTGATTACAGCACGGGCGGGTGGCGGCGCTCCATTTCCCCCCTCAGGTCACACACAGTTATACTGGTTTCACTTCACTTTACTTGGTTACGCCAGGAATGCTAGCTTTACTGGCTAGTCAGTTATATTGAGTTGGGGGGAGCGGCTCTGTTAAACAAACAAGCTCCTTAAAGGGCTGTGCTGTTCTCGTCTGATGTGATCTGGCAACGTTATAGTACATTCTGTGGGTAATTTGTGGAGACTTGCGGTCTGGGCTTCCTGGTTGCCATGTCCCTAAGCTGAGGTGATAACCTCAGCATGTATTATATTACAGCTCACTGGCATGTACATGTGGCGGATGTATGTCATTACAACGCATACTTTTACAACGCATACCTTTACAACGCATTTTTTACACAGCAACATCCATTACAACGCATTCCATTACAACGCATGCCATTACAACAAATTCTGTGAAACTACCTTTACAACGCATTTCACTACAACGTATACTACATTTACAACTCATACCATTACAACGCATACCATTACAGGGCATGTATGGTAAGTATTGGATAGTGTAGGGGTAAAAATACTATTCCAACTCCAGGGGGTGCAGCAGTAGGGTAAGTGTTGGATAGTGTAGGGTTAAAAATTACTATTCTAACTCCAGGGGGTGCAACAGTAGGGTAAGTATTGGATAGTGTAGGGGTAAAAATTACTATTCTAACTCCAGGGGGTGCAACAGTAGGGTAAGTGTTGGATAGTGTAAGTATGCGTTGTAATGGTATGCGTTGTAATGACTGTGTTGTAATGACATGCGTTGTAGTGGTATGCGTTGTAGTGACATGCATTGTAATGGTTGCGCTGTAATGGTATACATTGTAATGGATGTTGCGTTGTAAAAGTTTTGTTGTAAAGGTAGTGCGTTGAAAAAGTTGCGTTGTAAGTGTTGTTTCCCACATGTGGCTTCATCATATGTTTGGATGTCTCTGTTTGTGCCCGTTATGCTTCGCATCAAAACTGTGGATACTTTGATAACAAGTTCTTTGTCTTAAAGCTGCTATACAAGATGAGAGTTATGCACATATTTTAACATGAACTCCATTTGTGCATTACCATTGACCCCCCTCTGTCTCTTTTTGTAAGGATTCTTTTCTTCTTTCTCTTCACTCTCATCTCTATGACGACTGCATGGACAGAGTGCCTCCTCGCCCCCCATGCCAAGGTGGGTTGAGGCATGTTCCCGACTATAGTGGGTAAGCCCCATGTCTTATATGATATTTGCTTATCATTGAGGTTGGTACCACTTTTTGTTGTCTCTTCACTCTGCCTGTTACAATGGATACGATTATCCCTGAGCTTAGTGTGTGTAGCGGGGCTACGCGGAGTGCCACTGAGTTGGCAACAAACTTGAGAAAACTATGCATGCATGCACACATTTTTCTTCTGTGTCTGCATCCTTCTTTCCCTGGGCAGCTTCTGTGGTCGCCATGTGGGCTTTTGCTTCTGCTCCTGGGGGTGGCTTGGCCTTTCATGGCCGGGACCACGGTCCTTGGAGCTATAGCTCAATGGTAGGTCTTGTACCTCTGGTGGCGGGACTCCCACAGCACGTGGCTTCTCATTCTGTGATGCGTTTATTGCATCCTATTGTGATATGTGTTTATGCAGTGCTGGACCGTAGCGCCCCTTTCTCCTCCTACTCCCTGGGTCGGCTGGTGGCTACTCCGCCCCCCTCCGTGTCATGCTTACCCTCTGCTGCTGCACATTGGGGCTCTGTTGGGGGCCATCTGCTGCCTTTCCTTCCATCCTGGGTGGCCTCTGTCTCGGTATCTTGGGTCCTGCCTCCTGCCGTGCCGCCCTGTTGTTGCCTGTTTTCGGTTGTTGGGCTCCCCTGCTCGTGTCTGGAGCTCGTTGGTTGGTCTACTGCCTGTTGGTGGTGGTGGCTGGGTCAGGCCAGGGGTTCAACACATGCCTCTCCTACAGAGTATGTATTTGCCTGTGCTTCTGGGGTTGCTTTTGGCGGTCTCTCAGGTTCTTCTCCAGTGGGGCCTATTCAGTCTGGTTCCTGTTTGTCATAGGGCCTTGGTATTTTCCCTAGCCTTTTTCTGGTTATTCCGGTTTTTGGTTGCCTACCTCCTTGAGTCTGTTCCCCTTCATCTGGTTTCATGTGTGTTGGTGTGCTCTCCCGATTCCAGGCGCTCCCCCTTGGTTTATCCTCTGCCCCTCTGGCTTTCATGTTGAGATTGTCTGCCTTGGTCGGGGTCCCCCACTGGAGTTTTTGTGCCATGTTGTCAGGTGGTGCTTGGCATTATTTCTCCTTTGGGGGCTCTTCCCATCCTGGGGGTCTAAGTGCCACTGGGCCCTCATGGCTTCCAGTTACTACTCATCCTCGCCTGTTCCGGTGGGTATCCCTTCTGTTGTTTCCGGTGGTCAAGTTGTCCCACGGTTCAGTTTTGCCAGTAGTTGTGTCTTCACAGGTTCGGTCTGGTCTGGGTTGGTGGTGTCCATTCTCTTCCCCTTCCGGGTTGCAGGTTGAGCAGGCAGCTACCTTCCCGCCCTGTCTACAGGTACGGTCTACAGTCTTCACTTTCTGGTGTCCCCTACCCGGGTGGTTGCAGCCTTTGCCATCCTGTGGGACTGGGGGCGTGCTTGAGTTCCAGGTCTGTGCGGGATCAGTTGGTCCCATTGCTGACGGGTTTCTCATCTGGCTTCTGTTGGTCGTTCCTTTGGCTTGTCTGGGGTCTGCCCCAGCCCTGCGGGCCTTCTTGTTTCTCGTCTGGGAGTTTTTTTTACTGGCCTCGTTCTCCGAGGGGTTCCTGGGTTTACTCCCTTGGGCTTTTTGGCACGTTTGTTCTGTCCTTGACTGTGGTCCGGGGTTGTAACTCGTGACAGGTTCTCTCCCGGGGGGTTGCTGCATGTTGTATCCCTGGTTCAGGTTTGTTTTCCTCCCCTGGCTTTCGTATTCCTCTGGGCGGCTGTGTCCCTTTTGTTCCAGGCATGCTTTGAACCCCCCAAGGAGGCTCTGTTTGTTTGCTTGTCTGGGCTCCCGCCTTTGCGCTTTGCCTCTGTCCCTCTGCTTACATGGGTTCTGGGCTTGTTGCTTGCCATTGCGGGGCAGTTGTTCTGTTGGTGGTGCTCGCCTGGGTTCTTCTCCCCTGGTCGCTCCTGCTGAGGGTGTTAGTTGTCCGGGGGTGCTGGGCTTTCTAGGTTCTTCCCTCTCCATTGTTGGGCCCTCTGCTGCCTTTGGGGATTTTGCATCCTCTTCTTCTCTGGCCCTGGCTCTGGTGTGCTTATGCCTGCTGGCTTGAGGTAGCTGCCTGGAGGTGTAGGATTTGCGGCGGGCTCGTTTCGCCCAGCTCTTCTCTCCTTCTCGCCATTGGTGTGTTTCTGCCTGTGGCCTTACCTCACTGTGCGCTCCTGTTCTTGTTGGTTCTCAGTTGTTCTGCTGGGTCGGGCCTGGTTAGTGGCTGGTGGGATGGCCACTTGGGTGCTCGCTTCTGTGGCTAGTTTACTACAAGTGGGACGTTACTTGGGCAGTTGATGTCACGCTCATTCGTGCATCGTTCCCCATGCTGCCAGCTGCTGACTGCTTCCTTGTGCATGGGGGCCCTGTGGTGGGCCTTCACTTTCCTTTCTGGTGGCTTGGCCTTGGGCCTGCACCCTTCTGCTCTTTGGGTTCCTTGGACGGCCTTGTGGGTTTTCCCCTTTCCGTTTTTGGGCTCCCTGGGGCTCGTTTGCCTTGTGCCTTTCTGGGGCTTTTGCTGGTGTTGCTCTCCCTTCTGGAGGGGTCCTATGGGCTGCTGGGGTCTGTGGCTTGCCTCTTTCTCGTTGTGTGGTTTTTTTTTCGCTGGCCTTCATTTCTACAGGTCGGTTGGGGTGCTGGGTTGTTCCTGTGCTCTCCTCCGTACTTGCGGCTCCTGCTGGTCCATTTTGGTTGGATCTGGTTCCTCAGCTTTTGTCCTCAGTCCCCTTGGTTGCCTGACGGACCTGGTGGGTTGTGTTTCCCTTTTTCTCTCCGGTCATTGGATTTGGGGTGGATTCTGTTCTCCCGATGTTGGTGGTCAAATGTGCAGTGTAGCTGTGTGTGTGTGGGTCTGCTTCTTTTTGCTGCTGTGGCATCTTGTTGTCTCTGCGGTGGTGTTGCCCTCTTTTTTTCTGTTCGGGAGTCTGGGGCTTTTGCTTCCCTCTCACTTTTGGCTGTCCATTGGGCTGTCTGGGTGTGTTGGTCCAGCTTTTGTTGTGGTGCCTGTTTGTGTGTTGCGTTTGGCTTCACTTGGTCTGGTCCCATGCCTTCTCTGTCCGCCTTCTTTCGTTAGTTCGGGCTGGCCTTCTAGCTGACCTGCAGGTCTCTGGGATCCGGGTTTTCAGCCCTCTGGTGTCTTCTTCCACTCATCTGTGTTTTTTGGTTTTGCCCTGCTTCTTTGGCATCTCCTCCTTGTCTATTGGTTTCTTGTGAATTTCCATGAAGCCGCTTGGCTTGGGTATGTTCTCACTTCGTTAATCTTGTGGCGAGTAAGACTTACGAGGAGGTAATGCCCCGGTTACTTACTGGTAATCTTCATTACTCTGAGTATAGTCTTCCTCGCCACATGAGTTCCCATTCCTCCCTCCCTGTGTTGCTCTCGGCTTCATGTTTAGGCTTGGTAGTTCTCAGGCTGAGGATTGGGCCAGCCCTCCTTTTATAGAGGTCAAGGGTGATAGGGGTCGGCCATGTTGGGAAGGGATGGGAGGCATGGGAGGCTAACTTTTGCTTAGGTGGCTTCTGGTGTGGAGCTGAAGCTCACTTCGTTAACCATGTGGTGAGGAAGACTATACTCGGAGTAATGAAGATTACCGGTAAGTAACCAGGACATCGCAGTGTTTTCAGTGACGATGCTTGATGCAAGCTTGCTTCTGGGTGTTATGTCCACAGCAGTGAAACTAGCAGGGAAATGAGAGGAGTTTGTAAGATTCTCGTCAGAAAGGAGAGGAGTTGGAATAAAGTAGGACCTGGCCGTAAGCGAGGACCGGAAGATAGCCTTGAGCAGAAACCTTGTCCATGCAGTCACAGAGACTCATCTCAGCTGCTGGCTTGTACCGTGCACATTCCATATGCTTCACCTTGAGGAACGCTGCCTGCAGAGGAAGGAAGATATTTCTCTCCTATCCAATACATATGGACAATTAATGCACCTGTTCACGTACAATCAGACATTTACTATGTCTTCACTGGAAGTAGGAAGTTGATTTCAAATAGACATATTGGGCCTAATTATGATGCTGTCAGAAACTCTTCTTCTTCTGAGGGGGCTCGGAGAGCCCGTTCGACAATCAGTATGTCACCAGTAATCCCAAGGGCAGCTCTTTCCGCCTGAGGGATTACAATTTCGGGTTTACACAGCTTTTCTGTGCGGGTCTTTCAGACACAGAAAGGCAGTCGGAACTCGACTTTGGGGGCCCCCAGCAGGGCCCCTTTGATCCTTGGGCTGTGCCCCACTGCTGATCCCTGCACCTTGTGGTAGTCACTTTGAGGTGCCTGCCACAGGGTGCAGCAATGAACTGCTCCTCGCATTTTACAATGGGAGCATGCATTCCGGGCGCAATGCATGCTCTGATTGTAAAGTATAGGAGTGCGAATGAACAGTATTTGGTCGCATCCTAATTAGTCAATAGGGACCGCTGACCAGGTGTTGGTCGGTCGCTTGACTGAGACGATGTGCCTGACATCGTAACAAGGCCCTTAGTAGGTTTACACCATCATGTCACATATCACACCGTCCACCCAATTAAGGATGGACCGAGTTATATGTGTGTTTTTTTCTATTCATCATAACCAGGTAATACCTGGTGCTAGGGGCAGGATACAAAACATAACAATAATGACCCCTATTCCATAGGAGACAACTCTCTTGGTGTGAGGGGCATTCGATTTTGGGACAGGGAAGTAGAAATGAGTCACTTAAACTGACAGATCATAAAGTACCCGCCAGTGACTTTGCTCCTCATGACAAGGAGGTCACTAAAAACGCTACTATTCCAGCAGGCCTTTGGTAATTAGCTCTCTTCTTGTTCTCACTCAGGGACCTCACCAGCGCCATGAAACTGATTCAGTGTACGTGCGCTTTATAAATGTTTTTAAATTCAAATTCAAATTCAAAGCACCTTTCGGTGTAGCAACACTTCGCCACCAGATTAGTGGATCGATATTACTTATCTATTTCCAGTTTTGATTGCGGTGCTTTCATTGAAACTGAGTCGATATGGTTTTAGAGGTCCTCTAATAATGAGAACACAGAACTCACTGAGTCTGGAGAACATTCTTGGAAGAATAACCTAGTCATGATTTACTAACATTTGGGGACAATGAGAAGACAATGTGACCATGGACCATCAGCATTACATAGATGTTCTTATCTATGAATAAGTCCATAGAGAATGGCAAAGTACACGTCACCAATGTTCCCTCTAATTTTTTTCCTCTGTGTGCGGCAGTGGAGGGTCTCTGTGCGCTGCAACCATGGCTATGTGCGCCAGGAACCGAACCTCGCTTGTCTGCGGCGCCAAATGCGACTCATTTTTGGTGCTCTCCTGCCCTCTAACCCACTCCTTATTGGTGCCCTCCTGCCCTCTGTCCCAATCGTTTTTGGTGCCCTTCTGCCCTCTGTCCCACTCGTTTTTTGTGCCCTAATGCCCTCTGTCCCACTTGTTTGTTGTGCCCTTCTGCCCTCTGTCCCATCGTTTTTGGTGCCCTTCTGCCCTCTGCCCCACTCGTTTTTAGTGCCCTTCTGACCTCTGTCCCACTCGTTTTTGGTGCCCTTCGGCCCTCTGTCCCACTCGTTGTTGTGCCTTTATGCCCTCTTGCCCTCTGTCCTATCGTTTTTGGTGCCCTTCTGCCCTCTGCCCCACTCGTTTTTGGTGCCTTTCTGTCCCTGCTCCCTGGTGTCCGTCCCTCCTCCCTGGTGTCTGTCCCTGCTCCACTGTGTCTGTCCCTGCTCCATGGTGTCTGTCCCTGCTCCACGGTGTCCGTCGCTGCTCCCCGGTGTCTGTCCCTGCTCCCTGATGTCTGTCCCTGCTCCCCGGTGTCTGTCCCTGCTCCCCGGTGTCTGTCCCTGCTCCCTGGTGTCTGTCCCTGCTCCCTGGTGTCTGTCCCTGCTCCCTGATATCTGTTCCCGCCCTGGTGTCTGTCCCTGCTCCCCGGTGTCCGTCCCTGGTGTCTGTCCCTACTCCCTGGTGTCTGTCCCTACTCCCTGTTGTCTGTCCCTGCTCCCTGGTGTCTGTCCCTGTCCCTGGTGTCTGTCCCTGCTCCCTGGTGTCTGTTCCTGTCCCTGGTGTCTGTCCCTGATCCCTGGTGTCTGTCCCTGCTCCCCGGTGTCTGACTCTGCTCGCTGGTGTCTGTCCCTGCTCCACAGTGTCTGTCCCTGCTCCCCGGTGTCTGTCCCTGCTCCCTGATGTCCGTCCCTGATGTCTGTCCCTGCTCCCCGGTGTCTGTCCCTGCTCCCCGGTGTCTGTCCCTGCTCCCTGGTGTCTGTTCCTGCTCCCTGATTTCTGTCCCCGCCCTGGTGTCTGTCACTGCTCCCTGGTGTCCGTCCCTGGTGTCCGTCCCTGCTCCCTGGTGTCTGTCCCTGCTCCCTGATGTCTGTCCCTGCTCCCCGGTGTCTGTCCCTGCTCCCCGGTGTCTGTCCCTGCTCCCTGATGTCTGTCCCTGCTCCCTTATGTCTGTCCCTGCTCCCTGATGTCTGTCCCTGCTCACTGGTGTCTGTCCCTGCTCTCCGGTGTCTGTCCCTGCTCTCCGGTGTCTGTCCCTGCTCCCTGGTGTCTGTTCCTGCTCCCTGGTGTCTGTTCCTGCTCCCTGGTGTCTGTCCCTGCTCCCTGGTGTCTGTTCATGCTCCCTGATGTCTGTCCCTGCTCCCCGGTGTCCGTCCCTGGTGTCTGTCCCTACTCCCTGGTGTCTGTCCCTACTCCCCGGTGTCTGTCCCTGCTCCCCGGTGTCCATCCCTGGTGTCTGTCCCTACTCCCTGTTGTCTGTCCCTGCTCCCTGGTGTCTGTCCCTGTCCCTGGTGTCTGTCCCTGCTCCCTGGTGTCTGTTCCTGTCCCTGGTGTCTGTCCCTGATCCCTGGTGTCTGTCCCTGCTCCCCGATGTCTGTCCCTGCTCCCCGATGTCTGTCCCTGCTCCCTAGTGTCTGTCCCTGCTCCCTGGTGTCTGTTCCTGTTCCCTGATTTCTGTCCCCGCCCTGGTGTCTGTCCCTGCTCCCTGGTGTCCGTCCCTGGTGTGTCCCTGCTCCCTGGTGTCTGTCCCTGCTCCCTGATGTCTGTCCCTGCTCCCCGGTGTCTGTCCCTGCTCCCCGGTGTCTGTCCCTGCTCCCTGATGTCTGTCCCTGCTCCCTGATGTCTGTCCCTGCTCACTGGTGTCTGTCCCTGCTCTCCGGTGTCTGTCCCTGCTCCCTGGTGTCTGTTCCTATTCCCTGGTGTCTGTTCCTGCTCCCTGGTGTCTGTTCCTGCTCCCTGGTGTCTGTGTCTGCTCCCTGGTGTCTGTTCCTGCTCCCTGATGTCTGTCCCTGCTCCCCAGTGTCCATCCCTGG
The DNA here is from genome assembly GCF_964263255.1 of Lissotriton vulgaris. Lineage (NCBI taxonomy): Eukaryota > Metazoa > Chordata > Amphibia > Caudata > Salamandridae > Lissotriton > Lissotriton vulgaris. The sequence continues at coordinate 805,802,658 of NC_141694.1, forward strand.
TGTCTGTCCCTACTCCCTGGTGTCTGTCCCTACTCCCCGGTGTCTGTCCCTGGTCCCCGGTGTCTGTTCCTGCTCCCTGATGTCTGTCCCTGCCCCCTTTCTGTCCCTGCTCCCCGGTGTCTGTCCCTGGTGTCTGTCCCTGCTCCCTGGTGTCTGTCCCTGCTCCCTGGTGTCTGTCCTGCTCCCTGGTGTCTGTCCCTGCTCCCGGGTGTCTGTCCCTGCTCCACGGTGTCTGTCCCTACTACCTGGTGTCTCTCCCTGCTGCTCCCTGGTGTCTGTCCCTGGTTTTAGTTCGGTTGTTAACCGAGACCTTTCCATTTTTACTAAAATTATATATATATATATATACTATTTTTATAAGGACTTTCAACCTGCTCTCTTCACAATGGCCTGTTATGTTTGTCATTCGCATTTTATTACGCACACTATTGTATAAAACACGGCTCAATGTGGGTCAGCACGTTTTACCATTTCAAAAATATTTTTGAAGGCCCAGGTGTTTCTCCAGCAATAACTTTTTGAAAAATCTTGTTAATTTTTTCTGTCCGTGTGAGCTACATTCAGTCATCTGTGCTATGACTATACTAATGGTTTTGATGATCGTTCGTCTCTCCCTTACAGGACAGGAGAGCTGGAGGAAGGCAACGCAACACAAAGGATCACAAACAGCCCCTCAGTAGTGCACAATGACGATTCTTACAGGGCACAGCTGCGGGGCTGATTGTAGGTCCTTTGAATTAGTCTTCGTGTTAATTGCAGCGCACCGGGGGGGGGCTACAATTAACATGAATACTAAAGGTTCACAATCAGCCCCGCAGCTGTGCAGTGTAAGAAAAGGAATGCAGTGGAATGCAGAGTGTCAAACACAGCGTGTGCTAAAGCGCACGCTGTGTTTGAGACTGCTTTTTTTCTCAATCTCCGCAACGAGGAAATAGCACTTTTTCGCGCCGCTCGCATTTTAAAAGCGGCGGCGAGAACGGTGTTGCTGGAGTGCGCGGTAAATTTAGCAACCTGCGCGCTTAGGGTGACTTCTCTGCGCGCGCGCTCACCCGCGCAGCTTGTTGGGAACAGTGCACGTCACTGAATCTGCTCTTATGGTGATTTCTTTCAAGGGCGATGGAGCACTTCTTAAATTACAATGTTTTGGCCTGTTACATGATGAAAAAAGCAGAGGTGGCTTTTATGCTTGACATTTAAGGAAAAACCACACTCGTGGAAAAGGACGATATAAAGGGATATGGAAATGGCAATGTTACACCCTTCTGGGATGAGTGCATAAAAGTGTACCTACAAATATACTGTTTCAGATTCCTAATTGTATTTGCACACATAAATGTGAAGACAATGTGCATTACCTTCATTTTCCAGTTCATATTCCATATTCCACTTTACCAATCAATAAATCAATCAATAGATTTGTAAAGCGGACTAATCACCCGTGAGGTACTTAAGGCACTGAGGGGGGGTGCTGCTATTGCTCGAATAGCTCGGTCTGTAGTTGGAGCAGGGGGAGGGTGTTCCAGGTCTTGGCAGCGAGGTGGGAGAAGGATCTGCCACTGGTAGTCTCTCTTCGGATTTGAGGGACGGTGGCGAGGTCGGCTGAGCGGAGCTGGCGGTTCAGGGTGTAGAAGGTGAGCCGTCTGTTGAGGCAAGTTGGACCGATGTTGTGAAGTGCCTTGTGTGCGTGGGTGAGGATCTTGAAGGTTATGCTCTTGTTGACGGGGAGCCAGTGTAGGTCTCTCAGAAGGGAAGTGGTGTGGTTGTGGCGGGGTACGTCGAGGATCAGGCATGCAGAGGCGTTCTGTATACGTTGTAGTCGTTTCAGGAGTTTGGCCGGTGATCCCATGTAGAGGGCGTTTCTGTAGTCCAGCCTACTACTGAGGAGGGCGTGGGTGACTGTTCTTCTTGTTTCGGTGGGGATCCATCTGTAGATCTTGGGGAGCATGAGGAGGGTGTTGAAGCAGGAGGATGAGACGGCGTTGACTTGCTTGGTCATGGAGAGTGTTGAGTTGAGGATGACTCCCAGGTTGCGTGCATGGTGGGTGGGTGTCGGGGCTGCTCCCAGTGCGGTCGGCCACCAGGAGTCTTCCCAGGCTGAGGGGTTGGAGCCTATGATGAGGACTCCGTCTTGTCTGTGTTCAGCTTCCGTCGGCTGTTCTTCATCCATTCGGTGACGGCCTTCATTCCTTCGTGGAGGTTGGATTTGGCAGTGAGGGGGTCCTTGGTGAGGGAGAGGATCAGTTGGGTGTCGTCGGAGTAGGGGATGATGTTGAGGCTGTGCAGTCGGGCAACGTGGGCGAGCGGGTCCATGTAGATGTTGAATAGTGTCGGGCTGATGAACGATCCTTGGGGTATGCCGCAAATGATCTCGGAGGCTTTGGATCGGAATGGGTAGAGGTGGACGCTCTGGGTTCTGCCGGAGAGGAAGGAGGTGGTCCATTCCAGAGCCTTGTCTCAATCCTTGCGCTGTGGAGGCGTGTGCTTAGGGTGCGGTGGCAGACTGTATCGAAGGTGGCTGAGAGGTCCAAGAGGATGAGTGCCGCGTTTTTGCCGCTGTCCAGCAGGGTCCTGATGTCATCAGTGGTGGAGATGAGGGCAGTTTTGATGCTGTGATTGCTGCGGAACCCTGACTGGGACGGGTCCAGGATGTTGTTCTCTTCGAGGTAGCGGGTCAGTTGTCTGTTTTGCTATCTTCTTTACCGATTAACAGAATGTGAAGTTGCACTCGTAAAGGGAAGTAACCCACATAGGAAATTCTTCGAGCATGGTGCGATTTTCTTTGAGCAGAAGTCTGCTGAGTGTTGGTTTGTAGTGGTCTTGTAGAGTGGGCTATGTAAACTTGTCTCAAATGGTGACAACTCACAAGTTTTGATCTTTGATCTAATTTTACTTGAACTTATCACTCCTTAAAAATGCTCATTGTCAGGTGACAGGACTGAAACAATGTGTTTTCATGGTTTGGGCAGGGGAAGGAACAGCCTCTACACTTTGTGGTAGAATACAGGTGCAGGGGCTCTACATCAGGGGTCTCCAGGGAGTAGCTCGAAAGCTACTGGTTGCTCACCATCACCCTAAAAGCAGCTCTCAGAAGTGAAGTTCACGAGGTACATCATTCAGAGAGTTTGTGTGCATCTGAGAAAACACTGCACAAACTGTTTCAGTCAATGGGGTTTGTAGCATAGCCATCTGTCCCCACTCTATCTGGCAAAGTCAAAATGATAGTGGTTGTGTTGTTGGCTCTGCCAATCGGACTTTGGGCCAGATTTACTAACATTTTGCAGTGGGTTTGCTTCACATAAGTGATGTAAACTAACACCATTTTTTTGTTATTCACTTTCTAGTGCAAAACTTGTTTATTCCTGGAAAGTTGCCTAAAAGTAATGCAAAGAAACGCGAAGCACTGCTTTTCATTACTTATCATCAAGGGGTGTGTTACATGTGTGGTACATAGGCATTCCCATACGTTTTGATGCAAACCCCCATCTACTTATAATAGTAGACAGCATTTTGAGTTAAAACTTAATGCCGCTTGAAAGCAGGCTTTAAAAAGAGAAATGTTTCCATTTCCCCTTTTTTCTGTCTGTACAACACACTTACAAAGTAGGAGAAGTTGGAAAACTGGTCTAGGGATAGTATTTTGTATTGGAAGGAAAGTCTTCCAGTACAAAGCCTATGCTAGACTCATTCACACACCATTTCACTACAGCGCAAATGTTTGTGCGTTCCACACTGCAGCAAAATTCTGCAACAGTGCTAAAGAGAAAGGAGCAGAGTGCCATATCTCTGCAAAACCGGCGCTCTCCTGACCTCTCCCTGTCACAAAACACAGCATTGTTGGCTAATGCGCTCCATTGTTTGACACTGTCCTAAATCTGGCCATTTTGGTCTTAGAAATAGCTCACATGAGAAAAGTGCCAGCAGTAACCAGAGCAGGAGTCAACATGGAGTGACTGATTTGTAGGAATACAGGAGTAAGACAGAAAGTGTGTGAGTAGGGTGCATGATTAGTCCAGGGCTGAGGAGAGCAGTTTTTGGATCCAGCGCTGAAGCACCTAAGAGCCTCAATTTTCATAGAGATGGCTGAGGCAATTTCATGAATGCATATACATATGTGTGCATTTCTTTACTGTTGAATGTGTGTCTACGTATGTATGTACACATTTACTTATGTGTGTCTGGCATTGTGTCTCTCCCTGATAGTGTTACTCCCGGTCAGCTATCCATGGTGTCAAGTACCACCAGCAGTATATGTTGCTCTTCATCATATAGGATTCATCTCTAGCACAACTGTGTCCATGCCTGGCATGATAATGCTAAAGTTTGACAGATTTGGGCATTATTTAACTAGTTGTGGTATATTAGCAGTCATCACTGACATATTGTGAGCATGACTGATCTAACTGTGGCCCTCCATCACATGATGGTGGCTGCCCTGGCAAACTAATGGCCATGAGTGACATATTGTGGGCATCTTGTCCATTATTATGTCCAGGGTTGGCACAATGGTGCTAATGTATTTGTAGGGATTATTGGCATATTGTAGGCATCTTTGTTCTTATGGTGATAATCCATGGCAAGCGATTGTAATGCCTGCGAGATGGCAGCATATTCCCTTCATGTAAGACAATGGTTCATCTGAGTAATTGATCAAAACGACAAGCTTGTGTCTGGTGACTGTTTATCTACCAAATATCGAAACTGGTATTTTAAAAGCAAACTGTTGTAAATAGAAGTCCTTGAGCTAGGAGTATAAATAGGTTATCTTTATTCAAGTTGAATTCCAGGTCAAGTTATTAAGATGGAAAGGTAAAACCCCACCAGGAGTGACCTCCCTGTCACTCAGCCTGCCTGCGCCAACTGCCAGTTGACACACAGACCAAGCCCCAAACATTCCATGTTGCCACCAAGCATTCTGGCAGTGACACCATGTGAGCCACAGGGAAATCCCAGCCAGGGAAAAGAGACATAGATAAATATAACACATCTCCTTTCTTTAGGGAAATTACAAAAGAGAAATTAGAGTAAGCAACATCAACATCAGTGTACACATCAACATCAATGTACACCATAATTTTGAAAATAAAGCATTTATATTGAAAAGAAAATATTAACATTAGATTCTCAGATAATTAGTCCCATCCCCTTCCCTTGGGAAACACAACACAACACAACCACCTTGAAGACTAATTCCGTTCTTCTTCATCACCACACCTGTAACAGGGTATGAACCACCCTGTGAACTAAAACCGGAGTACATTCTGCTCCGCCACCAAATATGTAACAGGGTACACACCACCACGTGAACTAAAAAATGGTAGAATTTCCTGCTCCGTCACCACACATGTAACAGGGTACACACTACCCTGTGAACTAAATTTGGAGCACTCTTCACTCTGTAACAGGGAACACATCACCCCGTGAAACATTACTGGAACACACCTAGTCCCACAACCAAACATGTAACAGGGTACACATCACCCTGTGAACTAAAATTGGGACGACATGGCTCCACAACCAAAGCTTTAACAACACCACCCTAGTGTTGGTGCACTTAGCTTCCATTACTTCACATAACCAAACATGTAACAGGGTATGCATCACCCCGTGAACTATTACCAGGACACACATCGCCCCACAACCAAACATGTAGCAGGGTACATATCACCCTGGGAAACAAAATGTGAGCACTTATCGCTCCGCAACCTATAAGTAACAGGGTACGCAATGCCCTGTGAAACATAATTGGAACACTAAGCTCCCAGAACCTTATTGCCAGAAGGGTAAACCAAAACTGAGGCATGCACTACCACACAGAAACTTGATAGACACTTAATACCTCACAATTCTAAGGAACACTGGCAAACCTCACAACCCTTAGAAACAGAACTAGGGCAAATACACGACATAAAATGAAAATTCCTCCCTAAAAGCAAGTCGCAACCTCCACCACCACCCTCACATAACAATTTAGTCACAATAAAATTGTACAAAAACAAGGTCCGGTGAACAATTTTTCACCTGAGGTCCTTACAACACCGAGTGTTTTGACGAGTTCGCTGCCGACGAATTTACCACTGAGGCATATGTTATTGTCACCATGCAGGCCGATAATAAATAATAAACTCCTCCACCATTTCGACACTGTCTTGAAGTCTGTAAGGTGTAAAGTTCACTTTAGGATTCCGGCGCTCAGTGATTATGTTTATAGAGCTGGCAGTCAATGCGCACTCCACGGGTGATGATAAAACGTTTATAACAGTCAAAATGGCGGCACACATTATACGCTGCACCGGGTGGATCTCGGCACGGCAGTGCCGGCAAACGTGTATATGCAGCCATGCAAAGTGAGGACGAAACGTCACAGAAAGCTGTCCGGCTGAAACTCATGAAACAGTGAGCAGTGCGTGTTCACTTTGAATTTTGAGAAACAGCGCAGCCGTTTAAGTTTTGCCGTTCACCATACACTTTAAGATATATAAACTGAACTCACCCCCAATAAAATGACTGCAACAACACTCCTTCAATGTAACAGCAGGGCACCACGAATTGTGAGCAGACCCACAAATGTGACACAAACTGTGCTCTCTCGCTTGCTCTCCATTCATCATCCTTGCTTCTCCCGCAGAGCCCGGGATACGTGTCATCCCTGAGCTGCTCTCTTTCCGCAGCGCTAAATCGTGAAGAGACACAGAGTTAACTTGTGGCTCCATGGGCTGCACACTCTCTCTCTGTCTCACTGTGATGCTACAAAGTGCGCAGGCACCGATCTCTCCACCAGGAGATAAAAGCTGTGCCTCCACTTGCCCACAGCTGATGTCCGATGCACGCCCATGTAGACTCCTCTAGGTTAAGGTCACAAACACACGACCACTACATCAATCAGCTGCCAATTCAATTTAACTGCGCAGTCATCACGAAAGTTACATGGATACCTGAAGTAAGGGGTCAAACGCCTTGGGCAGCAGGGTGTCCAGATAACAACGGACACTGGTGGGGTTTGTGCAAGGCGTTTCTCCTTCAGTAAGATGCTTAGTTTCATAAGGCTCCTTTCATGACAGTTTCTCCTCAAAGCTGTAGGTTTCAGTAGTTCCAGTTTCTCTTGTCTTTGTAGATTCCTTATTCGTTTTCTTTTCTGCACGCTGTAGGTTCTCTTGTATGTAGACTCTTTCTTGTAGTTGTAAGTTCTACAAACGTCGCCAAAAATGTTGTAAAAAGAAGTCCTTATACCAGGAGTATAAATAGGTTATCTTTATTCAAGTTGAATTGCAGGTCAAGTTATTAAGATGGAAAGGTAAAACCCCACCAGGGGTGACCTCCCTGTCACTCAGCCTGCCTGCGCCAACTGCCAGTTAAAACACAGGCCAAGCCCCCAACATTCCATGATGTCACCAAGCATTCTGGCAGTGACACCATGTGAGCCACAGGGAAATCCCAGCCAGGGAAAAGAGACATAGATATATATAACACACACCTTATGTTTTTTTTCAAAACAATTTATTATCTTACCTTTTTAAGTCAACAGCAGTACTAGTTGAATACCAGTATGAAGAAAAAATGATAATCACCTGTAGCAAAAAGCATACTATGTTTGTGGTCCACCGGGATAATTTGTATCTCATATTTCGTGGCATGTGATACCTATTGCAGTTGGTTTTGCAAAAATGGTCTCAACTCAAAATTCAACGATTAGAGCACCGGTCGGCATCTAAAATAGAATTATTGTATACTAGAGGATTTTCACCACTCAGAGGGAACACATAAACTAGACTGTCGAACTGGTTGTATGATATGATACGTGGTCATTTTGGGAGGATCTTGGAGCAAGAACACTAACAAATTGTTTTTCAGAAATGACATTATAGAGGACAGTAGAGTGTGCCCTGGCAAGTGTGCAAGGTCTAGACTACTGTGTTTGGTTAAATTTATGTTTAGGTTGATGGCTGTTCTGTGTGTGTATTCTACACTACAGAATATCATTTCTTTTAGGTTCTATTATAAAAAATACAAAAAACAAAATCATAGTGAGTCAGCTCATTTTGGTGGATTGCTGAGTAGGAACCAAAGGGATAGCCAGGCCAGGCCTTACATCACTTTCATCTTCGAGTGATACTGAGGGTGAATGTATGTAAAATAATTGAATATCTACATTTTCCAAGCTTTAGAGGTATACATGAGTCACATTCTCCACATACTTTAAGCCTAATTATATTTATCACACCATCCCTAACGTTAATCCAAACACGAGCACTGACATTCATCATGCATTGCCCCCTTCTTCAACCCAGGAATAATGTGTTAGACAGTTGTTTGGTAATAAATTAGAGGATAATGATGTGATATTGATGCTGTAAGGACAGTGCCACTACAACTATTTTGCAAATTATGTGAAAGGTTTGCCTGCATTTTGTGGAATTAAAAGTCAATTTAAGCAGCATTGAAGTACATTTAGTAGTGGTCTCGGTTTGATATTTTGTCATTTTAATATACTTTGATGATATCCTGGCAAATCTTTAATCTCGTTTGTACGAATATAACACCTGAACCTAGCCATAAGTAGAACTGAAAGATGATCACCTAACATTTGCTGAGGGTCCACCACAGTGTATAAGGATCTGCTGTGCTTTTCCTGTTACTTTTTATCCATATGAGCAACGAATACCACTTTATAATTATGCATCTAATTGCATTGCTTTGTTGTTCAATATCTATATAGCGCTAACTACTTTTCTCGTGGCAGACTGAAGTGCTTGTCAACATGGGCAGTATGCTATGCCATGTAGGATATGGGTGCTGCATCCTGCAGCACACATAGAAAGAGGACATCACCTCAGGTGATTGTCTATGCACAGGAAGGTGTCCCATCCTGCACATAAAAAATCCTTTCAATAAAGACTTTTTACAAGTTCCATGTTTGCTAATGCAGTACACATAGATGTTGTAAAACGCCATTTCTGATTGTTTATGTGCAGGAAAGGAAGGGAACCCTTCATGCACATAAAAAACATCCCTGTAAAGCAGGTGCCTGCGTCGGCGCATGGCAGCAGTTTGTGCGCCAGCACAGGGGGAAGCACAGAGAGGCGACATGTTGTAAATATGTTGCATCCCTGTGCTTCCAAACTAATGCACTGTGGGGCAGCAAAATGACATGCTGCACCTCTTTGCGTTAGTTTATTGTAAATCTGCCCCACAGGTTATTGTTTTAAGTAAACTGAATGCCTTCAGCATCTCTGCAGGTTATTTTCTGGTATTTCTTAGGATCATAGTCCACTTGTCCAATCTGAGATATTTTGTTTAAAAGGTACGGTCCTCAGCAGATGATATGACAAGTATGGTGAATAAATGTTATGTTATGTTCATAAATGTATTAAGCGCGCAAACACCCAGGGGTGTCTTGGCGCTGTGCAGTGGATTAAGCTAGCATCTGTAAAGATGAAAAGTGACTATTTCTCAAATAGCAAGGTTTCAAGGCCTTCTTAAAGGCAAATAAAGTTGGGAGGGTTCTGATGGAAAGAGGGAGTGCATTCCTGAGTTTGGGGGCAGCTGCCCTAAAGCTATTATCACCCGATCTGGCCTTGAAGACTCTCGGATTTGCTAGCAGCTGAGCTCCTTCGGAGTGTAAATGCCTTTTTAGAACATACCAGTAGAGTAGGCATCTCAGAAACATGGGGCCGGTATTCTGAAGTGATCTATAGGTAATGCAAAGGGTTTTGAAGATAATGCGGTTCCTAACTGGAAGCCAGTGCAGCTTATACAAATGATTTCGGACTGACGAGTGCCTATGGATACCTAACAGGAGACACGCAGCCGCATTTCGGATCATTTGCAACTTATTGAGATGAGAGGTAGGCCAATATAAAGACCATTACAATAGTCGATTTTTGCCGGGATCAAAGAAGAAATCCCTTTTTGTCCTCTGTCGTGTGGATAAAAGGTAATATGTTTTTTATGGTTTTCAGCAGGAAAAAGCTCCATGAAACAACAGCATTAACCTGTGGTTTGAAATGTATTCATTTGTTGGAAATGGCCCTTTTTGCAGGGTTATCCCCAAACATTTGGCTTCTTCCTCCTTTGTTTTTCCTAACCCGTGGTTGTTGGCAATAGGACTCTGGGTACTTTACCACTGCTGATCAGTGCTAAAGTGCATATGCTCTCAGTATAAATTGTTATTGTAATTAGTTATCCATGATTGCCATATTTGTTTTACCAGTAGGTCCCTAGTAAAGTGCACTGAGTGTGCCAGGGCTGGTGATTCAAATGCTACTAGTGGACCTGCAGCACTGATTGTGCCACCCACATGAGTAGCCCTAAAATGGTGTCTCAGGCCTGCCACCGCAGTGCCTGTGTGCAGTTGCTAACTGCCATGCTGACCTGACCAGTGTCCACACTGGCCAGGCCTAACCCTTTCCTTTCTGTGCACATTGGACACCCCTATGGAAGGCCCTAGGAACCCCCCTGGGCAGGGTGCAGTGTATGTGAAAAGTAGAGCATGTACTAGTGTAGGTGACATCCTCTGATAGTGAATTACAGCCATTTTCGTTTTTTACTATTGTAAGGCTATCTTGCCTATAGGCTAGAATGGGGAATGCTGTGTATAATGTTTACCTGCATATCTCCCCATAGGAGCAAGCTAGAAAATTGAAGTCTGGTATCTCTGAACTCAGAATTTAATAACACATCTTTTAGGAAGGATGGTTTTTAAATCCTGTGTTTGAAAACAGCACTTTTAGAAAGTGGCTGTTTTCTTGTCTGACCTTTCTGTGTGCCTGTGTACCTTTGCCTGTTTGTGAATTAACTGTCTGGTTTGTGAGTGACAGAGGCTGGAGTGGCTCCAAGAGGCTGGATGAGTCAGGACATGGCTGAATAGCTCCATCTGCATTTTGAGTGGTGGGAGGGGATAGCACTTTGGCCTGACAAGGCTGTGCTTGCCTTCCACATGCTGGCTCCACCTCCTGCTGGGCAGCTGATGACCCAGACCTCAGAACGTTAGATCATCCTGGAATCAAGAAGGAACCTCTGCCAAGGAGAAAGCTGGACGACTGAAGAAGAAGGACTGACCTGCTGTAAAGATGTCCTGCAGTTGCTTCGCTGCCAAGGAGAGGGGTAGGACTTTGCTGATGCGTTGTCCCCTTGATTGAAGAGATCTCCAAGGGCCTGAGGTGAGCTGTCCTCCTGTTAAGAAGTCACAGGAACAAAAGGACTTCACCCCCAGCTAACCTTCTGAACTACGCTGAGTGAGTTCTGCCCTTCCTAGAGTGCTAGATCCATTTGTGGAGCCTCTGGAAGTTGTTGCCTGCTGTTTGGGGAGCTGGACAAGAAGAAAAGAAGAAGATCTGCAATTTTCACTCATCGCTCGCTTGCCGAGTGCATCATCGACAGTGCGAGAGAATTCCCGTTGCTGCGAAGATCGTCGCAGCGCCTGTTGCCGCTGCAAGAACCGACGCATCGTTCGCTTGCAGAGCCCATCACCCCGGTGTGGGAAGATTCCTGTTGCTGCGAGTATCGTCACAGAAACTGTTGTCGCTGGGTGAGATTGTAGCACCACTTGCTTGCGGACCCCATCACGTCACTGCGAACATCGTCTCAGAGCCAACGTTTTGCTTGGCCGTGAGAGGAGAATGAATATTTTTATTTGCATAGTTAATTAAAACCATTGCAGTACAAAATCAAAATATAAAATAAATCTGCATACTTGATAAAACCAGCGTATCGTGATCTCAATTTCTCAATTCGTTTTAAGATCACAAAGATGCATCCTATTAAATTTGCCTTTAAAATAGGTATAGTTTTGTTTTATAATGTGGTCTAAAAACATTTAGGATTCAAGTTATGGCATTTTCTTTTCCAGTGCCTTCATGCTTCCTGTTAAATTGACCCGGGCGATAGATACACTTTTGTTTTATAGTGCTGTCTAAAAACATTTAGGGTTACATTTTTGGCACTTTCTTTTCCACTACCTTCATAAATTTCACAAAACTACATTTCAACTGTGTGTCCTGAGATGCAAAGCAGGCGAGAACTGCATTCCTTCGTGAGCGTATCCCTCGTTGATTAAAGTGGTGTTTCAGCAGATGTTTTCGTTCATCCAACAATTTGTCAGAGGAGCATAACAAGTGCAGCATGTCCTCTGGCACTAAACCACATAAGCGGCAGAGGGAGCCTGCTTTGTCTTTTAGCCAGTGTGGGAAGTGTCGGATGCAGGGTAGCAGGCCCAACCTATACCTTAAAAAACATATTTTAGTGGTTTCAGCGTAACCCAAACCAAAGTAACTCTGTGCTGCTTGTGCTGAGTAAAAGTTCAGGGTCATCCAGCCATGTGTTCTTTTTGAGAGGGCTGCCTTATCTTCAACCCACAATGGATTTTTAATTGTTTTTTTGAACCAGATTGTTGAGCATTGTATGATTTGTTGAGGTATCCCAAAGCTGCTTTAAGCCCGTATTTGCCAGGCTGCTTTTAAGATACTTGGCAGCTGGTGAGGAAGGGTGTTGCTCTAGCTCTGGCCATAGATACTCATTTAGAGTTCCTTGTGTGAATTTCCATACTTTGTCCCAGACAGTAATGTAGGCCCCCTGTCTTGCCAGGAGCTGTTGTTGAATACCGAACTCTAGCCTAATTTGTGCTGTGGAGATTCGTTGGGGCAGGCTAAAAATAATTCTGTATGCAGCTATAATTGTGTTGTTGAGGGTCTTTGCGTCTCTGCCTCTCAGTACCTCACTCCCATAGGTGATTGTTGACAGGAGCTTAGCACAAATTACTTGTACTAGAGGCAGAAGTGAGGGCTCAGAGAGTTTGCTGTTTAGTGTTTTTAAAGCGATTGACAGAGCAAGCCCTTTACCTCTGATGCTCGTTTCCTGTACAGTAAACTGTCCGCTATTGTCAATCTTTACTCCTAGGTATTTGTACACTGACGCATCATCAATTCGTGTGTTGTTCCAGTACCACAACATCGATTTTTTCTTGTTCTTACTGATGGTCATTGACTGTGTTTTCTCCAAGTTTATAGTCAGTTTGTTTGCTTCAGAATAGCCATGTGTTGTATTCACAAGGTGTTGTAGCCCTACCTTTGTGTGGCTTATTAGGACTATATCGTCTGCGTGTAAAAGACACGGTAATTGGAGCCCTCCCAGCTTGGGGGCATGAGAGTTGCAGCTGTTTAGGATTGGTACAAGATCTCCTAAAAACAGATTGAATAGTGTGGGAGCCAAGACGCAGCCCTTTTTGAGGCCTTTATTGGTTGGTATGCGCCTTGACAGGAGTGATCCATCCCCCACCTTTATCTGAACCCAGGTCTCTGTATGAAGGTTATTCAGCAGGTCTAGCAGAGGCCTCGGTTTCCCCCAACCATTCAGTTTGGACAAGAAAATGTTCCGATTTATATGGTCAAAGGCAGCCTTATAGTCTATAAAACAGAAGTGGATGGACATTTTGTTTGATTCAGCCTTGTCTATTAACATACCCATAGTTAGGATATTGGTCGCTGTCCCAACTGATTTGGTGAAGCCTGTCTGGTTGACCGGAATTAGGGATTTCTCTGTGGCCCATGCCTGCAATTCCTCCAAGAGTATACCTGAAAAATACTTTGCCTCGTTGTCAATTAGGGCCACCAATCGGTAATTTTGTGGGAGAGCCTTGTCCCCTGCCTTAAAAATTGGAGAGATGATAGAGCCCTTCCAGGAGCCTGGCAGGCTGTTGAAATATCTGATTTCCAAAAAAAGGGGTTTGAGTGCTGGTTTCCATTTGGTCCTTGGGCTCCCTCTCTTCTTCCTTTCTTGATTTGGCGCTTGATGATGATTTGTAAACTTGTCAGTTCGTCATTTAAAATTGGATTCTGACCATCTTGGATGCTGGTGAACTTTTGGGGTGGCTGTGCTTTTTATTCTATGAAATTATCCATCACACGATCGGGTTTTAACCCCAGGTTGTTATTCATAACCTGATTAAAGTGATTTCCAAGATAGCTTGCCCATGCTTCTTCTGTGATGTTGGATGAAACTCCGTAATGCATCGGTCTTATGAAGGAGTTTATGGTTTTCCAAAATTTTGCCCCATCGCTCAGTTTGGTGTCAGAGTGTAGTCTTGCCCACATGTTATCCTCCACAGATCTATTGGCTATTGTGATCATGCTTCCCTATATCCATGGGATTCTGCTGAAGATCTCTCATCATGTGATAAATTGTTTTTTGTGCCCTGAATTTTCTCTTTATACTCTCGCGTAAACTGTTCTATGCTGCAGCGGCCCAGTTTGATCGCCGCACTGGAGATGGTCGCCGTCCCGAAGATCGTCGCATCGTGCTTGTGCGAGACACTTCCTACCGAACCTGCGCACCGGAATCCATACAAGGTATCGCATCCTTCCCCATACAGACCGGATTTGTTGCAACACGCCCGCTGCGTGGAGCGAGGCTGTCGCATCGCTCCCCAGGGTCTCAGGAGTGACATATCGCTTGTTTTTCAACGCTGCAGCTTCCACGTGGAACTTTTGTCGCATCTACAGGTACTTTGGGCTAAACGTGACGCAACTGTGGATTATTTTGACGCAAACCCTAGAACTCTTTGAAAATCAAATTCTAGAACTGTGTATGTTGGATTTTTGTCGTTTTGGTCTTGTTTAGTTTAGATTAAATACTTAATTTTTCTAAACTGGTGTGCAGTCCATTTGTGGTGTTTTTACTGTGTTACTGTGAGTGTTGGTACAAATACTTTATACATTGCATTTGATACGCCAAGGGGGTGAGCAGGGGTTATCTAAATAGTGAATCCCCCTTGCCCTGACTAGAAGCAAGGGTCCCTATTTGGACATTGGTACCTACCTCTGCCAACTAATGACCCCAGATCTAACATCATTAATGATCACACTAAGGTTCTTTGCCTTGGTGACTGGAATAGGTGCCAATCCTAGTTCGTCCGGCCACCAGTTCTGTGACCAGTTAGGAAAAAAGTGTCCATTAGTTTTGTCTGAGTTTAATCTCAGACAGTGAGAATACATCCAAGACCTGCTAGCCAACATGCAATCCTTGAAACTTTGTGTAGGATGTCAACGCTAGACTGAAAGATCTTATGAGTTTGGGCCATTCTGATACATAAATGGTAAATAGTGTGGGGCTCAAGGATAAGCCCTGAGGAACTCCACAGGGGAGGACGAAAGGTGGAGACTCGTAGCTTCCCAACGCTACTGATTGTATTCTACCTCACAAAAAGAATGAAAACCGTGTAAGTGTTTTGTCCGAAATGCCGATGGAAATTAGACAACTTAGCAGAAGCTCATGATCGACAGAGTCAAACGCTGCTGATAGATGAAACAGAATCAGGACAGCAACTCCCCCTGAGTCCAAAGTTGCTCCTATTTCATCTGTGGCTTTGATTACAGCTGATTCGGTGCTGTTTTCTGTTCTGAAACTGAATTGTGCTTCATCTAGATAGTTATGTTTTAGTAAATAGTCTGTCAGCTGTTCGTTCATTACTTTTTCCACTAATTTGGCAGGTAGAGGAAGATGAGAAATTGGCCTATAATTATTGGGTTGTGTAGGGTCAAGGTTGGGTTGTTTCAATAAAGGCACTATGGATGCCAGTAAAGCAGGGAGCCAATATCTTGGCGGCTTGCTTGAAGATGTTAGGGAGAAGAGGGTCTTGGGGAGAGCCTGATTTAGCCTGTTGAATTAGACAGGTGATCTTTTCATTCATGACTGGTTAAATTAGAGAAGCTTAAGATGTTGGAAGAGCCATGACTAGTGAAGGTGTGATCGTCTGGGCAAGTGTTGGTGTCGAAAAAGTCATAGATTTGTTTCACTTTCTTTAAAAAGTGTTGTGCTAGCAAGTTACAGAAATGTTGTGATGGTTCAATGGAATTGTTTTCTATAGGATAGGATAGGATAGGATGTCCATTTGTATAGCGCAAATTGCTGCCCGGAGGCGTCCAAGCGCTAGGGACCTGATGGTTTTGAAACCACTTGAAAAAGTTCTCGAGCAGAGTTCTTTGCCAAATTAATTTGTTTGGTGAAATAGGTGCATTTTTCTGAGTTAATTAGGTTTTTATGTTCAGTAAAAAGGGTTTTGTAGGTGGTGAGGTTCAGGGTATTGTAGGGCCTTTCCTGTCACCTACATTCAGGTTTTTTTAGCCCTGAGAGTTTATGAAAACCATGGAGAAGTGGGTGATTTTCTTTTGCCTGTAGTTTTTTTCAAAGGGTCTAACTTATCGGCCGCTTGTGACAACCAAATATTGAAATGTAAAAAGCAATTTCCGTGTCTTCTAAAAGCTCAAAATAGTTTTGGGATAAATGGCCACTCAACATATTACCTTCAACCTGTTTCCAGCTACGGTAGGTCCTGGTTAAATGTTTCAAACAATTCCATTCATAAGTGGAAGGGTTGAGTAGCTCAAAGATGATAGCTGAGTGACCAGTCAATGTCATACGTTGAATTAGGGTGTCAGTATTAGTGTCCGAGCTATCTTCCAAATGAAAATTAAAGTCACCTATAATGTGTGTTGACTTCTCAATCGCACATGCCTCAAGCAGTGATTTAAATGTGTTTAGGAAACTTGTTTTGCTTCCCGGTGGTCTGTAAAGTTAGTTCGCTTTAAAAGTGGAGCGATTGGCAATTTTTACATTGAAGGAGAAAGCTTCGCAATCAGCACTGGCAACAGGCTCACATGTGGCTTTTAAGTTGTCGCAAAAGACCATTGCAATTCCGCCTCCTTTTTTCTCTGTTCTATCAGACCTACATACCTTGAAGCCTTGCGGGACAGCATGGTAGAAGTCAGGACCTGCGGTTTTGTCACACTAGGTTTCAGTAATAAAAAGTACATCAAGCTATTTAGCCTCTATTAACTCTATTAACTCGACAATCTCTAGTCTATGCTTGGGCAGGGATAGGGCGTTAATTAGAGCACAGCGTGTAATGCCTGGAGCATTTAATGTTAAAGGTGCGTTGGAGGGTAAAGATTCCTGCGGCACTGGGCTTGGAATTTACCAGAGAGTTTTTTACAGGTACTTTCAAAGGTCTAAGCCTATGCAATTTGTTGGCTTGTCATTTAGCCTGTGTAGTTCCTCACCAGAGTAACAATAGTCTGCCTTGGGGCCTCTGGTGAGCTGAGCAGCATCCCTTGCGCCTGGTGCGGTTTTGGCACGGACTGGTGCGGATGGCTTGCCTTTGGCATGCCAACAGGTGCGCCTGCTGTGCGCGTCCCCAGCGCGCTCGATTTCCCATGTGCCCTTTATGCTAACCCTACATGGAAGTCGAGATTAGGGCTGGACCGCCAACCACCACCACAAAGATGGCGACCATCACAGCCTGAACCCCCGGAGCAAAATGAAACACTCTCTCCGCTCATACTGAACACCGCGAGGGACCAGAGAGTGAAGTGTAGGCTAGGTAAGTGCTAATAGGTTTAAAAAAGATACACTGATTCATTTCCTAACAGCAATTTTAGTGCAAAATAGCAAAGTTAAAAACATATATGGGCACACAATAATTTGAGGTTCTCGTTATAAGAAAATAGCTTAGTTCAAAGCAGTGTCTTACAGGACTGCCATCCGACGTGCGCTCGATTTTCCATGTGCCGTTTATGCTCTCCCCATCTGGAAGTTGAGATTAGGGCTGGACTGCTAACCACCACCACAAAGAAGGTGACCGCCTCAGCCTGATACCCAGAGAAAAATTAAACACCCTCTGCTGCAACGGAACATTGATGTGGACCGGAGAGTGCAGTCTAAGTGAGGTAAGTGCTAAAGTGCAATGTGGATGGTTAAAAGCAAGGTTTAAAAAAGATACAGCAATTTAGTTTCTAGCAGCAATTTTAGTGCAAAATAGCAAAGTTAAAACATATATGACATGCTACAGCTGTACAATTAACTTATCCAGTGCCCCGGGGCAAGAATAGAGTTATAAGCAGTGGCTAAAAATTTAAATGTAGGTGCTCACTTCAGTGACTACTACTAATCAGTGACGTTTTTTTTCTTTCCTTAGAAGATCCAGAACCCACAGCCATTACAGGTTCAGGAGGCTTTTTCTGGTGGGAAATATCCATATGACTGTGGCTTGAAAAGGTGGAGGCCACTGTGGCAGTCTTGCACCAGCAGTCGGAGTTGGATCAGGAGGAGAAGTTGGCAGCTTCTGGTCTGCACCAAACAATCAGCTAGCAAGAGACCAAAACAGTTTAACCAAAGTCACAGCTATCGTCACCCTTCCCCCACAGTAAAAGAACACTAGAATGGCAGGCAGATAAATATTGAAAATATATTTTTCATAAATGCAACTCTAGGTTTTTTGCTTGCTTTTATAGTAGCAGAAGCCTAGTTTGGAGTTGGTGGGTGCCTTTTTGTGGGTGGAATGTGTTGCGGGAGGGTGTGGGTGTGTACTATTGTGATAAGAGGAAGGTAGGTGTAATTTAGATGCTGAATGTTAAAGGTTTGTTGAGATACATATTTAAATAGATGTATTTTATTACAGATTATGGTGCTTTCTTTGATATTTTGCTTTATATAATTTTTTTGCTCAAAGGTACTCTTGACCCATAGTATTGAGGTTAAACATGGAGGAACGTCCCCTGAGCGGCAATGGCCCATCACATATGAAGTTCCATCATTAACTCCAGCCCACCTCAGAACAAGCTTCTGTCCAATGCCAACCCTACTCCAGAAATCCATGTAACCAGTGGGGGAAATCCGACAAAGCCCATGTTCTAATTCCCATCCCCGCACTGTGACTATTTCTCTCATCTAATTCTCTGACAGCAGTGGTTTGATGCAACCATCAGTAATAGATGTGACCTAGTAGAAATTGCCCTTACCATGGAAGTCCCCACTAAGTTCCCTTAGAGTAGGGAAATGGCATATTATGTTCAAGCTCCCTCAAGGCCTAAGAACCTCTTCATCCAAGCAGGGCTCTTCGTTGACTTTACCACTCTCAATGAGTAGCTACTGCTACATACTTTCAACATGGTCTACGTACAATTGCTTCATATTCACATTGGACATGGATGTTTATAGCGGGATTGAGGAAAATTGCATGGTGCAAGAAGCTTGGGCAGATCCTCCAGATACAGCTCTGTACAGGTAAGCAGCTAAAGTAGAAAAGTGGTGTGCTGGTCAAGGGTTATTTGGACCAAGGCTTAACTGGCCAACTAACAGGCCCAATGAGAGAAGAGGCCAGAGTAATGTTCCCTTATCATACCAGGAGCTGACATCAGGTAAGTCAGCACAGTGACAAGAGTGGCAAGAAATGGAAAGGCCTCTAGATCATAAGTGAGAAAATAGAGGCAGACAATAAGCGGTCTGGGAACAGGAAGCGGTTGTAATTCTAGGACAAAGTAAACATGGTCTGGGCTTAAATAGAGACTAGTGTGTTAAGAAGTTACAGTTACTGAAAGAGTGTTTAATTTAGTGGTGGGATGTGCTATACAGGCATGGTATTTCAACATTTATAGCCTGCAAGTATTATTTTTTAGCAAGGTGAATCAGCAAAATGATTGTGCAATGACATTAAAGAAGGTAAAACCACAAGGAAATTTAAAACAAAGACCAACTTCTTCAACACAAATAATGAATAAGGCATAGTCCTTAACTGCATCAGTGTGTGGCAGATCTCTTGAATTTCACTGCACTATCTTCACAGTGCTGTGAATGTCAACAGATCATCCACTCTACTGGAAAAGAAAAATATTTCTGCTGAAAATGCTAGAAACATTTTCTCTCCAAAATCAAAGTCAGGACACAACGCAGAAGCTTCACTTGTATCTCAAGTTTGATTATTGTGGCGTGCAGAAGTGAAAGCAGACTCTGCTAATGATGTAGTCCGCTTTTACTTCTGATTGGTGCCAGGGCACATAACTCCGCCCGAGCACCCATCAACATCAACATGGGATAGGATGCACTGGAAAGAAATCTGAGTTCTCTTGACAGCACAATCTCTCCCTGCTGGATCCTTGCACAGGGATCACCCTTAGAGGGTGATCCTCAAGTAAGGATTCACCCCCACTACAGTGCAATGGGTTAATGTTTGGTGGGATGGTCCCATCTGGCCATTGGCAAGAGCTCTCACCTAGGCACAACAGTCTTTCTTCCCCCCGAGGGTTAAGAATGTCAAGTAGCCAGAGAAAAATAACAAAAAAGGAGATAGGGTGATCCCAGTCTTCTGGCCAAGTCCCCTACCCCCAATTTGGGGTAATAGTCTTTCTACCCCCCAGGGCCAGATAGGGGACAGAAAGTTTAGACACCAGAACAAATGGTCAAGTAAAGAAATGTGATAGTAGCTTTCCAAGGTATCAGGCCATGCCCTTGACCAAAAATAGACCAAACAGACATTCTGCCCTCCCCGGGACTGACTGTGGAGTATACTCACAGCCTGCAATCTTGGGTGGGGGTGTATAGAAAGCCCACTAGACACCAGGGAAAACATGGTAAAAAGTGAAGAGTGAGAAGGCACTGTGAGGATCTGGGTGTATTATATGATATGGCTGTGGCACCTAATCATGTAAAACACTTGCAAAAACTGTCTTGGGTACAGTCAGGCTCAACAACAACAACAATTTATAGAAATAGAGCATATCTTTATGAATGTTTAGAGTACTTGATCATCAAAATCCAACAGAGGGTTCAGAAGATACAGATTTTAGAAGATATAATTGTTTTTAACTCCAACCGCAAACAAACATTGTTCAACAAGAACTTTGCAAACTTATAATAGTATGAAACAGTTAGTTTGGTGACTCCGGCCCAAGTTGGGTGACAGAGTCTGAGAGGGTGGAGGTTTAGGGTTCAGCAAACTCTGTGCAGCATTTGGCTACCTCGGATATGTCCTTGGGTGCATCTGCCGGCGGCCACTGGCGATACTTGCAAAGTGGCTACAGTTAGGTTTGAAATTCCCCTTTCCACATAATGCACTTGTTTATGCTATATTAGATTAGCAATTTGTGGCTAAATAGATGCCATTTGTGTTCACATTATGTAACCCACTGAGTTATCCTTGCAACATGTACGTTTTTGTTAGCGCGTGTGACTCTATTTTGTATTTCGTAATCCTTATTAGACTGCGTGGGCTGTGCTCACACTAGGCCTTAGTATTCAGAAATGCTTGCCTCAGCAGAACACTGTACTTTGTTATTATTTTCTCTCTTGTTTAAGGCTGCAACCTGACTTGCTAAACACGATTATTCTGCTTTTGCATACCATTCTCAATGTGTAACTCTGCTCCCACGTTAGGAGATGCTGAGACTCGGCACAGTGGCCTTGGACTACTGATAGTGTGTACCCATCTGGTAGGTGTTAGCTCATCTTTCCGTGCCTCCTTTGTCAGTGCCTGGCTCAGGCTGGTAGTTTCAACTAGAGGCTTGGCCAAAGTCTCCTAGAAAGGTTTATCAGGTATTAGCAATCGTAGGGGCGCCAGTCCCCTTGGCAGACATCTTAGGGTGAAGGTCTGATTGGACTCCTCTGCAGAGTATATGCTGAATAAATGTAAGTTCTTATTCTCTACTGTCTGACCGACTCTTCATTTCTGGGAAGGCATAGCAGGTGGTTGTAAGTAACCCTCTTGGCCCTAGAGGGCCCTGTCCTTCACTACTGCTTAGCTATTTTGGGCTTCTTTAGCTCTTGTTCCCTGGAGCTTGTTCGAGGGGATCAGCTGACTGATCCTTGGAGTAACTGCTACCATTTGGGGCTGAAATCAACTTTTCCAGGAGCCACAGGCACAGTCCAAACTTCACTAGCCCACAGTGCATGAAGGTGCAGTCCCTCCGATGGTGCAGCAACTCTTTGTGCAGTTTCAAGGGCAGTAGGACAGTCCTTCTTTGGTCCTTTCTACAACTCCAACGTGTGCTGAGTACCAGGGGTGCAAATTGTATCCTGCGGAAGTGTCCTGAGGGGACAGTGAGGCCACTAACTAATGGTCTAGTAGGTCCCCTTCTCTTTGGTGGTGAATTTCTGGCAATGGGTTGAATGTGACAATCCCAGAGAGCAATATTCTTGCCACACTCATGATGTCAAAACTGTGAGGAACTTGGTAGCCCACCCCGGAGGTGTAGCTACCTTAGGGCTACACGTCCACAGGAAAACCAGTTTAGGAATTCCCTCTATGTCCATGTCTCCAACTTGTCTATAGGAACAAAATACATCCTGCTCAGGAGTGTTGTCACAGGTGGCCTTTCAAAGGTGGCTTCCCCTTTGCTGCTCTCCTTTTTGGGCTAACACCTGAATGGCCTTCCTGGGAGAGGAGGTCACACCTCGCCCTGCCTCACCCTCCTTTGCAACTAGACCTGGGAGTTGTTCACACGTTTCACCAGGTGGGCAGAAAGCTGTCTGTTGGCCAAGGCCTGTGCAAAGCTACTGGACCAGCTGGGACCCAGAGTAGCAACTTTCTAAAAGTTAATTAACTTCAATATTGACATTACTCTCGACTTGGGCATTAGTCAGACTTAATGCCATGAATATTTTGATATCTCACAGTACCCAGTTAAGTAGCCCCATTCAGAATCTAGCCAGGCTGTGATGCCAGCTGATAACTCTGTGATAGCCAATGATGGGTCAATTAACTGTTTCTCAGTAAATTGAAAACTTCAAATATTTTGCTGCTAAAACATATATAAACGTATATGTCTTGCTTGACAATATACAGCTCCTTGCGTAGGGCCTGATAGACCTCCCTTAGGGGAGACATATATATTATTAAGAGAAGGGGTGACTTTGCAATTAAAGGTAATGGCAGAGTCGACCTAGCAGTGTAAACACTGCTCTTCCTGTCTGCAGTGGCAGGCTGATAGCCCATTTTGTATTTTGTTCCACACAGGTTGGTACAAACTGTGCTTCAGCTGTGGGTGGACACTGTGCCTTACATGCCCTTTGCATCTGTGGACGATATACTAGAGAATTATAAGTCAGTCAGTACTTGCCAATTGGGGACATCCAATTTGACATATCTTTTGTAATGGGTCAGAACACTGCCACTAGGGTCTGGTTATCAGGCCTCAGTGCAGTCTCCGAGTAAAAACAAGCCTTTGCAATGCAATAGGTCTCGCATTTACAAGAGGTTGAGCTATTGGCATTGTAATGAGAATGCCTTTTATTTATGTTTCGGTTTTTAAAACATAAATAAAAAGCCACTGTCATCTATAATTCCAATAGCTTAAACTAAAGCAAATGCGAGACCTTTTGCGTTTTTTGTTCAAGTTGATCTCATAAGGTCTGACAACAGCTGCGCTGTCAACCCAGACCTTAAAAGGGCACAGAAGAGCTGGTGTCACATAGGTTTATCAGGTTTCTTCAAAGAGCAGCAAAAACAGCAAGCAAAGTTATGCTCGATAGGCAGTATTGTTGGGGTGAAGAGGAAAGAGCAGTCCCCAAGGCAGGTGGGTGCTGCCTGAAAGAGGAATTCTAGACATTTGCCTTGACGTATGTAGCACAGAGGAGCATGGCACAGGGATCATTATAATCCTATTTGATAGACTTTTGTGCATTAATTTACAAAGAGGCCCATAATTTAGTATTTCTTGTAAAGCTTCCATGCACTGGCCTAATTGAATATATGCTGCCTGCAAAGGGAAGCTTACACAGGAAAAGCTATGACTTTTAACAATATAAAAAACATAGCAGTGCCAGGTTAAAAATAAATGGATATTCTCATTTCAATCCTTTCTGCTGTATTTAGACAGCTAACGTTATCATCCAAAGCTTACGGGAGTTCCCATCAAGGTGTTGCTTTCAGCTGAGACCGGATTCCAGGTAGTTTTCAAAGACACATTATTGATGAGTGAAGCCAAGTCTCGATGGACGGTTTTTAAGAGAAGCTCGGTGCGAATTTCAAGAGGGCAAACGATATGAGAAATGCATTCAAAAGCAATGGTAGATGCATTTAAACAATGAGAGATGTGTGGGACTTTCTAAATGGGACAGTATGGGGCTCTACAAAAGGGAGGCTGATTAAGTTTCGAGGAAGGAGATTAGATAGGACCTTCTAGGGGAGGGGTTTTACGACTGGAAAGTAAGTGGGGTTTTGAAAAGGGGACCTATTATGTTTTAGAGATTACCTGGATTGATTGTCGCAGAGAGGATTTCTGACTTGGGCTTTGCAGAGAGGGGTACATTTTCAGGATGGTAACGTAGATTGGTCTGAAAAGGTTCTTTGCAGAAAAGATATAGAAGGGGCTTTGTAGAAGAGGTTAAGAGGATTCTTTTTAGATCATGTGTGGACTGTACGCTTTAGATGGTAAATGACTAAGTTTGCAAAGTTGTGACAAAATAGCTTTCTAGGGTGCTTTGCATCGAGTTTTTTATTTTTATTTTGCCGGTGGTTATGGGTGGGGAATTGGAAGTGCTGCCGAGGGATCAATGCGCGTGGTTAGGGGGTGGGATGTAGGGGGTTTGTGTGTGAATTTACACAAGTCGGTAATGGGTGGAAGTGCGCACGGAAAGGGGTGCGGGAGGGATGGGTGGAGCTGGTGAAGGGAGACTGTTTCTCGAACTGCTGGAGCGCGCTTTGGAGGTGACGGATTGCGAGGGGGGGTCAGGGCACAGTGTTGTTAGAGCAGGCATATGGTGGGCAATGTAGGGGTCCAATGGGGAGGCGTCAGGCATTGTGGGCAAGGCTGTTGACTTTGCGCTGGTGGGATGGCATGCAGATTTTGGTGTTGATCACATCCGGTGATCCTGGGTAGATGGCTTAGTATCCTGGGAATAGTACGGAGGGACGTGGTGGGCAAATCTGGTATACACACACAAGCACTGATTGGGAGTGGAGGAAGACGGGGGAGCGCCAGTAGGAGAAGTGGGGAGCACTGGTTTGGGCAACTGGGGTCGGGACCAGGCAGCTGAGGGTCTGATTTCGGGATTGAGGGGGGAGGAGGGGGGAGGGGGGGACACCAAGGCCGTCCAAGAGAATTAAAAAAAAATCTGATAGAGAGACTGGGGTGGAGAGTCGGGTTGGAATGGAAAAGTTGGGTTAAAGGTCGTAAGGAGATGTGGGAGTGGCTAGAGGGGATGCGCAATACAGGGAGAAATTCAGGGGAGCCAGGAGGTAGTTTGCGCAGGTGGTTGGGGAGCAGACGGTCACCTTCAGGAAAGGGGGCTCTAGGGAGACGAGGCAGTGGGGATACACGGGGATGATACTGCAGACCCGGGAGGCTGGACTGCATGTTAGCAAGTCCTGGGTGCTGACCAGGTGTGTGTGTGACTGATAGCGTTGGAACCACCATAGGGACGCCGGTGGTTGGGGGGCTTTGCGATTACATCTCCAGGTCAGTCACGGGTGCATTGGGGGGCTGCGCTGCAGGCAGTAGTGGAGGCACAGATGATGCGCTTTTGGCTGGCCGGTGTTGTATTTCCCAGGGGATGGTGTGGTGCCACGGTTCAATTGGGCTCGGTAGTGTTTGTTGCCCCAGCTGGTGTTTTGCAACATCTGGGGGACCGTGGTGCCCATGGCGTATGTACTGGGATGCTGGGAGGGGGATCGGGCTGTAGGAACAGGCCGCTGCAGTGTGAAGTGGTTGTCTGCTTTTGTGTTGCCAGGGTGCTGCTGGGGTAGGGGGAGCGGGGATGTACTACTTTCGGCGGGCGGGGCGGGATTCAGTGCTTTCGGCGGGCGGACAGGGTTGGGTTGTCGGTTCCCTGCCCTCGGGTTGACTGCTGGACTGGCTCCAACGGGCAGGCAGAGTGGATTCGGGGAGTTGCTGCCTTCCTTGGTAGACAGGTCCCCCCACGGCCTGTGCTGATAAGCCTCTTCCTTGCCTGCTCCGCCGAAGCCCCAGGGATTCCATGCAAGGTGGGGTCCGGGGAACAGGCATTCAATACCAGGCGTGATCAGAATGAGCAACGTGGCGCTACATCAAAAACAATAC
The DNA here is from genome assembly GCF_964263255.1 of Lissotriton vulgaris. Classification (NCBI taxonomy): domain Eukaryota; kingdom Metazoa; phylum Chordata; class Amphibia; order Caudata; family Salamandridae; genus Lissotriton; species Lissotriton vulgaris. The sequence goes on from NC_141694.1 coordinate 805,828,475, forward strand.
CTGGTCTGGACTGCACTGCAGTGAATCAGGGAGTACGGCGGCCACCCTATCACTTAAAAATGAACATTTGCAGACGTGCTGGCTTTCACAGCACCATGCTGATGTAATTCTCAGCTTCCTATCGGCCAAGAAAAGGCCAAGGAGCCGCTCTTCCTCAGCTAAAGGGCATCACTTCTAATTAAAACAAGTGCGAGTGGAGGAAAACAGTATTTAGGCGCCGCTGCTTCTGGACTTCAAGGAAGTTACTATGGGATCTACAGCCAACAGAAAGCAAGATAAGAAAAGCAGTGCCACAGTTAAATGATTCACAAGCCGTATAACAAATGATACAGAGTTTCACCTAACATATAGATTACTATAGGTCTCGCTGAGACAGCGCATGCAGCGCATGCGCTGCCAAACACGAGACCTAAAAACAGCAGCTAGTAGTCCAAATGTGGACAAAAAGTGTGGGCGTGGCAGACTGCAAAAAGCCTGTTTCCTTACACCCATCCAATCTTTAGCCTTAACCTACTACCCTCTCTCAGGAGGGATATAAAGCACACTAGACACTAGGGTAGAAATGATGAAAATGAAAGAAGGGTTTTTGAAAATCATCCATTGAGGCAAAAAATTACAGATAAAAATTCTTTTACAAAGTGCTTTTTCCCCCCACATATTTCATCATTTTTTTCCAATTATTAGTTTCTGTTACAAAACCATGAGCGATCTACATTACCCCTTGCTGAAGTAGAAATTGTATCTACTATTCAGAAATGTATAGCTTTCTGGGTTCACAAAAGGGGTTCACACGTGTCTAAACAACAAACTGCAAGTAGGTTGAAACCACAAAAAAACTTGTAAAAAGAGTGGTAAAAGGCTAATTTTATTTTACAGCTGTTTGCTTCTGATAGCTGAGCAGATGGTGATGTTAGCACAGCACAGCACACGTTATGGTGAGTCAATTTTTAAAAACAAAACATACAGGGGCACATTTATGTAGGTTCGCCTGTGTGCCTATTAGGTGGCACGAGGGTGATGTAAATACTAGGTAGGATTTAGCAAGCTAAGAAAGGCCACCATGCATGGCCAAGAGTGGCTTAATAAATCCATAGTAAAGCAACTCAGCACAAAGCGCTGTGTTGCTTTACTCTGCCCTGGGAAGGTGCTCCATTGGTTAAGTGTGGATTTTTTCACGCTTCCACTCATGGATTCTGAAGCATTCCCATATTTACCAATACTGGTAGACCTGGAAATGAGTGAGAATACTATGCCTTCCCAGGTGAGGTGTAACAAGGAGAAACATCTTTATCCTCATTATTTCCTCTTTCTACGTGTGTTGCAGAATAGAAAAAGGAATATGCCTCAGGGGTTTGTTTTTGAGCAGGAAGGTGTTCCTTCCTGCACAAAGACAATCCTGATTTCAATGCAGACACCTTTGCCTGCTTTGGCGCTAGGCAGCACATTGTGTGCCAACACTGGGAAATGACAGGAATGTGCTGTGTATTGTTCAGTACGGCAGAGTCTTGCCCTTTCTCTAACATGCAGTGCAGGGCGGGAAGGTGACTTGCTGCACTGCATTGTTTGATATCTTAGTAAATATGGCTCACACTTTCTTACAGAGGACACAAATATGGCCTGGATACCTTTTGTGGAAAAATGATATAAAGGCCTAAGCATGAAGTGCCCCAAATATCATAAAAGGAGTCAGCCTTGGGGTGGAAAGCCTCAGCAGCTAAGGATTCCATTCATAAATAGTATGACTAATGGAAAGATATCTATTTAATGTAAGTTCTGTAATCCCGCATTGGGCAAAATCCATCCAGATAGATTTGTACATCATAGATTCAGACAAAGTTTACCAACTATACCAGATTTGTCTGTGAGGTGTACAAGATGAGAAAATACTTCTTAGCCTTTACCAGACATGTCTACATGACTTGCATTTCTTATCTTCTTCTGGGACAGGTTTGATTCTGCTATCAGCCCATCTACCCCGCAGTATCCTCACACCTGGGAAAAGGGTACGGAGATAATTGGCAACTAGATAAAGGAAATTAAGGGAAACATTGTGAAACAGAGAGTAAAAGAGAGTGAGGGAAAGAGAGAGACAGAGAGAGAGAGAGAAAGAGAGAGAGAAAAACAAGAATGGCAGTCCCCCAGATTCACATGAATTTTGCAGGCACATCTGTCATGGAAGGAAGATAACAGTTAACACTATTCTAACAGTTGAGCTTTAACAGCTTATTGGCTTTCAAAATACATTGATGTAAGTGTAGAATCAAAATAGTGAGATTAAAGACAGTTTAAAATATTAATAAGAAAATTGTATACTTAATACGTAATGGTGGATTGTCTTATCAGCCATCTGAAGTGGGAGCAGGGTGTTCAATCGGAGAGAATATGCATACTTTAAGGTTTTAGAGATGAAAGCAAACATGTAGGCCCCAGAAAACAGAGACAGTAAGTAGTATGTATTTGCATACATTTATATTAAGGCCAATTAAGTGTTACTTGAAAATACAAATGATAAACAAAGGAAGTTTACCCACAACGCTCAGGCGCATCACATGACAAATTGTGCGTTGCCAAACCAGCAGCTAGTCATCATTAATTCGAATATTCACCTGTTTCAAATCTAAAGTGACGTGCCACTCTGACCACGTATTTATCACTCTCATTATTTTTGCAGTTGTGCATAGTGACAACCGGACCTACCAGGGTAGAACTGCAACATACATAGGAGTGCAACTTATACATGTAAGTGATGTACAGTGTTTAACATACACGATAGCTACAAGTACACAAACAATATAAGGTATATAGTTAAAATAATGGAATGAACCATGATACTGAGGACAGTAGGTGATTTAAATGGAAAAGGGTTAGCTGATTGAAAGATAGTAAGCTTCATCGTATACATAATAGTGTTCTTCATTGGACTACACTAGAATCACATCAGAATTTTGGAGGTATGGTGCTCCGGATTTTTAAACCTAAGAAACATTTATTCATGGCTTGGCACTTGTGGTAATTTGTAAAATAATTTGTAAAACAATGGGGGCCTCATTTATCAGAAGTGATGTATTGCTGCGTGAAAGCAGCAATGCATCACTTCTCAGTGCGCCCTCCATGCGACATGATTGTTGCGTCATATTTACTGTATGACGCATCATGTTGCAAGGAGTTACAGATACATCAGTATTTCTGACGTATCTGTATGGTGCAAAAGTGACGCATTGCTGGAGTGTGTCACAAAAGTGACGCAACTCCAGCAATGCGTCCTTTCACATGGTGCAAGCCCCATGTGAAAGGGCTTGTGTCAGTCTTACGCCTGCTGTGAGGCAGGCATAAGATATTGACGCAGATAGATTTCATTGAGTCACTTCTACGAGGCTTACTTATGTGGAAATGCCCACCCTCCAAACATTATACCTGAAGCAGGTATAATGTAGCGCAGGGGTTTACAAAGTTACGCATCTGCTTAGATGCGTCACTTTGGAAATAGGGTGCAACAGGAGGCATGTTTTACGCCACCGATGCATCACAAAATGTGACGCAACGGAAGCACAAAACTGTTGCAAGGCCTCATAAATAAGGCCCTAAGTGTGGGGCCCAAACCTTTGCTCAGAAGCTGGTTCCAGTGCTAAAGAAGGTTGAAGTGTCGAATACCAATCACTATTTGTCACTCAATTTGTCTTTCTCTTCCTCCTTCTGTCCACCTTTTGTTTTTATTCACTTGCTTGTTCTATATCAGAGTCTCATGAGGAAAAATAAGTGCTGATGGTAAAAAAATGAGTGCCGTTGGACCCAATCTGCAGCCACCAGCCGACATTAAGCACTGGTACAAACGTCCTCAGATGCCAAGCTTCCATGCAACGTATTTCACTACCTCAGTATATAGCCCTGTGTACTCTGCAGGCTGACATAAAAGAGCAAATGGTTACTTTTGGAAGACAATTTACAAATATGAGGATTGGAACTATAGGGTCTATTAGGATGGCGGTCGGATGACTGCCGCTGGGCCTGAAGTGGCAACTGCTGGGCCAGCGGTGGTCATCCACCCGCGATCGCAACCCAGAAAACCACCGGTCCCAATAGCATGGCAGCGACGACCACAGCGGTGTGATTTTACACCCGCCTCTTTTCCGCCGGTAGCAGTCCGCACGCTTGCCTGGCGGGTGGAGCTGGACCACTAAAATGGGGCTGGTGCAGGGCCAGTCTCAGCCATCATCATTATGATGCCGGCGGTAGCCAGCCTTTCCTCAGCGGTGGAACCACCATGGAAAGTCATGCAGAGAATGTCTCTGGGGGCCCATTACGGGGTACCAATGTGTTTTGCGGGGTGTGGGTGCTTTTGGTGGGTACCCATGGTACCCCCCTACATGTCCCTGTACCAGGTGGAAGGTACTGTGCAGTGCCAGCCACGCAGTGCAGGGATATGCAGGATATGCTTTTTTTGGACATTGCTGCGGTGCTGCTGGCAGCAGCACCCGCTGCAATGTTAACTGCCGCGATCCGACCGCTGCGGTCGGATTTCGACTGCGGAGCATGCTAATTGGACCAGCGGTTATGCCGCGGTCCTAGCGGGCAGTGTTTTCCCACTACCATGGCGGTATCCCTGACCATCCTCTCACAGGCAGGGAAACCATGGTGTCCCAGGGGATGGGGTCCCCAGGACAGACTTAGAGAACCTGCCCTAAGGCATGGGGTGTCCATGGCAGAAATGAAATGAAATGAAATGAAAACGGGATTTCTAGAGCGCATGGCTGCCCGGGGGCGTCCCAGCGCTGGGATTGTACTAGCCATTGAGGGGGGAAGCAAAAAACGGGAAGGGAATAGGCAAATTATTGTGGGAACAGGTGGGTTTTGAGAAGCTTGCGAAATTTGTTGTGATTCGTTTCTGCTCGAAGATGGATGGGTAGGGCGTTCCACAGTATTGCTGCTGCAACTGAAAAACGACGTCCTCCAGTACGGGCTTTCCTAATTTTATGTACTGTGGCCAAGTTACCATGGGAGGAACGCAGAGATCTGTTGGGTTTATATGGGAAGAGCCTAGTTTTATGCAACGGGGGACCCTGATCTTGTAGAGCTTTGTGCGTTATACATAGTGCCTTGAATTTGACCCTTTCACGGATTGGGAGCCAGTGAAGGGTCTTCAATGCAGGTTTAGCTGATGTTCTGCGGAAGGTGCCTGTCAGGAGCCTAGCAGCGGCATTTTGAGTTCTCTGCAAGATGTTCAGGGTTGCTTCAGGGGCTGCCAGGAAAAGGGCATTGCCATAATCTAGCCTCGATGATATCAGCCCTTGTATTAGGAGCTTTTGAGAGGGGGCAGGGAGCAGGGGAGAATTTTCCTGGCTGAGCGAAGTAGGCCTACGCAGGTACCTGCGGTTTTTTTTGCCTGGGTTTTAAGAGAAAGGTCCTGTTCTAACCAGAAACCCAGACTTTTGAGCTCCGGCTTGGGTTGGGGAAGGGTCCCTAGGCAAGAGGGCCACATTGCGCTGGGGAGGAGTGATGTTTGTGGTCCCAGTAGCATGAGCTCGGTTTTAGAGCCGTTCAGTTTCAGTCTTGAATCACACATCCACTGATAGATCCCTTCAAGGCAGTCATGAAGGTTTTTGATTTGAGCACTCTCTAGCGAAAAAGAGACCACCATTTGGGTGTCATCAGCGTATGATGTGGAGTATGCTCAGAGACACTGGATGTGCATCCCCGCCCCACAATTTGTGACTGGCTCATGGGGATATAGTCCAGGGCGTCAAGGAGGCTTGGGGAGAAGTCTGCGTGCCCCCCTTCCCTCAGGTTATAAAGGCCTCATGGAGATGGAGTCTGGGGGCCTCAAGACGGTTCAGCAAGGGAGGATGGGTGCTCCACTTCAATTTAAAACAAGGCCCAGAGGATGGGGTCTCTTTGGCCTCAAGCAGGCTTGGGAAGAGAAGCTGCATGCCCTCCCCTCAATTTAAAACAAGACCCCAGTGGATAGGGTCCCCTGAGGAGGCTTGAGGAGGGGGTAATGCACCTCTCTTCCCTTTATTTGAATATCAACTCTGAGGAATAGGTTACCTGGGGGCTCACAGATGGTTGAGGAGGGGGCCCATCTCCCCCCTATAAAATATATTGTGACACCCTGGCCCTGGCCCACCCTAGGTGGCTTGTTTTATCCGAGTGCAATTAAAGTTTCAATAAAACTAATGTTATCTCTTATTTTTAAACTTATTTCCAGGACAAGGGACATAGCCCCGAGTCATAAAGTGGCTGCCACCTAATTTGTCCAACTATGCTATATTAGGTGTTCTGGTGGCAGCCAGTCAAATCTATTTATCTATTTTTATAGCCTTTATTTCTCAAAAACTACTGAACTGATTTACTCCAAATCACTAAAAACACTCTTTCTGGACCAAGAACTATCTTTCTTCCAAATTTGGTTTAGTTCCATTCTGCCATTTTGGCTGTAGTTGTGTCTAATTTTCTTATGAAAAAAATATAGGGAACAACGTAGTAGAAAACAGGGCTTTTGCAGAGGATCCCCTACCTCACGTTGTGCCCCCATTTGGGCTACTAGATGCTGTTTTTTTACTCTGCCAGTGGTCTGAAGCCTGCTAACCAGGCTCCAGTGCCATTGCTCTTACCCTAAAACTGTTATGTGTGTATTGGCAATCCCAATTGAGAGCGACTTTACCCCCTTTTATGTCCCCGGTATATGGTACCAGGGGTACCAAGGGCATTTGTGGTAAAGAGCTCCCCAGGGATACAGCATGGTGTTTTGCCACCCTGGGTGACCCAAGCTAAATACTGGCAGCAAGCCTGCCATTCCAGACTGCCGGATCAACTGTGATATCACCATGTGTGGCACAGTCAACTGCACTGCTTATATATGTGTCAGTCATCCCTTCAGTAAACTTCCTATGCCCAGGAGGCAGGGTGCAGCATATTAAGAATGTAGACATTGAAGGGCAAGCTTATATATCTCTATAGTGTCTTTACCATTAAAGTTCACTATAAGTGATAGGCTGTTTAAAGGATATGTAGATTTACTACAAAGGTGTTTAGGGAAAACCCCTTTTTCTCAATGCCTGCTTGACAGAGAGAGAAAGAGAAAACACCGAACTATGATCTGTGTAATATGGGCCTATATTTCCATCAAGCGATTTCAATGACATTTATGGGTTATGAAATGTCACCTGAACCCCAAGGTGGTAATATAGGACCATACTAGGCAGTTGTATTTTTTTGTAATATGGAATTATTGATGATGTTAGTACTTTTCAGAGAGATTTAGGCATTTCAATGACATTGAGTTAGTATTGCAGAATATTCAGAAGACAAATTACATTTTTAGAATACATGCTATCAGTTTACTCCGAAATGGCAATTTAGAACCATGTTATACATGTTACTCATTAAATATTTATTAAATTACATGATTCATGAATTGTTGTAGCTCTGATTATAAAGATTTGTAACATTTAAACGTTGTCAGTGTAGTATACATTAGTTTCCTGATACTACAGAGGCATCTTTCAAGATTTTGAGAAATATGTAGCTGGTTGCATAAAGTGCTGATATTCAAAATGGTTTTTATGCAACCATATGTATTATTGTAAATCAATTTTTTTAAATTAAATTGCATTTTTAGGGTGAAAAAATGTATTTTTTTAATACAATAACACTATAGAGTAGGTTTAACAAGGCATATTTAAATAAAAATATGTGGGTTAGCGTCATTTTCTACCTGCAGGTTCTGCATTTACAATGGTTCTCTTCACATACTGGGGAGAATTCAATCCTAAATGCATTAAAGATGGTTCTGCAGGGGTAAGTCTGTCAAGTGTGCTGGTTAATGTTCTAAAAGCAGCACTGTCATTGTGAACACTTTTCTATTTAATCAGCACTGAAAGAAATAGAAAACACCGTGTTTAACTTTTATATTTGCTTAGGGAAGCTAAATAACATTAATTCAGCACTGTGAATTATGGTAAATAATCCACAATTAGACCTCTTTTCTGTGAAATACCATTTTTGAAGCCGCATAAAAAACTAAATGACAAAACCCTACAAGCGGATAAGCTAAGTGTAATATGTCATTGAATACATTTGTTCAGGAAGGGAATTAGCCTCATAGCGCACAATTAACAATGGCAATAAAGAACTCATTTCAATCTGCTTACATGCACACAAACTGTATATCACATGTTGAAGCCAAATGCTCTTAATATGTGAATACTGTGATGACATCCAGACAGTACATAATACTACTGTTTATTGTAAATAAATAGTAAATCTGATTTAAACAAAGGTATCAAGGGGATTCCTAGTAAATCCAGTGATCATGTACAACTTGAATCAGTCGCTAACAATTCAAACAACACAGTAATTTTGTGAGCTATATATGGACATTACACAATTTTGCTGCTGCTTCACATCCAGTGCTACAGCATTGCTTACTTAACATTTGATGTTTTTGATAATTAGTGCTCATGATTAATTGGACACAATTGATTCAGTTGAGTGCTGATGGCACAGATATGAAAGCCCCAAAAAAAAGCAGTTTAATTATTGTGCATTGCCACCGGTGACTAAGGGTGAATTGCCCTTGCCTTACCGTGCTTGTAACTAGTGAGTCATTGCATGAACTAGATGCTTGAAACAAACATTTCGCTTGTGCCGCGTAAGTATTAATATATGCAAAGTTTTCCAGTTAATGGAAAAGTGGCGTAAATGTCATGTAGGGCCACAAATGACAACTGGGCTTTGGCATATTAAGAGAAGACAGACAGAGCTAGATGGCAAGCACACCTATACCATGGAGTTGCTAATTTTGCATCTGGGTGTCGCAAGGTGATGACCACCACCACTACATTCACCCGCCTCACCACAACAAAGCTAGCACAGGAGAAAGGAGCGCATGTATTGGCAGCGGACTTCCCTCAATGAAATCAAGAAGGATGAGGTGACCACCCCCGACTGGCTCAGGAGGGTGCCCATTGTCCAAGTGCTACACCAGATAGCACCAACTCGTATATCCACCAATGGATGGCCTCTTCTCCAATAATCTTTTTTTTAAAATCATAAGCATCTTTCCTGTAATTTGGTTGGATCATTTGGTTATCATGCTCTCTATGAAAAGCCTCAGAGATCGGGCACATCTGCAGAACATGCAGGTCACTTCTAGTTACAAAGCCTGGAGCAAATTCGATCCAGTCACATTAGAGCAGATCTTAGCCGAGCACTACTCCCTCCTGTCGAGGCAGAGTCGGCTGCACCATGTTATACAAACTGGTTGTCGGACAGCTTCAGGGAGCTAGTTCCCACCAAAAATCAGAGTTCATTTAGGAAGGAACCTTCGGCTCCTTGGTTGTCAGAAGCCTTGAGGGTGGAAAAACAAGCCTGTAGAAGGCAAGAAAGGATCTGAAGAAAAAATCAGGGTGACCAGATGAGACAGGCTTACAAGTAGGCATTAACCACTTACAAAGATCTCATCAAGAAGGGAAAGAGTAGCTACTTTGCCCAAGTAATTGACAGGGCCTCCAATTCATCGAAAGAACTTTTCCAAGTTGTTCAGAAACTCACGACTATCTCGAACAAGACCAACCCCTGATAGTCAATCCTTTTGTGATGCCTTTCCTACTGTCTTCAAAGAGAAAGTCAATGCGATTTTTCAGGACTTTGACAGTGGGGACCCTCATCTTTCGGTAGCTCATAAAGGGAACATGCATGGTGACTGTTCCCTTACACACTTTTCAGCTACTACACCGGAACAAGTGAGTTCTTTACTTCTGCAAAGTAAATCAGGTTCCCCTTATGACCTTTGCCCGGCAAAGATTTTGAAGTTGGTTCCTGACATTATTGTAAGGAACCTATGTCTAATTATTTATATTATGTTGGCTACTGGGACCTTCTCTTCTGTCTGGAAACAGGCTTCTATCCTCCCACTTTAAAAAAAGGCCAATTTAAAGGTTGACACGTCCAATTATCGTCCTATTGCACAGTTACCTCTTCGTGCAAAAATCTGTGAGGAGATAATGAACCTCGAGTTATCTAAATACATTTTAGTCAGTCAGCTCCTATACACCTCCCAGTATGGCTTTTGACTAGGACATAGTACAGAAACCGCCCTGGTCAAGGCACCGGAGGAAGTGAGGAAGGCAGTAGATACAGGAGGTTCTGTAGTTATGATTTCACTGGACTTATCTGCTGCTTCCAATACTGTTGATCATACTACGCTCATTGGCTGTCTAAAAGAAATGGGAGTTAGGGGGGTCGGACTCAATCTTCTCACTGACAGATCACAAACAGTAGCATTAGGGAAATTTAATTCCCCACCTTTCTCGCTGCTAAGTGGAGTCCCTCAGGGGGCGTCTCTGAGCCTCACCATTTTTTATGTTTATGTAGCAAAATTGGCCCCTCTCATTAGAAGCTTCAACTTGGCGTTACATCTTACGCAGATGAGACTCAGTTGATAATTGCTGCAGACAATAACGACTGGTCAAGCCCCCTAAGATGCTGGAACTGCATCAAGGCAGTTAGCGGTTGGATGAGTGGGCATTGCCTGAATCTTAACTCAGGCGAAGCCAAGATCACTTTGCCCCAGCCTCCTCTTCCGTCACTAAAGTGAAGAATTTGGGAATCATCATTGATATAAACCTTAATATGAGTGCGCAAATATAAATGCATAAGTGAAGACAGCAACAGAGATGAAGTCACAAACTAGTCACTTTGTTTCAAAAAGTTCTTTATTAGTCTTCATAAAATCACTGGACAACACCCAACATGTTTTGTTCCTGTAAAAGGAACTTCCTCAGGGCAAAAAGTATATATGTAGACTTGTAGGGTGGACCCAGAGTATTTGCCTTGGACGTGATAATCCCAATCCTGTTTTCGATCACAAGTGCCACAATCTCTATCGTAACTGCACATAGGCCTAGTTAAAAAAAAATCTCTTGCGCAGGCTAAATCTACCCGCTCAACAGAGCACAGCCTATATCAGAATGTCATAGTATCGAAAAAGCAGAAGTCTGTGGACGGTATTGTAGTGAGGGAACTAAGTGTGGCAGTCCCACAGTGTGTAGAACAGCTCCAAGTCAAGGCCAGAAGTAAACTGCGACGAATTTGATAGGTAGTGATCGACAGAAGGTACAAGTGAAGCTACAGAAGTTCACACCATACAGAACATCTTTTCTGTGGGTCCTTAAATTAATATCCAAAGGAAATCAGGATACATCTCAGAAAATGGAATCCTCCAGGCCTCACGCGCAGAGTCACAATGCCATAGTCCGGAGTATCGGAGTCCTGCAAATATCAGCTGTCACGTCCTCAGCATACTATATTTAAAAAATGATAAGAAAAATTCTTCCTTTTATCCCGTATAGCCACAGGAAAACCTTAATAACTCTTCTAGTACTTCCCAGGTTGGACTACTGCAATAGTCTTTATCTAACCGTTTTAGAAAAACACATGACTCAACTACAATTAGTTCAAAATGCTGCCGCAAGATTGATTTCTAATCTTCCCAAATTCCACTCCATTCCGCAGGGACTTTGCAAGCTTCAGTGGCTTCCTATGTGCAGTCGGGCCAAATTCAAAGCCCTCTGCTTCGCCCATAAAGGACTGTATAATGCAGGGCCAGATTAGTTCAGCTTTTATGAGATATAAACCCAACAGAGAACTCAGATCGGCCAATGTCAATCTATTAGTTGTTCCTAAGTTTAAGAAAATGCAATGGGGTGGTAGATGTATAATCCGCAATACAATCAAACACTGGAACAGCCTCCCACCCCATCTCAGAGCAATCCCTTCATTAACATCATTTAGGAAGACCTGGCTTTTTAACCTCTAATCATCACTCACTTGCCTTTTCAGACTCCACCAAGACACCTTTTGGTAACAGGGCACTTTAAAAATCTCCTAATATAACATAACACCACCATTCCTCCGCAGTTGAAGCTCATGGTTGTCCTCCACATGTTGACAACTGGATCGTTCCAGATTACAGTAGCCAAAGTGGTGGGAATTTCCCAGCCATCTTTCTTAGCTTTCCTACTATCTTTCCTGGATGCCATCATCCATCTATCACTACAGTACCTCCTCTTCCCCATCACACAACAACCACAGCTGGAGATCAAGCTAGGCTTCCATGCCATTACCGGTTACCCATATGTGGTGGGAGCCATGGACTGCAAACATGTGCAACTGGTCCCCCTGCAGCAACATCCCTTCCCTACAGGTACCAGAAGCACACATACTCTTTGAATGTCCATGCCATCATGGATCATCGGGGCATGTTCACCAACGTGTTGGCCAAATACCCCTGAAGTGTGCATGATGCACACATCATTAGACACTACATCATCGATGAGTGCTTCCAGAGTGGGACATATGGGAATGGCTTCTGATTGGTGAGTACATCTGAATACATGACACACCTAATGAAGTAAATAATGAAAGACCTAATGCAAATATCTGTATGTGCTACCTGTGATAGTGCATATGTAGGAGGAGTGGGTCTCATACAAGCTCCATTAATTAGGTCACATGTTCAATGTAAACCTGCAAGTCACACATGTCAAGACATGCTAGCCACAGCCTGTCTCTATCAATTGTGGGAATAACCTGAGCAAAGTAACGCTGGGACAAATTCTCTATTGCAACACTGTGTGCAAGGAAAGGCTGCCATGGCTGTTGTCTGTTTCTCCAAATTTAACGTGCACCCCATGTACTCCCCATATTACACTTCTGAAAGGTAGTTAACAATTTGAAGGCTCCTTCATTGGTAGGTAGTGTAGTAACAACATCAGTGGGTCCACAAGGACTCATGTATATGTGGGTGTGACACAGGTTCGTACTAGTACATGTTACAATCCAAAAGAAGTCCAGAAGTAGCCATGACGTAGATAATAAGTGAGAGGTTTATTTAAGCTTAGTTACAGGTCAGGTTTAGATGGTAAGTAGAAGATATAATGATGAGCCCCACCAGGAGCAGCATCCTTGCTGGTCAGCCGACACACTCCAACTGACTCACACTCCAATCCACCAGGCACTGCAGCATTCCACTACCTCATCAGGCATTCTAACATTCCACATACACATCACATTCATACTGGATGAGCAGCAGGGATTGGGTAACCAGGGAAAGGGAAAAGATGCATTATAAGATATCACTTCATAACACATCTCCTTCCCTTGGAAAACAATAAACAGTTAAACAATCAGGAAATCAAGTTGGAAAACAATAAACAATTAAACAATTAGGAAATCAAGTTATAACACATCTCCTTCACTTTGGAAAACAAAAACATAATAATTTCAATTCAATTCAAAAGTGCTTTATTCGAGTGTATACTCATAAAAGCAAACATGCACAAAATATTGACAGTATTAAAATAGAATTAAATTTACAATCAGACACATTTACAAAGCACTACTAAATACATACAATACATTTGGTTAGAACAAAGTCTCGCAGTATTTACAAAAGATTTAAAAAGAATTCATAAGAGGTTTGATTTATACATTAAAAAAGTATATACAATTTAAAGAGCGAGCAGTGTCAATTTCAATGAAACATATTTTACATACAGAGAATAGTCAAATAACTAGCAGTCTCTGAATATCTATCAAGTTCATTGTTATTCTAAAAACTAAAGGCGATTTTATAAAAACAAATTTTACAGGCAGAGAATAGTTAAATAACTAGCAGTCTCTGCCTGATCACCCAGAGAATAGTTAATTGACTAGCAGTCTCTGATGGATCGCCCATGCCCAGCCAATATATTTAGCTGTCGCTATTAATATCCATGTTAATGGGCTTCAGCATATAATGCGCAGAGCAACGGAACTGCAGGTTGTACCAAGGTTCCTACACATAGGAGCTAGCCAAGCACGTCGAGGGACACAATATGCTTTACAAGAGAACAGAAAATGTCCAAGAGTTTCCTTCCCCGTTCCACAGGCTGGGCAGATGTCACTCCCCCCTGAGCCCCATTTGGCTGTCAATGATCTTATAGGGAGGGCTCCAGCTCTCAGTTGGAATAGGAGCTTCCTGTCACCCGGTTTTGAAACAATATCCCAGTACGACTCCAAAACCGGGTACAGTTTTACCTCAAGAAATCCAGCGGACATGGACCCGTTACTCAAATTACTCAAGCTCTTATTAGCAACATGTTCCCAGAATATAATTTTTAGGGCTGACTTGGTAGGGAATAATGCACCTGTTGGATCTAGCCATATAGAACTTAACCCAAGCTCGTACAGTATTGCCTTCAGTGAATTGAGCCAACTAATTCTATGAAAACAGTCCACCTTTATGACATCAATAAAACCTTCGGCATAATGCGCAAGCTCGGGGGTAGTCCATAATCTTCGCCAATATAAGATTGGACGTAGTCTGGCTAGATCCTTAATTTGCTTCCTACCAAACTCATATCTTAAAGGCAGGAGAGGAGTGCTTTTCGGGGTACCAGTGAGTAATCTTAAGAATTTATTCTCAGACCCCTGTAAAGAGTTAACATTTTCAAAACCCCATATCTCCGCACCATAAAGTGCCGACCCTATAGCCTTCGCTTCATAAACCAATAAAGCTGGCTTAACAGGTTTGGTCAAAGATTTCCTATGTTCCATATTAATGGCACCCGACAATTGCTTATGTCGCAGAGTGGCGATATTTATATGCTGGCTCCATCTATTATTATCTGCAATCAGAAGTCCTAGATATGTAAATGAGTTTACCACCTCAAGAGGCCGCCCCCTCATGATGATGTTAGACTTACAGCTACGATGTGGTTTAAAAGCCATGAGTTTGGTTTTAGTGGCGTTCACCTCTAACCCATGCTCCCCACAGAAATTCTCAAAAATACACAGAGCACGCTGCAAACCACTAGGCATTTTCGACATAATAAGCGTGTCGTCCGCAAACATTAGTATAGGGATTTTTAACCCTGAGAGAGATGGAGCGTCTACAGGAGCTGTTACCATATGGGGGACAACGCCATTTATGTACAGAGTGAACAAGGTTGGGGCCATTGAACACCCCTGTCGAACCCCTCTTTCAACCGGAAATTCATCTGTGACCATGTCATGCCTTCCCCACTGGATCTTGGCAAAAGTGAGCTTGTGTAATCGCATTACCAAGGTCAATAATTCCTCAGGGACCCCCAAACTCTGTAGAACATTCCACAGTTTTGCCCGTGGGACCAGGTCGAAGGCAGCCCTCAAATCAACAAATGCTGCATAAAGGCTGCCTCCTCCCAGCACCACAGTCTTCCACTGAAGCAGTTGAAAGCGGAACACTTGGTCAACCGTGCTAGTAGCCCTTCTAAATCCTGCTTGGTACGGTGATAGGATATTGTTGTCCTCTGCCCAATCTAGGAGCCTATTTACCACCACACGGCCGACTATTTTTTGTACAGTGTCGATAAGGCTTATTGGCCTATAATTACCCGGCTGTACACGGTCTCCCTTTTTAAACACAGGGATAATCACAGCTCCTCTCCAAGAGGCGGGGACCTCAGCACCCTTGGCAATAACATTGATAAGTATATAGATATATTTACACCACCGCTCTTTATCATTTAAAAAGATATCTGCGGGAACGCCATCTGATCCTGGTGCGCGTCCTCTGTTCACAGCATTTATAGCAATCAAAACCTCTTTATCATTAAAAAGATTACAGTGAGAAAAAGACATATTAATACTGTCCTCCCCTCTAATCTGTGTATTGAGAGCATACTGAGAGCTAAAAAATTCTACCAAAGCTTCCTGAGGTATGTTATTATTAGGGGATTCCTCTACTCTCTCGCTACCCCATTTAACGATATTCCAGAACGCTCTGGAATCATTTCTGTCACTTGCTTTTTTCAATTTACACCAGTGTAGCTCATCCCAGGCTCTTTTAGCTTTCACTATGCAGGCTTTATAATTCTTTCTGGCTAGACGAGTGTTTTCAGCCACCCTCATTTTAATTGCCTGCCCTAGAGCCAGACGTGCAGCCCTACATTCGGCATTATACCATTTAGCATCTTTACTAGCTCTAGCCCCATTTCGCCTAACAGGTTTCAGGAAATGTTTTTTAATCTTGGCGAACAGGGTATCATGAATGTTAACCACTTCCTTCAGGCCAGAGGGGGAAACACTAATTGATTCCAAAGCAGCTATGGCTTGGTCAGTTTCATAATTAATATTATCAATAGCCTGTTGATTGGTCACAATACTGGCCCATTTAAGCCTACGCATGTTATTTTCTGGGGTAAGCGAGGGCGGAGCAAGAGTATTTAAACAAGTAGGATTTGTCCCAACGGCCCACCATTTGTGCTCCACACATAAAGGGTTGTGATCGCTCTCAGGTCTCATAACGACCTCCATATCACGGACAGATGACCACAGCAATAAGCTGCAAATAACATAATCTATCCTACTTTTATGTCTTCCATTATCAAAGGTCATGGAGCCTTTTCTATCCAAAGCTGTACGTCCGTTCAAAGCTCTCAGACCTTTTTCTAAGCACAGTGCATTCAGATCTATAATTTCCTCAGTCCAACAGGTAACTGGCTTCAGATCTAACGCAGGAATGCCCCATTGGGAGTCCTCTTCTGCTCCAATGGAGACCTCACATGAGACCAGGGGCTCAAACGTCCTATTAAAATCGCCTGCTATCACCACCTTATTATCAGGGGAAAATTTATCAAGGAGGTTACCCAATGTGATTAAAACATCAGATCTAACACCCTTAACATTCCTAGCGTATATATTATATATATCTAGTGACCCTGTTTCATCACTGGTTACCCTGATTAACTGAATGTCGTTATGACTAGTCTCAATATTTGTTATTTTAAGTTTGAGGGTTTGTCGGACCCAGATTGTAAGACCCCCCATCGGTCTCCCTTTCGGGCCCTTTACTGCTGGCACAGAAAAATTTTAATATCCTAGCGCAAATACAGGTTCACATGCCCACGTCTCTTGAAACATACATACATCATATAAATTAACAAAGCCAAGCCAGTCCCCACAATCTAGTTTGGAGCATAGCCCAGCCAAGTTCCAAGAGATTAGATTCCCCACCCCGGTTGGACAATCAAGTTGAACATCAGGAGTTAAAGTCAAAGAAGAGGACACTCCCGCCACTGATATCGCTGAACTTGTCTGCGCTAAAGTGCTTATAGGATTCAAATGGGCAACCTCATTACCTTTGTGGACATTCAGGGAGCATATTCTCTAAGCTTTTACAGCTGATGGTACTGAACATTTACCCCCTTGAAGTCAATCACAGTCGTTCAAATTGGAGAGGGCTGAAAACCTATTCTCAAGATTTATTCCCCACTCAGAGGATTTAGCAACATTCTTCCCCTTTGCAGAAACCACACTCCATTTTGTTATTAATGTGCACCGATTGGAAACCCCCCCTTTCCGATAGTAAAAAAAGTCTAGGGTAAGAGGGATAATATCAGTGGACCTTCGCTGTGGAGGTAGAAGATTGGCAAAGATGTTGATTAACACCTCAGGGTCAGAAAAATTCAAAACAACACAGTCACCCCTGAATCTTTTTGGGCTGCTACCTATCCACTCCACCCCCCTAGACATAACTAATTCCTCTGCCAGTTGTTGTTTACCCCAGGGGGTTATTACCATGTTGTTGGTTAGTCAATATAAGGCTTTAGACAGCAATGAAGATGTAGTTTCGTCCTGTCCTGGTTCCAGTTTAGGAGCGTTAGCTAGAACAAGGACTAAGGGAGAAACATCAACTATAAGCTCAACCGAGCCTTTCGCATGTTCCTGCTCTGGAGTACAACAAGAGGGACAACTACCCCTTGTACACCCTCCCCTAACAATACTTGTGAAACCACAGGATGATTAGACAAGGGGAATGCTCCTCCCTCACCCTCACCCTCAGGGCTTGATGTTCCATTCTTTAACTCAATCTTATTTATCATTTCTGCAGGCAGTTTTTCTACTTCCTCCAAAGTTTTTCTCAAAAGGCCCCCTAATCGTATAACTTCATTAGTGAGCTTATCTATCTTTCCCACCAATGGCTTTACAATTCCCTGGATCTTAGTGTCTATCATAGCCAGCAACTTCCTAAACTGCTCATTGGTTAAAGACACACCGACTACGTCAAGTAACCCTTCATCCTCCACCACAATATTGCTTGGTGGGGATGCAGGCTTCTTACGACTTGAGCGGAGCCCTCCCCGCTTTTGCAGACCCTTTTTAGCTCCTCTGGTAGTGCGTGGTGCAGGTACTGGGGTAGGGGCTTTTACCTCCTGGGGGTGTAGATCAGCCTCATTTTCACTATCACTAACCTCAAGTGCACAATTAGTCTGGTCCAGGAGAGCATTGTCGTCAGATTCAGGTAATACAACCGGAAAACTACTGTTAGCTATGTTCGAGGATTGAACAGAGTCAGGTACGGACAAAATGATGTAGGAGACTTAGGAGAAGCACCCAGCCCAAGTGAGGATCACTTTCATACTGGCTGAGCAGCAGGGATTGGGTAACCAGGGAAAGGGAAAAGATGCATTATAAGATATCACTTCGTAACACATCTCCTTCCCTTGGAAAACAATAAACAGTTAAACAATCAGGAAATCAAGTTGGAAAACAATAAACAATTAAAAATTAGGAAATCAAGTTATAACACATCTCCTTCACTTTGGAAAACAAAAACATAATAATTTCTTCAACAATGCACAATAAAAATACAGTTCGAAAGAGAAATATACATTATACAAATAATAACAAATGTTAGTTCTTTACAATAGAAGTACAGTACGAAAGATAAATATATAATATACAAATAATAATTGCAAATTTGAAAGAACCCAAGAAAGTAAAAAAAGAAAATGAAATTGTGCAATGGCAAGAGTATGCAGGACAGGGCGAATGGAGGACACTAATAAGGTGTAATAAAAACACAGCACTGGGTACTCAACCCCTCAACGCACCCCTAGGTAAACAAAGGTACAGGGTACACGACCCCTCAATGCACCCCTAGGTAAACAAATGTACAGGGTACATGACCCCTCAATGCACCCCTAGGCAAACAAATGAACAGAGTACACAACCCCTTAACACATCCCTAGGTAAACAAATGTACAGGGTACACGACCCCACATCCCACCCCTTCGTATGCAAAAGTACAGGGTACATGACCCCTCAACGCACCCCTGGTAAAAAAAAACAACCAAATTTCACAAAAGCACAACCACACACCAAGCAAAACCAGGAACATAAACAACTACAGCTAAAACCATGTGGTAAGTAGAGAAACTACTACAAAGCATACATACATGCGGGGTTTTACATTAGAGTCAGCATGGGGATACTAGATACATGTGAAATATACATTTTTCTAAACATTCTTAATTGCAAATGCAGAACATATCAATAATCAATTAAACAGAAAAGCTAAATAAATAAGGAGGGAATATCACCGGTACTTGATCCAAATACCGGAGCCCTGCTGGGAAGGGAAAAAAAAAATTATCAAAGAACATAGGAAGTGCACTATCCTGAAGTAACATTGCAAATTGAACCCAATGGAACAGGGGTTTCTGCTGCCCTGCACACAATGCACGTTTGAATTTTAAAGTGAGAACATGAGGGCTGAAACACTAAAGCATATATGGTCATGCGCTGTAAAAAAAAACTTCACAACAGGAAATATCCTTCGCTGGTGAGCAATCACTGATCTGAAAGTAAACTGCACTACTACAGTGTTTAGAACAACAAATTGCCGCTGGACACCACAGTTAGAATAAGGTCTGAAAGGCGGTACCGATAAATTCTTAACGTTGAAATCAACACTAGAGATGCAAAAGTCTGGTGCCGTCCAACAGCTATGCTGGGACTGGCCCTGAAAGCAGAACATTGTATAGTAGCCGGGGATTTCAACTTCAGTATGGATGATCCGTCTGACCCGGACACTATCAAACTATTGGAGGCTACGGCCCCTTTGGGCCTGATCCCCTACCTTCAGGGGCCAACGCACGACAAGGGACACACTGTCGACCAGGTCTTCTCGACATCCCCTCTCGAGGTGAAAGAGATTATCCCGGTGCTATGGTCAGACCATTGGCTAGCCAAATTCTCGATTAGAGGCACAGCTAAACCGTCTAATTCTGTGTCCCAGCAGCAGGGACGAGTCCCCAGGGCATACCATCGAGTGACCCCTGCGATGCTAGCCCAGGCCGCCCTGGATCACCCTTGCCCCCTCTCAGGCGACCTGGAGAAGGATTTGGAGTCTTTGCAAGCATGGCTTTTAGATAGGCTGAACGATCTTGCCCCGGTGCTGGCCCCCTGCCTAACATCGAAACGGGTTTCGGCTCCCTGGTTCACTGCGGCACTGTCAGCTGCTCGGCAGCAGTGTAAGGCAGCCGAAAGAGCCTGGCGTTCACAATACGACTCTGTGGCTAGGCTGACCTATGAGATGGCGGTTAAGGCCTATCACCGGGACATTCGCCTTGGAAAAAAAGCCTACCTTGCAGGGAGGATAGAAGCCGCCTCCAACTCCTGTAAGGAGATTTTCACCATAGTGAGAGAATTTATGGCTCCGAGGTCCAATACATCTCAAGATATGCCCTCCAAATCCTGGGCTTCGGATCTTGCTAACTTTTTTACCAGCAAGATTAAACTTATCCAGGACTCCTTTCCATTGGTGGCACCCGCGAGGCCGACCAATCCCGAGGATGACCTGCACCTTTCGGCCCCGCTAGGTCCGATGTTGGCCGTTTTTCCACCTATCTCAGCCCCTGCTTCCTTAGCGCTTATGGGCAATCTCAAATCTGGGTCGCCTTTGGACCCTTGCCCGGCCAAATTCTTGGCAAAAATGGCGGAAGTGATAAATCCGCTGGCGAATCCACTCCTGAATCTCTTGCTGAGCCAGGGAGTGGTTCCGCAGGCCTGGAAGCAGGCAATGGTCATCCCTTTGCTGAAGAAGCTTGGTCTCGACCCTAAGGCTCCGGTCAATTATAGGCCTATCTCTCTGCTGCCTGCTCTTACGAAAATTTTGGAGAAGCATGTACACACGGTGCTCTCCAATTTTCTGGAAACACACGAGATTCTGCATGCCACCCAATCCGGCTTCCGCCCAAATCTCAGTACAGAGACCGCGCTCCTAGAGGTCTTAGAATCCATCAAAGGGGTTCTGGACACTGGGGGCAAAGCCATGCTGGTGATGTCGGCGGCTTTCGACACCGTCCCCCATGACGGCCTTCTCGCAAGACTCTATGAGATTGGCCTACGGGGGACGGTGCTCAGCTGGTTTTCATCCTTCCTAGCTGGCCGCCGGCAAACGGTCTGGGCCTCCCCAGATTCCGCCGTGATGCCGCCTTTGGGAGTCGGGGTTCCACAGGGCTCCATACTGAGCCCGACCCTTTTTAACATCTTCATGACCCCTTTGGCGGCGCTGGCGGAGTCGTTCGGGGCCCAGATCGTATCCTACGCCGACGACACCCAGCTCCTCTTCTCTTGTAAGAGAGGAGGAGACTTTGATGGAGAGAGTATCCGGGATTGCCTTGGGGCTGTTTTTAAATGGTTCCAGCTGAACAGCCTCAAGTGCAATTCCGATAAGTCTGAGGTACTCTTCTTTGGGTGTGCTACGGAGCCAGACTGGCAAGCTTGGTGGCCCATTAACATGTTCCCTCTGACTTGCTCATCCCAAATTGCTAAGAACTTGGGGGTCAAGATGGACAAGGGTCTGACGTTAAGATCCCAAATCCTTGGTGTGACGGGCACATGTTTCAGCCTCCTTAAGATGCTGCGGAGGTTTCTACCTCTTCTGTCTGAGGAACATAGAAAGCTGACTGTGCAGGCTCTGATCGGCTCTAGGTTAGATTATTCCAACGCTCTCTACCTGGGCCTGCCAGAGTACCTGCTGCAGCGGCTTCAAGTTGTGCAGAACTCGGCCGCGAGGGCCAATTTTGGGGAGGTCGTTGTCGCTTATGCTTGGGATGTCAGGATACTCCCTCGATGTGTAAAACACTAAGAAGTGTTTGGGGTGCCGGTGCGCCTAAAGCGTTGCCATTTTCTTGCCGCTTGGGTGCTGGTTGCAGAGCTCGAGTACATCGTCCCAAACTTGTCGAACTGCCGCGGCGGCTGCCGCACGCGTTCGCGTATAGAATTACAAGCCTACAAACGAAGGCGCATCACAATACAAATTGACTTTAGGCGCACCGGCACCCCAAACACTTCTTAGTGTTTTACACATCAAGGGAGTATCCTGACATCCCAAGCATAAGCGACAACGACCTCCCCAATCCATGTCCTGAGGAGAACCCTTAACTCATTGAACGGGTTCGAAACGCGTCGGCGTCCTGCTCCACCCAGATACTGAACTAGCAGGGCTTAATAGGAATAGAATTCACACAATTCTACACTGCTGTATAGTCTTTGTGTCTTCCTATTTTTCGCACCATATGACAAATTTAACGCGTATCTAGTGGTGGTGGAAACAAGTAGGCTAGTTTGTCATCTTGCCAGTCCACTTGTTCATTGTTTATTCAGGATTGGTGCCTCAACGACGTAATTTTTTGAGGCATTGCACAGTTGTCTATATTTATTGTTATCACAATTGTTATATGTGTATGATTTGATTGAATGTATTGTATATGGTTTTTTCAATGCATTTGTGAACCTCTGTAAATGTGGTGGTGTATCCCTTGATGCCAAAATAATTGCTTACAATCTTTTCATAAAAAAACAAGTGACTAAACACAAATGGTTTGTTAGCCTAGCAATTCATTGTACTAGGTGTGCATTTGTTTCTAATAATCTATACTGTCCGGCACCTTGGTTTGTTTATTTCATAAGAGTGGTCCAGGCCGGTCAGAGACAGGACCCAGGCTTTCCCCTTTTTTTCCGCGTCACACATATAGTGGCAGACACTAGGCCTAGACAGCAGATGTGTGTGTACCCTATATCATATGCTGGTCGTTGGGTATCATAGTCTGCTATATATGTCATTCACATATGAACAGGTGACCTATTGGCCCAGCAGCATATCTTTCAAATCTGTGTAGTGAAACTGTAAGCTGGATGCCTCATACACAGTAGACAGGTTGAGGTAGCCACTGTATGTCATTTACAAAGTGTGTATTACATCTGTAACACATGCAAACAGATTGTACAATCTTCCAGTATGGGTATCATTGTGTATGACAATGTGGATCTCATTTGCATAGGTGTGCAATGTCTATTTACAAAAAATGCCTGCTACGCAGATACCTACATCAAGGCAAGCATAATACAAAATGTCATTTATATTGATTATGTCAAGATCTGCACATTTAAACGTCATGTTTAAATATTTCACTGCCATGTATTGCCAGTCCTAGTGTACGCACCCTGAATGCAAGGAGTCACACACATGTGGACTGCTAACATACACATGTAACACATCCCAAGTCTACAAGCATGTCAGCAAAGATAATTTGAGCAAGAAAGGTGATCCCTATGAGTTTTATTAACTGTCTTGCACCAATCAATACACTGTACCACACACAAAGTGCTAGCTGCATCAATGAAAACAAACACATTGCCCATTTCTCTAGTGAGGCGTCTGACAAAAATGACGCTTTAGTAGGAATTGTGACGCTTTAGTAGAAAACGTGACACTTTATTAGGAAACGTGATGCTTTAGTAGGATATGTTTATAAAAAATCGAGAACCTGGCCACCAATTTACAAGGCTGCTATTTATTTCAGCAGACTAAGAAACAATGCATTCGGTCACTGTACCTTGCTTCACTACTTCGTATTACTTAAAACATTTTATACAGCCATTTTAATATTCAATGGAGCCTTCAAAAGATTCATTCTTTAATTTTCAAGGAAAATTAAAGAATACAATTAGACAAACATGTGAAGATCAAACAAAAAATGTGGGAAATGTGTACATAACATTGCAAACAATTACACCAGTCTATGCTGATTAAACGTGAGCTCTCCCCACACCGGGTGCTTTATACTTTGTTTCTATTTAGAGACGAGCTGCCTAAGGGGAAAAGGGGGTGTGATATAGGCTGGCCAGACCACTGGGAAGACGAGAACTTCAAGATGGCGCCCGGCTGGGCGCCCTTCGGTTCGTCATTCAGCAGTCCACTCTCGCAGGAGAGGGAGAGAGAAAACGGACAAATGGAGAGAAATGACGGTTACCCCAGGAGTGGAGAGTCAGGGTTGATGAGCAGCGGAGAACAGGAGGAGAGGACACGAAGGAGGTGACTGCGCGGCAGAAGAATGGAGCGGAAGAGACGGAGAACTCGACGCGACGCGGCGAGAAGAGAGAGAGTCTCCAACATACACCGCGCTTGTATCCGTTAGTTCCCTGAAGGCACAGGACACCGAGATATTCACTGCAACGGTCCAAGGGGGCCGTAGCTCCAGGCAAGTGACGTGGAGGGAAGGGTGGAAAAAGAGGTTGGAGGGAAAGGGTTTGTGGGGTTTTGGCGCAAATGAGGGCACTTGCTAGTAAATACTTGGCACACCCTTGACCCAAGAACTCTATACCCTTTTCTATCCCCCTTTTAGTAACCCTCCTACCTCACTATTTGTTGTGACCTCATAATGTTGGTGAAGGGGAACACCTCATATATAAATAATGCAGACAGACAGTGACTGTAGTGTCCTTTCTTTTTCTATGTTTGCCTTTTGGGAAGAACTGGCCTTGGTCATCGTGTGGAAGCAGTACAGCTATAAGAAGAAAACCCACCCTGAGTGACTTTAAGCCAAGACTGTATTCCAGGACTGATTAGTTCTTTCTTCACTGCGTATAAGTGATACGCTCCAACTGTCCGGTCTGTAAGAAATAAATAGCAACCAATTATAGACTGTTTTGCGAAAAGTTTATTTACAATAAGAAGAGTTATAACTTTGCACAGTAAACTCTCCCTGCCTCCCTGATTGATAGAGGGTAAAACCATCACAGTGGTGTCAGAAGTGGGACACTATCATCTGAAACAAGATGACGCAACCTGTAACTGTGCAGGATATGATAACCCAATTAGCCGAAGGACAGAGACATTTGCAATTGGTATTAGAGCAGCAGAATCAAAACGCTCAAAAAGAAAGAGAGTCTTTCCAAGCTGCAATAAAAGAACAGGCTGCTCTGTTAACCAGCAATCAGAAAGTTCAAGATACAGCTATTTTGCGACTAACCGACGTTATTTCTAATGCTCGAGTACATCCTAACATACCCGGGAGTGTGTTGCAGAAATTTCAAGAAGGGGAAGATCCAGATTTCTTCTTTACTAACTTTGAACGAGTCGCTGCTACTGCTACTTGGCCGCCCGAACGTTGGGGCCAATATATAGCACCATTACTCTCTGGGGAATAACAGGCAGCATACCAAGCGGCCAACCCAGCTGGAGTGACCCCATATCAAGAGATAAAGAAAGACATTTTAGAAAGACTGGGTTGTGATCATGAGTTTTATCTGACCCGTTTTCGAAAAGAAAAATGGGTCTCAGGGGACAATTCCGGGCCTTATATTATCGAGTTAGAGACCTGGGAAACCGGTGGCTCCAACCTCATGCTTCCTTAAGGGAAGAAGTCACTGAACACATTTATCTAGAACAATATCTGGAGGCCCTACCCAGTAACACTAGAGCATGGCTAAAGCAACATCCGGGACTGACAACCCAGTCTGCCATTGAACTGGCTTGTGCATATCATCGATCTCCTGACTTTAAAGCTCCCACAGGCAGAGCCCCTATTAGTTTTCCCAAACCTACCCCGAGATCTTCCACAGAAGGTGGAGAGAAAAGACCCTTCTATGCGCCCAAAACCAGTCCTAAACCGTTTCCAAAAGTTACTAGTCCAGTTAATATGGGCCCTCAGTGTTTAAGATGTGCCGAGTGGGGACATAATTCACGTAACTGCCCTGTAAACAATGACAGTACAGAGCCCATGGAGGTGGGGTGGTCAAGAGGCAGAGTATTGGTAACTGGGGCTCCTAGAAGAAGGTATAAGAAGACCATTCGCCTTAATGGTAAACCTATTGAAGCCTTACTAGATACCGGTTGTCGTCAGACTGTGGTAGTACAAGACTTAGTACCATTACAATCTGTTTGTGAAAAGGAAACAGTTTTAGTTTCCTGTGTGCACGGAGACATCAAAGCATACCCCTTAGCAGAAGTGTTGCTAGAGATAGATGGATACCCTCAGGTAAGGAAGGTAAGAGTAGTCCCCTCGTTACCAGGAAATCTGCTGCTGGGTACCGACCTACCAAGGTTTCATGAATATCTGACAGCAGTGTCGAGTCAGGAAATGGAGACGGACTGGTTACAAGAAGCTCTCTTTTCTAGTGAAAATATCACTAGTCCTAGAGATAGGGAAAGAAAATCTAAAAATGAGAAAAGAAGAGACAAGGAGAGATACGCTTCTGCCTGTCAAAATCTTGCCTCATGTTTACTCTCTTCTCCAGAAAATGGCAATACTCTGGCTCGGAGTTTTCGTGCGGACCAGAAAGATGACAGCACCCTTACGAATGCCTGGAACCAAGTGCAGGAGTTCAAGCCAGATAAGGTAGGACGCTATTTCTTTGTAAAAAGAGGATTGTTATATAGAGCCAGTGAAGGACAGGGGGTTAAGATGGAACAGTTACTAGTACCACTAGCCTTCAGAGAACAAGTGTTACAGTTAGCACACAACCAAGCAGGGGGTGGTCACTACGGACAGGAACTGACATTGAAGTAACTGCTAGAAAGATTTTATTGGCCAGGGGTGTATAAAGAAACTGCCAAATTATGCGCTGCCTGTCCACAATGTCAGTTAGTCAATCCCTCTAAAGACAAAAAGGTACCCTTACATCCTTTACCAATTATTGACGTTCCCTTTTAACGGGTGGGGATGGACCTAGTAGGGCCCCTTCTTCCATCTACTAGGGGACACCAATACATATTGATCCTAGTACCCTACGCCACAAGATACCCAGAGGCTATTCCTCTCACAAGTATGACTACAGTGTCGGTCGCTCAAGCTATGGTATCTTTCTTCTCCCGAGTGGGGTTCCCTTCAGAACTGTTAACAGACCAAGGAACCCCTTTTATGGCTAAGTTAATGAAAGAAGTGTGTAAAGTTTTAGGAACCCATCAAATCAGAACGGCAGTGTATCACCCCAAGACAGATGGTCTGGTGGAAAGATACAATAAAACTATTAAAACTATACTCAAGAAACTGATAGGAGAAACAGGAAAGGATTGGGACAGGAAGTTGTCCTTGGTGCTGTTTGCAATTTGAATGCATGAACAAAAATCAACAGGATTTTCTCCTTTTGAACTTCTGTTTGGGAGGAAACCCCGTACTTTATTAGACATGACAGCTGAACAATGGACAGAGGAGGAAGATGAGGGCAAACCCTTACTGGGGTACCTGCAGACTTTAAAAGAGACACTAGCCACACTATGGGACACTGTTCACCAGAACATGGAAAAAGCCCAAGGTAGACAGAAAACCCAGTATGATCGTTCTAGCCACATGAGAGAATTAACGGTAGGAGACAAGGTCTTAATACTACTGCCCTCCTCTGATAAGAAATTGTTAGCAACATGGCAAGGACCCTACACTGTCTTACAAAAAGTAACTCCAGTCTCCTATAGAATTGCTGTACCACATACCAATAAAATAGGACAGACTTATCCCATTAACTTACTGAAGAAATGAGAGGAACCCCAGGCTATTCCCCAAGACCAGCAGGCAGTACAAGCGATTAATCATGTAACAATCCATAAAACATTAGACTTACCCCAGAGTTACTGAGAAAGAAGAATGCCAAAAAAGAGACCCTGTGGTTTATTTTTGCAAAAGGGGTCAGAAATACTGACTAAGAAAAGACGTGTGAGGGGGTATTGGTCTTAGGAGAGTCCTAACTCTCAATTAAATTATAATGGCAAAGAAATATAGAACACTATTCATACTGTATACCCAGACATTGTTCAATAAACAAATCCACCAAAGATATAAAAATAATTAACACAATTTATTATAGTTCCTCCCTTAAGGGTTACATTCTAAATTATTAAAAAACATTATTAAAATAATTTTCATGTAATAAAAGATTTGTGATAAAAGACAGTCAAAAGAAAGAGTCGACGCGGCGTTTCGGTGTTTGTTTACAATAGTCACACCTTCATCAGGACATTTGACAATTGACTTGTAATCTAAAAAATTAAAAAACAGTGTTTTAGATGCCTTATATTTAAAAAGATATACAGTAATACATACATAGCGTTTCTTTTTCCTTTTCTTGTTCTCTTTGCCCTATACACACCTTGACCTGTTGCTTTGTGGGGACAACCCTTTAATCCCTCCCATACACACTCTTGTTTTAATAGAAAAAAGGGGGGGCAATTGAGTTATAAATAGTGTCTTCAAAATTACCCAGAAAATTGGTAAACAAATACCTGATTTGAAGCATTTTTTTAAATTAAAAGACTTCTAAATCGACTGGAAACTTGTATCAATCTGTTTCTTTCTTTCTTCTGATACAAGGAGTGTATAGGGCAAAGAGAACAAGTGTCCTTTCACTTTCACTTGTCTTTTTGTCTGAGTTGGCTTTTGGAGGTGTTTGGAGTATGCTTTTGTGAATTATACTGTTTTTTGGTCTTGTTTATGTCTCTGCAGTCCCCGTTGTTTAGGGGAAATGTTATTTGTGTTTTGTAATTGTATTTTTCTTGTGCACTGTATTGTTGGGTGTTTGTCCATTTTTGGGTTTGTAGTCTTAGAGTTAGAGGGACGGATTATTTTTTTGTGGTATTTGCATTTACAGTGGGTGGTTGGGGTGTGACACACATCCCAGACAATACTACCAATTGTCAACAGCACATTTAATGTTGATATGTGCACAGTGAATATCATTTCCAAGGTAATTGTCTTCCCATTGTGTGTTCACATCATACCATATCCATGCCTGCTGTTACAACTATAACTCAAACTCTGGGCTAAAACATAATTCAAATTCTCTATTGTTTCTCCTAACTTGATGTAGATCCTAAGGGGTGTGGGTCGATGGGTTTCTGCCTTGTAATTGCTGGCCTCTTTAAGACTAAGCAGAACAAATGTCAATCCAGCACTTAGTTCATACACTAGAGCAGACAACACGGCTCTGCTTACAAGACAAGGTCAAAAATGTGCCGCCTGCGCTTTTGGGAGGAACATAAGAAATCCTCATATGCAGTCAATGCCTTCCCTTCTGTGAAACAAAAGTCGAGGAATTATCACAGGGACAAGTCAACTAATGATACTGCCTAAATGAGACTGGCTTTCTAAGTCCAACAACAGGATATAAAGGGTGGTCGGTCATGGGCTTGGGTCGCATATATGGTCCACAAACAGGCATAAGGCAGGGCTCATAAAGTTATTAGATTCATTCGTAAGGGATGATCTAGGTCCCAGTGAGGATACAACTAATAAGTTTGCCTCGCCTTGAAATTTAATATATCTATCCTTCTAGAGCTATCTTTCTGTTTTCTTGAGAATGGCTAGTATGCTGAACTGGGCAACATTTAACTGAGCAGTGTGACTTACATTTATGTGATGTTTAATGGTATATGGCCCATATTCCTGCCCTTTGCCCTGCACACCTCACAGTGGTGTGCTGGGACATAGGTATCTGCACTGCACAACATAACATTTTTGTCAACATTGCCCCTTGTTGCAACGTACCCTGTAGGTCTTGTTGTTACTCTTGGCCAGCACTGTCCTATCAAGGAATCTCCTGCAACCAGCTCCTCTGGAATGACAGCAGCCACCTGCTACTCCAAGATATCCAACTCCTCTTGGGGCATAGGGCCTCTTCGTCCGGTCTGCATGGGTGCTTTCAGGATGTTGGTCTGTTTCTCCTTCGTCCTGCACTTATAGTCATGCCAGCATTTTTATAGTCCATTACTGTCCTCTTTCCTTGTCCCACGCTGTTGATCCATGGCCACTATAAAATGACAAATTGCCTATTTCTTCCCTAATCGTTAATTTCAGGTGACAAAGAGCTGATGTTGGTGCTCTGTCACCTCAGTGATCAAGATGTCATCCTCCTCCTCACTAAAACTGCACTTCCTCTACACCTGGGAGACTGCCTGGACATCCTGGTTGCTAGTTTCTGCTCTTTGGCTGCCTTCTGTTAATTGTGCCAATTGTTTTTCACAAAAGCATATTTTTTTATTTTTTTTATGCTTTACGCACTGAAAAGTGACGTGAAGGTGGTTTGAGTCACATTACGTGCCACAAACCAACCTTATGTCACTTTTGCTCCTGATGCATCAGTTTCCGCTGTGACATCCTGCCCACAGAAAGAGCAATTTTTTTACACAGTCTGGACCTCACTCCATGGTGTGTCATACCGTAAATATGGTGCACCCATTGCATTGAAAAATGATGAAGCAAAAAGCAAGTCATTATGACACATTGGTGCCCCAACACAGCAAGCTGTCAGTTTTTCTCAATTAGGTCCCCAGTTTTTAAGTGAAGGACGAATAAATTAACATTTAGATTGCATACAGAAATTCCTTCACTTGATTTTACCATCAGCATCACCACTTTAATGTACCAGACTGGGTCCAGCCAAATCCTCAAGTGTAAAAACTGAAAATGCTTGTCCTTATGAGATACTCATAAATAAAGAGTAATGTCACAGTGACGAAGTCCAGGCAACCAAGGATTGGCAAAGCCCGTAGTTTGGGCCTTAGTTAAGAGTGTTTACTACACACATAAACCGATCCTGCTGCCTGCTATAATACCAGCCAAGGATATTTGAGTGAAAATTAGGAATGAGTATCCTTTATAAAAAACTGGCTTATCAAAGAAGGCATTTCATTTGCACACTTACTCATTTTCAGAGCAAAATACTCAACCCTTCCACACGCACCTTCCAGCAGAAGATTAAAACTTTATTTTGCAATGTAGAACAGTTCTCCCCTAAAATTAGGGTAATCAATTAAGGGTACCCAAGAGGCGCTGTTGTCACCTCTATCCTACCCATTACTTCCCATTGAGTTAACCATTGGAAGGCATAGTCAGAAAGAAAAAAATAGGGCTCAGAAAGTTTTTATAGTTTTTTTTTAGATTCTACACTATGACCTTGTACTGTTCATGGTGATTGTTGAGGGTATAAGGGTGGGATAAGGGCTCAACCTTTTGATTCCAATACGGTGGCCCCTGTCACCATCCGTATCATTTTGATGTAGCGACATCCATTTCTAAAATATTGTTGTCCTGCCCAATGTAGTGAGACATGATTATAGGAGGCTGGTATAGGCTTCCTGTCAGGTGATATCAAACTATCAACTTAGAGAAGAATTAAGTTCTGCAGTTAGGCAGTGACTAGTGTACAACGTGAAGAGAATTGAATAAGGCCCCATAATTGGCTGTGGCGTACTGTCTTTTTATACCAATGAATGTCCAGTATTTTTGTAAATGTCCAGTATTTGTAAAGCGCAAACAATTACCCGAAGGTGTCAAGGCGTTGGGGGCCGTCAGGAAGATTAAGCGAGCTATTACCCAGAGTCACATGGTGCTGGACTGATCTGCCTCTGGCCCCAGGGGTCGAACTGTGAACTCCCCAGTTCCGGAGTCAGTCGCCCTGGCCGCAGAAACAGTGCACCCAGTTTTGTGCTCTTAAAAGCTTCCACTTCATTTGGACAGGCAGAACTAAATGGATGACTACCACACCTGGCTAGGGTTATAGCAGGAACTATTGTGACATGTTTATATATTATCCCTATAAGAAATATCCCAAGGCTTTGGTAACACATTTACACTTGGTTGACCAGTGGGATGAATAACAGTTAAGAATCAAAGATCACCACAAGTTTCAGAATCAATTTAGTTAGTTTTAAGATGTTCCCAGGGAGAATGATAGGCCTGGCAGGATGTTTCTTAGGAGGGTCAAATCTCAATAAATTGATGTGCTCTACATTACACAAACTGTGTAAGTTTTTCTTTGCATTTTTGTCTATTTCGGGAAATATTGACTCACTGGAGACTGGTTTAAGCAACAAGCTTCTAAAGGGAAATCTAAGTTACAGCTGAGAGATGTTTTCTAGTGGAACCGGTTAATGTACATGCGTTTGCATAGTTTGCATGTGTTTTCTCCCAAACGATAATGCAATGAATGTCTCCCACCACACCAGAATGCTCATTCAAACAGAACCACTGTGGAGTCTCCAGCAATAAACAATACGATCTATAAGTATGATCTAGTTAGAGAGTGACATGTGAAACTCATAAATTAAAGGACATTTATAAAGTTCTCCAATGGGGTGGTGTAATTAAGCAGATGTTTGGATACTTTAAAAAGAATCTGCACATCAACGTAATGCATGAAATGAGTGATATTGTGACAAGTTAGGGTGTTTGCAAGGGAAGCCTTAGAGGAATTAAGGAGGGACGGAAAAAAAGAAGATTTTAGTTTTACTTTGAAAGGCCTGAGCTACTGGGTTGTGAGAGGCTGCATACATGGATGAGCACTATGTCAAAAGCCTTAGAAAGTTCAAGGATGATCAGTGCACATCAGGCCCTGGTCGGATACATCATGTGCTGTTTCCCATATATTTAGTAGGGTAGATTATGTATGATGTGGGGTGGGGCAGGAGACAGACTGCAAGTGTTTATTGAAATGTTGCACGTTTACAATTGTTTCATGAATTTTCCTGATATGGGCATTTATTTTTAAGGTCCAAATGTCTTTTATTATTGGAGAAAAATACAATGTTTGAGAGCTTAAGGTACCACAACATTATAGCGGGATAGTCGGCAATTCAATCTACCTAATCTAATCCACCAACCGGTTTTCCTTCTCTGCAATTACTTTTTGGACCCCACTGGGTGCTGAGATGCGTATTTTTCTTTTTCGTGCTATTCTCTATAATTAACACAATTTTTCACCCGTCTGAAGTCTAACTGGTAAGATGAGTGTGAGTTTGTGTGTGCTCGTTATGTGCCCTGGTCTGCACTGACCTGTTTTAAATGCATCTTTTAGTTGACTATGCCAACACTATACTGCATTCAAGAGCACATGGAGGAAAGGTTATTTGACTAAGTGCTGGCCTCTTCTTGGAAATGTGTGCATAAAGAGTTATACAGACCACGTGATTATTAATATCTTGGAAACTTAGACTCAACATTTTTAACTCTCACTGACTCAAAGCCACGTTAGTTAACAAGTGTATGTAACTGTTAAGGGGACTGTCACTACTACCATTAATTTGACAATATGTTTCTAATTCAGTATTATCACTTTAGTAAAGCCGTTTTTACAAACGTAAAGCTATTTCTGGATTTGACTTCAATTGATTTATTCCTATGTTTTATTGATAGGCTCTTGTGGAGACTTTCACCTCGTTATTATCAACTACTACCATGCTAATTAGCCATGTTGTGAATCTTTAGGTTCTCACAGGAAGGAGGATACTCTTCTGGCTCTAGGTCTAGCCATCTTCTCAGGATCAACAACCACTTCCCCTCAAAAAAGATAAGAACAATAAAAGAAAGGAGAGTTCATGTTCGCAGCAATGACATCTATCACCTTGAATACTAACAAAATAGTGGTTTGACTTGTCTCAGGCCAATTGAATTTTGTGATGTTGCAAATATAGGAATCATTGATGTAGGTCAGCCTAGAGAACAATTATGATTGCAACCCTAATAGCTTAATATGTGCACTAACAGTGTGTTCACTTTTCCCAGTGCATTCAATATGGCCTCCTCACCTCAGCAGTGGGGATAGGGATAAACTGGGCTCCTTGCCAATAAAATGAGAAGAGAAGTTCTCAGTGAGTCTCTTCTGAGCTGCTGACATGTTGGGTTATGTTATGCTAACAGTATTTTACAGAGCTCACAAGCTTTACCAATAAAAGTATTGTGGTACTCAGAGAGGATGGAAATTGAGGGTGTCCGAGAAGCATATTAATTTTACAGACATATTTTGATGTATTTACAGAATAGAAATGATCTGAAATGACTTGAATTTTCAAAGGAAGCTGGTTAGATGACACTAATGCTTGACATCTAAAGAATCTGCCACCATATGTCCAGAAATAAAATAATGAGTGGTTAGTAAAACAGTGAAAGATAGGTGCATATTGTATTGCTTCTCCTAAGACTAATCTCACTAGTTCTCTTGTTATTTCTCAGGTCCCATTCTTCCAGCACAAATCCCGCCAACTGCATTCAAAGCTGATGAAGCCGTTTTCACCTTCGCTCCACAGTACCGTATGCTGAGCATACCCAAATTCTATGGAACCTGCAAAAGATGGCAAGGCAATCTGATATCCTTGCTCCTTGAAACATGTCATAAAAGGTTTCTTTATCTGCTTGGTCTCTCATTTCAAGATGTTGTTCTTCAACATATGTTACCATCTAGAGTGGTGAAAGTTATTCAGATAATATCTAAATCCTTACCTTAAAAGCAGATTTATTGCCTTTGTGAAACAATCAGGAGGCGCTTTTGGTCTAGGTTTCCTTCCAGAGTGGTGGAGTTCCGAGGCTTGGTGGCCAGGCTGACAAAAGTTAAATGATGCCCCAAGTCCAAAGATAAAATTCCTGACCTCACCTGAGCTTCCACTTCGGCTTGCTGCTTTGTTTGTGACTTAAACATATATAGATTGTAGAGCCTGCTGAGAATTCAAGGGGACATTTATGACCATTGTAAGTATAGCAGGTATAATTACCATATTATCAATTGCCCTATAGACTTTGATCATACATTCATGAATGTATTTTGCATATTTTAATCTCTTCTTTCTTCATTATATAATTCGTTATTACATTTCCCTTTTTTATAAAACAAAAAACTATTGACTTTTTAGTTTTGTATGCTTTAATTATTGCTATTTGATTTGCAAACACCCCCACATTTCTGAAAGAGTAATCCTGAGCTTGATCAAGGTTAGCAAAAAGTTGAACAATGCATGAATTTGGGAGACATTGACTTTCCTGTGTAAGGTCACATGTAGTCACAGAAGTACTGATCTTTGGCAACAACAGCGACAACTCCTTGTGGTCATCAGACCTACAACCTGCCAGAAACCTTGGAACACTATTGTCAACAAGTTCATCATGAAATCACAGATGAACATTGTCTCCTCCACCTGCTTTCTCACTCTGTGCATGCTACATAAGAGCTTCAAAATGCCAACTGGACTATGGCAACGCCCTCTACATAGGAATTGCCACACACCTTTTACAGAGACTTCAGACAATACAGAACGTCACAGCCAGAACATGTTCAGCCTTCCCGGCAAACCCACATCACAACCCACCTCAGACAACTCCCCTAGCTCCTGTTACAGAAGAGTTGGCAATTCTTGCTGCTGACCTACGCACACAAGTCTCTACACAACCAAAGACCCGCCTATATTAACCACCACCTGAACTTCCACCAACCGCCGAGACGACCATGCTCCGCCTCCTTTTCACTTGCCTATTTTCCCTGCAACTACTGAAGCAGAAGTGGTGGACGCTCGTTCTCCCACATCGCAGCAAAGACCTGGAACAGCCCCCTCATGCACCTCCTGACCATTTTCTCACTTCTGGAATTTGGAATGGCCCTCAAGACCTGGCTGTTTGAATAAGCCTCAGGACCTGCAAGTGTCTGGATATCCTATTTGGTGATAAGCTGCATTTTATTCATCCTGATTGATTGATTTATTGACCTAATCACATTGGTACAAGAGCTTTGACATAGTTTATATCAAAGTCGTTGTGCACTCTCCCTCCTCAAACTGCACAGTGAATTTCTAATAGGAAAGCCTTAAGAACATGATAGCTGATTTGCACAGTTTTATGGTTTGCTTATTGCAATTCTGAGTGGGCGTTGGTCATATTTTCAGGCTATTTATTAAATTAGTGATAGTGATCTCCAAAAATAGTTGCTATAGGGACTATCTACTTGAAAAAACAGTCAGGTACGTAAACACATTTCTAGCTAGTTAAAGCCTTTTCATACTACCCATGAAGTTGGTCATAGGGAGGAACGTTTGATTTTGTGAAAGTGGGCAAAGGTTTCTGACTTTTCTGAGGTGAAGTGCAACGTTCCAATGTCCAACACGTTGCTTAATATTCAGCCACAGAATGGCCTGTTCAATAGAGATGGCACATTCTGCAACAGGAAATGGCTCAAAAGTGTGCTGGTGTTGGGGCATCGAAGTTGCCTTGTGTTAGGGCTAGGCAACTTTCAGCTTTAACTGCCAGTTGGCAGACCTAGCTTTTCCAAGCAGAACATATGCTCAGAGTGGCCTTTGGGTCAGTCCTTTGCCAATGACTGAACTGCTGTTCAGTCTGTCTAATGTGTCTGTTCTTGATGTGATTGCTTTCCTCTCTATTCTGGTGTTTGTCCTTCTCATGAGCATTTTAGCCACAAAGTTTTCTGACGGGATAATTTGTGCCCCTTCATTGCTCACTCAAGGCAACACGTTTTTCTTTTAAAATTAGCATTTTGTAGGCATGCACGTTTTTCCTTACTCCTTTCCCATGCGTTCTTAGGGGCATATTATCAAGAACGGCGTTAAAATTATCGCCGCTTTAGTTGCAGGAAACTGCCGCTAAATCGGAGATAATGGGCTTGATAATATGCCTTTGAGAATTCCAATAGAAGCCCATGTTCACAGCATGGAACCAGGGGCCCTTCAGGTGTAAAATGCTACTGGGTCAGTCACTTCCTTTTTTTTTTTGCTCACTCATGCACTTTTTTCTCACTCTTTATTTATTATACTAACATGGCCATGTGCCATGTATGAATGGTAAATTAAAAATAATAAAATGACCACAGTCGAAAATGATGTGCGCATACTTATGCGTCATGACACACTTGCATGCATAAGCTATTGAAACTTCATGTATGTGAGTCTTGTAACTCATAGGTTTAAATCAGTACCCATCCTGGAACAGGCTCTCTTTAATAGAAAGCCCATTGCAAGACTGCCGGGCACACTTGCTCGTGCGTCATGATGCGTTTGCATCGAATGGCAATACAAAAATAATGTTAAAGCTGATAGCATGATCTTTTATAGCCGAGACCCAATGACTTTGCTACACCTGTTAAACTTTGCAAGCTTCCAACTGTGAAAAATCCGTTTTAAAAAGTTGTGCAAAATTATGTATCTCCGGACGGTACAAAGTTGCACACTTAAGAGTGTCACCAACCATAGCAGAAGTCCATAGCTGGACAGCACATCTCTCATGTGTACAATGTGTCTGAAACTAAACAGCTTGAGACTAAAAGAACAGAAAACATTAAGCTTTTGACCTTTCATGTACTTCTTGCTAAATGAAAAGAAAACAGATAGGCCCACATGCATCAAGCATTTTTGGAGTCGCAAACGGTGCGATTCCTTAAAATCGGCCATATGCGATTCCAAAAATGCTTTTTGGAATGCATCAAGCATTTTTAGAAATCTCAACATTTTTGCGATTTCTAAAAATGCGATTGCTTTTAAGAAATCGCAAATTTGCGATTTCTTAAAAGCAATGCATGAATACTTTTTAAATTGCGAATTCGCAATTAGAGGGACAAATTTACAGAGTAGTTGAACTACTCGGTAAATTTGCAAAAAGTGTAAATAATGCAGAAAATGCATTTTTAAAACATTCATGTTACGGACACACATGTCCTTAGGACATGTGTGTGTGCAACATGATGCGAAAAATACATTTCAGGGGTGCATGGGGGGGTCATTTAGACCCCCCTCTCCACCCTTGAAATGGATTGAGGAATTGCGATTTTCAAATTGCGAATTCGCAATTCCCATTCATTCCTATGGGCCTTTTGGCCCATAGGAATGAATGGGAATTGCGAATTCGCACTTTGCTAATCGCATAATATTTGAGAAAATGTACATGCATCCCATTTTGCATTTCCTAATTTGCGATTCCCTAAAAATCGCAAATTAGGAAGTGCAAAATGAAACAATGATGCATGTGGGCCTATACTTCCTTGGCAAGTCGGGGGTTCTGCAGCCTTACCCAGCTTTTCGAAGTAGAGTTGTACTCCAGGAAATAAACACGTTATTGGATGCTTGAGTTACATATAAAACACAAAGTAAAACACCTTTGCATCTTTGATAAAAAATATGTATGAAGCGAGAGTTTTAAATCCCGAACAAGCTAACACAATGTTTGCACACTTCTGGTAAACAAGCAAAAAAGAGAACAGATGGCGAGATCTATTTTCAGAGACAAACGTGTTGTAAAATTCCGAGCTCCAGAAGATAAGAAATAATAAGAGCGGTAGGTGTACTAAAAACAAATGATGAGTGCAGCCATAGCTTTGATGGAAGCATCCTGGCAGCCCTTCTCCATCTTAATCATTTCTACTCCATTTGGATAATTTTGCTGTTCATGGACAGTAGGAAGGTTTCAATTACAGAGCCTGCTAGCAGCCTAAAGGTGAGGCCTGTGGGCCCATGTAACTCCAAGTAAAGCAATTTTCTTGAATGTATCATGCTCACTTGCATGTGGGTTGTCAGTTAGTGTTTGGGTCAAAGTCGTTTGGGCACTTTGGTGTAATTTTCTTAAACCACAGTTCTAGTTGTGGGGAGCTTAGGCATTCGTTATGTTGTTGATTTGAATGTAAATACCGTTGCTTGGGGGTATTAATTTAGCACCAAAATGTGTATGGTAATGCATGACAGTCACAAGAGGTGTTTATTGTTTGGGGTAGACATAACGTGATGGCGCTGATTACAATGGGACGTTTTTCATAAATGTTTTTCTCATTTGCCCCTGAAGAATAGAAATGCATTTGGCTTAATTGAAAGGATGAAATTCTCCCTGTCGGATACAATGGAACAAACTTTTGTGGAGAGTTACGTTCTGGAATCATCCCAACACTAATAAAATATGAAGAATTCGAATATTTATGTCTCATCTTGTTGAAACTGGACAAAAATAATGTACAAGGTTAAAGTTAAGAAAAACTCAAAATAATGATTACTTGGAGGTACATGAGCCCATGGGCCTCACCTTTAGGCTGTGCACCCTGTGATTGTTAAACCACATGGTTCATCAGTTTTTTCCTGATGTGCATGTTTAGACCAGGAAGCAGGTGTCAATCCTCTTTACACAATATCACATGAAATAGGCACACTGCATACATCATGGGCTCCAGAAGGACCTGGGGCTGTATCATGAAGAACTCCGCTGCCTCTTGCCTTCTGTTTTCAGTCGCCTTCAGCGTGTCAAGTCAATTCATTTTACCCAATATTTCTCTGAGTTAGAGCTTGATTTTCACACGGTAAAGCTCAAAAACAGTGAGTAAGGGTGCCTCTTTCTGAGCTGTGCTGTCTAAAATAACTCACTTACCTGGAGAAATAGCGGGTTAAATTAATTGTGTTTACACACTATATGCACATAAGACAGGTGCTCAGCTCTACCCTGAGGCAGTGGAGCCCATCATGATGCATATTTGAGGTGATAATGTGTGAAAGGTGTGACCAGCTGTATCCTGTTCTTAACATGTGCTGAGCTAGCAGGGCCCATGATAAAACATCTGTGGCCCATGCCTATTTCACAAGCTTCCTACAATGATTAACTGTAGATGGCCTGGAAATGCAGATGGTGATCACCCAGGTCAAAAAGAGTACCACTTTGGGGTGATCTCAACTGTAGCGTCCTGCCATCTCAGGTACACGCCAATAACCACGCCACACAAGTAAAGTAGTTGTAGCCTTCTTTATTCTGCTGCGTGGGAGTCAGAACTCAACAATCTAAGTATTCCTTCGGCTCATCTCTTCGAAGCTAACATCAATTTAATTTTTAAAAAATGTATTGAGCACCACTTCCTGTCTATGTATTCTTGCTGCAGGATTTTTGAGTATGATGAAAGTTGGCACTTCATATTTTGCCAGTAATGCCTACGTATGTTTGATGTGGACTACTGCCAGCCGATATGTAAAACGAAAGCTGTACATCTGGTCTACCAGGAGGACCTATGTTTGATAAAGACTACATCGATTTCATTTGATAAGCATGGCTCGTGCCAGTGGTTCAATGAGCTGACCAAATGTTGAGACACATAAAGCCTTCAAGAGATTTATTAAGGAAAAACTGACCCAATGCAGGGTAGACAGTGCCCAGAAAATTCGGGTACATTATGAAGTAACACAATAAACATTAATGCACATTATAATTACTCACTGTGTAACTCCTCCAGTTTTACTTATGCTAATTCAAATTCTACACGATTCTAAAATCAACACTCATTTAAAATGGAAGCTCTGAAAATGGCGACCTGATTATTACATTCATAAATTTGTTTAAGAACTATCGGATATACTATTCTTGATATGTTCTAGCAATATATTTTCGTAAATGCTCATTATGGGACTGAGTTATGCGAAAATAAGTACAAATTAAACATAACGTGATCTTGTGAGGTGCCAACTCCAACCAGTGCAACCATCTGCTCGCGGCCATTATTCACGTGATGGCCCAGGTTCCTCGAAGCTTGCCAGTTCTAGCATTTGACCCTCTGAGTACCTGCCATGTTAATTAATTTCGCAACACAGCCCTCTAGGATTCGCCAGTCCGTCGTTCCCGTGCCAATCATTTTAATTAAAAACACAGCTGGGCATTAATTGTAAGAGTTTAAAGGTGGACACGGAAGATTATATATTTCAAGTAACGGTCAACATCCCCATGCCAAACAACTACGTCTGCAGCTCTCCTGGTGCCGAAAAGGCTGCTGGGAGGTTTCTACCACGCCGTCTGCAAACAAAGCGGTATTTCGTCTGCATTTATAAGCATTTATTTGTCCTGAGCTCTTTTTGTAAACATACCTGATAGCTTCTCTATCCTAAGATGTTGAGTTCGTATTGTATTGCTGCGTGAAGTGCTGTGCTGCCCTCAGAGCCTAAATTCACACTTTATAAATTCTGCCGGAAAAATAAAAATTAATAAACATAGGGCGGGCCTGGCCTAGATGTGATGGACAGGTTACTTTGTCACAAGGGTGAAGGATCTCCCGTCCGCCGAAATGTAAATCTTATATTCTATCCTATGGGATATATATTTCGGTGGACAGAACATCCCTCACCTTTGTGACGGAGAAATCTAAATCAGGCCTATAGTTTTTACAGACGAGGTGACCTATGTTGCCCACAACAGGTCCTTCTAAGGTATTTAGGGAGAGGACAACCCTACATACCTTTCTGCATAATGTGGCTCTTCATTACCTAGCCTCCTGCAGTCTGAACAAAGGCAAGAGATGGAAATAGTTCACAAAAGAAAATTCTAAAAGCATTGGGCATTCACCTTGACAGCCACAGGTAAAATGCTAATGGTAGTACTTTGTATTCCAACTAAAGGTAAACTATTTTTAGGCATAATGACAATAGTGCAGTGTAGTCATTTAACATAAGAGGCAGAAGAAATTGCCCTACTCGTGAAGTGTCATGCTATTAGAATTGCAAACCCGAGTCAAATCAAGGTCTATTCAGCCTGTCATTCTGTCAGAAACGATACATACTTTGGAACTGCATAAAAGACTTCAGGTTGGCGAATATAAAACTAATTTTGATCTTATTTGAACGGTTAACTCCTTTACAGAAAAATACCCATAAAAGCCACTGTGAACTGGCCACCAAAGTGTCCAGCTCCATTTTAGTAAATGTGCAGAGACCGAACAATACTTACTATGTATAATTATTGCATATAACTGGTTCATGAATCATTCCATTTCGAATAGACAGTCAACAAAGAATTTAAGAATATGTGACGGTGGTACTACTGATTTGTGCCAGGGCCACTCCTGGTCACAACCAATAGATTTCCCTTGGCCTCAGGAAAAAACATGTGTCCCATCTTACGGTTTAGAGCCAGGAAAACAGACAGATGTAGTCCCATGAGTCTCATCCAAACTTACCTGTAAGAAATCCAAAATAGGAACTCCC
Source organism: Lissotriton vulgaris (assembly GCF_964263255.1). Classification (NCBI taxonomy): domain Eukaryota; kingdom Metazoa; phylum Chordata; class Amphibia; order Caudata; family Salamandridae; genus Lissotriton; species Lissotriton vulgaris. The sequence goes on from NC_141694.1 coordinate 805,870,317, forward strand.
ATTACCTTGCAGAGATACAGGTATACACCTCAACCTTTTCCACAAATAAGCACAAATGTGGATAAGTATTTAACAAGGTTTCATTTGAGTCCAAGCTAGTGCAAAATATATGTAAAAAGTATTGTTGCAAATATTGCTAGAATGGTGATGAATAAATAAGAACAGAAAGAGAATATTATAAAATTAGATAACATATGTAAGAAATTGGATTATTGGTTGAGGGGGTGAAAACCCTACTCCAGCAAGAACCACAATCCATGTAAGCATGAACCACAAAAGCAAATCAATTAACCTAGGCTTAACCCTCTGGGAGCTTGGCACAAAAGCAGTCAGGCGTATCTTAGAGGCACTGAGTAAAGTATTTATACAACACACATAGTAATAAAAGGGAAACAGAACGCAAGAAAAATCCTAAATCAATTTAGAAAAATGGGGGAATCTTAATAAATAAAATGGCACAAAAACAAATTGAATCCAAACAGTAGAAATTGATTTTTTCAATCGTTTAATAAAATCTAGCACCTAAAAAAACAAAGCGCCTACCAAGGGTAACTGGTCATGCAATACTGGAGCGAAGGCAAAAGTTAAAGCTGACCGCAATGGAGCAAGTGATGGATTGGGCCAAGTCTCAGCTTACCTTTGGACTTAGAATATTTCTTGAAGATAAGTCTAGGAGAAGGTAGAGTTCAGCAGGGCAAGGCTGCAGGGTGTGTCAGAGGAGGAGTCCCTGTGAGCCGGAGGATGAAGTTCAGTAAAGCTGTTGATGACAAAGGAAAAAACTCTGAGCAGGAAAATTTGGATTTCCAGGCCAAGGAGGTCATTGCTGAGGGAAAGACAGTCACCCCTGAGCTCCCAGAAGATTTTTACCTTTGGACTTAGAAAACTTTTTGGAAGTTGAAAACCTTCAGTGGAATAAAGCTGGAGGCTGTAGCTGAAGAAGACTCCACTGGGATACCTTTCGCTGAGAAGTCTTGCTGGAAAGGATTTGCTGCTGAGTACAGGAACATAGCATGAGCTACCATGAAGTCAGGCTGACAGAAGATTCTGCTTGGGTTAATCAACAGGCAGATAGGTCCAGCTCTTCTGTTGATTCTCCAGGAACTTTTTGGTGAACATTTTTTAAGTCCAAAGTTTTAGGGTTAGACAGGAGCAGCACCCCCAACACCATTTCCAAATATCCAGGACCTGGGGCGCACCGCTTGGGGGATTAGGACTCACTCCAGCAGAGGACAGGTACCGGGTACAAGGTCTCAGGAGCTTGTTATGTCCCTGTAGCTCACACAGAAGACCAGCAAAGTCACACTTAGAGTCACTTCTTGTGGTTGTTGGTTCAAAGAGCTTGTCCCACTCTCCTTCAAGCAGCAAGCCAGTCCTCTGGTTGCAGCAGATCAGACCTTTGGGGGTCCTGGCAGTCCTTCTGAAATATTCCATAAGTCCAGGAGTGTACTGAAGAAGTTTGCTAAGGATCCAATATTCATACAAGGTGCCATCCTTACTTGTCAAGGCTCCAAAATGTCTGGGGTGACAAAAGGCTAGTGTGAGGGTCCATTGTGAGTAGAAAAGCCCTTTGAAGTGAAAGTGGGGTAGTGTCCTTCCTGCTAACACCTAGTCACCCTTTGTCACACTGTCGCTGAGACAAACAGCAGAGCCATTCAATGTCATGTTCCCAGGACACTGGCAGCAGACACCAAATGATTGGGACAAGAAAATGCTAACTTTCTAACAGTGACATTTTCAGATTTGTGACTTAAAATGTGACTTTACCTTTAAAGAGGATTTTAAATTCCAAATCATTTGAGTCCAAACTTGACTTCCCTATCTGCTCCCAATCACAATTTAGCACTAATTAAATGTAGGAAGGTAGCCCAATGTTATCCAATGGGAGAGATAGGCCTTCCAATAGTGAAAAACGAAGTTAGGAGTTTTTCACTACCAGGACAAATAAACTTAATAACACATGTCCTACGTTTAAAGTACCACGCACCCTGTCCTATGGGCCTTTAGTTCCTACTTTAGCGGTGACTTAAATGCATTAAAAAAGGAAGGTTTACACCTGGCAAAGGTTTATTTTGCCTGGTTGTAATTACAGTATAAAACTGTACTACAGGCTGCAATGACAGGTCTGAATTTCGTTTTAAAGGGGTACTTCAGTGGATTGTACAATGAGTGCTATAGGCGCACTAGTAGCAATTTATTCACAAGCCCTAAATACATGTAGTGGCATATATTAAGTACTTATACATTAATTAAATGCGCTAATCAGGTGTAAGTTTGAGGGAGACAGCACAAGCACAAACACTTTAGCATTGGTTATTGGCACAAAGCCTTAATGCCAACAAAAACAAATTCAGAAAACAGGATGAAAAATGGCAAAAAGTGTGGAAGAAGACCACACCAAGGATATCAAATCTGAAACACAATATTCCATCAAATTGCCCTCTCTACAAAGTTTTTGTTATTTATTGCTAGCACTTAAGGTGTGCCTTTGAGAGGGGAGGAAGGCAGCGGCTCACGCCTGTTTGGCATTGTCTGAGGTCTGCATAGCCAGGCTTCTTATGTGTGAAACCAGCTTTGTTATCAGTCGAAATGATTGTGATCACTGGAATGAAGATGTTCTGCTGTTGCTCCACAGGATACCATGAGAACGTAGCCTTGTGATTTGTGATATAGTGTGAGAATAAAGGTCTGGGAATTTCTGTGACAATAATCCATATAGAAACTGTTAGGTCTGAATAAAGCACTATACATTTATTAATTTATGAACTGAAAGTATGCAATTGTAACATAAATCACGTGCAAGACATCTTTATACCTAAATAAATATAAATTAAATGAAAGCTAGCAGTGTTTGAAATGTATTACAATAAGTGATTGGGGGCTTTATATGCATGGGGAGCAGGTGTGGGACACAATGTACACCTAGACAAACAACGTCTAAGGGCACAACATGTCTTGAGTTCCCATAAATGTAATTGTAATTTTTTCCAATGTATTCATCAGAGACATACCACCCATAATAATAGCAGCAGCCCTTGTCAACTACAGAAGAAATAACAATATCACACATATGGCATCTTCATATCAACTTGTGAACATTTATTTTGGCATCCTTTTGCTTTACACTCTCAAGTGTGGCAACTCATACTGGCAACAGTTGTAAACTCACTTTAACATGCTGTCTACATGGGTGTGACTTTGTGAGGTAGAAATTAGAGTTTAGTACGCCTGAACTCAGAATGATAAAATACATCTTTTAGTGAAGTTGATTAAGGATCACCAAGGGCTTGGAATAGAGCTTGCCTCCTGCTGAAGTCTCAGGGACAACAGACTTCAGCCACCAAGCTCCCCAAGAGTCTTCCTGCAGTGCCTGCAGTTGTGCTGGACTTTTTAAGGACTTGCATGTCACAAGGAGCTGGAAGCGCGACTGAAGAACAGGAAGCGTGTCGCTGAACTGCTGCTGCCGCTTCACAACACGAAGCGCCTTGCATCGCCGGAGAAACCGATTGACGTCGCAGCGGACGCTGCCGCATCACCGGGAAGTGTGTCACAGGAGAAAAGGATCGACATCGCATCAGATGCCGCCGCATCTTCGAGAAGCGTGACGCAGGGCCTGTCGGGGCTCATTGCCGGAGAAGAGGATCGACGTCGCAGCAGACGCAACCGCATCCCCGGGAAGAGTGTCGCAGGGCCTGTCGCGGCTCGCATCATTGTGGAAGCAACTCGCATCGCCAGAAGAGAGGATCGACGTAGCAGCAGATGTCGCCGCATCACTGGAAAGCATGTCACAGGGCCTGTAGCGGCTCGCATCGTGTAAAGCATCTCAGGGAAGCGTTTCACATCAAGGAGAAAGTCCCATCTTTATTTCTTTGCACCGGATCCTCAACGCATCACCGTCCTTGCGTGTAAGGGATTACTGCATCACCTTTCCTGCAACACTTTTGTTGCCCTGCGCGTCGCATCTTAAGGTACATTGACTCAAAGTGTCGCATTTTAAGATCTAAGAGAACTAAGCTAATTCTAACATTTTGAGTACAGTATTGTGGGTTTTTGTCGTTTGTGGTCTTGTGATAAGTCTATATAAAAAATACTTATTTTTGATATAAAACCTGTGTGGTGTCCATCTGTAGTGTTGTCACTTGATTACTGTATGTGTTCACAAATGCTTTACACAATGCCTTTGAGATAAGCCTGTCTGCTGCTCGTGCCAAGCTACCAAGGGGGTGAGCAGGGGTTATTTTTGGGACCCTTACCTTAAATAGAGGCAAGGGTCCCAATTTGTCACAAGTACCTACATGTGCCAACTAGAGATCCCCAAATCTGACATTGGTGGTCAGCGGTGTGGATTCTGGACTTGCATTTGTGACTCATATACACTGATTGGTGAACACTACTAGTGAACGCAGACCAAAACGCAACCAAGTACCTACCTGTGCCAACTAGAGACCCCCAAATCTAACAGGTGCCTTTTCTGAATCCTTTTGTCCCAGGGGTTTGTTTTGTAACAGTCCCCCCTAGTTGTCTGATCTGCCCTCATGGTAGCTTTAATGAGACTCATCTTGGGTTATTTCCTGACAATCAGATGTTCCAACATTTCTTGCTTAGTTTTCCAATAGCTGTCTTCTGTACTACTGTTTATCTTTGCTCTTAAAAAATCGCTGTAAGGTATACTCCAGCAAAGCTGGTTTGGGTGACAGCTATCTACATGTAAAATTGAATTCCCATTAGTATCCTTGCTAAAGAGTTCTGTCTGTTGAATACCATCTTTAATGAAGGATAAGTCTGATATCCAGGAAATCAATACATTCCCTGCTACATTGCTTCGTAAATCTCAGGTTTACATTCTTTCTGTTGATATCCTCAAAAAATAGTTTTAGGTCTTCTTTGCTTCCTGCCCAAACAAAGACAAAGTCATCAATGTATCTCTGTTATACACTGATGCAGTCAGTCAGTTTATTGTGATCACTGTTCCAGAGGACCTGCTCCTCCCACCAGCCGACCAAAAGATTGGCGAAGCTAGAGGCAAAGCAGGTCCCCATGGCTGTCCCTTGTATCTGCCTGTAAAGGGTGCTCTCAAATAGAAAAATGCTTTCTTTCAAACATGTCTCAATCATTTCAATTATCATTTGGGTGTGCTGCAGGACGTTAGCACTCCTTGTGTGAAGGAAATATTCACATGCCTTCATGCCATCTTTGTGTCAAATACTGGTACAGGGGCTCTCTATATCTAAACACACAAGCGAGCCTTCATCCTTCCAACACATTATTTTGGACACTGCTGACAAGCACAGATGTACTTTTTTTGTTATATTACTTTGTCCAGAAAATTTAAACAGAGCTCAAAAAAATTAAAATAAAATAAAGTTCTTTTCCGAACTGCCTTTCATGGTTAAAAAAAAGATACATTGTATATCCGCACTAAGTGCATGATTGGTACATGCATGATTCAATGACCGTTTCAGTGCTGCATGTGTGATTGAATGAGTGTGTGAGTGTTGGAAGGATAATTGAATGAGTGGTGGACAAAGGATTCAATAAATGTATAAGAAGTATCTCAGTAATTGGATGAGTGCATCAGTAGTGCCTGAGTTGTTGTATGAGTGGATGAGTAGTGTCTCAGTGATTGGATGAGTGCATGAGTAGTGCCTGGTTGACTGGATGAGTGTATGAGTAGTGCCTGGGTAATTGAACAAATGCATGAGTAGTGCCTGGGTTATTGGATGAGTGTATGAGTAGTGCATGGTGACTGGATGAGTGCATAAGTAGTGCCTGGGTGATTGCATGAGAGCATGAGTAGTGCCTGGGTGATTTTATGAGTGCATGAGTAGTGTCTTGGTGATTGCATAAGAACATGACTAGTGTCTGGGTGATTGGATGAGTGCATGAGTGGTGCCTGGGTGACTGGATAAGTGCATGCAATGTACCTGAGTGATATGATGAATGCATGAGTAGTCATGTTACATGGGGCCACACTACTTCACTTGCTCACTCTAGGCATACGAACACTGTCATCGAAATATGTTCACTCTGGGCCAAACTATGATAAGGGATGAGGTGAGAACAAGTAACACATTGTTTGGGGAGAGGATGTGGCCTAACGGCTAGGGAATCAACTTCGAAGTTGGTGATCCATGTTCAAGTCTCAGCGCATATCACTTAATGTCCTGTGCCTAAAAAAAAAAAAATGAATGAGTCTGTCTGTAGCAACCGGGTCTCTGATACCTTCGGGTCTAGTTCACACAGTTAAAACCTACCCCCAAAAAAGTTTTAGGCATTTCATTGACCTCTTAATATTCATCTTGGGAAAACGGTAATTTTGGTATTTAGCATAGATGTAACATAGGAAATACTGCCTATTTCACCAAATCTCTTTTAGTTTGTGTTATTGGGACCAAAAACATTTCAAACAAACGTGGAGAAAGCTAGAAACGCATGAAAGTTATAAATTGTACCTCCAGTCAAGTGGAATTTTTTGCCTCGAAATTTTAAATGTGCTGTGGTATTGGTTAATAGATCTCTCCTTGCTTGTAATAATGTTGGACTGCTGGCGGTTACACTGTCAGATTGGAAGGTCACTTTGAGAAAGCCACCTTAAGATTCTACTCATAAATCGTCCTTTTTCTTGAACTTATGCCACACTGTGTCTAACTGCATCCCAATATCACTATTCTTTTCTAACTGAGCCCATGCATAAACCCCTGCTTATGCATGGGTCGGAATTGCCAGTTTGAATGTATTTAGCGTATCTGATAGTGAATGGATGCATTAAATACCTCAACCTTTATTAGATTTCTGGGTAAATTCGCAAGGACGTGTGATAACCATTGCAAAAGTTACTTAACGCAACCCTCAACATCGCATCCATCGTGGGAAATGTATGCCGTGTTAACCAGGTAGTCAAACCACGGCTGTATCATGCGATAGTCACCAGATAACCCGTCAAATGGCCACATTAAAATCAACGCCACGCCGCAAAAATGCAAAACGTGAACACAAAAACAGCTGCGATAAGGCCAAGCCCAATACACAAATCAGCAAAAACCAGCCACAGGCCTACAATTCACACGTGTCAGGCGGGAACAATCACCATAAAAGTAGAAAAAAACTGACAAACAAATGCCATCCAACAGCGAAGAACCATGGATGTTGCTGGAGAAGGTACGGAGGAGAACCAGAACCCCACAAGCCCCCCGGAAGACCTGCCTGGGACCTCAGGGTCAGGGAAGGCCAAGGAGAAGAAGAGCAGGAAGAAGCGCTTCACTCTGCAGGAAAACAGGACCCTGATAACAGAGGTGGTCGAACACCATCAACTACTGTTCGTCACCTCCACTGTGTCATTGGCAACCAAAAATCGACTATGGCAGGCCATCGTGGACCAGGTGAATGCAGTGGGAGTGCTGAAGAGGACAATGGACGAGGTCAAGAGGCGCTGGAATGATGTCAAGCGAAACACTAAGCAGAAGCTCGTAAAATAACAGCAAAGCAGCAATGCAGACTGGAGGTGGCAGTCCTGCGCCACAGGAGGAGCTGGATGACATGGAGGAAATGGTCTCCACAGTCATCAGTGAGGAGACCGTGGCTGGAGTCGGGGAACCTGACACTGCTCAACAGGACCGGACACAACAGCACCAGGGTGAGTGAAAACCAGGGACTGGGGGGACGGGGGAAGATGGGCACAATTGCACACATGCACAATTGAGCTGAGCACAACTCCCACCTAGAGAACAAGGTACCAAAGCATGCTACATGTCTGCACTGTATAAGCACAGAAGTCAGAGGCACACCGAATGTAAGGGATAAGGGGCAGCCAAAGCAAAGCTGCAGGGGCGACGGCCTCAAAATATGGCAAACACACATCACATGCAGAGCACATCAACATTGATAACAAAGTGGCACAACCATCAACACTTTCAGAACAGGGGACACAAGCAGTGCCGAATGGGTTTAGACACTGGCCAATCACAAGTGGCATTGCAGGTAAATGTGAGTTGATAATGTACAGATACAAACACACAGCCGTGATGGTGTCAAAATGTCCACTGTCCTGCAGCAAATGGGCAGCCCCTACAAAACAGCCACGATGTACACGGTCATGCAGTCTGTATGTAAACATGTACAATGCCACAATACACATGTGGACATATTGTTGAACTGCATCTCCCCTTCACATTGCAGAGGGACAATCACCACCTCCTGCAGAGCAGTCCCAACCTCTCTTCTCTGATGACGAAGAGGACCACGACATCTTTGCCTCCGATGCCCTCCGAGAGTTCATTTACAGTCTCAGCTGCCCACCTCCAGGAGCAGGGCAGCACAGCTGTAAAAAGAAGAACCCACCCCCTGCACAGACCACACAGCAGGCAGCACCCACCACCACGGCTGCCTCCCAGGACCCCCACGAAGAACACAAGGCCTTCCAAAGCCATGTGTTGAGATGCCAGAAGCAGCTGACTGAACAGGTGTGGGTGGCCTTCGACTGCATGGCAGAAAAACTAGATGCCACAAACTAGATCACCACCGACCAACTCACCACATCCCTGAGCCAGAACCCTCCCGCCAGCTCAACGAACCCCAACCAAGCCGCTAACAACCTCACAAGATGGATCACCAACTGCGCAGATGACCTCGCCCCACTGAAGACCCCCCCGTCACACCCGGCAACAAGAAAGCATCCTGGTTCACCGACGAACTCAAGAGATCCAAGAAGAACTGCCGGGCCCTCGAGAAAGCATGGCGCAGAGACCTAACTGCAGACAACAGGAACACCCTCAAGCACGCCACCCGGAAACACCACCAGCTAATCCGCACCACCAAGAAGACAGCATTCAAGGAACGGCTGGACAACAATGCCCACAACAGCAAGGAACTCTTCACCATCGTCAAAGAGCTCTCAAACCCCAGCGCCGGAAACAACGACATCACTCTCTCGCAAGATCCCTGCAACTCGCTCGCCTCGTTCTTCCACAGCAAGATCGCAGACATACACAACAGTTTCAGCACACAGCCGACGCACCCCACGACCGTACCAACGCCCCCCACCACCACCCTCCGAGCCTGGACCCCGATCAACACCGAAGACACCATCCGCACGATGAACTCCATCCACTCCGGATCACCAACTGACCCCTGCCCTCACCACGTCTTCAACAAGGCCGACACCGTCATCGCACCCCACCTCCGGGACATCATCAACACCTCATTCGACACCGCCACCTTCCCAGAGAGCTGGAAGCACGCAGAACTCAGCACCCTACTAAAGAAACCGTCAGCGGACCCCACCGACCTCAAAAACTACCGACCCATCTCGCTCCTTCCTTTTCCTGCCAAAGTCATCGAGAAGACCGTCAACAGACAGCTGGCCGCCTTCCTCGAGACAAATGGATCCCTCAACCACTCGCAGTCCGGCTTCCGGGCCAACCACAGCACCGAGAACGCCCTCATCGCAGCCACAGACAACATCCGAGCCCTGCTCGACAACGGGGAAACAGCGGCCCTCATCCTCCTGGACCTCTCCGCAACGTTCGTCACGGTCTGCCACCGCACCCTAGTGCAACGCCTGAACAACGTCGGAATCCAAGAGAAGGCACTGGAATGGATCATCTCCTTCCTCGCCGGAAGGACCCAGAGAGTCTGCCTCCCCCCGTTCAGATCCGAGGCCACCGAAGTCATCTGCGGCGTACCACAAGGATCATCACTCAGCCCCACCCTCTTCAATGTCTACATGAGCCCCCTCGCAGCCATCGCACGCCAACACAACCTCAACATCATTTCCTATGCCGACGACACCCAGCTGATCCTCTCCCTCACCAATGACCCCACAATGGCTAGAACCAACCTACATGAAGGGATGAAGGACGTAGCCGAGTGGATGAGGAACAGCCGCCTGAAACTGAACTCAGATAAGACGGAAGTCCTCATCCTAGGATCATCACCCACCGCCTGGGACGACTCCTGGTGGCCCCCTGCCCTGGGCAACTCACCCAACCCAACAGACCACGCACGCAACCTGGGCTTCATCCTGGACTCCTCCCTTTCAATGACCAGACAAGTCAACGCCGTCTCCTCATCATGCTTCAACATCCTACGCATGCTGCGCAAGATCTTCCGGTGGATCCCCACCGAAACCAGGAAGACGGTCACCCAGGCCCTCGTCACCAGCCGACTGGACTACGGCAACTCCCTCTACGCCGACACCACAGCCAAACTTCAGAAAAGACTCCAACGCATCCAGAACGCCTCAGCACGACTCATCCTGGAAATCCCCCGACACAGCCATATCGCCGGACACCTGAGAGACCTGCACTGGCTCCCCGTCAGCAAGAGAATCACGTTCTGACTCCTCAACCACGCACAGAAAGCTCTCCACAACCAAGGCCCCAGATACCTCAACGACCGCCTAACCTTCTACACTCCCACCCGCCAGCTTCGATCGACCAACCACGCCCTCGCCGCCGTTCCCCGCATCCGAAGAGCCACAACGGGAGGAAGATCCTTCTCCTACCTGGCTGCCAAGATGTGGAACTCCCTACCCATCCACCTCCGCCTGACCCAAGACCACCTCTCCTTCAGGAAGCAACTCAAGACCTGGCTGTTCGAACAGTAGCGGACCCCCCTCCCCCAAGCACCTTGAGACCCTCCGGGTGAGTAGTGCGCTATACAAATGCTTGATTGATTGATTGATTGAGATGCCATACGTGGGTGTCTAAGTCCCATGAGGGACCACTCACAGTCACTAACTGACAGCGACAGTCCCCTCCATGCCCTCCAACAAACCATGGCTGACATTGCCAGAGTCCTGACTGTGCGACAAGAATGACTGCTTAGTCAGGGTGGCTCCAGCGAGCTGGTAAGGGAGTTGGGACTCATGCAGAGGCTTATGGAGAACATGGAGCGGGCCAATGCGGAGAGAGCGGGCGCCACAGCTGCACACCAGCGAGAGGTAGCTGGGTTTCACAGTGACCTCAAAACCCTCCTCATTGCATTGCTGCCACAAGGCCTGGTGCAGATGCATGCTGCTGCTACCACCACATCCACATCTCCGCCCCCTGAAGTGGCAGTGCCACACAGTGCGGCAGACATTCCACCTCCGGCCCTTGAGGTGAATGAAATTACTTTTATTTGATTTGATTTGGTTAAATCATAAAAAAGAGCGGCTTTACCGCTATAACACATACAATCCATAAGCAAGATACAGATTAATTAAATAATTCTCATTAACATTTATGATAAAAACATTTTTTCTCTTAAAACGACTGGTTCCTTCAGTCTTGTAATAGTGAGTCAGGCTATAGAATAAGTCGCAACTTTTAAGTATTATTGAACCTATACCTTGCTCGTTTACTTAAAGTTTTGTGAAATATGCCATATGCCAGTACCACTTTTGCTCAAGAATGGCCCTAGTAAAGAACCATGGAAATGAAAGTTAGACTCAAATGAGTCCTCCTTTGACCTTTTAATTATTTATAAAAAAATCGTTTTTTCTACTTTCTGTTTCTTTGACACTTTTTTGGGACTAAGTAATATCACAAAACACTTATTTTAAAACAGTTTTTCACCTTACACTGGGCTGGTGTCCCTTACTCTATTTAATTAGGGTTTTCTATCCAATAGTTACACATTTTTCCCTAAACTTTCTCTACTTTCTCCTTCTAACAGCCTTGAGAAAGCCCTGGCTTTACTTGCCGAACAGGGCAAAACAGGGCAAAACATGTGTCGGCTTTCTTCTCTCTTCCATTAAAACACTCAACATGGAAAATGACTAAGGCTGTCCCTCTTTGTTTCATTAGAAATATTCAATGGAAAAATGATAAATGAGTGAAATGGATGCAAAAAAGTGCAAAACATAAATAAAAAGAACTATCCTCACTCCAACAAATTTGTACTGTGCTGTTTTCAACATAATAAAACTGAAGATTGATCCATTCATGGGGAGAATACATATGCTCAAAAACCCTCTTCATATGATGGCATCAACACCAAGATACCCAATCATACAGGGTCCATGACTAGCGGGACACAGACTTGGTGGCCCCATATGCACTGCGGCCGGCACAGGCACACCACCACAGGACGGTGACTTTCGGAGTACTGAGGTAGGAGCTCCTTAAGTGCTGAGCGGGTGTGAAGCCTGTGATGATGCCCCGTCCTGGGGGTCCGAACGGCTCAGGTTTTGTGTGCCCTGCTGGACTGCAGTGTAGGCCTGAGCCAGCAAGCAGCTGGGCCTACCGCCAGGTGGAGTCGCCTCCTGGATCACGGAGGCAGTGGCACCTATGACGCTGAGTGGGTGTGCAGCCTGCGATGATGCCGGGTGCACTGGTATGTAGTCTTCCATGGAGAAATCAAGACCTAGCACCAAATGAGTGACCTGGGGGCCTGTGGAGCGGAGCTGCATGATGTGGAGCGTGACATGTCCGTGGGCCCCTGGTTTGGGGCTTGCAGCGGCATGTGGTGGACCCTCATTTCTACACGCCGGTGGCTGAAGGTGAGCAGTGAGGCACCGCGCAGGGGTGGGTATGCACCGCTGGGTGGCGGGAGGGGCTGGGGTGCAGCTGCCTGGGTGCGCAGGGGCGAACATGCACCGCTGGGCGGCAGGAGGGGCTGGGTGCAGCTGCCTGGGTGCGCAGGGGCAGACAGACAATGATGTTGTGTGCAATGTATCTACTTTGCTATTCAGGTATCTGGACTCTGTTTCAGATGACGGATCTCTTTCAGATGTGGTTGGAGACACACCGGTGGCAGCAGCTGAGCAGTGTGGCCTGGGTGCGCAGTGTCGGCACTCTCTCTCCCTGTCCCTCTCTTCTTTTCTCTGTCTCCCTCTCTGTCCGTTTGTTTCTCGCTCACCCTCTCTGACCGTCTTTTTCTCGCTCACCCTCTCTGTTTGTCTTTCTCTCTCTCCCCCTCTCTGTCCATCTTTCTCTCTCTCTCCCTCTCTGTCTGTCTTTCTCTCGCTCACCCTCTCTGTCCATCTTTCTCTCGCTCCCTCTCCTTCGCTCTCTCTCTCTCCTTCGCTCTCTTTCTGTCCTTTGATGTGCGCAAGACACACCTTCTCATAATGATTTTTGTCTTACAGGCTGTGACCTACGGATTGTCCTGAGGGGAGCCGCCATGTGTCTTCATTTCTGTTCTGTGTTTTTTTAAATAAATGATCATTTATGGCTTCGAAGGTGAATGTGTGATGCTTATTTTTAGGACGATACATGCATGTCACTAGATGTGATTGTGCGGCATCATGCGAGTTATTTGGTATATGATTCCATGTGGTTGATGTGACATATCCTTGTCTGGGGGTGGATGGAGGGTGCCAGGAGTGGGGCCCGGTGGAGGGAGGGGGGGTCCTGGGGGTGATGGCGGTGGGTGTTGTTGTCCTCTTGGGGCTCTCCGGGATGCATGTTCTGTGGCTCCATGGCATCTGTTGTTCTTCAGGTGTGGCTTTGGGCTGGGCTCTGTTTTGTGGTGCAGGTTGTAGTCCGACTTTGCACCAGGTGGGAGCAGGTGTTAGTTTCCTGGTGATAACGCACCTTATCGCATGTTTTGTGATCTTATCGCAGATCTGTTAGGTCGTTGAGAATGTTGTGGTGTTGTTGCTGCAATTTGCTTGGGAACGCCTACTCTGCATCTTGTTAGCGATAGTTCCCGGGGTCATCCTTGGCGATGTTTTTTGCGGCTGCTATCACAGAAAAACCGGTGATATGGGCTGTTTGCACCAGCGTGTGAATGGGGTGGTAAGTTTATCGCAAATTTGGCTGCATCAAGGTGCTGATAACTCGGCGATAGCTCCTTGAGAATATAGCCCTTGGGCAGGTCAAACCTGCTATAATTTAACAGGGGAAACCCATACAGTAATTGCTGCATCATCTGGATTTTGGTGCATAAAACACCAAAATCCTCATGTTATTTCCCAGAAACTTGTGATTGGTGCGATTTATCGTACTAATAAATAACAAACCCCTTATTATCATTATTTATCAGGTGCAATATATAGTACCTCAACACGTAATAGGGCCCAGACTTCTGATTTTATTAGGGGGTAGATGTACTAAGTAATCTAGCAGTCTCAAACCTGCGATTTTGAGAGTCACAAGCTTTTTGAAGACTAATCACTCATAAGCTCTAAAACTATTTTGCAAGCCAGAAAACGTTTTCCGGCTGGTAAAATGAAACACAAAAGTAAACAAAGAGAGAACACTTTACCTATGTGAAAACAACTCATGATACACTGAAGAAGTGTCCATATGCTTTAGTGCAATGACATGAATATTAGTAATACTCACCGCAATGTTTCTTTCAGTAGAGTATACAGGGACTCTTGAGGATATCTAAGAATAGCTCTGCCAAACCCAGCAGGGCCGTTTCTGCCATTAGGCAGGACTAGGCGGCCGCCTAGGGCGGCAAAATGATGGGGGCGGAATTTTAGTCTGAACTCAGTCAGTGCACTGTGCAAGTGATTGAAGCGCACGCACCTGACCTGGCCTGTGGCCTGCTGATGTTTGCAATTGAATTGCATTTGCTGATGCTTGTTGTGTTGCCGAGCGGTGCGCGTGCGTGCACACCCTAGATTATTATGGCGTCACGTTTGTGTCTGTGTGTGTGTGTAGAAGAGCGGGGTGCGGGTCTGACTGTGGGACACACTAGTGGGTCTCCAGGGCCGTCAATCTTGTAGCGCTGGGATAGCGCTACCAATGACGGCCCTGGGGAACATTCTTGACCAATCCACGACCAGGGCTTCTGCCAGGGAGGGCAGGCCAGTGACGGCGGTGACGCACGGCGCACCAGTGCCACCATCTCTCTCGACGCGTGCAGCGCGGGGGACGGTCTGTGTGTGTCGTGTCGGCACTGGCAGGGCCTGGCCTTGCGCCCCTTTGCCCATAATTTAATTAGTAAGTAACTGCACTGGTCTGCAGCTGCCACCTGCCAGCCAGTGCCACCACACAGGGAGTCTTTTCCTGGGTCTCCGTCCTGACTCCGTCTCCCGCCGCCCGCCGGCCCTCTCCCGACCCGACCCACCCCAGCACCACGACTCACACGAGGCAAAACAGCACAGCCGCCCGTGGTCCATCAGGTCAGGCCTGGCCCTGTGGTGGTCGACTGGTCGTGTCCTACGACGGTACGCAGGCAGCAAGGAAAGCAGCAGGTCGCGAGTGACTGTCGCACTACTACACTAGCAGTCAATCAGTGCACGCACCGCCCGCCGGTGAGTCAGTCAGTCAGAAGGCCGCTGGGCCTGGCTGCCTGCGAAGATAAATATAAAAATATATATTTCGGATCCATCCAATTCGGATGCATTTGCATGCTGCAAAATCGAATATTTTTAAATGAATCAATCATCTTAATATGTATTGTAATTGTCACTGTGTAATAATGTTCATCATCACTGACACTGAGTCAGGCCTAATGCATGTTGTGTAAATGAGGCGGAGGCGGGCGGGTGACGGCCGGCGGTGAGGTGAATGATTCATTCATAATTATTTATCTGTTGTTATCTCTGCTCCGCTGCGGCCTGACTCCGGACGAGCCCGTCCTCAGTCACGGTCGGCTGGAGAGTGGCGCGCGAAAAAACACTGTCACTGTGGTCTGCCTGCCCTGCTGAATCTGGTCTACGGGCAATGGACAGGTATACTGCACTTCTGAGAGAGAGGGAGGCTTGCTGCCTTTACTAGTACAGTCTGACAGGCACATCATCGATCTTTGCTCGTCCTAGGCAGCAACAGTGCCAAGGTGGGAAGAGAGGCTGTGGGAAGTTGAGGGGGGGACATGCCATCAACTATACGATATTGTATGGGACTATACTATATTATCAGGAAATACCATATAATATTGTATATTTCTTTCATGATCTAGATGCATGCATCATAAAATTGTGTGCACAGCGCAGAACTTAAGAGCAGAGGACCCCGTACCTTGTTATTTATGCGTTTTTATATAGGGCGGACTTTACCCGAAGGTGTCAGAGCGCTTCACAATAGGAACAGAACTGATACATGAGAACATTACAAGTGAACAAATTACAAAAGCAAACGTTACATTAAATGAGGCAAAAGTGAGCCAACAAAATACAATCAGGGATGTGGAGTTCCTTTAGCCGGACGGCCAGGACATATTGTTTGGGGTCAAGGGCAACAAGTTTTCATGTGTGTTTTGTCTTGGGACAAGGAGGCCCAACCCCCTGCTGTACAAACCCTTTTGCTGCCAGTTTGCAGTACCACATTATGGATCAGGGAAGGGCACTGCCTCTGCCTGCAGTTAAGGTAATTTGTTGTCCATATGTTCATATTGTTCAAACTTGTATTTATAGTTCCTTAATTGAAAGCCTTTATTTTTAGGGTGAGTGGTCTAAGTAAATGTTGTAAGCTCTGACTGCACTTCTGACAGTGGTTACAGTATAAAAATGTGTACACATGTTTGCAAAGTTCATACAAGTTATTTTATATCTAATGCATTTATTCTTCTAGCCTGGATGACGGGGGAGAGAGTGATGGTAGAAAAAGGGAAGGGGGGGCGGCATTTTTCAATTCTCGCCTAGGGCGGCACAGCACCTAGAAACGGGCCTGAAACCCAGCATTCACTGGCAAAGCCTGCAAGTCTCACTTGTTTGAACTAACATTGCTAAAGACTACACTTCTAGCTCATAAAAAAATCAGACTTGTTAGCTTTGCTGCTGCTTGTTACTAGGGATCACTCCAATCAGACATAAGTACTTGCTGCAGCAGGCCACAGTACCGCAGCTCGTTACTAGAGCTCGCTGTATTCAGAAAGAAATAATTTGCTAGCAGGCAGTACTAATTTAGGTTGTTACTCAGTCACCCTAGGACATATAGCCCTTCTCTATAATGCTACATTACAATTGGCTGCTAGTAGAGATCCCTGAAGTCACAAACTGAGCTTTTCCTAGTAAGTTGCAGTAACTTTTCATTGCTACACGTGTCTGGTGCTAGACATATGTCCTTACTGTAATCAGGCTGCAGGACATTGGGCATTCATTAAGGTCCTTGGTGTCAGAAACAAATCTTTGGTAACTAGAGGTCCCTGGAGGCAGACATATGCTCTTCCTGTAATCAGCCTTCAGTACCTAACAAACTCACATGAGATCCTACAGGTGTCTACCACTACCCCTTCAATATCACCACAGCAGATATTTGTTTACACAGGAGATGCCATTGAATAGCTACATTGAAGGGGAAATAAATAAGAGCAAAACGTTGACTGTACTTTGTTTTCTGAAGGCCAGATCATCAAGGAGATATAGCTTCAATATAAATTCACATATTCACTTTTGCCAGCCGATTCATCTCTATATTTACAGTTTCTATACCCTAAATACATATTCTAATGCTGGGTGGTGATGGTAATAGTCATTATTATTGCCAGGCATTTGGACATAAAAATAGTTTCCACAGACCAAGATCAAGATTTCATTGTTTTACTTAATAGGACTTCTTGCTGAATAAATTAGACAGAGCAATTAAATCAAGGGAGTGATGGCAGCAAAGGTAGAGAAAAGTGTTCCCTGTATATGTACAACATCTCAGTTTTCTGTGTGGATGGACACTGAATGAAGGCACTGGAGCACATATGCATCAAGCATGAGGTAGTGCCAGGAGCCAAGATCAATAGTGCCAAGTCAGAGACTGTACTTGTTAGACCTGGCATCATTGGTGCGGGTATCCTTTCCTCTTTTCGCTTCCTATCTCTTATGTTGGCTGGATTTAGATGCTCTGGGAGCTGTGCCACTGCTAAACAGTGCCACAGCGCGAATGCTCCTTGTGTAAAGATGACTGTATGAATTGGGATAACCATAATTGGCTTGTTTGGTTTACCTGTCAGTCCCTAGTATAAGTGCACTGTGTGTGCCCAGGGCAGGTAAACCAAATACCGCTGGTGGGCCTGCAGCGCTGATTTGTGCTACCCACTGAAGCAGCTTTTAAAGTATGTCTGTGTAGCATGTTCTAATAAGGAGTTATCCTCCATTTCACTGTTTACTATCGTGAGGCTATCCGTTCTCATAGGCCAGAATGGACAGGCTGAGTATTAAATTCCATAATCCTACCTGCCCCCAGGAACCTGATAGGAAATTCAAATTTGATATGTTTAAGCTCAGGACATTGAGATACATCTTTTAGTAACGATAATTTGCATATCCTGTGTTCGAAAATGCCTCTTCCAGAAACTAGGCATTTTCTTGCCTACGCTTTCCTGTAGGCTTTGCTAGTATGTTTATTGGCAATCTGGTTTTGAAGCAACAGGGCCAGCTGGGTCAGACCGGGCTAGAGAGAGAGATTGGCATTCAGAGCATGGGGAGGGGTGACTCTTTGATCTGAGCAGGGCTGTGCCTGGCAAGGTGAATGATGGCTGCAACTCCCACTAAGTCTCTGATAGCAGACCCCCTGATTCTCCATGGGCAGGATGTCGCCTCATAAACCAAGTGTTCCCCGATCCCACCAAACTGGTTCTGGCTGGATTCAGTGATTTGTGCCTTTGGAGAACAAAGACATTTTAGGTATAAAACGCTGTGCTGAAACCTTTTGCAAGTGTGTTCCTTCTGGATGTCAAGAGGAAACTTTGTCCGAGTGAACCAAGGAACGGACTTTGAAACTTTCACAAAGCTTGCTGAAGAAACTACCCAAGGGCCTGAATTGAGAGCGCCTCCTACTGAAGTCTCAGGGACATTAGACTTCACCCCTTCAGCCGTCTGAATTCCTGTGCGAGGGATTCTACTTACAGGTGAGGCCTCCATTGAGTAATCCGGAGCCTCTAGTTCTACTGTAAGGAACGCGGACTAGTGACCCTTGTTAACTCTGTGTGGGTCGCCGCAGCTAAGAGAGAGCTGCCTACCACTGAGAGCCCGCCTTAATTTGAACCTTTGGAACCTTCGCAGAATCTGAGTGGGCCACCGCATTTATGAGAGAACTGTAGCTGCTGAGTGCCAGCACCTTTGCCAACTTGGCATCATCGTGTCCTGTCCTATGGACCGCCGCAGCTAAGAGAGAGCTGCTGCCGCTGCGTGCCAGCAACTTTGCCAACTTTGCATCACCGTGATCTGTCCTGTGGGCTGCAGCAGCTAAAAGAGAGCTGCTGCCGCTGAGTGCCGCAACTTTTCTAACTTTGCATCATTGTGATTCGTCCTGTGGTCAACCGCAGCTAAGAGAGAGCTGCTGCCGCTCAGGGCCCGCATCTTTGCCAACTTTGCATCATTGTGATTTGTCCTGTGGACCACCGCAGCTAAGAGAGAGCTGCTACCGCTGAGTGCCCGCACCTTTGCCAACTTTGCATCATTGTGATTCGTCCTGTGGGCCGCTGCAGCTAAGAGAGAGCTGCTGCAGCTATGAGCCCACCACAGAGCTACACGATGAGTCATCGCCAACACCAGCCCGGGCAGCAGCAGCCGCGTGCTGCTGGGCTGAGAGCCCACCTGTCTCCGAGTGCTCAAATCATTGTGAGTGCACGTTGCGGACCACTGCAGTCAAGAGTTGTGGTCGCTGGGAGGCCGCCTGTCACCGTCTCCGCTTCTTCGAGAAGCTGCGTGCTGTGTCCCCACCCAACGGCAGGTATCTGGTGCGCAACGGGTCATGTAGACCCAGGCCTTGAACACAGTAAGTGCCACATTCGCGTGAATACGTTTTTGCCTTTTTAAGTCTGTACTGATTTACGTGCATTGTGGCTTGTTAAAACGTTTTGAGAGTCTTGTGTTAAACCTTAGAAAAAGATGCTATTTTTCTATACCTACTTGAGTTGCGTCCTTTTGTGGTGTCATTACTGCCTTATTGTGGCTGGTCATAAATGCTTCACACACTGCCTCTGAGATAGGTCTAACTGCTCGTGCTAGGTTACCACAGGGTTGACAGGGGTTATCAAAGGGGGTAGCCTACTTGCCCTGGCTTAGGAAGGGTCCCTATTTGGACATTGGTGCCAGCCATTACCAACTAGAGACCCCCATTTCTAACATTGGCGGTCAGCTGTGAGGATAAAGACTTGCATCCCCCATTTCTAACAGTACTCTTTGGCCCTTCAATCATCACCAGAGACTATTGGACCTGCTAGTCTTAGGGTAGCCTTCCAAAAATCCTTTGGCCTCTCTTCCTCCATTTTACTGGAATTACTTTTGATGGCCTTAGGACTCTGTGCACCTTGCCACTGCTAATCAGTAGTAAAGTGCCTCTGCTCACTCCCCTAAAAATAGTTAATTTGGTTAATATCTACTTGGCATATTTAATGTACTTGTAAGTCCCTTGTAGAGTGGTGTACTGTATACCCAGGGCCTACAAATTAAATATTACTAGTGGGTCTGCAGCACGTATTGTGTCACTCACTTAAGTAGCCCTTCCAGACATGTCCCAGGCATGCCACTGCAGCCTGAATGCAGTTTTAAACTCCCATGTTGACTTGGCATTAAAACTCCCTTCGCCAAGCATTAAACTCCCCATTTTATTACATATAAATCACCCTTAAGGTAGGCCCTAGGTAGCTGATAGGGCAGGGGGCTTTGTATTTAAACAGTTAGACATGTACTTTTAAGTTTTACATGTCCTGGTAGTCAAAAACTCTTTAATTCGTTTTTCACTACTGTGAGGCCTACTCCTCCCACAGGATAACATTGGGGATTCCTTATTACATTTCATACACTTTAATTTCATTTGTGAGCAGATAGCTATCTCATGTTTGGTGTCTTTGGATTTACAATGAAAAGCCATATTTAATAGAAAAGTCTGTTTTTTTATCACAATTTTGAATTTGGCATTGATAAAAAAAATTAATTTTCCTACCCTTAGCCCTTTTACTGTCTGTAGCCTCTCTTGTATCACATTGTTGGGTGTAACTGACAGTAAGACTTTGGGAAATTCCCCCCAACAGTCACACAATAGAGAGATTAGCTGTGCCTGGATGATCAATCTGCTGGCAGGATAAGGGGGTGGAGCTGAGAACAGACCCACTTGCAACAGATTAGGGAGTGCTCTGCCCTCATAAAAAAGGACCTATCACCTCCACATTGTCACTGTAGACAGCTTGGAGCCATGGCAGGGGAGACAGGAAATTCCAACCACTTTAAAGCCACTGTCTAGAAGCTTCTCCCTCCTTCCAGAACCAGGGCACCAGGATATAAAAATGGACCTCAGACACCAAGACTTCAATACACTTCTGGGCCTGTGGACTATGCCAGATAGAAGGACTGCTGTGCTACTGAAAGCTCTGCTACTCTGCTTGACTGCTAACCTGTAGGCCTGTGGTTTTGCTGAACTGCTGATCCTTTGCCTGGGAGAGGAAAGCTGGATCTGCAACTTCATCTTGAATCTAGGACTAACAGAGTGACTCCAAGGGATAGTTTGCTGGCCTCCTGATCTGAGCCTCGGGGATATAAACGGCTCTTCAATGTCCCGCACCAGCACCTGGATCCAGCTGAAGTGATTTCCTAACCCCATAGTTGGGGCCCCGCAGGTACTGGACCCTTGGTATGGTGTCAGAGAGCTGTATTGAAGTGTTTGGGCTCGTCCCACCTGCCACAGGCCCAGTCGCGCTAACTCCTCGCCTCCCGCACCACCATTTAACGCAAAGCTCCGCAGCTGCCTCCTCGTGCTACAGTATCAACCGCTCACAGGGACCACCAATGCAAAGATCCAGCAATGCCTCTCTGCGATGCCTGGTCTGCTTTTCATGCTATTCCCGCAGCCTCCTGGGGAGCTCTCCTTGCTCCTCTCAACCCCCTCCTCTGCACTAATTTGAGAATGTAAACTTTCAGCTGGATGAATCGGGTAACTGTAGCCAACCTGTTCTCCATCTTGATTTGCCCTAAAGTGTGAGGTTGACCTGGTTCAGCGTGACCAGATATCACTAAATGGTGCTCTATGCTTTTTGGGCACTGTTTTTCACAAAAATCTTTAAAATTCGCTACTCTGATTCTACAGATTTTTATTTTGGCGTCATATAATCTATTACAATATACTCTATTTTTCTAAATTGGTTTGGGATTCTTCTTGTGTTGTGTTTTCATGTTATTACTGTTTGTGTGCTACATAAATACTTTCACATTGCCTCTAAGCTTAGACTGACTGCTTTTTGTGCCAAGCTACTCTGGGTTAAACACAGGTTATTTTAGTGAATTTTTGTGGTTCAACCTTTAAGGGATTGTGGCTGTTGCTTGACCAGGGCTCACACCGCAGTCAACCAACAGCCCAATTTCCTACAGAGGCCCACTGCCATTCCTCATCAAGCAGGACTTCAAGATACTAGAAGTCTGATTTAAGGGTGACGTAGTGGCGTAGAACACAATGGATGAAAGTCTGACAAAATCAAAGCAGAAGCTGGCACTCTGGAGTATCAGGAAGCTGACGATCGAGAGGAATACTATGATCCTCAGGTACTAGCTCCAGTGTTTCACCCAAGTCTGGCCTGAACAGCTAATGCCATCATGTAGATGATCTTCTACTTTTCTGAAATTTAAAGTTAGACAGAGGGAAGAGATTGGTGATGTTCAAGACCCATGAGAAGAGAGTCAAAGGAGTGCCAGACATCACCACAACCTTAAGAGGGGCCTCCATTTGTCACTGTGTGAGGAGCACCCTGTGGATTCAATATGAAAGCCATGTGAGCTTTCTTAAGGCATTTTTCTTCCTGCT
This sequence comes from Lissotriton vulgaris, assembly GCF_964263255.1. Taxonomy (NCBI): domain Eukaryota; kingdom Metazoa; phylum Chordata; class Amphibia; order Caudata; family Salamandridae; genus Lissotriton; species Lissotriton vulgaris. The sequence continues at coordinate 805,892,918 of NC_141694.1, forward strand.
GCTAACATGAAGGCACTTCGAATAGAAAGAGTGGGTGAGCACCATTTACTACAACTAGACCACACCATGATACTGGGCAGAAATGGAAACATTTGTGCAAGAGTTCAGACTGGAAGCAGCAACCCTGGACCTGTGGGCTCCAAAGATCCTCCAGTGATGGATTCAAACAAAGGATGCCAGCCAACAGATCAGCGCCTTTCCATCTACAACCGTGCTACGAGTTGTTGAACATCATCACAGAATGCCTATCCAACAAGTACAAGGACCTAGACTGGATGTCAAACCAAGAATTCCAGCTTGTGACAACCTTCATGCACAAAAGAAAGCTTAACTACTAAAAGGTCTGCCTGAGGAAATGGCCCTATGCCTAGGACCTCCTGAAGGCCCTGAGCATGGACCTAGGAGCTCTCATCATAATGGTCCTAGGGATGCATACACTAAGAAAACTTCAAGAATGCTGGGGGCTACTGTGATTGTCCATTTTCCTGAAACCTTCATGTAGCAGGTCAGAAGGAGACATCAATCCTGCCCTTCAACTAACAAACATTCTGTAGGAAGACCAAAAAAAGGCAATGAATGGAAGTACAGCTTAGTGTTAACTTACAGCATACCTCATTTTGACCCTTTAGATTGTAATGTAACTGATAAATGTCCAATCAGTCTTTTTCTATGACAAAATCTTACTAATACAACCTAAAATAATAAATTTGTAATGGTTTTGACTCACAGTATAATACCTAGAAATCCTAAAGTGTAGACTTATCAAAATGTCATGCAGCGCAGCAGAACACCATGCTGCGGTGTGATGCGGACATGTAGAGGACAGGAATGCACCATATTTAACCTTATATGGTGCATTCCCATCCTGGCACAATATGTGCTGCAAGCACCAATGTAGGCGCGCTTGCACCATGGTGCAATGGTACCTGCGATTCCGGTTCAGGAAAGACATGGCTTGGCAGTTCATGCTGGACTGTTCCCATGAGGTACAAAAGGGGGTGGTGATGGACGCAGCATCTGAACCAATCAAACACTCACACCCAGTCAACAGATCTGGGTTTAATCCATCACCGTTCTTTAGCCCACTCTGCCACCCCAGTTCAGACATGGCCATATACAAATCAGTCTGACCATGTGCCTCATGGGAACAGTCCTGTCCGAACTACCAAGCCATGCCTTCCCTGGACCGGATTCAAGCTTCCTAGTACCGGTTTCTGGTATTACAACCGTCTTCAGCCAGGCTTGCTTGAATCCAGTGGCAAAGTGAGCAAGGGGCTCACGTCTGAGCATACCCTGCCAACTAATGGCGAACAAAGCGGTACAACAGGGGGTGGTGATGGACGGAGCATCTGAACCAATCAAACACTCACACCCAGTCAAAAGATCTGGGTTTAATCCATCACCGTTCTTTAGCCCACTCTGCCACCCCAGTTCAGACATGGCCACATGCAAATCAGTCTGGCCTTGTGCCTCATGGGAACAGTCCAGCCCGAACTGCCAAGCCATGCCTTCCCTGGACTGGATTCAAGCTTCCTAGTACCGGTTTCTGGTATTACAACCGTCTTCAGCCAGGCTTGCTTGAATCCAGTCGCAAAGTGAGCAAGGGACTCAAGTCTGAGCATACTCTGCCAACTTATGGCGAACAAAGCGGTACAAAAGGGGGTGGTGATGGACGGAACATCTGAACCAATCAAACACTCACACCCAGTCAACAGATCTGGGTTTAATCCATCACTGTTCTTTAGCCCACTCTGCCACACCAGTTCAGACATGGCCATATGCAAATCAGTCTGACCTTGTGCCTCATGGGAACAGTCCAGCCCTAACTGCCAAGCCATGCCTTCCCTGGACCGGATTCAAGCTTCCTAGGACCGGTTTCTGGCATTACAGCCGTCTACAGCCACGCTTGCTTGAATCCAGTGGCAAAGTGAGCAAGGGACTCACGTCTGAGCATACCCTGCCAACTTATGGCGAACAAAGCGGTACAAAAGGGGGTGGTGATGGACGGAGCATCTGAACCATTCAAACACTCACACCCGGTCAACAGATCTGGGTTTAATCCATCACCATTCTTTATCCCACTCTGCCACCCCAGTTCAGACATGGCCATAAGCAAATCAGTCTGACCGTGTGCCCCATGGGAACAGTCCAGCCGAACTGCCAAGTCATGCCTTCCCTGGACAAGATTCAAGCTTCCTAGGGCCGGTTTCTGGCATTACAGTCATCTTCAGCCAGGCTTGCTTGAATCCAGTGGCAAAGTGAGCAAGGGACTCACGTCTGAGCATACCCTGCCAACTTATGGCGAACAAAGCGGCACAAAAGGCGGTGGTGATGGAAGGAGTATCTGAATCAATCAAACACTCACACCCAGTCAACAGATCTGGGTTTAATCCATCACCGTTCTTTAGCCCACTCTGCCACCCCTGTTCAGACATGGCCATATGCAAATCAGTCTGACCTTGTGCCTCATGGGAACAGTCCAGACCGAACTGTCAAGCCATGCCTTCCCTGGACCGGATTCAAGCTTCCTAGGACCAGTTTCTGGCATTACAGCCGTCTTCAGCCAGGCTTGCTTGAATCCAGTGGCAAAGTGAGCAAGGGACTCACGTCTGAGCATACCCTGCCAACTTATGGCGAACAAAGCGGCACAAAAGGGGGTGGTGATGGGAGGAGCATCTGAATCAATCAAACACTCACACCCAGTCAACAGATCTGGGTTTAATCCATCACCGTTCTTTAGCCCACTCTGCCACCCCTGTTCAGACATGGCCATATGCAAATCAGTCTGACCTTGTGCCTCATGGGAACAGTCCAGCCCAAACTGTCAAGCCATGCTTTCCCTGGACCGGATTCAAGCTTCCTAGGACCAGTTTCTGGCATTACAGCCGTCTTCAGCCAGGCTTGCTTGAATCCAGTGGCAAAGTGAGCAACTGGCTCACGTCTGAGCATGCCCTGCCAACTTATGGCGAGAAAAGCGGTACATAAGGGGGCGTTGATGGACTGAGTATCTGAACCAATCAAACACTGAAACCCAGTCAACAGATCTGGGTTTAATCCATCACCGTTCTTTAGCCCACTCTGCCACCCCAGTTCAGACATGGCCATATGCAAATCAGTCTGACCTTGTGCCTCATGGGAACATCCAGCCCGAACTGCCAAGCCATGCCTTCCCAGGAACGGATTCCAGCTTCCTAGTACCGGTTTCTGGTATTACAACCGTATTCAGCCAGGCTTGCTTGAATCCAGTCGCAAAGTGAGCAAGGGACTCACGTCTGAGCATACTCTGCCAAGTTATGGCGAACAGAGCGGTACAAAAGGGGGTGGTGATGGACGGAGCATCTGAACCAATCAAACACTCACACCCAGTCAACAGATCTGGGTTTAATCCATCACTGTTCTTTAGCCCACTCTGCCACACCAGTTTAGACATGGCCATATGCAAATCAGTCTGACCTTGTGCTTCATGGGAACAGTCCAGCCCGAACTGCCAAGCCATGCCTTCCCTGGACCGGATTCAAGCTTCCTAGGACCAGTTTCTGTTATTACAGCCGTCTTCAGCCAGGCTTGCTTGAATCCAGTGGCAAAGTGAGCAAGGGACTCATGTTTGAGCATACCCTGCCAACTTATGGCGAGAAAAGCGGTAAAAAAGGGGGTGTTGATCGACTGAGTATCTGAACCAATCAAACACTCAAACCCAGTCAACAGATCTGGGTTTAATCCATCACCGTTGTTTAGCCCACTCTGCCACCCCAGTTCAGACATGGCCATATGCAAATCAGTCTGACCTTGTGCCTCATAGGAACATCCAGCCCGAACTGCCAAGCCATGCCTTCCCTGGAACGGATTTAAGCTTCCTAGTACCGGTTTCTGGTATTACAACCGTCTTCAGCCAGGCTTGCTTGAATCCAGTCGCAAAGTGAGCAAGGGACTCACGTCTGATCATACTCTGCCAACTTATGGCGAACAAAGCGGTACAAAAGGGGGTGGTGATGGACGGAGCATCTGAACCAATCAAACACTCACACCCAGTCAACAGATCTGGGTATAATCCATCACCATTCTTTATCCCACTCTGCCACCCCAGTTCAGACATGGCCATATGCAAATCAGTCTGACCTTGTGCCTCATGGGAACAGTCCAGCCGGAACTGTCAAGCCATGCCTTCCCTGGACCGGATTCAAGCTTCCTAGGACCAGTTTCTGGCATTAAAGCCGTCTTCAGCCAGGCTTCCTTGAATCCAGTGGCAAAGTGAGCAACGGACTCACGTCTGAGCATACCCTGCCAACTTATGGAGTGACAAAAGCAGTACATAAGGGGGCGTTGATGGACTGAGTATCTTAACCAATCAAAAACTGAAACCCAGTCAACAGATCTTGGTTTAATCCATCACCGTTCTTTAGCCCACTCTGCCACCCCAGTTCAGACATGGCCATATGCAAATCAGTCTGACCTTGTGCCTCATGGGAACAGTCCAGCCCTAACTGCCAAGCCATGCCTTCCCTGGACAGGATTCAAGCTTCCTAGTACCGGTTTCTGGCATTACAGCCGTCTTCAGCCAGGCTTGCTTGAATCCAGTGGCAAAGTGAGCAAGGGACTCACGTCTGAGCATACCCTACCAACTTATGGCGAACACAGCGGTACAAAAGGGGGTGGTGATGGACGGAGCATCTGAACCAATCAAACACTCACACCCAGTCAACAGATCTGGGTTTAATCCATCACCGTTCTTTAGCCCACTCTGCCACCCCAGTTCATACATGGCCAAATGCAAGTCAGTCTGACCTTGTGCTTCATGGGAACAGTCCAGCCCGAACTGCCAAGCCATGCCTTCCCTGGACCGGATTCAAGCTTCCTAGGACCAGTTTCTGTTATTACAGCCGTCTTCAGCCAGGCTTGCTTGAATCCAGTGGCAAAGTGAGCAAGGGACTCATGTTTGAGCATACCCTGCCAACTTATGGCGAAAAAAGCGGTAAAAAAGGGGGTGTTGATCGACTGAGTATCTGAACCAATCAAACACTCAAACCCAGTCAACAGATCTGGGTTTAATCCATCACCGTTGTTTAGCCCACTCTGCCACCCCAGTTCCGACATGGCCATATGCAAATCAGTCTGACCTTGTGCCTCATGGGAACATCCAGCCCGAACTGCCAAGCCATGCTTTCCCTGGAACGGATTTAAGCTTCCTAGTACCGGTTTCTGGTATTACAACCGTCTTCAGCCAGGCTTGCTTGAATCCAGTCGCAAAGTGAGCAAGGGACTCACGTCTGATCATACTCTGCCAACTTATGGCGAGAAAAGCGGTAAAAAAGTGGGTGTTGATGGACTGAGTATCTGAACCAATCAAACACTCAAACCCAGTCAACAGATCTGGGTTTAATCCATCACCGTTGTTTAGCCCACTCTGCCACCCCAGTTCAGACATGGCCATATGCAAATCAGTCTGACCTTGTGCCTCATGGGAACATCCAGCCCGAACTGCCAAGCCATGCCTTCCCTGGAACAGATTTAAGCTTCCTAGTACCGGTTTCTGGTATTACAACCGTCTTCAGCCAGGCTTGCTTGAATCCAGTCGCAAAGTGAGCAAGGGACTCACGTCTGATCATACTCTGCCAACTTATGCCGAACAAAGCGGTACAAAAGGGGGTGGTGATGGACGGAGCATCTGAACCAATCAAATACTCACACCCAGTCAACAGATCTGGGTTTAATCCATCCCTGTTCTTTAGCCCACTCTGCCACACCAGTTCAGACATGGCCATATGCAAATCAGTCTGACCTTGTGCCTCATGGGAACAGTCCAGCCCTAACTGCCAAGCCATGCCTTCCCTGGACCGGATTAAAGCTTCCTAGGATCGGTTTCTGGCATTACAGCCGTCTTCAGCCACGCTTGCTTGAATCCAGTGGCAAAGTGAGCAAGGGACTCACGTCTGAGCATACCCTGCCAACTTATGGCGAACAATGCGGTACAAAAGGGGGTGGTGATGGACGGAGCATCTGAACCAATCAAACACTCGCACCCAGTCAACAGATCTGGGTTTAATCCATCACCATTCTTTATCCCACTCTGCCACCCCAGTTCAGACATGGCCATATGCAAATCAGTCTGACCTTGTGCCCCATGGGAACAGTCCAGCAGAACTGCCAAGTCATGCCTTCCCTGGACCAGATTCAAGCCTCCTAGGGCCGGTTTCTGGCATTACAGTCATCTTCAGCCAGAATTGCTTGAATCCAGTGGCAAAGTGAGCAAGGGACTCACGTCTGAGCATGCCCTGCCAACTTATGGCGAACAAAGCGGTACAAAAGGGGGTGGTGATGGACGGAGCATCTGAACCAATCAAACACTCACACCCAGTCAACAGATCTCGGTTTAATCCATCACCGTTCTTTAGCCCACTCTGCCACCCCAGTTCAGACATGGCCATATGCAAATCAGTCTGACCTTGTGCCTCATGGGAACAGTCCAGCCCTAACTGCCAAGCCATGCCTTCCCTGGACCGGATTCAAGCTTCCTAGGACCGGTTTCTGGCATTACAGCCGTCTACAGCCACGCTTGCTTGAATCCAGTGGCAAAGTGAGCAAGGGACTCACGTCTGAGCATACCCTGCCAACTTATGGTGACAAAAGCGGTACAAAAGGGGGTGGTGATGGACGGAGCATCTGAACCATTGAAACACTCACACCCAGTCAACAGATCTGGGTTTAATCCATCACCATTCTTTATCCCACTCTGCCACCCCAGTTCAGACATGGCCATAAGCAAATCAGTCTGACCGTGTGCCCCATGGGAACAGTCCAGCCGAACTGCCAAGTCATGCCTTCCCTGGACCAGATTCAAGCTTCCTAGGGCCGGTTTCTGGCATTACAGTCATCTTCAGCCAGGCTTGCTTGAATCCAGTTGCAAAGTGAGCAAGGAACTCACGTCTGAGCATACCCTGCCAACTTATGGCGAACAAAGCGGCACAAAAGGGGGTGGTGATGGAAGGAGCATCTGAATCAATCAAACACTCACACCCAGTCAACAGATCTGGGTTTAATCCATCACCGTTCTTTAGCCCACTCTGCCACCCCTGTTCAGACATGGCCATATGCAAATCAGTCTGACCTTGTGCCTCATGGGAACAGTCCAGCCCGAACTGTCAAGCCATGCCTTCCCTGGACCGGATTCAAGCTTCCTAGGACCAGTTTCTGGCATTACAGCCGTCTTCAGCCAGGCTTGCTTGAATCCAGTGGCAAAGTGAGCAAGGGACTCACGTCTGAGCATACCCTGCCAACTTATGGTGAACAAAGCGGCACAAAAGGGGGTGGTGATGGAAGGAGCATCTGAATCAATCAAACACTCACACCCAGTCAACAGATCTGCGTTTAATCCATCACCGTTCTTTAGCCCACTCTGACACCCCTGTTCAGACATGGCCATATGCAAATCAGTCTGACCTTGTGCCTCATGGGAACAGTCCAGCCCGAACTGTCAAGCCATGCCTTCCCTGGACCGGATTCAAGCTTCCTAGGACCAGTTTCTGGCATTACAGCCGTCTTCAGCCAGGCTTGCTTGAATCCAGTGGCAAAGTGAGCAACTGGCTCACGTCTGAGCATACCCTGCCAACTTATGGCGAGAAAAGCGGTACATAAGGGGGCGTTGATGGACTGAGTATCTGAACCAATCAAACACTGAAACCCAGTCAACAGATCTGGGTTTAATCCATCACCGTTCTTTAGCCCACTCTGCCACCCCAGTTCAGACATGGCCATATGCAAATCAGTCTGACCTTGTGCCTCGTGGGAACATCCAGCCCGAACTGCCAAGCCATGCCTTCCCAGGAACGGATTCCAGCTTCCTAGTACCGGTTTCTGGTATTACAACCGTCTTCAGCCAGGCTTGCTTGAATCCAGTCGCAAAGTGAGCAAGGGACTCACGTCTGAGCATACTCTGCCAAGTTATGGCGAACAGAGCGGTACAAAAGGGGGTGGTGATGGACGGAGCATCTGAACCAATCAAACACTCACACCCAGTCAACAGATCTGGGTTTAATCCATCACTGTTCTTTAGCCCACTCTGCCACACCAGTTCAGACATGGCCATATGCAAATCAGTCTGACCTTGTGCTTCATGGGAACAGTCCAGCCCGAACTGCCAAGCCATGCCTTCCCTGGACCGGATTCAAGCTTCCTAGGACCAGTTTCTGTTATTACAGCCGTCTTCAGCCAGGCTTGCTTGAATCCAGTGGCAAAGTGAGCAAGGGACTCATGTTTGAGCATACCCTGCCAATTTATGGCGAGAAAAGCGGTAAAAAAGGGGGTGTTGATCGACTGAGTATCTGAACCAATCAAACACTCAAACCCAGTCAACAGATCTGGGTTTAATCCATCACCGTTGTTTAGCCCACTCTGCCACCCCAGTTCAGACATGGCCATATGCAAATCAGTCTGACCTTGTGCCTCATAGGAACATCCAGCCCGAACTGCCAAGCCATGCCTTCCCTGGAACGGATTTAAGCTTCCTAGTACCGGTTTCTGGTATTACAACCGTCTTCAGCCAGGCTTGCTTGAATCCAGTCGCAAAGTGAGCAAGGGACTCACGTCTGATCATACTCTGCCAACTTATGGCGAACAAAGCGGTACAAAAGGGGGTGGTGATGGACGGAGCATCTGAACCAATCAAACACTCACACCCAGTCAACAGATCTGGGTATAATCCATCACCATTCTTTATCCCACTCTGCCACCCCAGTTCAGACATGGCCATAAGCAAATCAGTCTGACCTTGTGCCCCATGGGAACAGTCCAGCCGAACTGCCAAGTCATGCCTTCCCTGGACCAGATTCAAGCTTCCTAGGTCCGGTTTCTGGCATTACAGTCATCTTCAGCCAGGCTTGCTTGAATAAAGTGGCAAAGTGAGCAAGGGACCCACGTCTGAGCATACCCTGCCAACTTATGGCGAACAAAGCGGCACAAAAGGGGGTGGTGATGGACGGAGCATCTGAATCAATCAAACACTCACACCCAGTCAACAGATCTGGGTTTAATCCATCACCGTTCTTTAGCCCACTCTGCCACCCCAGTTCAGACATGGCCATATGTAAATCAGTCTGACCTTGTGCCTCATGGGAACAGTCCAGCCCGAACTGTCAAGCCATGCCTTCCCTGGACCGGATTCAAGCTTCCTAGGACCAGTTTCAGGCATTACAGCCGTCTTCAGCCAGGCTTGCTTGAATCCAGTGGCAAAGTGAGCAACGGACTCACGTCTGAGCATACCCTGCCAACTTATGGTGACAAAAGCGGTACATAAGGGGGCGTTGATGGACTGAGTATCTTAACCAATCAAAAACTGAAACCCAGTCAACAGATCTTGGTTTAATCCATCACCGTTCTTTAGCCCACTCTGCCACCCCAGTTCAGACATGGCCATATGCAAATCAGTCTGACCTTGTGCCTCATGGGAACAGTCCAGCCCTAACTGCCAAGCCATGCCTTCCCTGGACAGGATTCAAGCTTCCTAGTACCGGTTTCTGGCATTACAGCTGTCTTCAGCCAGGCTTGCTTGAATCCAGTGGCAAAGTGAGCAAGGGACTCACGTCTGAGCATACCCTACCAACTTATGGCGAACACAGCGGTACAAAAGGGGGTGGTGATGGACGGAGCATCTGAACCAATCAAACACTCACACCCAGTCTACAGATCTGGGTTTAATCCATCACCGTTCTTTAGCCCACTCTGCCACCCCAGTTCATACATGGCCAAATGCAAGTCAGTCTGACCTTGTGCTTCATGGGAACAGTCCAGCCCGAACTGCCAAGCCATGCCTTCCCTGGACCGGATTCAAGCTTCCTAGGACCAGTTTCTGTTATTACAGCCGTCTTCAGCCAGGCTTGCTTGAATCCAGTGGCAAAGTGAGCAAGGGACTCATGTTTGAGCATACCCTGCCAACTTATGGCGAGAAAAGCGGTAAAAAAGGGGGTGTTGATCGACTGAGTATCTGAACCAATCAAACACTCAAACCCAGTCAACAGATCTGGGTTTAATCCATCACCGTTGTTTAGCCCACTCTGCCACCCCAGTTCAGACATGGCCATATGCAAATCAGTCTGACCTTGTGCCTCATGGGAACATCCAGCCCGAACTGCCAAGCCATGCCTTCCCTGGAACGGATTTAAGCTTCCTAGTACCGGTTTCTGGTATTACAACCGTCTTCAGCCAGGCTTGCTTGAATCCAGTCGCAAAGTGAGCAAGGGACTCACGTCTGATCATACTCTGCCAACTTATGGCGAGAAAAGCGGTAAAAAAGTGGGTGTTGATGGACTGAGTATCTGAACCAATCAAACACTCAAACCCAGTCAACAGATCTGGGTTTAATCCATCACCGTTGTTTAGCCCACTCTGCCACCCCAGTTCAGACATGGCCATATGCAAATCAGTCTGACCTTGTGCCTCATGGGAACATCCAGCCCGAACTGCCAAGCCATGCCTTCCCTGGAACGGATTTAAGCTTCCTAGTACCGGTTTCTGGTATTACAACCGTCTTCAGCCAGGCTTGCTTGAATCCAGTCGCAAAGTGAGCAAGGGACTCACATCTGATCATACTATGCCAACTTATGGCGAACAAAGCGGTACAAAAGGGGGTGGTGATGGACGGAGCATCTGAACCAATCAAATACTCACACCCAGTCAACAGATCTGGGTTTAATCCATCCCTGTTCTTTAGCCCACTCTGCCACACCAGTTCAGACATGGCCATATGCAAATCAGTCTGACCTTGTGCCTCATGGGAACAGTCCAGCCCTAACTGCCAATCCATGCCTTCCCTGGACCGGATTCAAGCTTCCTAGGATCGGTTTCTGGCATTACAGCCGTCTTCAGCCACGCTTGCTTGAATCCAGTGGAAAAGTGAGCAAGGGATTCACGTCTGAGCATACCCTGCCAACTTATGGCGAACAATGCGGTACAAAAGGGGGTGGTGATGGACGGAGCATCTGAACCAATCAAACACTCGCACCCAGTCAACAGATCGAGGTTTAATCCATCACCATTCTTTATCCCACTCTGCCACCCCAGTTCAGACATGGCCATATGCAAATCAGTCTGACCTTGTGCCCCATGGGAACAGTCCAGCAGAACTGCCAAGTCATGCCTTCCCTGGACCAGATTCAAGATTCCTAGGGCCGGTTTCTGGCATTACAGTCATCTTCAGCCAGGCTTGCTTGAATCCAGTGGCAAAGTGAGCAAGGGACTCACGTCTGAGCATGCCCTGCCAACTTATGGCGAACAAAGAGGTACAAAAGGGGGTGGTGATGGACGGAGCATCTGAACCAATCAAACACTCACACCCAGTCAACAGATCTCGGTTTAATCCATCACCGTTCTTTAGCCCACTCTGCCACCCCAGTTCAGACATGGCCATATGCAAATCAGTCTGACCTTGTGCCTCATGGGAACAGTCCAGCCCGAACTGCCAAGCCATGCCTTCCCTGGACAGGATTCAAGCTTCCTAGTACCGGTTTCTGGCATTACAGCCGTCTTCAGCCAGGCTTGCTTGAATCCAGTGGCAAAGTGAGCAAGGGACTCACGTCTGAGCATACCCTACCAATTTATGGCGAACACAGCGGTACAAAAGGGGGTGGTGATGGACGGAGCATCTGAACCAATCAAACACTCACACCCAGTCAACAGATCTGGGTTTAATCCATCACCGTTCTTTAGCCCACTCTGCCACCCCAGTTCATACATGGCCAAATTCAAGTCAGTCTGACCTTGTGCTTCATGGGAACAGTCCAGCCCGAACTGCCAAGCCATGCCTTCCCTGGACCGGATTCAAGCTTCCTAGGACCAGTTTCTGTTATTACAGCCGTCTTCAGCCAGGCTTGCTTGAATCCAGTGGCAAAGTGAGCAAGGGACTCATGCTTGAGCATACCCTGCCAACTTATGGCGAGAAAAGCGGTAAAAAAGGGGGTGTTGATCGACTGAGTATCTGAACCAATCAAACACTCAAACCCAGTCAACAGATCTGGGTTTAATCCATCACCGTTGTTTAGCCCACTCTGCCACCCCAGTTCAGACATGGCCATATGCAAATCAGTCTGACCTTGTGCCTCATGGGAACATCCAGCCCGAACTGCCAAGCCATGCCTTCCCTGGAACGGAATTAAGCTTCCTAGTACCGGTTTCTGGTATTACAACCGTCTTCAGCCAGGCTTGCTTGAATCCAGTCGCAAAGTGAGCAAGGGACTCACATCTGATCATACTATGCCAACTTAGGGCGAACAAAGCGGTACAAAAGGGGGTGGTGATGGACGGAGCATCTGAACCAATCAAATACTCACACCCAGTCAACAGATCTGGGTTTAATCCATCCCTGTTCTTTAGCCCACTCTGCCACACCAGTTCAGACATGGCCATATGCAAATCAGTCTGACCTTGTGCCTCATGGGAACAGTCCAGCCCTAACTGCCAAGCCATGCCTTCCCTGGACCGGATTCAAGCTTCCTAGGATCGGTTTCTGGCATTACAGCCGTCTTCAGCCACGCTTGCTTGAATCCAGTGGCAAAGTGAGCAAGGGACTCACGTCTGAGCATACCCTGCCAACTTATGGCGAACAATGCGGTACAAAAGGGGGTGGTGATGGACGGAGCATCTGAACCAATCAAACACTCGCACCCAGTCAACAGATCTGGGTTTAATCCATCACCATTCTTTATCCCACTCTGCCACCCCAGTTCAGACATGGCCATATGCAAATCAGTCTGACCTTGTGCCCCATGGGAACAGTCCAGCAGAACTGCCAAGTCATGCCTTCCCTGGACCAGATTCAAGCTTCCTAGGGCCGGTTTCTGGCATTACAGTCATCTTCAGCCAGGCTTGCTTGAATCCAGTGGCAAAGTGAGCAAGGGACTCACGTCTGAGCATGCCCTGCCAACTTATGGCGAACAAAGCGGTACAAAAGGGGGTGGTGATGGACAGAGCATCTGAACCAATCAAACACTCACACCCAGTCAACAGATCTCGGTTTAATCCATCACCGTTCTTTAGCCCACTCTGCCACCCCAGTTCAGACATGGCCATATGCAAATCAGTCTGACCTTGTGCCTCATGGGAACAGTCCAGCCCGAACTGCCAAGCAATGCCTTCCCTGGAACGGATTCAAGCTTCCCAGGACTGGTTTCTGGCATTACAGCCGTCTTCAACCAGGCTTGCTTGAATCCAGTGGCAAAGTGAGCAAGGGACTCATGTCTGAGCATACCCTGCCAACTTATAGCGAACAAAGTGGTACAAAAGGGGGTGGTAATGGACGGAGCATCTGAACCAATCAAACACTCACACCCAGTCAACAGATCTGGGTTTTATCCATCACCGTTCTTTAGCCCACTCTGCCACCCCAGTTCAGACATGGCCATATGCAAATCAGTCTGACCTTGTGCCTCATGGGAATAATCCAGCCCAAACTGCCAAGCCATGCCTTCCCTGGACCGGATTCAAGCATCCTAGGACCGGTCCAGCCATCTTCAGCCAGGCTTGCTCGAATCCAGTGGCAAAGTGAGCAAGGGACTCATGTCTGAGCATACCCTGCCAACTTATGGCAAACAAAGCGGTACAAAAGAGGGTGGTGATGGACGGAGCATCTGAACCAATCAAACACTCACACCCAGTCAACAGATCTGGGTTTAATCCATCACCGTTCTTTAGCCCTCTCTGCCACTCCAGTTCAGACAAAGCCATATGCAAATCAGTCTGACCCTGTGCCTCATGGGAACAGTCCAGCCCGAACTCCCAAGCCAGATCTGTTGACTGGGTGTGAGTGTTTGATTGGTTCAGATGCTCCGTCCATCACCACCCCCTTTTGTACCGGACTGTTCCCATGAGGCACAAGGTCAAGACTGATTTGCATATAGCTGGTTCTGAACTGAGGTGGCAAAGTGAGCTAAAGAACGAGGATGGATTCAACCCAGATCTGTGACGAGGGTTGAGTGTCTGAAAAGTTTCCGCGCTCCATCCATCATCTCCTTGTGTTTTCTTTGGGCAGAAAGGAACCTGCACAAAAACAATTCTGAGGATCCATTGTGATAGTTTTACTCCACATTCATTTTGCTTTGCACTCCTCATCACAACCCAGTCACCTAAGGTTTAGTATAGCTCTTTCTATCAAGGAAAACACCCCTGAGCTCCTCCGTCTTAGTGAGGGGCTTGTAGCCCACATTATCACTAGGTTCATAATGCAAGGAGGTTACCCTATGATGAAGCATGCCATCTTTGGTTGGGTGAGGGAAACCGTCCTTTAAATAAGACACTCTGTTAGAACTCAACCGTGTTTTGCAGACCCAGGGGTTTCCTTTTTGTTGTTGATTTCTGAGTAGGGGAGTCAAACCCTGCAGGTCTCAAAACCTCCTCTAGACCTCTGTGTTTTGATTAATTTATGGGAACCCCATGCTCCACCCATGGAACGCCTCCATAGGGCAGAGTAACACAAGGCAGGGACTTGTGGTGCTTTATGTTGCTCCAGAATTGCCAAGCAAAGCAGGGCCATGCAAGGTGGCTTTGCGTGGCTTGGCATTCTCATTCTAGGTTTTGCATTACACTTGCTCCCGTTACATGGCACAAGGGCGACGCAAAACCTTTGATAAATCTGTCCCTCATTCAGGACCAACAACGTATTTTCTATGAATACTGAAACTCTCCTCAAACCTATGTAAACACAATGTATATGTATAGTATTTTAGTAATTATGCTTAATGCAAAACAAAACATTTTGCATATTTTAATGACAGACCAAAAAAGCATATAAATATAGGTTGCTGGTAGAATTGATTGAGCTGGGTTCATATTGAAACGTTATTAAGAAAAAGGTTTACAAGCTCAAAACTAGAGTACCTGCCAGTATGGTATGGGTGCTATTTTATTACAATTCAGAAAAAAAGAAAATTGTTTTATATTATAGCTAAGAGTACACCCACCTTCACAGCAAACAAAGCTTTAAGCTGATAAGAAGCAAAAGGCCTAACTGATAGAGGTCCCTTAAAAAACACCACTGTTCTGGCCCGGATAGGCAGCTGAGCAGGACACCAAAGGGAGCAGTAACTTTGACAATGTGAAATTTTGAGATGCTGTGGCAATCGCCTCTTGCTAGTCAGACAATGGAAGGAGAGGTTGTATGGTCGCCCCTTTAAGAAACAAAAGATGAAGACAATTGCACACCCAAATTAAGGATGATTGCACGAGGGAAAGTAACTTCTGACAGGCATGTCAGAAAAAGAGTTCAGCATGACCATGGATTTTTAGAGCATTTTGTTGCTTTCTCGAAGTTCTGTGGGGTCACGATAACAAAGAAACACTTCGGCAATTTTACAGGTATTACAGAAAGAAGATAGAGAAAGAAAACAGCGCGTTTAGTTTTTTGAAGATCTGGAAGCATCTGATTTCGAAAAATCGAGCGCATGCGAGAGGAACAGCGAGAAAGAAGCAGGCGTAGAGTAAGTAGGACAGAGACAACTGGGTAGAGGCAGAGAGACAGAGATGGGAGGAGAGGGAGTGAAGCGAAAAGAGACAAATAAATAAAATTAGAAATAGGATGTGAGAGGAGCCGAAGGGGAGGGAGAAAAAGAAAGAAGGAGAGAGAAGGACGCGAGAAAGAGAAAGAACGCAAGTATAAATTCGAGGCATGAGAAACAGAGAAGGAATGCCTGAAGATATACAAAGAGTCAGAGGGAAGAGATTGAGAGCCAAGTAGGGAAAGATTTTGAGAAAGAGAGTGGAGGCTACCGAGAAAATCAGTCTCAGAGAAGTGCATAGAGAGAGAGACAAAATATTTAAAAAATGAGATGGTGAGTGAGCAGTAGCGAGGGAGCTAGAGAGAGAGAGAGAGAGAGAGAGAGAGAGAGTGAGACAGATAGAATGCAAATATGGCAACAATATATGACCACGACACAGCAAAGTTATAAGGGAATTTATAGCCACGCATTTCAGCTACAACAGAATTCTCAACAAATCTACTTATCCATGCTAGAGCTGCTCCAATGATATATCTATAGAAAGTTGAGCAAAGAGATACTAAAAGAGATTTAAGTGATGAATAAAAGACTCCCAAAAATTACACACATTTGCAAAAATTTCTCAAGGGTAGTTGATAGACTTTCAATAAACTAATACGAATATTGCAGGAACACAAATCATACCTGCTCGAGGTATACAAATACTCTAAAAAATATATTGCCAAGATGCTGTACAGCTCTAAGAAGCTTATATCATCTTTTATAATGACAAGATTCAAAGGAAAAGGAGCATGAGAGCAGGATTTAGAGGAAGTTAAATTTTGATACAGGAGTGCATCATTGCACCTGGATGGATATTAGTGCTATGTACTTAATTTCTACACTGAAGAAAAGGATACTTAATAAAAACAAAAAAAATAGACAACTACGTGTCTCCTGACTATCCAGAATGTGTAAAGCCCTGATTACATTTGGGCCAAAAATCAAGACTGTAGGTTGCGCGCCCACTGATCATCATTGGTACAGAGGGGCAGATTTACAAGAACTGGGGCATCTCTGCACATTTGCCGAGATGCGCCAGTTGATTTGCGTGACCGAAAAATAGCCTTGCACCACCATGGATGAGTCGTATTAAACAATGCGGCGCACAGTGGCTCAAGAACAGACAGGTGCATGATGCATCTTTTGTCGGAAAGGCAATGCATTGCTGGAGTCATGTTGTAAGCACGACGCAACTCCAGCAATCGTCAAGAATGCCTATTCTGATCATGCTGCAGCACTACTTACACCTGCTTCAAACAGGCGTAAGGTTTTGACGCAGTGGCGTCGTAAAAGTCATTCAGTGAATTTCCCTGAGTCACTTTTACGAGGATTCCTTGCGACGGAACGCCCATCCTGCATATATTATACCTGACACAGGTATAATGTAGTGCAGGGCTTTACAACGTGACCCACCTCCCTAGATGCGTCACATTGTAAATATTTTTCAGCCTAGCGCATTGTTTACGATGCCATTCTGTTGGTGGCGTAAAGCTGGCGCAAGGGGCTTGTAACTCTGCCCCATGGTGTGGTAAGTAGCGGGGACTGAATTTGTATCAGAATTTGACACATCAGGATGAGGAACTGTACGTGAAATGTGTGTAAATTCTCAAATTTCGACAAAACCAAACTGGCATGTTGTGCTGTTTTACCTGTCACAAATCGTGGATCTAAAAACTGGTGCTGGGGAAAATGTGTGCTTGACTTTAAATCCTGCATCACTATCCTTTTTGCAGCACAAATGTAATCGGGTTCTTTGAAAATTCTGGATGAAGGTAAACAGGGCAATCAGAAGTTATTGGGCTGCAATAGTGACAACTGGGGTCGTCTGCTTCCGGTGTCCTGGGTAGTATGGACCCTGAATGGGGGAACAGTTAATCCTTTAATTACCTGACTCTCAAAGCACTGAGGCAGAGCACCCCGTGTCTTCCTCAGGGAGGTTCTGTGGTCTAGTAGCTCAGAATTGTCATAAAATGTTTTATCACACTTGCACTCAGGTTAAGTAAACAGTTCAAAGTTGTTGCGTGCTCTAGGGTGTACCCTCCGATGAGAGTACCAATATATACGAATGTTGCGTGGCCCAAATTGCGTGACGTCCCCTAGTCACAGCTCAATCCCATACTGGGTTGTAAGATTCAAAAAACAAAAAGTTCAATATCTTCAATGTTCCAAGATTTTATTTATTCATCAATCTTGTTCAATGCAATTTCATGGTTTCTATGTTTATGTCTTGCATTCTCAAAGTAAAGTTATGGGCATCCAGCCATGTGTCCAAAAACATATTCATATCCAATGCATTTCGGCTATTCAAGCCTTCATCAGGGACATGGGTTCTACAATCAAAATAAATGAATCATACATGAGGGTACATGGGATACATGTATCTTATCAATGGTTAAAGCAAAGTGATAATCAATGTGTATTAAAGCTATGCATCAACAACCAATGTATCAAGGTGTTTAGATAGTGCCAGAGAGAAGGTGAAAAGCACGAGTGATGTAAAATCCCCATAGGTCTATTCTATTCAATTGTCGTGGTGAGAACAGACGATACGCCCAAAAAGCGATCACAAAAATGAAACCAAGTGCATCCCTGAGCAGAAGAAAACAGTGTATTCCAGTAGCTCAGAAGCCTGTAACGAACAAACACCACTCGAGTCCAGAAAGTGCTTTACTTTAACCTCTTGGCTGCTAGGCGTTTTCCCCCTCCTGTGCTGGGAATTACCATTTTGCTGTTTCCATGACTAGCTCAGCTCGTCATCAGCACACGACACCCGTGGGTGATGACGAGCTGAGCTCGTCATCAGCATCGAAAGGGTTAAAAAGGAAACATACTTTAATACACGCAAAACTGAATACGGCTTAAACAAGTACAAATGTATACACAATGGCAGGTGGATAACCAGTGTGAAAACACTGTAAAGGGTGCTACAAAGTTCAGGAGTGTACACTGAAAGATCACAGTGGAATGCAGAGTAGATGCCGTCTTTTGTTTACCAACAGAAATTATCCCCCCAAACCATAACCATGGATTTAATAGGTTATTAACCCCCCAAACCATAACCATGTCTATAACAAATCATTGTGTATGCAATTAAGAAAAGTAAGGCCTTCTGTTTCACAAGGTGTTCATAATGCATTCAGCATTGTCTGGAAAAATTAGACATTTCACTTTTCAAAAATATTTCAGTCCTATTTCACAAATATGAGCTCAGACCTTCTTTAACTAAAGAGAAGACAGTCTTGAAGGTTTGACATACTTCAGCAGTTAATGTTGTAAAGCTAAACTGTTTCGGGAAAAAAAACATATTAAATAAAATCTCTTGAGACTCAGAACTCAATGGGACCACGAAAAGAAAATCTCCAGGAAAGTCTTATTGAAGCTTGAACTTCTCCTGGGATCACTAATTCAATCGCAAGGCATATCTGAGGATCTAGTAGGGCTTCTGTGGCGGGCTGCATTGCGACAGGTACCACCTAGCACAATGCACATCCCTTTGTGCAGTACCACGAGCCTTCTGGGGTACCACAAGTGCATATATACAAAATGTGGGCCCACGCAGAGGCATATGTGTCACTCCTTTCCCCTCAGATGGTCTACTTCATGGAACCTTGATGAGGCCACAGTTGGGCTAATTCTTTTGCTTTTTACCGTGTTATCCCGGGACTCTCACACACAACAGTTCAATGACATTCAGAGGTCTCAACTGCAGCACCATCTTTTCAATTCCCGACCATCCTCGCCCTGTTCAATAGGGGATCGGACAGTCATGATTTAAATCTCCTGCCTGCTGTGGCCTCAGTCCATGAGCTGTGGGGATAGGATACAGACAGTGTCCCTTAACCAGAATCCATCATCCATGTGGACTGTAGGCACCACGAAGTGGGCTCCACACCTGTAATGGGGTATTTTTAAAAATAGCATGGCAGTGCTCCTTTTTCCCCGGGGAGCACAACCACTGAGGCTTGCAGGTTGCCTAATGTGCATCAGAACAGGATGGTACCAACTATTAGGGAAAGCAAAACCATGACCAGTTCACATGACTCCTGTGGAACCCCCTTCTGTAAGGCACCCCGACAAGTCCACCCTCAAAGAGAGGCAGTAAAACAGTGTACCTTGCTGTGAAGATAAGTCCATCAGAGTGTTCCAGTAGTTCAGAGTGCGTCCCATACACCAGACAGGTGTTCCTCCTCTTGGTTCTGTCCTCAGGATTGGCCCATGCAGGTAAAAGTGGCGGGCGGTGGGGCGGTGTTGGGGGGAATTTGCTAGATGACGACGAGGGAAAATTAAATAAATAATTATTTTTCACTCCTCCTCGTCTGTCAAATCCCCCCTCCCACCCTGCCCCACTGCCCTTAAATGCACGGGCTGCTCCTGTCTGTCCTCCTTCTTCTGCTGTTCTCCAGATTCTCAACCAAAAGGTCAGCTTGAAGTAAAACTGGATTAAATGACTCTCACTGAGCCAAGCATTACCCCCCTCAAGGTTGATTCTTCACCCTAAGGGCTTGAATCTGATGCGGTTAGTAAATCTTTCAGATCGAATCGGCTTGGAAATGGTTTCTGACCAACTGGGATTGGGAGAGTCCGACCGACCAGGTATGATGCATCCGGATGCTTCCAGATATGATTTGTTTGGACTCCCATTGAATTCTATGGGAGCCTATGTTCCTAACCTCATAGTAATCTGGCCCTCGGTTGGGAAGACACATTCCCGAACCAATTCGGAAGGAGCAAATGCTGTTAGAAGGCCTTCTTAACCGCATCATACTCAGGCCCTAGGTCGGAATGCTTTCCTGACTGCATCGAAATCGGGCCCTAAGTGTCAAAGAAAGTTTCCCCTGTGGCAGAAGTTGTCTACCCTAGTAGGAGAGCAGAGTAATTAACTGGCTAGCATGGTAGCTCAAAGCATGAATACCATTACCCCTGGATTGGGAAAAAAGTTACATTTTATAAGTACATAAAAGAATTATAGCAAAACTATCTTTGGATATGTGTTTGTGACCCTGAAACTGATGAGAAAAGTAAAGTCACCAACTTTTCTATGTCATGCTAATCAAATGTTACTTTCAGGCACACCTTACCAAAAGTGCAAAAACAGTTTAAGCACTACAGATTTTAGACTGCTGTCAAAATATAAAGGTAATCATTGTTTAGGTCCCAAATGAGTTATAGGGCCTTAGCAGACCATAATCAATGTAATCAGTTACACAAGCTGTCGTTCTCACTCCTTTATATGTGTGCAACGCATATGAATATGTGCATAGTGCAACCTACTCAGAGACCTTTACATACACCCTACCTGTTTGCAACAACTGACTTTATTTTAAGAGTTAGGCACTGAAAACTGCAGCTCAAAACCATTTTATCAGGAGCTTACTGTGGGTGAGACTCTTTTATTGACACTCACCAGCACCAGATGGTCAAAATCAGACATGCAAAACCACAAAAGCTGTCCATGAGGTTATCTGAACACAAGACTACAGGCCAAGTTTAAGGAGACCCGAAAAGTGGCCTTTTTACAAGATTGCATCCAGGAATCTGCTGTCTCTGAGCCTCATTCAAAGTTGCCTATTATTTATGGAGGTAATACTTCACAGTAAATACCAATACTGCAGGGTGCAGTACTTATTAATAGTGGCATTTCCTTCCCATTCCGAGTTTCATGCATTGGCATTGGGGATATGATAATACTGGATATTTCTGTTACATCCCTTCCTTGATTTATTCCATAACCAGTGAGAAGGTCCCGCCACACAAGACGCCAATACCAAGTCTGAATTAAAACCGCTCCCCTGTGCTTTTTTGTCTCAGATTTTATACATACCAGGTGGTTGGCTGTGACCGTGTCTCGTCGACCTTCATAAGGACAACTTTCTTTTAGATCTGGTCGGATGCGTAGTAATATGGTGATTCGGCTATGAGGAAGTCGCATTTTTTTTCTTCTTTTTAATACAGATTTATATAGCGCAAACTTGGAACGAAGGTATTGGAGTGCTTTATATGAGCACCGGTTATGTTAGGGCTGGGTGTAGTTTGCGAAGTAGCGCTATGCAAAGTTACACAAAGTGCACTTCGCACTACGCAAGCTACGCGTAGCACTACGCGAACTGCGTAGTATCCTGTTCGCACTGTGCAAGATGCCGTTTTCAATGAATGCATAGAACGGACAAGCACCCGGCACTGTGCAATCATTGAAAACGGCATCTTGCACAGTGCGAGCTCTAGTTTTCTGCCGCTCGAGTAGATTTTTACTCGAGCCGCAGCTTTCTCAACGCGGACTGATAGTTTCTCATCGCGATCGGCAACTTGATGTTGCTGATCGCGCACGAGGAAAAAGTCTCGCCGAGATGTCATTTTGCTTGCTCGCGGTCGGCAACTTGACCTTGAGGACCACGAGCAAGCAAAAAATGACCGCTGCACTACGCTACGCAACGCGTATTTGCACTGTGCTACGTGCAGTTCGGGTAGTGCGAAGTAGCGCAAACTTAGCAAACTACACGAGCGTAGCGTAGTGCTTTGCCCATGGTTAGTTACGTTACACATTCAGGCACGGGGCGATAAAGCAATTTGCCCAGAATCACAGGATGTGGACGCGACCCCGAGGCTCGAACCCTGGTTTCCAGCACCAAAGTCGGCAATGTAGCTGACAGACTACATCTGCGTTGTCCGCAGCAGGCCTCATGCAGGGTATGGAATTACGGATCAGAGTGGGTGTTGAGAGAGTTTGGCCAGCTTCCATGTGGCTGTGGCTCTGCATCTATATTTGGGAGCAGAGATCTGAGTGAGAAGCATTCCCCTGAGGCAGAGGGAGAATTGGTGAGTTGCCTCTTAGGGCGCATTGTCCTATGTACATTTTTACAGCATTAATGTCTTAGTTTAATCTTTAGGCATTGGTTTCCCATCGCTTGCTCTGATTGGTGGCATACATTATTAATGCTCCCCTGGTTGTGCACTTCTGGCTCTCTTGTCATATATTCAAAGATAGCATCATATACTTAAAGATAGCATGTGACATTTCCTCAGCTGTACTTTGATCATGGAAAGGAAAATAACATCTTAGAAACGAGTCGATAGGGCATATTTACAAGGTGGGGTTAAGCTACGTTAAGTGGCTTAGCGCCACCTTGTAAATATGTAGAGGGGCTCTACGCCACTGAAGCATCAGAAAAGGTGACGTTCCAGTGGCGAAAGGTCCTTGTAAATATGCCCTATCCTCTCTTCTTTGTAAAAGGAAGGACCTATGTCTGCTAGGCATCCCAGGAGAGAGAACAAGAGGTCTCTTGCTATAGTTCTCCCCCTTTTCATAACGCAGACTGAGATGCAGAGCATCATTTAGGGGGCCTTCTCAAGGGCTATGGCAGGAAAAGAGCCTACGCGGGCAAGATGTTCCAGATTGAATCAACTGAATGACCAGAACACTTCTGAGTCAGATATGGACAAACCAGTTACATCCTCTTGCAAATATATGAGAAGAGAGGAACGGGTTGTTTCTGTCACACATGAGAGAAAACTTGGGGTTTTCTCCATTTAATTTGGATGAGGAAGATGAGAATGTATTTCCTCAAAATACGAAACCCTTTTCTATGACACTAGCCTTTCACAGCATGATAAAAGAAATCATTATGCGAAAGTGGAAGGACTAGATAAATCTGTACCAAGGATAGTCTTCCTCATTATAGTATGGCCATTAAAATCGTGGCCAACTGATTAGCAGAACAGAACCTCAATTGCTTTAAATGACTTTTCTCCTGCTGACGCTTCTGATAAAAAGGTGGACTCTGCTATGAAAATATTATTTTCTGTGGGGAACATGCCTCTTAAAGATGGTACATATTCAGCTTGTCCAGCTTCCTCAATGGTAAGAGATTTTGATAAATTGTCTGTCGCCATTCAAGAGGGGCAAGAATGTTCTGTTCTCTTAGCAGCAATAGAACAGCAAGCCAGACTCTTAGTGAACATTTCATCTGACATTGTGAGAAGCATGGCAATGTCTTCGGTGCTCTGAAAGTGGCAAGAAGAAACCTCTGGATGAGGGAGTGGAGAGCAGAAGCAGTGGAGAAATTTGCCCTTCTAAAAATGCCATTTCTGGGTGCATGCTTTTAGGTCTCCAGTAAGACGTAATGGTCTCAAAGGCACTTAAGGATCATGACTACGCTATGCTGCAAAAGGGAAAGTCTGGCACGCAGAAAGTTTGAGGTTCCTGCATCAAGTCTTCCCCTAAGAAAGATTCCAGGTTATCATCATTCAGTAGACCATCGTAAAAAATACTCACCAAAGCAGGATTCTTTCAAACATTCAGGACCAGTCAAGAAATCCTGACAAGCAAAGAGTTACAGTCACAGATCAGACTGGCAGAAGGATTCAACACTTTTTTATGACTGGAAGAAAAACGAGACAGACAAATGACTCCTTATCACAGTCAAGAGATACTATGCTATAGACTTCGCAGAATGGTCAGCAGAAACAAGGGTTATCCTTACACAGTTCTGCCGAAAAGAGGCCACGCTGCAAGCAATTTTAGAATGGACAAATGAGCTATTATTGTGATGCCAGAAGAGGAAAGGGTACTAGAGTGTATTCCATTCTCCTCTTGGTACAAAAGGTGGCTGGGTCTTTTTGTCCAGTGCTAGATCTAAAATGGATAACTTCCTGAGTGAAGACTGTTCATTTCCACATGGTAAAACCAGGAGATGTTTTAACGTCAACAGACTTCCAGGACACACATCTCAAAATACCAATGCAAGACTCTCATTACAAATTTCTATGTTTTACGATAGGCGGCAAACACTATTGAGTCAGAGTCCTACACTTCAGGTTAAAGTCCTCCCCAAGGGTTTTTAAGAAGGTGCTAGCTCCTCTGGTGACCTTGTTTCACTCGGAGGGAATTTTCCTTTACCCCTGTCTTGACGACTGGTTGGCTAAACCACCTGCCTGCGGTGGAGCTATTGTGGTCCAAGTAACACAGAGTTCTGCCATTGCTCCAGGAACATGGGTTTCTCATACATTGGGACAAGTCAAATCTAATTCCATCTCAAGACCTATTTTCCATGGATGCATGATTTCCTACCGATTTGGGAAGGGATGAGTTTCCAAACCATTCAATCTCACATCATAAATCTTTTGAATCAGGACGCTAACTAATTTCTGTAAAATAAGTGCTTCCATTGACAAAATATTAACAACCCCCTCAAGCAGGAAACATAATCAGAATAGGGGCTGATTCAACCATGCCTGTACTGACTCACTGAATCAGCTTAAACTAGCACTCTCTAGTAGTCCTAGGGATAAAGTGTTAGTCAAAAAATTTAAATTAGAATGTAAAATAATCCTAAAATAGAGGAAGACAGAACTCCAAGAGGAGGCTTGGGACAAATTGGCTCTGGCCACGGATACATCTAATAATAAGTTCCTATGGGAAACGGTTAACTCAACATTTCTTAAAAACAAATCTTTCCCTGAACTGTTGAGCCATGTTAGTAGTGAGGAGTGAGTGGCATATTTTTCCAGTATTTTTAGCCCATATGATAGTAATACTGAGGACATTGTAGGCGCATATGGTGTACCTATTGATGTCTACAAAACTGTGCCTGCCCTCTGGGGTCCGATACTTACCAGAGCTTTTAATGCTGCAGTGATGGAGGGTTCCCCCTCCACTTGGGGTGAATCGATTATTTTACCCATCTATAAGAAGGGAAATAAATCAGAAGCCAAGAATTACCGGTCAATCTCCTTATTAGACTCATCAATAAAAGTGATGAGTAGAGTTTTATTAGTTAGATTGGAGGAGTGGGTTGAGGATAAGGGGATACTTTCACAAGCCCAATATGGTTTTAGAAAGGGGCTAGGCACGTTAGAACAGTGTATCAATCTAGAGCTTTTAATCGGAAAATACACATGTGCCAAGCAAGGGCGCCTCTTTTTATGTTTTGCAGACCTTAGCAGCGCCTTTGCTTAGTGGACCATGCTATACTTTGGCCAGTCCTACTTAATCTCGGAGCCCCTGAGCCCATCATCTATTTTCTAGCCAGGCTTTATGATAAATTATTGTCATCTGTACGATACGGCGTAAGGGGCGAATGTACCCCTAAATTCAAAGTTAAACATGGCATCCACCAAGGCTGCATCCTAGCACCACTGCTTTTTACCTTATTTAATAATGAAGTAGATGCAGTACTTAAACTGGTACAGTTGGATGCCCCGCAAGTCGAAGGCCAGGATGTACCAGTCCTGCTCTACGCAGATGATGTTGTACTTTTATCCCGAACACCGATAGGTCTGCAATGATTAATTGAAAGGTTTGTTGATTTTATTAATGGCAGGAAGCAGCTGATCAACAAAATGTAAACCAATACCATGGTCTGTGGCCCAAAAGCCAGGAACACAAAATCTTTTTTTATAGATGGGCAACAAGTGCAAACCGTAGACAATTTTTGTTACCTAGGGATATCTTTTTCCGCCAACGGTAAATGGTCACGGGAGCTGTCTAATGTCTGGGCTAAATTGGCAAAACGTGTGCAAGGGGTCTTCAGGTTCTCATCCAAATTAGGGGATTGCCAAATTAAAGACATGACATCCATTGACAAAGCTAGATGTACCTCAATTGCACTATATGGCGCATGGGTATAAGGTAACCATCCTTGCGAAGTACTGCAAATTGTGGAAAATTATTTTCTTTAAAAGCTTTTATGTCTACCTACTGCAGCGTCTTCTGAATTAAATCACTACGAAGTGGGGCTCAATTACTTGTCTGACCTGATTGCGCTTAGACCCCGCTGCTCTGGAGATCAATATGGGGGAAAGAGGAGACTATATTCAACAAAGTGATCATTAAATACTGCCTTCAACTGGACAACTGCTTGAAGATCCCCTGGCTTAAATATATAGCACATGCCTACAAAGACATATTTAAAGTTGCTGCCCTGGATAACCCTACTGATGTAACAAATTTGTCTAAACAGGAAATAAAGAATACTTTCCTATCTCAAAGGAAGGATCGGAGATTGAAATCCATAGGGAAACAAATAACATACCAGCTTTATCATTCCTATTTAGATAACGACGGCTTCCAGACTTATCGGACACTGGTAACAAGACCGTCACATCATTTTGTCCTAACAAGAATGAGACTAGGCCTTGTCCATCATTTAGTAGCGTTTCCTAGTATGAAACAGCACCCAGTGTCCTCTTGCCCATGTGACGGTCATACTAAACAAAGCACTTTGCACTTTCTCCTCCTCTGTGATTTGTACATGAACCTCCTTATTGTCTATTTAAAACCTCTGTTAAAAAAATGTCATATTACAACCACTACTGCTGCTATGAGTTTATTGTTTACACTCAGAGAGCCTGAGACTTGTTTTTTTGTTGCATCTTTTATATTAAGATCAATTCATGTAAGGAAAAGTATGATGTTTTAATGTTATATGAACTGTGATTTTATTCTGTATGCCGAATTAACTGTAACTGATTTTTATCTTATGTGTTTGTACTTTTGCTTTTATGGTTATTACATTTTAACCGAATAAAGCTTATTGAATCGAATCGACTCAGGAGGCTCCTCAGGCTTTTTCCCGGCTGAGGGTAGATGTTTTTTTGCCTCAACTGTTTCTCTGGTTCTGTAGACACAATGTCATCTAAATAGCCTAGTAACATGGGTTGAAGAAGAAAATCTGTATTGACTGATTAACTTGTAACATGGGCTGTACAGAATTGGTCTCCAAGTACATAAGATCTGACAACAAGAATATATTTGTCTCTTCAGATGATCAGGGGATATGGCTTGGTGATTGAACCTTGATCACTTTTTGAAAATAATGGTTTTAGTTCCCTCAGCACCTCTAATTGTCATAACAGATATCACTATGAGTGGCTGGGATGCATGGCTAGGGGACCAGCACGTTCATGGATTCTGGACTTCCAGGGGAGCTCAGAGATCATAAAACTGGAAAGAGAGATGGAAGCTGTGAGATTAACTCTATATTAATTCAATCAGCAGATCAAGGCACAGTCAGTACTGAAATGCCCAGAAAACCTGACAGGCAAAGCCTTCATCAACAGGCGGGGTGATACAAAATCTCCTCCCTTGACACGGATTGCGGAAAAAATGTTTTGGTGGGCCAAGCGTTCTTTGATTTCTTTGACTGCTATTCACCTACAGGGAATCTGCAGTTAGATATCAGGCAACCTAAGCAGGCAAATTCCTACAGCCCTGAACTTCTCTCTCCATCCAGAAAGTTTCAGTTTCCTGGCCCAGTGATGGAGCCATCCACTAGAGGACCTATTTGCATCCTCTGCAGATGCCAGGGTGGTGCCATTCTGTTTGAGGGGGAGAAACAGTTGAGCAAGTGTGATAGATTCACTTTCCTACACATGGACTCTAGGTTTGTTGTACACTTGTCCTCCTTTCTCACTGATTCTACCCTTTCTGGTGAGGTCAGAGGGAGCAGAAGTCATCTTGATTACTCCAGCATGGCCTTGAGTCAACTAGTTCCCTTTACTAGCAGTCCTGAGCATTTTACAGGAATGGAAACTCCTATTGGTTCTTTCCCCTCACATTTTCTTAGTGTTAAGACAAGAGTCACTGGAAGCTACAGCTAACGTACAAGTAGCTCCGGATTTCATTTATTCAGAAATGTACATGAAACAGGAATGTTATAAATTGGTTGGTTGTCAAATTGATACACTTGGAAGTGTTTTTGAGTGCAATATAGTTACCTTTGGAAGTTTACATATTAACTGTGCTAATTGGAGTACATGGATGTAGAATAACAGACACAAGAAGGATGATCATTTGGACACTCCACAGGTCAGAAGCAATGTTGAGGTTTTGCCCGGCCCAATTCTTATTTTGGGGCAATGGTAGTTCAAGAAGGACTTGTCTATGGGAGATTGGGTCCAGCAACACCCATTACTCAAGCCTTTCCAATAGAATAGTGTCGTTAGCTGCTTCATAGGGAAAAGAATCAGGAACAAAGAATATCAGTGCTGATTTTGTATTCTTGTCTGAAGAGAAGAAGCACCTTTGTGACGTTGGGAGAGACCTTGGTGATCCAAATCCAGAATGATAAACATGGAGAAGATAGCTGAGTTCCACATATTCTTGGAGATGTCTCATCACCTCACTTCCTGTGATCTTGCTAAGAAAGGAATTGTTGAAGATTAATCAGTAGTTCAACTGTATCTTAAAATCTGTGGGTGGATACTTCAGGATGGACTCTAAGCTGCTGACGGAATTGTTTAAATTCTTTGTTTAACTTCTCTACACTGCCAGATACCGAAGAAGCAGGGATATGTTGGAAATCTGAGGCTCAACAGGGCTCCATGGGTGCATTGCCACTTTTGCCTTGAAAACCAATATAAACAGAGTGTCAATTTCCAAAGGTAGGAATGTGGAAAAAGTTGACTGTAGTAGTGGTGGCTGAGTGGGCGAAGAAAGGTGAATGTTCGTGTAATTCGAAAACAACATCCCAGATTTTGTGAGTTTTGTATTTGAAGCAGTCTAGGACATCTTCACTGTGTTGTTTATTTGAATAGTGGTTGCTTTTCAAAAAATCTGGATTATACAGCACTTTTTGCTTTTCTGATGCCTTTGAGGTAAACATTCCAGAGTAGTTTATACAGATTTATCCTTTAAGGCTTGAGTATTGTGCAATTGCTGTTCCAGGACATGGCTAACAGGTTTCAGCTCAAGAAATTTTACATTGATCCTTTTGCCTTGATATGTTGGCAGGTTTATTGCATTTAATTGATACTAAGTTATGAAGGCACCAGATATATTTTGGTGGAAGTTTAGTAGAAGGCTTTGAGGTTTAAAGTATCTTGCTTTTAGTTGAGGGTTACATTGATTCATATGTCTCTAAACGTAAGATTCTAATATATTGGGCCAGGATAGCAGAGATGCCAATTGTGTCACTCTGGGTTCTTTTTGAGGAGTTGTTGATAAATATAAGAAGATATGTGTGAATGAACCTTCCCCAAAAAATCATGATTTGTCAACACTGTAAATCCAAATTTTATATGAAGATCTAGAGGTCATATAAGTGTTAACATTTACTTGAATCTATATTACTGAATTCCATGCAAGCCTTATTGCTGTTTTATGACTGCCCAGGCTTTAACTATTCCTAGAAAAACATGATCTCCTATCTCGGGGACAGAGCTATGGACAGTCTCCCCAAAATGAAATTATATTTATTCTGCTATCAACTGCAATCTTTCATATATTTTCTAGGAAGTGTCAGAATTGCATTAATATAGTTTAGGACTAGTAGACCGGTCAGCCTTAGGATGGTCTTCGCCCAAACATTTTGCCTTCCTCCTCCATTTTTACTGAACATGTTATTGCTGGCCTTAAGACTCTGTGCACTTAACCACTGCTAATCAGTGCTAAAGTGCATGTGCTTTTGCCTCTAAACAAGGTAGAATTAGCTTATGCCCAATTGGCATATTTAATTCACTTATAAGTCCAAGGTAAAGTGGTACTACTTGTACCTGGGGCCGGTAACCTAAATGCTACTACTGAGCCTGCAGGACTGATTGTGACAGCCCTATAAGTATTCCTTTAAACATGTCTCAGACCTGCCACTGCAGCCTGTGTGTGCAGTTTTATACTGCTATTTCGACGTGACAAAGTAAACCTTTTGCCATGTCTAAACGTTCATTTTTAATACCTATGTCACCCATAGGGTAGGTCCTAGACAGGCCAGAGGGCAGGCTGTGCTATATAAAAAAGCTGACATTTACTTTTAAGTTTAACATGTTCTGGTAGTGACAAACTCCCAAATTCCTTATTTACTACTACTACACCTACATCTCCCATGAGATGACAGTGGAGTTACTGTATAACATTTTATAGTCGTGATTTCCAAATGGGAATAGGTAACCAGTTCATGTTTGGTGTCTCTGGATTTACAATTTAACACCCTAACTTATGGTGAAGTCGTATTTTAACTTGTAATTTTGAAAATGGCACTTCTAGAAAGTTAACAGACAGCACAGTGCCTTGTCTGAAGCTATTTAACCGACACAAACATCATTAGTTTGTGATCAGGAAATTTAATTTGTATGACCACAGTATCTATACATGATTATTTTTCAACTTTTCCCTTTAGAAATTCTGCATTACACAATAATATACATTGGGTAACATCCATTTGATATCCGGTGTCTTTAGTAACTCACAGCTTATTCATTATTACTGTAGAACATTAATTTAAATTATGAATAACAAAACATATAAATACATATTTTTTTCTTCCAATTTATTACACATATAAAGTGTACCAGTACCCAACTTTCTAAGTGGTAGTAGTAACAGACTTGTCTCAATTATCCAAACTCCTAAAATCAAGCATTAGCAGGGGTTGTCACAACTCACTAGATCAACAGAAACAAGGCACAAGTGGCCACATGTACGACCAAAGCAATGGGCGAGTTTCTAAAGGCTACTTTTTGTGACTCGTAATTAGGAACTCACAAAATGCAATGTACTAGGGTGTCTCTGGCAATATTTGCTAAAATTCACTAGGTTAATTTATTACTAGTAAAGTTACACTTTTGGTCTAAGTTTTCCGTCGTGAATACCGAAAAGTAGTAAAGTTAGACTTTTGGTCTAAGTTTACCCTTGTGAATAGCAAAAAGTAGTAAACTTACATAAATGTGTAAGTTTACAATTGTGAATTGGGACTGAGGTGAAGAATTTCTCTGGCAAAAAAATGGGACTGTTAAAAACAGCTGAACCTGTTAAAGACTAAAGTGAAGCATGGTGCAATTTTTCCCAGAACTAAACAGTAGAGGCAGAAGAAGGAATAACAATGTTAATTGAGAAAATCATTGAACATGGAATACTTTGGAAAGTGCTCAGTAGCCCTTGCAACTCTGCAGTGATTTGGATAAAGAAACTATGAGGGAAATGGTGTATTGGGCAGGAATTAAGAAAAACCATTTTCATTCTATATTGTTCAGTGGTATGGAATTCAGCAGTAATTTTGTCCAAAATTCTATCAGATATAGAATGGTTTAAAGTCATTGATGTATGCACTAGTTCTTCTCCATTCCTCTCCACAAGGATAGCCAGTTTTTATTTGCATTTCAATTCCAAAATAAAGTTCTCAATTGGTGTAGAATGCCACAAGGATATACTGAAAGTGCTTCACACTTTAGCTAAATCCTGACCAAAGATCTAGAAAAGTTAATATTACCCGGTAACTCAGTACTGGTGCAACATATTGATGGCCTACTGGTTGCATATAAGACAAAAGAGGACTGTAAACTTGACACAATTACTTTGCCTAATCATATAGCTGATAGTGGTCAGAAGGTTTCTCCAACACAAAGGCACAACTGTAAAATGGAAGTAATTTATGTTGGACATCACATTGAAAAAGCTACAAGGAAAGTCTCAAAAGATCGCTGTTCTGCAGTTCTGAAAATGAATCCTCCTACCACCCAGAGGGAGGTGAGGATGTTTCTGTGAATTGTTGGCTACTGTCATCAGTGGGTTCCACTCTTTTCCTTGATTGCAAAACCTTTCATAAGTTTGACTCACAGTGACATAAAGGACAAGGTACCATTTGACAAAGAATGTTCAGAGGCATACAGGGTATTAAGAGAGACTTATTACAGTGTACCCACCCTTGGAATGCCTGATCATAATTTGATTTTCTCTTTGTATTGCCATGAGAAAGCTGAGTGTGTGTTATCAATCCTTACCCAGATGCATGGCGGAGCTATGAGACTAATGGCTTACATTTTAGCTGTATTGGATCCAGTAGCTGTGAGTTTCCCTGCGTGTTTGAAATCGGTTGCAGTGAAGGCATAATGATGGGCCATAGTTTAATTGTGTATGTCCCAGATTCAGTTTAGATTCTGTTGTTGACACATACAAGAACTCAGCATATGACAAACAGTTGACTGAGCAGATATGAGCAAGTCATACTGGCAGCAGAGAACATCTTGTTCAAGAGGTGTAATTCACCAAATCCAGCAACGCTGCTTCCTAGTCCAAATAAACATTATGAAGATAGGGACACTGATGAAAATGATGATGAAGATGCCAAAATTAGCATAACTGTATAGCAGTTACCAATTTATTTACCAAACTAAGAACAGTTATCAACGAGCTTCCGACTTAATTTGTTGATGGATCTTGTTTGAGAGACCAATATGGAGCATTGAAGGATGCATATGTAGTATGTTTCATTTCTGAAATTCTTGAAGCATCCTATCTGCTGATATAACTTCAACACAGGTTACGGAGTAGTTCATAAAATGTGAATATGATGATTTATACATCCACCTAGTATGATTTTGGTGTGGTGCAGGATTTGGTCAACTATGGTCACAAAAAGGCTGTATGACATCTTGTGGAACTTCGATAAGGAACAATCTCTATATAATTGATATGTTGATAGCAATACAGCAGTCAAAAGAAATTGCTGCTGTCTAGTGTGCTGTCCATAAGGATTGAAGATATTGGTCATTCTTGGAAATAACTATGCTGATCAGGCAGCCAAATATTGTCCACTTGAGGGTGAAACACTGGTTCAAGAAAATGGGAATGATGAACGAAGAATAAATACTATGCACATTACAGAAAATGTAAACTGTTTTTTTTGTTGAGTGCAATTCAAACCTTTCTAAGTGAAATAAGAGATCTTCAAGATGAAGCCACAGAAGATAAGAAAAGTAGATGGGAACATTTGGTTACAATGAAAATCATCAGGATTTGTATGTCACTTCTTAAAACAAGTAAATACCAGATGCTTTATGATATCCCATTGCAAGGTATTTTAATGGACATTCCCATTCAGGGTGAGACTCTATGCTCAGAACATTTAGGAAATATTGTAAAAATACACAATTTAGAAATGTTGCTGCATGTGTATGTTCTGGATGTTTAGTTTGTCAGAAAAATGATGGGAGAAAAGGAACAATAAATGCGATGAACAACGTTGGCAAATCGAAAGGCCATTTACAAGACTCCATGCAGATTTTGTGGAAATGCCAGTTTTCAATGGCTTGAAGTATATCGCAGTAATTGTCTGCTTGTTTTGTAAATTGGGAGAGGCCTATCTGACCCGGAGACCAAACAGCCTTGCAGTTGAAAAACGTTTGTTGAGGAAATTGATTCTGTATTTTGTTTAACAACGTCTGTTTACACCAATCGTGGCTCACATTTTAAAAGTTTAATTTAGCAAATAATTTGTATAGCTCTCAAAATTGATCATAGGTTCCATTGTAGGTATGGTCCTCCATCTTTCAGACTAATCAAGAGGATGAACAGAACTCTCAAAAACAAACTAGTCAAGGTCTGTGCCTCTACTGGTTTAACGTGTCCATATGCCCTTCCTCTTGTTTGACTGAGCATCAGATATGCTCCTGAAAAAAGACGTGTTTGTAAGCTCACAAAGTGATCACGGGCAGAGCAATGAGATTCCCTCAGATGCCTTTGTTCCAATAACTGATGGCATAATGTTAGAGTACTGAAGAGGTCTAACTATTATGGCAAATTCTCTCTCTCTCTCCAAAAGTACTTTGCAACAGAATCAACAAAAGAAATAGTCTCACAGCTTGTACCCTAGAAACTGGATTGTGGTCTAAAACACATGAGGAATAGTTGTTTAAAGGAGTGTTGGAGGGAATGACAACAGGTGATTTGGATGAAAAGAACTGCTGTGAAATGTGCTGGAATTCTGCAGGGAATCCATTCTGCTCACCTAAAAAGTGAAGGCGGCAGATGAAAAATTTGTGAAAATAACCATGATTCACAAGGTCATGCTCAAATTTGCAGCATGGATCCAGGGGGCGGGGGGGGGGGTCAAAAGTTTTAAACTGGTGAAGAAAACACAGTCATAAAAGTCCAGATAAATGAAAGTGAAAGTTACAGTGAAGATCTTGGTACCTCTACCAGTAGTACTGCTGTCCAGTTTCAGAGTGAGGATCGGGGTTGCATTGGATGCTGTTGCAATGCCAAAGTCAAAAGGCATGAGTGGCAGCAAAAAGATATACAGCCTGATTCATGTACATGCCGTTTTGCGTGTCCCTAATAGCGAATAATAGCGACTCGCAATTGAGGAAACGCAAAACGGCATTCATGTACTTTTCGGGGAAAAAATAGCGACTCGCACGCGGGCGCTAAAGCCGTTAGCGACCTACAAAAAACGCAGAATAATCGCTATTTCCGGCCACCAGCGATCGGGATTGCGACACGCAATCCCGATCGCACGGGATTGCGACTCGCAATCCCGTGCGATCGGGATTGCGAGTCGCATTCTCGCGGGATCTGGAAAACGGGAAGACGCATTCCGAGCACCGTGATGACATCACAACCAGGAAGCAGCCAAATCCCACCCCCAAACACCACAGCGACGCTACCATACGAGTGAAGACGACGGAAAGCTGACGCTAAACCTCCGTTAGCGACTCCCGACCCGGGCGAAATAGCGACCGCCATGTCCGACGAACCTGAACCTCAGCCTGGCCCCAGCAACAGTGCTGGCCGCAAGCGCAAACTTAAGTTCTCGGAGCAGGAGCTGGAGAACCTTATAGAGGGGGTGGTGGCCAAACACGACCAGCTCTTTGGTGCCAACTCCAAGAGGGTCCCAGAACAGGAGAAGCGGAGGATCTGGGTGGGGATTGCCTCCAGCGTCAACTCTGTGGGCGTTGCGGACAGGTCGATGGGGGACCTGAAAAAGCGCTGGTACGACCTCCGAGGGCATGCAAAGGAGAAGGTGGCGGCGCGCCTTGGTGAGACATCAGGCACTGGAGGTGGTGGACCGACTGTCCCACCCAACACCCCACTGGAGGACCAGGTAGAGGACACCTTGGAGAGGGAGGCGTGTGTTGGCGTGACCACTCTGGACACCTCCCGCCCCACACAAGACACCCAAGGTAAGTGGCATGTGACTGCGACCCTGTCCCCTATGACCGTCCCTGACCAAATAGGCTCACTCATTGGCCCTTAATCATGCCTATGTTGTGCATCAGGAAATGCCCTGAGGCATTGTGGGAGACGTAGTATGTCCACAATGTAGTAGTACCACAATGCGGCCAGAAAGGTTCCTAAGTGCGCACATCCACAGCCATCCAGGGAATGTCACCCAGCATGCTTGTAACATCTGCACGTCTGACAGTCACATGCACCTAATGAGTATCCACTTACCCTCACAGGTGCGGATGACAGCAGTGACAGCCAGAGGCTGGTGATCAACGAGGAGGCCCAGGAGGAGGAATCCCTACCCGCTACCCAGCCACCAGCCCCAGCCGCAGCGCCAACAGCAGCAGCCAGGCCCCCCGCCTTACCTGCTGCAAAATCTGCAGGCCCACCGGCTGCCAAGGCCAGGCCCCCCACCTTACCTGCAGCAAAATCTGCTGGACCACCGGCTGCCAAGGCCAGGCCCCCCACCTTACCTGCAGCAAAATCTGCTGGACCACCGGCTGCCAAGGCCAGGCCCCCCACCAATGTGCCTCCAGTGCCTGCCGCACCTGCGACACCAGCTGCTACAACACCTGCAGCTCGTACTACACGATCTGGGCCAGCCACATCCGCCACACAGTGGCGGAACAGCAGGAGGGGCAATGGGCATCTCTATGCCTGCATGAGCGTGGAGCGGCGAATGCTCCGTCTACACCACCGCCAGTCGCAGCAGCAAGG
Source organism: Lissotriton vulgaris (assembly GCF_964263255.1). Taxonomy (NCBI): domain Eukaryota; kingdom Metazoa; phylum Chordata; class Amphibia; order Caudata; family Salamandridae; genus Lissotriton; species Lissotriton vulgaris. Next base: position 805,929,083 of record NC_141694.1, read on the forward strand.
AGCCATCCACCTCCAGCTGCAGAAGATCGGCCGCAATGTGGCGGGAGTCGGCGAGCGGGTGGACCGCATGACGGCGGCCATGGAGCGCATGACGGCGGCAATGGAGGCCAATACTGCAGCGCTGGGGAAGCAGCGCAGTGTTGCACGCAGGCGCCACCACCAGCTGGTGAGCCAGCTGTCGACCTATAGTCGATCAAATTATGTGGCAGCAAATGCCACCACCCAGCTGTCGCGGCGCTCTATGACCCAGCAGCACCAACTGGTCCAGTGCTGCGAGGAGATTACCCGGGTGCTGGAGCACTTGACCACCGCCGTGATCCCACTGCTTGCACCTGCCCTACCGGCCATCGTAGGGGGAGATGATGCAAGTGAGGCTGCCTCCAGCGTGAGCAGCAACTCTGCCACGCAGGCCCCCCCAGATAGGCGCAGCACCAGGGCTACGCCTGGTCCAGCTGCCCAGGATGAGGAAGAGCCTCACAGGCGCCTGGGAAATGTGCGCCGGAAGCACCAATGACATTGTGTCAGGGACACAGGCGCAGGCTGATGCTAAGCCTGCCATGATCCTTTACATGCAGTATGCTGGAATACTGGATATTGTAAATAGTTGTCACCTTGACCCTTTTATATTGTGACTGAAACAAATACATTTATTTTGCTGCACACATTCGCCTTGTGTAATCATTACATTCTGCATGCTATTGTGATATGTGGGGTGGGGGAAGGGGGTGGGCTAGAAATTGTTAGCTGTGATGTGGTTGCGACGTCTGTGGCCTTCAGCTGGGTTCTCCCCGCGTGCATGGTGCGCATGTGCTGGTGGCCGGTCGTCCCCCTCAGATTCACTGCCTGAGATGTCAACTGGTATCCGGCGCTTGGTTGCGATGTTATGAAGCATTGCACAGACAGCCACAATGCGGCAGCACGCTGCAGGACTGTAATACATGGCCCCACCTGTCTTGTGCAGTATACGGAACCTGCTCTTGAGCAGGCCAAATGTCCTTTCAATACAGTTCCTTGTCCGGATGTGCGCAACATTGTATCGCCGTTGCTGAGGTGTGGCAGGGTTGAGGTAAGGGGTCAGGAGGTATTCCCGTAGGGCGTAGCCACTGTCACCTGAATGAGAGGAGCAGATGTTGATTGCCTGTGCAGCGCAGTTACTTCATAGCAATGTGACATTGTCGACAAAGTGTACTTACCAAGTAGGTGTCCTTCCCCAAACTCTCCCCTGATCAGTCGTGTGTGGAGTCCGCTGTGCCTGAAGATAAAGGAGTCATGGGTACTCCCTGGGTACTGGGCCACAATGTCAGTGATGATGGTCTTGGCATTGCAGACCATCTGTATGTTGAGGGAGTGGTAGGACTTCCTGTTGCGGTACATATACTCCGTGCCAGCTGGTGGGCAGATGGCGACGTGGGTACAGTCTATGCAGCCGAGGACATGGGGAAAATGGGCAACATTATAAAATTGTAGTTTAGTGAGGTCCAATTCCTGTTGGCTCGTGGGGAATGTGATGTGCCGGTGGAGCTGGCTGAGCATGGCGTCAACAAAAGTGTGGAGGCAGCGTGACATGGTGGGCTGGGATATCCCCCCAGCAGCGGCTGCTATGCCCTGGAAACTGCCGGAGGCCAGGAGGTGCAGGCTGCACAATACCTGCACATGTGTGGGCACAGAATTGTTTCGCCTTGTTGGGTGCTGCATGATGGGGTCGAGTTCTTGTATCAGCCAGGTGATCATTTCCCCATTCAGCCTGTATTTTGCATAAATCTGTTCTCTGGTTTGGCCCAGCAAGGTGACCCGCTGCCGGTAAATCCTTGCCTGCCTCATGCGTCTCCTCCGTGCTGCTCGCTGTAGCCTTCGCCGCCTCACCACCATGTACATCCCAGGCATTGTGGAACGCCTAATGCTGCTGCTGAATGTCCTTATGTGTGATTGGTCAGGCCTGGACCTGTTGGTGATTGGCTAACAGTTTTTCAAATTTGGCTTCATCATGGCTTTTATGGTTACCACCTGCTTTGAGTTGTCCTTAAATTGCGCCGCGCAAACGTGCGATTTTGCGCTTTTTCGCTAATGTATTTCTTTCATGAATGCCGATTGCGACAATATTTCGTTTCGCTAATCATTTCGCAGATTCCGTGGTTGGTCGCTATTTCCGTGTCGCTAATGCTCGACTTCCCGGAGTCTGCGACTATTACTGCGTAATCGCTATTCCAATCGCTATTATTTTTTTGCGATTTCGCTATTTCGTACTTGAATGCCGATTCCGTGTTTTGCACCCGCAGTTGCGTTTTCGCAGCCATTGCGGGCGCTATTTCGCTCCATGAATCGGGCGGATAGTCTCTGATCCATACAGTGAAATATTTCAGTTGAGCATTTGAGTCACAGGGGCCCTGAGAGGAAGAAAGCAGTTCACATTGAATCATGCAGTCGAAATTGATCAAGGCTCAAGTTTATCAGAAAGTGGAAAAGACTCAACAGCAACTGAACACAAAGAGAAAGAACTGAAGAAAGCAAGTCATTGAAAAGAACCTGCAAAAGAAAGCATTGTCAACAGGTAAAATAACAAAGACTAAAGCCAGTCAATGAAGAATCAGAAGCATTGTAACTAGACTCTGAACACAGTAAACATAAATTACCTGTTGCAAAATGTCCAGCAAGAAAGAGAACTCCAAATAGAAAGTATGCATCACCTGAATCGGTTTATCTAACCACAGTGTCAGAAAAAAAGAAGAAAGCAAATTTGATAGTTAATCGGAAAAGGAATAAGAACCACCTTGTAAGTTTTGAAAGACTGAGTTAAAGTGAACCTTCCGATTGAAATTAAATAAAAAAGAACAGTTTGTAGGCACAAACTGAAATTTACTCTTGAATAAAGATTATTTTTTAAGTTTTGTTTTGATTATTGCTTTGAAAGAACTAAAAAAATAATAAATCTGTTATTGTTTTAAAGAATGTTTTGTTGATTTTAAAATGTTTGGAGCCTCACACTAATTTGATTTCTGAGTCTCAATAGGAAATGGAGAACATCAAATACTTTAAAATTAATAGTCTAATTGTATTAGTAATAATGCTAATACATTTAGTTGGTCTATTGTTATGCCTACTAACTCCAGGTGATATATGTCTCCACAAGAGCTGATTTAACTACAGTACATAATGATGTGAAACAAGATACATTTATATACAGGGAAAGTTTCAAGGAAAGTTGACCTAATGGATTCTAAGATATATTTTTGCTAAAATGATAAAACAATATTTTGAATTAATGAAAGTTTAGCATTGTTTCATATGTACCTTTCTTCCCTCTTCTGCAGGTGAGGGGTTCACCTATATGCAGCATCCTATCTCCTATGGCCTCTTATGTACAGTGTTTTAAGTATATTTAATATTAATGAACTTTGTCTCCTTACTTGTCAGATTTCAATGTGTCATTGGGGGACTCTATCTTGGAAAATCAAGAATCTAATAATGACTTTAAATATGGTAAATTAAAGAAAAAAAACAAAATAAGCATTTGTTTAAGGCCCTCATGTATTGATGATCAGCTTTACAGTATATAATACTCCAATTCATAAAATCAGAGCCTTTCCGATCACATAATGGAACTTTTTTAACTTCACCTAACCGAAGTAGCAGTTCGGTAACATTACAGAACCTTATTGAATAGCTAATTGAGCTTGGAAATAAATACAAGTTTGGAATTTGGAATGGGCATGTAAGGGGCGTACTTTTCAAATACCGAAACTTTAAGCTATGTATTAATATTTTGTTACTGAAATCTGGTGCCAAAACATTAATATATTACTACCCCTCACAGAAAATGTTTTTTTTGTGGTTTTAAAAAAAAATGTATTGTCAAAAAGAAGCATAGTCAAAAAGGAAAACACAATCACGTAGAATGTGGGAATTCTCCTGAGGTATTTCACAGCCAAGTATACATATGAAAGTCGGTAAAATATAAACGTACATTTAGAAAAAGGTTATAAGCAAACAAATATTTGAAGGATCACAAAGAACCACCGGCTAGAACTCTCCCCCTATTAGCCATATGACTCTTCCAAGCAGCCCCATATGTACCTGTATTTTTGCAGGGCCTGAATACCCCTTGCTTTAGCTAACACCTTTTCCCTTCCCCCATTTCTTTAACATTTAGCCACCATTCCATCACAGTGGGGGTTTTGGGAGAGATCCAAGCTCTAGCTGCCGCCAACCAGGCAGCAACCAACATGATTGCCATTATAGACCTATACTGACTACAATCATCCTTGTGTCCTAGCATCTTTTTGGCTGTCATGAGTATGAAATCGCACTGAGTCAAAGTTTTATTGCTGCTGATATCTTATCCCAAAAAAGACCTCAAGCAGGACACGTAACAAACATGTGGGTAATACCGGCAGCACATAGCCCGCATTTGGTGCAATTATAACACGTCCCTCCATGGACCCCTCCCAGTCCAGCCATCCCTTGAGACCTTCTAACAATCCTCTCTGGGGTATAATAAAGTATACAAAGTGTCAGGAATTGCTGCAGTTGTAAATTCGCTGAATGTACAGAACAGGCAAAAGTATCAAAGGATATCTTCACATTTTCTAGACCAATATTTTCCCCCAAGAACTCGCTCCATCTGGAAGCTAGTTTCTCACAGCCTCTGCTCCAGGCTGGCAAAGAGTTTGATACGCCTTACTAATGATAGCTACCCGGTTCTGGGCATACAAACACTCCCATATATCTGAACCAGAAACACTCCGAACAGCTACGTTTCTAACAAAATAATCCCTAACCTGTTTATATTTAAAAAACAACCTTTGAGGAATATTAAACATTAGCTGAAGTTTCTCAAATGACTTAAAGCCATTGCAATCTTATAATTGCCCAAGACAGTACACACCGTACCTTGACCATAGCGAGCCCTAGCATCCTGAAATATTCCGGGCAACATAGGGTTACCCCAAAGAGGGAGTTTGTTATGTATAAGGGATAAAGAGGACCTGGTTTTAATGCCCTGCCAAATATATGTCTAACAGAACAAATAGCCAGACAGGTTTACTTTTTTTTATCATTTGAACACACCCAGCTCACCAGTACTGGGTGATCTACTATTTTATTTTAGTTTTTTTTGTCTTATTTTATAAGAACACTTTTTCATTGGATTTTTGTATGTCATCAAAAGAACAATTATCAAACAATAAAGAATACATTCAGAAAACAATGTGCACAATATATACAAGTGTTTAATATGTACAAAATCAATACTAAATTTCAGAAACACCAAAAATACTTTCCAAAAATACATAAAAACAATGCCTAAAAATTATTTGTAACTAGGCACCAGTTCTTTATAATATATACCAGAAGCCAGGCGGACAACACAGTTCGTAGGTACTGCCTGCCTGTCTTACTGAGCCAGGGATTAGATGATTCTGGGGTTGCACTCCTAGGAATGGAAAGCGTGGTATTATTTTGTAGCCCTAGTTGCACCCTTCTTCTTTATCACAGGCTTGGGGTCAACGCCTTTCGAACCACAGAAAGATTATGGGTTCTCCTCAGGACACGGACTGGAGGAAGCCATTACTGTATGCAGCACTCTAGACCACTTCAATGGGAAAAGTTGCCTCGCAAGGACGGAGTTTCTCAACCTTGGGCGGAGTGGCGTGTAGAATGGAGATACGCCGGCCGTTCGCCGGTCCGGTGACTCTTTTTGACACTTGTATTTTTCAGTTCAATTGGGGTCGCTCGCTCAGTGAACCACTCCGCTTCTTCGCATACCCATATCGTCTGGAATCAAATGTCAAAAGTGCTCCCTCATACATGCCCTAGGTGTTTGTCTTCTTTTAGGTAACGCCAGCATCACGATTATAATCCTGTTGTCAAGACATTTTTGCAAACTTATGCACTCGCCATCACTCGCGATTTTTTGGGTACTCTATATATTGACACATTTGGATGTTTTCCTCCACTTAAGGTCTCCACTTGCTAAGGGTGTCTTTTATAACACCTTTTGGACTACTTCTGGATTATGACATCCAGTAACGTGTATATTGTGTCGCACAGATGGTTACTCTGTTTTCGCTTCCCCTGGTTTTAGGTTTTATTTTGATTATTATTTTATTATTTCATTCACCTTATAATTTAAATTTTAACTTTGTGTCCTTCTCAGCCATGAAGAGTCATATCTTCACACGATGTGACGAAACACGTGTCGGCTTATATTCACGAATGTACTGATCAAGATTGAACTATAAATCTTTCTTCGGAAATCATTGGATCTCGAGTCTCATTTCGCTAATACATGAACTTTACCTGAACTTTTGGTTTTCACATGAGAACCTACCACCCTTGACATGTGCACAGGACCTATGCTTTATGAGAGTATCATGGAAGAGTGTTCTCACTTCCCACCATTCCTGAGTTTGTACTATGTCGCATGTTCTAGGTTGTCTAATCATTGGTTACTTTGCTATAGGACGAAGAGCTAATGAGCCACTGATGCTAGCTGGTTGGGGTTTTTCTAGATACTGAGGTGAGTTTCTGGTACACCACAATTCACTGATGTCCTAGGTCTCTGTGCACAGTTCTGTGTATGAGCAGGATCCTTGCAACATAAGAAGACATATGATTTAAAAGAATATGGTCAGCATGGTTACAATTCCATAAAATACTAAAGGAGTTATCATATTACAATGATGGTGAAAACAGGACTTATAGCGCCTAGTTTTAACACCCTCCCTATATAGGAACTGTGTAGTATAAACTAAAGAAGGTCTCTTAGGCTTGTTTGAGGGACCCCATTACCTTTCTGCTCAGTAAAAGTAAATCACATCCGGATCAGCTAAAGCTCTCTGCATCCCTGGAAACAGAAATTCTTCCAAATGTGTGAAATCATGGCAACTGTGCAATAATAAGGACAAAGAGCTAATGTGACACTGATGCTAGCTTGTTGGGGGTTTTCTAGGTATTGAGGTGAGTTTCTGGTACACTACAATTCACTGATGTCCCAGGTATCTGTGCACAGTTCTCTGTTTGAGCAGGATCCTTGCAACATGGCGCCCAAATCTGATTTTTGGAGGAAATACTGATTTCCTTTTGCAAAAAGGGTACCAAGAAAGAGGTGCTCCTCATGTTCATATGCTCTTGTGGGTAAAATATGCACCTACATTTGGAACAGACACAGAAGAGTCTGTATTTTCTTTCATAGAATAGTATATTACGGGTACCATTCCAAAAGACACTGAGGAAAAAAGCATAAAGCAGGATGTACTGTGTTTCTCTTCACATAAATGCCCAAAGTACTGTCAGCAGAAATATGTAATTGTTTTCTTAGCTCCCTGTTGAAACTTCATGTCTATCACATTCTGAAGTCAGTTCTTTCTAACAAGTTCTCTTTGAAAAAAAAAGACAACATATAAAACTGTTATATAAAGCTTCTTAAAAAACAACATTACTTTGTACAAACATTGCAAAAGTACCCCACAGAATCCTCCTAGGACTGGTGGTACACTTTGTGTATTTTAACCTGCATTCCTCTGGGATGAATTAATTTTTAGGGGCTTATTATGCCACCTCTGCCGTATTCGAAGGGTGGTGGTCGGACCTCCACAGGACCTCTGCCTCTGCCAGGTATCAGGATCCTGCAGCGGTGGCAGTGATGAAAGGGGCAGGTTTATGCTGGTGGTGCCGATCCGGCACCACCGATAGTGTTCTGATTTGCATTTCCTCTGCCCATTTCATGGTGGGGAGCCTGCCATTAAAAAGGTGGCATAGATGCAGGTAAGGGAGCCCTAACAGGGTCTCCCTCCGATTCTGAACAGGGGTTGCATGTTATTCCCCCCTGGACTTGCACCCTCATTCCTCCATGCTGTGGCATACACAACATGGTGCATGCTACACCATGGAGGAATATGCTGCAGACACTCTCATGCCAGCAGTCTGCGGTTAGGCTTTCTTATGAGCCTAACACAGCCACCGCAATGAGACCACTGCAGATCCAGCCCCCTGCTCTGGATTCAACTCAGAATCCTGCTGGGGGTGCACCACAGGCTTGGCAGTCCTCCTGGCAATGCAATGCAATAGTGGTGGTGCTACAAGAGGACTGCCAAACTCGTAATCAAGCCCTTACTGACAAGGGCCTCCTTCATAATGGGATACTTCAACCTCTTCCCCTTCACTAGGGCCACTAGGGTGTCCATTTCCTCACCAGGAATCTGAATCTAAAGGTCAGCTCCACAGTCCTCCTCAGAGATCCTATGTACCTCTAGAGGCACTTCATATGCCTGAAACAACCTATCTATATCACTCCCCTTTGACAGTCAGGCACCAAGTCCGTGGGTATACAGACTCTTTGTTCTGCACAGGACACTGTAGTTTTGCTCCCACCATTTTTGCTAGACTCAAACAGTTGCTTGGTCTTCAAGTCCGCTTTCCTGACAGTCACTTCATGAGCTAACAAGGCACTTTTCTCCTCCAAGGCTCTCTCAGCCTCAACTTTTCTCTTCTCTGCAGCCACCTGGGCAAGCTGCAGCCTCAGGTCCCTCTCAGCCTGTCTGTCCTTGAGCTCCTCAGGGGACACTACTTCCTACATCAAATCCAGTAGGCATCCTCTCTCTCCTCTGGTACCTTTGCCCAGTCATTTCTCTACTCCTTTTCCTCCTTCTCAGTCAGTACACTTAAGGGCCCTTATTCTATGATCAACTACAATCAGGGTTCTCCCCTCTCAAGAGTGCTGAAGAAGGCCTCTTAAAACTATTTCTGTGGTGCAGATTGCATTCTATGGATGAACTCTATTTAAGGGCAAACTAGTACTCAAACTTGGCTGTATAGGTGAGTAAACGGGTGTGTGAATGGTCTTATGTGTATGTGAGTGTGGCAGTCTCTGTCTGGCTACATGTCTGAAGGGCACATAAGTGCTTTTGCAGGAAAGTAACTGGGTCTGTAAGTGCCTGCCTGACTGTAAGGGTGTATGCAAATTACATACAATTAAATTATATACTATAGGCAAGCACCCATATCTGATTTCAAGCACATTCATTTATACTGACATAATAAAATTAATACTCATTCAGTATTCCAGCTCCTCTTTCTCCTTTCCTGTTCTCTGTATTTTAATTAATGTTCTTATCTATTCACCTTCCTATTTTCCCTTCTAGCATAGTTCCTAGAAGCTACACATTTTCTTTCAGCTTACATACCCTCTATATTTTGTTTCTAAATGTACTATTATATTCTACAACCTAATAAATATACCTGTGAAAGCTCTTTGATGTTTTATTGTGAAATCTCCTTACATAACTCCTGTAAACCACCTCCTCTCTCAATAGAAAAGCCGGTGAAATGGCTTCCCCTGCCATGTGCTCTTGCTTATGGTGCTCTAGCTAACAAATTACAGGCTTCCTTTCATCTTTCTTTTTTGATATACCACTTTTATATGGTCAGTATTTCTTTAACCCTTAACATTTTTCCTGTAAAGACGTCCAATTTGGTTATTTTTTCCATGAGTCCGCGAATCTTCTGCAACAATTTGTGTGGCCCTTGTGTATTTTTGCGGTGGATTTGCAAATCTATGCGGGAGTCTATTCAAACATTTAACATTATACTACTATAAGTTTGCACCCACATTTAACTTTATAAGTTATTACTGATTTAGAAAATAACTCCTCCCAAATAAGGAATGTGTCTAAACCACTCTACTTTTAAGTCTGAAAGTACAATCTCTTCAGAACCGTTACCTCCACAATGCCTTAGCTCAGGTTCCATAGCAACCGCCTTTATAACACTCTCTTGTATCAGTAGCTTAAACATTCACAACATTTTCTAAGAGCAGCTTACTTGCTTTAAGTTCAATTACAGTAGGAGTGGTTAACTGCTTTGAAATATAAGCCTATCCCAAAAGCATAACATTTTTTCATGTTTCTACAGCCAATCACATTTTGAGACAGTTTTCAAAAGGAAAGACAGTTAAAATGGAGGACAGTACCTAATTAAAAAAAATTATGGTATCTAGTTCCTTTCCTGGGAAATCGCTACCTAATTTTAGCTACCATAATTGTTTTTTAATTAGGTGCTGTCCTCCATTTTAACTGTCTTTCCTTTTGAAAACTGTCTCATTGAGCTCCAGTATTCTCCTGTGTGAGTGTGGATTGTGGGTCATAGCTCTGTGTTTTGGGATACAGAGTGTGCTAGAAAGAATGGCATTGACAAGTACTTTATTTTGCCTTATGTGGATACTACTTGGGTTGGGCAGAGAGGGTTAAAGTGGCATGAATTGCTCCCTTTCGTTGAAAGCATTGTGGATTGTCAACATCCAGACCGTATGATTGGGCATTATGGTGGCAATGACCTAGGCACACTTAATTGGGTTGGACTGGAAATCCTAATTAAGGATACATTTGCTCAACTTATGGCACTTTTCCCTCACACTGCCTTGGTGTTCTCTAACATTTGCCAAACATCTACAAAAACAATTTATGCTCTGACATAGAGGGTATGTATAGAAATGATGATGTTCACTTGATAAAGAAAGGCAATAGGGTGATCCTCAAGAACTTCAAAGTCTGAATCCCGTATTATGTGTAGTTATCACCAACACATCATAAACACAAAGGCTCTTTTGAGAGCCAACCCTTTCACCGCAGACAGCATTTAAATTTTTTTAATTCCAATTCCGTAAATCTTGCGGATTCACAAACCAATAGCACTTATCCAATACACACTTATTGGATATGTGAGTGGTTCATCACTCTAACAGTGTCAAGACTGTCCTGAAGAGGAATGTAACTGGTCCTGAGATTCGTCTTAAAGTGAAAAGGGGACTATGCTACCCTTGGTATCGCCTTCCGGGATTCTCCTGTTAATTCAAACTAGTAGCGCGCAGTTTCCTAGGATGGCGGTTCCTGCAGGTAGGTGTTCTAGTGTTTGGGCTAATTAGAAAGGTTTGAGGCTTCGCGTGCCTGCCCCTGAGGTGCGGCACACTTCAACTGTCAGTTTAGAATGAACGGAGCGCATTACCTTAGCGCTCGTTCGCCTCAATTAAGTATCAGCTAAGAATCCCGTCGGAGCGTTTTTCAGCCCTGGTTTTCAAAGAAGAGTCCGCGCGTCTCTTCAGACTCTACGAAGCCTGGCCAAGTGGGTTCAATATCTGCAGTTTCCTTCAAGTCTACGTTGTCGTGAGTAGGGGGGGTGGCTTTTCCTCTCGTACAAGAAGTAAGTTCTGGACTACATGTTGCAGAAGTCTTGGCTCATAAAATTTCATTGACTTTCCACAAACTCGTAGTTTCTCTCTTCGAGCAGACAACTTTTTTTATTTACAGGCTTCAAAGCTGTTTTCTGGGACATTACTGTGACTTCTGTTTAGCTGCAGTTTGCGCTTCCTATTTTGTTTCTCTTTGGCATGAGCCTACGGTCCTGTTCAGCATAACAGGAGTTATTATTGAACAGACTTGCCTGACTTAGCACTTCTGAGTTTGCACATATTTTCTTGACAGTGAGACCTTTTCTTGGCACAAGAATTTTTAGTGACTTTTATTCAAAGAATCTTTAAGGTTTTATTTTGAAGTGGCACACATATCCTTTACTGAAGACACATAAGTATGTAGCAATATATGTATATTATACTTACCGCCCATTTCACCATGTGCCATTTGCAACAGAATTTGCAATTAAAAGGAGAGTCTGAATAGAAGACACAAAATAAATAGTATTTATCATCAGCACTACATATAAGAGAGAGGCTAATCATTGCTTAGTACAGGTATGTGAAAGTGAGTGAAATAATATATTAGAGAAGCACCTAGACCAGGGCAGTTAGGGTGTATTAAAGTTGTCCTTTGTATTGTAGGTGCCGAGAAGATTTGCAAGAATCTTTAGAGGAAGAGGCACAGCAGTGGATTCTCTCTTTTGTCCCAATCCCCTTTCCCCCTTTTTACTGAAAGTGAATTTATATTCGCTTTTAGTGGAGTTGGGGACTGGAGAATAAGTCATCTGCTCTTGTGGAAGTCTAGGAGTTCAGGTGCGTGGGACTTGATAGATTGAAGTGCACAAAATACACAACTTCCACCTAGGCAGAATAGCGGCGGGACTACACCTCAAGGCTCTAGCAGCAATCTTAGATGGTATACAAAAGCAGCTTAGCTAGACCATGGAAGATAATAAGAATTTGAGGGAGGAAGTTAGACAATCTAGTCAGGAAAATAGTTTTTTCAGGCAGCGTTTTGATGATTTTGTTTCAGGGTCAAATCCAATGCACAAAGCGCCTAAACAGACGTTTTTTTCCCTTCCCCTTCAGCTACTAAATTGACCACACAAGTCATACATGCAATGGCCCCCACATTTCATTATCTGCCCCAGAGAGATTTAACAGTGACCCCCATAAGGCCCATGTGTTTCTTACCCAATGTTCTTTACACTTTTTATGTGAACCCATTATTTTGAAAGAGGATCAGTCCAAGGTGGCCTTTGTACTGTTTTACCTGAGTGGTGATGCAGCAGCATGGTCTATGCCTTTGGTGAATAATAACAATTCCATTCTTTACAATTTTGAAGATTTTAAAGTTGAGTTTCTACAGATATTAGATCGAAGGTTCATCTCCCAGACTACTGAAAATGAACTTCTAGATCTCAAACAAGGAAATCGGGAGTTGGTGGCCTACTTAGCTCAGTTTAATAAATTCATTGTTGTGGCCAGTAGCAAAGAGAGCTGCAATCTTCTATAGAGACCTTAAAGATGAACTAAAGGATGGATTGGCTCAGATTCCCAGGAGACCTAATGAAGTCTCTAAATTAATTGATGTTGTGCTTCAGATTGATCAGTGGCAGAATGAGCGAAAGAGTGAACATCATAAAGAGGTTTGTCATTTTCCCCCACGTTTTGACAGAATAAAATCTGAACCAGTGAAGCCCAGTGAGACAAGTGGTGGAGAGGAACCCATGCAAATTGGTTCAGCACGATGCCCTCTTACTAAGGAGGAGAGAGACAAGCACAGAAGTGATAAGCTGTGCATGTACTGCAGTAACTCTGGGCATTTTGTCAAAGAGTGCCCACAGAAGCCCAAGACCAGTCCCTGGGTAGAACATCAGCCCATATCAGTAAGAGGAGTTGCTCTGGTGGGAGTTTCTGATAAGACAACTCCAAATCCTAAATTGGTTGCAAACACTTCACAATCAGCCACCCCTCATCTAATAATTTCCAGTGTTATTAAGTTTGGAACCTCAGAGGTGGATGGAATCTTCATCATGGTAGATTCAGGGGCAACTGGAACTTTTTGCGACATCAAGTTTGCTCAGTCTTTGGGTATTCAGTTTCTAAAGAAAGACAAGCCTGAATCAGTGTGTGCTGCTGACTGTACTAAATTGTCTTCCGGACCAATTGTTTTTGATATTGAAGAATTATTAATAGTTGGTCCAGGGTCACACCAAAGTTATTTAAAATTCAGTTGGCAATTCCAATTGATTTTAGGACTTCCATGGTTGACCGAGCACAATCCCCAGACTGATTGGGCCAAAAGGACTATCAAAATGAATTCTGAATATTGCTAGGAGCATTGTTTTCACTCCAGGAAATCAGATTTGCTGCCTAATCAATCCTCACTCCTGGCAGAAACTTCTTTGGTGATTTGTGCAATCGACACTCCAGAAATTCCAGTGGAATACCAAGACTTGAAGTTTGTGTTCGATGAACAAAAGGCTCAGAAGTTACCTCCTCATTGGGAGTATGATTGCAAGATTGACATAGAGCCGGGTTCCTCATTACCTTGCAGTCAGATTTATGCTCTTTCCGAAACCGAGAACAGTCACCTCAAGGAATATCGCGACCAATATTTGGCCAATGGTTTCATTCAGCTTTCGCAATCTCCAGTTTCTTCCCCGCTCTTCTTCATTCCAAAGAAAGATGGAAAACTCAGACCTTGAATTGATTATCGCGCATTGAATGCAGTTACCAAAAAGAATCGTTATCCATTGCCACTGATTTCCGAGCTTTTGGATCAAGTAAAGGAGGCGAAAGTGTACACCAAATTAGATTTAAGGGGGGCTTATCACCTGGTGAGAATGACCGAAGGAGAGGAATCGAAAAGTGATTTTCGAACTCTCTTTGGGTTGTTTGACTATCGGGTCATGCCCTTTGGCCTGTGCACTGCCCCCGCTGCATTTCAACATGTTGTCAATGATGTTCTGCAGGAATTATTTGATCACTTTCCTGCGGTCTACATTGATGACATACTCACCTTTTCATCCAGTTTGAAAGAACATGTACTGCATGTGTGAGCATTTTTACAGAAATTACTAGACTACCAATTATTTGTGAAATTGGAGAAGTGTATTTTTCACACAGATCGTGTGGAATTTTTGGTCTTCGTGTTGTCCTCTGAAGGTGTATCGATGGATGACGCTAAGGTAAAGGCAATCAAGGATTGTCCATCAGAATGAAATGTGAAGGAAATCCAGAGTTTCCTTTGGGTCGCCAATTTTTATATGCGTTTTATGTGCAATTTTTCTGAAAAGATGGCTCCCATTACTTGACTACTAAAAAAGAATGAAACGTTTTTGTGGAGTGTGGAAACCCAAATGGCCTTTCAAGATTTAAAAGTACTTTTCACAAATGCCCCAATACTGCAGCATCCAAACCCTGAGGAACCATTCTTTGTGAAGGCAGATGCTTCGGATTTGGCAATTGGAGAAACAAGATCACTGGGCAACTACACCCAGTGGCCTATCGGTCTCGAACATTGTCTACAGCTGAAATTAACTACACCATTGCAGACAAGGAATTACTTGCAGTGAAGGATGCTTTTCAAGATTGGAGGCATTATTTATTAGGAACTAAACACATGGTCACTGTTTTTACTGACCACCGAAATGTGCAATTTTTGAAGTCTGCACGCTCTCTCACTCCGCGATAACTCAGTTGGTGTTTATTTTTTGCTGATTACCAGTTTGTGTTGACCTATAAACCGGGTTCAGCAAATGGAAAGGCGGATGCTTTATCTAGTTTGAATGTCGAAGTACAAGAAGAAAAAGGGAGAGAAGGCCATATCATTCCAGAAGAGAAAATCATCAGCACCATGTTATTAATTGAGGTTGGAGAACAAAATAAAGAGGTCTCTTGTCAAAGAAGAAATGATGGATTGGATGAAGGAAGAAGCTGAAAGAGAAATAAAGGACGGCAGACCATACCATCATGGAAATCTTTAGGTACCTGACAAGGATTTGCGTCTGGAAATCTTGAAGCACAGTCATGATGATCTGTTAGCTGGTCACAAGGGTGTGAAGGAGACTTTGGAACTGATCAAGCAAGAATTTTGGTGGCCAGATTTAGATACTCAGATGAGACAGTACATAGCCTCTTGTGAACAGTGTATTAAGGGAAATACCAATCGACAAGTCCTGCAAGGTTTAATCATGCCTTTGCCAGTAGCCCCATATCCATGGCATACAGTTTCTATGGATTTCATTGTAGATCTCCTCTCTAGCCAGGGATATTCCACCATTTGGGTTTTAGTGGATAATTTTTTCAAAATGAGTCATTTTGTCCAATTAAAAGCACTCCCAAATTCTGTCCAACTGGCCTCACTATTCACACAGCACATTGTGAAGTCTCACGGCATTCCTTAGGTAGTAATTTCCGATAGAGAGCCTCAATTCATTTCCCGATTATGGAGGGCCTTTTTGGGGAGGCTAGGAGTGGATTCTTGATTGTCTTCCAGATTCCATCCAGAAACTGATGGACAGACTGAAAGGGTCAACCAAGAGTTCGAACAATATCTCTGCCTTTATTTGATGGATCATGAAGATGATTGGCTAGACTTAATTTGGGCTGCTGAGTTTGCCTATAATAACGCTGTCCACTCATCCACTGGTTACTCCCCATTTTTACTAAATGCAGGTAGACACCCAAACCGAAGATTATGAATTTTGTGTTTAGCAGGATTTTATGGTGACTATTAACTGTCTCATGGGTTTATTGTTTATGTATTTATTTTATATGTTTGTTCCATGTTGTTAAAACAGTGGGACTTTACCTGTTTATGGATTGTATATCTATGCATTATAATGTTTTGAAGAATGTCCCGCTCTTGTTTTTTTCTTTTTTCTTGTACTTTTATGGCTTTAATTAGCCGAATAAAGTTCATTTTGACTTTGACTTTGAATAGTGGAGTTGGGGATTGGAGAAAACGTTGTCTGCTCCTGTGGAAGTCTAGGAGTTCAGGTGCGTGGTACTTGATAAACACTCAGTAGGTGTGTAAGTGAATATGTGTGTGTGTGAGTAGGTGTGTAAGTATGTGTCTGTAAGTGGGTGTGTGAGAATCTGAGTGGGTCTGTGAGTGAATGTCTGTCTCTGTCAGTCTGTGAGAGGGTGTATGACTGTGTGTGTGAGTGGGTGTCAAAGTCTTTGTGTATGTGAGTACATTTTGAGAGTTTGTATAAGCATCAGAGTGGGTATGAGAACATGTGTATGGCTGTGTGAGTGGGTGTGAGAGGATCGATGTCTGTGTGTGAGTGTGTGTGAGAGTGTTTGTATGGGCACCAGTGTGGGTATGAGAGTGTCAGTCTGGGAGTGTCACTGGGGGTGAGAGTGTATGGGCATCAAAGTGAGTGTGAGAGTGTTTGTCAGGGTATGTGAATAGATGTGAGAGAGTCTGTATGGGTGTCAGAGTATATGTGGGAGTGCCTATCTGGGTGTCATAGTGGGTGTAAGAGTGTCTGTCTGGGTGTGTGACTGGGTGTGAGAGTGTCTGGGCGTTGCAGTAGGTGTGAGAATGTCTGTATGGGTATAAGAGTGGGTGTGTGAGTATTTGTATATATTTTCTAATTTGCAGTGATTTTTGCGGATCCATTGTGGATTTATACAGGGGTCGCAATGAGCCCCATGATGGATCCATGGATCACCTGCATGGCATAAAAAATGATGGCCATTTACTGCCCAATAAACACGCTTTCCCAACATTTAAAATACACAAATGGGGTCAGGAAAGCTCTCCCTTGACCACTTCATTTTGGTTCTATGCAACTTTTCAGCCCCAAGGACCAATTTCCCGATATGTAAATGGTGGCCTCAACCTATACTTGAGCCAGCCAATAAGGACCTTTGCTGTGGTGTGTGGAGCCGAGGATTTACCACGGGTGGATCCGCAGAGGCTCTGCATCCCTAGATATACAAATGTGGTTTTCTTTTAATATTTTGAAAATTACTGAACGGATTTACACCAAATACCAAAAAGCTACCTTTTGGGACTTCCCTTTTTCATGTCCCCGCTTGACCCCAGTATGTTCAAAACAGCAGCTAAAGTGAGTGCCGTACTAATTTTGTGAAGATTCGTCAAACGACATCAAAGTTATTTGCAAAACAAAGAGAGCTTTTACTATGGAAACTGAGGGCATCATTATGATGCTAGTCAGTCAGACTGTTGACCACTATTGCAGCAGTCAGGAGACCGCTGACAAGCATACGGGTGGTCTGACCGATGTATTGCAATTTGACCGATGGGTTAGCGGTTGGTGGGGGCATGCTGCAGCCCTGGAGATAGGCTGCAGCCAATGCCTATACCGTGCAGCACCTCCTGCACACCGACGAACATATGTGATCCTTTCACTTTGAGACGTGAACTCGAGAATTTCTATAGGAAGATACGTCTCCATTTTTTCTTTAATGCCAACCAAGATACAGTTGACAATGAGGAACTGACAGATAGCAATACAGGTCTCAGACCTAAATCAACCTTCACGCCTTTGAGCCATCAAGTACCTGCACGGGTTATTGCTTTTGAACAAGCAGTAACCCATGATATCCAGAACCTGAGTCAAATTAAACACAAATCCTATCATAACATCACGAGAGCTGAAAAAGCAGCCCTTGGAGTCCTGGCTAAAGATACATCCCTGACAGTCAAACCCGCTGACAAGGGTGGATCAATTGTGCTCCTAGATACAGAGACCTATCAAGGAGAATGTATGAGGCAGCTAAATGATACTAGATCTTACCGCCGCCTCATTGAGGATCCTACAACCAGAGTGGCACATGAAATTAAAACCCTGATTGAAGAAGCATCAGGTGAAGGTTGGATTACGCCTCAAGAAGCAAGATACTTGGTCACGACCCATCCTGTAACACCTTATTTCTACTGCCTACCCAAGGTACACAAAGAAAAAAGGCCACCACCAGGACGCCCGATTATTTCGGGAATAGGCTCACTTTTAGAGCCTCTATCCACGTTTGTGGATTTTTTCTTAAAACCCATCGTATCTGAAACTCCAACGTATTTGAAAGATACTGGTGATGTCCTGAGATTATTAGCAACAGTGGAATTTGACGTCACGACTGACCTATTGGTGAGTTTTGACGTCGAGTCTTTATACACATGCATTCCACAACAAGAAACGTTGGAATGTATCAGGAGTCTCCTTGAATCAAGGCAATTGAATACCATCACTCCAGTAGGATTTATCATGGAATGTGCCAGGCTGGCCATGACCGAAAAAAAATTCTGATACGGGGATGAACTATTTTTACAGGTCTCCGGAACCTCTATGGGGAGTGTTTTTGCCCCAAGTCTTGCGAACTTATACATGCATCAATTTGAGCAAGAACACGTCCTTCACCACAGCAACCCTTATCTCCATCAGGTGTTGCTGTGGAGAAGATATATTGATGACGTGATATGCATTTGGAGGGGTTCTACTAATGACGCTGTATCATTCCACAACTGGCTCAATTCACGGAATCAATATCTAAACTTCACCATGGAATCAAGTAAAGAAAAACTTCCATTTTTAGATATATTGATCTTTCCAGGACCAGGAGGCTTGCAAAGTGAACTATATCGTAAACCGACGTCAGAAACTGCAAAGATGATGGACCCTTTCTGGACTAAGCACCTGACTATCTTTCCCCCATGCGATATTTTAACCCTTAAGTTCAAACAAGGGGACTGTGTGCACACTGAGTGGCACCCATCATCACTGTGCCTTTTCCCTAGGGAATTTTTTAAAGTTCAAACAACCGCAAAGGTGCACCACAAAAATTGTAACAGTTGTAATGAAAATGATAAATCTTGAAGGTGTTGGAGTTCTTCTTCAAATCCTTTATTTTCAAAACATTTTGTCAAACATAAACAGCCGACGCGTTTCGTCCCAAACTGGGACTTCTTCAGGGCTGTCGGTAAAAAACATATATACATATGATCAGTATTGTATGTACTGAAATACATATAAATTTACAAAATTTAAAAACATTTAGCAAAACCATTTTTAAAAGAAGCTTTACTACCATAGACGCGGAGCCTATGCATATGTTTGATGTTAAGGCATTAGCTCACTGTCCATCTGACAGCAGGGTGGTTTTCGATGGCCTTAAGCTATGTACAAGTGTATATACAGTATTTACATGTGACATCTATATCTCTACATTTCAGATGTACAAGATTGGAAAATACACATATATCTTACATATTCAAGAGATGGGAGACAAAATAAAACATTTGGCATTAGGCCCATGTGTTTGACCATGACACAAACGGAACGCACTGAGAGAAGGCACCCTGTATGTAAATAGATGAAAGCATGGTGTTAGTCTGGCTGTATGGCCCAAAAGAGAAGAAGAAAACTGGGATATAAGGATCCTAAAGAGTCTGTGTCTATCACTAGTGGTGGATAGGGTCCACAAACTCTAATACCTTTAAGTTAGTCGGACGTCGCATGCCTGGGAGAAGAAATAGAAGCGTGGTCCTGGGGTCACCTTGCCAGCTACAATATATCCTATTATTTAGGTTCTTCCCGACGCTATTATTATATCTGGGATATGAAGAGAAAAAGAGATCTCTGTGAGCATATCAACTTTTAATCTTGTGTTTTAGTACAGCAGGGAATAGCACAGTATGGTGAAACATATTAACTCCTGTGCGGGGCACCTCTGACTACCTAACTCAACGTTATTCTTATGATCAGTCTACTTACTATATAAATGCTAGCGGGCAACAGCAATGCAGGTTTCTTAAAAGTTCTTCAGAGGTATGATGGATTGTGCCACCTTACTGTAAATACTGTCTCAGTCCATATGCTGGAAGATATAAACAGAGCAAGAAAGGAACTTGTACCCTATGCAACGGCACTTCCTGTAGATATGTAATCATTAATTCGTTGATGGCCAAGAGTAATTAGAAAAGAGAAAGTAACTATCCAACATAGTTTACCTGAATCAGATGTGTAAATGATGTTGGACTGGAGGTCCTGTGAGTCCTATGGAGGAGGGTGTGGGCACTGTATCCCAGCAGGCCTGTTAATGAAAAGTAAGCAGGACCCTGTTTGTCAAAACAGCCTCAAGCTCCAAGGACATGAAAGTATACCATGCTTTTGTTAAGAAGGTACCATATTTCCTAACGCCTCCAGATTGGAGTATAAATAAAACATTGGCATGTGCCAAATTATGCTGCCCCCAGTACAAGATCAAGTAGATGAGCATATTATACACACAACCCTAAGGCATTAACTAGTAAGTCCTTATCCAATAAAAGGGTTAATTGTATGGGGGGGAAGAAGGACCCAGAGTGTCCCAAACCAAGATGCTCAATTGGAAAGTTGGTCCCCAAAGCCTAAAGAACAAAGTATCCCCATTGAAGAGGGAAATGCCCAAGACCTAACTTAACCTGAGGAAAAAGGTAAGTCTGCTAAGGTCAGACTGGTTACAAGTAAACTCACCGTTATAGTCAAAAGCGGCCGGCGCCCATCCACAGCCCTCGTCCTGACCAACACCTGCAGCGACGTCGTGTGCTGAAGATGTGGGTCCATACTGCTCCCTTTATAGTAGGGGAGATTGAACTGATGGATTGCACCTGGCCCACGATTCCCGCCTTCGCGCAAATGCGCTGTACTGAAAGGCGAAGGACCCAGCGTATTGCCGACCGTCACGACGACGGCGGCCATATTGTAGTGACTAAAGGGACGTGTTTTCATATGCTTCAGACCTCATTGAGCCCATTGTTTTATCCAGATGCCCGTCCCACTGGTTGAACATGATATTATTTGTTTTGCATATGCAAACATTGATGCTCTCTATGAAAGAAAACCATATTGAATCTGGCCGATAAATAAGTAAAAAAGTGAGAACCGCACCGATGAATCAAAGAGAATAGAATCCGAAACCGTAATGAGGATAGAGCCGAATATCGGGCCCGTACGCATAATGCTATTGGGGGACGGAAAATGCATATTGATACAGCGTTTCCTGGTAAAGCAGCCCTATCTCGCAAGACCACGATCAGGGTGAACCTAACGTTGGCGGCCATCTTGGAGTGTCTGGGGTGAAAAAAGATCTCTGAAAACGGGTTGAGAATAAAACCCGATTTAATATTTTGAACACGGCAAGGATAACAATCCTAGTGCTAGGCTCACTAATGAGGTCCGAGTTGATATAAGCTAGAGTAATTTAGATGGAGTCAATGTATCGGGGTGAGATGTAGGAATATCGGCATATGTCGTCAATGAGCCTAATAGGTCAGCCTAATATACCTTAGGCCTACAGATTCAAAGAAAGTGGTGAATGCGGGAATGGGGGTGAGCCATAGGTGCGTGAGCAAGGGCAAGGACAAATGCATGGAGAAGACATGTAAATTTGGCGGCCATCTTTGACAATACTCCTATATATGCAGAGCAAACCCATGATATCCAGAACCTGAGTCAAATTAAACACAAATCCTATCATAACATCACGAGAGCTGAAAAAGCAGCCCTTGGAGTCCTGGCTAAAGATACATCCCTGACAGTCAAACCCGCTGACAAGGGTGGATCAATTGTGCTCCTAGATACAGAGACCTATCAAGGAGAATGTATGAGGCAGCTAAATGATACTAGATCTTACCGCCGCCTCATTGAGGATCCTACAACCAGAGTGGCACATGAAATTAAAACCCTGATTGAAGAAGCATCAGGTGAAGGTTGGATTACGCCTCAAGAAGCAAGATACTTGGTCACGACCCATCCTGTAACACCTTATTTCTACTGCCTACCCAAGGTACACAAAGAAAAAAGGCCACCACCAGGACGCCCGATTATTTCGGGAATAGGCTCACTTTTAGAGCCTCTATCCACGTTTGTGGATTTTTTCTTAAAACCCATCGTATCTGAAACTCCAACGTATTTGAAAGATACTGGTGATGTCCTGAGATTATTAGCAACAGTGGAATTTGACGTCACGACTGACCTATTGGTGAGTTTTGATGTCGAGTCTTTATACACATGCATTCCACAACAAGAAACGTTGGAATGTATCAGGAGTCTCCTTGAATCAAGGCAATTGAATACCATCACTCCAGTAGGATTTATCATGGAATGTGCCAGGCTGGCCATGACCGAAAAAAAATTCTGATACGGGGATGAACTATTTTTACAGGTCTCCGGAACCTCTATGGGGAGTGTTTTTGCCCCAAGTCTTGCGAACTTATACATGCATCAATTTGAGCAAGAACACGTCCTTCACCACAGCAACCCTTATCTCCATCAGGTGTTGCTGTGGAGAAGATATATTGATGACATGATATGCATTTGGAGGGGTTCTACTAATGACGCTGTATCATTCCACAACTGGCTCAATTCACGGAATCAATATCTAAACTTCACCATGGAATCAAGTAAAGAAAAACTTCCATTTTTAGATATATTGATCTTTCCAGGACCAGGAGGCTTGCAAAGTGAACTATATCGTAAACCGATGTCACGCAATTCCTTGCTGTCTTATCACAGTTTCCATCCTCAAGCACTCCGGGACAATCTACCGGTAGGTCAATTCCTTAGAGTCAGACGGAATTGTTCCTCCAAGACTCTGTTCCATCAACATGCCAAAGAACTGTCAACACAGTTAAAGGAACGACACTATCCTAATCACTTGGTTAGACGAACCTGCAAAAGAGCATCTAACAATGATCGGCAAGCACTCATTGAACCCCTAAACAGAATGACAACTGCAGATCGCATGACCATGGTACACACTTTTAGCACCCTTTCCAATGGTGTCAAGAAAATTGTCCTGAGACACTGGAAAATACTGAATACAGCATCAAGCAATGTTCCACGCCCTCTGTTCGCCTTCAAAAGAGGTCCTGATATCAGGGACAGTCTTGTCCATACTAGACCAAGATACCAACGAAAAGAAGTCACCAACACTCTCTGGAACACTGAACCAGTACGTGGCCACTATCCATGTGGAGGGTGCGCAGTTTGTCCACAAACATGCAAAACCTTGTCAATAGATATAGGTACTGGGAGACCTTGGCGCTTGAATAACCACACCAATTGTAATTCAGAAAAGTTGATCTATATGATCACATGTCCGTGCAAGCTGGTGTACATCGGACATACCACTAGGAAGATCAAACACCGTATAATCGAGCACAAGAGCACCATTCGGTGCAACAAACAATCCACTCGTCTGACCAATCACTTTTTGGAACTCAAGCATAAAGCAGACGAACTTAAATGGGTAGTGCTTGAACAACCTTTCATTCCACCACATGTGACTGATGTTTCACGCTTTTTGTTCATTAAGGAACAACGTTGGATTTTCAAACTTAGGACGGATGTACAGGGGTTAAATGATAACATACCTTGGGTGTCTATCTGAATATCTAGGAATACCATCACAACATTTTTCTAAATATCCAACGAAAAAGCACATTGCACTTTGCCAGACATAGGTTTTGTGCCGTTGATATATACATCTCCTCCAAGAATGGCATAAAACCTTTGTTTATAAAATGCCCTAGATGGCCTTCATCCTTTATAGTAATTTGTTACCATCCTCAAACTACTTAACTTATACAGGAGTAATGCGACAACCCATTGTGTTAATTAGTGGTCATTCATATTTTATGAGTGGATATATAAAAATATTTTTTTTGTATAAATAGACTTCCAAAGTGAAATCCATTTGATCCCATGTGGCAAGATCGATCTCCCCTAGTAGTATTTTGCAAACAGGCACGTCAGGAGGCTTGTTGTTAAATTCCTTTTAAAAAAATGGGCCGGTTTCTATGACTACGGCAACACAATGCCTTCGGATGAAGCCATCTGAGTATGTGCTTGACAGAGCCTTTGTTTCGAGCAACTGATCGTTTTCCGTGCGCATGTGCCGCTGGTAGGTCTGTTGTACAAATATTAGACCAACGCGAGGGTAAACAATAACACGCCTTCCTTGCGCATGCGCGAGGGATCGGCGTAATCCCCGCGTCATGCGCAATAGACATCTAGCTCCATTCAGAGCTAAATAACATCTCCGCGCCTGCGCGATTGATAGACTGCCTCTCCGCGCATGCGCGAGTGATAGACTGCATCCTCGCGCATGCGTGCAGCACACAATCGCGTCGCAATACACAGGTGTTTTCGATTAGTTAGGAATTAGCCAGCAATTATGCAATTGGTGTGCGTATATAAACGCACCTCCTTCCGTCATTCGGTACCTCCCCTTCGGGTCTGGCACACTCCTGGAGGTACCGACGGACAGGTAAGGGGCTTTTGATACTGGGTATGTGTTTTTTGATCTTTAGCCCAGTACTGCCCCAGTTCCTTCGAGTTTACTTTGATTAAGCTTGTCATATACAACTCTGTGGAGTCTAAAATCCCCAAGTTGGCAATATTCTTTTAAACTTGGAGGTAACTGACACCTAGACTCCCTCAAATGCTTAGAGGTTCCCTATATTTTTTCTGCAACCCTTTAATTTCAAAGATACACGATGGGAAAAAGGGAAAGAGGGGGTAACTACAACATCCCCAGTAGAATGTGGCCCTCTCAAGTACAGCACATCGTGTTTTATATGACCTTTTGGGCTTTTTATGAACAACCAAGTTTCTGTTAGTTTCTTTTGAAATTTAAAACACATTGGGTTAGTGACAGCTATCATAACCTGACATTGTCCTTCTCCATATGTTAATAGAGCGGGCCTCTTTTATCCGAGCCGTTGCCGGGTGAGGTGAGGCTTACTTCCCACATAAAGCTGGGTAAGTACATCTCATATTTATAATCTTTGTTAGACAGATTATCTGGATGTGACGTTATATTAAGCACAGTTCTATATTTTGGTCATTATAGAGATGAATGACCTATAGAGGAACAGAAAGCCACTTATCTTGATCACACATTGATACATACTGTTGTTTTTGTGTTGTTACAAAATGTTTCCTTTTCTTAATGTCCACAGGAAAGGATTACACGTTATATGGTTATTAACCAGGATACGGTAGGGTGGTACATTGAGCCACACAAATTCCATTTCTTGTAAACCATATTATACGTTTTTTTTATCACTTTTCTCACACGAATAATGGTGGTTGTTGCAGTAGCATACTTTCCAGCTTGGCCCTGAAGAATGCCGGTAAATGGATACCATTTTGGCAGAAACATGTTGGCCTAGATTTCATATGCTTACTGTACAGTGATATTTTTACACTGTCATCACACCTTCTTTTACCTGACGTCCGGGAGATACCAATAAACATATTTTTCTACCCTGACCGTCATTTTAACCACTGTCACTTTTCTTTATGAGCACTGCACCCTATCAGTACCACTCTCAGTGAGGATCCATCTTTTTTCAGCATATAGGTTCTATGGGCATCAAGCAAAGACCATTGGGTTTGGCCACATAAGATCCTGCTGACAAAGTCCTAAATGACGATGTTCCGCCATATGGGTGGGCTGATAGGACTTCTTTCACAACTGATGGTCCTACACTGGTAGTCATGATAGCGGTGTGTAAGTTTTCTGGCGGCCTTTTTTTGTTTCTCAACCTTTAAGACCATCAAGTTTTTTTGTTGTAGTAGTACAGTTCATGAGGGGTATGAGCTTGATAGGTCTGTAAATATAGTCCCCTAGACCCTTCTTTAACAGTTGTTTCTTGTCATTGTTATTCTTTCTCATAGTTTCAATTTTATTTTCTTTATTTCATAATCTTTGAAAATGTCAACATATATGTTTAAGAAATTAGTTTGTCCTCTTACCAATAGTTCTTTTTTGTTCACCACTTTTTCTTCATTTTGCCCCTTTTGAGTCTCAGTTCTGCATAGTTACTGTACTTGCTTTCATTCCTTATACCTCTGAACATGTGTATGCTGTCTGTCTGTAATTATGCAGCTATTGTTCTATAAAAAAACAAAACCATATTTGAATTAGTGTTCTAGCCAAGGTACCAGCTACTTTAGTACTGTCTTACACCTAATAGAAACAATAGTTTGTATGTTATGATACAGTTTTAAATGTACAAATCAACCTACCTATATAACTACAAGCACTTATTTCAATGTACCGATCCCAATCCAAAACACAAAACTTAATTTATTACTTACCTTTTAATATTATAGCACCCTCTCCTACAACACAGCTGCACCATGTCTCAGTTCTCACTTATACAAATAAAAGGGGGTTGTTAGAGGATTTCTAGGCTGGGGCTCACCCTCCAAGATTCAATGTATGAATACAAAGAAAAGGACCCAGCCTCTTTTAATGTGGAGTTGATGGTTATATAATATAATGACTATGTGAGGCAAGTGAATCTGCTCAAGAGGTGTGAGGTAAAGGAAAGTTTGTGTTTAATAATGTGGCTCCCGAGCAGATCATCTTCAGGTAATTATATGGAGTTCTGGCTTTTGACGAGTGTGTGACAAAAAAGGAACTTCCCGCCGGATGAACCATGGAGCCTAGGCATTGACGAGGAAAAATATTCTCAGTAGGATTACCAGGTGGTATTAATTTAGTACTGCACCTGTATATTATCGTATGAATGTGCGAATGAGGCATGTTTTTTGAGTTGGGTTTAGCAAACCGATTGTAGGAGTAAAAGTAGGTATACTACAAAATACTAGGTCCTGAAGAATAGCCATAGAGGCAGGCTAGAAACATGTAAATCATTAAGATCTGGGTATATTAAATCCCAGTTGTTAAGTTGTTCCCCTGTTTTTAACTTTATGTTTTTCCCTCTAAGTGAAGAAACAAAGAAACCATGAACTCCACATTACAATAGGCTGGGTCCTTCATTTTGCATCAGTTCTCACTTATACACTCTAAATGACCACTTTATCCCTTATGTACAAAATTTTAAAATAAAAATCAACTAAAGGGCAAAAGTACATATAGGGGCCGATTCTGATCCTGGAATAAAAACGTCCGTACGATTCGTATCCGGAGCCCTTTCCGTACGAATCGTACCGGTCTGTCCGAATTGCGTAGTAGGATCCGCATTCTGTGAATCCGTCCAAATCGTCGCGATCCGTACGTATTGCAAGGCTGAGACCTTGAACCGTACGACTCTTACACACTCCATACGACCCGACGAGTACGATCCGGATCGGGGAATCAGGATGCGATTCGTACGGTCCACGTCAGATAAGGGCGATTCGTACAGAAAAGCGCACAATCACATACACCCCGTACGGCGTGTACCCCCCCATGATTGCAGGGGTATGGCGCGTACCCCTGCAATCATGGGGGGTACGCGCCTTACCCCGCGATCGCAGGGTGTACACACCGTACACCCAGCGAACATGGGGTACGGTGCTTACACCCCGAGATTGCGAGCTATGGCACGTACCCCCCATTATCGCAGGGTTACGCGCCGTACCTCTGCGATCAGGGGGGGTACACGCCATACCCGAGGGACCGTTCCGTACCTTTTTCGGGGCGAACTCTGCTTTTACGGCTGTTTTCAGCTCTCGTACGAAAAGGGTCGTACGGTGCTTACACGACAAGAATCGTACTTGCCGGGTCAGAAAAAGCAGCCGCGATCCGTACAGATGTCGCGTACAGCGGGTTCCGAGGGAGAATCGTGCGGAGAATCGAGTCGTACGGTCTTTGTACGATTCGTACGGAGTCCTGCTCCTGGTACAAATCGTACTTTGTCGTACGTACGGGGGACATTGCAAGGTACGATTCGTACGGGAAAATCGCTCAGTACGGCTAATCGGAGCGCTTTTTTCAGGATCGGAATCGGCCCCATAGTGTCTCAATAATGACAATCTAAAAACACACAGGTCATAAGACCTATTTCTGTGCCTCTGTGCCAACTGTGTCACCGGCACATTTGGTGTATCAATTATTTTCTATTTAGATGTGTCAGAATTAAAATTTGGAAAACACTCCATATAAAAGTCTGCACATTAATGTGTATCACAGCATAAAGCTCACTCATTTTTCAGAGTACATGCAAACAGTGTCTGACAGGTTACATATATAATTCACCAGATGGTTCTAAAAGAGTACATATTCCTCACTAAAATATGTGTTTCTGGTTGAGTACAACAATACTCCCTGGATGATTGGTTGAGTGCATAGATAGTACCTACATAATTCCCTCAGAACATAGGTAGTGCCTGCATGATTCCTAGAGTATAATGGAACTACATCACTGATTCCATATCTACATAGTTAGTGCCTATGTTTTCACATACCTATACTTCTACTATCTGGGTGATTGGATGAACGCATGGGTGTTGCCTGTGTAGTTCAATGAGTACATAATTAGTACCTGTGTGATTGGAAGAGTGCATGTGCAGCACCTGGGTGAGTGAATAAGTCTAAATATCACACTTGGTATATAATCGTATACATGGCTCTGTTACTCAGTGTAACCACATGTATCAATATATTTCTAAAACTGAAAACAACAATTCTCTCCTTTTGAAAGACTAAACCTTTTTCTAATGGCACACCTACATCATTTTGCAAATATTTATTGTGTCTTTAAAACATAAATTCAGAATTTTTCAAAGGAAAGTTACATGCCAAGTGAAGCTAGCACAAAAACTCTCAAAAGACATTCCTCACCATTACCCCTCCCCAATTGTAAACAGATCATGTGGAAAGAAATTCGCCATCCTCACTATGTACACAGAATTTCCAACAGCCTTGAAGAAAATTGATCACCATTTAACGCCTTAACTGCTATCGAACGTCCAGCTCCAGTGCTGGACGTTCCATTGCGTAGGTGCAGTTCGAACGTTCAACGGCCGACGGCAGCACTACGGAGGTAGTGGTGCTGTCGGCCGGTGAACGTGCGCAGCACTTAAGGGGTTAAAGATATATGTGATTTCATAAAAGATGTACACGTTCAGTTCATCTTGCCAAACATAAATAGTTCTTGCATCTTTAAGTAAACTCAACAGTCTCAATGTACATATAACTATAAGCAACCAGAAAAAAACTTATCTCACCATCAAAACATATGCAAACCGATCATATAAGCTAAAAACTACATTGACAAACACTTCCTAATACATACCTAACAAGTATTACTACTTTATCATTTATATACAGTCACAACACATTTTCTTACATTTTATTCATGACTACAGTACTCCTGTTTAATAATGTGACAAAAAATAGTACCACAACTACCACAATGCAAATAATAAAGATCTATCTATTCAGCACATAATGCTTAGACATTTAAAACATTGTCATTGTTAAAGACATTGCTCATGGCAATTTTCAACAGTACTAACATCCTAAACACATGCCCTCTGCCAGATACAGTTCAACTGATATTTTCATTTCTAATCTACATTTTTATCTAATTAAAAAGTTATATGCATTCTCGTGAATTGAGCTCATAGAATATTCTTTTAGCTCTTTCTGGATAGTGATGATACTTAAGATTTGTAAAAACTAAGTTTATTTTCTTATACTGTTACTCTAATTTCAGGCACAATGACAGAAAGAGCAAATTACATAACATCCCAGAAAGGAAATCAATTACTAAGGCACATGGGCTACACCTAAAACTAAGAAAGTACATAGATGGAAAATGTGAATTAGAAATGTGCAAATATTATTCTAATGCATGCTATGGGAAAGCCTCTACAAAAGATGATGTAAATAATGCAAGGGAACACAACCACTCCCAAATGTGAGAGAAATAGAAGTAAGGGAGGTATTACATGATATAAGAGAGACAAACACTTGTTCTCAAGAGCCCATACCCTACATCCTAAAAGATATACTCCCTAAAGACCCTGAAGACATCACAGACCACCTACCACACATACCCCCTTGAGTACATTTAATTCCATGAGCTTAAACAGCCACCAGCGTTACTCCTCCTGCCATTGGAAGATACACAGATATAGAAAAACCTGAACACTTAAAACTTATACATAATAAGGAACCTTTCCTGTTATATAACAACCTAAACAATAATAGACAACTCCTAATATTTCCCACAGCATGTAACTTACTAAATCTAGTGGCCCGATTACGATGCTGTTTGGAAATCACTCCGACCGAATCGGTTTGGGAATGGTTTCGACCGACTCGGATCAGGAGAGTCTGACAGACCGAATACGATGCATCTGAATGCTCCCAGATACAATTCGGTTGGACTCCTGTTGACTTCAATGGGGGCCTATGTTCTGACCAAATGCATAGGCTCCCATTGAAGAAAGGGGTGGCTGGGGAAAATCAGGCACCCTGTGGAAAGCACTCCCTGATGCCTGCGACACTGTGCATGGCTGGTAAGGGGAGACCAATGGGTGCCCCCAAAAGCCAGATTGTGAAGGCTCCAGGCACTGGGGGGGCGCACTACAGGCCCCCAAAGTCTGATTCCGAATGCCAATTCGAGTTAGTCGGCAGTGCTTCATTTGTAAAATATGAAGTGCAGGTGCTCACATTTGTGTGGGATACCACACCCGTTTTCCCTGGCCCCACCCACATCCTTCACTGGCTCCACCCACATCCTCAACTGGCTCGGCTGAAAGCCACAAGTAATACCCAATTTGAATTCCTACCTTAGTAATTTGATGGTTTTTTCTAACCATTAAAGGCCTGACTCTAAAGTAATGTTGATATGGCTACCATCTTCTGTCGTATTTGAGCCTCCCCAGGCTTGACCCTAAACTGCCCTGGCCCAATCTTTTATTAAAAGACAGAACCACTCCTTACACATTTCTCGATTGTTTTGCTCTGAAAATTTGGGAAATTCGCCACTGATATATGTACATTTTGTGGTCAAAGCATACATGAAATTACAGAGCTCAGAGGCACAAGCCCACTATGGAAGGCATCTATTACATAAACAATATATTGACTCTGCTAGAGGCACAATATGCATCTGCCTGGTATATGCAAAACCTGTAATGATTTATGCACATCATTCAGTCCTGTAATATGCCCAATATTGTAATTGTATTTATATAGCGCTTCCACTCCTGACAAGGCGTCAAAGCACTTTTCGGTGAGTAGCACGCTACTCCGGAACCCAAAAAGGATTAATGGTGAGTTAATATATGGAAATATATGCTAATTTGAGTGATGGACATGTGAGTCTGTTAGTTTCATTGAATGGTATAATGGAGTGATAGAAAAGACAAGAACCTAGAAAGTGTTATTTAGGATATCATAGTAGTAAAATTAGGTGTGGGATGGGTTGAGGGAGAGATAGAGGAGGGAAGAATATAGAAAGGGTTATTAGGGAGTTCAAAGTAGTAAGATGAGGTTTGGGTTGAGTAAAAGGAGAGATGGAGGAGGGACAAGTCTCTAAAAAGGGATTTACTCTCACAAGTACATTGTAAATTGGAAATAAACCAAACACATCTTACCCCAATTGGCGCCCCTTAGCTCTTAAAATAATGCTCCCAACATACAACAGGCCTTTTGCTCCCTAACATGAAAGTAATACACAATGATGTAGCTGTCAAACCCCAACCAGCACAGAATACAATTTACAACAGACTATAAAGAGGTCTATGTTTGACAGGGTGCATAGAAGAAGAGACAATGGACCAAAATCATTTGAATGTTGATTCTATCCTGTTTTGTTTTCATGTATACGCGACATTGGAAGGTTAATAAACTCAACTGTACAAAATGCACTATACACAATATTACACATGCACAAAACACTTGAAACAGCCAAATACTATGATTTGAGTACTAGTTTTGCATTCTGTCATTTTACCACTTAAAACGTTTAATGAATCAACACATTTTGTAACAATCAAACGGTAACCTTGCAACTGAAAAATGAAGGAAAATCACACTAAGCCTATATATTGGTATTTGTATTTTTTTTAAAAATTTGAATTGAATTAAAAACACGCACAAATGTGTCTTACATTTAAGAAAATTAATGAAACTCACAGCACATGTGGCCAAAGTGCGTTCTGACTGTGTTGTTCTTCAAAATAGAATGGAACAATGCAGTGTCAAAGCACCGTTTTAAAACTTCTTTATGGCTAAATCAGCTTACATATATTTGGGGATGAGGGAGGGATGCTGCAGCACCTTAAGTGCTATTACTAAAGTAAAATACAACATTTTGTATTTGTGGCTATTCCAACTATTAATATTTGTGTAAAGTAAAAGAAAAAAGAAAAAGAAAAATGGGCGGCAAAGTGTCTGTCTGGATTTGAACTGTTACATTTTCGAAGTTAAAAACACTATTCCGTTTTATCTCACCACACAAGGTTATAATGAGCACTGCAATCAGGGCTGTGTGAAGTGGAAGGGAGAGCAATTGCCTGTTATTGTTGTAAATTAAATAAAATGTGGGATATTGGAACGCCTGTGGGCATGCCTGTTGTAAGTGAGTCCAGAGCTATAGTTAGGGCCACTGAAATTATGCGTCAGGAGAGGGGCAAAATATGTGGCAGGGTTGAGTAAATTATGTGGCAAGTAAAAGGCAAAATATGCAGCACAATACAGCACATTTTGTAATAGTATTAGTTTACTGTTTCATCATTTTTAAACTTGCAAACACTCTGTGAGCATTACTTGCAACTCAGTACTAGTTTAACATCCAAATACCGCAATAAGCAACTGAAGGTTGACTACTCCAGCTTTAAAAAGAGGTTTCCACTGTGAGGCAAACTCTATAATCATGCCAAAATCGCCACGGTGGCTCAATCACATAATTCCAGTGGCCCTGGCTATAGTCTCTGGGAAAGCCTGAGGTCGCATTGCGTAGCAGATGTCAATGGATGTCTTTTGTCCTGACTTAAAGAAATCACCCTCAGTCTAGCACCCCAGTGCTGCTTTAAAGTCATGCTTGGTGCTGCACATACAGCTTATAAAGCCCCTCATATTTTCAACTGCAAGGTTTTGGTGATATCGTATTAATGACAGTAAGACTTAGGCTTTTAGTTTGTGGTAAAATGTATCATTGCAAACCTGCCTGCAAAAGCAAACTCTGCCTTGCACGTTTTGTTTTCTTTTTCTGGCGTCTGAGTCCCAGGTGCTGATATAGGAATAAATCAAAGATATAGGGGGAAGAAAAGAGCATAGTGCAGGCAGTGGTTTAGGAATTAGGGGCTCATGAAAAGGAAAGTAATGGGGGTGGGCCTGTAGGCTGCATAAGAGCCACACAGAAAAATTAAGGTGCTTAAGTGTATACCTGGTTGAGAAATTAGAGGCCGAGAATAGTGGTACAGCGGCACAGAATGAAACAGACAGAAAGCAACTTGTGAAGGGAGGCCACAAGGATTGCACGACAAGAGGAATCAAGGCCCTTTACTGCAAGCATCAGATGTGAAGGGAGGGGAAAAGAGCGGAGTGACCTCGGTTCAGCACGAGAGGCCCAACGGTGGAGCAAAAGAAAGGGCAGGAGGATCAGAAGGGTGAAAAAAGTAAGAGGTTTACCGCCGCGTGCACAGTATTTAAGAGGTCAAACACAAGTTCTTAAAATCCATGTGCACACTCTCGGCACTGTGATTTTCTGATTATTAGCTCCATAAAGCTATGCATCCTATTTAAGGCAAGCAGTAATGGATCACTGCCTGCATCATGCCTCACATTTTAAAACAATCGGTACCAGAAGTGAGCAGAGCCATTCATAACTCATTTCTCCTGGCTGGACTCGACTGCCCGGGCGCATTCAATAATCAAAAACAAGCTCCTCTGCATCCTAAAAGAAATTGTCATGTGTGCCTGCTGGTGTGATCTCTGGATTTTCAGTTTTCGTGAGAAAATGATTTTGTTTTGGCTATAGGAAACCCCGTTGAAGGACAATTGTGTTTTATTAGAGAATGATTGTTAGCAGAAGTATTCTGCTGAGCAACTCCCTAGACCTTCATTAACCAATAGGGAGCTGCTGAAGACCTACGTGACAGGTAACAGGCATGAAGAGCCCAGCCTTCTACCGCTCCTCAAGGGGCTCTCTAACTTGCTCTAAGGGAGGGGAAAGACATGGGAAGACATGATAACTGCGGAAAGAAAGACGTCTCGGGGAGAGCATGTTTGCTTTTTTTAAATTATTTAGTGAAAGCTTGAAAGTTGAAATTGAGTCACCAGCCAGCCAGGAGTGCACGCGTTTTTGAATGGGTAAAAGTGAGAGGCTAAGCAGCACAGACGGCATGGGAAAAGTAAAGCCCTCTCACTTTGTGCATATATATTTTTTTAAATACGTTCACCACCACTTCCTCCTGAAAGACATTTATAGCCCCGGCCCTGACAATAAAGTACCAGTGCTGAGCAATGGAAAGCACTGGCACAAATTAAGCACTAGGCTGTCCAAATCCAGCATTGTATTCGGTCATTTGGAAACGCAGCCCGTAGAGACGTACAAGTCTGCTCAGTACGGCTCAGTCATTCCGAATGCAGTCGGGTTCAGATTAGGATATTCCTAACGCCTAACCCACATCGTAATCAGTCAGTTGGAAACCTTTCCGATTCAGTCGGAAAGACACGTTACTGATCCGATTCGGATGGAGCAAATGCCATTAGGAGGCCCTCCAAATCGCAACATAATCAGACACAAAGCCATTGTCAAACCTGGATGATGGATGGGACCTTCAAGATGTTTTGCAAATCATTCACTCAGATATACACCATACGTGGCAAAAATTAAAACACAAATATGCCTTTTATATATGCTTGGCTACCAAATAAATAAAGTAGTGCTTTACTATGAACTCTTAAACCACCTTAAACATAAAACACTATCCACAAAATATAATCATAGAATTTGAATAAGCCATGATTCAAACCATTTTAAAAATGAAGCCCCACACAGCCATTCAAGGCTGTTGCTACCATTTCAATCACACTATACAGGGACACCTCAAACAATCTGCACTAATTCTAAAATAATCTACAAACCATCAATTTGCCTTAAAAAATGATAGCACCAGCCTATGTGCCTGTGTCATGTTTCTGTCACAGAGGTAGCTAAACACTCCACTACAATTTACGAATAGGAAGCCCTTTCTACCAACAGAATGAATACAAACTTAGCCCCTAGTGGACTATTTCAAGGATACTCGGGTTGACAGACTACAACACTCCAGACACAGACACCAACCCAAATCCCAAATACCATGGTGGAATGTCTATGACAGCACCTTGGCACAGGATACCAAAACAAACAACTTAGTGGAAGGATGGAACAATGTCATTCAATCCACATTAGGCAGAACACAATCTACACATTATACATTTATAACCCAACTTGCACCTAAACTTAGCAAATAAACCAAAATAATGTACAACTTGCTACAATTTGAAGGCAAACTCTTCATAAACAACAAAGGAGTAGATTACTTAGCAATAATAGCCTAAAGCATATCATAAAGAAAATAGAAACCAAGGGCCTCATTTATGAAAAGTGACGCATCGCTGCATGAAAACAGCGATGCGTCACTTTTCACTGCGCACTCCTTGCGGCACCAATGATGCGTCATATTTAATGTATGACGCATCATGTCGCAAGGACTTACAGATACGTCAGTATTTCTGACGCATCTGTAAGCGCAAAAGTGACGCATTGCTGGAGTGTGTCACAAAAGTGACGCAACTCCAGCAATGCGTCCTTTCACATGGGGAAAGCCCCATGTGAAAGGGCTTGCGTCAGTCTTACGCCTGCTGTGAGGCAGGCGCAAGATTTTGACGCAACAGCATCCTAAAAGTGACGCAGTGAAATCTCATAGATTTCACTGCGTCACTATTACGAGGCTTTTTGCGGGGGAACGCCCCCTCTGCATACATTATACCTGATGCAGGTAAAATGTGACGCAGGGGTTTAAAAAGTGACGCATCTACCTAGATGCGTCACTCTTTAAATATGGCGCAACAAGGCGCATTTTGTACGCCGCTGGTGCGTCACAAAAAGTGACGCACTGGCGGGGAAAAACTGACGCAAGGCCTCATAAATAAGGGCCCTAGGAAACTCCCCATAACGAATAACATAATCTTAACCAACATGACAAATCATTTTTATATACATATTTAACATAATATTTTATTAAATCAGTGAAAACATCTCCAATCTTAAAACTGATATCATAAAATATATAAATTATTTATATAAAAAATCAAAATCACACCAACAAAAACCTCAAAGAACAAACTAAATCCATTACATAAAATATTTACAACATATAACATACACATTTCCAAATAACAATCACAGGAAAGTCACACAAATAATAAATTATAACATTTCCCACCTATAACACATAAATTAAATATGACTTAGAGTTCTCTAGCTGCTAATCTTATTCGTTATCCAAGTACTCAAAATGTATAATGCACCAAAAATGGGAAATAAATAATGTAAAAAGTCCCCCATAAAATGTAAAAATAAAATCAATCCAATAGAGATCCCTCTAGGTACCGTAAAAACCTGAAAAAGTAGTTTAAAAGACAAACAATCCAGGAACCTCCCCCCCCCCCCAAAAAAAATTAAATCGAACAAAAAGATTTTGGTTTATTATACACCCAAAGAGAAAAGACATAAATTCTACTGTCCACAGGACACGTTTATAGAAAAAAACTTCAAAGTTTCCTACTTCAACATAAACCATTTTGAAGAAAGTGTTTGAAACTAAAGGGGTGACATTTACTATTCCCACTCCAACATAAACCATTTTGAAAAAAGTGTTGGACATTAAAATGGTAACATTTACTATTCTCACTCCAATCTAAATCAATTTGGGGAAAGTGTTGAACACTAAAGGGGTGGAATGTACTATTCCCACTCCAATCTAAAACTATTTAGCAAAATTGTTGGACACTGAAGAGTTGACATTTACTATTTCTACTTAAATCTATACCAATTTGATGGAGATCTTAAAAAAAAAAGGGTTCATATTTATTATTCTTCTACACGGTACCAAAGGTACACAAAGGCATAACTCCCCCTCCGGGCAGACCCATAGTGTCTGGCATAAACTCCCTCCTCGAGCCCCTCTCACGTTACTGTGATTTTTTCCTCAATCCCCTAGTGCAACAAACGCCTAGCTACATCAAGGATATTAAGCACCTCCTACAGATTATCAATAACACCGCATTCAACGCAGAGACACAACTATTGGTAGGACTGGACGTTGAGAGTCTGTATACCAGCCTCCCCCAGGACGCAACCCTGCAAGTACTCAAGGACATCCTCATGCAGTCACCATGGCCATACCACACCCCCAGGGAATTCATCCTGGAATGTGCCACACTGGCATTAAAGAGAACTATTTCGAATACGAAGGCACCTTCTACCTCCAGACCAATGGAACTTCCATGGGCAGCGTCTTTGCCCCATGCGTGGCGGGGCTGTATGTCCATCATTTCGAACGCACATACATTGCAGCAAATACCAACCCCTTTGTGAACCACATCCTCAATTGGCGTCGATACATTGACGACATTCTAGTGATCTGGCAGGGATCACAACCAGCCTTGGATGAATTCCTAACATGGCTAAACAGCAGAGACCCCTATCTTAAATTCACAAGTACCTCAAGTGCCAACCAACTTGCTTTCCTAGACCTGGACATCACGGTCAAAGAAGGAAGTCTCGTCACCACCACTTATTATAAACCTACTGCTAGGAACTCCCTGCTTCATTTCACAAGCTTCCACCCACGCCCACTCGGAGAGAACCTCCTCTTCAGGCACTTTTTGCGTATATGTAGAAATTGCACTAATATTGCTGATTACAAGAGACAATCCTCTGACCTGTCGAAAAAACTCGAGGAACGCAGTTACCCTAAAGCAATCATCTCCAAAACCAAGAAAAGGGCTAGGAACCAAAACTGAGATGCCCTCCTTGAAACTGCAGCAAAGGAAAACCAGGAACAACCTATCACCTGCGTAACCACGTACAACACAGCATCAAATGAGGTAGCTAAACTGTTCCGAAAAAACTGGATAATCCTAAACTCAGGCCAAAGACAGTGGGACATCCCCAGGTTCGCTTACACAAGATGCAACAATCTGAAGGACCAACTAATGTGCACCCGCCCTAGAACACCGATCAGACAACAACCCAACACTGTTCTTAACGCTTGGGGCCTCCCAAAAGTAACCGGTCATTACCCCTGTAATTATTGTAGTGTGTGCCACACATTCAAAAACCCTGGAGCTGGAACCCAACAAGGTGTGGACTCAACGCAGCCACACCAACTGCAACTCACGTAACGTGATATACTTGCTCACCTGTACCTGCGGTCACCAATACATCGGTATGACCACACACAAAATACGGACGAGGATAACAGAACACAGAAGCACCATCAGGTGCAGGAACAACATTAGTAAACTAACTAACCACTTCATCACCTACTGCCACACGCCAAATGACCTCACATGGACCATAATTGAACAACTTCCTGAAAGTGCAGTAGATAATAATAAAAGACTGCTTAGCAAGGAGCAGCGTTGGATTTACCGCCTCTCCACACAAACTGAGGGCCTGAACGATGCGATTCCCTGGAATTTTATAACATGCGCCTAACAGAACTAGACTGGAACCCTTTACACTCAACAGCATACTCATGGAGATGTGCTACATCATTAGTCTGCACCCTCCACGCGCTAGCATCGCACTTGTGTTGTCATGTGTTTACCCCCAGCACTCATATGGCGCTGTTAAAACTTTGACACATCGTCACCCATGGGGATGTGCTTCAACATCAATAGTCTGCACCCTCACAGCACCAGCAGCGTACATGTGCTACCATGTGTTAACCCTCAGCACTCATACGGCACTGTTATCACATTGACACACCATCACTGTGTTCATATTGCCCCACCCCCTAAGCTCTGTGAGCATTGTAATAGTGCAGAGTTTTTAGTCATCACCAGACTAACTATATCTTAACATCAATAGCCTGCAGCATATGGCGCTGTCATGTTTTTTGACCATTTCAGTGTTACAACAGCCTTTCCTTGCCCACCCTAACCATCGTGAGCATTGTCAAATTGCCAGACTGATAGAGACGCGCTACCGCGCATGCTCCAATCGGGAAAACCACAGCCCTACACACAGAGCATGCGCGGCTCACCTCTCATCTGCGCATGCGCGAAACTTCCTTATAGCGGCTGACAGCGCGCATGCGTGCCCGGCTCACCACACGCCCGGGAAGTCTTTCTGCACTTCCTTCCTCGCACAGGTGATACTAGTTTGCTCTTTAAGAGGCATATAAAAACGAACAGAGAATCCAAGCGTATATCACCAGAATGTGGACGGCACTACAGGTACCCGGCAGGCTCTGTCCAGAAAGGCTGTTAGTATAACGATCACCTCAACTACTATGGGTAAGCGTTTTTCCTACCCTACATGTCTCCTAACCCCAGTGGCCAACCTTTTCTCCTAACAGGGTCATCCCCTTGCCGCTTCACTCCTGGAAGCATTGACTGCTAATACTCAGCGTAAGAACCACTACTTACGCCTAATCACACTATGTACTACTATTGTGTGATACCCGTGTTTTAATCTTTATTATTGTCCGTCTAGCACTCAACTTTATCTTATTTTCTTGTTTTTGCTCGCTATTTTGATTTTGTGCAACTCACTCCTTTTAAGTGTTTTGTCAAGGAACACTATATCATAATTCAAAAATAGAGAAAGGGGAAATTCCACTTGCAGGTGGAGGTGTGCACATGTATACCAAGACCTAAATGGTCTATATCAAACTTTTTTCTATTTTCAGTAATGGAGTCATCATGACTTTATCTTGATTTCAAACAAAATGTATTTGTTGTATTTTCTGTGGTTCTTCAAAGCAAATTGTGTTAATCCATTCTTTTATGACGGTTTACAACTTTTACATTCAACATCTACCCAATGCATTTCGGGTCATAGTCGACCCTTCCTCGGGGGTCTGTGTAGGAAAACAAGGAATATAATGAGCTATTCAGCTACTATTAATACATCATAGTTATTATACTAACACAGTGTAGGTGATTCATTATGTCATGTCTAACCAGATATCCAAATAAAAATACTAATACATATAATTCATCAAATAGTGTCATTGCATTCTCGTCCCTTCTTAATGGTGAACGTTTTGAAAAAACTACTCGTGAACCGCTTTCCAATTGCATCAAAACGAACGAAAACGTGTTTGTTACAAAATACACCTAACTACCTTCGTGGTTAACCAAATCCATATTCGTTGCCAATGCCTAAAACAAGAACCTAAAGCAAAGACTTAACATGCACGAAATAGATAAATAAACGGACGTTTGTTGTAGACTTACAGCAAAATGTAAAGTTTTACGCGTCGCGTTCTGTCTGCCAATCGCAATGCCGATACCTTACTCAGGTTGACTGTCTTTAGTTTTAAGCGTTCTGATAGGTTCAGGTCGCGATCACATGACCGCTGTAAATTATATACTGCAAACCCCGCAATATATCTATTATTTCTCCTTCTACTACGTGATCAATTAGCTATCAAGTGATCAATTATGAATGTTACAAAAACGCTAGATGAACCAATACCTGTAAACGCAATATATCTGCAAAACTTTGCGTGTGGCATCAAAATAAATTTACTTAAATGAGATACAATGATAAAAAATATACAATAATCATCAACTATGGCATTGCAAAACCTATAGCAAATAAAGGTAAAAAACATAATAAGCCAAGGATTAAATGACAGAATAGAATTATCCTGTTTTTTATGAACAACATTTAGGAAAGCATCTACTGGACTCCTGCTAACCCTGAAACGATTAACTTGAGCTAGAGTCCCATTCCAAAATGGCCGATGAATAGTTGAACAGTTTGGCTTATTACCTTTTTTACCTTTATTTGCTATAGGTTTTGCAATGCCATAGTTGATGTTTATTGTATATTTTTTATCATTGTATCTCATTTAAGTAAATTTATTTTTATGCCACGCGCAAGGTTTTGCAGATATATTGCGTTTACAGGTATTGGTTCAT
The DNA here is from genome assembly GCF_964263255.1 of Lissotriton vulgaris. Taxonomy (NCBI): domain Eukaryota; kingdom Metazoa; phylum Chordata; class Amphibia; order Caudata; family Salamandridae; genus Lissotriton; species Lissotriton vulgaris. The sequence continues at coordinate 805,970,190 of NC_141694.1, forward strand.
CTAGCGTTTTTGTAACATTCATAATTGATCACTTGATAGCTAATTGATCACGTAGTAGCAGAAATAATGGATATATTGCGGGGTTTGCAGTATATAACTTACAGCGGTCATGTGATCGCGACCTGAACCTATCAGAAGGCTTAAAACTAAAGACAATCAACCTGAGTAAGGTATCGGCATTGCGATTGGCAGACAGAACGCGACTCGTAAAACTTTACATTTTGCTGTAAGTCTACAACAAACGTCCGTTTATTTATCTATTTTGTGCATGTTAAGTCTTTGTTTTAGGTTCTTGTTTTAGGCATTGGCAACGAATATGGATTTGGTTAACCACAAAGGTAGTTAGGTGTATTTTGTAACAAACACGTTTTCGTTCGTTTTGATGCAATTAGAAAGCGGTTCACGAGTAGTTTTTACAAAACGTTCACCATTAAGAAGGGACGAGAATGCAATGACACTATTAGATGAATTATTTGTATTAGTATTTTTATTTGGATATCTGGTTAGACATGACATAATGAATCACCTACACTGTGTTAGTATAATAACTATGATGTATTAATAGTAGCTGAATAGCTCATTATATTCCTTGTTTTCCTACACAGACCCCCGAGGAAGGGTCGACTATGACCCGCAATGCATTGGGTAGATGTTGAATGTAAAAGTTGTAAACCGTCATAAAAGAATGGATTAACACCATTTGCTTTGAAGAACTACAGAAAATACAACAAATAAATTTTGTTTGAAATCAAGATAAAGTCATGATGACTCCATTACTAAAAATAGAAAAAAGTTTGATATAGACCTTTTAGGTCTTGGTATACATGTGCACACCTCCACCTGCAAGTGGAATTTCCCCTTTCTCCATTTTTGAATACCCGTGTTTTAGCCACACCACGCCTAATTAGAATGCAATTTTCACCCTAAAGGTACCACCAGTACCATTACACCTTAGCCGACTATAGTCCACCCACCATGCACTTTAGTCCCAGCAATCATGATGTGTATGACTTTGCAACTGTATTGTAAGTGACTCTTCTTTACCTATATGTTTTGTCTATGTCTTATATGTTGTATGTTCAGGTATGCTTGAGAAGGGAATCCCCCTCTCACACCTAGAAAAACACCCTAGCGAGTGTAACACATAGTCTGTATTACACAAACCCACCTTTTTTAGACTGCACCAGCAATATTTTGAATAGGTCCTGAGGAAAGCCAGATTAATCTTAAGGCACTGGCTGAAACATGTCGACCAACACATGGATGTAGGAGGTCGTAACTCACCACCGTAACATCCCCTAGCCTTATTTTTAACCGCTGACGGCGGCCCAGTTATTAAAAATTAATTTACCCTCGGGTACTGGGACCCTCGCCAAACCGTTTTAACTGTCACTTCAATAACATCCTACACTGCACTCTAAGTAAAATACCAGCTCCGCTGTAATCAGGCGTCGAAGCACACCCGGAACACATTAGGTGTTACTGGGTGGGCCCGATGATGAAGCATGCCACCAACTAGGTTGGTGGGTGAGGGCTTCATGAACACACCAACAAATGTTTCCACTGACAAAACGACTTAAAGTCCTAAAATAAAAGTCATATTGAGCTAGTCTTCTTTGATGATACACACATATTTACTATTCCCACTATAATCTAAACCAATTTGGGGAAAGTGTTGGACACTAAAGGGCCACATTTAGTATTCATATTCCAAGCTAAAGCAATTTAGGGAAGGTGTTGGACACTACAAGGGTGACATTTACTATTCCCACCCCAATCTAAACCAATTTGGAGAAAGTGTTGGACACAAAAGGGTTGACATTTACTAGTCCCACTACAATTTAAAACATGATATGCCAGATGCTGCACACAAAAAAAGTATATACACAATCAATACTCCATTCCAACACATAATTTTGGACCTATAAAATAAAATACAAATTACTTAAAAAACACAATAACCCAAACTAAAAAGGTTTATATTTATATTTAAGCATTATATACAATTATATTATTTTGCTAATAATAATTCATCTATTTTTATTAACAATTACTAATATTCCTAAACTTTGAAACATAACATAAAAATGCATATTCCAAAACCCCCAAAAATAAATATTAATCCAATTAAACTTAAAAAAAACTAATATTAAAATGTATTACATTTAGAACATATATTCCCAATCACAGAGCGTATTCCAATATTAAACATAATAAAAATTTCATATTGAATATTTTTTTAATAAATACACATATATCATACACATATACAACAAAATATAAATGTATACTTCATAAGTATTACATTATTTCTATTTTCTTAATTAAATTAGACACTTCAGAAAATATTAAACGAAATATACAAATTTATTTACATAACATAATCATTTTCAACAATTAACCCCTTGGCCCGGCTGCGATTCTGCCTCTGTGCGGCGCTCTTAATGAGTGGGCGGGTTCATGATGGCCCCCAGCCACCATCAGCACACGCCCACCGTAGTGCATGACGGCCGGGGGCCGTCACCAGCATGGAAGGGGTTAAAAAAATCCTAAAAACATATGTTAAAAAACTAAGAAACATACATTTTTGGGAACAAAATGTACAAATGTTAAATTTCACAATTATTTTTGTCATTTAAGTAATTATTTTAAGTGTCACAATGAAATATATTTCTTACATGTAATATAATTACAATACATGCATTCTAGATAGTTATAAACTATTATTTACAAAAATCAATAATGCGACTAAATAAATTAAAAATGTTTTCAGTTCTCATTTGCATACCATTAATATATTTAACATTCAATTAACAATAAAGTATTTCCTTTTTTAAAATCTCCCAACCTTTATCCCCTCAAAAAAACCTACATCTTATTTATTTATTTATTTAAAAGGTTTTCTATAGCGCTCCTGGACCCTAGAGCATCAGAGCGCTTTACATAAACAGGTACATATTAAGTACATTATAAAGTTTTCGAGTGTACATGAACATTAAAATAAATTAAAGTGGAAAAAGAAAGAAAGAGAATAGACGAGTTAGGTAAGTAGTGGGGTCAGGAGAGCAGAAAGAGGAGGTAAAGGGAGAGTTGAGCATTGAGATGGGGTGTTAAGTTGGATTCAGGATAGATACAGATTAGGATCCCCAGTATTTATTGAGGAGAAGTAATTTGAGTCTTTTTTGAAGAGAGGGTAGGAGGGGTTGCAGCGAAGGTCTTTGGGAAGAGAGTTCCAGATTGTAGGTGCATTGCCTGAGAATGCACGATATTGGGTCTTTTTACATTTGATTTTAGGATGGATAAGGACAAGGGAGTTGGTACTTCTCAAGGATCTAGTACTCCCTGCTTTATGTAGTTTGTTTGAAAGGTAAGCGGGGGTGTCTTGGTGAAGGGCTTTGTGTATAATGCAGGCTATCTTGTATGTGGATCGGCCTTCAATTGGGAGCCAGTTAAGATTTTTGAGGACAGGGGAGATGTGGTCAAATTTTCTACATTCAGCGATCAGTCTGGCGGCTAAGTTGAGGACAGATTTAATCAGTGCCAGATGTGCTTTGGGGGTGCCAGCCAGAGTGGCATTACCATACTCAATCCTGGATAGGACAAGAGATTGAACAACGATTTTGAAATCATCAGCAGGAATGAAAGGTTTAATTTTTTTGAGGTGGTGCAGGGTGAAAAGAGCACTTTGTGCTGTGTTCTTAATGTGGGGGATGGGAGTAAGGTTTTGATCAATACTGATACCAAGGGATTTGATAGAATTGGAGTTGGAGAGGGGGCAATTAAGAGCATTGATGTCTTTATTCCAGAGTTGAATGGGGAGGGAGTTGTGTTTAGGGGTGAAAAGGATGATTTCGTTTTTTTTAGGATTAAGCTTAAGATGATTAAGGTGAAACCAGGCTTGGACTTTCAATAAAGTGTCATTGAGGTGAAGAATGTCATTGTGTGATTCAATCGTGCAGTATAGTTGTGTATCGTCGGCATAGAGGTGGTAACTGATTTTGGCTTGTTTAGGAATGAGAGTGAGGGGTTCCATGAAGAGGTTGAAAAGTGCTGGTGAGAGGATAGACCCTTGGGGGACCCCAAGAGTGATATGTTGGGGTTTGGATAGGCAGTGATTGAGCTTAATTTGCTGAGATCTATTCTGGAGGAAGGAGGTGAACCATTTTAGTACAATGCTTTCAAAACCAAAGCGATCTTTAAGGTTGTTCAGCAAGGTGGAATGGTGTACCGTATCGAAGGCAGCTGAGAGATCAAGGAGGATAAGTAGTGAGGATTCGCCTTTGTCAAGAGAGCGATAAATGTCATCAGTTATATTGAGCATCGCTGTTTCTGTGCTGCATCCCTTTCTAAACCCAGATTGGTAAGTGTCGAGTAAATTGAAAGAGGAGATATGGTTATCTAGTTGGGACAGAACACATTTTTCTAGGGCTTTAGAGAGGAAGGGAAGGTTAGAGATAGGGCGCAGATTGTTCAGATCGTTAGGGTCGGCCGAGGTTTTTTTTAGAATGGGGGATATTTGGCCAAGCTGAAGGGAGGCAGGAACGCAACCGGAAGAGAGTGAGGAGTTGATGATATTGGACCAAATAGGGGCAATGATATGTTTGAGTTCTTTAACTGAATGGGTGGGGAGGGGGTCATTTGAATGTGACAATGGTTTGAGTGTTGAGATGATATTGATGATATTGGTTTCAGAAATAGGATTAAATGTGCTCCATGAAGCATTGTTTTTAGGAAGGGTATTAGTCAAAGAAGAAACAGACTGGGTGCTAGTAAGTAGGGGTTGGGCGGGGTCGTGTAGCTGGAGGGTGGAGGAAGTAAGAGATCTGGGGGTGCTAGGGAGGGAGAGTTGGTTGGGCTGCGGTAGTCGGTAGTCGGTAGGGAGAAGGAGTGGCGGTCGAAGAGGGTGAGTTAGGGATATTTGGGATGGTGAATTGGGGAAAGAGGGTGGAGAGAGAGAGGAGGGGAAGAGAAGTATAGTTCAATGGTGTTGACTTTATTAGAGAAGAAACTGGCAATTTCTTCGCATCTTTCCACTGAGGCTGTAAGTTTAGGAGGGCCAGAGGAAGTTTGTTTTTTAACAATGTTAAATAGTTCTCTGGGACGGTTCTTAGCCTGGTCAAGTTGAGACCAGAGAAAGGTTGCTTTCTCATTGAAGATATGTTTTTTGTAAAGGCTCTGTTGGCTCTAAGTAGAGCCAGGTTTTCGGAGGAGGGATGACTTCTCCAGGTGCGTTCTGAATGTCTAAGGGTCTGTCTTTCGTTATTGAGGTCGGCGTTGAACCAGGACTTGGAGGGGATGTTTTTTTGTTTTTTGAGTTTAATAGGGGCAATAAGGTCGAGGGCATCGAGAATGGAGGAGTTGTAATGATCAGTGAGATCATTGGTGTTACGAGAGGGGGGGAGGAGTAGGCGAGCTTTAATTGTGGATTCGAGTTCACCAGGTGGGATGAGGTGAAGGCTACGAGTGGGTTTAATGGGATGAGTGCTGACAGGTGCGGGGGGAGTAGAGGGGCAGTTCAAGGAGAAGAGGATGAGGTGGTGATCAGACCAATCAACCGGAAGTATATTAGAGAGAGTGGCCAAATCCTTGTTAGTAAGGATAGCATCTAGGGTGGCGCCTTTGATATGAGTGGGGGCAAGGCAGAGTTGGGTCAGGTCCGTGATGTCAAGGGTTTCGTTGAAAAGGGTGACTGCAGGATCATCATTCTTGTTCCAATGGATGTTGTAGTCACCCAGGAAGAGATTCTTGGAGTGGGAGATCGATGCTTGAATAATAAGCTCAGTCATCTCTTCGGAGAAGGGTATGCAGTTTCCCGGTGGGTGATAGATGGTATGTAGCAGAGTGGAGGGTAAGCCTGGAAAAGAGAGGTCAGCGCAAAGGTATTCAAAGGATGAAGGGTCTTGGAGCAGGACAGGCGATATGTCAAATTTGTCTTTAAAGATCAAGGCAAGTCCTCCACCTAATTGTTTGTTTCTATCTTTTCTGATGATAGAGAAGCCTGGAGGGACAAGCAGGTCGAGGATAGGGGTGGAGTGGATGGTGAGCCAGGTTTCTGTAAGTAATGCGATGTCAATATTTTCACTGAGGATGGTTTCAGCAATCTCCATAGCGTGGCAGGAGGCAGATCTACGGTTAATCAACATGCATCGGAGGGGAGTAGAGGCAGGAGGAGGGGTAATGGGACAGGGGGGATAGGTCTAAGTATTTGAGGAAGCCTAGGAGATGTTGGGTGGGGGTGGAGTCTGTTTGTATTTAAGCGAACTGGTATTGTAGAAGGAGAGGGAATGGTGAGCGACGATGGAGAGAGGGGGTCAGGGGGGTTATTGGAAGAGTTGATTCCTAAGGGTAGGATGCTATTGTCACGGTGTGACAGAGAGGATGTGTTAAGGTTGTTAGTTGTGGTGCTAATAAAGTAGTCATTATGCTTAGCTCGGGCCGTGAATATACCGGAGAGGAGAGGGGTGCAGGTGGAGGTCGAAAAAAAATATATATACATTATTTTTACACATTAATACAACTGAAAATACAAATTTAAAAAATTAATTATTGAATACATTTTCTTCCTAGTCACACAGATAGTTTTAAACATATGAAACCAAAAACAGTACAATACAATGCATACCAAATAACACTCACAAACAATATTATATACAGCAATATTTACTAATTCGCTATTTTTTACAGTGATATTAAAACAACACTTACCTTTAATATTCCTGTCGGCAATATTTTTGATATCCCGATATTCTCAACGTGATATTTTTGTATCACAATATCTTTTGTTTCATATTTTGTCTAAACACCCAGCCATATGCCTCCCTAACCTGTCACCTTAGGGTGCGCTGTGTTGGGTTGTATCTGTGAGGGCTAGGGTGCATGACACTCTCTGCAGAGATGTAAGAATGACAAGTTCCTTGTCACCTCCATCCACAGCACAGTACTCAGGGGCCAATTACGAGTTTGGCAGCCCTCCTGAAGCACAGCCACCGCTGCGTTGACAGGATTAAGGCCAAGCCTGTGCTGCTCTCGCCCATGAGATTCTGAGTTGAATCCAGGGCCGACTGATGGTTCTGTGGCGGTGTCTTGGCTGCGGCTGTATTAGGTTCTTAGGAAAGCCTAACAGCAAACCGCTGTCATGACAGCACCTGCAGCTCAGGAACAGCTGCACTGTGTCTGGGAGAGCAGGAAGAGGCCAGAAGAACACCAGTGCTAGGGTCAAACTGGAGCATTCTTCAAGGCATGTAACCTAATTGAGCTACATCACTTGCTTCTGGCGTCATATAATACCCCTTGCATGCCCTGATTTGACCGTAGGAAATGATAAAAAGGTCTTGAAGTAAATCGAGGACCATGTTGGATGCATTCTTGTACAGAGCTTTAGATTGCTGTACATTTTGTAGATCATGCTGGTCAGCCTTCATCTGCTGTATTCTTCCCCATTACCAGAGCAGAGAGCACCCACAAACTAAGGCTTCAAGAAGAGATTAAAACTAAAGCTACTTCATCCAGTTATATACTGGCAAATGATTGATGAGCCAGAATGATTCTGAGCCGGGCACAATTAATGGTCCTTCGATTTTGAAATGCTAGCAAAATGTGTACTTTCAACTGAAATATATTGGACTGTAAGGAAAATTTAGAGTGTCATATTTGGCAGCTAGTCTTTTTTAACAACAAAAATGAGTAAGTAAATAATAGTTTATTCGTGAAGCCAGAAGAAATCTGGTGTCATCCCGTATTGGCACACACAGTTTCGTGTCTTGTGTGGAAAAAAGACACTTTCATACCTTTTTCATGACATCTTCTTATTTATTTCATCATTTTCAATTTTTTCTCATATTTCATCAAGTATCATCATTTATACCTCAGGCGTTATCAGAAAAAACATATCCAATGCATTTCGGGCATTTGAATAACATGCCCTTCATCAGGGATTGACACTACAAAAAAGAATGTGAACGGATATTAGGATCAAATCTCTACGGTAAATATATCAACACGCTAGTGGTTATACTGTTGTACATTTTGCTAACTCATGTTCATTGTTATGTTGTACATTTAAAAAATGAAACTCGTGCTTTCAGAAAACCAACATGGATAAAGTGTAAAAAAATTGGTGTCCACTTACAAGCCTGGTGTGAGTAATCGCGATAATCTGAAAGGTGGGGGGAAAAAAGATCGTGAGCAGTGGGTTCTATGTCAAGTCGGTTCATAACGCGGTAGCGTTAGAGTAAAAAGTTTGAGCGAGTACTAACCTGGAGTTTAGAGTGTCTCGCGTCTCGTCCGGAGTTAACAGTTTAGACTCGCCGGTGAAACTGAATAGTTTCCGGTGTTCTTAAATTCAACTATTGGGTTTCCCGCGATCATGTGTTTAGTCATGTGGTTAGTAGATGAGGAAAAAAGACTACCCGGTTGGTGGTCATGATGTTCGAAAAAATGATTACGTGTGGTAATAAAAAAGTAACCTAAGGGTCTAAAAGGATGCGAACCGTCCAATGTAAAGTGAATGTGTTGTCCCGTGGGGAAATGTTGTAAGTGTTAAAAAGCGATCTGCTGCAGGATCGAACCGCTGACAACAAAAAAGAGTGTTGTGTGAATGAACTGAGCTATTTCAATCTAAGTACATCTTGAGCTAGCAAAAAACTCAACCATATGATATTTGGAGCATGCACAGTTACAACATGGTCAATTATCAGAGCAATACCATTATAGGTAACAAGAAAATTCAATTCTTTCGTTTAAACCTGTTGGTTTCTGAGTGCATAATTTATAAATCCAGTGGTTTTCTCGTCTCAATAGTAATTTGTTGTTATTGACTCCTTCATATTTGGGAACAGTCTCTAGAACAATGAACTTCAATTGGGAAACGTTATGTTGTAGTTCTGTGAAGTGTGCTGCTAATGCTGATTTTGTGTTCTTAAGTCTTATATTAGATTTATGTTCGTTGAGACGTACTTTGATTCGTCTCTCTGTTTTTCCCACATATGTTTTGCCGCACGGGCATTTGATCCCGTATATTAAGTTGCTAGAGTCACAGGTTGCATTAACTCTTAACTTTATCGGGTAACCTTTAGTTGGATGGTTGAAAGTGTGACCTCTCATGATAGAATTACAGTTACCACAATTAAGACAAGGTTTAGTTCCGAGATATGTGATTGGGTCGCTGGTTTTGTTCTGCAGAATTTCGCCTAGGTTTTTTGTTCTGGTATAAGCGAATATCGGAGGTTGGTTAAATGATTGTTTAAAATCTGGTTCAAGGTTGAGAATCATCCAATGTTTCAGTATAATCTGTTTGAACTTTCTGCTGTTGGTGCCAAATTTAGAAACCACTACTGTTCGGTTTTGTTCAGTTTTTATGGTTGGTGTCAACAGTTTAGATCTGTCAGATTTTTCCATTTTCTTTTTAGTTTCTTCAATGAGATTCCTAGGGTAACCTCTTTGCAAAAATTTCTCAGACATCTCTGTGAGTCTTGATTCCAGGGTAGTTTGCTCCGAAACGATTCTTTTGACCCGTGCCATTTGTGAGTATGGTAAATTTCTGATCAGGTTGGGTTCGTGAAAGCTGGAATGTAAAAGGAGATTATTTCGGTCTGTAGGTTTGACAAAAAGGTCAGTGGTAAATCCATTTTGTGTTCTCGTGACTCTCACATCCAAAAAATTGACTGCTGTGTTTGAAATTTCCCAAGTTAATTGGATCCTCTGATCCATCGAGTTGAAATTATTTAATTGTTGTTTCAATTTTTGTTCAGACTCAGACCATACAATGAAGTAATCATCGATGTATCTTGTTATCATTATTAGATGGTTAGTCCAGTTAGTGTCATTGAGAATGTGTTGGGTTTCATACCAGTGCATGAACGTGTTGGCGTATACCGGTGCGGCCGAATTGCCCATTGCCATCCCGGTTAGTTGTTGATACCATTTGTCGTTGGCTTTGAAGTAGCTGTGGTTTAAGGTAAATTGCATAAGTTCCATCAAAAATAATTGGAAGTCTTGGTCGATGTTGGTACTTAGGATCGCTGATTCCATTGCCTCGATACCCATGTTGTGAGGTATGTTGGTGTATAAGCTGCTGACATCAGCAGTACATAGTAATATTTCCTCGTTGGGGTTAAGTTGAATTTGTTGTAATTTCAACAAGAATTGCGTTGTGTCCTTGATGTATGTTGTGGTGGATTGTACAAAAGGTTGAAGGTATTTATCTATGAGTTGTCCTGTAGGTTGGTGTATGCTGCCTCTGGTGGAGACAATTGGTCTCATCGGGGGATTCATAAGGTTTTTGTGAATTTTGGGTACCATTCTTAGCGTCGGACTTTTTGGGTTGCTGGTTATGAGGAAATTTTTTGTTCTCTCCGTTATGGTTCCCTGCTTTACCGCCTGATCGATGATTGATTTCAATGCTTTGGCATATTCCATGGTTGGATTGGAATCCAATTCATAGTAAGTTGACCTGTCCATGATATGTTCGATTTCTTTGTTTTTATACATTGAAGTATTCATAATGACAATTGCTCCTCCTTTGTCAGCTTTTGTGAAGGTTATTTGGTCATTGGTTGATATTTTTCTAATAGTATCCAAATCCTTCTGTGTGATGTTTTTATGCTTGGGTTTGGTATATTTGATTTTGTTAAGGTCTTGTTTAACTAAGTTTTCAAACAGGTCCAGGGTCTTGTGACTTGTGGGTGCCTGGAATGAACTTTGTGGGCGTAGCCCCAATAGTTGATCTTTGTCCTGTGTTTGGCGTTCTGGTAGAGTATTGTCGAAGAAATGCCTAAGTCTGAGCTTCCGCATCAATTTGAAGAAGCTTACTTCTTGTTCCAATGGGTCTGTCTGGTTGGTCGGTACGAATGATGTACCTTTCTCCAATAGTTTGAGTTCATATGCATTTAAATGTTGATCACTGATGTTAATGACCAAGCACTCTTTCATTAGTTCCTCTTGGGTTTTTTCTCTGTTATTTTGGTGGTTGCTGTAGTGCTCCTGGTTGTCGGTGGGTCCCGATCTTTCTCCTTTTCCTTTTCTTTTTCTTTGGCTTCTCCTGGGTCTCCTTTTTGGGCTTGGCCCTGGTCTAAAAAAGGACTGCTGCTGTCATGTGTTTGACTGGTGGTTGCTTCCTCTGGTGGGGTTTGTTCTTGAGGTATCCTTACGGGTTGGTTCTTCCGTGGTCTTGCCGTGGATTCACTATCTGTGCTGGAAGTGTCCGTATTGGAGTTATAAGGCCGATTTCTCCGTTTCTGTGCATACACATCAGCCCATGTATAGACCTCCCCCAGTTTGTAATCCAAGGTGTCCCGCTTGAACTTACGTATTTTACGTTCATTGATCTCCCTGGTGTGTCGGTCAATCTGTTGTTTTATGTCCTCAAGTGTTGTGTTCATTTCCTCCTCAGTCATCATTTTAGAGAGCTCAGTAGCTGTTTCTTGAATTTCAGTGGAAAGTTCATCTAAGATAGTTGATAATTCTTGGATAATGAGGAGTATTAAGTCCAGTGAACCCAACACATTCTCAATGACACTAACTGGACTAACCATCTAATAATGATAACAAGATACATCGATGATTACTTCATTGTATGGTCTGAGTCTGAACAAAAATTGAAACAACAATTAAATAATTTCAACTCGATGGATCAGAGGATCCAATTAACTTGGGAAATTTCAAACACAGCAGTCAATTTTTTGGATGTGAGAGTCACGAGAACACAAAATGGATTTACCACTGACCTTTTTGTCAAACCTACAGACCGAAATAATCTCCTTTTACATTCCAGCTTTCACGAACCCAACCTGATCAGAAATTTACCATACTCACAAATGGCACGGGTCAAAAGAATCGTTTCGGAGCAAACTACCCTGGAATCAAGACTCACAGAGATGTCTGAGAAATTTTTGCAAAGAGGTTACCCTAGGAATCTCATTGAAGAAACTAAAAAGAAAATGGAAAAATCTGACAGATCTAAACTGTTGACACCAACCATAAAAACTGAACAAAACCGAACAGTAGTGGTTTCTAAATTTGGCACCAACAGCAGAAAGTTCAAACAGATTATACTGAAACATTGGATGATTCTCAACCTTGAACCAGATTTTAAACAATCATTTAACCAACCTCCGATATTCGCTTATACCAGAACAAAAAACCTAGGCGAAATTCTGCAGAACAAAACCAGCGACCCAATCACATATCTCGGAACTAAACCTTGTCTTAATTGTGGTAACTGTAATTCTATCATGAGAGGTCACACTTTCAACCATCCAACTAAAGGTTACCCGATAAAGTTAAGAGTTAATGCAACCTGTGACTCTAGCAACTTAATATACGGGATCAAATGCCCGTGCGGCAAAACATATGTGGGAAAAACAGAGAGACGAATCAAAGTACGTCTCAACGAACATAAATCTAATATAAGACTTAAGAACACAAAATCAGCATTAGCAGCACACTTCACAGAACTACAACATAACGTTTCCCAATTGAAGTTCATTGTTCTAGAGACTGTTCCCAAATATGAAGGAGTCAATAACAACAAATTACTATTGAGACGAGAAAACCACTGGATTTATAAATTATGCACTCAGAAACCAACAGGTTTAAACGAAAGAATTGAATTTTCTTGTTACCTATAATGGTATTGCTCTGATAATTGGCCATGTTGTAACTGTGCATGCTCCAAATATCATATGGTTGAGTTTTTTGCTAGCTCAAGATGTACTTAGATTGAAATAGCTCAGTTCATTCACACAACACTCTTTTTTGTTGTCAGCGGTTCGATCCTGCAGCAGATCGCTTTTTAACACTTACAACATTTCCCCACGGGACAACACATTCACTTTACATTGGACGGTTCGCATCCTTTTAGACCCTTAGGTTACTTTTTTATTACCACACGTAATCATTTTTTCGAACATCATGACCACCAACCGGGTAGTCTTTTTTCCTCATCTACTAACCACATGACTAAACACATGATCGCGGGAAACCCAATAGTTGAATTTAAGAACACCGGAAACTATTCAGTTTCACCGGCGAGTCTAAACTGTTAACTCCGGACGAGACGCGAGACACTCTAAACTCCAGGTTAGTACTCGCTCAAACTTTTTACTCTAACGCTACCGCGTTATGAACCGACTTGACATAGAACCCACTGCTCACGATCTTTTTTCCCCCCACCTTTCAGATTATCGCGATTACTCACACCAGGCTTGTAAGTGGACACCAATTTTTTTACACTTTATCCATGTTGGTTTTCTGAAAGCACGAGTTTCATTTTTTAAATGTACAACATAACAATGAACATGAGTTAGCAAAATGTACAACAGTATAACCACTAGCGTGTTGATATATTTACCGTAGAGATTTGATCCTAATATCCGTTCACATTCTTTTTTGTAGTGTCAATCCCTGATGAAGGGCATGTTATTCAAATGCCCGAAATGCATTGGATATGTTTTTTCTGATAACGCCTGAGGTATAAATGATGATACTTGATGAAATATGAGAAAAAATTGAAAATGATGAAATAAATAAGAAGATGTCATGAAAAAGGTATGAAAGTGTCTTTTTTCCACACAAGACACGAAACTGTGTGTGCCAATACGGGATGACACCAGATTTCTTCTGGCTTCACGAATAAACTGTTACTTGACGTCGTGGGCCCTCGACGTCTCCACATTGAGCACCACCAAAATAACAGAATCTTAACTAAAAAAGAGATTATACAAATAAAAAGCTGTGCATCTGCCCACAACTTATCAATTTGTTCTAAGTAAATAATAGACCATTCAAATGGGAGCCACTTCAAAAATGTACCTATGAAACCTTTTACCTAAAAAAGTTTCAAACTTGAAATAAAATATGCTAATTTATCTATTTCCTAAATAAGTCAGAGTTTTTATTGATCATTATTCTACCTTGTATTTTTAGATAACTGCATGATGCTATTATTTACTTTAATCCCTGTAATTGAGCTATCGGTATAAGGCTGTAAAGAACATTTTGGGGCGTTAAAGTAGAAAACTTTTTTTAGTAAGCAAGGCAGCTGGAGTCTCTAAAAGAGTGCCTATTAGAGCTACGGAATGCCACATTCTGCAGCCAAAAGTGTGTTCTTTCAACTGGCAATTAACGCTCTATAAAGCAAGAAACCTTAATGGTAGCCTTTCTTAAGAAGCCCTTAGTGCAAAAGCTTCCAAGCGTCAAAGTGCTAGAAATACCAGATGATACTGTCACAAACTCAGTGTTTCCCAGAATCATGAACGGCTGACTCAACACTGTCGATGCTTTTAACTCATGGGCCTACAGGTTACAAACAGGTCTCTGCATCAGGAGCATTACATCACTGATCTATTTTATCCTATAATGAGCAGTACGTGTTTTGACACATAGATGATTTTAAATGAGCAGTACGTGTTTTGACACATAGATGATTTTAAATGATATTACAGGAACAACGACTGTTTATGTCTCATTGGTTAGCTTGGGAATGATGGTAAGTAAGTAGTAAAACTTGAGTAGAAATGGGTTAAATTCCCTTTAGGCATTAAGGAAAAGAAAATGAGTATACAAAAATGGATGGGAAAGTGTGAAAAATTAAGAAAGAGCAAGGGGGAAATAATTAGACAGTATTTGAAGAGTGGAGGTGAAAGAGATGTTGGTGAAAGGAAGAGGTGAGGGATTGAGAAAAGGGGCGTGAGGAACAGGAGAAAGACGTGAGGGGGAAGGAGATTGGGGGAAAAGATAGGACCCAATTGAGGGGAAATGCAAAATATCACGTACGTGCTCTTCATATTTTGAGGACTGGTGTGACAAAATTTGCCTGACGGATTAAGGATTTCAGTCCAGCTGTGCTTATATAATTTTTTATTTTTTTATTTTTAAGAAGGTCTGCTGGGCAAGCAAGTATTTCTAGGGTCCTGATTACAATGTACCAGGGGTCAGATGCTTTCTGCCCAACATGGTAGGTTTAAAGTCCGACCGTCATATTAGGGTGACAGAGGTCAGAGTTAAATCTTTGGGGGATTCCAACGTGGCTCTTGAGCCCGTTGGTCCATTTGAAAGTCTACATAATCCCTTAATGACATCGGCTCTACCGTCGGGATTATGATTTTGGTTTCAGACAGCCATTCCATGTTGGCCTTTTTGACATGGAAAGGCAATCTGAAAGCGACACTACTGGTCCTCAGCTGAGCCCCTTCCCCCTTGCCCTTCGCATTTGGGCTCGGGGGCACCTATGGTGGCCCCTAAACATCCCTTCACCATTTGGCAAGCACCGTGATTATGGAAAGTGCCCAGGGAGCAAATGGAACGTTCACCCGCTTCCCCACCCGGGGCACTTTGGTATTACATTAAAGACGGCAGATGTTTGTGCTGCCCTTTCTGCAGTACAGATAGTGCTGGTGTACATATAGCACCAGTGCTATCACCAGAGGGTGTTCCTTTGTTTTCATGGGGCGTGGCCCCATGCAAATAAGGGAATCCCTCTGCCTCGGTGCCTCCGTCATATTACAGATGCGGGTTCAGAGGCAAAAAAACTGTCTGCAGACCCACTAAAAGTGCACCACCTTAAAGTTGCCACGATGTCAGTGCACCCGCCTTCCAGAGGGGGGAAAGTAGTCTTATGGACGCCCAGATATCCCCTTGCAGGTGGGTGCAGTCACTCACGGTATCTGCCTACAATGGGATCTCTAATCCCCTTTAAAAGTGCAGGCTGTTTGCCGCCTGTCCAGTGAAACACGGAGAGGCTGCTTCAAAGTTGCTCCGTATTTCACTTGAATGCACTTCCCCCAGTATGACTTTGAGGCTGCCCTGGGGGCAGCACATCCAAAATAATATGACGCACTCTCCTTGTTTACCCAGGGCGCATCTTTTGGAAAGTGCACCAAATGCAAACAAAGAGAGTGCCTAGTATTATGTATAGGGCCCCTGGATGGGCCACTCCTTGGAAGACAAAATGCCAAGGCTCTACCTAGAAAGTTTTCTCATCTAACTTTAGAATATGCTGAATTAAACTTGTGCTCCAATTATCAGCCAAGGATGTTAATGCTCAGTAACCATCAATCTTCTAAATAAGTCATGTGCTATAGGAAGATCTTTCTCCACCCCTCCATACTTAGGTATGCATGTAGTTTGCTTTCACTATATGAGGAAACTCTATCACAACAACCATCTGTGCCAAACCAAAACCTGTGGGAATCCAAAATGGATACTAAGGGGGTACCGCAGCCCACTCTCAAATACAACATGGAGTTTGTCTAGCAGGCACGTTACACACAAAAGACACTGGAGATACAAAGAGGGGTGTCAGTGCAAAGTCTGGGCAGACACGGAAGGAGCATTTTACTCAAGTGGGTCTGTAGGCATTGTGCCCTTAGTTGGAACAGCTAAAATGGTTAATATCCTTCAGACATGGTATGATGCCACCAATGCTCACTGTACATGTCCCAGAGACATAGATTGAAGCTTGTGTCAACTAGAGATATTGCTTTTGGCACTACTCCTTCACTTCAGAGTGAGGATCTGAATCTCAAGGTGAATATTAAGCCTAGGCCTCAGCTTGAATGCAATATTTCATTAGTGTGGAGCCAAAAGAAAGTCATAATAACAGATTTACTTGCAGATATGTGACTCGGAATAGGGGTGTATTCAGGAGACATTCCAATCCTAATACCCCGCTAATACATATCATTCATATACAGCACATAGAAGATGCTTGTTTGACCTGACAGCCTTAAGGTGATCTTTCCTCCAACTTTTTGCCTTCGTCCTCCATTTTTCTAACCTCATTTTTGTTGGCTTTGGAATCTGTGCACTTTATCACTCCTAACCAGTGGTAAAGTGCTTGTGCTCACTCCCCTAAACTTTGTAATATTGGCTCATCCCCAATTGACATATTTAATTTACTTATAAGTACTGAGTAAAGTGCACTACATATGCCTAGGGCCTGTAAATTAAAGGCTACCAGTGGGCCTGCAGCACTCATTGTGCAACCCACTTAAGTAGCCCTCTAACCATGGCTCAGGCCTGCCATTTGTAGAGACTGTATGTGAAGTCCAACTGCCATTTCAACCTCTTGCCAGGCCTAAACCTTCCATTTTTATACATATAAGTCACCCCTGAAGTAGGCTCCAGGTAACCCACAGGGCATGATGAATATATTTAAAAGGCAGAACATGTACTTTTAAGTTTTACATAACCTGGCAGTGAAAAACTCTCAAATTCGTTTTTCACTACTCTGGACTCACAATATAAAATCACAACTCAAGATGGCGGCGTGAGCGGACGTGCCTCGCTGAGCTCCCGCCGCCGGTCACTGAATACAGCACGGCAACAGCACTTACCCGGCCGAGAACGGTCCCGAGAGACTCCTGGCACCAGTGCCGCAGCAGCGGTGACCTTCTGGTCCGGTTCCGAGCCCGGAGACGGCCAGATCCGTGTCCTGTTTGGTCGCGGAGACGGCGGCCGTTGGGGCCTAGCGCGCTCAGCGAGACGGGAGCGCGGCCGACAGCGAGGCCGAGGAGGGCGGAGCCTCAGCGCCGACCAAGAGCGCCCGGGGCAGGCATCGGCTGAGGCGGCGGGTCCGGCCCGCGCGGCAACGTGCGAGGCTTCCCACGGTCCCACGTGGAAGCTACTGCGGACCTGCCAGCCCCGTCAGACATCGGAGCGGACACTGCCCGGGCTGCCGCCGGCTCCCATCACCGGACCTGGTGGCACCGATTGGAGGATACCTACGGCCTTGAGTCCCGGCCCGCAGCACTACGGAACAGAGGTACGGGGGGGGATGTGACAGTGACACCAGGCGCCCCCCCCCCCTCGCTGGACACCCGCGACCCGACCCGCCTGGCCGGGGTAGAATCGGCGCAAGTGGCGCGATCCCCAGCAGCAGCCCGCCATTTTAGGCGCTCCGGCACTGAAGCCACGTGGGGGAGCGACAGCGGGCTAGCCTGCACCCGGCGAGCGCTGACACCGCGGGTGGCGTCTGGGACCGACCACCTTCCTGCCCGCCCTCTTGAGCCACTGACCGGCGCACCGACGCAGGAGCGTTTGGGGGACGCATCGAGAGTGGGGCCATCACACGGGCATGCGAGGAACCTGTCAATGCGCCCTGCGCTGCTCCCGCACCGCAGGCCCCTGTGACGACCCCAGCACTAGCCCAGCCGCCAGCCGGAGGACGCTCCTGATCTCCAAGGCACGGGGGGGGCCCCATCCCCACCTGCGTGGTGCACCTCTGGCGGAGCCCTCGCACCCAAGCCCACACTGCGGAGGCCACACCGCGTCGCCGACGCCCGACTGGGCTCACGGCTGGCGAGTGGAGCGCACCACCTCCCGGCTATCCCCGTGCCGGACGCCAGGAGACACAGCAGCATCTGCGGCCTGGGCCCACGGTACCAACAGCGGCGGGTTGCTGGGCAGGGGGCACCGCACGCGCCATGACCACCGCCAGGACGAGGAAAGACCGCTCCATCGCTGACCTCTTCACCCCCGGCGCTGTGGGGAGGAAGGCGGATGCCGCAGCGGCCGGCCACCGTGTGGGCGCCGAGAAGAAAAACCAGGCCTCGCCAGCCCATGGACAGCCAGAACCGGAGGGCCCAGTCACGCGCTCCTTCCTGGAGTCGCTCTTCATGGGGCTGCGCGAAGACATCCAGGAACTAAAGAAAGAACTCCAGGACGAGATAAAGGAGGTGCGCCGGGATACCGACGCCATTGGTGAGAGGGTGGCGGACCTAGAGACGAAGAGCGACGCACGGGACATAGAAATTGAAGCACTGCGGCAGGAACTGGTGCGCATACACGACCAGCAAGTAGACCTCCAAACACACGCCGAAGATTTGGAGAACCGCTCCAGACGGCACAACATCAGGATCCGGGGGATGAAGCACTCCCCTGACACGGAGGACCTCTTCCAATTTACCCGGGGCCTGTTCAATCACATTCTGGGCCGCCCGTCAGACGCCCCCCTGGGCCTAGACAGAGTGCACAGAACGGGCCCACCTAGAGCGGCCACAGCCCAGCCAGCGGACATCCTTGTGTGCGTTCAGGACTTTCGGACCAAGGAGGAGATCCTCAACAAAGCGCGCCGGATGGCGCCAGTGTCCTATGGCGCACACTCCCCTGCCCTCTATCAGGACCTTGCAGCGCTGACCCTGGAGAAGAGGCGCATCTTCCGACCTGTCACAGCGGAATTGCGGAAACGCAACATCTCATACAGCTGGGGACACCCCTTTAGACTTGTGTTTAAGATGGGCAATAACCTCCACCAGATGCGCTCCCTCAGGGAGGCCTGCACCCTCCTGAACATTGAGGAACCGACGGAAGCCGAGAACCCTGGGGTGGGGGGCGCCCCCAGCGAGGATGCACCGGGACGGTGGCGGCAACAGCGGCGGCGACACAGGCCGCGACGTCCCGCCAACAAAGAAATAGCGGAGGGTCAACGAGCGGCGGTGGAGACAGTCGCGCAAGGCCTGGTGAATAAGGACAACGATTGAACTCTGGCCACAGTCTCACAGTGCTACCGAGACACGACCTGGCCGGGACTGCTCACTCCGGCGGCGGGGGCGAAGCCTCGCTAACCCGCGCTATGTTTACGCCATCCCTTTGATGGCTGACCCACACGGAGATGTGCAGTGCCCGACATCACCGTCGCCATTGCCCACACTCCAAGTTTTTCCCTTACCACGGGTCCAGTGGACATTCACCTGGATCTGGGACTATGTTGATTCAGACTTCCTTTTGGTTGCAGGGGCAAAGGGGGGGGGTGGGGAGGGGATTGCTTCGGTGCTAGCTCCCTTCTTGGGGATCGAACATTGCACTACTGGGGGATGGGGGGAGGGGGGTGTTGCACCAGTTAGGGTCGGGGGGGAGTTGGGGGAAGAGGGGGTGGGTTGGGGGGGCTCTCCTTGTCCAAGGGATTCTACCACCACAGACGGAGTTGGTTTGACCTCCGGCGCAATGTCTTCCACAGATCACCGGCCAGCGCCTGCCACCTACAGGTGGGACCCAGCGTTTCCCTTACTGCCTCAGCCATGACACGACACATAACAGTACTTTCCCTTAATGTGAGGGGGGCTCAACAGTCCAAACAAACGCAAAGCCATACTGTCCTTCCTCGAGCGCTCCAAGGCGGACATCTGCCTCCTCCAAGAAACACACCTGGTCCGTAACGACCAGCACAGACTCAAAACACGCGCCTTTCCATGGCAGTTCTTCTCCTCATCCCTGAAGAAAGCAGCGGGGGTAGCGATCCTGGTATCTAGGTCCTTTGAGGGGAGGGTCCTCCAGAAGGAAGCTGAGATTAAAGGGCGACTCTTGCTTTACAGCTTCCAGATTGCAGGTCACACTCTACTCTTGGGTTCGGTCTACGCCCCGAATGAAGGGCAGGAGCGGTTCTTGCACACAGCATTGGAGGCCTCGACATCCACCACACACGCGCACTTACTTCTGGGGGGGGACCTCAACATTGTATTTCATAACACGGCTGACCGCTCCGGCCAGCGATCCGGGCAAGTAGGGGCACTGACTGCTGCAGGACACGCGCACATAGCGGACTTAGGACTCCTGGACCTGTGGAGACATGCCCACCCCCAGTTGACGGCCTACACTTATTACTCGGCGGCGCGTAAGACCTACGCGAGGCTGGACTATTTTCTATGCTCCTCTCAACTAGCGATGCAGGCCGAGACAGTGGAGATAATGCCAGCCGCGCTCTCGGACCACTCCCCGGTGGTGGCGACGTTTCGAATGGGAGACGCACCGGCTCCGCAACGGCACTGGCGACTGCGGGATGGCCTTCTGCAGCTGCCTGACACCCAGCCACGGCTCAAGTCCGCGATCACCCACTATTTAGAACACAACGCCAACGACGACACCTCCAAAGCCACTCAGTGGGCGGCCCTCAAAGCGGTCCTGCGTGGCGAGCTTATCTCCATTGCCGCGGCCAACAACAAGGAGAGGGCTCTAAAACGTGCTGAGCTCACCCAACGGGTGGCGGAACTGGAACAGATGCACCAGCGCATGGGAGCGGCGAGGGCATGGCGCCAGTTATGCGCCGAGCGAAAAATGTTGGCCGCTCTAGACCAGGATGTGGCGGAATACGCCGCTATGCGCCTGAAGCACGCCTATTACACCGGAGGCGACCGTTGCGGGAAGCTTCTGGCGAGCCGGCTGCGGGCGCAAACCCAACGACAACAGGTACGCTCCCTCCAATCCGCTAGTGGCGGCCAGATCACAGAGGACGCGGCGATCGCGGCGGCCTTCGGCAATTTTTACGCGGCGCTGTACGATGCGGACCACCTGGACCCTGACGCCGGGCCGACTTATTTACGGAGCGCGGAACTCCCCGCCCTCAATCAAGCCCAAGCGGACTTTCTGGAACGGCCCATAGGCCTGGAGGAAGTCATCTCTGCCATAGCCCGCCTCAAAGTGGGGAAATCCCCGGGCCCTGACAGCTTTTCTGCTGCCTTCTATAAGACCTTTTGTCAGCAGCTTGCCCCACTTTTGCGCGACCTATTTAACACCTTCGACGTGCCTGGTGCTATACACCCAGACCTGCTAGAGGCCTCGATCTCTGTAATCCCCAAACCGGGCCGCGACCCAACGGCTTGCGGCTCGTACAGGCCCATTTCGCTGCTGAATGTAGACTTGAAACTCTACACCGGAATACTGGCGAGCCGCATAGTGCCATACATGCAGCAGTTGATTGACCCAGACCAGGCAGGCTTTATCCCACAGAGGCAGACCAGCGACAACACCAGGCGAGTGCTGCACCTCATAGAGGCCGGGTCGCGCACAAAACCGGACTGCATGCTCCTCACCATTGATGCGGAGAAAGCATTCGACAGAGTGCATTGGCCCTACCTCGACCAGGTTCTTCGTCACTTCGGGTTCGGGGAGAAACTCCGCCACCGCATCTTCAATTGTTATCGCCGACCTAACGCCACCGTGAGAGTGAACGGCCATACTTCCCCGAGATTCGATATTGGCAGGGGCACGCGCCAGGGCTGTCCACTATCGCCGCTCTTATTCGCACTGTACATGGAACCAATGGCCCAGAGAGTGCGACAACATCCGCTTATCTCCGGCATAAAGTTTGGGGCTGACACGCACAAAATCAGCCTGTATGCGGACGACGTTTTGCTATCTCTTACCGACCCGATGCGCTCCCTGCGCGCTCTCTTTGTTGAGCTCCATACCTTTGCCCTGGCCTCGGGTTTTAAGATCAATGAGGCTAAGTCTGAAGCCCTGAACATCTCCCTGAGCCCGGAAGTGGTGGCCGAGATTAAGTCCGAATTCAAGATACTGTGGTCAGATGCGGCCGTCCCATACCTGGGTGTGCGCTTGGCGCCGACTGTGCGGGGTACTGCACGAATCAATTATGAGGCGCTCACAGCCAAAATCCGGGAACAGCTTCGGCGATGGAAGCCGCTCACACTCTCGTGGCTAGGCAGAATCGCCGCAGTCAAAATGACGCTGCTACCTCAGATTTTATATCTGTTTCAGACGCTCCCCCTGAATCCCCCGGCCGGCTGGCTGCAACAGACCCAATCGGAACTGTCGCGATTCATTTGGAACGGCCGCCGACCGCGGTTCAAGCATACCCTCGCCACTTTGCCCCCAGCGAACGGCGGGGTGGGTGTGCCCGACCTCACCCTGTACTTCCAGGCGGCGCAACTGCGCACCTTCGTGGAGTGGTTTCAACTGGAGTCCAGCAAGCACTGGCTCTTCCTGGACCAGGCAGTGGCAGGCTGCACTCTCCAGGGCGTGCCTTTCCTGCCATGCCAGCATCGGCCCCCTAATCTGTACGCCTCTGAAATCACCAGCACCGCCCTGAGAGTGTGGGACAGAGTGGCCGTGACCAGGGGACTAACCACCTTTCCCTCGCCTATGACCCCCATTTTTGAAAATCCCGACTTCACGCCAGGCTTGGATACCGGTGCGTTTACGACCTGGCGATCGACACCCTGTAGAGCGGCGGGCCACATGTTCGACCTCAAGGGGATCCTCCCGTTCCAACAGGTCAAGACGGACTACGGTGTGGCCGAATCGGAACGCCTACAGTACCTGCAGGTGCGCCACTGGGTACTCCACCCCTCGATCCGGCCTGGTGCCCAACGACACCTCACGCCTTATGAAAAATGGCTGCTGACACGCACCTCAGAGAAAAAGCTGATCTCAGACCTCTATCAGCAGCTGCTCCTCACCCACGCGCACACACACAACGCGGGACAGGTCAGGTGGGAAAGGGACCTGGGGCGGCAGCTTACAAGGAAAGAATGGGAGGGGGTGTACCATAGAGCCAGACATTCGGCACATCACACCGGGCTCACCGAGACACTAACTAAAGTAGCCACGTACTGGTACCATACCCCTGAGAGAATACACCAGTGGGATGCCCGAGTTAGCGATAGGTGCTGGAGAGGGTGCGGAGAGCTAGGAACACTGGAACACCTGCTATGGAGCTGCAAGGCACTTCGCCCCTACTGGGACCCTATCCTGGACCTCATAGACGCACATCTAGACACACAGCTGCCGCGCTTCCCAGCATACATTATACTAGGCCTCCCGAACGCCCTCATGTATCCTCTGAAATCCTGGAGGGGGCGGCTGATCGCACTGGCCCTGGGGGCGGCAGTCCAGAACATTGTGGCCCATTGGAGAGCTACACAGGCTCCGCAACAGCTGGGGTGGCTTCATCGGCTCTGGGCGATCCTGGGAATGGAGAAATTGTCCCTGGCAGCGGCGGGGAGGGGGGCGGAATTTGCAGAGCTTTGGCGACCATTCCTCGCCCTACTTAAGGGGGAATTCCTTGAGGTGAGCTGCCCACGCTACCTGCGCCTGCTACGCCTTGCGGAGACGCCTCTTCCAGTACCCAAGACATGCTCCCGCAAGCGTACAGGTCAGGCGAGCGCAGTACCACCAGGCCATTAGTGGAAGACAGTACCTACCCGATTATTCCCAGACATGGACAAGGAGAGGGGGGGGCGAGGGGGGGAAGGGTGGGGGGTTGTTAACAGTTTGATGGTTCTTTCATGTTGCACTAGCACAACTCAGTTTGCACCTTTGTGGCACCTCTTATGACGCGGCCGGCCCGGTTGGGTTGTAGGCGGCTTGCTGTGTAAACGAACAGTATGACCCAATGGCCGGGCCATGGGCGTCATTGTAATCTCCGCCTTAGGCCTCCCTGGAGTGGGGTCGGCCCACATCACAGATTGAGGTGCATTAATTTCTGCCTGTGCTCAATAAAAGATTTAATACATAAAATCACAACTTATGGTGAAGTCCTATATTAAGTTGCAAGTCTGAAAATGCCACTTTTAGAAAGATGCAATTTTCTTATTTTGGACATTCTGTGCCTGCTGCTTGTCTCTGAAAACACGTCTGTGGTGGGTGACAGCTGGAACTTGTGCATTCACTCTAGACAGCCACACACAAAGGGAACTGAGGTGCGACTGATGGGCCATCTATATTCTGATATGCCATCCTGAGCAGAATGTGGGGAAAGAGCTGGGTATAGCCTTACACACCAGAAAGGCTGAGTCCTGTCCCCACATAAAGGTCTGCATCACCCCTGTAATGACTCTGGAGCCAGGGCAGGAAAGGAGGACCTGTGTGCACTTTAAAAACCCTCATTGAAGTCCCCCTCATTTAAAGGCACAACTGTGTATAAGGATAAGTACTGGGTATAAGTACTGGACCTTTGACACCACCTCTTCAGTACACTTCTGGACCAGTGAAGACTCTGCCTGGAAGAAGTCCTGCTGTGCTGCTGAGGACTGCCACTCTACTGGAATGGTGCTCTGCTGGACCCCTGCCTTTCTGGTCTGCCCTCCTGACTGCTGTTCCCCTGCCTGGGTGAGAACGACTGGACCTGCGTCACTTGAACCAAGAGTAACTGAAAAGGCTTGCTGGCTTGCGTCCTGATTGAAGTCTCAGGGACATAAAAGACTTCCAGCTCACCTGCATCTGCATCTGGACTCTAACATCTGTGAGTCTGCCCTGCTACGTGGTGCCACCCTAGTCTTGAACCCTTAGCAGTGATGCCGAAGTTGCTTCTTCAATCAACCCATGAATCCTCATCAGAACTGGTGCATGATTGCTGTTTTGAGAATCAGAACCATTGCATCTCCTTTGCGTGGATCAGAACCAGCACTTTGTTGTTGTGTGGGGCAGTCCTGGGCATCATCTTTGGAACCAGTGCATCGCCCTCTGGATTAACACATCTGCTGCTACAAAAGAAGTGACCCATTGCATACGGGACCAGTGCATCGCCCTCAGTACCGATGCATAGCTGACTTTGTGTGGAGAAAACCAATGCACCTTCTTCTGTTGCACGATTGGAACCAACGCATTGCCTCAGCTGCACCTCGCATCCGCCTTAACATCGATGCAAACCAGGATCAAGGTACATTTTGCTCAGCGGGTTCAAGTGGGTCTCTGTATTCGGCCCACACCCCATTGCGGTTAGCCTGAACTTTTATCTTTGCCTCAGTCCAGCGCGACCAGATATCCCAAATAGGTGCCTATTGCTTCTAAAACCTATATTATATTTTATTCTTTAAAAAGTTACATCTCACATCCTACTTATTGGATTGCTGTGATTTCCATCTTGTATTATTTATTCAATTAAGCTCTATTTTTCTAACCTGGTGTTGAATCTTTTGCATGGTGTTTTCACAGTTTTACTTTTAGAAGTGTTGCACAAATACTTTACGTATTGCCTATTAAGTTAAACCTGACTGCTTAGTGACAAGGTAACCAGAGGGGGGGGGCACAGGTTATTTTAGGGTGTGTTTGTGACTTACCCTGACAAGAATTTTGGTTCCTGCTTGGACAGGGTGCACACCTCTGCCAACCAGAAACCCAGTTTCTAACAGTTCTCACTTTTAATGTAAAGCTGCAATGCAGAAAAACGTATCAAAACAGACTTTAGAATACTAGCCTATTAAAAAGATACAACAATTTCAAGAATTTTAGCTTCTCTTTGCAAGTTTCTTTTAAATGACTTTCGGCCCGGCATTCATCTTGTTCGGATTAAATATTTTACCTCTGCCAGTAACAATATTAATAGGAATGCTTCATTAGAGTATAGGACATGTTTGTGCAACCCTTGGACTGAACATATCACACACAGGTGTCTAAAATAAATCAGAATATTTCATTATGATGAACCGTGATCTGAGCAAGCATTGCAGTACTCAAAGGTATAAAGTTGAGCATTCAGCTATTTTTATTCAGTGCTGATATAAGCACACTTTATTTGCCAGAGGACATTCTTCTAATTAAATCACTTGCTATGCTGAATGCTGCTAATCTCTTGCTTTCATAATTGTAATGTTTAGCTCAAGGGACCTATGATAGACCACTTCACTGCCCTCTGGAAAAGGGCCAGGGGATTCCTTTTTAATTGTGTTTAATACTTTTAAGTTAATTGTTAATCATCTATGAATGAACAGATTAGGTCTCCAAAGAGAACGTGAGTGTCTCAGGTGCAAACGTTCTAAAATCTGCACAGCCTGAGGCTTGCAAGTTGAAATCCTGATGAGGTCGACTTAACCTTTCAGCCCTTCCCATGCATAAAACCCGAAGTCAGTGAAGAAACACTGAATGGATATGAGAAGTGTTAACATGCACAGTACTCTTCAAATCTGTTGCAATGCGTGCACTAGAATACTGTGCAGACAGGCAGATTTATGATAAAACAGGGTTGCCTGACTCAAATTATTTTTGCACGAAATGTAGTACTAAAAGACAAGATAGCTTATTTTTTTTTAAATGGTAATTTATTGCAGTCTTTTAGGAAAAGCTATAACTACTAGAAACAAGCATTTACAATGCAATGGTCTCGGCATTATTAAAGGTAGAGCTATTGTCATTGCTCATGACTTTTTTTTTAAAATCGTAAATAAATGGCATTGTCATTTACAATGCCAATAGCTTAATCGTTAAATAAATGGCATTGTCATTTACAATGCCAATAGCTTAATCGCTCGCAAATGCATGACCTATTGCATTTACACCCACACAGAGCCACACACACAAAGCCACCCACATACACATAGAGCCACCCACACATACATAGAGCCACCTACACAGAGTCATACACATAGAGCCACCTACACAGAGCCACCCTCACACAGACAGAGCCACCCACACATAGAGCCTCCTACAAAAAAAGCTATCCACACAGGGCACACACACAGAGCCACACACACACACACACACCCATACACGTGTTACCATCCTTGTGGGGACTATGTGTGAATACCAGCCTTGTGGGGACTAACCTTTCCCAATGTTTTTAAACTACACTAATAACAGAAAAATGTTAAGAAAAAATTCATGATACAGGATCCTGCTTCTAATTTGCAAATATATTGTTATTTAATCGTGCGCACAGCACCATCCTTGTGGGGACTTGAACACGTGCTACCATCCTTGTGGGGACCTAGTCTGTAACACTCTTCGTGACTGAATACAGTCAAAGGCACATGGCTAAATGTTTATTTTATAAACCATATACACAAACAACATTACAATCTATTCTTATATTAATTGCTGCATATATACTAGGGGTGTATATTAAAGACAGAATATGTTAATGTGCAAGAAAATATCATATCATGCTTAAAGAAAGACACTTAATGCTGTATTTAACCAATATATTAGTGCTTAAAATCTTAGGAGATAAGGGAAATAATACATAAAGAAATTAACATATGGAACCAAGGAATATGGTCAAGTGGAACCCAGAGCTTGATTAGCTGCTTACATTTTTATCCAAAATAGATGTTCAAGTCCCTACAGAGATAGTGGGTGAAGATCATTGTGTTTAAGTCTCCATAGAAATAGTGTGCACATTCAAAGCTTAAATACTATTATAAACAGTGTGAAGCTAATGGTGTTCAAGCCCACGCAGAGGTTGTGTGTAATTTTAAGAATGCTAAAGTCCCCACAGAGATGGTGTGTTATTATAGTGATAATTAAGTCCCCACAAAGATAGTGTGTTATCAGAGATGTTCAAGTCCCCACAGAGATGGTGTGTTATCATAGTGATGTTCCAAGTCCCCACAGAGATGGTGTGTTATCATAGTGATGTTCAAGTCCCCACAGAGATGGTGTGTTATCATAGTGATGTTCAATTCCCCACAGAGATGGTGTGTTATCATAGTGATGTTCAAGTCCCCACAAAGATAGTGCGTTATTGTAGTGATGTTTAAGTCTTCAAAGAGTGCATGAAGGTGATTGTGTTTAAGTCCTCATTATAATAAGGCCTAATTCACAAAGTTAAACTTAGACAAAAAGTCTAACTTCACTACTTTTCAGTCTTCACAAAGGTAAATTTAGACCAACAGTCTAACTTTACTTCTTTTCAATATTCACATAGCCCCATACAGAGAATGTGAAGCTGATGATATTCAAGTCAAAGCAAACACAAGGACATGATGGACGGAGTGCTCAAACTTTTCAGTCACTCACCCCCAGTTACAGATCTGAGTTGAATCCATCATTGTTCTTTAGCTCACTTTGCTACCCCAGTTCAGACCCAGCTATATGTAAATCAGTCTTGACCCTGAGCCTCATGGCACCCCCTGGAGCTTCACGTTGAAACTGAGCTTGCGTTTAGTTACAGGAATGCTCAAGTCCCCACAGAGATGGTGTGTTTTTATTGTGAAGTTCAAGTCCCCACAAAGATAGTGTTTTATTATAGTTTTTTGCAAGCCCCAAAAAAGATATTGTGTTAATTTAGCAATGTTTAAGTCCCACAGAGATAGTGCATGAAGATGATTGTGTTTAAGTCCTCATTAAAATAGGGCTGATTCACAAATGTAAACTTGGACAAAAAATCTAACTTTTCTACTGTTCAGTTTCACAAATGTAAACTTAGACCAAAAGTCTAACTTTACTACTTTTCTGTATTCACAAAGCCCCATACAGAGAATGTGAAGCTGATGATCCTCATGTCAAAACAGAGCTTGCATGTAATTACAGGAATGCTCAAGTCCCCACAGAGATGGTGTGTGATTATAGACATGCCCAGGTCCCCACAGAGATAGTGTGAGATTATAGACATGCCCAGCTCCCCACAGAGATAGTGTGTGATTATAGAGATGTTGAGGTCCCCACAGAGATATTGTGTGATTATAGACATGCCCAGGTCCCCACAGAGATAGTGTGTGACTATAGAGATGTCGAGGTCCCCACAGAGATAGTGTGTGATTATAGACATGCCCAGGTCCCTACAGAGATATTGTGTGATTATAGACATGCCCAGGTCCCCACAGAGATAGTGTGAGATTATAGACATGCCCAGCTCCCCACAGAGATAGTGTGTGATTATAGAGATGTTGAGGTCCCCACAGAGATATTGTGTGATTATAGACATGCCCAGGTCCCCACAGAGATAGTGTGTGACTATAGAGATGTCGAGGTCCCCACAGAGATAGTGTGTGATTATAGACATGCCCAGGTCCCCACAGAGATAGTGTGTGATTATAGAGATGTGGAGGTCCCCACAGAGACGGTGTGTGACTATAGTATTACCACAGTTGCCAAAGAGAGTGTGTGATTATAGACATGCCCGGGTCCCCACAGAGATAGAGTATGATTAAAGACATGACCAGGTCCTCACACATATGGAGTTTATTTATAGACATGCTCAGGTCCCCACAGAGAAAGTGTGTGATTAATGGGATGCACGTGGCTAGCACACGGTGATAGTGCATGGTTAAAGTCATGTACAAGTCCTCACATAGAGATTGTACGATTACAGTGAGGTTTAAGTCCTCACAGTGATATTGTGTGATTACAGTTATATGCTAGTCTCCATAGTGATGTGTGTATTGATAGGTTTATTGGAGAACACATACAGATCATATTAGTCTGGTGGCTTAAATGAATGAATCCACTTGAGGGATATATGTTTGACCACTCTAACATGTTTGAATCCTGGTGCTACCACTCAGCCTATATTCCTTCCAAACAAGGTGAAACATGGGAAACTTTCACAAAGTTGAAACCTCTATTTTTTCAGCCTTTTATATTTGGAGTGTAAAATAGAAATCCTTAAACAAGGTTCAAACATTCTCAAAAGTGCCCATGTCAGCTACAAGAGACTTTCTCAGTGTTAATGGTCTTGTTATTTGAAGGACAAATCATATACAAGAGTCTTACAAATTGTGTTCCTGAACTAAGCTTGTATGCTCATAATGTAAGAGTAGAGAAAGTCACTTTGGCTGACATACAGCTGTCTTTTTCATGGAGATAAAAACCTCCGAATGTGCCTACCTAAACTATTGGAATCTTTCACAATGTTAACAAAACATTTTTGAGAAGTGCGCCCAAATGTTGTGCTGCGGTGTGTGTGGGCTATAAAACTAGGCTTCCTAAAAGGAGCCGGTGAATCCTTTGTTCAGGAAAAGAGAATGACAATTTGATAGTTGTGCACTAGAAGTTTTTTTGTGAAAAGAAACCTTCCAAAATATCATGTGACATAAATATGTTGTCAAAAATATCACCACTGCAAAAATATAGTGAAACAGAATATCCAAATTAAGAATGGATTTTTTATTGTATACAATATGGTAATGAAGACAATTGTTGTAATTAATATTGGGTACTTTAGTATACTTGTAATAAACATTGTTTTTAATTATATATATAAATACACACACACACACACATATATATATATATATATATATATATATATATATATATATATATATATATACTTATAATATTAGTAAAATTGTCTTTTTTAAATATAGTTTGCAATTTTAAATGTGTAACTGAATTTTCAAAAGGTAATTAGATGGGTCTGGTGGCTCAGTACTATTGGGCAACCATAAACAACTGTTAGTGCCAAGATGCCTAACAGTTAATGTGCGATCTACAAATACCTATGTTAAGTAGTTTATAATTTAGTAGAGGGATATTTGGGTTTTTAGGGGAATATGGAGGGAAGTTAATTACATTTTAACAAATTGTTTTTTAATGTTAAGTAATGTAAGGTAAACTCAATATATAAATGGTTAGCATGTAATGTTTTAATTCTTTCATTTATTTGGGTTTAATTTCAGATTTTTAATTTATATTTTTTCTGGTATAATTAGTTATAGATAGATTAGCAGCATTTTATTTGAATGAAAATAGTTTTTTTATACATTTTTTGTTTTTTAAATATTTAATGTATAAATCATGTTTTTTTAGACTATGCAAGAATAAATTAGTAATATATATATTACTTTTATTATTTTTATATGTTTCATTTATTTTAATGTTATTATTGTTTTATTTATCTCTTTATTTATCTTCTTGGTGTTTGTGGTTTTTTTCAGTAGTTGTTAGAGAAGTGAATTCTACGTATGTTTATTTAAATATTTCATTTAATTATACATTTATTTTGTATATTTATAATAAATTGTGCAATTTATTTAAATGTATACAATATATATTTTCTAATTTAACTATGGTTAATAATTTGATGCTTTAGGTATTTAAATATTTTTTTTAAATGACTGTATTGGATTGATATATGTAACCTTTATGAAGTCCAACACTTTCCCTACTGTTGCTTAAATGGGAGTGGGAACAGCAAATCTAGCCCATCCAATTCCTATGCATTCCTTATTATTGCTTGATTGGGGTGGGGGTAGTTAATATAACCCTTACAAAGTCCCACACTTTCCCTACAGTTGCTTTGGATGGAATGAGAATAGTAAATATAACCCCTTTGAAGTCCAATACTTTCCCTTCTGTTTTATATATATTCTGGTGGGAATAGCAAATCTAATATCCCTCTAAAGTCCTACACTTTCCCAGCTGTTGCTTACATTGCAGTGGGAAGAGTAAATCTAACCTCTCCGAAAGTCAGCACTTTCCTTGCTTTTGCTTAGGGTGGAATGGGAATAATACATTTGACCCCTTCAGATGTTCAGAACCTTCCCTACTGTTGTTTAGACTAGAGTGGAAATGGCCATTTGAATCCCTCTGAAGTCCAACACTTTGCCTATTGTTACTTAGGGGCCCTTTAGAATATCAGGCGGATCGCCACCGCCGGCCTGGTGGTGGTGATCCGCCCGCCAAATGTCCCTGTTTCACCCCCGCCATATTAGTATGGCGAGGGGTACCGTGGCGGACGGAAAGACCGTCCGCCGCTTTTCTGCCAGTCAGATTGCCGGCCAGGCGAAAAAGGCACACAGTATGGTGGTGGTGTCTTGCAGGCACCTCCATCCATATTACTATGCCTGCGGAGGGATGTCTTTCCATGGCAGAGAGTCTCCGCCATGGAAAGGCATGCAGTGAACACTTAGGGGGCCCGTTGCGGGCTCCCGAGTATGGCTGCACTTGTGGGGTACCTATGGAACCCCCTACATTGCCACGCACAAGGTGGCAGGCACTGCGCGGTGCCTGTCACGTTGTGCATACCAATGCACAACATGCATTTTTTACATTGCGGCTGGTGCTGCCTACAGCACCACCCGCCGTAAAGTAAAAAACTGCAGGATGCGACCGCCAGGGTGGTGGTCTCATCATAATTGGCATGGAGAGACCACTGCACCTCTGGCGGGCAGTCCCATTTGCCATTGCGGTCGCCCGCCATAGTAATAGGCCCCTTAGTTTGGAGTGGAAGTAACAAACACTGACCTTCCAGCGGACTTGCTCCCTTCATAGTGAAGCTCCGCCTGGTAGCTGCTGCTGCCCCTGTTGCTGCTGCTAATGCTTGGTCCGGAGTTCGAGACCCACCTTCACCCGCATGCCCCTGCCTGTGCCTCACATACATCTGGTGGTTTAGTGGTAGTGCGTCACATTCTTCTGCTGCTGGGCTGTCCCTCTGCCTCTCTTTTCTGATTTCTGTCTTTAACCAGCTTTTTACTTTTTTACCTTTTTCTTTCCTTTGTTTGACATCCTTCTCCCTGTCCAGCCCCCCAGCACAACTTAATGGCAGCTGCTGCATGGCTGAATCGCTGGGGTGCCAAAGACAGGCCATCCAATCCTTACACAAACACGCCACAGAAATCTGGGATCTCCTCAATGTGGCCTCTCCCGACATCACCTTCTTCATGGAAACCTTGATCAACCCCTGATCCGGACAACGCCATCACCATCCCCAAAGGGCTACAAAATAACCCGCAAGGACTGCACCGACCGACCAGGATGAGGCATCGCCATCATCCACAAGAACACCCTCGGACTGACCACGCACTCAAACAACCAAATGACAACCATGGAACACCTCCACTTCCAGATCCAGACCAACAACACCCTCTGCAGCACCCTGATATGATCCATCAAGATCCCCAGAACGATAAAAGAGAAAGATGCTTGGGGATTCCTGGCTGTGTTAAAATTATTTCAGCATAAGTGATCCATGTTGTTTGGTACTCATGGTTGTCATTAGCAGTATGCGGCCCAACTTGTTGACTTCAAGCCAACCCTTCCTCCAGGATTACATGAAGGTCTTGTCTGAGGTAGTAGCCTTCCTGCTACTTGGAGGACAACTCCATACACCTACTTGGATGAATACTTCAGCCTGACCCACAAAGCGGCTGGTAAATAAGGAGTTGGAGGCGATCTGCCACTGCCCTTCAGATTCACATAATTTTGGAAGCAAGGAAAAGTTTAAGTGTCACCCCTAACTCAGTGTCCCAGTTATATTGACTTACTTCTTGCTTTGTCTGGTCACTATAATTCATTTATGGTATTTGACATTTGTTTGTTAGCAGCAAAACTTCCTTTACTATGGATGGTATGTGAATATTTTGGCTTTTGAAGAAAGAGGGAGACCTAATCTTCAGATTGCTGAATACATTATCAACTGCGGTCTTAAAATGTAACATATTCACTGGCCCTGTTGTTCCACAAATACAATGCGGACAGACTTTTTAGTCTGAAGTCAAGTCAAAAACCTTGAACCACAATGGGTTTTCAGAGTGCTACAGGAGAGAGGATGTGGTGTTACAGCAGAGCTGCTGACTTTGGAACTGGGAAGCAGGTTCAAACCTCTTAGTTCATATACAGGATAGTCTGTGGCCAGAACAACTCTAATCGAACATACCTGATTAGTAAGAATGTGACGGGGAATAGCAGCATTTATGTAAAGCCTAGAGTGCTTAATGGTAATCTCCAATTCTTCTAGTCCAAGTTTCTTTGTCAGAGTCTTTCACCTACAGCTTTGCTTTGCCTGGAGTGCTTCTATAATTGGCCAGCTTCTCTTTTAGAAAATTTATTTGGAGGGCAAGAAAACTATCTCCTACAGATTTTTAGTGTTTATAAATGCAAGGTATTTTCTCAGAGGTTGAGTCCACCTCATTAGTACGGCCTGTGAGGAGAGACTATGACAGCGGGTTATGAAGATAACGTGTAAGGTACTGATTATGTGTCTCGCAGAGCAGAATTCTCATTTGGAAATCAGATCTGCCCCATCACGACTGGGACAGGTTTTGCACACGCAGTTTTCCTGGGTACGAGAACACCAGATCTTATTTTCCTGGATGAAATTTCCAGCTGGAAAAATTTAATGAAGCTTTGGCTGCAACAGCAGACAATCCTCATCCCCAATCCTGGACAAGCATTTTGTTTGGTAACAGGGAAGCATTCACTTGCCCCCCTGCCAGAACTTTTCTTCCCTTTGTCTCCCCAACCTTCCAAACTCCTCTATCCACCTCCACCCTCTCGAAAGCCCCCGCTTCTACTTACAATCTGCTAAAAACTAGCTGGAAATACTGTGCAGAATTCCACACTGTAATTTGGCATCTGCACAGTTATTTCCCATTCCAAAAGCTATGACTCATCATAGGTCAGTATAATGGTTCAGATCAAGTGCTACTTGGTCTAGTAAACTGTGAGCTATCAAAGTGTCAGGTAACATTTAGGCCCGTGCATAATCTTCATTAGTTGGGTGAAATCCCAAGTAATTTATAAATGTCACATTATGTAAAATGTGCAAAATTTACTTGTATTCGCCTGTTGGGTGCTGGTTTGAATAGAAGTTGTCTAGCAGGGAGGCATTTTATCCATGAACTAGTCAATTTCTGCTTAACCCAATCTCTGTCTGTCTGCACATTTTGTAACTTTTCTGTTCTGTGTATGCCCACAGCCATCACCTATCACCTAGAAAAGTCATTTGAGGTGCACATTGTGTAATTGAGCAACAATTTTTTACTTTGGGGAAAAATAAGTTGTGCAAATTCACCACATCCCTAATAATTACAAGTATCTGTGCCAAATACTCATGGCAGTAACAGACTGGAAGACACATTAAAAAACATATTTTAATTGTGTATGACGCTGCTTGTAACATATCAGGTTTCACAAATATTATGCCACTCATCAAGTAGAAGACAACTATGTAATCACAAGGCAGTAGGGGGATATTCAACTATAAAGCCAATGAGTTAGGTTCTGAAGGCAGTGGAAAATGTAACTGTGTGTAAATTAAAGAAACACCACTCGCCCACAAATCCACTTTTTGAAGTCAAGTGCAGCCTGAATCCTATGCTGACAAGACGTCATGGAAAATGTTGTGAGACAAGCACATCTCACAAAAATCAAGCATCCCTTTCTTTACCATCCTTTGTCAAATAAAATTAAGTCTGAAGTGGACCTTTCAGAGGTACCAATGATGTTTTCCAGCTAACTGTTCAGCATGTCCCTCTTTGTATGGGAGTGCACCCAGTGCACAGCTCCCAGAGAGGTGGGAATAGCCATGACTCTAAAGAAAAAGAGAAAAAGCTAGGTATTACAGACCCCTCATCTTGCCTTATAGCAAAGTAGACAAAAAATAATTGGGGTTCTGGCGATTTAGTGCAAAATATGTTTGGACCGGTACAGCTTTCAGGTGTGTAGCAAGAGTCCTCCTCCCGTCTCAGTAGCTGAAACCCTGGTAATATAGATTTTTTACAAGATACCATGGTGCCTAGTCAGGATGGCATCCTATTACAAGATGAAGGTCTTGGTTAGCATTTGCTGCTAAGGATAGGTAACACCTATTGCTGAGTAGATCATTTAGTATAATTGTGGGCAGAATGGCATGGCAGCCAGTATGACAGATGTTTATTTATTTATTTTGAAAGTTTTATAGAGCGCGAACCAGACTTTTGTGAATATCAGAGCGCTTTACAAGCAATTAAATGTATACAAAAACAGTGCACAATAACAGTATATATCAAGCAGTAAGAGTTATAAAGCATAATACAGAAATACACAGTACAGAAATACAGACATGTGTGGGTTTAGTGTGCATAAATAAAACAAACAAGAGAGGTAGATCAAAAACGGAATCCTAAGTTGGGCTTAATGGGATACAGAGAAAGGTGCGGGCCGAGAGAGCCAAAGTGCCATGTAGATTGTCTGTTTGCATCTATATAGGTCGTGAATTTCAGTCAGGCTCATGTGAATTTTTCCATGAGTATCGCCTTTACTTCCTTTTTGAACAGTGCAGTAGATGTGGTAAGTCTAGTTTCAGGGGGTAGTGCGTTCCAAATCCTAGGAGCCATCCCTGAGAAGGCGCATTTGTAAGTTTTCGCCTTATTAAATCTGTGTGGTTTCAGTAATAGGCTTCCTGCACTTCTTGTGGATCTCTTGCCTCCTGAGATAGACAGTTTCCGAGAGAGATAGCTGGGTGCTTTATGGTGAATGGCTTTGTGGGTCAAGCATGCTATTTTTAGGTGAATTCTGGCTTCCCATGGTAGCCAGTTCAATGCTTTTAGGTCGGGGGAGATGTGGGACCTTTTCTTTGAGCCTGTGATGAGTCTAGCTGCAGCGTTGATGGTGGCTCTTAGAGGTGCTGTTGTAGCTTTGGGGAGACCGCAAAGAGACACTTCCGTATTCGATCTTGGGGATAACTAGAGCTTGAACTGCCTTCTTGAAGTCGTTTTTTGGTAGGAAGGGTTTAAGTTTCCTTGGAATATTAATCTGGAAATGTGCTCCTTTTGTTGCATTGGCAATGCGTTTAAGCATTTTGAGGTTGCCATCAAGGGTTATACCCAGAGATTTAGCTGAGTCAATGATTGTCGGTTGCACGTTGAATGCCGTGAGGTGTTTGAACCAATCATGGAGGAGGGGAATTTTGGAGGGTGGAGCTATAAGTAGGAATTCAGTTTTGAGTGCGTTAAGCTAGAGATGGTTCTCAGCAGCCATGTTTGGGTGTTCATCAGTGTTTGATTGAGTAGTTTGACATCTTCAGGAGTATGAATCTTCAGATAGAGTTGTGTATCATCTGCGTACATGTGGAATTGGACGTTGGAGGCTTGCAACAAGACAGTAAGAGGTTCCATGAATAGATTGAAAAGTGTGGGAGATAGAGTGGACCCTTGTGGGACTCCAAGAGTTACTGGTACTGGTTTGGAGAAGGAGTTATTGACCTTGAATTTTTTGGTCCGGTTTTGAAGAAAGGAGGTAAACCAATTGAGCACTGACCCTGATAGACCCATTCTGAGGTTCAGTAG
Organism: Lissotriton vulgaris; assembly: GCF_964263255.1. Taxonomy (NCBI): domain Eukaryota; kingdom Metazoa; phylum Chordata; class Amphibia; order Caudata; family Salamandridae; genus Lissotriton; species Lissotriton vulgaris. Next base: position 806,007,626 of record NC_141694.1, read on the forward strand.
TTCAGTGAGGTTCTCATGTTTGACCGTGTCAAAGGCAGAGGAGAGATCTAGCAAGATGAGTAGGCATGCTTAAAATCTTAGGAGATAAGGGAACTAACACAAATAAATTAACATATGGAACCAAGGAATATAGTCAAGTAGAATCCAGAGCTTGATTAGCTGCTTACATTTTAGACAAAATAGATGTTCAAGTCCCCACAGAGATAGTGGGTGAAGATCATTGTGTTTAAGTCTCCATTGAAATAGGGTGCACATTCAAAGCTTAAATCCCATTATAAACAGTGTGAAGCTAAGGATGTTCAAGTCCACACAGAGGTTGTGTGTATTTATAGGAATGCTCAAGTCCCAACAAAGATGGCATGGTAGTACAGCGATGTGTAAGTCCCCACAGAGATAGTGTGTTATCATAGAGATGTTCAAGTCCCCACAGGGATGGTGTGTTATTATAGTGATGTTCAAGTCCCCACAAAGATAGTGTGTTATTACAGTGCAGTTCAAGTCCCCACAAAGAGAGCGTGTTATTATAGCGATGTTTGAGTCCCCGCAGAGATAGTGCATGAAGGTGATTGTGTTTAAGTCCTCATTGAAATAGGGCCCAATTCACAAAGGTGAACTTAGACAAAAAGTTTAACTTTACTACTTTTCAGTATTCACAAAGGTAAATTCAGACCAAAAGTCTAACTTTACTACTTTTCAATATTCACAAAGCCCCATACAGAGACGGTGAAGCTGATGATGTTCAAGTTGAAGCAAACACAAAGAGATGATGGGCGGGGTGCTGAAACTTTTCAATCACTCACCCCCGTCACCGATCTGGGTTGAATCCATTGTTTTTCTTTAGCTCACATTGACACCCCTGTTCGAACCCATCTATATGCAAATTAGTCTAGACCATGTGCCTCATGGGAACAGGCCAGCCCGAACTGCCAGGCCAGGTGTTCCCTGGAAACAGCATCCGGGGACCGGTTTCGGAGGAACGCCCACTCATCAGCCAGGCTAGCTTGAATTCAGTGGCAAAGTGAGCAAGGGGCCACCCACGTCTGGTTATACCCTGCCAACTTAGGGTGAGCAAAGCAAATACAAAGAGTTGATGGATGGAGTGCTGAAACTTTTCAGTCACTCACCCTCAGTCACAGATCTGAGTTGAATCCATCATCGTTCTTTAGCTCACTTCGCCACCCCAGTTCAGACCCAGCTACATGCATATCAGTCTTGACCCTGTGCCTCATGGCACTACTTGGGTCTTCAAGTCCAAACAGAGCTTGTGTTTAATTACAGGAATGCTCAAGTCTCCACAGAGATGGTATGTTTTTATAGTGATGCTCAAGTCCCCACAAAGATAGTGTTTTATTATAGTTTATTTCCAGCCGCCACAAAGATAGTGTGTAATTATAGTGATGTTTAAGTCCCCACAGATATAGCGTATGAAGATAATTTTGTTTAAGTCCTCATTAAAATAGGGACCCATTCATAAAGGTAAACTTAAAGAGAAAATCTAACTTTTGTACTTTTCAGTTTCACAAATGTAAATTTAGACTAAAAGTCTAACTTTACTACCTTTCAGTATTCACAAAGCCCCATACAGAGAGTGCAAAGCTCATGATGCTCAAGCCAAAGCAGAGCTTGCGTGTAATTACAGAAATGCTCAAGTCCCCACAGAGATGGTGTGTGACTATGGTATTACCAAGGTCGCCAAAGAGACTGTGTGTGATTATAGACATGCCCAGGTCCCCACAGAGATAGTGTGAGATTATAGAGATGTCGAGGTCCCCACAGAGATAGTGTGTGATTATCGACATGCTCAGGTCCCTACAGAGATAGTGTGTGATTACAGATATGTCGAGGTCCCCACAGAAATAGTGTGTAATTAAAGAGATGTCCAGGTCCCCACAGAGATAGTGTGTGATTATCGACATGCCCAGGTCCCCACCGAGATAGTGTGTGATTATTGAGATGTTGAGATCCCCACAGAGATACTGCGTGATTATATAGACTTAGACATCCCCACATATATAGTGTGTGATTATAGAGATGTTGAGGTCCCCACAGATATAGTGTGTAATTTTAGATATGCCAAGGTCCCCACAGAGATAGTGTGTGATTATAGAGATGTTGAGGTCCTCCCCAGTGATGGTGTGTGACTCTAGTATTACCACAGTTGCCAAAGAGGATGTGAGTGATTATAGACATGCCCAGGTGCCCACAAAGTTGTGTGTGATTAATGGAATGTACAGGGATAGCACACAGAGATAGTACATGATTATAGTCATGTACTAGTCCCCACAGAGATGTTGTGCGATTACAGTGATGTTTAAGTGCCCACCGCGATAATGTGTGATTACAGTCATATTCAAGTCTCCACAGTGATGTGTGTAATGAAAGGTATGTTGAAGAGCCCATGCAGAATTAGTCTGGTGGCTTATTAAATGAATTATCCACTTGATTAATATGTGTTTGACCACTCTCTAACATGTTTGAATCCTGGTGCTACCACTCAGCCTTTATTCTTTCCAAGGTCTATACAATAAGGAGTAGTTTCTGTCCTGTAACTCCAGTTCTGTAGTAGGGGTATCTCTGTTAGAGTCATAATCTAGTGAATAGTCCCGCCCATGTGCGTGGACCCCGGCAATCAAAAATAATCTCTTAAGTTGTCAAAATAATGCAGAAAACTGCAAAGACACTTAAGAGAGAATTTAAAGACAAATAATGCAGCCTATATCCACAGGCTACACTGTCCAGTACTTCAGCTAGAAATTCCACCTAAAAACACCACACACAGCACAGCCTGCCAGTTTCTACCATAGAGAAACTTGCCTCCCCCAGTCAGAGACTCTGGAATGATAGAGAGGAAGGAAGGGACAGACAAGCCCCATAGGCTGCCATTATGTGGCTTAAATAGGATACTGTGCCTTTAAGAGAACTTTCCAGAACTTCTCCCAGTATCCCAGAATGCATAGCAGGTCCCTCTACTTTCAGTTCTTTTTGAAGGCGAAGCACGCCAGACCTGTCGCATTCCTTACATGACGAAATATCTCCACCGGGGAGGAGGGCGGGCGCTTATGACTATAACAGAGATACCCCTACTACAGAACTGGAGTTACAGGACAGAAACTACTCCTTCTGTAGTAGGGGATATCTGTGTATAGTCATAATCTAGTGAATAGAATGGCAAGCCCATCCCCACACCAAAGCGGCCAGTGGAGAATAATACATAACGCCACTACTGTGTGAACAAATTCCGCCGCGAAGCCTGCCCAACCTGAGCGTCTGCCCTGGCGTCAGTGTCCAGGCAGTAATGCTTAGCAAAGGTATGAACCGACTTCCAAGTGGCTGCCTTGCAGATTTCAGCAATCGGCACGTTACGGAGCAGAGCCGTCGTGGCAGCTTTGCCCCTGGTGGAATGAGCCTTAGGCTTACCTCCTAAGGTCTTATTAGCCTTCTGATAACACAATTGTATGCAGGACACAATCCACCTAGAGATGGACTGCTTAGAGGTCGCAAGACCCGTCCTGACCGATCCATAATTGATAAACAACTGGTCAGACCTACGAATATCTTTGGTTTTATCCAGATAAAATTTCAACACCCTCCTAACATCCAGGGAATGGAGAGACCTCTCCGCTGGGGACGAAGGGTTCTGAAAAAACGTAGGCAAAGTTATAGTCTGGTTGACATGAAAATCAGAAATAACCTTGGGAAGAAATTTAGGGTGAGTACGCATAACAACCTTAGCAGCATGAAATACAGTATAAGGTTCATTACAACACAACGCCTGAATTTCACTCACCCTGCGGGCCGATGTAATGGCCACGAGGAACGCCGCCTTCCAGGACAGGTGCTGCAACGAAGCCTTATGAATAGGTTCAAAAGGCTCCTTCATCAATCTGGACAGCGCCACATTCAATTCCCATGAAGGCGAGGGAAGCCTGACAGGAGGGAATACTTTCTTCAATCCTTCCAGAAAATCTTTGATCACGGGGATCTGGAAAAAGGAAGTCTGTGAAGGGCATTTCCTGTAGGCAGTCAATGCAGCAAGATGAACCTTAATGGAATGAACATTAAGGCCAGACTGCGCCAAATGTAAAAGGTAAGGAAGGATGACATCTTCCTTGCAGGTCGTAGGATCATGGTTCTTAGACTGGCACCAGATACAAAACCTCTTCCACTTGTAAGCATATGAAGTCCGAGTGGAAGGTCTCTTAGACTCCTTCAGTATGTCCATGCAATCATCGGGCAGATTCAGATGGCCATATTGCACTATCTCAGGAGCCATGCCGCCAAACTCAAAGACGAGAGGTTGGGGTGTAACATCCGTCCCCCGAACTTCGTGAGAAGGTCCGGCCTGCACGGCAACCGAATGTGAGGAAGGAGAGACCGGTGAAGTAGGTCCGTGAACCACCACTGCCTGGGCCACTCCGGGGGGATGAGTATCATCCGAGCTCTGGACCGGGCCAGCTTGATGAGCACCGCCGGAATCAGGGGAATGGGAGGAAAGGCGTACAGAAAGCTGTTCGCCCAGTTGATCCATAACGAATTCCCCAGCGTCCCTTGCTGGAAGTACCTGGAGGCGAAGTCTCTGCACTTGCTGTTTTCGGCGGTGGCGAACAAGTCTACGTCTGGAGTTCCCCACCTTGCGAAGACTTCTCCTAGTACTTCGTCGTTTATGACCCATTTGTGGTTTTCCTGAACCAGTCTGCTCAGTGCGTCTGCCTGAACATTCTGCACACCTGGCAGATGGGTGGCCGTTATCGATCAGTCCTCTGGCTAGGAGCCAGTGCCAGATCGCCTGTGCCTCCTGTGACAGAGTGCGTGATCTCGAGCCCCCCTGCTTGTTGAGGTAATACATCGTGGTGGTATTGTCCATCTGTACAAGCAGAGAGTTGGTCTGGAAGGACGGAAGAAAGGCCTTCAGCGCCAAGTGAACAGCCCTGAGTTCCAGGAAATTGATGTGATACGTGGCCTCCATCGGTGACCACGTGCCTTGAATCTGTAGAGTCCCGGAGTGCGCTCCCCATCCCAGAAGAGACGCATCCGTCACACAGTCTGTGTGGGAATGTCCTTGTGAAAGGGAACCCCTCTGAGGAGATTCTCCGCCGAACACCACCACTTCAGAGACTGAAGAGCATGCAGCGACAGTCGAATCTTGTCGTCCCAAGATCCTTTCCTCTGATCCCACTGGTCCTCCAAGCACTCCTGCAGTGGTCTCATGTGCAGCCGTGCGTGTGGCGTCAGGAAGATACAAGAGGCCATCGATCCCAGTAGAGAAGACACCGTCCTCACTGTTGTAGATGGAGTCGTCATAAGAGCCTGAGCCTTCCGAAGGAGTGATAATAGTCGCTCTTCCGAAGGAGACACGCTTGCTGACAGCGTATCGATGGAGGCTCCCAAGTACTGTATGCATTGGACCGGAGTCGGGACAAACTTGGCCATGTTGATGTGCAGCCCCAGCTTGTTCAAGAGAACGCACGTCTTCTGGAAGTGTGCTCGCGCTTCCGAGAAGGAGGATGCTTTGATCAACCAATCGTCCAAGTACGGGTAGACGAACACCTTGTTCTTCCTCAGGTGTGCTGCTACCACCGCCATGCACTTCGAGAACGTTCTCGGCGCAGACTTCAGTCCGAATGGGAGTACTGTGTATTGATAGTGATTGGTGCCGACTTGGAACCGCAGGAACTTCCTGTGTTTGTGTGCAATGGGCACATGGAAGTAAGCATCCTGTAGGTCTATAGCGCAAAGCCAGTCTCCCTGTTGCAACTGAGGGTAAATCTGATGCAACGACAGCATGCGAAACTTTTCTCTGCGAATCCATCTGTTTGCCTGTCACAAATCCAGAATGGGCCTGAACTCGTTCTTGTCCTTCTTGCGAACCAGAAAGAACCGGGAGTACAGACCTCTTCCTCTCTGAGACAGAGGTACGTCTTCTATCGCCCTTTTCCTCAACAGGATATCCGCTTCTGCCTGAAGCTCGCGCAGCTGAAACTGCGAGCTGACCGGGGGAATTGCTGGAGGAGGGCTGGTGAACCGAAGACTGTATCCATTGCAAACAATATTCAGCACCCACTTGTCCTGAGTAATTTTTCTCCACTCTGCCAGAAAAAATTGAATGCTTCCCCCTACCGGAGTGGGTAACAGATCCGGGGGAAGTAGGTTCCTAGGGCCTAGACCCAGCCGGGCCCTTGGGCGCTGGGGCCGATTGCTGGCCACCTCTGCCCTTCTGGCGCTTCTGGAACGGCTTACGGAACTGGTGTTGCTGTTGCGATTGCCCCGCAGCCTGTCCCCGTCCTCGGCCTTGCCCGCCGAACCGCCGTTGGAAAGGGCGGTACTGCTTCTTGGTCTCTTTCGGCTTCTCCAGGCCCACAGCCGTTAGTGTCTCGGCCTCCGCCTTCATGCGGGCCATCTCATTGTCCGCATGCTTCCCGAAGAGGGTCTCACCGGAGAACGGTAGATTGGCCACCCTCTGCTGTGCGTCCGGTTTCAGGGACGTAAGCCGGGGCCATGCGTGGCGCCGTTGGTTGACTCCGTGGCAAAATCCGTGAGCAGCCAACAGGGAAGAGTCCGCTGCCGCGTTGATAATCTGGTTGGCCACCAGCATCCCCTCACTCAGTACTTCCATGAAGTCTTCACGCTTCTCCCGAGGTAAATGCTCCGCAAATCGCTCGAGGGAGTCCCAGAGGGCGCGGTCGTATCGGCCCAACAGCGCCGTGGCACTCGCAGCTCCCCGAAGAATCCATCCACCTTGACTCCTTATCCGGGGAAACTGTGGAGGAAGGAGTGGTGGCATGCTGCTTGCGGGCCGCTGTCACAATGACAGAGTCCGGAGGAGGTTCCGTTCTCAAAAAGGCCGGATCCGAATCGGGGGCCCGGTACTTCTTCAGTAATCTTGATGGAGCCGCCTTCGTCACCGCAGGGGTGAGAAACAGGGCCATAGCCGGTTCTTCCAGGCCCGGCACCAGAGGCAGGAGAGGACGAGACAGGTGTTTTTGATGTAAAGTCTCAAAAATGACTGACGTTTTCGGAGTAGGCACCGTCAGGGATATGCCCAACTTCACAGCGCCCCTTAAAAGGACATCATGGAACGCCACCAGGTCATCTATCGGGGACACTCTCGTGTCCGGTGACCCCAATAGGGTAGGAGAATAGTCCCTGGTCCCAGAGGACCTCGTGTGTGAACGAGATTCGAGCCTTCTATGGCGGTGTCTCGACCTCGTGGATGATCTGCGTCGCGATCTCTCCTTCCTCCCAGAGCAAGAACGAGACCTGCCTGCTCGTGGCCGCTCCTTCGGTTTTCGTGGAGGGGTCTTCCTCGGTTCCTCACGGGGTTTCGGTTTTGGGGTCCCATTAGGAGGAACAGGCAGGGACGGCAGGGAAGTGGACCTCGGAGGAGGAACCTTCGGCTGCGGGGTGGGCCCATGCGGAGGGACCGGAGGCGGAGGAGGGTCTCCTGAAGGCAGTGGAGGTTTGGGTGGAGGGTCCTCCTTAGGAACAGGAGGAGGAGTCGGAGTCCTGGGCCGAGATGGTGTGTACACCTCTGAGTACACCGAGCCCGGTGACCCTTTAGGCGAAGGGTGCGGAGAGCCAGCCCCATCAGCAGGTGACCGCTTCCTCTTGTGTCCTCCACTTGAAGCAGCGTGACTTCTGGGACTAGAATCCCTCTTGCGCCGTTTTGGAGAGGCTGACCAACTCCTAGACGCTGACCGCTGTCTGCTGTCTGCAGAGTGATGCTTTTCCGGCGTCGAACGACGCTTCCTCAACTCCGGCGTCGATCGCCGTCTCCTCGGCGTCGATCCTCTTTTCCTCGGCGTCGAACGTCGACTCCTCGACGTCGACCTCTTCTTCCGCGACGCCGTACGCCGCCTTCTCGACGTCGAGCGTTCCGTCTTCGACGACGAACGTCGCCGTCCTCTTGATGCTCTCGACGTCGAGGAGCCCCTCAACGTCGACCGGTACCTCGACGGTGATCGACGGTGTCGCCTCGACGGCGATCGACGGTGTCGCCTCGACGGCGAGCGTCGATGCCTCTTCGACGGCGAGCGTCGATGCTTGTCACTACGCCTCCGGCGTCGGTAGGAAGACCTCGACGTCGACGAAGACGATGACGTCGACGGTGGCTTCGACGGCGACTTTTCCATGATCTTCGACGTCGAGCCGTCATGCCGTCTCGACCCGGAGCCCCGGGGAGAAGGGGAGCACACCGCCGTCATCCCTCTCGACGTCGTCATCGATGCAGTCGACGGAGACCGGGACCGTTTGCTGGACTTCCTGCCTCCGTGGAGCCCCCCAGAGGCCTCAGCAGGGGCAGAGGGAGCCTTCCCAGCCTGCCCAGACCCACCTGCAGTCTGCAGACGCCTCTCCTCAAGGCCAGAAAGCCTGATCTTCATCCTGTCCCTCAGAGTCCGAGCAGTAAACTGCTGGCAGATGGTACAATCCTCAGGGACATGATCTTCAGGGAGGCACACGATGCAGACATCATGGGGATCACTCTTGGTCTTCTTCCTCCCACATGCTGGGCACTTATCAAAAAGGCCAGGCATTTTAGAGCCCTAAAACGCCTAAAACAGCACAAAAAAGGAGAAGAGAACACCAAGAAATAAACTGCAACACTTTTAGAATTCAAAAGTGTCAAAAAAATCCAATAAACCCTTGAAAAAGGGAGAGCTCAATGCCAGGGTCCTGTAAGCAGGAGCCGGAAAAAAGAACTGAAAGTAGAGGGACCTGCTATGCATTCTGGGATACTGGGAGAAGTTCTGGAAAGTTCTCTTAAAGGCACAGTATCCTATTTAAGCCACATAATGGCAGCCTATGGGGCTTGTCTGTCCCTTCCTTCCTCTCTATCATTCCAGAGTCTCTGACTGGGGGAGGCAAGTTTCTCTATGGTAGAAACTGGCAGGCTGTGCTGTGTGTGGTGTTTTTTGGTGGAATTTCTAGTTGAAGTACTGGACAGTGTAGCCTGTGGATATAGGCTGCATTATTTGTCTTTAAATTCTCTCTTAAGTGTCTTTGCAGTTTTCTGCATTATTTTGACAACTTAAGAGATTATTTTTGATTGCCGGGGTCCACGCACATGGGCGGGACTATTCACTAGATTATGACTATACACAGAGATCCCCTACTACAGAAGTACTATTTACTTGGATAACAAAAACATATGGTATTCAGCAACAAGATACTCTCAGGTGTGAATGTGCACTTCATATATGCACATGAGATGATGTGATAATAGTGGTACTCAAGCCACCACTAGAGATAGACTGGAATTATCCCATATCTATGAATTCCACTTCAAATGCAACTTTAACTGATTTAAACTGTGTTTATCCAGTAAGGTTCACACTTCCTAAAAATTCCAAGTATCTGAGTTCTCATTTTCTTTTCCAGCCCCAATCAACTCTAGTCTCAATTAAGAAGATAAAACTGTATTTTTGATTGCAATGAACTCCCCATACTGATTTGGTCTGACACCTTAGGGTTATTACAATAGAGAAATAGATTTAAGAACTGGCCCATCTTTATAATTTTTGTCTTTATAATTCAAGAATGAAATGGTCCTCTCCTCATAAAGCTCTTCTTTCTCTCAAAGTATTCCTCCTACCTGCTCTTGGGGCTCTTTCCAGCTATCCAGGTTGATAAAGGCAGCGAGACTGCCGAAACGCGTCCCTGTTATGTCCATCTGTCTGCTGTAACCTATGCAATAAATGAGAGATCACTCACCATGAAGAGTGCTGGCTTCTCAATCAGATACGGTTGGGAACTATGTTGTACATTTCTAAGCGCAAGCGGTAGCGCCACCTTCCAAGCACCACCAGCGATCTGGTAGCACGCAGGTACACAGCAAAATGGATTTTGTATATATATATATATATATATATATATATATATATATATATATATATATATATATATATATATATATATATATATATATATATATATATATATATATATATATATATATATTCACAGAAAAAACCATAGGTTATAGTGGATATATAGTTAGGAATTTGCATTTACAAAACCTTGAAAATTCAATGAAAAAACCATAGGTTATAGGCCATATATAGTTAGGAATTAGCATTTACAAAACCTTATTTTACTCGCATAAAACCATTGAAATTCCATATATAGTTAGAAGCGCTAACTATATATCGCGCACCCGCAATCCACTGCTGATGATGTCACATATTACATCATTCATGACATGGTCAGTGACATCACTGATGACATCACTGATGACATCTCAAATGACATCACTGATGACATCACTGATCACAACATCCAGTGATTGTATGTGTCTGTAAAGTTTAAATATGTTTCACATATTGAAGAATGAGTGGATGTATAAGTGTCTGGATGAAGAATTTAGTAGGTGCATGACTGACTGTATGAGTGAGTGATTAAATGTGTCTCACTGAGTACATGGGTTAGTGACTAAACTGTCTTAATTCGTGCATCAGTATGTTTGTTGTTGTGTAAGCTGCTGCATGTGTTGATCAGTAGCTATAAGAGTGGCCATATGGGTTATTGATTGGTTGCCCAAGTATTTGAATGGGAGGCTGAGTGTGTGTGTGGGTGGCTGGGAGGTGCGTGACTCTGTGCATAGATGTGTAAGCAGTTGATTCACTAGGAGTATGAGTTCAAGAGTGCATGTGGAAACAGCTATATGGGCGGTTGACTGTGCATGGGTGTGTTGGTGAGTGAATGGATTTCTCATTGCTACATGTGCAAGTAAGTACGTATGTAAAACACAATACATGTGAGAGTTGAGATATATAAATAACTGAACATAAGAGCCAGTGAATGTGTGAGTGGCTGTATCGATCACTGTGAGCTTGTATCAGGGATTATATAAGAGAGTAAATATGTGTTATTATATGTTTGAATAAGTAAGATGTGTATAACTGTATAGTTGAGGAAATGGAGGTGTGATTGATTCTTTGCATGACTGACTAGGTGTGTGAGTAACTCCATGGATGACTGACAGTCTGTGAGTGTCTGTTTATACTGAGTGTATGTAAGGTTATATTAGAGTCTGAAGAGGTTCATTGTATTATCACATGAGTGATGTGATCAGTGATGACAAATGAGATGTCATCAGTGATGTCATTTGAGTTGTCATCAGTGATGTCATCAGTGATGTCATTTGAGATGTCATCATTGATATCATTTGAGTTGTCATCAGTGATGTCATTTGAGATGTCATCAGTGATGTCATCAGTGATGTCACTGACCATGTCATGAATGATGTAATATGTGACTTCATCAGCAGTGGATTGCGGGTGCGCGATATATAGTTAGCGCTTCTAACTATATATGGAATTTCAATGGTTTTATGCGAGTAAAATAAGGTTTTGTAAATGCTAATTCCTAACTATATATGGCCTATAACCTATGGTTTTTTCATTGAATTTTCAAGGTTTTGTAAATGCAAATTCCTAACTATATATCCACTATAACCTATGGTTTTTTCTGTGAATTTCATTGGTTTTTTAATAGCAAATATGAAAAGCTTTAAAATGTCAAGTACGTGATAGATAAAAACATTTTCGTATTTATGCACGCTGATGTGCTTTGAACGCTGCACCCCCCCCCCTCCCCTCTTTTGCCTTAGTAGTACTCTCTCTTTGCAGATACTGAAGGGTAGTTAACGCAGGCCTTTACCCCCGTTGTAATCCGTCGTGCCTCCTTGTCTCTCCATTTGATTGATTGTTGTCCAAGCATTTACTGTTTTAGAATTGGTTCTCTTTGGATCATTCTCTATTTACAAACAAGCACAAAGTCGCAATACTCTGTTTAGTCTTTGCAGATAGTGAAAAATCGTGTAAAAAAATAAAAGTAATCGAGCAAAATCAGTAGGCCACTAATTGGATCTCTTTTTGACCTCGCTAAAATAGAAATATTAGGAACAACCCTTCTTGAGAAATACGAAAATAGTGAGATGAACTGAGCTCCACACCATGAGGGCTGCAAGACAGCTCGGCTCCATCACCCATCCCGCACAAAATAACGACAAACCCTATGCAAATATTAAAAATATAGACAACACACCAGCAAAGAAACAGGGTAAAACATTTTATTAAAAAACTATTTACATAACGTTGGTTTATAAGATGATGTCAGTAGTGGACCGATGTGTGAATAGATCGAAAACAGCACAAGGCTCCAAGATCCGGATAGCAAGCTCCTGGATGTTGGGTGCCATAGTTTAGAGTTCTGAATTTCAGCCTTTTTCAATGCCTGTGCTTTGTTGAATCAAAATGGCGGCTTGACACAAAGCTGACTCAAGCGTTGTTACTGATGCTATGCAGACCAAAACTGGTTTTCAGTTTGTACATTTTTCTAGATTTTTCAATCCAAGTTTGGTTGACTTTGTAGAACGATGGCTTCAGATTTTCAACATATGGTGTGGTGGCGCTGACTGGGAGGGGGCGCTTCGCTCCTGCCCCCTCCCCAAGTAAGATTTTCATACGTGAAAGTACGTTAATGGTTTTGGTCCCTGAGATGCTTCGATGTCACTACCATTCTCAAATAGCATAAGTTCTGGATGTTGGGTGCCATAGTTAAGAGTTCTGAGCAGTGCTTGTAACACTGTCTGAAGCTTATTTCCACCTACTGCAGCTTCACTATTCTCAAAGTAAGTGAGTGTCGTTTGTGGACCTGACTGCATTAGAAAACAATGTGATATGTTACCTTCCTAAACAGCTTGACGGAGGCCCCTGAGGGGCGGTGTGATGGCCATGGACTCGGAGAAGACGCTTGGCTCCGACACCCTCCCCAAGTCTTATAGCACTGGTGTAGCCTGAGATCGCCCCCGACATAGGCGGCCGGCTCCCGGGGTCCGGCGGAACTTTTTGCCTTTTGATGACTCTTCAATTCTGGACCTTGTCCCACAATCCGTTTGACCTGAAGACAAGCTGTAGTGGGGCGCCCCTTTATCGTTTTAGTTGCCATTCCGCCCGCTTTTGCTACACTGTGCCTCTTCCGCCATTCAGCTGTTTACCGCCCGCTCTTGCGACTACAGCGTCTCGCTCACCATGTAGTTGAGATGCGCCCGCTCTTGCGGTGCAGCGATAGGCGGCTGCCACAGGACTCTCAAAATGGCGGCCGGCTCTTCGGTTTTGGGCCTGGTCCACTAAAATGGCCCTGGGACACCTTGGAACTCGGACGCTTGTCTGCTAGGGCTTGGGTCCCATTCTCGAAAAGCGTCCCCTCAGCCGTGAAGATTCTACAAAAGTCTTGGGGGCCTCCGACTCCCGCAGGCTTCTGGTGGGGAGCGGCTGCCATGATTGCTCGTGGAATGGCCACGACGGAGCTACGAGATGGTAGTGGTCTCATGCTGACGCCAGCTTTAGTCTGAAACATCCAGAAACACTGTAGACTACCAATTCGATCAGTTCCGGTAGCGCCCCAACATGACCCGGAAGAGAAGAACTTGCCCTCCCCTCTTTGACTGATGGTTCTTGTTGCCTGTCCCCTCTGTTGTCATTTAACAGAACTTTTTGGACTGCTGAAAGGGGTTGTGTTCTGAACGCTGGTTGGTGGAGACATTTAGACTATATTCTTGACCTACGTTGTCGCGTAATGCGTTTTATGACACGCCGCGTTAGCGCACCCGGAAGTGATCCGAGGCGCGGCGCGCAGCGCGTAACGTAAGCATAACAGGTCATGTGACTTGTTAATAAAACTTTTCATTGGTTCATTTTACTTTTGTTAATTTAATGATGAAAAGCTTGGTCATATGACCTAAAAATTACGCTTTTTATTATTTTCGAACAATATTTTTTTTTCAAACATATGTTATAATATTCCAGGCTAATGTACTTTCCCGGAAAATTTACAACTGTCTTGCAAGTAAAATATATTCCTTTTTCGAGAAAAAGGGCGTTTCTTCCTTCCATGACGGAGCCGTTGAGTAAAAGAGATTCGGCCTGCTGTCTTAGTCGCCGATACGCCTGATTATCAGATTCTTATCGATCACTTTATGTTGCAGACATGAAAAACACAACTGCCCTTGACCATTTATCTTTACTGCGTTCCTACATATTATACCTTTTATCCGTCATGTAATTGGACTGCTTTATTTCACTTGCCTTTTACTGATTCGAAAACAGTCACTAAAAGTAAAAACTTTACAAATGAAAATACTACTACCGTGTTTTGTTTTAAAAACCTTTATTGTGAAAATGTCAGTATACAAATACGGGCCTATAACCACGTGGGCCGGCCACGGAGCAAACTGAAATCGTATATGATGAGGAGACATTTACACTGTAGAAGAACGTAACGAGCGGGCCATTAGGTGACAAGAACAAAGGTGTCTAACAGTTGCGGAATCGGTGGACGTACATTTTGTAATTAAAATACGACAGGGCCACTTACAATAACATTTTCTAGATATACATTTGCGGGCAAAGAGTTACGAGTCCCATTTATACCGGCGCCATTTTGGGCGAGGCCGGGCAGGTCCAAGATATAGTCAAAATGTCTCCACCAACCATCGGCCAGACCAGAACCCCTTTCGGCCCTTTATGCTACAAGATGGTGTCTTCCATTCAGAAAATATTGGTGGCAGCATTTTGAAAGGAAACAGAAACAGCCGTTCTCCTAGTGAGTTTCACATTGTTACATTTAGGAAGAATGTTGAAGAGTAGTATGTGGAAAATCTGAAGCCATTTTTCTACAAACTCTCAATCAGACTTGGATGGAAAAAAAAAACCTGAAGAATGTACAAACTGAAAACCAATTTTTGTCTGTATAGCACCAACAGTAACGCTTGAGTCAGCTTTGTGTCAAGCCGCCATTTTCATTCAATCAATAGCGTCCCCCTGCACACATTCAGGGACCTGGTCGTGTCTTCAGATGAAACGCATTGTAGGAAAAGAAGCAGAAAGGAAAAGGAAAAAAGTTCCGCCGGACCTAGTGAAGCTGCAGCAGGTGCAAATAAGCTTCAGACAGTCTTACAAGCACTGCTCAGAACTCTCAACTGAGGCACTCAACATCCAGGACTTGCCATTCGGATCTTGGCGCCTTGTATTTTTGTTTTGTTTTTGATGGAGGGGAAACAACAAAAAACAGGCATTGAAAAAGGCTCAACAGTGCAGGGCGCCTTGTGCTGGTTCCGACCTATTCACACATCGGTCCACTACTGACATCACCTCATAAACCAACGGGGCACCCCACGCCGACTTTCGGCGCAGCATTGTAGGATGGCCACACCAGTGCGGCAATTTGCTGGACACCACCTCGGTGCCATCCAGATCTCGGCGCGTTCATTCAATCAATAGCGTCCCCCTGCACACATTCAGGGACCTGGTCGTGTCTTCAGATGAAACGCATTGTAGGAAAAGAAGCAGAAAGGAAAAGGCAAAAAGTTCCGCCGGACCTAGTGAAGCTGCAGCAGGTGCAAATAAGCTTCAGACAGTCCTACAAGCACTGCTCAGAAATCTCAACTGAGGCACTCAACATCCAGGACTTGCCATTCGGATCTTGGCGCCTTGTGCTGGTTCCGACCTATTCACACATCAGTCCACTACTGACATCACCTCATAAGCCAACGGGGCACCCCACGCCGACTTTCGGCGCAGCATTGTAGGATGGCCACACCAGTGCAGCCACTTGCTGGACACCACCTCGGTGCCATCCGGATCTCAGCGCGTTCGAGTCACTGTGCCGGAAGAGTGACCGGAACTCAGCTGAACACGCCGTCTTTCGGCGCAGCATTGTAGGATGGCCACACCAGTACGGCAATTTGCTGGACACCACCTCGGCGCCATCCGGATCTCGGCGCGTTCGAGTCACTGTACCGCAACAGTGACCGCAATTCAGCTGGACACGCCGTCTTTCGGCGCAGCATTGTAGGATGGCCACACCAGTGCGGCAATTTGCTGGACACCACCTCGGTGCCATCCGGATCTCGGCGCGTTCGAGTCACTGTACCGCAACAGTGACCGCAATTCAGCTGGACACGCCGTCTTTCGGCGCAGCATTGTAGGATGGCCACACCAGTGCGGCAATTTGCTGGACACCACCTCGGTACCATCCGGATCTCGGCCCGTTGTGCTGCCTTCGGCCTATTCGCACATCGGTCCGCTACTGACGCCGCCTCACGTGCCAACGGATTTTCTACGCTTTTTGTAGCCCTATGTCGCATAACAGGTCATGTGACTTGTTTATAAAACTTTTCATTGGTTCATTTTACTTTTGGTTTCCTAAAGATGGAAGGCTTGGTCATATGACCTAAAAATAACACTTTTCATTGGTTTAGAACATTTTTTTTTCCCAAACGATGAAAGCCCCACCTTGTTTCTGGATCATTCAGACTGAAGCTGGCGTCAGCATGAGAGCACCACCATCTCGTGGCTCCGTCGTGGTCATTCCGCGAGCAATCATGGCAGCCGCTCCCCACCGGAAGCCTGCGGGAGTCGGGGGCCCCCAAGACTTTTATACAATCTTCACGGCTGAGCGGACGCTTTTCGAGAATGGAGCCCAAGCCCTAGCAGGCAAGCGTCCGAGTTCCAAAGTGTCCCAGGGCCATTTCAGTGGACCAGGCCTAAAACCAAGGAGCTGTCCGCCATTTTAAGAGCCATGTGGCAGCCGCCTATCGCTGCACTGCAAGAGTGGGAGCAACTCAACAACATGGTGAGCGAGACGCTGTGGCCGCAAGAGCGAGCGCAACTCAGCTAGATGGCCGCCACCTGGGGAGGCCCGTTCACGCCGGCTCCCCCACGCCCCCCCCCGAGCCGCCGCACGCCAATTTTCGGAGCAGCATTGTAGGATACCAAAACCAGTGCGGCAGTTTACTGGACATCACCTGGGTGCCTGTCGTACATGTTGTGTCAGCCATGTGACACTGGACACAAACCGCTACTGACGAGGCCTCCCCCCGCACCACCCGGGACGCCCCACGCTGTTTTTCTGTGCTGCATTGTAGGATCCCTAAACCAGTGCGGCACCCAGGCGACATCACCTGGGTGCCGTCCAGAACTCTGCACGTTGTGCTGCCTTGGGACTATTCGCACAACAGACCGCTACTGACGAGGCCTCCCCCCGCCCCACCCGGGACGCCCCACGCCAATTTTCGGAGCAGCATTGTAGGATCCCTAAACCAGTGCGGCACCCAGGCGACATCACCTGGGTGCCGTCCAGAACTCTGCACGTTGTGCTGCCTTGGGACTATTCGCACAAAAGACAGCTTCTAACCATTGTTGCTTTTTGTGTTGAGAAATGTTTAAATGTTTTTAGTTTTTGTTCCGTTTGTTAAAGTTAGTAGTTAATAAAGTTTTATAACCTTACTTTGTTGGAGTGTTATCTATTTTTTTAAAAACGGGTGAATGGGGCCTTGAATCGGGTTATTGTCATGTGTGGGCTTTGGAAGTGTGCTGCTGCAGGATCGGACATTTCAAACTCAAATGCACGTTCTTTTTCTTACCTTTCCGAAGCATGGAGCGCAATAGCAGGCAGAGAAAGGGTGATGCACGTGTTGAACACTACCTGACCTGGCAAGTTGCTGGCAGTGCCCCCCCGCCCGCTCCTGAAAGAGGGCACACACACACCGCCGCCCCGAGTACTTCACAAATCTTTAAAAGACCATGCGCTTGTTCATGAGGCTTAAATGGTTTATCACCTCTTCTAGAACCCCTGCATCGACCCTCTGACGTTTCATGGAAAAATTACCATGTAACACAATACCAAGCCCTGTCAGCTGAAACCCCCAAGGAATCGTGGGGCATATTATCAAGGGGGTTTATCTCCGCTTTTTTGGCTTTAAAAACCATGAAAGCGGAGATAAAATTATTTCCCTATTATCAAGCTGTCGCTAACACCAGTTAGTGACAGCTAAAAGGAGATAGCGACCATCTTGGGCCCCGCTTTGCATGTCAGTGATACTTATCACTAATGACATGCAAAGTGGCGTGCCAAGATGTTAGCGACTGGAAACAGTCCCTAACATCGCTACCTTCTATTACCAACTTTTGGAGATATTCGCGCTAAGCGCGAATATCTCCAAAATCTAACACCTGCCCTGAGCAGTTCTTAGCCATGTTATCCAATGGGAGGTGGATAACATGGCTAAGAGCATTAGGTCGATAATACATGAATATCGCTGACTTTTCTGCGATAATAGCAAGGTTTATCTGCGATAAAAATCGCCGATGTGCGGCGATAATTTTTGTCTCTAAACAAGTTAGAGACAAAAATTATCGCTAGTTGTTCGTAATATGCCCCCGGGTTTTTGCTTGCAGAAATCGGGAGGCGGGAGACTAGCACTGAAATCAGTACTCACACGCCTGAATCAGGAGGATTGGCATGTCTGAATTCTCTACAGCTGGGGCCATAAACTACATCCGCAGGGTTAGGTGATAGCCTGGAACCAGCCTGGCATCTAAAATGGCTGCCGTGCACGACAAAATTGTGGCATTCGAAAAAAGGCAAGATGGCGCAGCCGCTGGAAGAGATGTATCAACATATATCAGCCTCCTCAGCCACCCTCAGGAAACATAGGGGATTAGGATATGTCTCCCGCACCCCCTTATACCTAGTACTTTAATTAACGAAGCACAAAATGGCGAATTCCCGTTTCGCTACCAGTTTGCGGCCCAGTTCGCGGCCCGTGAAGCGCTTCTACCGTGAAAAATCATTTTTTTTTTATTTTCCCCACGGGACCCTTTAATAACCCCAACAACATTCCTAGGGGGTCAAGAGGGGGATACCTTGCCCCCTTTCATTAAATTCCCCCTTAGTTTTTCACCTTTTCTTCTCTCTCGATCCTACCGAGAGACAAGATGGCGGCCGCTCCGGACTGTCACGCAGCAAAAAAAAAAAAAAAGCTCACGCACAGCCGCTGGAAGAGATGTATCAACATATATCAGCCTCCTCACCCACCCTCAGGAAACATAGGGGATTAGGATACGTCTCCCGCACCCACTTATAACTAGTAATTTAATTTACGAAGCACAAAATGGCGAATTCCCGTTTCGCTACCAGTTCGCGGCCGCGCTTCTACCGTGAAAAATCATTTTTTTTTTATTTTCCCCACGGGACCCTTTAATAACCCCAACAACATTCCTAGGGGGTCAAGAGGGGGATACCTTGCCCCCTTTCATTAAATTCCCCCTTCGTTTTCCACCTCTTCTTCTCTCTCGATCCTACCGAGAGACAAGATGGCGTCCGCTCCGGACTGTTTAGAATGTTGACAGACACCGGAGAGCCAATCAGCTTTCTGCGCGCAAAGTTCCGATAAGCGAAAAGTAAGCGGACCGGATCGCTGCCCAGAGCGCTGTTACAGATATATATCTTGGTTTGAACGTTAATTTCTCAAAAACTACTGGAGCACATATATTGAGACCTAGCAAAGGCACATCGGGCTAACAGTCCCTACAATTTTGCCAAGTTTCGTGCAAATCCATTCAGCCGTTCGAGCTAAAAGTGAGTCCAACCGCCCTATGGAAAAATGAATGGGAAAAACGCGTTTTGGGACCCCCCTTTTTTCTCAGCCCCCCCTTGACGAAACCCCACCAAATTTTCAGGGGCTGCTCAGAAACAAAATGTGCCATTTTCCTGAAAATTTCAGCCGATTCCGTCCACAAACGCCAAAGTTATTAGACATAGAATTTTCAAAAGTCCCATAGGGAAAAAATTCTAACTATATATACCTACTGGCGATAGCCAGTAGGTAATATATATATATATATATATATATATATATATATATATATATATATTCTTTCCCTTTTGGCTCAAGTTTTGCCGGATTGCATGGCGCTCATTTAGGTGCGAGATCTCGGGGCTTTCTATTTTCTCACCTGCTTTCACTGAGCCCAGTGTAAACATAAAGGAGGTCGCACTCTCGCAGGTGAGTTCCAATTATATTTTTATTCTTCAGTCATTTGTTCAGCAGGTGAATAATCTATGCGTTTCGGTATTCCTATACCTTGGTCACCGTGTAAGAGTAGAGAAAGTTACTTTGGCTGGCATACAGCTCTCTTTTTCACAGGAATAAAAACCTCAAAATGTGCCTACTTTAATTATAGGAAAAGAGAAGGACAATTTGATAGTCATGCACTAGCTGTTTTTGTGAGAAAAGAAACCTTAAAATGTGCCTCAGTTAAAGATAGGAGTCCTTCACAAACTTGAAAAACATGTTTTGGCAGTGGGCTTTTTGTACATACAGTTTTAAACACTAACAGGCACATGCCTCAAAGGATTTTGTGATCGCAAACGGTGCGAATCGCAAAAATCGGCCATTTGCGATCGCAAAATCTGCTTTTGGAATGCATGAAGGGTGAAGGCCCTCTCAATTTGAGAATTCACAAATATTTGCGAATTCTCAAATTGCGATTCCATTTAAGGAATTGCATTTTGTGATTCCTTAAATGCAATGCATGAAACTTTAAAAAATTGCGATTTCTCAATTAGTGGGAGCAAATTACCATGAGTTTGAACCTCATGGTAATTTGTGAAAACTTTGAAAAATGCACTTTTGTTCATTTTTCAAAGTTTCATGTTGTGCACACACATGCCCTTAGGGCATGTGTGTGCACAACATATGTGCACAGATTGATTTCATGGGTGCAACAGGGTGTCCTTTGGACACCCCTGCACCCTTGAAATCGCATTCTGAATTTGCGATTCGCTTATTGCTAATCACAAATTGAGAATGTTGTCCCATTCATTCCTATGGGCCTCTAGGCCTATAGGAATGAATGGGGAGGTATTCCTTAATTGCGACTCACAATTTGCGAAATCGCAATTTTTTCAGCGATTTCTTGATGCATTGCATTTTGAGATTCATCAATTGAGATTCCTTATTTCTCGCAATTAAGGAATCGAAAAAAGCAATATTGATGCATTTACCTGATAGGGCATCATTTACAAAAAGTGTTGCATCGCAGCCTGAAAGCAGCAGTGCAACACTTTTCGCTCAAGGAAAAGGAAACCTCAGGTTATCCTTCTCCCCTGTTAAGAAAGCGTACAAAAAGAGATGATTATATTAGGACAAGTCGAACAACATACTCTGTACTGCAAGGTGCCAGGGGTGCGGAAACCGCAAAAACTGAACAGTTGAACAGACAAAAACACAGTCTAAACAACCACTGAATCCATAGTTGTGCAGGCAAAACAGGATGAAATATCGTAAAAGTTCTTTCCTGGAACATTGCTGGTGCTAGAGAAATACTAAATGACAATAGTAAAATGGAAATCTATGGGTCCTATGACATCATAGCCCTACAAGAAACATGGCTAGCAGAACCAATTGATGTTCCAGGCAGAATAAGTTTTTATGTCAACGCTACCCACACACAGCGCTATGGTCGAGCTAAGGGGGGTCTGGCTGTCCATATAACAACTGCATTAAACATCAAGGCCTCTCAGCTGGCTGCCACTACAGAAGAGATGCAAATAATTAAATTCGAGAGAACAACGCACACCAGCATCAGTACCATTATTTTAATAAATGTTTACGCTCACCCAAAAATGAAAGCAAAAAAAAACGTATTCCAACATATCAACAACATTATATCTGGGATTCGTCTTGATCAGCCCGCATGGGAGATAATCCTAACAGGTGACTTCACACAAACCTAATACAGTTACCAGAAGATGAGGAGAATATTATTACGGCCAACGAACTCTGGGGATTTGAAGAACAGGAGATTCCCCCAGCTATGAAGATCAATAAAGCCGGCAGGCAGCTGATGTGGGACCTCGAGAATCAAGGGTTAAGAGTTTTAAATGGAAGAATGAAACAGGATAAACCCCCTTCAAGTACCTACATAGGCACTAGCACAAGTACAATCTTGGATTATACCATAGTGTCGCTCCCCCTGTTGGGATTGATAACAAGCTTTAAAATTATAGGTACTGCAGATAGCGACCACTCAATGCAGCATATTGGGATCAATTTGCCACTGCGTCAACATTTAGAGGCCCCATTAAATGTGGGGGAAATATCAACAATTAATCTCAAACGTTTAAGGTGGACGAGTACCACACTTCCACAAATAGCACAGGAGGCAAAGCATCTATTGCAAACGATGAGCGAGGAAAACGAATTGTCTATAGAAAAATGGTCCGCCTTTGTAAAAAAATTACCTAAGACTAGTACCAACCTGAGTGAGAAGGCTAATCAAAAGAAATACGGTCATTTCAACAAGACCACACTTGTAATAAGAAGACGATTGAGGCAATCAATGAGAGCAGCGCGAGGCCATAGTTCAAATTCTCACGTCTGGCAAACAGTCCGACTAATAAGGAAACAATACAAGAAACAAATTTGGACAGAAAAAAAAGATTGAACTAATGATTTCTGGACCAAAATGCTATACAACATAAAAAAATCTGACTCCAGAGTACTTTGGGCACAGGTAAATTCATTAAGCCGGCCAGTGCAAGTAATAAACATAACCTGTGTTATGACAAAGGCTTGGGTCCAACACATAATTGATTCTTTTTCGATAAATAGAGTGATGCCGCTACTCGTAACAGAAAACAAAGTACACTGCACACCTAATGTAGAGAATCAGGAGAGTTTCGTTCCAGAACACCCAAATAACTCACGTAATGAACACCAAGGTACTGATCATACATCTGGTTCACATGTGGAACAAGAAATATTAAGAATAATAAAGAAAAGCAAGCAAGACAGTGCTCCCGGACCGAATGGAGTCCCTCAGGCTATCTATAAGCAGGATCCTCAGTTTTGGGCCTGCAAGTTCAACAGCTTGTTCAAAACAATAACCAACACAAGTCGGCTCCCGGAAAGCTGGAGAGGGGCGATAATAAGCCTGATCTATAAAGGGGGAGACCGTAAAAATCCAGCCAACTACCGCCTGATAGCACTTATAGACGCTGAAGCAAAATATTATGCGCTATTGGTGCTAATTGATCTCATAATAATGGTCCGAAGTCAAAAATAAAATTCCAGCCAATCAGACAGGATTTCGTCGTGGTACAGGCACCATGGCCAATGCAATGGTGATAAGTATGATCGCCGAAAAAAGCATGCAAAGCCATCAAGCACTCTATTCTTGCTTTGTTGACTTTAAGGCGGCCTTTGACCAACACTTTCCCTACTGTTACTTAGATTGGAGTGGTAGTAGCAAACAAGGAACTTCTAGTGGACTTGCTCCCTTCACAGCGAAGCTCCACCTGGTAGCTACTCCTGCCCCTGTTGCTGATACTGACCCTTGGTTAGGAGTTTGAGGCCCACCTCCACCCGCAGGCCCCTCCCTGCGCCTTATATTAGGTGGTCTAGTGGTAGAGCGTCACTGCTTTGCTGCTGGGCTGTCCCTCTGCTTCTTTTCTCGCATCATGCTTGGCATCTCTTTGTTAGTGAGATTGTGGTGTAGTTCCTATATTCCAAATAGGCTCTGCGCATCCTATAGATTTGACGTAGGACTTAGGTCAACTAGGTCTCTATTGAATATACTAAACTTAATTGTGAGTGCCAGCTAGCTCAGAGGTCACTAGAAACTTTCTCAAATTCACAAGAAGGGATTTGTTTCTGACAACTGTATAAACATGACAACTTTGTTTCCCTAGGACTGGAATAACTATCTTCAGAGTCGTAGAAACAATCAATAAGTATTTCACCTAGTCAATCGTGCATGCTTCGTTTCTACAGAGTTGCAGAGAAATAGTGAGACGGGCGTTTTCAACAAAAGGGTTTATTGAATAGTCTTCTTTCTCATGCAAGAGAAGTGAACTGCTACAATTGTTAGACAGAATGCAAAGTATAATGCGTACACCGAGAATAGAATTATAAAATAATACTGTAAGAGCATTGTATGGTTTCTAAGCCATATAAAAATACATACATAAATACACAGGCTATTTGGATATTTGGATATTTGGAGGGGTATTTATAGAGCGCAGCGTTCGCTCCGGAAGGAGCATCATGGCGCTGTAAGTCCTTGAAACCAGATCGCAGAGTGAAAGGAAGAGGGGGCTAGATGGCCGCTTTTGTCCAGTCGTCGGAGAGATTAAAAATCCACGTTTTGAGGAGCTTCCTAAAAGGCTTCTCGAGAGTCTGAAGTCTGAGATGCCTAGGCATGATGTTCCAGGCTCTAATAGCCAGAGTGCTGAGGGTTTTTCCGCATTTAGACTTCAGATTAAATTTGGTGGGGGTCATGAAGTTTTCTAGTGAGGATCTGAGGGAGCGACACGGATTATAATGAGGGAAGCGTCTGGACAAATAGGACGGGCCAGATTTGTTAAAGGCTCGGAAGGCTACGGTGAGAATCTTGAAGAGTATTCTCTTGTGCAAGGGGAGCCAATGTAAGGTTTTAAGAGCTGCAGAAATTGATGATTTGCATGGAAGTTTTAAGACAAGGCGGGCAGCAGTGTGCAGAACACTTTGCAGTTTCGAGAGGGTGGACTTTTTGGTCCCTGCCAGAAGGCCATTGCAGTAGTCCACTCGTGAGAGTATAAGGGCTACCGCAACAGTCTTTCTGGAGTCAAGAGGGAGAAAGTCAAAAAACTTTCTCAGGGACTTAATTATGCCGAAGCATTTTCCTGCTACGGTCGAGACGTGAAGATCGAAAGAGAGTTCGGAATCGAAAAGGACCCCGAGGTTTCTGGCCGATGAGACTGTTTGAGGAGGAGCTGCAGAGTTGTCAGGCCACCACAGGGCAGGGCAAAAAGAGCCATTCTTTCCAATGGGGAGGATCTCGGTTTTATTTGAGTTGCAGCAGAGGTGGTTAGCGTCCATCCATTGAAAGACTGCTGTTAGGCAGTGTTTAAGATTGAGCTCTGCCTTGTTGGAATTGTCGTCTAGGGGGATGATAAGCTGAGTATCGTCGGCATAAGAGGTGACGGTTATGCCGAACGATTCTATAAGGGTAAGAAGAGGGATAAGATAAATGTTGAAGAAGAGGGGACTTAGGATGGAACCTTGAGGAACTCCGGAGGACACCTTTTTCTCATTGGAATGGAAGGAGCCAAGGGTGACGGTTTGGTACCTATCGCTGAGAAAAGATCTAATCCATGATAGGGCTGAGTTGGAAATGCCGATGTCCATAAGTCTATTTATCAGGATGGAGTGGGAAATGGTATCGAATGCTGCCGTGAGGTCAAGAAGGATCAGAATAGCCTTCCTCCTTTGATCTTGAAGGGTTTTGATGGAATCGGTCAGCTCGATCAGGGCGGTTTCGGTTGAGTGTTTAGACCGGAACCCGGATTGCTGGGGATGATGTAGGTTGTGGGAATCCAGAAAGGTCTTGAGCTCTTTGTGAACTAACTGTTCTGTTATTTTACCCAGAGCGGGTAACAGGGTGATGGGACGGAGGTTGGTCAAGTCCGTTGGGGGTTTGTTCGCCTTTTTCATAAGTGGCTTAACCACGCCTTTTTTCCAAGAGAGGGGGACAAGACCGGAATTGAGGGATAGGTTGATTATTTCATTGATGATGGGGTTGACTTCATCAATGATGAGGTGAAGAATCTTGGGGGGACAGGGGTCGGAAGGGGAGCCTGATTTACAGGAAAGGATCGCTTCTCTGGTCTGAGTCAGAGTTACCGGGGTGAAGTTTTTGAGACTGTTAGTGGTCAGGCACGGTTGGTCCGGATCCGGGATTGAGTGTGCTGGAGGGGGAGGGGGGAAGTTTTTTTGAATGGAAGTGATTTTATCATCGAAGTAGTCAGAAATTTTGTCACATAGCTCTTGAGATGGGGGGATTTCAGGTTGGAGGGCTTTGGGATTGGTGAAGGTTTTTACTATTGTGAAAAGGGTTTTTTGCTTTTGGCTGGCTTCTTTAATGGCGTTAACGTAATAAGTTCTCTTAGCTAATTTGATGGTGGAGAGATAGTTTTTCCTCTGTAGAATATAATTATCACGGTCGCTATTATCGTAGGATCTGCGCCATTTGCGTTCCGCTTTCCTGCAGAGTAGATGAGCGGCTGCTAGGTCAGGCGTATACCAGGGGGCTTTGATTTTAGTTTTCTTCAAAGTACTGTCCTGTTGATTGGGTGGGCATCGTTTAGCGATTTCTTGTGAGAGCCAGTTGTTGAGGCGAACTGCATCTCTGTCGATGTTACCGGAAAGAGGGGGGGCGTTGGTTGGGGAAAAGGGATGAAGAATAAGATTATTCTGGACGGTTTTCCAATTTATGGAGTGGGCGTGTTGAAGAGTGCGTTTTTTGCTGGTAGGAGGGTGACAGCTGGAGATATGGAAGGGGATCAGACCATGATCAGTCCAAATCAGAGGTATGGAGGGCCGGGTGATGATGGACGGGAAGTTGGAGCAAACACCGTCCAAGGTATGGCCAAGGGAGTGGGTAGGCAGCTTGACGCTTTGTTGTAGATGAAAGATATCCAGTGTCTCTAGGAAGTTCCTAGTGTGAGAGTCGGCTGAGGTCTCGAGGTGCAGGTTGAAATCACCCAGGAGGGTAAAGTGTGGGTAACGGAGTAAGAAGTGTCCAAGAGCATCGTTTAGGGAGTCGAGGAATTTGGTAGCATTACCGGGAGGGCGGTAGATTAAACCACCGGAGAGGGAGAGAGCTTGACTGAGTTTGATGGAAAAACCTAATCCCTCTGTGTCAGTGAGGGGGTCAAGGCAGAAAGTGTGGCAGCTAAAGGTGTTCCTCAGAATAATTGCAACACCTCCTCCTCTACCTTTCTGTCTATCCTGTCTATGGAAGGAGTAGCCCAGGGGGAGGGCAACGGCTATGTCGGGGTTACTGTCTTCAGTGAGCCAAGTCTCAGTGATCATGAGGCAATCAAGGTCATGGTCGGTGATAAGGTCGTGGATGTCCTGACTATGTTTGCACATCGACCTGGCGTTTATCAGGCCACCTGTAAAGAAGGGTCGTTGGGTTTTGGGGGGGATTGACTGCTCAGAAACGAAGTTGAGTGTCCAGCGACATTTATTGCAAGTGGTGGAGCCGAGTACTTTTGATAGATCAAACTTACAGGGGCAGCTGAATCCGCCTCGGAGTTGGCGAAGGTCGTTGGGAGCATACCTGATGATAGGAGGGATTTGGGCAGGGGTTCCTGCGCCTGGCGCGGTCTTGGCGCGGACGGGCGCAGACGGGCTTGCCTTAGGTGCGCCTTCGGCGCGCAAACGGCGCTCCCGCTGCGCTCGTCCGCTGCGCTTCCGGTGACAGCACATGATGTAGGCGTAAAGGGGGCGTGGCCTGCGAGGTGGGCGTGGCCCAAGAAGTCGCCGAATGGCATCTGTGTGATCGTTCGTTGCAGCCGGCGCTGAGGAGCGTTCTCGGCTGTTTAAAGTACAAGGTGAGATGCTAGTATCAGGTACAACACAGAATTATTCACAAGCAGTTCAATAAATTTTAAAAAGGTTGCTAAAACGCTCCCGGCGTGTTGCCTGCGGAGTGTGTTTCAAGTCTGTGAGGCGCTCGGTTTTTTGGCGCTTTTTAAGTGATCGCTGGCAGAGGGGGCGTGGCCTGCGAGGTGGGCGTGGCCCAAGAAGTCGCCGAGTGGCGTCTGTGTGATCGTTCGTTGCAGCCGGCGCTGAGGAGCGTTCTCGGCTGTTTAAAGTACAAGGTGAGATGCTAGTATCAGGTACAACACAGAATTATTCACAAGCAGTTCAATAAATTTTAAAAAGGTTGCTAAAACGCTCCCGGCGTGTTGCCTGCGGAGTGTGTTTCAAGTCTGTGAGGCGCTCGGTTTTTTGGCGCTTTTTAAGTGATCGCTGGCAGAGGGGGCGTGGCCTGCGAGGTGGGCGTGGCCCAAGAAGTCGCCGAATGGCGTCTGTGTGATCGTTCGTTGCAGCCGGCGCTGAGGAGCGTTCTCGGCTGTTTAAAGTACAAGGTGAGATGCTAGTATCAGGTACAACACAGAATTATTCACAAGCAGTTCAATAAATTTTAAAAAGGTTGCTAAAAAGCTCCCGGCGTGTTGCCTGCGGAGTGTGTTTCAAGTCTGTGAGGCGCTCGGTTTTTTGGCGCTTTTTAAGTGATCGCTGGCAGAGGGGGCGTGGCCTGCGAGGTGGGCGTGGCCCAAGAAGTCGCCGAATGGCGTCTGTGTGATCGTTCGTTGCAGCCGGCGCTGAGGAGCGTTCTCGGCTGTTTAAAGTACAAGGTGAGATGCTAGTATCAGGTACAACACAGAATTATTCACAAGCAGTTCAATAAATTTTAAAAAGGTTGCTAAAACGCTCCCGGCGTGTTGCCTGCGGAGTGTGTTTCAAGTCTGTGAGGCGCTCGGTTTTTTGGCGCTTTTTAAGTGATCACTGGCAGAGGGGGCGTGGCCTGCGAGGTGGGCGTGGCCCAAGAAGTCGCCGAATGGCGTCTGTGTGATCGTTCGTTGCAGCCGGCGCTGAGGAGCGTTCTCGGCTGTTTAAAGTACAAGGTGAGATGCTAGTATCAGGTACAACACAGAATTATTCACAAGCAGTTCAATAAATTTTAAAAAGGTTGCTAAAACGCTCCCGGCGTGTTGCCTGCGGAGTGTGTTTCAAGTCTGTGAGGCGCTCGGTTTTTAGGCGCTTTTTAAGTGATCGCTGGCAGAGGGGGCGTGGCCTGCGAGGTGGGCGTGGCCCAAGAAGTCGCCGAATGGCGTCTGTGTGATCGTTCGTTGCAGCCAGCGCTGAGGAGCGTTCTCGGCTGTTTAAAGTACAAGGTGAGATGCTAGTATCAGGTACAACACAGAATTATTCACAAGCAGTTCAATAAATTTTAAAAAGGTTGCTAAAACGCTCCCGGCGTGTTGCCTGCGGAGTGTGTTTCAAGTCTGTGAGGCGCTCGGTTTTTTGGCGCTTTTTAAGTGATCGCTGGCAGAGGGGGCGTGGCCTGCGAGGTGGGCGTGGCCCAAGAAGTCGCCGAATGGCGTCTGTGTGATCGTTCGTTGCAGCCGGCGGTGAGGAGCGTTCTCGGCTGTTTAAAGTACAAGGTGAGATGCTAGTATCAGGTACAACACAGAATTATTCACAAGCAGGCTAAGATACTCAACTGGTGCTTCTAAAATACGCCTACCCCAATGTACCTAACCTAAGTCAAGTACGAGGGAGGAAGTAAGTATTGTCTTTTGCATAGGTTTAGTTTTGCAAAGAACCTACCAAAGGTTTCTCTAGGTTCTAATCAGCTCCATACCTTAGAATGAGGGAGGTCTGGTATCTCTGCCTCGGGACTCAATTTCCCAACACCCCGCAAGGGGAGTCGGAAACACTGGAGCTGGATTTCTCAGCAGAGGAGGGCAGCTTCCTGATCAGTGCGTCAGCTGGAGAGTCGGCTTCCTTCGGCACTTGCTGTAGTGAGCTGAGTCGGGCAAGTAGGTAGTCAAACTGCTCCGAACCACCGTGCTTTGCCATAGCAAGTGACGGTGTTTATGAATGCCATAGTTGACGTAAAGTTGGGCATATGAACGTCATGAATGAACCCCTGGGGAATAGTTGTTCATTGTAAAACTGAGTGCTTGAAGAAATCAATATTCAAGCAAGGGGAAGTCCCTCATGGCTTAAGCTGGTTTTCCAAGAAATCGTTGTGACGTTTGGTGAACGGATGGAAGTAGCCATGCCGGTATTTGGGTAGCATGGGCTATGCCTAAATAAGGGTTTGATTGCTATGCCTATAA
The DNA here is from genome assembly GCF_964263255.1 of Lissotriton vulgaris. NCBI lineage: Eukaryota > Metazoa > Chordata > Amphibia > Caudata > Salamandridae > Lissotriton > Lissotriton vulgaris. The sequence goes on from NC_141694.1 coordinate 806,037,149, forward strand.
AAGGGCAACAATTGTACCTATATAAGGGCATGAATCGGGAAAATCCATTCGGAATCTAAAACGATATAGAAGATCCTCACTGAAAAAGCACCACTGGCACCTATTCAATCCAGGGTCAGATTTAAAGTCCCTCGTCTACCCAAATGTCCCCAACAGATCCTCAGGTCCTCATCTGACTTCCTCATGAACACACTAAGGATAAAGAGATCTAGATGGCGAGGGAGTTCTTTTTCTCACTTGGTCCCAAAACTGCGGAACTCAATGACCACTGAATTGGGAGTTTCAAAGGATGAACCCAGTTCCAGGAAAAAACTCAAGACCTGGCTCCTCCCATGAGAATTCCTCCATACCTTCTCTCTGCAGCACTGGGAGGCCCATGGGCAGCCATGCGCTTTACAAATTCCCTAAACCTAAACTAGGCTGCTGTATTCATCATTGTTCTCTTTCTACACAATATTCTTTTTTTCCTCATCTCACCGAGAAGCGTCTGCCAAGCAATGGAAAAAATGCATTGTCTAACTGTCCTCCCAGCAGCACTCACCCTGGTCCGTACCATCTTGACCCTCACCTTTTGTCAGTGAGACGGTGTAATCATAGGGACAGGCAACCAACACCCAAGGATCGAGACCAAACCAAAAAAGGAGACCAGATAGATAAGCATGCTTTTACATCACAACTTTTACAATGCATGCCTTTACAACGCATAGTGTTGAGGGGTGCTGGATAGTGAATTGTTAAATTTACTATTCCAAATCCAGTCCCCGTGGATAGTAGGGAAGGTGTTGGATAGTAAATTAAATCTATTCCCTATCCTAGAGCACCCCCCAGCGCAATGCGTTGTAATGGTTTGCATTGTAAAAGTTTCGATGTAAAAGCACTGCATGGTAAAAGTTGCGTTGTAAAGGATGTTTCCCGCCAACCTCAGATGCCAAATACACACCCAAGCTTGTGGTGGACAAAGAACTCCAACCTCCCTCCCACACCCCCTTACCTTCCCCAGACCTCAGACCTCAAAGAAAAAAAAAATAAAACACTTTCAAACCAGTTGTCCATCATCCGTAGATGCTTGGTAGCACAGCAACACAGGTAACTCAGTAATTTCCAACATATATCCCCTCCCGCCAACGGCTAGAGCCAAAGAGAAAAAGTGCAAACTACAGGCCAAAGGACGGAACAAGTCAGCCAGGTCAAGTCGATGCCAGCCCTGATGCCACCGTCTCCACAGCAGCCCGCTGACCCTCTTCAATCACTGCCGCAGAAGGCTTCCTCGCCCGTCTCCTCCGTCTCTGCTGTCGCCATTGCGGCCTGGAATCGTCACCGCCTGTAGCATGATTAGTCGAGTCCCCGACATCTGCCAGAGTGGTCTCTGAAATGAATAGGATGCAACTTTTCATCCTTCGTGCGAAAGTCCTGCACGCATACTAAAATATCCGGGGGCGGAGCAGAGGTAGAGCGCGTGGGACCCACTCGATGCGCCCTGTCCAGACGAAGCTCCGTATCCAGAGGGCTCCCCAGTATGTGATTGAAAAGCTTGCGAGCAAAACTAAATAGGTCCTTTGTATCCTCAGCCCTCGTCACACCCCGAATCCTGACGTTATGGCGCCGGGAGCGGTTTTCTAAATCCTCCATGTGGGTCTGGAGATCCACTTGCTGATCATGGATCCTTATTATCTCCTCTACTTCGGCGTCTCTCCCTTCGCTCTTCCCTTCCAAATCTGCAACTCGTTCTCCTATAGCATCCACATCCCGGCGAACCTCCTTGATATCCTCCTTGAGTTCCTGTTTCAGGGAATGAATATAATCTGGCAAAGTGTTGAACAAAGATTCAAGGAAGGACTTAGTGATAGGCTCAGACCCATCCCCACGGTCGGAAGTGGGGGGGTCAGACTACGCCGCCAAGTCGGTCGGCTGACCCTCCGGGCCTTTAGCGAACAGTTCCTTATGGGTCTTTTCTCACCTTCCCCTAGAGGTGGACATTGCGCTCAACCGGCACCACAGGACTTCAGACTGGGGCTACACTCACCCTGCAACACCCTTTAAGCGAGGAGACCCGATCGCCAAATGAACCTACGCCAGACGGTAGGGTCCAAGGGGTCCCTCCTACACTGCAGATGCGTAGGGTACCCCACTCCTCGTCCCCACCACCACCGTCAGCCGCCAACTATCCAACACCTTCTTCTCATCCGCACCAGACCCTGGCTCTTCCTGTTCCCTGGCTCTTCCTTTGTCGTCAAAATCACTATGAGGCCCGATAGCCCCACTTCAAGAAGGACACGTACCAGCGTCCACAGCTTACTGTCAATCACGTCAACAAGGTATTCATGCAGGTCTCAGCTACTCCTGTCGCCACACCATACTCCAGCCTTTCTGACCAAGCTAGGCCTCTGACCTTCCCTTTATCACCCATACAAAAAAAAGGGGGGAGAAAACACCCCCGCCGCAAGTTACAGTCTGAGGTGGCCACCCCCTGGAGTGAAGATGGTGATCTGACCTGTCCCCGCCCTGGAAGGCCTCCAGGCCCTACAAGCGCGGGTGCCACCGACAGCGCCACTCAGACAGGTACCCCGGGGGAATCCAGGCAAGGCCCCAATGGGCCTCAATCACCCCCGCTCACCAGACCTCTCACCGGGTGCTCCGTCGTCCCTGCTCTGCTCTCCTGAGGCCCCCAAGGAGGCTCCTCGGCCCAGCTCGATCCCACTGTGCTCACCGGGCCGCCACTTCTTCCTTCTGGTTGATGTTGGGGCCAGCAACACTCAGCGGTGGATCCGTATCAACCAAAAACCAGGGCCTCGTGTGGGACTCGTGCGGGCTGAACCACGCCTCCTCCGGCGGGTCCACAGCAGCCCCCAGCAAGCTCAAAGCCGGGGCCTCGCGCCGAACCCAGGCGGGCCAGACCACACCTCAGCCTCTCCGTCACGGATAACTCCCTCCGCTGCCCCACCAGCCAAGCCCGCACACCGGATCCGCCTCTCCGACCCCGGCCTTTTCCAGACCAGTAAGCCCCCAGCTGTGGCGCCGACTCGCGCCGTTCGTCGTCTCCTGGGCCTGCCGACCAGGCCCGCAGGCTGCACCACCAGACTCATGCTCCTGACCGCAATAGCGCCAACGCCGCCGGATTCACGGCCACTCTGGCCAGAAACGAGGGCAGGGACCGCTCCGGACCCTCAACCTTGACCGTCAAGAAGCTATAAAAGACACTTGGCCTGGGCTTTAATCAGCAGTTGGCGGGAGCTAGGAGCGACACAACCACTCACGCCGCCATCTTCGCCACGCCCGGGAATAATTTTTTAAGAGAAAGGGGCCTCGCTGTTTTCAGGTGCTCCTGTGCTGGAGGGCTGGGGAATAATTTTGTAATAGAAAGGGGCCTCACTGTTTTCCGGTGCTCCTGCGCTGGTGGGCTGGGGAATAATTTTTTAAGAGAAAGGGGCCTCACTGTTTTCAGATGCTCCTGCACTGGTGGGCTGTGAATAATTTGGTAATAGAAAGGGGCCTGGCTGTTTTTCAGGTGCTCAGCTTGTAGGACATGGTCACCTTGGCCCTGTGTCCTTCCCAAGAACAATATCCTTCCACTTACATTCCTTGTTTGTTTCATGAAAGGGCACGCCCGCGAATGTGGGCCACGCCGCGCAAATGTGGGCCACGCCTCGCGAATGTGGGACACGCCCCGCAAATGTGGGACACTTTTTTTGTCAGTGCCCAGGCCAAATTGTGATCCCAATCCGACACTGGACGCCAGGACACATTATGTAGCCCACATGGCTGTTTATTATTAAGAAAGTTAAAGTATGTGAAGCAATGAACAAAAATAATATACCAATAGGAGGCCAGTAAAATTATAAATGGCTTTCCGACTTCAAGCACGAGTGACCTTTGGTCCGTCTGTTGCAGTCCAGTTGAGTTGGCCCCTCTTACAGCAGGTGACAGGGGCTGGAGCCATTTCAGCCCAATGGGTGTTGCGCCCCTGTACATATTTCAATATGCCTGGCCTCTTTCAATTGAGTGCATCAATCATGCACTGCTGTCCCGTGATGCAGAGGCTTACATAGGTCTCATAAAATACCTTTCTTATTGAATATCTTTATTCGGCAACTTGATCACCATAAAAGAATACATATAAAATACATTTCCAATACACAATAAAATATTAAAATACAGTAAAAGAATAAGGTGCAACACAATCACCAATTTGCTACCAGCAGATATGGCATCAGACCGTTGGGCCCCCCGACTGCAGTTTCAGTAAGCGGGATCGCGTCATCCATGCACTTCCCAAGAACTTTGCTACCCCACAAATCATAAAGGAAGATGATGAGTCCGTGGAGAGTACACGAAGAGCCTGTCTATGGCACCTCAACCCCAGTTCCGTGCAGACAGGTTTCAGCCAAAATTTCCGCGCCCCTTTATAAGCTGGGCAGGCAAAAAATAGATGGGCCACAGACTCTGTTGGTGCTACACAGCCAGGGCATGAACGCAGGGGGGCACCAGAGTTTGACCACCTCACCATAAAGTCATGCACCGGAAGCGTCCCATATCGCAGTTTTAGGTATAGTGCGCGATCAAAGGGTTTAGTTATCAGGTCGAGGAAGGGTTCCAATTTCCTCACACATTTAAATAACAAAAATTGGTCCGTGAGTGAGCCCCCATCCGTGGCCCTCAACACATTACTCTGAACCCAGTCCCAGTATAACTTTTTGATCACATCCTTTGGTGGCGGCGATTGTGACTCCCAAGCATCTCTTAGCCCTAACTTAAGAACCAAGTCTTTCAATTTATTCAACCATCCAATTTTTTTTCCCTTACACGTTTTCAAAGCTTCTAAAATTCCTCTATTACTCACAAGGTGAACTGGTATTTAATTATGTCGACAATCATACTAGCATGTCCCTCTTCGGCAATGAAATGGTGTTTTTTTTTTTAAGTATTTCAAATTTGGCAGTACGGGTTGCTTAGTGCAAAAAAGCATGTCATGGGCGCATCAGGGGCTGGAATGCTATAGAGAGGGAAAAGCTTTCATGCATCTATCTGCATGTTAAATATAGTAGTTTTTTTAAGAGGCGCATACAATACAAGATAAATACATACACATTTTTATTGCTGCTCCTGTCTATACTGTACAATTAAAGTGTTAACGCAGTATTTTTCCCTCTAAAATCAAAGAAAAAACGGGCCTTTTAATTTACTTCTTCTAACACACAAAATGAAATGAAAATGCATTGAGGGCTAGTCAGATTACTTCTGTTCCCTCATCACCATTGAAACAAAGACGGGAACTTTGCATTTAGAGCACAGTAAAAAGAAACGCCCTGCAAAAAGCTGTCTGCAAAGTTTAGAAAGGACAACCTGCAGTGTCCTCAGAACAGGAGCGAAGAGAGCCCGGGATTAGCAGCACAAAGGTTTCCAAGCCACCCACCTGACGAGGTGTTAACATATGTAGATTATCCCTTTGTTTTTCATCTCCGTGGCTGGAAGCGGAGGTCAAAGTCAAAGGATGAGGCCAGCACTAAAGGAACACCTCTCCCTTCCCCCAGCCGGGGAAAAACACATTGGTGCCTGCAACTTCATTTGAAAGGCGAAGAGCTGAAAGCAATGTTTAGTGTAATGCAAGCAGGGCACTTGCAAGGAAATCACTGAAGTTACTTTGCACAAACACGTTTTTTTTCCTCATCGTACATCATTGAAACTCCAAAAAAAATAGTAAATGCCTATTATTATGCCAACACATAAACGTGATTTGCAAGTTTCAATGCTATTAATTGTAATTGTCATCTGTTAAAAAAATAAAAAATACATAACTTGTTAAACCAAATATAGTTCCCATAATGTGGGCCACAAATGTCCAGAGGAAAGAGTGAATTACAAACTAAGAAATAATTTTAAAAGTGCTCATTCGATTTAAAGTATGTCATTCAGCAGGCTGCATCAAATGGTGTGATAAGGAGGAATAAAGATTAATGAAACGTCTTTCTGGGACATTTTGTCCGATGAATAGTATAAAGTGACCTCATACGCATATTTTTCCCGTTTTAGCACTAGAATTGATAAGTAAAAATGTCGCTCATTTCTGCATTAGCACTGAAAACTACAATCAGGTTTAACTGTGTTTCTGGTTCTGCTAACTCACGAACAATTACTAATATCATGTGCATAGTGGATATTAGTGCTGTTGTGTGTATTAATACCTAATTAATTGCAAAGAAACCTTAATCAGCTGTAAAGAAAAAACAAGCACTAGCAAATCTAATTGGTCCCTCCTTTCTGACCTGCACATCGTCCTTGATGCTGTGCAGCATGCCTAACGTTTTTTTTTTTAAGAACCTCTTGACGTGAACCTTTTCATCATTTTGTAGTCACGTGCATCACACATGCCTGCCTATAAAATGGCGCAGGCTTTTAAAATGAGTTATCGTTAGTGATCCAAGTCAGATCAGTAACTAAAAAGAAAGATGCCAGGGAGGAGCACTAAACCAAACAGGGATGAGAGTGGACTGGGTAGCCAAGCGGGTTGTAGGATAATCCATCACAGGTTAGTGAGCAGGTGGGCTTGAGAGCCTAGTTATGGAAAAGCCACTTGGGGGTGCTTTGATGTTGTTAAAGATATTATTATTAAGATATTATCATGCCATTGCAAATAGATGTTGATGGTGGTTGTTGAATTATGAGAGTTAGAGGAAGGTATAAGCTTCTACCCATCAGCATGAGGGGAAGCAGATCACATGGAAAGAACTTATTGTTCCAAGCACTGGTGTCTGTGATGCAGAACAGGAGGTTGGTAGTGATAATCTCATTTTAGGGCCTGATTATGAGTTACACAGAGTGCTTAATTTGAGTTGATGGTTGCCAGTGGGAGTCACTGGTACTCATTTTTGGGGACTGACACTTATTTTTCAGCATCAGACATTCATTTATAGCAAGAAGAGCAACAAGAAACAAAGCTGAAAGAGGGTGGAAGAGAAAGACAAACAAACCATGATAAGAGAGTTTCTAGTGTTGGATTAAAGAGACATGAGGTAGATTTAAGAACACATGGCCTTGGTATTTGTGCAGACATTTAATTGCTACATTCGCAGGTTCATGAGCAGAGCTCTGGACACCAGCACTTACTCTTTTACAATGGAAGCACTCATTACACAGTAATGATGGGGTGTTAAATCCACATGTTACACCACCCCAGTAATGCGCAATTACTAGTTGGAATCCATGGAATGGGAAATACCATGTGGAACCAAATGTACCATTGCAAACCCACATGGAACCCCTATTTCTGGAGGGTTTATTGCATACATTTACCACCTGCTCTGAATAGGAAGTAAATATTTGCAGGGGCTTCTGTATGGGGTGAGGTTGGAGCAAGGAGGATGTAGAGAGTAGAGAGAGGTTAAGACAAGCTCTGATGGGTGAGCATTTAGTACTGGCCCTGCATGAAAAAGAATCAAGGCATGTAGCTAGGCTGCTGCAGCCAAAGCCTTGAGTGATTTTTTTCTTGTGGAATTACCACTCACTAAAATCGGGTTCTATGTAGTAATTTTGGCCCGCTCATGAATAGGTGGATGAGAATTCCATACTGAAATTTCTCTCCACTTGACTCATAATCAGGGTCTTAGTGGGCTGACATCAGAATTGTGGCTGAAGTTGTTGGGGTGTGCTGTTTTTCATAAATCTCATCATTCCAGTAGTTGCTGTAGCAAGAGTTATTGCTCATTCAGAAATGTACTGTCCCACTCATAATAAGGGTGTGAAAGTATTCCAAAGACCACTTACTCTGTTCTAAAACATTCACCAAGGTATAGTTTTTGGGTCAAGTGTACCTATTGTTTCAATGAAAGCCAGAGATTATTACCCTTGCTAGGGAAGCACTGCACCCCATTCACATGTCAAGTCAATACATTTATATAGCGCGCTACATACCCAGAGGGTTTCAAGGCGCTTGAAGAAGGGTGGGGAATTACTTGTCAAATATCCACGTTTTAAGTTGCTTTCTGAATGCTAGGTGGTTCTGAGTAAGGCGAAGGTGAGTGGGAAGTGAGTTCCAGGTTTTAGCTGCCAGGTAGGAGAAGGATCTACCTCCCATGGTGGTTTTGTTGATGCGGGGTACAGTGGCAAGGGCTTGGTTGGAGGATCGTAGCTGGCGGGAGGGGGTGTAGAAGGACAGTCGTGGGTTGAGGCATTCGGGTCCGATTTCGTAGAGTGCTTTGTGTGCGTGGGTCAGGAGCCGGAAAGTAAACCTCTTATTGATGGGGAGCCAGTGGAGGTTTTTCAGGTGACCAGAGATGTGTTCTTTACGCGGGATGTCTAATATGAGCCTGGCTGAGGCGTTCTGGATTCGTTGGAGTTTTTTCTGGAGTTTTGCGGTGGTACCGGCGTAGAGGGTGTTTCCGTAGTCCAGTCGGCTCGTGACCAGAGCGTGGGTGACCGTTTTTCTAGTTTCGGTGGGGATCCAACGAAATGTTTTTTTGAGCATGCGAAGAATGTTGAAGCAAGATGAAGAAACGGCGTTGACTTGTCTGTTCATCGAGAGGGAGGAGTCCAGGATGACGCCCAGGTTCCGTGCGTGGTCCGTCGGGATGGGTGCTTTTCCAAGGGCCTCTGGCCACCAAGAGTCATCCCAGGCGGAGGGGGAGGTGCCTAGGATGAGGACTTCTGTTTTGTCTGAGTTCAGTTTCAGACGGCTGTGCTTCATCCAGTCGGCTACTTCTTTCATTCCTTCATGCAGGTTGGTTTTGGCAGTGTTAGGGTCTCTGGTGAGAGATAGGATCAGTTGAGTGTCATCGGCGTAAGAGAATGATGTTGAGGTTGTGTTGGCGTGCGATGACCGCGAGGGGGCTCATGTATACGTTGAAGAGGGTGGGGCTGAGTGAAGATCCTTGTGGTACGCCGCAGATGACTTCAGTGGCCTCTGACTTGAATGGTGGAAGGCGGACTCTCTGGGTTCTTCCGGTGAGGAACGAGGTGATCCATTCCAGTGCTTTTCCTTGGATTCCGACGTTTCTGAGGCGTTGTAGAAGGGTGCTATGACAGACCGTGTCGAAGGCTGCGGAGAGGTCGAGGAGGATGAGGGCGACTGTGTCTCCATTGTCCAGTAGAGTTCGAATGTCGTCTGTTACTGCAATGAGGGCGGTTTCAGTGCTGTGCTTGGCTCGGAAGCCGGATTGTGAGGAGTCGAGGGATTTGTTGGTTTCGAGGAATGCGGCGAGCTGGTTGTTGACCGCTTTCTCGATGACTTTGGCCGGGAATGGAAGGAGTGAGATAGGGCAGTAGTTTTTGAGTTCGGTGGGGTCAGCTGTGGGTTTCTTCAGGAGGGCGCTGAGTTCGGCATGTTTCCAGCTTTCCGGGAAGGTTGCGGAGTTGAGGGAGCAGTTGATGACGTCTCGGAGGTGTGGTGCTATAGTGGAGTCTGCTTTGTTAAAGATGTGGTGAGGGCATGGGTCTGTGGGGGATCCTGAGTGGATAGAGTTCATCAGACGGATGGTGTCCTCGGTGGAGATTGGCATCCAGTCATTGAGGATGTTCAAGGGGGGTGGGGGTCCTGCAGGGGGTTGGGTGGGTTGGTCTTCGGACCGGTTGTCGAAGCTGTTGTGGATGTCTGCAATTTTGTTGTGAAAGAATGATGCTAGGGAGTCGCAGAGGGCTTGAGAGGGGGTGATGTTGTTGGAGTTGGCTGAGGGGTTGGTAAATTCCTTGACGATGTTGAATAGTTCCTTGCTGTTGTGGGCGTTGTTATCTAGTCGGTCCTTGAAAGCGGCTTTCTTGGCGTTCCCGATCAGTTGGTGGTGTATGCGGGTGGCGTTTTTGAAGGCGTCCTTGGTGCTGGTGGTTGGGTCTTTTTTCCAGGCTTTCTCAAGGGAGCGACAAAGTTTCTTGGATTTCTTAAGATCGTCGTTGAACCAGGAGGCCTTCTTGCTGCCTAGTTTGATTTGTCGTTTTTTCAGTGGTGCTAGGATGTCGGCGCTGTTGGATAACCATTGGGTGAGGTTGGTGGCTGCTTGGTCTGGGTTTGAGGAGTGGGCTGGGGGGTTTTGCAGAAGCGATGAGGAGATCTGGTCGATGGTGATTTTGTTCCAGTTTCTTTGCAGAGTGGGTTGGGGGTGGATGTTGGATGTGGGCTTGTTGTAGGTAAAGTGAACGCAGCTGTGGTCAGTCCAAAGGAGAGCTGTGGCGTGGCTGAAGGAGACATGTTTGCTGGAGGTGAAGATAGGGTCGAGTGTGTGACCTGCGATGTGGGTGGGGGTAGTGACAAGTTGTTTGAGTCCGAGGTTGGCGAGGTTGTCCAGAAGGGTGGTGGTGTTGCGGTCGTTGTTCTTTTCAAGGTGAAAGTTGAGGTCTCCCAAAAGGATGTAATCCTCGGAGGGGAGCGCGTGTGGAGTGATGAAGTCCGTGATGTCTTCACTAAATTGTGCGCGGGGTCCTGGTGGCCTGTAAAGGAGGGTGCCTCTGAGTGTGGTCTTGGGGTCGATGTGGATCTGGAAGTGAAGGTGTTCAGTGTTGGCGAGATTGACGTCTGAGCTGGTTGAGATGCGGATGGATTTCTTATGGACGATAGCGATGCCTCCTCCTGTGTGGCCGGTACGGTCCTTACGAATGATCTTATAGCCTTCCGGGATGGCAATGGTGATGTCTGGGGCAGAAGAGGCGTTCATCCATGTTTCTGTTAGGAAGGCGACGTCCGGAGAGATGGTGTCTAGTAGATTCCAGAGGTCGATGGCGTGCCTGTGGACTGAGCGGGTGTTGAGCAGGAAGCATTGTAGGTGGTTGGGGTCGGATATCTGTTGTGTGTTCGTAGATGAGGAGTTGTTCTTGGTGCCGTCGAACTTGCAGGAGTTGCAGGAGAAGGGTCCATGGGTGTGTCCAGGAGCAGCTTGGGCGCAGTTGGGGGAACGGCCGGGGTTAAGGGCTAGGAGGGTGGTGGCATCGTAAGTAATGCGAGAGGGGTGGGCATTACGAGGGCCAGGGGGTCTGGCGCTGGGCGCGGTCCAGGCGCGGACGGGCGTAGACGGGCTTACCTTTGGCGCACCGTCGGCGCGGATGGGGCGCGGACGCTGCGCGTGGACGCTGCGCGGAGGCTCAACGGTCATATATAGATAGTGGAAAGGGGGAGGAGCGAGGGCGGCTCAGCTGGGAGGCGGGGCGGGCTCACGAGGACGAGGACACCAGCAAAACAAACAAAATGGCAGCGGGGGGAGGGCAGAGCACAGCGCCGGGGGTAATCGCGTGTAAAGTACCTGAGAAAGCAGCGGAAGTAAAGCGAAGCAGCGCTCAGGGCAGAGGCACAAAAAACAACTTTAGGGTGGAAGGCAGAATCTCAACGATACCAGGTCTCGGCAAGCAGGCTGCAAGCAGGCTGTGGAGCGACCTCTCAGCGCAGGAGCGATAAGAGGATCACAGCGCTTCCAGGTATGGGAGCGCTGTATAAGGACAGTGGGAGGGCGGCTCAGCTGGGAGGCGGGGCGGGCTCACGAGGACGAGGACACCAGCAAAACAAACAAAATGGCAGCGGGGGGGAGGGCAGAGCACAGCACCGGGGGTAATCGCGTGTAAAGTACCTGAGAAAGCAGCGGAAGTACACAGGGACAGGAGGTCTTTCTTGATGTGCAGGGTTGCCCAGCACTCAGCTGCCACTCCACTCTGGCAATTTACTTCACTCTAGATTACACCACCCCACTATACAACACTCTATGCCACTCTATGAAATCCATTGTATGACACTCTACTCCACTTCTTGCCACTCTAAAACACTCCATTCTACGCCACCCTATGCCACTCTACAACACTTTATGCTGCTCCACTGTACTATATGTTACATTAATCCACTCCACTCTACACCACACCATTCCACTCCATTCTACTCTACTACACTCTATGCCACTCTACTCCACTCTACGACACTTCACTCTACTATACTCTACTCCTGGCACACTCCACTCTTCAACACTCCACTCTATGTCACAGTATGATACTCCACTTTATAACACTATGCTACTGCATGACACTCTATGCCACTCCACTCTACTACACCCCAGAAAACTGTATTATAAACAGCAACACTTCATGCTATGTCACTCATATCTATGACATTCTACTCCACTCTATGCTATGCCACTCCACTCCATTACACACTACAGCACTTTACTCCACTTTGAAACACTTTACTACAATCTGCAACACTTTACTCCAATCTACTACACTTTACTCCAATATACAACACTTTACTCCAATCTGCAACATTTTACTCTAATGTACACTGCTCTACGACACTCCTCTGAGCCCTCCATTTCACTCCACTCTATGACACTCCACTCAACTCTATTCCACTCTACACTACACCACTATACACCACTTCATTCTAGGCCTTTCTGCTCCACTCTATTTCACTCCACTCTAATCCACTGTGTTACTCTAATTCACTCTACGACACTCCACTCTACGAGACTCCACTCTACGACACTCCACTCTACGACACTCTATGCTACTCTCCGACACTCAATGCCACTCCATACCACTTTACTCTACTGTACGTCACTCCACTCCACTCCAGGACACTTTACTCAACTCTAATCCCCTCTACTATACACTCTTCCACTCTAGGTCCCTCTGCTCAACAACCCTCCACTCAATGCCACTCCACTATGACTCTCTAATCCACTCTGCGCTCCTCCACTCTGTGACCTTCCACTCTACACTAGGGATGGGTGGTGAACTCTGCTCCGCTGGCAGAGCTTGCAAAGATTTCACACTCAGCTTGGAGCATGAAGTTCGGTAAAAGAATGTGTTTCCCATGTAGCGGAGTTTACCAGCACCGCCACCAGCCAACCCCTGCTCGTTAGTCAACTCTATGCCACTCTACTCCACTCTATGACAATTTACTCCACCCTACGACAGTATACTCTATGATACTCCACCCTGCACCACTCCATTCCACTCTACAACACTCCACCCTATCCCACTCTACTCTATTCCTCTGTTACACTGCACTCTGACACTCCACGACACTGTACACCTCTCCACTATAAGAACCTGCACTTTACACCACTAGATACCACTCTACACTACTCTATACTACTACACTATATGACACTTGACTCCACTCTACGCTATGCCACTCAATTCTATATTGCTCCACTCTCCTTCACTCTACAACACTCCACTTTACTCAAGACAACCCCACTCTACAACACTCTAATCCACCCTATGCTTCTCCACTCTACAACACTTTACTCCAGTATTCTCCACTCTATGGCCCTCCACTCAACAACACTTTACTCCACTCTTCTGTAAGCCCCTCCACTCTATGCCCCTCTGTGTCACACCACTCTACACCTAACTACTGTATGCCACTTCATTCTACACCATGGTATTCAACTGTTCACCACTCTACTCAGCTCTATGCCACTCTACTCCATCATCCTTATTTAATTGCAAATACAGATAAAATTGCAATAGTGAAGTATTCAGGGATTCAAAACTGATCCAATTGCTTTTAGCAATGTCATAAAAGAATGGACAATTTACAGACCTCAAAAGTCGAAATTCATTAGCTTAATGTAAATAAAGTTAATTTTAATAAATATAAAAAAGGTTATTTAAATGAAAAATATTTGGATAAACATAGTGCTATGCAGCTTTTACTTTGAAATGACCGTCCTTTCTGCTGCTAATGTGTGTTTCTTGTGAGCAAAGTGTGTTTAAATGCAAAGTGTGTTAAAGACTGCAGTACCACCTCCTGTCTACAGGGGCAGAGCGAGCAAAATTATAAACACACTTTAAGAAACACAGGTCCCCACAAGGCAATTTTTTAAAAAGTTGTAAAAATTGCCACACATGTTCCTGAAGTCGTTTTTTATCATTTAGAAGACATTGTCTTGTGGGGACCTGGGTTCAGGTCCCCACAGTGCAATCAAGTCCCCACAGCGTGAGTGTGTTATCACACCCAAGTCCCCACAAGGATAGTAACACAAACCCACACACACAGAGCCACACACACACACACAGAGCCACACACACAGCCACACACACACATAACCACACACACAGAGCCACACACACACAGAACCACACACACAGAGCCACACACACACAGAGCCACACACACATACACACACGGAGCTACACACACACACACACACAGCCACACACACACACACAGAGCCAAACACACACACACACACACAGAGCCAAACACACACACACACACACACAGACACAGCCACACACACAGACAGAGTCACACACACAGAGACAGAGCCACACACAGACAGAGCCACACACAGACAGAGCCACACATAGACAGAGCCACACACAGGCAGAGCAACACACAGGCAGAGCCACACACAGGCAGAGCCACACACAGGCAGAGCCACTTATGATCCAAGCTTCTGCTAACTAAAGGCATAATGCCATCACTGATAGATATATGCAATGACCATATGGCTAGGCCCTCCTCATTAAGCCTCGAGTCTCACCCATCATGTATGAAATCAAGGCAGTGTTCCTGAGTTAAAGTATAGCCCATCTCCCCCTTGGAAATACATACACATGGTAGCCGCTCAGGCAAGAGACATTATACCCGACACAATTCATCAAAGACTAGAAAATCCAGGCATCAAGCAAAAAAAAGCAACATGTTCCCTAAGTAGGCTTACCGGTATAAGACTGTCAGCAGGTCTGCAAGAGCCAAGTCGTCACGGCAGGAAGGATGGGGGACGAATAGCTTCACCGGGCCAGTTTAAATACTCCCGGCTGATGACAGAGCCAGGGGGCAGGGGAACAAGCACAGCCAGGGGGCAGGAGAGCAAGCACAGCCAGGGGGGCAGGAGAGCAAGCACAGCCAGGGGGCAGGGGAGCAAGCACAGGCAGGGGAGCAAGCACAGCCAGGGGGCAGGGGAGCAAGCACAGCCGCCAGGGGGCAGGGGAGCAAGCACAGCCAGGGGGCAGGGGAGCAAGCACAGCCAGGGTGGTGCAAGCTGTAGTGGCCTCCTGAGGAGAGCCCTAGCACTCATTATTTTACGAATTAAGCACTGCTCCCAGTTCCAGCTGCTTTTGGTGCCGTGCCAAGCCGAGTTAAGAGTATGGCTTGATGTTTTTTTAGGAGCTATGAAAGGTATTGTAGAACCAGGAAGAGTTCACGGCAGAGGACCTAGTCACATAAACTGCATGGTACCCTAAGCCTTCGTCCGTGACCAGGTGAGTCGGCTGTGGTGTGAACAGTGTGTTTTACATTCCCACAGTCACTCCTAAACTCGACCGTGGTTCTTCATTGTTGGAAACCGGATCGGGAGTCAATGGAAAGTTAAGGAGAACATTAACTTTTCAAGGGAATACAATTAAAAATGTAGCTGCTGTGGGTTACTACCTTTGTAAAACTTGCATCAGGGTATATATTTGCAAAAAGTGGAATTTATCACACTGCCATCTTGTCAAACGTTCAAATTGACGGTGGAAAGAAATATTATACTGCTAGCTATTTATTCTGGGATTTGGAAGAAAATAACAACCCCCGCCGAGACATAGAAACAGCGCTTGAACTACGACAAAAAATGTGCTTTCTTACACATCACTTTTCAAAGTCCACAGAATCTGGTGTGATGCGCTCCCAAAAGCTGCAACACACATCTGTTGGACAACACACGAACTTGGCACGCTGGTTGGTCGGTGAGCCTGCATTTCGCTTTTCCTGCCTTCCATGAACTTTCACCTGAACTTTGCCCTGTCCTGCCCAAAGCTCCTTATCTTCCCATCAGTGGACCTCTCCCCCTCTGTAAACATTTCAGAGTAAAAGTCACAGAGCGCCGAGAAGAAACAGAGGAGCGCACATACAAAAGCCGGCCCCTTCTGGATATACCCGGCACCTGAGGCGCCCTCTGCCGGCACGGCGATGAACCTACCTCCGGCTCCTGCAGGTTGACCTCGTTGGGGGCATTCTCTTTCTCTGCGCTGTTCATCTTCGGGATGTTCCCTTGGCATCCCGTCCCAAAGATGTCTCCTCGCACTGATGCCAGAGTTTGCCTCCTGGTCCCGACGGTGGCAGGGGCTGCGGGAGACCTTCAGGGGAGGCTGGCCGCGCAAATGCCCCGCATCAGAGTGCCCCAGAGTGCAGCTAACACTGGAGTGTTTTATGCCACAGCGCAATAAACATACAAAAAATGTGAAACTTATTGCATTGCAAATGCTTGTTGTGGTTTGTGTCTGCAAGTCTCAGCATAGGGTGTTGATGAAGGCTGAAGAACGGGACGGTCTGGTGATACTCTGAGATGCTGAGCCTGTAGACAGCTATGTGAGATGGCAAAAGAATCACTTTAGGAAATCTGAGGAAACCGAACCGTCAAGTAGTAATATAAATATTCATGTGATTTGAGGGAGGTTGGGGGCATCAGGTCACACATTAGGTGTGAACACGTATTTCCGTCTGAAAGGGGTGCTTTATCCGTTGCTTGATGAATCCTGGGGAGTAGGCGTGCCCCCTTTGTTCTAGGATGAAGCACTCCGGATTGTGAGCCCTTGGGGTGGCGTCCTGGACTCACACTGAGCGAGCCCCTCCCATGCCCGATATTTGCAGCAGATCACAACACAAGTGCCTGCAGCAGCCGCTGCTCCGCTCCCTCATTGTCCGCGCAGACTCCCCCTCACCCCCCCCCAAGGCCCCCCGAAATGTGTCTGTCGGCTAATAAGATAGAAATGTCCGATGGTGACGCACACAGATGACAGGGGACAACTTCACTAAACAGCACGTGCAATGGTCCCTTTCTATGAATAGTGGGGAAATACAGGGCACAAGTCCTAAACCAGAAATGAATGTGTTCTTGTGTAATGTGCTCAAATGCCTTTGGCTCGAGTCCACGCTATATAAAAATGCAACAACAAAATCAGTAACTAATTCACTGACAGGAGAACCCTTAACATTTCATACTAACTGATCGATGTGGTTAGCCATTAGAGTTAAGGACATCAATCTAAGGTCCGTTTGGGACCCATTTCAAAATGTGTCTTTATTTACTAGCGGGCCTGAGCACCGGGAACCCCGGCTCAATTTAAGCACTGCTCCTGCCATCAGGCAGTGTGGCCGGGACCCCGAGCCTCTCCAGCCGGCGCCAGCGGAACCCAGGTAGGCAGCGGGCAGACTGCTTCTGCCTCAGTAGTTCTCGCAGTACCCCGGGCCATGCAGAGTGGGGGCTGAGTAAAAACAAGCACTGCACAATCCCAAACCAGACTGTGAGCCCGGCCCCGGAGCATCCTCCACCTTCACTGAGGTACCAGGGCTCAATGTGCAGAGGCGATACAGGACGGGGGAATGGGAGTACGGGGGTGGGGGTATTCCTGAAATGAGGAATAACTGCTTGTACCTAGAATTACTGTCTGATTTTCCGAGCAGATTTTCACCATGTTGGTGGAAATCAAAATGCTGACATTGTCTACCGTCTGATGATGATGGTGTGGGGGTGTCCAATGGAGGTGCAAGGATGATGGTCCCTCTTGTGCCTGTGGTGGGGGCATTAACTGGTCCCCAGCCTGATTGTAGCACATAGTGGGTAGTAGCAGGGTTCAAGGCTTGAGCCCCAGCGCCTCTCTGAGCGGTCGCAGTGTCTCTGGGATGGATTATCGGGCCTAAAGATTTCACACCTGAAAGGAGTGCAGCGGGTGAAACATGGCAACTTGTATTGAGGGAAGTACGAAGTCAACAAACCACCGCCAGTCCAGGAGAGACCTGTAAATGGTCCCGCTCGCAGGGCATTGCACCCGCTATCTGCAAGGCGATCTTTGCAAAGGGTTTCACTCTTTCCTTGTTTCCACTTGGCATAATAAACTTTTTAAACTTTCCTTCCATCTACTAATATCATCGACCCCCTCCCCACCCACTCCGCTGGCCTTTTCCGTCCTTTCTGCTCTTTGCTTCCAATCTTCACAGCGCTCAGAAGTCGCCGCTTGGTGGCATATAAACGCTTTACAAACGTCCTACAATAAATAAGTAAATTGAGTGTGTTAGCCCCCACACTGCAAAAGGGACCCACCTTGAGGTGAAACACGAACCGATGGGTGACATGCGGGCTCGGAGTAAGGACTCCCCATGGAGTTACATATTTGGAATAGTTTACATTTTTTTGTGGTTACAAACTAGACAAGCAGGGGGAAGCAGCATTTAGGCAGAGCCTGAGGAGAGGGTGTAAATGCAATACCAGGAGAGCCCGCACCCGCAAGAACAGAGGGAGGAGTCCCTGCCTCTGTGAAACAGCGGGGGCCACGCTGAGCCAGAGAAACTCTTGTACTAACGCCGATACATATACATTTCAAAAGTAAAGCATCAAAGTGCAGCTCCGGGAATGAGAACCGATCAGAGATTCTCATTCCGTGCCCTAGAACACGGGCTCACACAGGCACCGCCGCAGCAGCTGCACGGTACCTGCTCTTTGGTGCCCAGCAATGAAGCACCATGTCTGATCCTCCCCTCCGCCGACTTCCGTGTGTGCTGGAGGCAGGGCGCTTGTTCACAGGTCAAGAACAAGCCTGGCACACTTGTTCAGAGGGTCGCCCGACGCCGAGATCCTGCACTTCACCATCCCTTTTGAAATCCATTCGGACAGGTGAACATGTCGGATCACAACAGAAGGCATAAGCGCCGCCTGCATGTAGACTGCCTCCACGGGACACCCAGGAACCAGTCTCTTTGCGTGAGCGGAGACCAGGCTACTGTAGCCGCCTGTGACTCACTCACCCCCTACGATTGACCGCCTTATCAACAAGAAGGAGAAGAAAGAAAAAAACGTTTTGCAAGAGAGTTGAGTTTTGCATAGAGAGAGAGAGCACTGCCCCGTCCTCCCCTCTCCCCTCCGCCCTCCGCCCTCCAGCCGCACACTTTGATTTCAATAAATCCAGTGTCTTTACCTCTGTCTTATTAACTTTCCATTGTGTGTGTGTGTCTAGGGTGTGTGTGTTTCTGTCTGCAACAGAGCCCTGCACAAGACGAGGAAGAGGAAAAGAGCGACGCTCGCTCGAAGAAAAAGTTCGCTAAACTTTTTTTCACTCTGGTGCTGCGATTACACATTCCCGGTGGGAACGGTTTCAGCGGAGGCTGCGAGAAGTGATTTTCCCATATAAAAAATACAGTTGCCGAGGTCAGTGTTGCTTGCCGGAAAAA
The DNA here is from genome assembly GCF_964263255.1 of Lissotriton vulgaris. Classification (NCBI taxonomy): domain Eukaryota; kingdom Metazoa; phylum Chordata; class Amphibia; order Caudata; family Salamandridae; genus Lissotriton; species Lissotriton vulgaris. The sequence goes on from NC_141694.1 coordinate 806,056,269, forward strand.
ATGTGGAGTGTGTGAGAGCAGAGGCAGACACGCCGCTACCAGGGAGCACAGAAGCGACCGGCGGGGAGAAGGTAGAAATTCGCCTTGTGCAGATGTAAGGGTCTGTCGTTCTTAGCTGAAAGGGGTAGAGGTTTTTCGATTCTCCGAAGTCTACAAGTGCGTGGAGTGTGTGTAGCTCCGGCGCTGGGTAACACTGCGCGGTCTGCCTTTTTCAGCAGTACTGGCATAATTGGCACCAGGCTAAGGCAAGAGAAAGATTACCCCCTCTACCCCGGGCTCCGTGGATGCCCCCTCCACAGAGGTACGATTACGAATGCGGGAGGGAGGGGTGGGGGCCGGGGAGCGGCAGAGCACGACGGAGGAGAGCTGTAGCAGAGGGAGGGGGGGGAGAGGCGAGAGCGCGACGGAGGAGGGCAGAGGGAGGGGGGAGGCGAGCGGAGCCGAGCAGCTCCTAAAAGCAGCAGGGAAGGGAGGCAAGCAGCTCCGAAAACACCACCACGTTTCTCCGAGGCAAGGAGACAATGCCTCGGAGAAACACACGGCCATTTTTGGATTTGGGGGCGTGTTTTGCTGTGCTGAGTGACGGACGACGTCACTGTCTAAAGAACAGCAAAAATTACGCCCCCAAATCCGAAAAGGACGGGGCTACATCGGAGTGATGGATCTCTCCTCCAATGGCTGGCCTCCGTTTAGGAAGCCAGCCAATGGAGAAGAGACGGGGCAAGGAGGCGGGATCTACTGAGCTACTGAGAGACATTAATTCTCCTGACCGGAAGCTGCTTCGCAGCTTAACGGTCCCTCGACCTAAAAAGGCCGAGTTTGTTTTACAAAGATTTTGCCTTGAATTACTTTTGGAGAACTTGTAGCTGCTCGTATTGCCAGCAGATTGCATTGTGACGCAGAGAGGTCTACGCCAAGGGGCATACTTAAGAGCCTTGTGGTGTCGCTCTTGCACCATTCAATGTGGTGCAAGAGAAACGCAACTCAGAAAAGAGAATTATGGCGCCACAAGGCTTCCGTTCCTGGCCTTGAGTGGCTTCTTAAATCTTGAGTACAGCAACACAGCGCAAATCACTGAGATGCGCTGGCAGCCAAAAGGTGTCTATGCAGGGGAAAAAGCAGGAATGCACCATATTCTTTAAAATATAGTGCATTCCTGCTCTTACCCTGTTAAGGTGACTTGCTGAACTGTGTGACAATGTCATGAATATGCCCCCAAGTGACACATCAGTTCTGAAGCTAACCAGCAGTATCTCAGCTCTGTAGCTGGATAATTTTTTTTACCTAGTGCACCCGATCCGCTACTGCTTCAAGCTTTGTTCCAGTACTGGCCTCCCAGTCTTCTGCTCTTTCTGGTCCCGACTTTGCCAACTTTGCCAATGGCACGGCGCTGAGCTTGCCGTCCTTGCCTTGCTATTCTTTGCTCTCCCCATTTTTTCTTGCCATCTTGCCAGATCCTGCGGTGGCTGGCATCTGCCAGGACAACAAGTGGAGGTGGTGTTGGGTTGCCCTCTTGGGAATGGGGAGAGCAGTCCTGTGGTAGAGCAACACAGCAATGGGATTTTCGAAGCTTGGGTGGTGAGGAAGCAGAGGCCATAAGTGGCGTGGTTGCAGGTCGACTGTGAGAGATGGCTGGAGGTGTGTGGTGCTGCCCAGGATGGTACAGAAAAGTCCTGATGGATTTGAGTGGCTGGCTTAGGCTGGTTTTGCTTGTTCAGTCGGTTTGGCTAGTTGGTTCTCCTGTCACGTCTCCTTTCCTTCAAATACTGGCGGCATTTAAATGTTGGGAATCATCAAGGGATGTGTTTGGTTGATAGGTGATAAGTGACTATAGATCAGCTGCATCACGTTCTTTTGTTTTTCTTATAAACCATGGCAATTTCTGTTACCCTCCACAATATGTGGCCTACTCAGGCTTACTCAGCAATCAAATCAATTTGTTATTACCAGTCTGAGTAATCTTAACAGCACTTTGGCATTCTGCAATTGGAAGGAGACAAGCCTAAACAGTCTGAATAGACCAAAACAGTTTGAAGCCCTGAGTTTATGGATCTTTTGGGGACTCCTTCCCATTGCCCAAGCCATTTTTCAATTTTTTTGCAAATTATGAAAACTATGTCGCGTTCTAATCTAGGACCCTCATCAATACTGTGACCTTATGCCCCTATACGGATATAATCCATTTATTCCCCTATAATGGCATAAACAATCAAGAGTAATATTTCAGAAACTCGTTTCTGGCCTAACACGAACAGAGCCACATTTCAGAATCACTTCCTCTGCAGCTTCCTCTGCAGCTCATTCGAGCAAATGACACAGCAGAAGCCACTATCTAAGATTCCTAGATTACACTCCGAGTTCCTCAACAAGATAAAAACTCAGCAACCTGGGAAAGCCCCGCTTGCTATGTTTTGATTAGTAATAGAACTCTAATGAGCACTGAGAGACGATCACTTCCTAGTGACATCTTTATTGTCGTCTTATGTCCAAAAACTTACGTCAAACAAGGCACCTTTCAGGTATAAATATTACCAACGTTGCCTTAAGCAAACGCTGCTTCGCTGATACTGATGCTATCGCTGCTTCAACGACATCAGCGAACGATGGTGTGGTGCACATAGGAGCAGAACAGCTGTCCCCTTCAGAGCTAAGCAGATGCAAGCTTCCCGCGGACGCTGCCCCTCCTCCTCCTCGATGCGCTGAGAGAGACGCTGTCTTTTCTCCTGCCGAGAAAATCCAGCTCCGGCGTTTCCAGCCTACTCTTGCGAGTGACTGGGATATCGAGTCCCTGGAAGGAGATACCAGACCTCCAACATTCTATTCCAGAGGTATGGTGTTGACTAAACCCTTAGAGAGAATTCTTGAAGCAAACCTTGGCAAAACCAACTTAACTTAAACTGCTACTTACTTACTCCCTCCCAAGTATTAGGCTTAGGTCAGGTACACTGGGGTAGGCGTAGTTAGAAGCACCAGTTGAGTACGTTAGCTAAATGTATATATGAATGTATATATGTTTTATTCATTTTAAACCATTGTATGGCTAAGAAACCATATCAATGCTTTTACAGTATTATTTCGCAATACTCATTTTACTGTACGCACTTTTTATAATAACAAGTCTTGCAATTGTGGCAATTCATTTCTCTTGTACGAGAAGAAAGACTGTTCAATAAATAATACCTTTTTATTGAAAATGCCCGTCTCTCTATTCTCTACACTTTGGTGAAAGTCATCTGCACAAAACTGACTGAGTAAAATAACTGTCTATTGTTTCACACGACTCTAGAGATTGACTCTTATTCTAAGGAGCAAAGTTGTCATGTTTATGCGGTTGTTGGAAAACTGAATCCCTTCTTGTCTGTACCAGGGAAGCTGATCACTTCCTAATCAGTCAAGAAAGTTTCCAGTGACCTCTGAGCTAGTTGGTAACACACCCAATTAAGTTTAGCATAGTCAGTGGAGACCTGGAAGATCCGCACTTCTACGTCCATACTACTGTTTATGTTATTCCAATGCGCAGGGCCTATTGGGAAAATAGGAACTACACTACATGGCGCCCAAACGTTTGGTAAGGCGATAAACTAAGGAAAGACGTTAGAGTAACTCAGTCGTGCATTTTTCACACAGACCCCTTTCTCCCGTAAATACTCCAATAGACGTCTGGAGTGGGTGAAAGGTTAAAATCCGCCTGACCTTAGTAGGAAGAGATTCCTATGTAAAGCTCTGGTTTATTCAACGTTGAAGGATACAGTGTTCCAAAATATTGTGCACCTAATCTTTGTCTCCTTGGAGACCTGCTCTGCAAAAAACTTTTGTCAGACTTAGAAAACGGAACCGCTGCACCCGCAGTAAATGCGACTCAGCAGGGTCCCGACGGTACTACTGAACAGGGTGAAATAATCATCCCGGCACATTTAAGAAAATCTATAACGTCAAAACTTATAGAAAATGGACTGACCACACAAGGTGGCATAGTCATCTTCGTGATAGAGGCACACGAATATCGGCAGACAGAGGTATTCTATTCTTGGATAAAATTTCCAGCGGCAAACACCGCAACACACGAGTTCCACTATTACAAAATAGGGGACTCACCGGAAGAGTACGCTCCTTTCGAGGAGACTGAAATCCCATTAAAATTCCAAGAGCACCTGCTCCCTAAAACATAATCATCATATTACCAGGCTCGGTCCACTAGGTAGACCAGGAGCAACGCGGCCGGTTCTAGCCAGCTACACACCACATCCGGACATTGATAAAATGTCTAAAGAAGAACTTTTAGCACAGCTAAAAACATTAATCAAAATACATAGGCAATTAGTCCAATATGTAATGCGGACTGCTACAGTCCAATCAGCTGTTAATGTACCACAGCTGACCCCTCATCAGGGCAACACTAATAAAATTACACCACAGAACATACAGTCATGTCTTGGTAAAACACCCATAAAACGGGAACAAATTCCATTCTGGTTAGCGCAGAAAATCACTCAAAAAGAGGCAGTATTTCCGAATACTACCCCTGTTGAGAAACACAGGATCCTGACCATCTGCCTTCCAATGGGGGTCGCACCACACGTGGAGGACTGTGACACTTGGGGTACAGTCTTTGCTTCCATTTACACAAAAACACATGGTGTTCCGTCAACGGCGGTAATACCAGAAGTGCTAAAACAGATTCAGAATGAATACGGTCCAGAACCTGCTTTAACTCTTGGTATGAAATTACTGAAAGACTTCAAGCAGGTCTCGGCTATATTACTAGCCAACATTAAAGGAGAAGCAGCATCTGTGGCAATCCGCCAGAAGTTGAAGGAAACAGATATAACAGATCAACCAATTGAGCTTGCCAGAATCATAGAAAAATGTTATGAAGAACTAGGTAGAGACAGCTTGGGTGGAAAACCAGTAAAGCCCCAACCGCTCGAAAATCCTGAAAAATTATTTATTAAAAATAATTCAAACACTCCTAAAAAGAGCTGGGATGGAAATAAACAATCCACTCCCAAGGAAAAAGTTTTCCAGTCCAGAGGAAGGTCTCCTTGACGGAGGGAAAGAACTCCGACTCGAGAACACCAGTCTCCCCAGAGGGAGCCCTCTGAAAAAAGATACAACCTTAGAAATAGGGATAATTTGAAGAAGCCTGATAGATATCAAAGTATTGATACACGTCCCTCTCGATCTTTTTCGCAGAAATCGGAAAGAAGTGGACGGTCAGATCCAGGAGAGCACACCAAGTCCAAAGACAAGGAACCTGCTCAAAGTAAAAAGTTACAATTTCCGAAAAAGAAGGTAGCCAGTATTAGAGTAATCGAACATGCCGAGAATACTGAGGACACAGTTGAAAAACGGGGAGTGGGCACAGACAATGCTAGACAGTGCAGCAGAAATCAGTATAGCCCGCAAGATCTTGATGAGTCATCTGGAGACAGTGGACACGAATGAATACATTCAGGTTGAAACTGCCGACACCAGAGTTAGCGAGCCCCATAAGATATACGAAATAACATTGCGTATAGAGGGTGATAAGACTAGGAAAATAAGGGGTCTATTTTGGGATAAACTCTCAAAAGGCTATGACATTCTGTTAGCTGAAAAAGATTGGCCCCCAGAGTTTGTCAGGGAGTGCCCTCGTGGCGAAGAAATGATTATGCCTGCCTTCTCGAATCACATTCCGATTCACAAAAAATATACTTATGCACGGAAATGGGCAGTGGCCCAGGGACCGGCATTATATAAAAATCATGTAGGATGGGATGAGGACTCTCCTCCTCACAAAATCCAGTTAAAAAGTCAACCAACTGCACAAAGGCAGTATCCCATTAACCAAGAAGCTAAAAAACAAGTCAGGGAGATTTTAGATCAACTTGAATATCAGGGGGTGATTGAAACATGCACCTCTCAAATGAACAATCCTTTGTTTCCTGTCTCCAAGCCAGACAATTCATATCGTCTAGTTTTGGACTACAGACACCTTAATGCATGTTGCAAAACATTTGCAGTACAAAATTCGCATAGTACTGCACTAATGAATAACATAGTTAGGAAAAAATATAAAACGACATTAGACATATCTAATGGTTTCTTTTGTCAAAATATTGCACCAGAAAGCAGATACTTGACCGCTTTCTCAGTAATGGGGTCTCAGAAAAATTTCTGTAGGCTCCCACAGGGATTCAAGAACAGCCCAGGACTATTTTCAGCCAGAGTAACAGAGTTACTACAAATATATGATGATGAGGCATTATCTTATGTAGATGATATCTATCTCACAGACGACGACTTGGAGACTCACTTGAAAAGAGTGAACACCATTATACTTGGGTTCGCAGCAGAGGGTTACAAATTCAACTTTAAAAAGTCTCGAATTGCCCATCTGACAGTATTATTTTTAGGATACGAATTATCAAGTGAAGGGAAAAGCCTAGCGGACAACTTCTTAGAGAAGTGCGCTGTACTCCAAGCTCCAAAAACGCTGAAGAACTTACAATCGATTCTAGGTTTCCTGAATTTCGGTAGAACTTACATTATAAATTACGCGGAGAGGGTTAAACCTCTCTACGAACTAATTAAACCTGATTTTAAACCAATTACTTGGACTCAAAAACACACAGAAATTTTGAGATCACTGCAAACAGACATGTTAGCAAAAACAAAATTAGATACACGTGATAACAAACGCGATCTTGTAATCAAAGTCATCCCAGGAAGATGCGGATTCACGTACCTAACCTCTAATGAGGGAGAAAAGTTACCAATTTCAATTAAATCTCACTTGTACACACAAGCAGAAAAAACATTCAGTACAACAGAAAAAACTGTGAAAGCAGTAGAAACTGCATTAGCGAATGAACGAGAACTAGCACACGGCAAAAGGATTAATATCCTCACAGCGGAATCCGCCTTCGAGGCGCTATTCAGCCCAGTAAACCTGCCTACAGTGTCACTGGATCCGAAATGGATACAGTGTGTAGATTCTCTTGGAGCGGAAGATGTGAAATACTATTTCGCCCCGCAATTCGAAAAACTGAATGATTTAGAATATGAAGAAGAATATCCTCTGCCAATCGAACTTCTGCCTCTCCCACAGTACGCCTGTATAATCTATACAGATAGATTTGTACAGCATTTCAACGTAGAGAGCAAATCCTACGATGCAGCCTGCGGGATTGTTAAAGGTCGCTGGCTGTGCGGTAAATTCAGACCGAAAATAACAAAAACTGAATCAGTTAGAAACTGTTCGGCTCAGAGAGCTGAAATCAGATCTTTAAAGATGGCGCTTGAAAATGCAGAACGTGAATTCCCGACACTAATCGTGTGCGATTCGCATTTTTGCGTCAACTCTTACAATAATAAGTTGCAGAGCTGGATTGAAAACGATTACAAAGATGACACAGGTGCCACAATCAAGCATAAATTGCTATGGAAACTAGTAGCTCTTTTACAGAAAGAACTACAAAAGACTCACGTGATACACACTCTGAGTCATCAACGTGATGGCGTTCACGTTGCAGGGAATTCATTGGCTAATACAGCCATAGCGGAAGCAACTAAACCGGCTTCCGTAGCCAAAAAAAAGCGTTCAGAAGAATACATAGACGGGGAAACCATGCTGGCAGTAAAAACGTCTGTGAAAGGCGATTGTGCAGCACTACCCGTGAACTATCCACTCAACTATGCATACGTAATTGATGCAAACTCTGTTCCTTTTGCTCGAATCCCTTGAGTGAGGGATAGGGTAATTCCAAACATGAACAGGAGAAGATTCCTATTACAGGAGGCACATATGGGGTTGGGTATGAGACACCAAACAATCAGGGACTCTCTGAGAGAATTGCAATCAGAGTACTGGTGGCCGGAAATGACTGAAGGAATTCATGATTTTGCAAAAAATTGTGAAGACTTCAACAGAGATCGCAGTGGAGAACCGGCCAGTGTAGTGTCAGAAACCCTAATAGAAAGCATAAGGCGATCTATCCGCGCAATTAAACAAGAGAAACGCGTCCCATTGTACATCATTAAGGCTAAACACACTTAAAAAATGTGGCCCCATCGCTCGGCTGACGCCAGAACGGTTATAAAAGATCTGCGAGTCTTTATCGGCACATACGCAACCGCCATGTTCCATTCTGACCAGGGTCCTGCTTTTAGCTCTCGAGCTTATAAGGAGGCCATGGCCAGCATGGGCGTTGGATTGCGGTATTCTTGTCCGTCACACCCCAAAGGGAACAGTGTGGTAGAAAGAAAAAACCGGGACATAAAGCAATCTATAACAGCGAAGGTATTAGGTTCAGGTGCTGCGTGGATCAAACATTTAATAAGTGTCCAGTTAAGTCTAAACAACTTGCCAAGAAATTCTCTAAAAGGTTTCAGCCCATACGAACTATTGTTCGGAACTAGAATGCTAATTCAGGACTTAGATAGTCAGATATCAGTGGTAGAAGATAAGAAAACAGACTTTGACATCAAAGATCGTTTGTCTGTTTTACAGGACTTGAATGAAACAAGAAATTCCTTAAGCAACATAAAGTTAAAGCAACAGCCTACTACCACTGACGAGGCACCACCAGCCCCAGCAAGGCCTGTCTGGATTCCAAAGATTGGGGATCTAGTCAGAGAAAAAATAGCGGTAAAGAAGGAATTTGGGCCTTCTTACAGAAAAGCAGTACCTGTCTTAGCTATCAACGGAACAAGATCAGTAGTACTACCGCCCCTTGCTGGTAAAAAGGAGAACAGAGTTGTATCAATCGACCTGGTAAAACCACAAGCATGTGGCCTATAATCAACAGTAGGCCCAGTGGACTCCCGAGAACCAACAGAATATCCAAACTTGCAACAATCCAAGAGGTTCAAACTGAAAGACTAATCACATTCGATCAGCCTGCAGTGCACAGAGAGGGACTATGCAATAATGCCATGGAACTCGTGCCTCTTGAGACACAGATTGAAACAGTTCGTCAAGAAATACCAGTCTACAATGATGTGGCATCTGAATGTGCTACGGAAAGACAAATTGAAAGAACAATCCCAACAATTGACAGAACTGCCTCTGGCTACTTCATCAACTTCGATAACTTTTCTGAGGATCAAAGCAACCCCGAAGTGATGCCAGAAACAAAGACTTTTAAAGAAAAAGCAACAGAACTCTTTCATCAACTAAAGGAAATTTACCTTATTTCTCCATGGTTAGAGTTCTGGTTTGGTCTAGGTGTATTTTTCCTCCTGCTTTGGCTCATCATGGTACTTTGTTTGGGAAAATTCATTGAGGGAAAATATAGTTCAATGGACACAGCAAGTCAGAACATCAACTTAGTCCTCAAACCACACAGATCATCCCACGTGAAGAAAAGAGAACTGTCAACAGTAAATGTCACAGCCATTCCAATACCCGGTGGGGTAGTATGGGAGAAAACTGACTATGAAATATATGGTCCGGTCGAAATCCTGAAGTATCCTCATCAATTCAAGGTTTCATTAAGTGACTTTGTAAAACCTAGTACATTCTCTGATGATTGGGACTTTGAAAGTATTAATAATATGATGTCTGATTTAGTAATGTCAGCTAGATTCACAGATCATGATTATTTACAAGGTTTGTCTAGTTATGAACAGATGTTCTGCTACACACACTATGGTGATCATTACTTGCATAAATCTGCACAACCTAGAAATGTTTTTAAGTATAACCAATGGGAACATTGTGCTACACCACCTAAAAGCAGTTCTAAAACATTCTATGAGAAATTCCAGTACTTCTCAGGGTTTAACACCAGTGATGCAGAAACGTTTTATTATAAACTGTTAGATAAAACAGGATTGAAAACAATGCTGACAAATACTAAATTGATATATTCAGAAGCATTTTATGACAAAATGATGACATTTGGTTTTGATTATTGGAAAAATAACATTGAAACAAAAACAATCTGGGGTACAAAAGAGTGGCAGGTACAAGGCCTAGAAGCACTATTTCGAGCCTGCATGATCCCAGAGCAAATAATGTTTTTAAATGAAACGATTCAACAAACAACCTGTCTTGGCCTAGCTAAGATCAAAGACCTTAACAAACCGTCTATTCCAAAGCCAATACCTGATAATGCAACAACAGATATTGAAATAGACGTATCTAAAATTTTACATTTAAACAGAACACATCCTGATTGGAAAAAGTGGTTAATCTGGCCTACTGACACAAACAACTGTCAAGATAGATTCCTGAATAAAACACAGGGGTTAACAATGACCAGACAAGACCCTAGATACTCCCAGAGACAACATCCAGGGATAGTAACAACATACAGTGTAGGGAAGCTGTGCCTTGAATGGCTAGAATCATCCACACTGGCTGAAATTAAGCAACACTTATCTTTACTTAAAGATGGTGCTGATTTGCGCGATTTTATTATGGGACCACGCAAACAGCGTCAGAAACGCTTGATAGCCGCCAGCATCTATGCTGCATACAACGAGGTTCGGAAAGTCACGCAAATTGAAACAGCTGAAAAAATACGAGAAATTGATCGTATTAATTTGGAAAAATCACTTTCTGTTGTGGACAATGGGTTAATGACTCTGTCTTCGAGAATATATTCACTGGACAGTATTGTATCATCTGCCATAGATATAATAGACAAAGACTTGCTAATGTTACAGCATGGCCAGTCACAATTGCGTTCTATTGTACAGTTAGGCTGGACGCTGCAAAATCTTCGTTCAGGCTATGTGCCTTGGCGTTTAATCAACACAACGTCATTGTTTTCTATCTTTAACCTTACTGATAAACAAATCAGCTTGGCACAGAAAGGAGCAGACTATACAATCCTGAGCATCGAAAAACTTGAGAGATTACCTTTGACAATGTCAGAAAGTCCTGTCATTGAATGGATAATACACGGGATTATCACAATTCCGATAACAACTTTCCAATTAAAAAAATGCCTTGAATACATACCTACTGGCCAGTATGAACGATTGGGTAAAGGATACATTAAGTCAACATGGAAATTACCATATACACACACATGCTATAGTGACAGCAACAAAAATGTATTTCTTAGTGGTGAAAACTGTAAACATTCACTAAGTGGTATACTTTTGTGCCAGGGTATTAATTTACACAGAGCCTGTGAAGGAAATTCTAACAACCTTTCATGCCACCAACATGTCACACCTGCAACACAGATAGAGCCTTTCTTTATGCAACTCGCAAATGGGATTTACATTCTAATAACGGATCACAGCTGTTGTGGCCTTTTGCCAGGAAAAGCCTATCTCGTAAGCGTAACATCCATGGTCAAATGCTGTATGCAAGCATTGTTTCCAAACGGCCCTGGAGACACTGAGACTCCCCTTTGGCCTCGTTTGAATTTCTCTTCTATACGAATTGATACTTTAAGCAGAATGAAGTCTGTGCTTTTACAGACAACAGTGCCCATCACGTCATCAAAAGAGACGTATGATCTCCTGGTTGCAAGGACGGCTACAGAGATTCATGACCTTTTATCAACAAATTGCCCCGTGCATTTCACAGAAATGCTTAGCCAACTCCTTAACATGTCTAGTGCCACAGGCATCCCAGGCATATTTAAGACGATTTTTACGGGACTGCTAACACCATTTCAAGCAATTCTGGGAATCATTCCTAATTTTGTCCATTCAGTCTTTGGCGGCATACCCCTATTTTTGGGACTTGTAGCAGGCATTTTATTTTTGACCCTCCTGCTCCGATATGTCAAGCCAAAACTCAGACATGACTCCTACAAGGATGGAAGAATCGATCCTAGCAATACGCTACCGGGACAGAATAACTAGAGTCCTTGGATTGGCCAGGCTGAGAGATCTGAACATGACCTGGTTTCTTTCATTCAGACCGATATGGCAGACCTGCATCTTACCTGTGCTTCGATGTATGCTGTGCGGAGATGAGGGCGTGTTGGACATCTGTCTTGCACTTCCATCAGCAGTACCAATGGATATCAATATTTTGCTAAGTCCGATAACGGCTCACACATTGTGTTGTCCCCAGCGGCTACCAATCCTGATGACGGCATTCGTTGAGACTCCTGTGCTACAATTAGGTGGTGACAGTGGAGCAAAAAATAAAAGCAACATCACCCAGGTACGACCTTCCATGAGCATTGCTGATCCAGACTTTGATGATAGCAATCATTCTCACACCTGCCAAGTTACAGCACTATCGAACTTGGTCCAACTGTCACCTGATTTTGTAGACCAATTGATGAGCCTGTCTGATATGATGTTCTCCCCTGAACAGAAACAATAACTTTAGAAAAACATTCCCACACACAGCGTTCCCATGAACTCTGAATTCGGCCTTCAGTTTTGATCAACAAAAACTGCTGAAAAGCGTTGGAACTCTATTCCCCCGTTCACCATGAATTTTTTTGAATTGAACACTTTTTAATAATATTTACCTTTTTCTGGCACGAAAATTCTTTGCTTAAAGTAGACCTATTCATAAAGAACAGAAGCTTCTATTTTTAGGTAAATCTAGAGACATAATAACTTTACATCAGCCTCTAACACATTTTTTAACAAATGCATTTATATGTGATGAAATTATCTCGCCTTACTTTTCTGTATTAAGAGATATTTAATGTGTAATTTTTTCGCAAAATCGTTCATTGATTAAATATGCTATAATTTTGAATGATTTCTATGCTTAAAGACGTACAGTACCGAAATTACCACGTATTTCAGATACGCCATTTCAAATGCATATATGTATTTTGGGGTGGGTAATGTTACACATGCATCTTTTGCTATAGTTTTTAGTAAATTGATGGACATAAATTTGTGGAGTGGGTGTCGCGTTCTAATCTAGGACCCTGATCAATACTGTGACCTTATGCCCCTATACAGCTATAATCCATTTATTCCCCTATAATGGCATAAACGATCAAGAGTAATATTTCAGAAACTCGTCTCTGGCCTAACACGAACAGAGCCACATTTCAGAATCACTTCCTCTGCAGCTTCCTCTGCAGCTCATTAGAGCAAATGACACAGCAGAAGCCACTATCTAAGAATCCTAGATTACAGTCCGAGTTCCTCAACAAGACAAAAACTCATCAACCTGGGAAAACCCCGCTTGCTATGTTTTGATTAGAAATAGAACTCTAATGAGCACTGAGAGACGATCACTTCCTAGTGACATCTTTATTGACGTCTTATGTCCAAAAACTTACGTCAAACAAGGCACCTTTCAGGTATAAATATTACCAACGTTGCCTTAAGCAAACGCTGCTTCGCTGATATTGATGCTATCGCTGCTTCAACGACATCAGCGAACGATGGTGTGGTGCACATAGGAGCAGAACAGCTGTCCCCTTCAGAGCCCAGCAGATGCAAGCTGCCCGCGGACGCTGCCCCTCCTCCTCCTCGACACGCTGAGAGAGACGCTGTCTTTCTCCTGCCAAGAAAATCCAGCTCCGGCGTTTCCAGCCTACTCTTGCGAGTGACTGGGATATCGAGTCCCTGGAAGGAGATACCAGACCTCCAACATTCTATTCCAGAGGTATGGTGTTGACTAAACCCTTAGAGAGAATTCTTGAAGCAAACCTTGGCAAAACCAACTTAACTTAAACTGCTACTTACTTACTCCCTCCCAAGTATTAGGCTTAGGTCAGGTACACTGGGGTAGGCGTAGTTAGAAGCACCAGTTGAGTACGTTAGCTAAATGTATATATGAATGTATATATGTTTTATTCATTTTAAACCATTGTATGGCTAAGAAACCATATCAATGCTTTTACAGTATTATTTCGCAATATTCATTTTACTGTATGCACTTTTTATAATAACAAGTCTTGCAATTGTGGCAATTCATTTCTCTTGTACGAGAAGAAAGACTGTTCAATAAATAATACCTTTTTATTGAAAACGCCCGTCTCTCTATTCTCTACACTTTGGTGAAAGTAATCTGCACAAAACTGACTGAGTAAAATAACTGTCTATTGTTTCACACGACTCTAGAGATTGACTCTTATTCTAAGGAGCAAAGTTGTCATGTTTATGCGGTTGTTGGAAAACTGAATCCCTTCTTGTCTGTACCAGGGAAGCTGATCACTTCCTATTCAGTCAAGAAAGTTTCCAGTGACCTCTGAGCTAGTTGGTAACACACCCAATTAAGTTTAGCATAGTCAGTGGAGACCTGGAAGATCCGCACTTCTACGTCCATACTACTGTTTATGTTACTCCAATGTGCAGGGCCTATTGGGAAAATAGGAACTACACTACAACTACATCGCAAAAAAAACCTGCAAAAAATGTAAAAGTTATGCCAGCTGTTATGTCAGAAAGTTCTACTGAAAATGTCAATATTAATATTAACTCAGTAGATTTGAATTCTATGCCTCCATGGAAGGTGGCACTAATATCTAATTCCAGACAGATAATGCAACCACTGATCAAAGATTGCTTTCCGAAGGGGATAATTTCAACTAAGTCCATCAGCACTAAGTCTTTTACTTTGGCTTAAGCTTGCACATCAATCAATTCAAATCAGTTTGTTTCCGGTTCTTTCATCTCTGCTGCAAGATCAACTCTGTTTTCCTATCTTTAATCTATCTAAACAATGCCTATAACAACAGCTTTAATCAGTGCTATTCCTGAAAATGTACACTTATTTAACTGTGACTCTGACTCAGTTTATGATGTCGACCCTCAGTTTAAGGACACAGTGGATGTTGAAATTTCAACCCAACAAGCACATAAAACTTCATACAGTTGCTCACCATTACATAATTAGTTTGCAAGCTCTTTGCATATTTCTGATTTTCTCCTGGAAATAGCTTAAATGGCTCCCCAATTGCAGAAATGCAATCTAGTTTTCAATCTTGAAGACTACACTATACAATTATCAAGACCGGAGATCAAAAGGATAAAAATTATGTATCCACACCTCTAGTGTATCCGTTACTACAAGCAATCTGAACAATTACAACAACTCTCTGAAGAAATGTCAGATACCATAGAAAATGAATTATCCACCTACTCTGAGCAAACAGCTATTTTAGAGGATGTTAAAACTGAACTTAAAAACAAGTAGGGGCATATTATCAAGACATGCGATAAAATTATCGCCGCTTTAGCGGTAGAAAACTGCTGCTAAAATGGCGATAATGGGCTTGATAATATGCTCTATGGAATTCCATTTGAAGCCCATGTTAGATGTGAAGGACATCTAACATGGGCTTCCATTGGAATTCCATAGAGCATATTATCAAGCCCATTATCACTGTTTTAGCTGCAATTTTCTGCCGCTAAAGCGGCAATAATTTTATTGCCTGTCTTGATAATATGCCCCATATAATCTCCAGAAAATTCTCCTCAAGAAACAGAGGGCCTTTGAAAATGTGGAACCTCACATATCCAATTGGACAAGAACTTAATGATATTGCCAATCTACTAAAAGTGCTACACAAAAAGTTTAGGTAAGTCAAACCAGAAATTCTTCATTCAAAACCTCTCCTTGCATGTGATTGCACCATAATTGCTTGTCCATGATCTGCAGAAGGCAACAACAAAAGCAATGTGCACTTATTTAGCCAAACTAATGAGCCATAAAATCAAATTTATTTTGAACAGGTCGGTTGGAGGACATCAAGAAAATAGTGTATATGCCAGTGTTAAACTAAGCCTCAATTGATATTACGAGTTTCAAACTTATATCAGCAAATGTCACCTAAAACCCCAAAAGACCAAGGAGACTAAATAGAAAAATTGGTCTTATGGAATCCAATACTGCACATGAGAGCCTAAGTTTAACTAAAACAAAAACAAATGTCTTCATAATCTTTAATCAGAAAAAAGATGATGACTTAAACAAGGACATGTCCCCTCCACCAATAAAGGAGACAGGAAAACAATGAATACCAAGGTTAGTAGACCAACAATTTCAATAGATATACATGAAAAGTTGGATCAGATTCAATTGACATCACCTACAACTTAAAAAAAATGGTCAGTCTAGCACTTCCCTCCTGGCAAGGATTCTGATAGTTCTTCTGTTTCCATTGATTCTAAACATAGTAAGAATTACGACTCCATAACTCTAGCTAAAACCACAGTGGGAGGTTCTGCATCTCTCTTTAATGCACTTTATAGCACAACTGCACCCACCCCAATAAAAAACAAGCGGTTTTATCTAATCTCAATTTCATAAAATGTTATATTTGACAGATGATTCAAATACAGTAGATCCAACTTTCCTTGACCAGGCAACCACTAGTCTAAGAGACACCCTGTCACCACTGACTGTACCAAACCTTACCCACATGATACCTTTGCCTTCAGAGAACACTGACAATTAAATTACCACTTTCGATTTTTTGGGGTTTATATATTGCAATGAGCACATGATTCCCTTAACCGTTATACATTCTGAAAATAATAAACTATTTTCCAGAATTGAGAATTTTATCTCCCAGAGATTTGATTAGTGTAAGGTTCTCTTATAAATTTACTTTCCAATCTTAATCCATTTGCACAATATGGTCTACAGAAGTAATAGTTTTAAGAATCTGAGCCAGGGAAGCCGAATTAGCTTTCTGGTACAATTAAAACTGACCAAACTAAAATAGTCCCATATGTTATGCAAACGGTCTCACCAACAAGCCCATTATAAATTACCTATTAATAAAATGAATAATTTATGAGATGACTCTCGCACAAAACCTAATACAAATTAAAGCATTCAATTTGCAAAACATTCTGCTACCAGACACAAGGTTACCATTTCAAATTGATCAGACCCACTCTCCATTCAAAACTGGATAGTTACAATCCATTTCTAGACAAGAGCATGATGGGGGTGCTCTTAAATTTGACACCAACATGTGCAGCAATGATTTAATAAATTTTTTAGATAAACACCAAGCACGCGGTGAAAGTGACCATAATCCCTTGATCACTATGTTGGACTTCCAGATGAGGGTATAGGTCATATGAGAGATACTCCGCAGCAAAATAATTTGTTTGTTGTACAAGGAGGGAGACAGATCCGGTGGGCCAAAATGAATCAATCACCGGAAACCATGTCAGAACTATATACAAGCATTATACCGTTGTTGGAGAAAGCTAGTCTTATAATGGTTGACAGACCGAGTCTGGGCCCTAACAGCGAGCTAGGAAAAATTTACTTGGAAATGGTCCAGACTTTGGGAGGTTTCTTTTTTAGGAACGGGCCCAATAATTTTAAACAGGGCAGTGATAGAAAATCCTGGTATAACAGGGATTGTAGTGAAGCTAAACAAGCTTTGTTGCTCTCACTTAAAGAGGGTGACAAGGACTGTATTCGGGAAGCCGGGGCAGTATTCAAGAAGACAATCACAAATGCTAAAACAGATTGGGAAGTAGATAGATGGCAGGCTATTCAGAATGCCCTAGACCAAAAGGACAGCAGAACATTTTGGAATTTGGTCCACTCAGGGAAATCAGAGGGTAGGACCACTGTTCCCTGAAACATTGACAAAGAATCCTGGCACCTACATTTTAAAGAACTATATTCAAGTCTGTGTACTGGCTTAAGCGTCAGTAAGGCTCCGCAATGTGATTTTAATTTTGAACCCTTACGGGATATACCGCTGTGTACAATCGGTGAGGTAGCATTAGCTTTAGCAAAGCTATAACCTAACAAAGCACCAGGGTTGGACAAAATCCTGGGGGATTTCTTCAAAATGAGCAGACAGTGTGGGCCCCATATCTATTTGTCACTTTTTAACGCAATTATTCATGGCCTTGCAGCGCCGACGACTTGGGCAGGCGCTGAGATTGTCCCTATTTTCAAAACAGGATCCCCGATTGAGCCCGCGAATCATAGGCCAATCAGCCTTATTGACGTCACACAGAAAATTTAAGGGAGGGTACTACTAGGTAGGCTCCAAGATTGGATGGAAGAGTGAGAGGTATTAACCCCGCTGCAAGCAGGATTCAGAGCTAAATCTCAGCTGCAGACCGATTGTTTAGGCTCCAGTTAATTTACTGGAAGCATGTTGTCTTGGAAGGTGGAAGCCTGTATCTCACTTTGTGGATTTGAAATCCACGTTTGATATGGTGGACCGTGACCAGCTGTGGAGTATTTTGCTGGACATGGGAGTTCCACCATATCTGTGTTTCCAACTCAAACGCCTCCATGAGGGCACATATGCCAGAGTGAGATACGGCACGAAATGTCAACTAACAGCACCCTTCCCTGTTGGAAAGGGGGTAAGGCAAGGTTGTGTCCTTGCCCCAACCCTCTTCTCACTATTTTTAAATGGTCTTATTGAAGATCTGCTTGCCGCAAAGGATCTGGACTCCCCAAGAATAGCATCATGTAAATTTCCCGCACTAATGTTTGTGGATGACACCCTGCTCCTCTCGAAGTCATCAATGGAGATGCAGCAAGTGTTAAAGGAGTTCAACCAGTTCTGCGAAAAAAGGAACCTCATAGTTAACATTAATAAAACAAAATACATGGTCTTCAATGCTAACCACCAACTGCCCTCACCCGTTGATGGATGACAGGCCACTTGAGCGGGTTCATATTTTTGATTATCTGGGCTTATCTTTAAATGATAAGATAGGATGGGGCCCCCAAACGGACAAGGCCAACCTGAAATTAGCCCAGGCAATAGGGGGATTAATGAAAGTCCAAAACACCTGTGTTATGAGGGCTATAAGCCCACCGCTTCAGATTTACAAAGTACAAGCCAGGTCTGCTTCCCTATATGGAGCCGAACTCTGGGGACATTGTCCATCTAATGCCCTGACACTTACTGAAAACAAGTTTATCAGACAAATCTTGGATCTGCCAACAAATACACCCCTAGTACCGCTACGGATGGACTTAGACATCATCCCTATGGTGGATCTAAACTCGACACGACCGCTGCTATATTGGCGAAGGTTGTGGAGTACACCCGAGCTTGGACATTATAGGGAGGGATGAAAAGAGGTAATGTCGGTATTGGGGACTGTGCGTAGTATACCTTGGTTGTCTTGTGTCATGGACTCTTTCCGTGCTATGGGTAGGGAAGACCTATGGGCTACCCCTGGGGAATCGTGTGTAGCTACCTCTAAAAAACAGCTTGCTAAAGCAGTGAAAGATTATAAATACACTAGTATGATCCAGGCAGTTAAAACCACTAGTCTAACGTATGGGTTCTTGGATTTTAAGTCTTATTACCAATTTGAGCAGGTGTTAGATTCAATACAGCCTCCCTTAGCAAGGAAGTTGTATCTGTAATTCAGATATGGGTCGCTCCCGCTCTTTGCAGTAACTAACAAGTAGGCGGGCGCTACAAAATCCCTCTGCCCTAGATGCTTGGTGGAGGAGGAAACAGCGACCCACGTAATGCTTTTCTGCTCTGCATATAAGCAGTCCAGGTCCAAATGGATCATTCAATTGTGCAGAAACTTGGGTATTAGGAACCACTGGGAATTTTTTAGGATCCTAAAATCTGACACAAACCCAGTTTATCTGCAAGAACGGCACTTAGCTACTTGTGACTGTTCTTATGACAGTTTAAATAATGTGACAGCAATACTTTGGAAATTGCCTCTGTGTGAGAGACAGAGTGCTTGTAAGCTGGTAGCCTCACTGAATACGGACAATTAATTTTTAAGGTTTTTTAATATTTCTTAAATGTTTTTATCCTCAAATTATTGTTTTTTAAAATTAATGTTTTAAAATGAAATTGCCTCACTTGCTATTCTGCCCTGACCCTCACTGAATCTGTAAATGCCTGTTTATTAATGAAAATGTATTTTCTATTGCTGCTATTGATATACTTTAATGTATTTAATTGTATTGGAAATGCTTTTATGGCTGAAATAGCCGCAATAACGTTTTTGATGATGATGATAAACACCAACTGGTCTGCTTGTAGAAATGCTGGCTGTTAGACCCGGGATCCCTGGTTGGCTGAGGTAGGTACCTTTGGCCAAATAGGGACCTGCGGTTCCTCGTCAAGAAAGGAAGGTCAACTTCTGAGATAGCCCAGCTCACCCCCTTGTTAGCTTGGCACGAGCAGTCAGGCTTAACTTCAAGGCAAATGTGTAAAGTATTTGCACCCACGCTCATAGCAACCCAATGATGACACCACAAATAGACTCACTGAAACTCTGGTGCACACGATAACAAGGCAAATCCTCACGAAGGTCTCACTGTGCACAAAGCACACGCACACAGCGCCGATGAGACTCACTTGGATTCCGGTGCACACGATAACTGGACAATCCTCATAAAGGGGTTCAGGCTGCAAAAAGCTCACGCACACCACGTTGCTGATCCTTGCTTGGACTCCAGGTGCCATGATCACAGGGCACACCTTACGAAGGTCTAAGACTGCAACAAGCACTCACACACAGTGCCGCTGTGACTCTCCTTGAAACTTTTGTGTTCTTGTGTTTCCGCAACTCGGAGCCAGCTCACCTTGGGCCCTTGGGGATACGTTACTACAGGACACAGCACAGCAAAGTCCTTTCAAGCAGGGGGACACAGCACACAGCAAAGTCCCTTTAGCCTTTCCTTGGTTAAAACAGAAAACTGCAGGCCAGCTCTAGAACACACAGCAAGGGTCATTTCTTTCCTTCAGTCTCTTCAGTTGCTTCTTCATTGGCAAAGGGTACTCTTGACCACGAAGTAGCTCCAGTCTTGTTCAATCTTGATCAAGCCTTTCTCCAAAGTTTAGGGGCTTCAGTTCTCACAGTTACACCCCTCAATGGTGTTGAAGTCTTTGTATTTCAGGGGCCCTGACTCCTGTTCAAATCAGTACTGGGTGCCTCCCTACCAGTGACACCTTCTTTCTTTGATTAGTGGGTGTCTGGATTCTCAATTACTCAGCAGGAGATGGGACAATTATATTATAGCAGCAACCCAGGCCTCTTCACCTCTAGGGGCTACTCCTCCCCCTACACTCCAGATGCAGGTCAGCCTGTTGCTGTCTCACCTCCTCCCCTGGGTCAAGACATATCCCAGATCCTATCGCTTTTAAATCCAGACAGTCAATCCACTGCCAGGCAGAGATACACAGAAATCTTTAGAGCACCAAAACCCTGCCACTTCTAAACAAGTGACTTATAAACACACAATGCAAAAACCACCTTCATAGATAGTTGTGTTATTACATTGTGAGTTTGGGCATACTAATGTTCCCCTTTCCATCTTAAGTCTTTGGGAAGATAGGCTAGAAAACATATTACACAGCCTTCCCATTCTATCCTATGTGCAAGATGGCCTTTAAACAGTGAAAAACAAAATGGAGATTATTTCACTGTCAGGACATGGTACACACCTTGGTAAATGTTCTACCTTTCACATGCACTGCACCCTGCCCAGGGGGTACCCTGGACCTACCATAGGGGTGCCTGATGTGCATAGAGTGAGAATGGAAATGTCTGGCAATTGGGTGCACTTGCCAGAACAACATGGCAATTTAACAAACTGGGGGCAGGCACTGAAATGGCAGGCCTGTGTTCCCTTTTTAAGGCCACTTGTGTGGGTGGCACATTAGTGCTGCAGGCCCACTAGTAACATTTGCATTACCAGCCCTGGCAACCATAGTGCACTGTACTAGGGACTTTATCAGTAAGGCACACATACCAATCATGGACAATCAATTACCATTATACTTTATATACGGAGCACTTGCACTTTGACACTGTTTAGCTGTGACAAAGTGTCCAAAGCATCTAAGTTGGCAACACCATGTCAGAAAATAGGTCTAGGGGGAAAGCAAAGAGTTTAGGGAACTTTAGCCAAAAAGCGCAAAGTCCTACACTCACATTCCAGCCTTTTAATTTACCTAATGTCTGTACTTATGAAATTTGGGCCAAATGAAGTTCCATGGGACGTCCTGCAGGCGTACTTGTAAATTTAATCCACAATGGCGTAATGTTAAATACTGCTGGGTTTAAGACTACATCTGAATACTTATTAAGACCTCAACTAGGCCAGAAAAGGCAAAAGCAAGTTTTAGTATTAAATGTCTATTTCCCATTGCTATAAGTAGAGAATAAATTGGGTCTTTGGGAGGTGCTTGATGAACCTGGACACATCTTGGACCAAAACTCCACCAGTACAGTGTTCCTTGCAGGAGAAATTAATTAACAATCTATTATTTATTCACTGGACATATCCTCCATTAGAGGATTTCCCAATGCATTTTCGAATATACCTTCTCTTCTGACTGCTAATTAGTGGAACAATACAAAGCTAAAAAGCATTTATATGTGAAAAACTTCTTTACAATCTCTGCTTTTGTGCTTTAAATGGGGGATTCTTTGCCGACCAACCTTCATCTTCTTTTACTCAAATTTGTTTAACCTTATATTTACCACAATTCCTCTATGCAATAATGATCAACTTGTAGAAAGGAAGGAAAGTAATCACGATCAGAACCAAATTATACTATCCTTTAATTATGATAGATTGATGACTGAAAATCTGCATCTTAACCTCATAGATGCTATTAAACATTCCTCCCCAGTGCTGCGCTGTCCATTGGAACTAGTGCTGAATGGACGTCCAATGGTCGTGCGCAGCACTGGGGAGGTAGTGCTGCCGTCGGCCAATGCACCGAGGCAGCACTTAAGGGGTTAATGGTTAATCAACCTCAATAAACAAAAACATTATTATGTGGAATATCTCTTAACTAAAAAATGATTATCATCAGGAAAACAATTCTTCATCATCTCACATTTAGATTCTCAGGCCTGCAATTTGACATCAACCATCTGGTGTAGTGATAGGGAAGAACTGCTATTCAAAATATTCCATTTCATCTCAACCACAACTACCAACAGATCAAGCTCTTATCTTAAGTATTGATCAATCAATAATAATGGCAAAAAGGAAGCATCAGAAGCAGATGAGGATATTACTAAAGAATCATCCATCTCCACACAGAGGTACAGTAATGAAGTATGAAAAAAACACTACAGAAAAGATATGTGATATAGATGCAGTCGAAATCAAGAGAGTGCCAGGAAGAAATTATAATTTGCAAGTCAAACTTGCAATGTAAAATTGTTTTGGTCCTTAATTGGTTGGGGCACTGTATCCCACAGAGTTGCCGATGATTATTTGATATCATATGATATTTTGAAATTGTATATAGATGATCTATATGCCAGTGGTACTTCCACTACACATGATCCATCGAACGACTTAAATAATGACCTGCAAATTTCCTAAATGGAAATAGAAACTTTGATCGGAAGTCATGTTCTTCAAGGGCACCCAACCCAAATGGGATACCAATTGATGTGCTAAATGCTGACTCTAATTTATGGAGTGTTTTACTTCACAATCTATTTACACAGCTTCTTAAATCAGGTATTATTCCAATTATTGTGGAAAGTGGTAATTATACATCTCTTACATGAACAAGGCTTGATGAAAGTGCCAAAAACCTGTCACTTTATTGCTTTCCTCTATGCAGAAGAAAACGTTTTGCAAAATTCATATCTGACCAACTGTATACCTGGGCTAACATTTCCAATTTAATTCCACTAAATCAAACTGCCTTAGGCCTGACTACTCAATTGTTGAAAATGTTACAGACCTCACACCTTTAGTAAACAAAACCTTGAGAAGGGCTCTTACCCAATATGCATGTTACAGCGAGTATTCTTCAGCATTTGACAAAGTAAGCTGGAAAAAGCTTTGGTAGAAATTACCAAACTGGGGAATTAATCAGACCAAATAGCATTTTCTGATATCTCTGCATGACACAACCTAGCTTCAAATTAGGTTAACAAGATGGGTATTGTCTGCTAAGATTAAAATAACAAATGGCCTTAAGCAGGGCTGTATATTAGCCCTTTTACTTTGCTTAATGTAGATAGCAGATTTGTCATCACTTCTAGACTACAGTGAAGGCCTCTCACCAAGGTTAGGAGGAAAATCAATGAATTACTTGGCTTATGCAAACTATGTTATTATCTTCTCACTGACTTCATCTGTTCTACATCTCCAGTTATCACATTTTGAGAAATTCAGCTATCAAAATTATTTTAAAATCTGTTTTGGGAAGAGAAAAACCATTGCCTTTGGCATAGCTCAAAACTGCCTTAGTCTAAAAGATAGAAGATAACATCTTGGAAGTATTCAAAAGCTACAATATTTTAAACTTAACTATGAATAACAATTTGACATGATCAAACCATATATCAAATATGAAAACTAAGGCCCATTCATTGCTCAATCACTCAAAAAGTTCTCAAATGTTTATGGAGGACGAGTCTTTTGTCAGTCTATTAAGGCAATACACTCTATATTGGTATCGTCTTTCTTATATGGGTCAGTAGCTATTCAGGGAGAGTTAATCAGTGATTTGAATACAATTTATATGAAAGAAATTAGATTTTTATGGAACCTTAATACAAATCTATTCCCCATATCAAACTAAAGCTTGGATTATCTTTCACGTCAATTACCACAAACCATTTTTTCGCTGTATTAAATTATATATGTAATTGTATGGTGACTGATGAAAACTCTTTAAAATTTCTGCTATATAATTATTGAATTAATATGAAAGGAGGAACCATAGAATTGAGGGATCATTGACAGAATATCGAGCAGCAGGAGCAACTTTTAACCTCCCAAGTCATGCGGAGAAATGCACCAGCTCCCCTCTTTTAAATATGTATAATGCCCAGTGTGTTCCAGCAGCCAAGTATGGGGGGGAAGATTTGGGGCCTTCATAATACCTCCCCTCTCCAAGCAGAGAAAAATCGTAGGAAAGAGACACAACGTCAATGTATAATACTAGAACATATATCTATGAATTTTTAGAGTCCATGATCATTAAAAATCCACTAGAGGGTTCCAGAGATACAGATTTGAAGATATAAATACTTTCAAATGCTACCACAAACAAGCATTGGTCAATAAAAACTTTGAAAACTTTTGAATAGTTTTAAACAGTTAGTTTGGCACGCCCGCCTGGCTTGGACAGGCAATCCAAAAGGGTGGAAGTGTAGGAGTCCAGTAAGGTTACTTTGGACAGGTACCTTACCACCAGGGAGTTTTCCAGTCCAGATTCAGCCTTTAGGAAATAAATCCCATGGACAACAATACAGTGGTCCTTATGCTATAGATGCAGGCAGAAAAGTGAAAACTCAATGATGTTCCTGGAGCTGGGTGGTCAAGAGGTCTTAATTGTGGGTGACTTCTCGATCCACAGGTGAGATGGGGAAACTTTGGCCATGCAACGTCTCTTTGCAACACTAGAAGGCCAGCTGTGACTGGGCTACTGATCTTCCAACACAGCGATCTCAGCGAATATCCTTGGTGGGGGCAAGTGTCCCTCTTGGGTGACAAATCCAGACTTTAATAGCAGCAGACTTAGGTGCAACATTTGGGCTGGAGGTGCAGTCCTTCCCATGGCGAAGCCTCTCTTTTTGCAGTTTCAAGAGAGGGCAATCTGTCCTTGGTCCTTTCTCTAAATTCAATGTGTACTAAGGTACAGGGTGCCAGGGGTGCCCATTTTATCTCAGGAAATTGGTCTGAGGAGACAATGAGGTCACTGGCTAATGGACTAGTAGGTCCTCTCCTCTTTATTGACAACATTCTGGAGATGTGTGGTATTTGACAATCGCAGAGTACAATAGTCTTGCCACTCTCAAGATGTCTGAACCTTCTCTGAACTGAGAGGAGTTTGGTGGCCCACCCCAGAGGTGTGGTCACCTAAGGGCTAAACACCCACAGAAGAACCAATTTGGGGATAGGTTGTCCCTCTATGTCCCTGTCTCCAACTTGTCTGTGTGAACAAAAGACAGAATGCATCGGAGTGTTGTCACTGGAGACCCTTCAATTGGGGCCTCTAATTTGAAGCTCATATTTTGGGCTAACACCCAAGTGACCTTCCTGGGTGAGGAGGTCACACCTCAGTCTGCAGCAACTGCCTTTGTTACTCAGCCTAGCACCTTCACCAACTACTTACATAAGATTAGACAGTAAATGGTAAATGGGGCCAAAGTGTGCTATAAGAATTGGGTGTCTGATTAATGGCGCACCCTTGAAAGTAGTGGGTCAATTTATTTACCTCGGGCACCAGGAATCCCTTGAGCGGGGAATGGAAGCCACCAGTAACCTTCATGCTAAGACAATGATTTCCTGGTAAGATGTGAAGTGTTCCCTCTCTGTGGAGATAGCAGAAATATTTGCCCAATGGACATCTAAATCTCCATGAAGAATCCAAGGTCAAAGGCACAAGCAAACGAGAATTTCAATCATGGCACTCCCTTGGTTTGATGAAGAAAGCTCTAAAGAAGTGGCAAATTAGAAAAATTACTCTGTGATCCAGGTATAAAAACATTGAGGATATCATACAAGATTCTGAGAAAAAGAAAGAGAAATGACTTAAGTCATAGAAAGTGGGCAGAGCTCCAACCGGCAGCAGTGGCGAAAGAATCAAAATGCTTCTGCAAGATCACAACTTATTTAGTCTCAAAAAGATTCTTGGTCCTTGTGTCCAGAATTTCTGAAGCTGAATGGTTCAACATTTCATGAATTTCTTGCATATAAAGCCCTAGGCAGAATCCTTAAGTAATACAGATTCGGACTGGGCAATCAAACCGTCAATTCATCTAAAACCCAGTTGTGAAAACAATCAGCAAAAATCCACAAATTTGAAGAATGGGGAATTGTTTCCGTTAATCAGATCAAGGAGACAATTTTGAGTCTGATAAATTAAAAAATAAGCCAGAACCAAACCTCCAACCAAATGGACTGTTCAAAATGTTCACAAACTGGTGGGCAAACATTCAACTGGCACCTCTTCCATGACGCATTTTACTTAATCTTTCTGGATTCATTGCTCAGCACTGCAGCTTCCCTTGTAGTGCTACATTGCATGGAATGTTAAGAAATCCAGCCATCTATACTCTATACTGTGTTTCCCAGCTCTATAATCTATACTAAGCTGGGAAACAAGCCCCTTAACCCCTTTTCTGTACCTATTAATAAACAACATTTTCACTGATACAACTCGCAGACGAGGTACGGTTCAAACAGCCAGCAGACCCCAACATTTTCCATGAAATCAATAGTAAAACAAGGCAGCCTCCTAGTCCCGTTTCCGTTCAATATTCCATTCATGATGATTTACCTGAGGATCTCCTGAAGCTTGCAATATGTGCACGAAGAGTCCAAAACATCACTCTTCCCATTCTCTTCACTGCAGATGACGCAGTACTTCTAACACATCCACCAAATGTTCTAAAGCAATTATTCTTTTATTGAAAAACTATTGTTAAGAAAATAGCATCATGATCAACAAATTGAAAAGTAAGATCATGATCTGAGGCTCCCAATCAATGAAATAGGAGCTAATAAATTCTATGTGTAACAAAAACTAATAGAAAGGGTACATACTTTTACCTAACTGGGCATAACCTTTGCTGCTTTGGTCTTCTGGAAACCACAGCCACTAAAATCCTCCACTAAATCAGTAGAAAATACTAAAGGGATCTCTTGCTTTACACACAGTTTCAGAGGCAGAATACTGTCCCACCTGCCAACCATACTACAAGGAGAAATTCTCAATGTTCACTTATGGGTCATTTTTGACCGGGCCATTTCTGCAAGGTCACCCCTCGCTTTTTGCCTTTCTCATTCCCTTTTTCTGACCTCGTTTTTGCTGGCTTTAGGACCTTTCACACTTTACCATGGCTAACCAGCGCTAATGTGTATGTGCTCTCTCCTTAAAACATGGTAACATTGTCTCATACTCAATTGGCCTATCTAATTTACTTATAATTCCCTAGTACAGTACACTAGATGCGCCCAGAGTTGGAAATTAAATGCTACTATTGGGCCTACAGCAATGCCTGTGCCACCCACCTAAGTAGCCCCCTAACCATCTCCCAGGCCTGCCCCTGTGGGGCCTGTGTGTTGCGTTTACTGCCATTTCGACTTGGCATTTAAAAATACTTGCCAAGCCTTAAACTTCCTTTTTCTGATACCTAAGTCACCCCTAAGGTAGGCCCTAGGAAGCCCTAAGGGCAGGGTGTAACTAAAGGGTAGGACGTGTACTTTTATGTTCTACATGTACTGGCAAGGACAAAGATTACGTCCGTTTTTTGGTTCAGTGACTAAATATCGAGGGACCAAATATCGACTTACCGAAATATTGACTCCAAAATATTGAGGGACAGAATATAGAATGCCTATCTACAAACAGGCAAGTACTAAAATATTGATTCCAAAATATAGAAAGTTAAGTTATAGTTAACAAAAATATTGATTTTTAAAAAAAGTATTGTAAATACTATAAAAGTAATTAAATAATAAACATAAATAAATAAAACATAGTTTAAATAATGTAAACAAGCTTAAAATGTAAAAATAATAAATGTAATGTAAAACATTTTTTTAAATATATATATTTACTTAATATTATAAAATAATTATTAATCTTAATTATAAAATATTTAGAACATTAATAAAATTATATTGACATATATATAAATAAACATATTTAAATATAATATAAATATTATTTAGTTATTAAAATAATTAAAGTAATGATTTTTATCTTAATTAATAATGAGTGCAACAGTAGTGAAAGCGTTGGATAGCGTAGGGGTAAAAATTACTATTCCCAGTCCAGAGAGTGCAACAGTAGGGAAAGCGCTGGATAGCGTAGGGGTAAAAATTACTATTCCCACTCCAATGAGTGCAACAGTAGGGAAAGCATTTGATAGCATAGGGGTAAAAATTCCTATTCCCACTCCACAGAGTGCAACAGTAGGGAAAGTGTTGGATAGCGGGAGGGTAAAAATTACTATTCCCACTCCAGAGAGTGCAACAGTAGGGAAAGCATTGGATAGCCTAGGGGTAAAAATAACTATTCCCACTCCAGAGAGTGCAACAGTAGGGAAAGCGTTGGATAGCGGGAGGGTAAAAATTACTATTGCCACTCCAGAGAGTGCAACAGTAGGGAAAGTAATGATTTAATATTTAAAGAAAAATAAAAAAATTATCAATACAAATTTAAAATTAATTAAAATTAATTACCAATTATAAAATATTTAATAATTAATTAATGATAAATACCAATACATGGTATGTATTAAAAATTAATTACCTATTAATAATTAATTAACAACCAATTAATTTTCAATACCAAAAATGTAATACCATAAACAAATTACCAATTAATAAAAATAAATTACCAATCAATCATTAATTAACAAATAATTAATTATCATTATATATAAATATATATACATATTTACTTAATTACAATTAAATTACTGCACACCCTATTCCCCTATAACCCACAATCCACTCCAAATAATACATTAAAACAATTAACATAATTATCAATTTATCAATTAATTAAAACATAATTTCCAATTAATAATAACTAATTAACATTTAATAATTAATTAACAATTAATTCATTAGCAATAAATACAAATAAAAATACATATTTACTTAATTACAATTAAATTACTTCCCACTCTATTCCCCTATAAACCCACAACCCGCTACAGAACTAAATTAACTATTAATGCATACAAACTAAGATTTAATTTACTATAATTAAGTTACTTCCCACCCTATTCCCCTATAAACCCACAACACGCTACGGAATTAAATTACGCAAAAATTAAATAACATAATATTCATTATTTTTTAAAAATTAAACATACATTAAAAATATAATATCCATTTTAGTACATATACTAGCATACATAACACAAAAAAAATTCAACATTATGGTTAAACGATATTCAATTCAATTCAATTCAATTCATATGTCTTTATTTCAAATTGTTTTCATCATAAAAGACAATACATAGTAAAATACATCATAATTAAGAAAAAGTAGGTGCACAGATTGGTCTAAAAACATTAAAATAGATTACTATACACTCAACGATATTTTAAATTAGATATTATAGGAATCAACATTTCTTACCTTAATTTCGATATTCTAACCAACTATATTTTGGTCATTCGATATTCTGTCTATTCTATATTTTTCATTCAATATTCTGGGCAGTCGATATTTCTGAATCGATATTTAGGGTGTTCACCCCGTTTTTCACTGCTAGGCCTACTCTTCTCATAGGCTAACATTGGGAATTCCTTCAAATACCTTTAAACTGTAATTCCTGATTAGAAAGAAGTAGCAGGATCATGTCTCATAGAAATGGTAATGATAAATACTCTTTACTGGTAAAATCAAATTTAACATTACTATTTTTTAGAAAATGCACTTTTAGAAAGTGGACATTTCTCTGCTCTGTGCCCCTTTGCAGTCTGTCTCCAATACGCATCTGGTCTTGGTGAAACTTGTACTTTGTGCATTCCTTCCAGACAGCCACAACCACAGGAAGGCTAGATGTTGCTGAGTGCCCATCTACATAATCTGCATTCTGATTGCCCTGGTCAAAAAGGGGTTCACGCTTACACTTCAAAGGGTAGCTGCCTGACCCCACACAAAGGTTTTATTACTCCCAACAGAGAGCCTGGCAGTCCAGACTGGGTTGAAAGGGATACTGATGCACTTTAAAGTAATTTTTAAAAGTCTCCCCTACTTTAAAGGCATATTTGGGTATAAGTAATGGGTCTCTGACTCCAGCAAATCAGACACTTCTGGACCTATACATGAACCTCTGTCAGAAGCACTGCAGTGCTGCTCAAAGGACTCAACTGGATTGCTGATCTGGGAGAGCTGCTTTTTGGTTTATTGCCCTGCTGCTCTCTGGCTCTGCTGAAGGAGTGGTGGACTCTGCCTTCTTCCAGTGAACTCCAAAGGCTTGTTGGCTTGCCTTCTGTTGCTTGAGACTCAGGTATATCAAAATTGCCCCTGTTCCTGTGCCTGGCTCACTGGATATGGCCCAATAACTTGCAACATGGATTTCAACGCATCTATTGTCTGCTTGTAGCAGAGCCTGTGCATCAACCCAGTTGTGGGAGTAAAAATGATGCTTCCCTTCAGAACCAGACTTTGCAATCAGAGATCGATGCATTAGACAGAATACCGCCACCACTGCAGCTTGGTGAGATTTCTGCATCACCTCGACCGCACACTATTCGACAGTGTTGCACACACTCCTTCAACACTAAACTTGTTTTGCTTATGCAGTACTCTTTGCCACCTTTGGCAAAGTGTAGTAGCAAAGTGTGTTGGCTATATGATATTCCTAGTACATGAAGTACTTCTTTACTACTAAAAAGTCCACCGTTCTTTCTGATGACCCCAATTTCTCCTCCATTAAAATGGAAAAAATGGAAGAAAGTCTTTGAAAGGTATGCTAAGGTTTGTGGAGCTTCCTTAGGTGTGGAAAGGAAGTCTTCTTTATTATTGCACGTTTGGGTTCAGAAGGTCAGGAAATGTTTGACCATCTCCCTCGACCTTCACAGTGAGACTTAGAAGATTTGAATGAATATGAATTGTGCATACAGAAACTGGATGGCCACTGTCTACGAAAATTTGCACTATTCTTGAGTACTACCATTTGCCAGAAGATTTCAGAAAAATGGTTAGTCTGTAGAAGGATATGTTACTGATTTGTGCTGACTTGCTTCATTATGTAAATCTGTTAGTATGACAGATGGACAAATCAGGGATCAGTTAATTGTGGGGTGTGGTTTGGAGAGAGTTAGGGATGAACTCTGGTTAAAGGCCGAACCTACCCTGGATGAAGCTCTCATTGTTGGGCAATCCTTCACCTACCATCTTGGCCCCCATTTGGCCTATGTGCCTAGGACCCCTCCTCCTCCCAAACCACAGATAAAAATCTTGGGAGTTTGGCTGGATAAGTCACTCAACTTCACTTTCCAGGCCACCAAAACCGCATCCACCTGTTTTGGGCTGATGAGAATGCTCCGGAAAGTCCTCTCTTTGCTTCCGTTCCAGGCGAGGAGAATCATGGTTCAGGCTCTGATACTTTCTTGCCTGGACTACGGTAATGCTCTTTACCTGGGAGCTCCGGTGGCTACGATCAACAAACTCCAGGTCACCCAAAACTGTGCGGCCCGACTGCTTTTCCAAATTCCACTCTGGCAGTCGGCCAAACCTGCTTTGAGGAAGCTGCATTGGCTTCCCGTGGCAGCTAGGGTACAGTTTAAAGCCATGTGTCTGTTCCAGAAAGCTATACGGAGAACAGGTCCAGCCATAATGCACCCTCTAGCCACCCCCTACCTCCCCCATAGAGCTCTTCGCTCCAGCTCGTTACACCTGGCCACCACAACTAAGATAAACAAGGCCCGCTGGGGTGGCCGCTCATTCTCACACAATGCTGCGAGAATATGGAACTCCCTTCCTCTTACCCTTAGAGAGAACAACAATCTGCTGGCATTTAGAAAGCTTTTAGAAACTCATTTGTTCGGATTAACCTGTTAGCGCCCTATCCTGCCGCCTTTCTGATTCTAGCCAAAGAGCTGCGAGGCCTTAGGGTAGATTTTGCGCTATATAAATATATTTTTCATTTCATTGTTGCTAAACATGGTGACCACTCCTTGGAGTGCATTGATGTCATCAAAAAGAAGAAAGAAAAGGATCAGGGGGTCAGTTTTGTTAAAGAAAAGATAAAATAAATTACAATAAAGATCAATGGGAGTGAAAGCAAGAGAAGTTCTGCTTCTGTGCATAGATGCCATTGTTGTGATGGGAGAGGACATTTTGCTAATGACAAGCGGTGTCCAGCACTTAATGTACTCTGTTCAAAGTGCAAAAGAAAGGTCATCTTGCTGCACTTTGAAAAATAAAAGCTTCACATTCATGCCAAGGCTTTTGGCCTTTGAAAGACCACATGGACATGATGCACCCTAGTATGGTGAGATGACTCCACCACATATTGGGAGTTTGCAGTCACAACATTCTCCTGTGCAGACGAAAATCAATTCCTCACCATGCTGCCACTGGAACAATGTGACTCATGACACTATGGTGCATTTCTATTGATTTTGACCGGTTACAAGTGGAAATGCATAGGTTAATCCCCTTGAAAGCAAAGGAAGAGCAGAGGCAGTCCACATTGTATGAAAAAGACAAATCAATATGCAGTCGTCCAGTTTTAGTGGAGAATACAAAACAATAAATGAAATGTAACCTGGAAAACACTGTGTAATGAAAAGACGGTTTCATTATATTGATTTATGAATATGTATTTGCTAGTAATGACAATTGATGGGATTTTAATGAGAACCGCATAGATTTATTTGTATTTTGTTTTGCCCTGTTGTTAAATCATTCTCTCTGCATTCAAATTGTGATGGAAGACAATGCATTTGATTCAATGGGAGTTAAAATAATAAAGTGTTATCCTGTTATAATGTTGAGGGGGTCTATGTGCTTTTATTTATTTATTATGAGAACAAATTGCTTAGGGAACCTGAGGACACAACAGGAACTTCTATTGTAGATTTCACAGCATTTCTTGAAATCTAGAACAACATGTTCTGTTTAAAACTGACCCAGTCTGGTGAGATTAGCATTCCATTAATGAACTCAAGAATGGCAATCACTGTACTAAGTATGAATATCTTCAAGACCAAAACATCTGAACATAGACGTCTGCTTGCTCAGGGGTCTTAAAAGTACCTTAAAAATAAAGTCATAGGGCCATATTCATCAAATGGGTGCATCACTTTTGCAACAGGCAACGGGGTGCAAAAGCAATGCAACCCTTAAGGTGCGATTTATCAAGCCACGCAAAGGTCAGCTTGTGTGGGCCTGAGTGGCTTGATAAATTAAGAGTAATACTATGCAGCGCAAATTGCTGCTTTGCGTTACTCTGCCCCAGTGAGGTGTTCCATGGGTGGTGCGTGGGTGTTCCCAAGCAAAACCCATGGATTTTGACGAATTCCCAGATTTACCATGAATTTTAGACCTGGTCCAAAACTGCTGCGCATCCACTGGTGAGGCGTAACGAGGAGAAACATGTTAATTTTTCCTTGCATTCTGCAGCACACATAGAAAGAGGAAAATGTTTGAAGGGATTGTATTTGTGCATGTTGTTCTGTATGATAATGAGACATTTCTGGAAACAAATTTGCATCAAGATTCCTTTTCCATTTGTTGTTGAGTAGTGCCTTCTAAAGCAGCGCATACACTGTCGATAGAACATCGTCTTCATCTGGTGCACACAGTACTATGATGTGGCCCAATTAATACAGTAGGGAGCGTATGAGAGTTTAACTGTTGATGACTTCCCCAACAAGAGAACTACATAACCACAATGTACACTCCCCACTGACTGCAACGGACTACCTTATTTCTGTGTCTCTTCTTCCTCTACACATTTTCTTTTTAGAGACTAGACATGGTTAAGCTCCTCAGAAACAGACTCTCTGGCACTGTGAGGAGCTGCTATGCTCCAAAGTCAGAATTGGGAGCAAGGTGAAGGGCATTAAAACTAGAAGTAAATGGAATAAAGCACCAAAGCCAGACTTGGTAAGGTTCAAGGCACCGACCCAAGATTTTGGGAGGGGGATAACTAAACACTGTGGAGCATATTTATCAAATAGTGGGGCAGTGCAACAAGTCACCTTGCTGCCCTGCATAGCGTTAATGCAAAAGTCCAGGAATAAACCATATTTAAGGCATATGGCACATTCCTAACGTTTCCCCCTGCACTGGTGCACACTGGGCTGCCTAGCAAGAACACAGGCATCCTTGCACCATGGTGCATTGATGCCTTCGTTGCATGCAGGGTGGTCGTTTTTGTGCAAGAAGGGACACCTTGAAGCACAAAAACAACTCTGAGAGGCATATTCCTGTATTTATGTATGCTGCTGAATGCAGCACACATAGAAAGAGGAAGTAATTAGGAGAAATTAAGATATTTCTCCTCATTAAACCTCAGGTGGCATATCTTTTTGGTGCATTCCCAGATTTACAAGGTCAAAACTGAAAATGCATCAAAAACCATGGGAGATGCGTGGGAACATCCACGCAACAGCCATGGAACACCTTCACAAAGCACAGTAGCGCAACACAGCAATTTGTGCTGCGTTACTCCACATTTTTGGAGCCAATCAAATCCCCGCAAAATGGCTTTGTGTGGCTTCAAAATTCTGACTGAAGCTTTGCATTGCTCTTGCCCACACAAATTGTGCCACAAAGCTCTACCAAAGGTAGCAAAGGCGTATCCTGATCCATCAAGTGGTGTCATAAGGGAGAAAGGGAAAAAGGAAAAAAGGGGATCAGCAAAAATGTCTCGATGATAACTTTAATGAGCTGGTAGTCTTGCACCTAACTACCCACTGACTTAAGGTATTCAGTTGGATCCTCTCTCAAGCTGGGGTGTATTAAAATCTAACTGCCATGTTACAGGTCTGCCCTGCATGTGTTGAGGGGTATATATGCCTTTTAGTTGCACAAATTCAAGCCTCATGGGCACCAAACTTGCAACTACTTTCTGCTGTTTCCTCATTGAGTGCTTGGTCTGGACTCTGTATACATTATTGCAATACGAAGGGCATGGGGTTGTAATCTAATAGAATCAGTCTAAAGCCATGAGATGTGGGAAGTCAATGCATGAGAACGAAGAGAGATCACAAGAGAGAAGTCCCTTAATTGCTTGTGACTGATCTTGCAAACAGCCCCTTGATGCCAGGTGAATTTGAATTCCCAATAGTACCAGACAAGACTACGAATCACTCCGTTACATCTGTCAATTTTAAAAACATATGAGAAACAAGTTGCTTGAGTAGGAATGTCTGGTACAAGCAGATACGAGGTGACCAGCAACCTGAATGGGTAGACAAAATGAATCAATCAAAAAACTGGAAGCTACACGATCCTCTTACACTCTTCAGATCTCAGGATTCCTCCTGTAAAATACTGCAACACCGAGAACAGGAACCTGCTTCTGCTCCAACCTGAAATAAAGTCAGTCAGTCAGTCACACAGCTTTATTCGATATTTTTAAAACGGATCATAAAAGCACAAATTATCAAAATATTCCAACACAATATATACACATTTAAAATCAAGCCCTTTGCGTCACTTTTGAGCCATTGTTGCGTCATCTTTGTGACGCAGCGGCGGCGTAAAAGTTGCGGCCCATTTACAATGTGACGCATCTAGGGAGATGCATCATGTTGTAAAGCCCTGCGTGACATTATACCTGCGCCAGGTATAATGTATGCAGGGTAGGCGTTCCCACGCAGGAAAGCTTTGTAAAAGTGTTGCAGTGAAATCTACCAGATTTCATTGCGTGACTTTTAGGACGCCACTGCGTCAAAACATTACGCATACTTGAAGGAGGCCAAAGGAGTGACGCAGTGTATTGCTGGAGTTGCGTCATGCTTGCAACACGACTCCAGCAATGAGTGACTTTTCCGTCAACAAATGCGCCATCACTTCTGATGCATCTGTCAATCCTTGCCCCATGGTGCGCCATATTGTAAATGCAGCGCATCCATAGTGACTCAAGGGTTTTGCATGGTGGCGCAGGGAAGTGACGCATCTCTACAGATGCGTTACTTCTTGTAAATCTGTCCCTGTATGTCCAACATAAAAAAAATCTGCTAATTCAATTAATACTTAATAGCCCGAATTGCAACGTCGTTCTGCATTTTTTTATCTTTAGCATGTCTGTGAGCAAGGAAGGCTGTGTAATGAAAAGACAACATCATTTAAAAAGGCAGCTTAATTATCACGAGTTCTAAACCCAAATGCGAAAGTTCAAGCTTCTAATGAAACAAAACATGGTACCACAGCTCGCTGCAGGATGTGTAGTGCAGCACAGGCACACAAGTGGCTTTGCAAAAACAGAAGTATTGTCCAGTTCAGGCATGGCCATATGCAAATCGGATTTGACCCTGTGCTCCAGGGGAACAGTCCAGCCCGAACAGCCAAGCCATGTCTTCCCTGGACCAAAATCAAGCATCCTAGGACCGCTTTCTGGCTATCGGCCGTCATCAGCCAGGATAGCTTGACTCCAGTGGCGTAGTGAGCACGGGAACCACGTCTGGGCATACCCTTCCCACATAGGGCGAACAGCAAAATACAGATGCATGTTACCAGACTTACATGTGGCTCTCCACCACTTGTACGCTAGAAAAATCAACACCAGCTCTTCTCTCTCTGATTTCTTCTTTATTGTAAAGCGCTTTGATATCCTTCAGGATAAAGTTTGCGCTATATAAAACATTATAAATAAATAAAATAAAATAATAAATGTTATGGCATGACACGGAGGCCAATATTATGCAATCTCCTTTTATTGCCAGCTCACACAGCAGCAACAATTATGAAGAATTTAGAACACTGTGAACATTCGGAAGATCTCTATGTAACTCCGCACCAGGCAGCCATCTTCCTTCTTTTATTGCTGCTGCTCACCAGATAAGTACTCCTTATTTTCTCTCTTATAAATTATTGTTAATGATGATTATTTACACTTTTTTACATGTATCTTTATCTTTAATGATGATTATTTACACTTACTAAATGCATTTTGCATGCTATTTACTTTCCTGTGCTTATGGGGTCTTATTACATGTGTTTATGCTCATTCTCAACTCGTAGTGTTCACAGTGTTTCCTGTCAAGACTACCGCCTTAATCCCCTTGTCACCCCTTCATCCACCTCTTGAATGCGTGCCAAGTTAATGTCCCACTATCCTTTCCCTTGCACTTAGCTGCTTGGGGGACGGACCGGAGGCTTTTCCTCCCTCCCTCCTTTGAATAATGCGCATTTCAAAGACGCGCTGGGGCCTCGAGCTTCTTCTCGCGGCCCCTCGCACACGGAACAGTTAAGCCTCCCGCGCCTCGAAGGGCTTAGAAGACGGACGCTGGACGCTTTTCCTCTTGCGGTCCCAGTGCACATCCTAATCTTAACCTAAATACCTTCCGGTCCACAAACTCGGACACAAACTCGGCACCCGGTACAGCCACTGTTCACAACGCGACTGCACCGGGGATTCTTCGTGCTTCATCTGCTTCCTAATCATCGGCTCCTCAAACCACGCCTCGCTTTAGCCGGTTAGAGAAAGTCTCTAAAGGAGCACCCAGCAACGTCCTTTTCAAAGGCTTTTGCTTTTCCAACGACGCTCCGAGCTAAACAAGATCAATTCCTATCAAAATAACCCACTCCAAACCGGATTTTAGTGATTATTTCCCCCAACATTGACATTTTAAATATAAAACCCTCGAGTATCTCAAATCCTTAGCCTCGAGTATCTCAAATCCTTATATTTTAAATAATTTATCATTTTAAATAGGATTAAATATTTATTTGTTGTTTACAACTAACAACTATTATTTTATTTAACTAATAATATATGAAAAAAAGGATCAAAATGACTGAACAAGAACTAGATTCCCTAATTGAAAATAAATTAGAAGATCTTATAAATAGGGCTTTGACTAAAATGATGGGGTCGTTGTATGACACCATCAACAAAAAAATAGAAAACCTTTCCAACCAACCCACTAATGACCCAGGTTGCTCTACTTGGGAGGATAACTCTCAAAGAAAGAGACCTTCGGACGATCATCCTCATAAAAAATCTAAAAAATCAAAAGGGGTCATTGAAAATGTACCGGATGACGCCGGTGATAGACTCAGTGTTGTTGACACTGTGGATGGGCATGACGGCCCGATTAACACTGTGGATGGGCATGACGGCCCAGTTGTCCCCATAGACAGTGACAGTGATTCTGATGAGGATCAAACCTATCAACCAGAACTTGATTAATCTTGTTCTTCAGAATTCAATTCTGATTATAAAGACACACCCAATGGTCAAAAAGGGACATCTGACGAGGCACCCTCGGCCTCTGGGTCTAAAATCCTGGACCCATTTGGGGATAACATGGTCGACCCCTATTGATTAAACATACCCTTTCTTCCGAATGGACTCCCTCGCAACACGTTGCCAATTATATTTCATTTTGGCTCAGGAGGGAAATACCAAAAGAGGTCAGAACTCGACTTCGATCTGAATGCCCCCGCCCATCTCTCCCAGATATGATTGCTAAGACCCCCGAGCTAGACCCGAAGGTGGTGTCCTTTATTAATAAAAGCGGAAAAGACCCTAGAAGAGGCCCAGATAGAGGCCTAAAATCCTGCCAAGACAGACTGCTTGACATTGTCGGTCCGCTTACAAAAATCTTTGAGATGGCCGAGTCAGCCTATTTAAGCGACAGCAAAGTCGACCCCAAAGAACTGAGGGAATGGACTCAGAGAGCTGTCTGCCTTCTTGGAAACGCAAACACAGCTCTATCCAATGAAAGAAGAAAGAGCATTCTTTTAAAATTAGACCCAAAATTAATTGAGTTCGCAAATAAGGAAGGAGGAGCTTCCTCTCAAGGGCAACTTTTTGGGGATAACTTCATCAAAGAAATGGCCAAATTTGTGGGAATTTTCAGTTCCATCCAAAAATCGCAAAAGGAAATCATAAAAGTTTTTAACGACCGTGTTTTTGGAAGGGCCGGGCAAATGTGGGGTCAGTTCCCTGGCCGAGGTATGCCTTCCTCCAGACCCTTCAATACACAGGGAAAATAGATCCTTCCATCCCTACTATGGCTACTCCAACTTCTATCCCCAAAGACAGAGAGGAGGTCGCTTCAGGAACAACCGTGGTGATAGAAGACAAAGAGGATTCTCAACAGGTGTGTCACCCCAAAAACCCTTTACTTTTCCCCATAAAGGTGGGAGGCAGACTAGCCCAATTCTCTGGAAATGGGGGAAATTGTGACACAAGACCCCTGGGTCCTTCAAACAGTCAAAGGGTACAATATAGAATTCATGGGCATTCCCTTTCAAAACAAAATCCCAAGGGAAATCATTTCCTCCCAAGAACACTCAGATCTTGTAACAAAAGAGGTACAAGAGTTACTGGCCAAAGGGGCCATCAAAGAAGTGAGTCACCTCAAGGGTGGATTTATCAACAACATATTTCTCGTAGAGAAAAAGAACAAAGAGATGAGACCTGTCATTAATTTAAAAGATTTGAATGAATGGGTAGTTTACCGTCACTTCAAAATGGAGGGCATTTATCTCCTAAGGGACATCCTAAGAAAAGGGGACTGGCTAACAAGACTAGACCTCAAAGATGCCTACTTTACTATCCCCATTTGGCCTCCTCATCAAAAATACCTTCGCTTTACCTGGCAAGGCAAGACATGGGAATTCTCAAGTCTCCCCTTCGGTCTCTCTTCAGCACCCTGGTGCTTCACAAAAGTACTTAGACTGATAGCAGGATGGCTAAGGGCAAGGGGGGTGAGACTAAATATCTACCTAGAGGACATCCTCCTCATGGGCCAATCAAAGGAGATTGTATCCCTCCATACTCAATGGGCAATAGAAATTCTGGAAAAATTGGGTTTTGTGATAAACCTAAAAAAGTCTTGCCTCATCCCAGCACAAGACACTCAATTCTTAGGTTTCGTGGTAGACACCGTTCACACAGAACTTCGTCTTCCCAGAGACAAGTTAAAAAAGCTAAGAAAGGAAATAAGGAAAATCCTTTAAGCAAAAAACATCTCTCTGAAAGAATTGGCGAAAATCCTAGGTCTCTTATCTTCCACTATCCAAGCCATATTCCCCGGCCCCCTCTACTATCGCGCCTTTCAGAGATTGAAAAGAAGATGTCTGCATATAAATCATTCATACTCCCAAACCCTATCCTTAGATCAAGAATCAAGGGAAGAATTGGAATGGTAGCTCAAGAATGCTCAGGCATGGAACCGTAGAGCGATCTTCGGGGAGGAACCCGATCTAGTGATAGACTCAGACGCGAGCTTAGAGGGTTGGGGCGCAAGGTGCGGACAGGCCTCGACAGGGGGACGTTGCACATCAACTGCTGGGAACTCCTAGCAGGCTCCTTCGCAGTCCGAAGTTTCACTCAAGAAAGGATGAAATGTTGTGTGATGCTTCGCATGGACAACATCTCAGCGGTCCAATATGTATCCAAGATGGGGGGCCCACACTCGAAAGACCTAGCAGACTTATCAAAGGAATTTTGGGGTTACTGTTTAAACAGAGGGATTTCAGTTGTAGCTCAACACATTCCTGGTCTCAGCAATGGAGTAGCCGACTGGTTCTCCAGGAATTTCAGAGATTCTCGCAATTGGAAGTTAGACAGAGAAATATTCCTTTACATCAATCACCTTTGGGGTCCATTTGACATGGATCTGTTTGCAGACAGGCTGAATACCCAACTGACTCATTTTTTCAGTTGGAAGCCGGACCCTCAAGCTGCTGGTGTGGATGCCTTCCTACAGAATTGGAGGGGTCTGACACCATATGCCTTCCCGCCATTTGTCATGCTACCCAGATTCCTCCTACATACCCGGAGATTCAGGGAGACGGTAGTAGTGGTCACCCCACTTTGGAGATCTCAGGCATGGTTCCCTGTAATTTTAGAAATGTCAATAGACTTTCCCCTATTATTCCCTCAATTCAAGAACCTACTCTTGGGCCCTCAAGGGGAAATTCATCCCCTGATAGAAGCAGGGTCCCTCGCACTGATGGCTTGGAGGATTTCCGAGACAATGGGAAATACCTGGCCTTTCGATAAATGCTTTCAGACTCATTTCTGAATCATGGGCCTATGGTACAAGAAAAGCTTATAGACTGGCATGGAATAAATGGATTTGCTGGTGTTTTCAACGGGATATCAATCCCGTTTCAACTGATGTAGTCCATGTAGCAAACTACCTTACAGAATTATTTGATTCTGGATTGTCTTA
The DNA here is from genome assembly GCF_964263255.1 of Lissotriton vulgaris. NCBI lineage: Eukaryota > Metazoa > Chordata > Amphibia > Caudata > Salamandridae > Lissotriton > Lissotriton vulgaris. Next base: position 806,097,949 of record NC_141694.1, read on the forward strand.
TAGGACAGTTAACATTTATAGATCAGCTATTTCTGCTGGTCACTCCTTAATAGATGGACTTCCTGTAGGTCAAATCACGTTAACAAGGAAAATTATGAGAAGCATTAGGGTTCTTAATCCCCCGGTCCCTAAATACACCTCCCTTTGGGATGTTAAACTGATCCTTCAAGTCTTAGACAACTGGGGTGATAATCATCTTTTGTCACTTAAAAAACTCTCTTATAAACTCACAACCCTTTTATGTCTAGTTTCCTTTAGACGTACATCTGATATTAGGGCTTTAGATATTAACAGTAAGGCATATCAGCCAGAAGGAGTTTGTTTTTACCTTAAAAGAAGAACTAAGACTCTTTCCTCCACTATTTTTAACCACTACTTTCATGGTAATCCTAATTTGTGTGTGGTCCAATGTTTGAAAGAATATGAGGGGAGGACCCTTACTTTAAGAAAAGACGAAGTGCAACTTATTATATCTCACAGATTTCCACACAAAGCTATTTCTTCCCCTACTTTAGCTAGATGGGTAAAAGACGTTATGGCTGAAGGAGGTGTGGATACCTCTGTTTTTGGCGCTCATTCCTTTAGATTAGCTTCAGCCTCGAAAGCCTTTACCTTGGGTGGGAGCTTGCAAGACATATTAAGGGCAGCAGACTGGTCTAATGAGAGCATGTTCAAGAGTTGCTATTTTAAACCTATGTCTAATGTGATTGACAATGTATTGAATGCACTTTAAACCGGCATAATATTGGCCTCCGTGTCATGCCATAAAATGTAGATTTTCCACAGCCTACGGAAAAGAAAATCTGGATTTTATTAAAGACATGGAGGCTAAGATTATCCCACCACTTATACCCGCCCGGGTAAACTAATGTTTTATCTATTCTTTCTTTCAGAGTAACAATTTTGTCTATGGATTTAACCTTTCTTCTCATGGATGTTTTTCAAAGGGAATTTCTTAGAATTAAAGTTTTGCTTCGTTCACAGCGCCAATAAAAGAAGGAAGATGGCTGCCTGGTGCTGAGTTACATAGAGATCTTCAGAATGTTCACAGTGTTCTAAATTCTTCATAATTGTTGCTGCTGTCTGAGCTGGCAATAAAAGGAGATTGCATAATCTTAGCCTCCGTGTCTTTAATAAAATCCAGATTTTCTTTTCAGTAGGCTGTAGAAAATCTACATTGTCGCAAAGACTTTTTAAAGACAGGGGCAGTAGGTTGGTGGAAATCAATAATCTACAGCGTAATTGAATACTCATATTGGGGCATAATGCCCAGGAGACATCCCTAAAAGAGATTTCAGTCTGGCAGCAGGTTGCATGAATTAAGTCTTTGATTTTTTCCATGCAAGTCGTACTTATGATAAGTATGTAAGAAGAGAGAGCAGGGGTACCATGCTGAATGTATGCTAATCATGTTACCTGGTCGCTCAGGAAGACTGGTCTGTAAATAAATGATATTCTAGAGATAGAGCCTAAGTGGAGTGGAGCGGAAAGGCTTTTCCTTGGTATTTTAAGTTGGTTTCAGAAGCAGTGGATCTAAGCTTTATCGATGCATGTTACTAGACGTTCCGATCCGGAGATACCCACATTATGGTAACTCATGGTGGTAGAACTGTTTCGGGAACACAGCCCCCTTTTGACCAAGTTAACTATCTATAGTATGGTGTGATCTCCGCTCTTTGGGAATATCTGAGTAGATGATTGGTTCATGTTAAGAATCTAGATGGGCAGACCTTACGCTGGCATTTCTTGACCCCAAAAACCTTTTTTTTTGGATTATTGGTTAGGTAGAAGATTTGATAGAAGATCCAATGGAGTGTCCCAGCGAGTGCCCCGCAGGTTTAGATGAGTAGCAGAGACTATATAAAAAGAAGGATCTTCAGTCTCTTTCTGAAAAACATGTATTTAATACGTACTGAATATTATGTATTATAGATATTTATATATATATATATATATATATATATATATATTACCTACTGGCTATCGCCAGTAGGTATATATAGTTAGAATTTTTTCCCTATGGGACTTTTGAAAATTCTATGTCTAATAACTTTGGCGTTTGTGGACGGAATCGGCTGAAATTTTCAGGAAAATGGCACATTTTGTTTCTGAGCAGCCCCTGAAAATTTGGTGGGGTTTCGTCAAGGGGGGGCTGAGAAAAAAGGGGGGTCCCAAAACGCGTTTTTCCCATTCATTTTTCCATAGGGCGGTTGGACTCACTTTTAGCTCGAACGGCTGAATGGATTTGCACGAAACTTGGCAAAATTGTAGGGACTGTTAGCCCGATGTGCCTTTGCTAGGTCTCAATATATGTGCTCCAGTAGTTTTTGAGAAATTAACGTTCAAACCAAGATATATATCTGTAACAGCGCTCTGGGCAGCGATCCGGTCCGCTTACTTTTCGCTTATCGGAACTTTGCGCGCAGAAAGCTGATTGGCTCTCCGGTGTCTGTCAACATTCTAAACAGTCCGGAGCGGACGCCATCTTGTCTCTCGGTAGGATCGAGAGAGAAGAAGAGGTGGAAAACGAAGGGGGAATTTAATGAAAGGGGGCAAGGTATCCCCCTCTTGACCCCCTAGGAATGTTGTTGGGGTTATTAAAGGGTCCCGTGGGGAAAATAAAAAAAAAATGATTTTTCACGGTAGAAGCGCGGCCGCGAACTGGTAGCGAAACGGGAATTCGCCATTTTGTGCTTCGTAAATTAAATTACTAGTTATAAGTGGGTGCGGGAGACGTATCCTAATCCCCTATGTTTCCTGAGGGTGGGTGAGGAGGCTGATATATGTTGATACATCTCTTCCAGCGGCTGTGCGTGAGCTTTTTTTTTTTTTTTGCTGCGTGACAGTCCGGAGCGGCCGCCATCTTGTCTCTCGGTAGGATCGAGAGCGAAGAAAAGGTGAAAAACTAAGGGGGAATTTAATGAAAGGGGGCAAGGTATCCCCCTCTTGACCCCCTAGGAATGTTGTTGGGGTTATTAAAGGGTCCCGTGGGGAAAATAAAAAAAAAATGATTTTTCACGGTAGAAGCGCTTCACGGGCCGCGAACTGGGCCGCAAACTGGTAGCGAAACGGGAATTCGCCATTTTGTGCTTCGTTAATTAAAGTACTAGGTATAAGGGGGTGCGGGAGACATATCCTAATCCCCTATGTTTCCTGAGGGTGGCTGAGGAGGCTGATATATGTTGATATATCTCTTCCAGCGGCTGCGCCATCTTGCCTTTTTTCGAATGCCACAATTTTGTCGTGCACGGCAGCCATTTTAGATGCCAGGCTGGTCCCAGGCTATCACCTACCCCTGCGGATGTAGTTTATGGCCCCAGCTGTAGAGAATTCAGACATGCCAATCCTCCTGATTCAGGCGTGTGAGTACTGATTTCAGTGCTAGTCTCCCGCCTCCCGATTTCTGCAAGCAAAAACCCGGGGGCATATTACGAACAACTAGCGATAATTTTTGTCTATAACTTGTTTAGAGACAAAAATTATCGCCGCACATCGGCGATTTTTATCGCAGATAAACCTTGCTATTATCGCAGAAAAGTCAGCGATATTCATGTATTATCGACCTAATGCTCTTAGCCATGTTATCCACCTCCCATTGGATAACATGGCTAAGAACTGCTCAGGGCAGGTGTTAGATTTTGGAGATATTCGCGCTTAGCGCGAATATCTCCAAAAGTTGGTAATAGAAGGTAGCGATGTTAGGGACTGTTTCCAGTCGCTAACATCTTGGCACGCCACTTTGCATGTCATTAGTGATAAGTATCACTGACATGCAAAGCCGGGCCCAAGATGGTCGCTATCTCCTTTTAGGTGTCACTAACTGGTGTTAGCGACAGTTTGATAATAGGGAAATAATTTTATCTCCGCTTTCATGGTTTTTAAAGCCAAAAAAGCGGAGATAAACCCCCTTGATAATATGCCCCACGATTCCTTGGGGGTTTCAGCTGACAGGGCTTGGTATTGTGTTACATGGTAATTTTTCCATGAAACGTCAGAGGGTCGATGTAGGGGTTCTAGAAGAGGTGATAAACCATTTAAGCCTCATGAACAAGCGCATGGTCTTTTAAAGATTTGTGAAGTACTCGGGGCGGCGGTGTGTGTGTGCCCTCTTTCAGGAGCGGGCGGGGGGGCACTGCCAGCAACTTGCCAGGTCAGGTAGTGTTCAACACGTGCATCACCCGTTCTCTGCCTGCTATTGCGCTCCATGCTTCGGAAAGGTAAGAAAAAGAACGTGCATTTGAGTTTGAAATGTCCGATCCTGCAGCAGCACACTTCCAAAGCCCACACATGACAATAACCCGATTCAAGGCCCCATTCACCCGTTTTTCAAAAAATAGATAACACTCCAACAAATTAAGGTTATAAAACTTTATTAACTTTTAACGATAATGAACAGAACAAAAACTAAAAACATTTAAACATTTATTAACACAAAAAGCAACAATGGTTAGAAGCTGTCTTTTGTGCGAATAGTCCCAAGGCAGCACAACGTGCAGAGTTCTGGACGGCACCCAGGTGATGTCGCCTGGGTGCCGCACTGGTTTAGGGATCCTACAATGCTGCTCCGAAAATTGGCGTGGGGCGTCCCGGGTGGGGCGGGGGGAGGCCTCGTCAGTAGCGGTCTGTTGTGCGAATAGTCCCAAGGCAGCACAACGTGCAGAGTTCTGGACGGCACCCAGGTGATGTCGCCTGGGTGCCGCACTGGTTTAGGGATCCTACAATGCAGCACAGAAAAACAGCGTGGGGCGTCCCGGGTGGTGCGGGGGGAGGCCTCGTCAGTAGCGGTCTGTGTCCAGTGTCACATGGCTGACACAACATGTACGACAGGCACCCAGGTGATGTCCAGTAAACTGCCGCACTGGTTTTGGTATCCTACAATGCTGCTCCGAAAATTGGCGTGCGGCGGCCCGGGGGGGGGGGGGGGAGGCGGCGTGAACGGGCCTCCCCAGGTGGCGGCCATCTAGCTGAGTTGCGCTCGCTCTTGCGGCCACAGCGTCTCGCTCACCATGTTGTGGAGTTGCTCCCACTCTTGCAGTGCAGCGATAGGCGGCTGCCACATGGCTGTCAAAATGGCGGACGGCTCTTCGGTTTTGGGCCTGGTCCACTGAAATGGCCCTGGGACACCTTGGAAGTCGGACGCTTGCCTGCTAGGGCTTGGGCTCCATTCTCGAAAAGCGTCCCCTCAGCCGTGAAGATTGTATAAAAGTCTTGGGGGCCCCCGACTCCCGCAGGCTTCCGGTGGGGAGCGGCTGACATGATTGCTCGCGGAATGACCACGACGGAGCCAAGAGATGGTGGTGCTCTCATGCTGACGCCAGCTTCAGTCTGAATGATCCAGAAACAAGGTGGGGCTTTCATCGTTTGGGAAAAAAAAATGTTCTAAACCAATGAAAAGTGTTATTTTTAGGTCATATGACCAAGCCTTCCATCTTTAGGAAACCAAAAGTAAAATGAACCAATGAAAAGTTTTATAAACAAGTCACATGACCTGTTATGCGACATAGGGCTACAAAAAGCGTAGAAAATCCGTTGGCACGTGAGGCGGCGTCAGTAGCGGACCGATGTGCGAATAGGCCGAAGGCAGCACAACGCGCCGAGATCCGGATGGCACCGAGGTGGTGTCCAGCAAATTGCCGCACTGGTGTGGCCATCCTACAATGCTGCGCCGAAAGACGGCGTGTCCAGCTGAATTGCGGTCACTGTTGCGGTACAGTGACTCGAACGCGCCGAGATCCGGATGGCGCCGAGGTGGTGTCCAGCAAATTGCCGTACTGGTGTGGCCATCCTACAATGCTGCGCCGAAAGACGGCGTGTTCAGCTGAGTTCCGGTCACTCTTCCGGCACAGTGACTCGAACGCGCTGAGATCCGGATGGCACCGAGGTGGTGTCCAGCAAGTGGCTGCACTGGTGTGGCCATCCTACAATGCTGCGCCGGAAGTCGGCGTGGGGTGCCCCGTTGGCTTATGAGGTGATGTCAGTAGTGGACTGATGTGTGAATAGGTCGGAACCAGCACAAGGCGCCAAGATCCGAATGGCAAGTCCTGGATGTTGAGTGCCTCAGTTGAGATTTCTGAGCAGTGCTTGTAGAACTGTCTGAAGCTTATTTGCACCTGCTGCAGCTTCACTAGGTCCGGCGGAACTTGTTGCCTTTTCCTTTCTGCTTCTTTTCCTACAATGCGTTTCTTCTGAAGACACGACCAGGTCCCTGAATGTGTGCAGGGGGACGCTATTGAATGAATGAACGCGTCGAGATCTGGATGGCACCGAGGTGGTGTCCAGCAAATTGCCGCACTGGTGTGGCCATCCTACAATGCTGCGCCGAAAGTCGGCGTGGGGTGCCCCGTTGGTTTATGAGGTGATGTCAGTAGCGGACCGATGTGTGAATAGGTCGGAACCAGCACAAGGCGCCCTGCACTGTTGAGCCTTTTTCAATGTCTGTTTTTTGTTCTTTCCCCTCCATCAAAAACAAAACAAAAATACAAGGCGCCAAGATCCGAATGGCAAGTCCTGGATGTTGAGTGCCTCAGTTGAGAGTTCTGAGCAGTGCTTGTAAGACTGTCTGAAGCTTATTTGCACCTGCTGCAGCTTCACTAGGTCCGGCGGAACTTTTTTCCTTTTCCTTTCTGCTTCTTTTCCTACAATGCGTTTCATCTGAAGACACGACCAGGTCCCTGAATGTGTGCAGGGGGACGCTATTGATTGAATGAAAATGGCGGCTTGACACAAAGCTGACTCAAGCGTTACTGTTGGTGCTATACAGACAAAAATTGGTTTTCAGTTTGTACATTCTTCAGGTTTTTTTTTCCATCCAAGTCTGATTGAGAGTTTGTAGAAAAATGGCTTCAGATTTTCCACATACTACTCTTCAACATTCTTCCTAAATGTAACAATGTGAAACTCACTAGGAGAACGGCTGTTTCTGTTTCCTTTCAAAATGCTGCCACCAATATTTTCTGAATGGAAGACACCATCTTGTAACATAAAGGGCCGAAAGGGGTTCTGGTCTGGCCGATGGTTGGTGGAGACATTTTGACTATATCTTGGACCTGCCCGGCCTCGCCCAAAATGGCGCCGGTATAAATGGGACTCGTAACTCTTTGCCCGCAAATGTATATCTAGAAAATGTTATTGTAAGTGGCCCTGTCGTATTTTAATTACAAAATGTACGTCCACCGATTCCGCAACTGTTAGACACCTTTGTTCTTGTCACCTAATGGCCCGCTCGTTACGTTCTTCTACAGTGTAAATGTCTCCTCATCATATACGATTTGAGTTTGCTCCGTGGCCGGCCCACGTGGTTATAGGCCCGTATTTGTATACTGACATTTTCACAATAAAGGTTTTTAAAACAAAACACGGTAGTAGTATTTTCATTTGTAAAGTTTTTACTTTTAGTGACTGTTTTCGAATCAGTAAAAGGCAAGTGAAATAAAGCAGTCCAATTACATGACGGATAAAAGGTATAATATGTAGGACTGCAGTAAAGATAAATGGTCAAGGGCAGTTGTGTTTTTCATGTCTGCAACATAAAGTGATCGATAAGAATCTGATAATCAGGCGTATCGGCGACTAAGACAGCAGGCCGAATCTCTTTTACTCAACGGCTCCGTCATGGAAGGAAGAAACGCCCTTTTTCTCGAAAAAGGAATATATTTTACTTGCAAGACAGTTGTAAATTTTCCGGGAAAGTACATTAGCCTGGAATATTATAACATATGTTTGAAAAAAAAATATTGTTCGAAAATAATAAAAAGCGTAATTTTTAGGTCATATGACCAAGCTTTTCATCATTAAATTAACAAAAGTAAAATGAACCAATGAAAAGTTTTATTAACAAGTCACATGACCTGTTATGCTTACGTTACGCGCTGCGCGCCGCGCCTCGGATCACTTCCGGGTGCGCTAACGCGGCGTGTCATAAAACGCATTACGCGACAACGTAGGTCAAGAATATAGTCTAAATGTCTCCACCAACCAGCGTTCAGAACACAACCCCTTTCAGCAGTCCAAAAAGTTCTGTTAAATGACAACAGAGGGGACAGGCAACAAGAACCATCAGTCAAAGAGGGGAGGGCAAGTTCTTCTCTTCCGGGTCATGTTGGGGCGCTACCGGAACTGATCGAATTGGTAGTCTACAGTGTTTCTGGATGTTTCAGACTAAAGCTGGCGTCAGCATGAGACCACTACCATCTCGTAGCTCCGTCGTGGCCATTCCACGAGCAATCATGGCAGCCGCTCCCCACCAGAAGCCTGCGGGAGTCGGAGGCCCCCAAGACTTTTGTAGAATCTTCACGGCTGAGGGGACGCTTTTCGAGAATGGGACCCAAGCCCTAGCAGACAAGCGTCCGAGTTCCAAGGTGTCCCAGGGCCATTTTAGTGGACCAGGCCCAAAACCGAAGAGCCGGCCGCCATTTTGAGAGTCCTGTGGCAGCCGCCTATCGCTGCACCGCAAGAGCGGGCGCATCTCAACTACATGGTGAGCGAGACGCTGTAGTCGCAAGAGCGGGCGGAAAACAGCTGAATGGCGGAAGAGGCACAGTGTAGCAAAAGCGGGCGGAATGGCAACTAAAACGATAAAGGGGCGCCTCACTACAGCTTGTCTTCAGGTCAAACGGATTGTGGGACAAGGTCCAGAATTGAAGAGTCATCAAAAGGCAAAAAGTACCGCCGGACCCCGGGAGCCGGCCGCCTATGTCGGGGGCGATCTCAGGCTACACCAGTGCTATAAGACTTGGGGAGGGTGTCGGAGCCAAGCGTCTTCTCCGAGTCCATGGCCATCACAGCGCCCCTCAGGGGCCTCCGTCAAGCTGTTTAGGAAGGTAACATATCACATTGTTTTCTAATGCAGTCAGGTCCACAAACGACACTCACTTACTTTGAGAATAGTGAAGCTGCAGTAGGTGGAAATAAGCTTCAGACAGTGTTACAAGCGCTGCTCAGAACTCTTAACTATGGCACCCAACATCTAGAACTTATGCTATTTGAGAATGGTAGTGACATCGAAGCATCTCAGGGACCAAAACCATTAACGTACTTTCACGTATGAAAATCTTACTTGGGGAGGGGGCAGGAGCGAAGCGCCCCCTCCCAGTCAGCGCCACCACACCGTATGTTGAAAATCTGAAGCCATCGTTCTACAAAGTCAACCAAACTTGGATTGAAAAATCTAGAAAAATGTACAAACTGAAAACCAGTTTTGGTCTGCATAGCATCAGTAACAACGCTTGAGTCAGCTTTGTGTCAAGCCGCCATTTTGATTCAACAAAGCACAGGCATTGAAAAAGGCTGAAATTCAGAACTCTAAACTATGGCACCCAACATCCAGGAGCTTGCTATCCGGATCTTGGAGCCTTGTGCTGTTTTCGATCTATTCACACATCGGTCCACTACTGACATCATCTTATAAACCAACGTTATGTAAATAGTTTTTTAATAAAATGTTTTACCCTGTTTCTTTGCTGGTGTGTTGTCTATATTTTTAATATTTGCATAGGGTTTGTCATTATTTTGTGCGGGATGGGTGATGGAGCCGAGCTGTCTTGCAGCCCTCATGGTGTGGAGCTCAGTTCATCTCACTATTTTCGTATTTCTCAAGAAGGGTTGTTCCTAATATTTCTATTTTAGCGAGGTCAAAAAGAGATCCAATTAGTGGCCTACTGATTTTGCTCGATTACTTTTATTTTTTTACACGATTTTTCACTATCTGCAAAGACTAAACAGAGTATTGCGACTTTGTGCTTGTTTGTAAATAGAGAATGATCCAAAGAGAACCAATTCTAAAACAGTAAATGCTTGGACAACAATCAATCAAATGGAGAGACAAGGAGGTACGACGGATTACAACGGGGGTAAAGGCCTGCGTTAACTACCCTTCTGTATCTGCAAAGAGAGAGTACTACTAAGGCAAAAGAGGGGAGGGGGGGGGGGCAGCGTTCAAAGCACATCAGCGTGCATAAATACGAAAATGTTTTTATCTATCACGTACTTGACATTTTAAAGCTTTTCATATTTGCTATTAAAAAACCAATGAAATTCACAGAAAAAACCATAGGTTATAGTGGATATATAGTTAGGAATTTGCATTTACAAAACCTTGAAAATTCAATGAAAAAACCATAGGTTATAGGCCATATATAGTTAGGAATTAGCATTTACAAAACCTTATTTTACTCGCATAAAACCATTGAAATTCCATATATAGTTAGCTAACTATAAGCGCTAACTATATATCGCGCACCCGCAATCCACTGCTGATGATGTCACATATTACATCATTCATGACATGGTCAGTGACATCACTGATGACATCACTGATGACATCTCAAATGACATCACTGATGACAACTCAAATGATATCAATGATGACATCTCAAATGACATCACTGATGACATCACTGATGACAACTCAAATGACATCACTGATGACATCTCATTTGTCATCACTGATCACATCACTCATGTGATAATACAATGAACCTCTTCAGACTCTAATATAACCTTACATACACTCAGTATAAACAGACACTCACAGACTGTCACTCATCCATGGAGTTACTCACACACCTAGTCAGTCATGCAAAGAATCAATCACACCTCCATTTCCTCAACTATACAGTTATACACATCTTACTTATTCAAACATATAATAACACATATTTACTCTCTTATATAATCCCTGATACAAGCTCACAGTGATCGATACAGCCACTCACACATTCACTGGGTCTTATGTTCAGTTATTTATATATCTCAACTCTCACATGTATTGTGTTTTACATACGTACTTACTTGCACATGTAGCAATGAGAAATCCATTCACTCACCAACACACCCATGCACAGTCAACCGCCCATATAGCTGTTTCCACATGCACTCTTGAACTCATACTCCTAGTGAATCAACTGCTTACACATCTATGCACAGAGTCACGCACCTCCCAGCCACCCCCACACACACTCAGCCTCCCATTCAAATATTTGGGCAACCAATCAATAACCCATATGGCCACTCTTATAGCTACTGATCAACACATGCAGCAGCTTACACAACAACAAACATACTGATGCACGAATTAAGACAGTTTAGTCACTAACCCATGTACTCAGTGAGACACATTTAATCACTCACTCATACAGTCAGTCATGCACCTACTAAATTCTTCATCCAGACACTTATACATCCACTCATTCTTCAATATGTGAAACATATTTAAACTTTACAGACACATACAATCACTGGTTGTTTTGATCAGTGATGTCATCAGTGATGTCACTGACCATGTCATGAATGATGTAATATGTGACATCATCAGCAGTGGATTGCGGGTGCGCGATATATAGTTAGCGCTTATAGTTAGCTAACTATATATGGAATTTCAATGGTTTTATGCGAGTAAAATAAGGTTTTGTAAATGCTAATTCCTAACTATATATGGCCTATAACCTATGGTTTTTTCATTGAATTTTCAAGGTTTTGTAAATGCAAATTCCTAACTATATATCCACTATAACCTATGGTTTTTTCTGTGAATATATATATATATATATATATATATATATATATATATATATATAATATATATACCACAATGAAGATACTCCTTCCGGACTTCCAGGGAGCCACGGAGAGTGGCACACACTGCCTCCTTCCATCTTCTCTCCGTGTGGAGAGAAGATGGAAGGAGGCAGAACATGGGTTGGGGGTGCTGAGAGATGAAGGGCGTGAGTTTTGAGTGTCCAGAATTTAGTTCTGCGCACATCGGACATACTATGGTGTCAATTGTTGTTCTTGTAAATGATCATTGTTTTTGGTTTGGTTGTTGTTCCTGTACATGATTGTTGAGTTTCGCTCCCCTGAGTCATGGTGCTCTATCGTCTAGCACATTCTTCGTTCACCCAGGTGTATGATAGATTCCCCATGTTAGACTAATGTTCTGATTTGTTACCTTTGCCTCAAACTGTAAAGCGTTCTTATATCCTTCGGGATCAAGGTTGTGCTATATAAAACTTTATAAATAAATAATTAAAATAAATACATTCAGATGCAATTCTTCCACTAATATCATGAGACTGTAGAAGGATATTTAAAATGATAAAATGGCCAATCTGGGTGGAAACCGTACTGAATCAGAAGGGTTGCATAAACTCATGTTCACAAAAAGTTTAAAAATACATATTCATGACGGAAAATATTACAACTAAGGGATAACAAAAAGCTCTCGTGTATATAGTTTGTCACCTAAATTAAAACTAAAAATTAAACAAATCTATTTAAAAACACACACTGTTTAATTTTGAAATAAGGTCAAACTTTGAGAGTGGAGCTCCTATTTGGCATGGAACTCTCAGTCCAAAAATAAGCTAAGTTTTAATCTAGCTTCTCCCTTCTGGTAGAGATGAGCTAGAAAAGCACTGTTGGTTTTTGCATTTTAATTATTGAGTTAATCAAAGTGCAATTAGCCTAGAAGTGCTGGAGAGCCTCTGCTTTGCAGCTCCAAGGGAGCTCCCGAATGCCTTGAGCTTTTGAAAACCCTGGTAGTGTGGTGAGGCACTTTCCCCACTTGCTCTATACTCATAGTCCCAGTGAAGTGGGGATGGGTAAGTCAACGTTGAACTACTGTGCCTGATAGCATCTTACTACATATTTAGGGCCTATAAAAAATAGGCTGTGTCCCTGGTCTCCACTGGTTAGCAAGCAGGATGCAGGATGACCTCACAGGAAATTACACGAACCTGCAGTAGGATACAAATGAAATTCACCATCCTGAAAGAGACATAGGTTAAGCTTTCAGCAACGGCACAGACTATACACTGAATAGCACATCAGCTATAGACACAGTGTGGGACAGATTTATTTGTTGTTGTTGTTATCTCCGTGCACACCTAAATATTGAACGATGTTTCAAAAGGTTTAGTTTGGCGCAATCCTTGTCGCACTGTGCCTTTCAGTGCCTTATATCATTGTGGAAATGTGTGATTGGTAGATCACAAAGGGCGCGCTCATTTAACATGAAACCTTGGGGTTTCTTCACTCATTGCACTTAACTTGGTTATCTTTAGTTTTTCAAATTAGAGAATCATACAACTGTTGAGATCAAATTATTTTATTAATTTCCAATTGGTATCTTTGTCAAATATTTAGAAAAATTCATTAAAATCGTAAGAAATTCATTGAATTACTTCATGCCCAATGCATTTCGGGTTGATCAGAGTAACCCTTCATCAGGGGCCGATAAAACCCCTCTCTGCAGGACTTCAAGGCGCGGACACCCTCGAGGCGCTACTGATGGATGAGTCCCTCATCCATCAGTAGCGCCTCGACAAAGATACCAATTGGAAATTAATAAAATAATTTGATCTCAACAGTTGTATGATTCTCTAATTTGAAAACTAAAGATAACCAAGTTAAGTGCAATGAGTGATGAAACCCCAAGGTTTCATGTTAAATGAGCGCGCCCTTTGTGATCTACCAATCACACATTTCCACAGATTTATTTGTTCACTTGCGTTGCCTTGCGTCATGCAAGTTGGCGCAAGTGCTGAAGTGACATATACAAACCATACAAATTCAGATTTGTGCGCCTTTGAGTCTCTTTACAGCAACAGAATAACTCAAGGAAGCACCTTGGGCTGTCTTGTGTTGCCCCCCTGCATTGGGTAGGCATTACTTGGGTGAAGCCTGGTCATTCCCATACATTGACCCATGCATTTCAACACAAAAAGATTAACTAAAGTCAGTCAATGTGGGTTTATGACAAAATAGTGCGCCTACCTGAAAGAGGCGAAACAAGGAGAATACTGTTATTACTACTTGTTGCTTCCTCTTTTTGTATGTGTTGCATTCTGTGCAGGTATATGGATATTCACTGTTGTGATAAACGTAATTTCAGATGTCATCAGTGATGTTATTAATTCGGTCATTGTACATGTCATTAGTGATGTAATATGTTAGGTTAATAGCAGTGCACGAGGAGGGTGCAAGTCAGCTCTCCTTGTGGCAGCTGTCCACTTTTTGTTTTTGTGAGTGCCCCATTTACCACCTGGGACACCCTTATCTTTAAAGGAAGTGTGGGAACCAAAGGGGGTATCTAAAGTCCCCAGCAGCTCACTGGCCAGCATCCATCCTAGATGCTGATGGGAGTGGATGCTTTTGGTTTTTGTGGGTGCCCCGGTGCCCACATGGGGCACCCACATCTTTAAGGAAGTTGGTGACTGTGGGGACCCGCATAACCCCCACTGCCCCTGCAGACTGCCAGACCAGAACAAAACCTGGGTGCTGATGGGAGCTGGCAACAACTATGCTTCCACCACGCGGTAGCAGATTTCTACTCTGCTCCCGCAGCAGGAGCAAACATTCTTCCCTGCCAGCGGAAGACAAGAAACAAATAAAAATGTTTTCCCCCACCCGGCAGGTGAATTAGTGTCCCAGCTGGAGGCGGAAGGCCAAGCTCAAGCTCCAGGTAATGGGGTCTCTGGAGCCAAACTGTAGCTCACGGAGGGGGTCCCATGCCTCGACCCCAAAAAAGGATTATGTCTTTAAGATGGTGACCACAGGGCTCTACTTTGGCTCAGGGAAGATTGGTGACATGCCTTCCTCCCCCAAAAAGAAGGAGTTATCCCCAGGAGATCGGGTCTTGGGGCCCGTGCTTTGGCACACCCCATCCCCATAATAATTGAGATAGGCCCCAGGGGATGGGGTACCTGGCCCAAAATGGCGGTGCGCCCCCCTCCCTAAGAGAAAATTGCCCCAACCTCCCAGGCCCCAGCCCACCTGGGTTTCTTGTCCTTTATAAAAGAGTAGGAGCCTGCTTTTTTTTGGTAAGTTTATTGCAGATCCACGGATTATCAGCAAATTTGCAGTAACACTTTTACGAATATTAGATTTTGGCCCTAGAGAGAGTGCCCCTGAAACCCTCCCAAGCATATGGGGGAAGGGTATTTCCTTACTTCTCCACTGTATATTCTTTTAACCTTTTTACAGGTCAGTGGACGTAGTCTTAAAATGGATGTTGCCATATCTATGTTGATGTTGTGGCACACAATCAGATCTTCTCTTGACATCTATCAACTGCATCTCCTCAAAGGTATGATATACACAGAACCAATTTCAATGAGCTTTATTCGACGTTTATATCATAAAAGCACAACAATACCCTTTCATCAATACATCATTAGCAATAATAAATAAATAAGAACTACAAATATACAAACATTTACCAATGAATTAAAATATTAAATTACTTTACTAACTGACGAATGCATTCTGTTAATCAATGTTGGGATACCCTGTAAAATTCATACTTAAAACCCTGCGACATTTCATTACTCCAATTCTCAATCTACTTTCTGGTCCGATGATACAATGATAATTTATCAAATATTGGCATACCAGGTGTGGCACCTTTGCTCGAATAGACCAAGCCCAACCCAAGAACATAGCCATGGCTATTGCTATCGGCAAGTCTGGATCTGTAGTTAAGACTCTAAGTGCTTCATCATGCCTTCTGAAGCCAAGTAGATTACAAATAGGTTTGACCCACATACTGCGAGGTTTAGCATATGATGGGCAAAAAACAATAGGTGACTTATCGTTTCCTGACTATCAGGGCACCATGGGCATACATTATTAGTGGCTCGTGCCCAAATACTAGTAAAAAACCTAACCGGTAAGGTTCCTACCCTTAGCTGAAAATACAGTTTTCGGTCATATGGTTTCTCAATAGCATCCCAGTATTTTTCTAACACGGACCTTGATTTAAGTTCCAAGAAACAGCCCGATAGGTGCTTAGAGAGTCCGTTGGAACAACCGGAAGCCATGAACATTTCCAGTACCTCTCCTTCAAAATCTTTTTTGAGGGAAAGACAGCATTGGAAGGATCATTCCACAGTTCACTCATGCCCACATTCGATAAGTGTCATCTAATCTCATTCAACCATTTTATCTCATGAAAGCGGTCAGCATCCATTATATCTCTGAGACCTTTGGCGTAATGCGATAATTCTTTGGTACACCACAGTCTTCGCCAGTATAGTAGAGGGCGAAGTTTCACCAGGTCTTCTACTGCTTTCCTGCCTAGATCTAATAATAAAGGACGCATGGGTGTACTCTGCGGGACTCTGGTAATGTTAAGTAAAAAGGAATTCTCAGCTACAGTAAGTTGGTTCAAATTTACGAACCCCCATAGTTTGGCTCCATATAAGGCGGAGCTTAATACCTTCATGTCATATATCTCTAAAACCTGACTGATTGGTTTAGTAAAGGAAGATTTGAATTTGGCTGTAAGGATCCCTGCCTGTTGCTTATGTTTTAAAACAGGTACGTCAAGTTTGTTTGTCCATCTCATATCTTTCTGAAGGGTTACACCCAGATAAGAGAAGGCATTGACTTTTTCAAAGGGAGCATCATTCATAAAGATTTTGCCCCAAAATGATTTATGTTCATTAAAGGAGATGAACTTGGTCTTTGCCGTATTGATCTCTAATCCCCGTTTTGACAGAAATCTTCAAACCGGTGAAGGGCCCTTTGCAGGCCACAGGGTGTCTTAGAGATAATTGAAGTATCGTCCACAAACATGAGGATGGGAATGTAATCTCCTGCCAACACTAAGGCATCAGTGGGGACCAGGGAGAGGAAATCAGCCACCCTGTTGACGAACAGTGAGAACAGGGTAGGTGCTAGAACGCACTCCTGACGCACTCCTCTGTCAACGGCGAAGGACTCTGTAACCTCACCCCCGTCTACCCCCACCAGACCCGGGCATGGGTATCCTCATGTAAGCGGACAATCAAAGACAACAATCCTGGGGCCATCCCCATCTCCCTCAGGACACACCACAACTTGCTACGCGGGACCAGATCAAAGGCAGCCTTCAAATCTACAAATACGGCATACAATGCCCCTTTCCCCAAACATACAATCTTCCAGTAAATGTTAATAAAACGGAAGACCTGATCTATGGTACTTGTAAGGGGACGAAAACCAGCCTGGAGTGGGGTTAAAATTTGTTTTTCATCTATCCATGTCTGGACTTTAAATAGAATCAACCTCCCCATGATCTTTTGAATGGAGTCTATAAGGCTTATTGGCCTATAGTTACCTGCCACTGCTTTATCACCCTTCTTCTGGGATTATCTCCGCCCCCTTCCATGACGGCGGGATAGGAGCGCCACTAGCAATTGCATTGCATTTGCTATATGCCTGTTATATAAGCACCAGGAGGGTTTGTTACTTAAAAAGACATCCGCAGGGATACAATCTGTACCAGGGGCTCTTCCGGATGTAAATGTGTCTAAAGCCCTATCTTCTAGTGAAAATACCCCACTGGTGTAGAATTTATATGGAAATGGATCTATGTTCCGCTCATCTACTTTGGAAGCAGACTGGGGTTTAAAATACTCAACCCACAGGTGATGGGAAACATTATTCTGCGGCGGGTCTGGACGTGCCCCCCTATCCCATTTATACTTATCCCAAAATATTTTTGGGTTTCTCGTCTCACATGCTTCCTTTAGCTCCTGCCATCTGCCCTGGTCTCATTGCTTTTTGACTTTGTTTACAGCTTTCCTATATTGAACGCGTACCTGTCGTACTGTACCGGAATCCCCATGTTTAAGGCTAACCCCAGCTCTGCCCTTGCAAGCCGGTATTTCCCGTTGTACCACCCTTGAGATTTTTTACTCTTGCATTTCCTGTTATTACCAGGTTTACAAAAATCTAGCTTCAGTCGGTCAAAAAGTTTTATATGCGTTTCAATTGTTAGGGACTTCGAGTTCCAGCTATCCTCGCTAGTTCCCAACACATCCAGCACTTTATCAACTTCATTATTTATAGCTACCAATATTTCCGGGTGTTCGATAACACTACACCATTTCAGGTGACGCATGTCATTAGATAGTACCAGATCACAAGCCAGAGCCTCTTCCCCTCTTTTAGTGTCTACCCCGAATATCCCATCCATAGTAATAATAAGGGGATTATTATCACTTTCTACACAAGCAGTTACGACCATGTCTTTAAGTAACTGCCACAGATTTAAACTGACTAGCACATAATCAATACGACTAGCCCTGTGGCCATTATTAAATGTGTCTACCCCTTTCCTGTCGGACGGTGTATGTCCATTCATGGCCCTCAGCTGGTGTCCCATACACAGCCCCTGCATTTGGATGGCCACCTCTGTCCATTTTTTAATGGGTAGTATCTCAAGAATAGGTATACCCCACTTTGCATCTTCCTCTTCCATAAGACACTGTTCCTCTGGCCCTAATGGCTCAAACGTGGTATTAAAATCCCCTGCGACGATCGGCCAGCTATTACTCGGTGTGTCATCCAACAGGTACTCTACAGCTGTTACCACGTCCGATCTTCGCCCTCCCGGAAGACCCCTTGCATGGACATTATAAATGTCCAGGCAAGGACCCCGATCTAGAGTAATTCTAACTGCGAGAATGTCCTTGTTATGTATACCTATTTGGGATACTATGCATTTTAATGCCTGCCGGACCCAAATCTCCAATCCCCCCGCAGGCCGGCCTTTATCTTTCTTTACTGCTGGAACCTGGTAACTAAGATATCCCGGACGGAACACAGGGTCTACCGCCCATGTCTCTTGAAAGGGACGTATGTCATGTTCTTCGATGAACTCTGACCACTCAGGCAGGGATAATTTAGAACCCAGTCCCACAATGTTCCAAGATAACAATGACATGCTATTAGGATGTTTTATAGGAAGGTCCAATCTTAAAGAACTTCCATCCTGTGAAGATGGCTGCCCTAGACTCGTATTTACCCCTGGGGTTAATGATAGTACTACTACTACTGATCCCTCGATGGAGGGTAAATTACCATCCACTGAATCTTGCCCTACTTTCTCAATTCGGGGTAGGACACTTTCGGGAGGAGGGTCAATTGGCCCATTTTCAGCATTTACCATGTCGCCCACTGTTGTCCTAATCTTGCTAGGGATAACAGCGGGTTTTGCTCCTAAGATACCACATTGATTGCAAGTAATCTGACGTCAGTCGCAATCTTCTAGGCCTGATAAAACATCATACCTGTTCCTCGTATTAATGATATCTCACATATTCCCTAGATCTAGTCTCCTCCCACCTGAAGACTCACTAACGGGGGCCAGAAAGTTAGCAGGATAGAAATAAATTAGAGGGAGTGATTTAATTTGGGTATCCGTGCAATACTGTTCCCAACCACAAATATGCTCAGCGGCTCTACTATCCCTAAAGTTGATGATAATACAATCACCCCTAACACTCTTTTTCCTGGTTCCCACCCAGTCCACCCGTCTTACAAATAACATTTCAACCGACACCATGGGGGGAAGTGGCCGGTTCACATTAAGCCAGTGGATACACTTGTTCTTGAGATTCTCATAATTCTCCCTTTGGCCCGGTCTCAACAGTGGAACCCCCGCCAATATAGACACATATGGTACAGATGCCGGGGGAAGATCAATACACAGCAGGCTATTTAAAGATGTATCAATGCATGCCATGTTGCTTGTACTTAGATGCTGGTTCCACGACTTCTGACCCTCCACCCTTTCTGAGCTTCTGCTCGGGGGTCGTGTTCCAGTGCCACCACTCGCACTGGACAGCTGTGGGGGATCATTGGGGGTCAGAGTAGGTCGGCTAATGGAAGTCATGGCCTTTGTGGGCTGAGTAGGAAGATTATGACTAGGACTAAAACAGACCTTAGGCCCATTTGTCAGAGCATCCAATCTCATTACCACATCGGCCATCCCAGTATCCCCTTTGGTCTGTATCTGAGCAATAGCTGTCTCTAGGTTAGTTAGTCTAGATTCGATTTTGTCCAGTCTATTATCGATGGGAGTACATGACCTGGTGAATAAAAGTTCCAGTTTCTCCCAAATGTCCTCACTCCATGTAGATGGAGCTTCCAACCTTGGGCCCATTACTGAGGTAACCACAGCTACTCAAGGGTGTGATTCTTCAGGATTAGATTTCGAAGTAATCGATGTTACCCCAGGACTTTCTATGACAACATTAGGTTTTTTGACTTTTGCTTTTCTACCCTTTTGGGCAACACCCACTCGTTTCCTTTTAGGTGCTAATGTTGCTTGCCCCGATTTGGAGTTTCGTGTAGATCTTGTCCTTACACTGATCTCAGGAGACACTGTCAGAGTACTACATCCTGAGGGATCAATTTGTTCCTCAGAAATATCGCCTACAGTTGGATTTGGTAGACCTGCTATGACTTGCACCGGTTGAGTCCTTCGATCCTCCCCAATGCCTTCAGGTGAGTGAACAGCAGGGCCTCGGAGGGAATTTGGGGACACCACCTGAGCCAGCCTTCCCAATGAAGACCTTTTGTTAAGTGCAGGAATCCAGTGACAACCTCCTTTCCGTAAGTTACATTTTGTGTGCTAGGGGCGATGATGCACGTATAATATATTGGTCAAGCGTGCCCATGATTGAGCCGGTATTTGGCGTTTTTGCGCCCCTTATGGTCTTGGAAGCCATTGCCATGGTATAAATAAAAAAAGCCTTTATTCGCCTCCAATAGCGAAAGTACCTTCTAGAACCAGCTTCAAAAGCGGGTAGACTGGTAAACAAGCAAAAAATTAAGAGGCTGACCTTAGCATAATGATGTTAGAAGAAGGCCCCGTCCCGTCCTAAAACGATCTTGAACGGCCTCAAACGTGTCCGCCCTTGGCCCGGGCTTCACCCGGCGTGCACCCGCGCGCGTCCCGCGAAGCGGGAGATGAGCGCAAATATATACCAGCAGGCAGAGGGCAGGAAGAGAACACAGCTGACGGCACTCACGGGCTGCTGGTCCTCGCAGTCCCGTCGTCAATAGGCAGCAACCACCGGAATACAACCAAACTGCTGCGAGCGGCTCCCGCGAAGCGGGGGCCGCGAGCAGTATTGAAGTGGCAGGCAGAGGGCAGGAAGAGAACACAGCTGACGGCACTCACGGGCTGCTGGTCCTGGCAGTCCCATCGTCAATAGGCAGCAACCACCGGAATCCCCAACAAACTGCTGCAAGCGGCACCCAGTCAGTTTCGTTTTCAATGGAACCAAAAATAAATCCCTCCCAGTAGTAGTGCCTGCTTTCCAGGACTGTGTTTCATTTTGGCTTGCTGGTAAACACAGAACCTTAATTTCTCAAACATTAATAAACAAATTTACACCAAATCACTGAAAGCACGTATTCTGGGCCAAGATCTAGCTTTCTGCCACGTTTTGTCCAATTCAGTTCAGCTGTTTTTGTGGTATTGATGTTCAAGTTTCCTATGAAAATTGAATGGGGGGAAACGCATTTTGGGACTCTCCCTATTTGTTGATGGCCGCCGCTTGAAGGATCACCCAGAAACGTCCCAGGAAGGAACTGAGATGGGATGAGACTTTTTGGGGGAAATTTAGTAGTTATTCATCAATCTGCGCCAAAGTAATAAGCAATTCCAGAAATGCTTTTCCTATGGAAACTTGGTCCTAACTATAAATACCCAGTGGGGATTGCCACAGTGATACATAAATATTGTGTTTAATATTTTAATTAAATCTGCCGGTTGAAATGCCAGAAAAAGACACAGGTCCGTTCTAAGATGTGGAGGATGGTTCCACATCACTAGCGCCGTTTGGGCTTTACTCTTGCCAAGACAAGCTCTTTGTTGGAGGAATGTTACTTTCTAAAACTGTTCACCAATACTGGACCATACATAGGATTGTTTACACATACATCATGTGGTTCTTATTTCTTCACTACCTGCACTGAAATTGAAAACTCTTTTCCAGAGGAGCTCTTCTCCTTTTTGGATACCCTGAAGAGGCCTGCCACGGATCGAAAACCTAAAGATTTGTTCTCGTCTCATGTGCATCTGTCCAGCATTTGTGCTTTCAATATTTGAAAGTTTGTTTATGTTGCCTCTCAGAGCTTTTTGTTTCGTGTTTAAATATTTGTGGTTGTATGATAGAAAACCGTAATTTGAGGTGGGCAATTGCAAACTAGTTCTTGTGCTTTTCTAAATATTTTGGACTACACAACATTGTGCAATAATAAGTTCCCCTGGCCATCATTGTTCATTTTATTTTGATATATACAACAATGACCTAAACCTGCATTTCTCGGGTTTAATTAGTCCGGTGGCAGCGGAATACTTGGACCTGAGGGTGTTTGCAGAGGGGGACCATCTTCACACTGCCTTGTATAGAACAGAATCTGCTGGCAATTCAACACTATTTGCCAGCAGAAGCCACCCTCCCCATCTTGTGGGGAGCATTCTAAGGCTACGAAGGAATTGCTCGAGAGATTCAGATTTCAAGGTGGTTGCCTCAGAATGTTTAGCGCGCTTCATAATCAGGGGTTATGGTGAAGAAATGTTACATAACACACTGAAGATGGTAAGAAAGATTCCAAGGGAAACGCTATTGACCGCCAAAACCCAAGGAGGTGGCCGTGATAAGAACACAGCTGCAAACAAGGGGAAATGTAGGTTGATTACTCCTTACTCATCAGGTGCTAATGATCTCAGAGCTATGCTACAAAAGAACTGGCGTATATTGCAAACAGACAATATATTGAAAGAAGACCTACCAGCATATCCTTTGTTGACATTCAGCAAAGCGAGATCTATAGGAGATATGCTGGTCTCTAGTCACTTGGATAAACCCATGCCCAAAACTAATACTCTTAAAGAGATGAAGGGATTATTTCCCTGCAGGCGCTGTAAAGCATGTGCCGGCAGCAAAAGAGTCCTGTCCTACATGATACCTGACACAGGAAGAACAATGTCCATCAAAAAGTTTATACTTGCATTTCCCAATTTGCAGTATACTGTTTATTCTGCCCTTGTGGCCTTCGCTACATCGGCAGTACAATCAAGGAACTGAAATTGAGGATATTAGAACATCTGCGGGCAATCGAAAAGGCGGATCCCGCCTACCCGGTTGCCAGGTATTTTGCCGAGGAGCACGGTAGGGATCGAGATAAACTCCAATTCTTTTGGTTGGACATCGTCCCACCCAATGACAGGGGAGGTGATCGCCTGAGAAGACTTTGCAGGTTGGAGTCGAGGTATATCCTAGATCTCTCCACCAAATATCCTAGAGGGCTCAATAGTGGAGAAGAGATGGCGTTTCATTTAGGAAAGTGGTACTACAATAACTATGTATATAGACCATCTATGTAGAGACTACCTTGGCTTATAATGATCATCTACCACCATTCTAACAACCCTGGGACTAATGAATCTCCAAGCTTTGTTTGGGTATGGGATAGAAGAAGACTGTACTTTAACACACATGTACAGACCTATAGAACAATAATTCCCCGTTTTATCTCAGCGTTTTTTTGTTTTTTGTTTTTTGAATTTTGTCTTTCTTTAGGTCTGATTTGCATCCACCCACCTATTGAGTTAGTGCTGGGTTAGGGGAAAGTATCATACAAGTCTGTGGTCACAGTTATCCGTACTGGATCTCATGAATGAGAATATCTTTTTATTCGAGCATTTTGTATATACTAATTGAACTAGTGTATGACATGTATTATCAATGCACTTTACAAATTCCTGAACAATCTGATTCGAATATATGCCGGTATTGATGAATTAAGGTATTATTTTCGGTATGTTTTGAAATGTTTTATAATCATGATGGTACATTTTTTTTTAACATAGGACATTAACCGATCCACAGCTTTATTTTCTGTCGAAATCTTGTGACATTTTGTAATCAACAGACCCTCCAACCATGAATTCGTAGTTCATCAGTGAACATTATGAGCTTTTTAAACATGTAATGTAGCTTTGGAAACACATTCCAATATGGCGCTCATGTTGTTGTCAGAGGGGTTAGTCCTATGTTTATATCCATGATTGTGGTAAAACTTTATTAACATGCTGATCTTGTGTTGTAATTGACACACTGACGAAGGCAGCACGCCGAAACGTGTCTGTGCAGTTCCCCTTAATAAATCTTCGTGATTTCCATAACCCTCCTTGAGTGCTGTGCCTTTTCTGGAAAAGATGAGAAGTTTGAGCGTAATATATATATATATATATATATATATATATATATATATATATATATATATATATATATATATATATATATATATATATATATATATACATGTATATATGTATCCAGCCCGTCTACACAAGTGCTTGCTGCACAGAAAGGCACACAGACCAAGAATCAGCACGCCCAGGCGAGGTCAGATATCCAACTGTTGAAATTTATTATTCATCGTGTGGGTGAAAAGCTGTCATCAGACGCGTTTCGGGCACGTCCGTGCCCTTGCTCACTGACAATCGATAGCCAGTAGGTATATATAGTTAGGACCTAGTTACCATAGGAAATTCTGAACATTCTATTGGGAATAACTTTGGCGCCGATTAAGGGATCTGCCTGTAATTTTCCTTAAATCTGCCTCGCTGCACTCCGCTCCTTCCCTGAAAGTTTCAGGGGGATTTGTCAAGCGGGGGCCGAGAAAAAAGGGGGGTCCCAAAAACAGGTTTTCCTCATGTTAATTTCCATAGGGACATTCTGACAAGGCTACAGCTCGAACGGCTGAACGGAATTACGCCAGATTTGGCAAAATGGTAGGAGCTGTTATACAGCAGTGCCTTTTGTATGTTTGGTGAAAATCCCTCCATTAGTTCTTGAGAAAATTAAATTTGAAATTTTTCAAATGGCATTTTCTATGGGACCTTTAGACACGGCTACAACCCGGATGGCTGAACGGAATTACACCAAACTTGGCAAAATGGTAGGGACAGGTATGCAGTAGTGCCTTTTCTATATTTGGTGAAAATCCCTCCAGTAGTTGTTTAAAAATTGAATTTGAGCAAATTATATATCTATATGCGCTCAACATTCTATTGGGAATAACTTTGGCGCCGATTGAGGAATCTGTGTGTAATTTTCCAGAATTTTGGCCAGCTCCGCTTCAGGGGGATTCGTCAAGCAGGGGCCGAAAGGGGGGTCCCAAAACGTGTTTTCCCCATGTTAATTTCCATAGGGACCTTTAGACACGGCTACAGCCCGAACGGCTGAATGGAATTACACCAAACTTGGCAAAATGGTGGGGCCTGGTATGCAGATGTGCCTTTGCTACGATTGGTGAAAATTTCTCCAGTAGTTCTTGAGAAAATTGAATTTGAAATTTTTCAAATGGCATTTTCTATGGGACCTTCAGACACGGCTACAGCACGAACGGCTGAACGGAATTACACCAAACTTGTCAAAATGGTAGGGACAGGTATGCAGTAGTGCTTTTTCTATATTTGGTAAAAACCCCTACAGTAGTTGTTGAGAAAATTGAATTTGAGCAAATTATATATCTATATGCGCTCACTGTACGCGCACCGTATGCGTACTGTACGCGTAAGTGCGCGTATCCTTGCGTGCGCGACCGAGTTTCTGATTGGCTGGCAGTCGACTGTCAACATTCCAAACTGTCCAAACCAGGAAGTGTTGGCCACCATCTTGTTTTTCAGGAGAACTGAGGCACAAGAGAGCCCAAAACAAGAGTGGAAAACACTAAAAGGGGGCGGGGTAGAGACCCCCCAACCCTCTAGCCCTTCTCAGGGGGTCCCAAAAGGACCCCCAATTGCAAAAAAAAAAAAATCTTGGGGTACGCGCACCGTACTCGTAGGGTACGCATGCTGTGCGCGTACCCCGCGATTTAAAAAAAAATAAAACATTTTGCACTTGGTGGTCCTTTTGGGACCCCGGAGAAGGGCTAGGGGGTCAGGGGGTCTCAACCCTGCCCGCTTTTCACGTTTTCCACTTTTGTTTTTTGCTCTCTTGTGCCTCACTACTCCTGAGAAACAAGATGGCTGCTCAGGTGGTCCCAGAAGGATAATAACATATATAAACGTTATCCGCTAATAGAATTAGCATTTACAAAACCTTTGAAATCTATTGAAAAAAAATATAGGTTTCTCGCCTGATATAGTTAGGAATTAGCATTTAAAAAACCTTGCAAATTCACTGAAAAAAAACATAGGTTTCAAGCCTTATATAGTTAGGAATTAGCATTTAAAAAACCTTGCAAAGTCAATTAAAAAAACATAGGTTTCAAGCCTTATATAGTTAGGAATTAGCATTTAAAAAACCTTGCAAATTCACTTAAAAAATACCATAGATTTCAGGCCTTATATAGTTAGGAATTAGCATTTAAAAAACCTTGCAAATTCACTTAAAAAACCATAGGTTTCAGGCCTTATATAGTCAGGAATTAGCATTTTGAAAACCTTACAAATTCACTTAAAAAACCATAGGTTTCAGGCCTTATATAGTTAGGAATTAGCATTTAAAAAACCATTGAAATTGCTCCTATATAGTTAGTTGTGCTAACTATATTTCGCGCACCTGCAATCCACTGCTGATGATGTCACATATTACATCATTCATGACATGGTCAGTGACAACACTGATGACATCACTGATGAAATTTCAAATGACATCACTGATGACATCACTGATGACATCTCATTTGACATCACTGATCACATTACTGATGATATCATTCATGTGATAATACGATGCACCTCCTCACACTCTAATATAACCTTTGATACACCCACTGTTAAATGCAGACTACCATTCTTGAAACCATTGACACACCAATACCAGTTACTACATACGCACTCACTGATTCCTAGGTTTACACACACATTCACTCATTCACCCATAGAATCACTCATGCATATAGTCACTCATCAATACAATACTATCATATGCACTCATACACCTATACAGACACTCACACACTGCCACTCGTCCATGGAGTTACTCACACACCTAATCAGTCATGCAAAGAATCAATCCCACTTCCATTTCCTCAACTATACAGTTATACACACAACACTTTACTTATTCAAACATATACTAACACATACTTAATCAATTATACAATTACTGATAAAATGACCTTTTGGCTTTTAGAAAGGCCATCAAGACACACCTTTTCTGTCAGTAGCTGGTTGTGTTATGTTCTTTCTGTTGGCTGTGTATGCTTTCTCTCTTCTGATCAAGCGCCGGGATGCCCCTTTGCTGGGGTAGCCGCGCGCTATATAAGAAAGTGTAACATAACATAACATAACATAACATAACAACAAGTACACAATGATCCATACAGCCACTCGCACATTCACTGGCTCTCATGTATAGTCATTTATATATGCCAACTCTCACATGCACTGTGTTTTACATATGTACTTACTTGGAAATGTAGCACTGAGATATCCATTCACTCACCAACACACCCATGCACACAGTCAACCGCCCATATAGCTGTTTCAACATGCACTCTTGAACTCATACACCTAGTGAATTATCTGCTCACACATCTATGCATAGAGTCACACACCTCCCAGCCACCCACACACACACTCAGTCTCCCATTCAAATACTTGGGCAACCAATCAATAACCCATATTGCCACTCATATAGCTACTGATCAACACATGTAGCAGCTTACACAACAACAGACATACTAATGCATACATTCAGACAGTTTAGTCATTAACCCATGCATTTAGTAAGACACATTTAATCACTCACTCATACAGTCAGTCACGCACCTACTAAATCCTTCATCCAGACACTTATACACCCACTCATTCTTCAATATGTAAAACATATTTAAACTTTACAGAAAACACAGTCACTGGATGATGTCATCAGTGATGTCAAATGAGATGTCATCAGTGATGTCATCAGTGATGTCATTTGAGATGTCATCAGTGATGTCATCAGTGATGTCACTGACCATGTCATGAATGATGTAATATGTGACATCATCAGCAGTGGATTGCGGGTGCGCGAAATATAGTTAGTACAACTAACTATATAGGAGCAATTTCAATGTTTTTTAAATGCTAATTCCTAACTATATAAGGTTTGAAACCTATGGTTTTTTAAGTGAATTTGCAAGGTTTTCAAAATGCTAAGTCCTAACTATATAAGGCCTGAAACCTATGTTTTTTTAAGTGAATATATATATATATATATAAATTACCTACTGGCGGTCGCCAGTAGGTATGTATAGTTAGGATTTTTTTCCTATGGGATTTCTGAAAATTCTATGTCGAATAACTTTGGCGTTTGTGGACGGAATTGGCAGAAATTTTCAGGAAAATGGCATATTTTGTTTCTGAGTAGTCCCTGAAAATTTGGGGGGGTTTCATCAAGGGGGGTGTGAGAAAAAAGGGGGGTCCCAAAACGCGTTTTTCCCATTCATTTTTCCATAGGGCGGTTGGAATCACTTTTAGCTCGAACGGCTGAATGGATTTACACGAAACTTAGCAAAATTGTAGATTTGGTTTGCCCGACGTGCCTTTGCTATGTCTCAATATATATGCTCCAGTGGATTTTGAGAAATTACCATTTTAAAATACAGATATATCTGTGACAGCGTCCCGGTTAGCGCCCCGGTTCGCGTACCTGACGCGTAACGGAACTTCGCGAGGAGAAGCGGATTGGCTCCCCGATGACTGTCAACATTCTAAAGAGTCCGGAGCATCCGCCATCTTGTGTCACGGTAGGATCGAGATACAAGAGGTGGAAAAAACAAAGTGGGAAATGAGCATAAGGGGGCAGAGTACATCCTCCCTGACCCCCTAGGTTTGATGAGGGGGCTTTAAAAGGGCCCCGCGGGTCCAAAAAAAAAAAATTATTATCGTTTTTTTTGCGGGGGGAGCGCTCGGTACGCGCACCAGGAAGCGGTCCAGGAAGCGTAATATTTGGAAAATGAGATGAAAGAATGTTCAAATATTGTATGTGATTGTTCTTTTTTTTTTTTAACAAGATGTAGGTACCAATGCAGAGTCTAAAAATAAAAATACACCGTTTTCTTTGTAAATATCTTGCATGTTGTTTCAGAAGTTATTGTGGTATATGGAATTCATAGCGTAGTCATGAATGATGTAATATGTGACATCATCAGCAGTGGATTGCGGGTGCGCGATATATAGTTAGTACAACTAACTATATATGGAAATTTCAATGGTTTTGTGCGAGTAAAATAAGGGTTTGTAAATGCTAATCCCTAACTATATATGGTCTATAACCTATGGTTTTTTCAGTGAATTTTCAAGGTTTTGTAAATGCTAATTCCTAACTATATATGGTCTATAACCTATGGTTTTTTCAGTGAATATATATATATATATATATATATATATCGATAGATAAATCATAGATTTACCTATTAGATTGGAAAATGCATAAAATGATGTTTGTGCCACAATGGATGCTCACAAATGCACCACAACACGTGTGTGCATCTGTGGCAATCTTGATATATATTTCAGCATTAGTAATCCCATTTAAAGATTGCCAATCTTGTGTGTGCAAATATCTTGCTGCATGTTCATGCATGCAATTGGAAAAAAAACAAGGACTTGTCATCTTTGAGCTAAGACCTATTGGCTGTGCCGTTGTCTGTCATTAAGGGAGATGAAGCCAGTGATAAACTAAAGTATTAAAATAAAATAAAACTTCTTCCCCTATGCTTACATTGTGTTTTTATTTACATTATCTGCTACATATGTTGAGTAATATTGATTTAACATCATATTTGTGTTTATTGAATATACTAATGTAGATGACAATAGCAACTAATATGTCAGCTTTCTCACTTGAACAAACTGTGTGGTCATAGGCAAGTTATTTTTTTCAAAATGTCATATTGCCTTTGAGTGAGTCACACAAGAGCAACTTAAAGTAATTCAGTTTACCATATGTGTTATAAAAAGGTGTTATTTCTTGTATGACAGTCAATTGCATCATTTATAAAAACAGGACACAAAAATGACAACTTTCTAAAGGTGGCAGTTTCAGAATTGTGACTTAAAATCTGACTTTACCATTAAAAAGCATTATAAAATACAATTCATTTGAGTATAAACAGCAGATCCCTATCAGCTCCCAATCAAAAAGTAATTAGCTAACTCCATGTTAGTCAATGGGAGAGGTAAGCCTTACAGTAGTGAAAAACGCAGTGAGGAGTTTTTGCAGTACCAGAACATGTAAAACATAAATGCAAATGTCCTACTTTTTAAATATATTGCACTCTGACTTACAGGCTGTTTAGGGCCTACCCTGACTACTTATATGTATTAAAAAGGAAGGTTTAGGCCTGGCAAAAGGTTAATTTTGCTAGGTAGAAGTAACAGGTAGCAGTGGCAGGCCTGAGACGTATTTTAAAAGTCTACTTCAAAGGGTGGCACAATGAGTGCTGCAGGCTCACTAGTAGAATTTAGTTTACAGGCCCTGGGCACATGTAGGATAATTTGGTAGGGACATACAAGTCACTTACAAATGTCAGTTAGGTGTGAGCCAATGTGACCATGTTTAAAAGAGAGACAACTAGAACTTTAGCACAGCTCAACAGTGGTAAAGTGTGCAGAGTCCTATAGGCCAACAAAAACTGGTTTAGAAAACCGGAGGATTAATGCAAAAAGTTTGGGGTTGACCCTGCAGAGAGGCACTATCTGTAGTAACTCCGGTACACAGGAATAGTTGAATATGGATTTATTCAAGAAAATAAGTAGTACAAGTAATAAAGTGCTGCCAGCTTGAAGACGAACTCTGGACTGGCTAACACTCTAAGTACAACACAAAATGACATGCATACATTCCATAATGACATATACAGCATTCTAACATTATCTAACTAGATCTAAATAAAACAAGCATCACTACACATCCCCCTCTTTAAAATATATAAAAAACAATACATACAAGGAAATAATTATTTACATACATAATCATTCAAAAATTTAGGACCCACAACTTTCCTCCCACTTCTGGTGGAGAATTGAGATTGCAACTCCTTATCAGTAGAGGAATTAGCATTACAGGAAATCTGAGGAGAATCAGTACCAAAATTTAAAGAAATGGGTGGAATGGAAGATAGGGAAGAAGAAGGCAAAGACTCAGACGCATCAGACTCAGACGCATCAACAAAAAACTCAGAATCAACCAAAGGAGCCAAAGGTTGAATAACAGCACTGTCCTGGGAAAGATCTTTGCTGAGAGAACCTATACTAGAGTCTGAAACTACAACTGGAGTCAACCACCAAAACTCACCAACATCACCCACATCCCGCTTCTTATTTTTAAAAGGATCGGATCCTCTGGCAAAAGCAATCTTACTCATATGATGAATGGAACCATCATCCAACAAAACGGTGTTGCGCATAACTTTAGTGATGGTTTTGGGATCTGAAAAACGAGGCTGCAATTTACCAGTCTTCTTGGAAAACTTAACTCTAACTACTTGACCAACATCAACATGAGTGTCCCTGGTGCCATGTTTTCTATCATAATACAGTTTACTCTTGTCCTGGGATTTGCAAATGTTATCAATAACCTTGTCAGCATTCCAAATGTATTCCTTACTCCTGCCCATCCACGCAGGATTCAACTTGGAATAAGGAAACCTGCCTCTCATCAATACAAAAGGGCTTTCACCACAAGTCTCATGAACTGTGATTCTATATGACCATAACATTTTATCAAGTTCAATGTACCAATTCTTTCTATTCTTGTTGGCAAGTTGTAAAGTTCCTTTAATGACTCTGTTAACCCTCTCGACAACAGAATTACCTTGAGGATGATAAACAGCAGAAAATCTTTGCTTTATGCCTGCAGACTCTATAAAGACTTTCATAGTATCAGACTTGAACTGAACACCGTTGTCCGTTAAAATAGAGGCAGGTAAACCTTCCCTGATAAAACACTCATCCAAAAATGCTATGACGGTGTCAGTGTTTACTTTGTCAACAACCTTCAATTCAATCCATCTGGAAAATAAGTCAACTAGGACCAAAACAAATTTGATAGAGTCATCTTGCCACACAATTGGCCCCATAATATCTAACGCTAATTCCTCCCATGGTAATTTGGGACAATTAAGAGATGACATTGGAGGATTAAGTGTCTTCTGACTCTTGTCAGAACATTCACATTGAACACAATCCCAAACTGACCTTTCAATTTCCATATCAATACCGGGCCACCAGTACAAAGCTTTTATATTCCTCTTAGTTCTGGATATACCAGGATGTCCCTCATGCCCTATGGATATGATCTTTCTGCGTACACCTAACGGTGGCACAAGCTTGTCACCACGACATAGGAAATCACCATCAACACTGAGTTCATCTTTGACCTCCCAGAATGGCTTAAATTGGACATCAGATTTAGCTTGAACAAACCAACCTTGGTTAATTTTTGTCTTGATTGCTTCAAGTGTTACATCTTTGACAGATTCAGAGTTCCATTCTTCCTTCAACAGACCTTGAGAATTAGAAAAAACTCCAGCAACACACCAATCATTCCATGAGTTTAGATCAATTTCCTTCATGGGTAAAGGTAGTCTACTTAAGAAATCAGCCACCACATTCTTTGCCCCAGGTACATATTGTATGGTATACATAAAATCCTGAAGTCTCATTGAGAGTCTAGGAATCCTGGCTGACGCCCTGCACAAACCTTCCGCAGTAAGAAGCTTAGTCAAGGGTTTGTGGTCAGAGCGCAAGATGAATTGTTTACCCCAAATAAATTTGCGAAAATGTTCCATTGACCATACCACAGCAAGGGTTTCACGCTCGATCACAGAGTATTTTTCCTCACAAGGCGATAAAGAACGAGAAGCGAAAGCTATGACAACTTCACTGCCTT
Source organism: Lissotriton vulgaris (assembly GCF_964263255.1). Classification (NCBI taxonomy): domain Eukaryota; kingdom Metazoa; phylum Chordata; class Amphibia; order Caudata; family Salamandridae; genus Lissotriton; species Lissotriton vulgaris. Next base: position 806,130,621 of record NC_141694.1, read on the forward strand.
GTTCAGAAACCTGTGACAGAACACTGCCCAAACCAACTCCGCTGGCGTCAGTGGTCAAATAGGTTTTTGCAGAAGGATCAAAACCTTGTAGCATAGGTGCATTAACTTTTGCATATTTAATTTCCTTAAACGCAGATCTACATTTTTCATCCCATACAAAAGGTGATTTGTTCTTCATAAGAACACGCATGTGAAAAGTTTTCTGTGAAAACTGGTTAACAAACTTTGAGTAAAACTCAGCTAAACCAAGAAATGATCTAAGCTCATCTTTGGACTTAGGTTCAGGTGAGTTTACAATGGCTTCCACTAACTTTGCTTTTGGTTTTATACCTCCATCACGGATTTCATGACCGAGGTACGTAACAGACCTCTCTGAAAATTTACATTTGCTGAGTTCCCCAACCAAACCATTATCCGCTAGAATTTGTAAATCTTTTCTCAGGAGGTTGTCATGGTGATTTTTATCCTTCCCCATGATCAAAATATCATCCTGGAAGAAGATCACACCTTTGATGTGTCCAAAAAGATTGGCCATTAACCTTTGAAATACTGCCGCGGCAGAGGCTAAGCCAAAATGCATTCTTTTAAATCTAAAGCAGCCAAAAGGAGTGGCAAAAGATGTTAGATGTCTACTATCAGGATCAAGGACTACCTGATGATAAGCTGCAGATAGGTCTAAGGTGGAAAATACCTTAGCATCTTTAGTGAGGGACAAAATTTCGTCAATGCGTGGGAGTGGATATTGATCAACCAAAATTTGACTGTTCAAATATCTCAAATCCACACACAAACGGGCCTTTCCATTGGCCTTGCGTGCGACGACCAATGGAGAAATCCATTCAGCCGCTTCAACTGTTTCAATAATGTTAGACTTTAACAATTTATCTAATTCAGATTTAACCTCATCTTTAATGATGACAGGAATGTTCCTAGCTTTATGGATTTTCGGGACTGCATTGTCTTTTAATCTGATTTGATGTGTAAAACTCTTCAGTTTGCCAATAGTACCAGTAAACACCGACGGATACTCATCAATAACCCATTTTTTTGTGTCTTCACTTGTACAAGAAACCAAAACCTGTTCTTTACTGTTAGGATCTAAAATTATATGTAAACTTCTTTGATCCCTCCAACCCAGAACAGAAGGGCCATCTTTAGAGACATACAGTTTACAAGTAGCATGCCTCCCTTTATATTTAAAAATCAATAGTCTGAAACCTAAAATCTCAATAGTGTTGTCAGTGTAACTAACAGGTGAGATATCAGAAGGTTCCAACCAATTTCCAATTTGGTTCACAAATTTCTGTTCCCAAACGTGCTTATTAACAATAGTATAGGGTGATCCTAAATCTGCAGCAAGCTGTGTAAGGATTCCACCTAATGAAACTTGGCAGAAGGGTTTACTAGAATCAACATCCGAAATATTCAACACTCCTTTCTTTTTAACTACGTTTTGTACCTGTAACACCCCCTCATCAGAGGATGAGGTAACCTCCTGTTCAGTTTGTTGAATACAAGCAATTTTGCCTTTGAAATTCTTAAACATTTTCTTTTTACAAACCTTAGCAAAATGTCCCATGACCCCACAATTTAAGCATTTAGTGTTCTTAGCTGGACATTTAGGGTAATGAGCAAGGTGAGAGTGACTACCACACCTATAACACACAGGATCAGAACCCTTCCTTGAATCAAAAGTTTCTTTTTTTGAATTACCAGACCTGAAATCTTTGTTACTTTTAACAAAAGTTTTCCCTTCAGAAATGTTGTTAACAATTTCAGTTTCTTTTTTCTCACTAGAAAGAGAAGCTTTAGCAGAACGTTCAGAAAGTTCCGCTTTTTTGACCATAGCGATGATTTCCTTCAAAGTTCCATCACCTTCAACCCATAGCTTATTTTGTATGGTTTTAGTTTTAGTGTACATGACAATTTGATCACGAATGAGATCATCATGAAGCTGAGCAAACTTGCATTTAACAGCTAATTTCCTTAGTGCTGAAACGTAATCCTCTACTGATTCAGATTTCTCTTGCTTGCGTTGGAAGAAGGAATGTCTGGTGACAGCAATGCAGACACAAGGAGAAAAATAATCATCCATATCTAAGAGTGCTGAATTGAAAACATCAACATCACCAGCAGATCTATCAGTTTTATCCAATTGGTTGTAAATTCTTAATCCTTCTGGACCAAGACCCAACAATAAGATTATTTTCTTCCTTTCAGGAGTGAAAGAACCACTCACATCTTCAAGATTGGCAACGTAATTTAGGAAATATTCTTTCCAGTCCAACCAAGCAACAGGAGGATCACCAGGAACAACTAAAAACTCTCTGGGTGCATTTAAGTTCAAACCATGAACAGGCTTTTCACCAGTTGTTGTGCTACTGTTAGTATCAGGCATAATGATATACACCGAATTATGTAATGAAGTAAAAATTGTATAACAATGTATATAAGTTCTTGTACAACAAAAATAAAATTGCCGGCAGCACCTTTATTAAAAAAAAAATCTGTGTACTTGAAGAAGTAAATACTGTAAATAATAATGATAAAAAGAATATTAGATAAATACCATGAAGAATCAATGTTCAGGCTCTTCAACTCGATCAACGATGCAATTGCGGTGAATTTGCGAAGAAATCAGAAAGAAAACCAAACTAAAATGGCCGCCAGCGTGACCTTACGTGAGGTCGTACCCAGAATGCACTATGCGGTCAGGATGACGCGAAGCAGAAGTGCAAGGATACGCCGTGTCATGCAGTGACGCGCTCCAACAAACAAAAGTTCGGAAGAAAATGCCGCGTCGTTTGAAATCGCTGGTTCAGTAACGAGGATGCCGAAGCAGTTTGGTAAACGGCAGGATTCAAAGGACGCTGGTAGGCAAATGTATCGAAGATGAGTTATTAAAAAAATAAGTAGATAAAAAAAAAAAAAATTCTCACCGCAATTGTTCTGAAGGCAGTTCATAAACAGGAAAGATGAATTTTCCCATAGACGAGTTTCGAGGAAAAATCGAGTCTGCATTAAATAAATAAAAAAAAATAAGCAGGATCTCCACAAGAGTAGCAGTTTCCCTCGTCGCCAAATCTGTAGTAACTCCGGTACACAGGAATAGTTGAATATGGATTTATTCAAGAAAATAAGTAGTACAAGTAATAAGGTGCTGCCAGCTTGAAGAGGAACTCTGGACTGGCTAACACTCTAAGTACAACACAAAATGACATGCATACATTCCATAATGACATATACAGCATTCTAACATTATCTAACTAGATCTAAATAAAACAAGCATCACTACACATCCTGCATACATTCCATAATGACATATACAGCATTCTAACATTATCTAACTAGATCTAAATAAAACAAGCATCACTACACTATCCCTCCTTGTTGGCAAATCTATGCCACTCCTTGGTGATAGTTGAGATATGTTCCTCTATATTATAGGCCTGAAAATAGACGATAATTGTACAAGTCTTGCTCCCTGGTCTAGAATGGTCGAGTGGAACTCTGTGTTCTATTGCAATAGACAGGGAGAAGTGTGTATCTTTTGTGGCCTTGCTCTCAGTGACATAGGAAGTTTTTATTTTAGCTGCTAAATCGAGTGGACTTGAGATGTTTACTGTCATCAATTTCCAGTCTGCACCCTGCCTGATTTGTCATCATCCTCTAGGGCCCTGTATTTTTCATATTGAGGTGTTGTCACATTAGAGCAACGTTAGCAGGGTGTTACCAATGTTTTTGCCAATGCGTGTTGGTCTTGTTACTGCCAATGCTGTTGGAATGGATGTACTATGGAACTGACAATGCTTGTTTTTGATGCCTGGCATGCTTATTTCATGTGCTTCGCCATTGTAGTCAGCGTTACCATGGTAATCCAACTTTGCCTGTCAGTCTGCCGGAGTACCTTCTGCCGCAACAGCCTTTCTGAGTGGCTATGGAGAGACACAAACCACGCAATGACTTGCTTGGCTTTGTTCCTGGTTCCAGAGGAGCTCTTCTCTCGCTCCAGATAAGCCACAGCCCCGCTCCAGATAGGCCACAGCCCCCACTTACTGATTGGTCCCTTTGGTCTTCCTGCTAGGCTTCCCGGCGAATCTGCTTGGAGCCACAAAGTCATTTCACCGGACCAGTGCATGGAAGCAGCCCACTTGCATTGATCATTCTGATCTGAAACAGCAAAGATCACAGAGTTGAGTATCTTAGCTAAGTGCCTGCCCAGGGGGAATATTTGTGTGACTTGTGTGGCATTAGTGAAAGTGACAAGAAGCAGCAGTGGCAAGAAGCAGAGCATTTCAACTGAACATTGTTCTTAATAGATATGCTGTGTTTGTGTGACATTGTACACTTTAAGTTACGTTTCCTTTTCTGGTACTAGCATTGGTGGAACATTCCTTATTGACACGGTATTGCTGATGAGACTTGCACAATTTACATTTATGTTGTTTTTATGTTTAACAATTTTTAGATATAATACTGATCCCTTTGAGCTACAAGCCAAGTACTAGGCACAAGCTGTCATCGTACTTTCAGTCTTGGGCACGTACTGTGTTCCATAGTGTTTATGCCTACCAGTGTAGAGCGTCTTGCTTATGAACCATGGACTTCCATGCAACTGACCTCTAGCACCTGAAGATTTCATGTAAGACTTCATTAAGGTGATTAATGTGTGTAAGTTGTCATTATATGATCTTGAGTGTTGTGTCATCCTCGAAAGTATGGTCAGAGCTCATAGTGTATATGTGTAATGTCCACAAAGGCCTGATAGATGGAAAACTGCCTTGCCCCCCTCCTGAAGATTGGGAACCTGGCTGGACCAAGTGGCAAGATGTAACTGTGTTTCTCTCTCTCTCTCTCTCTCTCTCTCTCTCTCTCTCTCTCTCGCCCACATCCCCTTCCCTTCTCGGGCACCTGTTGGGGCTCCTGTAAACACAGCTGTGCCAGGACGTGTCTCAGGAAGTCAGGGGGTCTTTCATCACTCCTGCTAACATCCTGCCTTTCAGGTGAGTGGCCAGGACATCTACACCTCCTAGTACCCCAACTAATCTAAGGTTAAACAACTGTGAGTGATTTTCCAAGTAAGTCTTCACACTTGTGTGTGAAAGATTTATTTTGCCTCTTCATTGTTTCTTGTTTTTCTTGGTTTTGAGCTAATTTATTTCTTAAGAGATACATGTTTTCCCCCATATATTTGCTAATCTCAAGGAAGCCAGATTGGTCTTCAAAGTTAGAGGGTTGTGAAGCTTGGTTAGATTTAATTAGGCAAACCTCTTCAAGGATAGTTTGAATATGTATTTTTAAGATAAATGTAAGCAGAGGGATTGGTTGATTAGACTTCTGATTTGGTTAAATATAGCAGGATGCTGTTCCTCCAGAGAAAGGAGAAGCTGTCAGTTTGGACCAAGAGGGGGCTGCTGAACTAGATCAGGGCATCCAATTCTCCACAGTAATTGCCCTCCCACACCCAGATGGGTGTCATGCTTCATCATTGAGCTACTTCTCCTTGGTCCGGCGCTGCAATGCCCAACAAACCCTCAAGGGGGCTCTTTGTCAGCTGTCTTCTGATTTGGTTGCCATAATGATTAGTGCAAGTGAGAATATCATGAGTGTAGAGTGGTGCAGTGAGTGGTTAAAAATGTCTAAGTGATACGGAAGATGGTTTATTAAGGTAGTCCCCTTGACAGGAGTAAAAACAAATAAACGATGTCCTAGGAACAAATGAATCTTGACAGCTTAAAATATGTAAAGCAGGGTCAACATCTTTCATGCCTTGTGGCCCAATTGGATCTTAAGCAGTTCATCAGGATCAAATGATGCTGACCTTACAACCGATTGGGAATGAATGTGTGTTTTAAATAAATGGGCACATATCTATTGTCAACTATACCTGCTATGGTAAAGGACATCAGTAACACAACCTTATTAGAGTAGTGTTTTTGGCCCTGAGCAATGGGAAGAGGACAGCACTTGGCTGCAGAAACAAAGTTGTCAAACTTAGTAATTCACCTGTGACTTAACTTACTCTGCTGGACCTCTCATTCCTCAGTGTCTGAAGCATAGGTTGGGGCATTATTATTAGCCAGAATCTCTGCAGCCTAGTCAGACATACCTTCTTTGGTTTCACCTAAAGGATCCAAGGCTCACCTTTACTCTCCTCTTCTCTATTACAATTTAATTGTGTCCTTGACAATATATTGCCAAATGTTCTTTATTTGGTGCCATGCTTAGCCACTGGCTTTTGAATCATATTCAGATGTCAGTTAGAAATGGGAAAGGGAAGATTAAACCATCACTTAATTGTGACAAGATAGCTTTCAACATCTTCATAAGAGCAAACCTCTTTAGAGTAGCCAAACCCCAACACGCAGTTAGTCAGAAGTCAATTAATCATAAGACGCCTGTTGACAAAGTCAATTTACAAGAAAGATGAAATTCCGAAGCCTGGGCTACCTGCCCTCATTCATTTCAACTCCGCTCACTGACCATTGGCTTCTCCGTCAACTTCTCTGAGGCACCAAGGTGTTGAGTACTGAGGCTTCAAAGATCCACTGGAGCTCAGTGTCCACCTCGCACTCTGGACCACTTCAGGATGTTGAATGACACTGTAGGAAAGTGAAGTGTTATGTGTTGTGGGGGCTACACTTCATCATTTAATACTAACACTATACCCCAAAGATGGTCCTTGGATTGGCACTAATAAAGCCTTAGCTCAGTCCTGGTAGTGTGGCAAAGAGCAGTCAGGCTTTACTAGAGGGGCATGTGTTAAGCATTTCAGAGTACAGATTTTTTAAGGAATATTAAATCCATGAAGAATAATACATGAAAAAGATAACATTGCAGTCAATGGGAAAAACCACTAGTGATAATCGGTCACTTGCAGGTCGAGTTAGGTGGAACCCTTACAGGTTTAAGATTATGCAGGTCCCTGGACCATGCCACAATAGTCAAATCGATTTTACCTAGCCCGTGGAGCACGGTTGAAGAGTTGTCTTGGATGCACTTTGTGCAGAAGGGGGGCCGAGGGGATGCGGGTTTTACTGGTTACACAGTGCTACAAGAAACAGAATGCCAAAAAACAACAGATACACAGCTGCTAATGTCATATGAAGGTTGCACAGTGTTCCCTGTAGATGCAACGTTAAGCATGGGGTTAGTTGCTGGTTAGTTGCTGGATTAGTGACCAGAAAGCCTTGGCAGCTGTAAGCACAGCGAAAAGGTATTGCAACTTTACAGGGTCCTGGGGAGTAACGTAGCGGGCTGAAATTTTGGGACAGGCAAGATTACAACTCCCACAATGCACTGGACCACCTGGATTTGGGTGATCGCATGGAGGGCTCGATGGGCAGTGATTCTTTGAATCGGGTGATTGTTTTTACTTCAGTTTAAAGGGGACTTGTGCCACTAGTCCAGGGGAGTTTGAGGGTGCTCCCTATGGAAGTGCCTTGTTTTAGCCAAAGATGATGGCTGTTTACTCAGTTACAAGTCTGTAGCTCCAAGGACAAAGTTTCCCACTTCTGCTCTGCTGCTGTGGGTAAAGTCCTGTTGTCAGCGACACAGGTCTCCACTTGGTCCTTCCTTGATGCAAGTTGTTCAGCTCTCAGGTTCTGGTGTCAGGCGGGTCCCTTAAATCCTAGGTTTAGGGGAGTTACAAGTTTGGAGACTAGTAGCAACACACAGCAAAGAAGTAAGGTTTTATGAAGTCGCAATTTTTTATCAAGCATCAGTCTACAATAAGGTGTAGCCAAAGCACATTTACTTTGTACAAACTGCCCTCAACCACAATGTATTGTAGCATGCTTCTTCGTAGGGCTGCTGCGACCAACGCTTGAGGCGGAGCAATATGGTTGGGGAGACAATACAAACAAATAAAAAAAGGGAAGAAGCATCTAACTAAAAAGTGCAGATAGTGAATCTTTAAACTAACTAAGGGACATCCTAATAACAATTTTATTCCTGGATTTCCTTGTCAGGGTTAAAAAGGTAATTTATACCCTAGGATGGTGGTGAAATGAGTGTTTTATGCACCCTACACCTCTCCATTCCACATGAAGGTCAACATGTTTCTGCCGCAATCCGTATCTCTACTGGCTTTCATCAGGGATGTCGGATCCCTTTGCTAAGTTCCATTCCTGCTGATATGCCCCTAGTATATCAATGTAATTAAGGTTACTCCTTCTGTATTATGTGGTGTGGTCCAGTACACATACTATTATTTGAGATCTCTAAATGAAGAGAATAAAAATACAAGTGAAGCGTGTTTGTGCATCAATGAACAAACAAAAATAGTGATTCAAGTGAATAAAGTGCTATGTATGCTACCTTTATTGTTCCTAAACCATTTTGGGACAGCATGGGCATTCTTATCATTATATGCCACCACTAGTGAGAGAACACAGCCCTTATATTAATTGTGAATTTTTCAAGCATTATGTGTCTACTTCCTAACATAAATGAACACACCTACTTAAAAGAATTATGTTGGTAACCATGCCCCCAACAGTATTCTTATTGACAATTCTATGGACTTATGTGCTTAAGATCACTCACACAGTCAAATACTTGGTGCATCTTACCAAGTTTACTGTATCAATCCCTAAAACTGGCAAGAGAAAAAAGGGCGACCGCCTTTAGTCACACATTGGTTGGAAAAATTACAATCAGGTAAGTATCGTAAGTATCAAGCAAGGCTAGCGCTCATAGAAATTCTCACTTATATGGGGCTTTTCATCTGGCCACCCTGGTCTGGTGGGCAGATAAAGTTCCTCATAGGCCATTGGAAAGCCCTCCAGCTCCTAACATTTATTGTGCGCTCCCCCACTGAGGGCTGTCATAATTAGCCATCCCTCTTCCCCAGCTCCTTACATCGTCAAGGGTGGTGCGATGCCTCAATTATAGTTTCTCCTGGTGCCATACAGGTACCCGGCTTCAAGGCGAACCGGCCCTTCTATGCCGATTGGCTTCCCATCACGTGTGCCGCGTCCCAAGGGGCAACAACGTGTGACGCGGCATGTGATGTCATCGTTCTCGAGCTACAGAGAGCCAGAGCAATGGCCTGCGCTTTAGGTTCCTCATCGTAGCGCGGTGATCATTACACGCACGGATCATTAAATATGCTAACCAATTTATTTGTATGAGACACAAGGATTTCAAAGAAGCAAACATCGTTAAAAATGTTCGTTAATCATTTCGAACGATTGTTTTGCCAGTTGACAAATTCTCTGAGTGCTAAGTCCAATTAGAGCTTTATATATAAGTTACAATAAATCTCTATCTGGTAGCATAAGAGTGCAGAATCCTTCTGTTGTTTATCCCTGGTTGATGTGGTAATTGATTTATAGCTCTCGATGCTCACAAGGGCAGGAGAAGTAAGCCAAACGGCCCCTTTTAAAATTGTAAGAGCAAGTTTTATTGTTAAAACTTTATTGAAAAACATTCTAACCCCATTGTTAGAGTGAACAGAAGACTTCATTACCTAGCATCCGATCCCACATGAAAGTGTAATAGTCCCAGCCTTCCATGTTGTGCATACCAGTCGAGATGTTTAACTGTTACCTCATTTGCTAGGTGTGCTTATATAGTTGTTACTTATCTCTGGGTGTGTAGTAACTAATTATTGTTAACATGCATAGCTTGTAGTCATATCCTTACATCAACAAATCATGCATGTCTATTCACCCCAGGGTCACCCTAAATATAAAGCACCCACAGGCTTCTTAACCCCTTCGATGCTGATGACGGAACGGTTCCGTCATCAGCGTCGGTTGAGCTGTGCTGATGACGGAACCGTTCCGTCATGACTCCGCCCGCGCAAGGCGGAGTCAGCACAGGCGGGGAATACGCCCCGCACGCAAGGGGTTAATGTCTGTCTTCAGGGCCTGCCCATGCTTGTCCATGGGATGTCATTATTCAGGCCTATGTTATGACTCTGTATCCCGTGGACCCATTTCTGTTCGCGTAAGAACAGGGTGTGGCTGGGATCCCTCATATTAGGTGAGATGTAGGGCTTGTCCAATACTGTCCAATGCAGGTCCTCCACGGTGTGTCCCATCTCTGCATAGTGTGTTGTGAGGCGCGTGGTGGTCCTTGCACAGCGGATGTTGCTCCTATGGTCCATTATTCTTACTTTCACTTTCCTTGATGTCATACCTACATAGATCAAGCCACAAGGGCATTTGATTATGTATATCAATTCGCAGAATTGCAATTAGTGTGCGTTTGTTGTTCCCATGGGGAGTTTAAACCCACGTCTACACTTTTGGTGTTGGTAGTAAGTCTGCAAACGTCACATGAGCCACATCTGGTGTGGCCTGTGACAGAAGGGAGATTCCACACTCCTCATTGTGCCACTTGAGGTGTAAGGCAGGGTCTGGTGTGGACCAGATGATCCTTAAAATTGGAGCTTCTTCTATTTGATATTTGATATTTATGGAATTTTGTAAAGCGCGACTATCGCTCCGGGAGGAGCATCTTGGCGCTGAGCAAGCAGAAGATAGTGGAAACGAGGAAGTAAAATAGATCATATAGCTGCTAGGACTGAGGTATCAGATTGCTGGAACACCCAGGTTTTCAGAAGTTTCCTGAAATGAGATTCAGTTTCGACTTGCCTGAGATTAACAGGGAGGCTGTTCCAGGCTCTGGCAGCCAGGAAGGAAAAGGTTTTTCCCCCCTTGGTTTTTAACTTGAATCTTGGGATTGTAACAAGATTGGTTCCTGAGGATCTTAAACAGCGTGAGGGATTGTAGTAAGTGAAACGCTTGGAGAAGTAGAGGGGACCAGTTTTCCTGGTAGCTTTGTATACAGTCAGTAAAAGTTTGAACAAGATTCTTTTGTGGAGTGGTAGCCAATGAAGGACGTTGAGGGCTGCTGAGGCAGAGGACCTTCTGGGAAGTCTGAGCACAAGTCTGGCAGCGGCGTGTTGGATGCTTTGAAGTTTTCTAAGGGTGGACTTCTTCACTCCTGCCATCAATCCATTACAATAATCGAGTCGGGAGAGAATTAAAGCAACCACGACTAATTTTCTGGCTGTAATGGGGAGGAAGTCGAAGAATTTCTTCAATGATCTAATAAGACTAAAACAGCATCCAGCAGTGATACGAACATGATCATCAAAAGAAAGGGATGTATCAAATTGAATACCAAGGTTGCGTGCCGAAGAGACAGCGCTCGGAGGGGCTTCTGAATTTTTAGGCCACCAGTCTTTTGGACAGAAGGAAACATCTTTTCCTAGAGGTATTATTTCAGTCTTTGCACTGTTGCATCTGAGATGATTTTTGTTCAGCCACAAAAAGACCTCTGAGAGGCAATTCTGGAATCTAAGTTCTGCATCAGGACATTTCCTATCAATAGTGACGACCAATTGAGTGTCGTCAGCGTACGATGTGGCGAGGATTCCATGGGATTCGATCACTGCAAGGAGAGGGGCCATGTAGATATTAAAAAAAAGAGGACTGAGTATGGACCCCTGGGGAACTCCTGATGTGATAGATCTCTCGCTGGATTTATAGGGGCCTAATGCGATCGTTTGTGATCTGTTGGATAAAAACGAAACTAACCATGCCAGCACAGTGTCCGCCACACCAATCTCCCGCATTCTATTGATAAGAATGGCGTGCGAGATGGTGTCAAACGCGGCTGTGAGGTCAAGCAGGATGAGTACCACCTGTCTCCCCTCATCCTGCAGGAACTTAATAGAGTCTGATAATTCTATAGGAGAATAACGGTTTGTTCAGATGAAGGCCACTGTTTCAGGATGATGCATTTAATCTGGATGGAGAGTGTGTTGAATGTAGTCTAGCAAATTGCGTTTTTGTTCTCAGGTCTTTCTACCTTCTCCAATAGGGATTCCCTATGACAGTTCTGTGCTCTTTTCTGGGCTTGTCGAACCACTTTAGTTGGATACTTCCTCTTTATCAATTTCTCTGACAAGGAGGCTGCCTCCTCTCTAAAGGTCTCCAGTTCCATGCTGTTTCTGTGCAAGCGCATACATTGTCCCACCGGGAGGTTCTCCCTTAGGGATTTGGGGTGGAAGCTATCAAAGAGCAGCAGTCCATTCTTATCAGTGGGTTTGTGATACACCCTAGTCGTCAGTTTTCCTCCATATGGAATGATTTCCAGGTCCAGAAAGGCAAGGCATTTCTTGGTGATGGTGGTAGTGAAATGTAAGATGGCATTCTGTGTGTTGAGCCATTGCATTAAGTCTTCAATAGATAATTTGTTGCCTTTTCAGATGAGAATCAGGTCATCAATAAAGCGTGTTCAAACCCGGATGTTTTGTGTCCATGGGCTCTCTGCGTCAAAGGTATATTTTTGTTCCAATGCAGAGACATAGAAGCCCGCTAGGCTCGGCATGAAGGCGCTACCCATGGATGTCCCATGGGTCTGTAGGTAGTATGTCCCTTTATACTCAAAAATGTTCTTAGTGAGTGCTATTTCAGCCAGTTGTATTATGAAGGGCTTGGGGGTGCAGTACTGCCAGTCCTGCTTAAACAATATCTCCTCCACTACCCTCAGGTTCGCAATCTGTGGGATATTGGTGTACAGGGATTCAATATTCAAGCCCACCAGGTATTCCTCTTCAGGGTTGAAATCCATACATTTTAGTAGAGTAAGGACGTCTGTGGTATCTTTAAGGTACGCTACTCTTCTTTGGACCAGAGGTTTAAAGAAAAAGTCACGCAATTGTGACAAAGGTTCCAATATGGATCCAATGCCTGCAATGATAGGTCTCCCAGGTGGAGGTCTCCTTACGTTGTGCACCTTAGGGAGTTTGTAAAAATAAGGCCCTACTGGATCTTTCTGCTGCAGGAAGTTAGCCTCATGTTCTGAGTCCAGTAGTTGTTTATAGCCTCTTCCACCATGGTAGTGATTTCCCTTCTCAATTCTGGTGTTGGATCTCTTAGAAGGACTCTGAAGTTACTCTCATCACAAGCAGCCTCACGCATTCCTGATTTTATGCTATCCTTGTCTGGATTACAATTGCCCCTTCCTTATCTGCAGGCTTTATGACCAAGTCTTGATTGTTTTTAAGTTGGTCTAGAGCCTCTTTCTCCTCCCTAGTAAGGTTCCTGAAGGGTTGAGTGTGTGACCTGGCCAGTTCCTCTGTCTCATGAATGACTGCCCTTTCGGAGGTGATGACTTCAAGAGGGAGAGTGGAACTCGGAGGGGTGAAATTAGATTTAGGGCGAAGGTTGGTGTCACCTCTGTGCTCTGTACTCTCTGGACGTCCTTCAAAAAAGACTTTAAGTCTTCCTGCTCTGAAAAATTCAGACAGTTCCTGTCGCAGTCTGAAACTGTCTAAAGTGTTTGTGGGAACAAACCTCATTCCCTTATTCAGCAGTGTTTCTTGTGGAGCGGTGAGTGGGGTGTCTGTAAGGTTCATAACTAGATTGCCTCTCTGCTGGTCCCCTGTGAGGGGTCCCGTGCCATGCTCCTCATTACCCACTGGTTGAGGTCTTCCCATTGTACACCTAATGTCCCTCTTTGTTTGCCTCTACATCATCCCCTGCCTCTCCCTAGAAAAGGAGCAGGTGTCTGTGGATAATTGGGGTTGTGAGGTCCTTGCATAGGTGGAAATGGTTGGACCATGGGAAGCCAACCACAGCCTTGGCCTGAGTAGTTTTGGTACATGGGGTTGTAGGTAGGTCTAGGGCCCTGATACTGTCCTCTTCCTCTCCCCCTCCTTCTGGGTCTGTTCTCATAATCACTTCCATCGCTGCTAGAGCTCATGGAGTCTGCACTCTTTCTCCCTGCCTGTTATCCCTTCTTTATCTCCTCCATCTTTTTCGCAATTTATTCATCTGTGGTAGATTGATGTATTTTTTCTTTGGAAAGTTTCTTGAGATCCTTCTGCAATTTTGTGATCTTAGATTCCATTAGATAATCTTGATATTCTTCAATGTCCTTGTTTGTCTCTAGCGTTCTCTTGTACATAGCCAGGACTATGCTTGCTTTTAATCCCTGCTCACTTGTTTGTATTTGAATGAGCAGAGTGTCTGCTATCCTTTTCGCTGTAGTTATGATTACCACTAATCAATCCCTCGAGCTGCTGCGTGTGCCCCTTGCCTGCCCTCTGCCTCGTCTGCCGGCTGCCGGCTGCCCCCGCTGCTGTTGTTTTTGCCGTGTTTTTCTGTGATTTGTGCCTGTTTTCTTATTTTTCCATTGTGCCTGTATTTTTGGTTTTCCTTCCTTGTTGTCCGCCTACCTCGCCGCCCTCCGCTCCCCCTTCCCGCCACCGCCGCTTTTCCCCGCCCCTTTCTCTATTCTGTACCCTCCCCGCTCCCGCCTCCCAGCTGCTCCGCCCACCCGCGCACTTCGCCTTAAATGGCGACCGTGCGAACGCGCAGCGGTCACGCGCAGCGGGCGCGCCGTTTGTGCGCCGAAGGCGCGCCAATGGTAAGCCCGTCTACGCCTGTCCGCGCCTGGACCGCGCCCAGTGCCAGGACCCCTGGCCCACGAGGACCCCGACCGACCCGCCTGACGTACTCCGCCGCCACCCTCACCGCTCTCAACACCGGCCGACTCCCAGAATGCCATCAAGCCACTCCACGACGTACCCACGGACCTTTCAGCTGCCACGCCTGCAAGTTCACCTGCATCCAGACCAGCCTCGCACCAGCACCCGCCAAGTCGAACACCAGCAGCACCCACCTCAAGTGCATCCTGCTCAACACCCGCTCCGTCCACAGACACGCCATCGAACTCTGGAACCTTTTAGACGCCACAGCCCCTGACGTTGCCTTCCTCACGGAGACCTGGATGAACGCCTCTTCAGCTCCCGACATCGCCATCGCTATCCCAGAGGGCTACAAGATCGTCCGGAGGGACCGAAACGCCAACCAGATGGGAGGAGGCATCGCCATCATCCACAGGAACACCATCCGTCTCACGACCAGCACCGACAACACCCTGACCAGCGCCGAACACCTGCATTTCCAGATCCACACCAACCCGAACACCACCCTTAGAGGCACCCTGATCTACCGACCTCCTGGACCACGCTCACAATTCAGCGAGGACATCGCCGACTTCGTCAGCCCGCATGCCCTCCCCTCCGCTGACTACATCCTCCTGGGAGACCTCAACTTCCATCTGGAGAACAACAACGACCGCAACACCAGCACCCTGCTCGACAACCTCGCCAACCTTGGACTCAAGCAACTGGTGTCCACCCCCACCCACCTCGCCGGACACACACTCGACGCAGTCTTCTCTTCCAGCACAGACATCGACTTCAGCCACGCCACAGAGCTTCAATGGACGGACCACAGCTGCGTCCACTTCACCTTCAAGAGAACGACGACCCACCAACACCAGCAACAGGCCGCCCGCAGAAGCTGGAACAAGATCACAGCAGACCAGCTCGCCACCTCCCTGAGCCAGCACCCTCCTGCCAGCTCAGCGAACCCCAGTCAGGCCGCCGACAACCTCACAAAGTGGATCAGCAACTGCGCGGACGAACTCGCCCCACTGAGGACCCCGCCTAGCAGACCCGGCAGCAAGAAGGCCCCATGGTTCACCGACAAACTCAAGAGCTCCAAGAAGAACTGCCGAGCCCTCGAGAAAGTCTGGAGAAGGGAACCGACACCGGACAACAGGACCGCCTTCAAACTTGCCACCCGGAAACACCACCAACTGATCCGCGCCGCCAAGAAAACAGCATTCAAGGACCGGTTGGACAACAACGCACACAACTGCAAGGAACTCTTCAACATCGTGAAAGAGCTTTCCAACCCCAGCGCAGGAAACAACGACATCACCCCATCGCAAGACCTCTGCAACTCCCTCGCTTCATACTTCCACAACAAGATCGCGGACATACACAACAGCTTCAACAACCAACCAACGCACACCATGACCGAACAACCACCCCCCACCACCACCCTCCACGCCTGGACCCCGATCAGCACCGAAGACACCATCCGCACGATGAACTCCATCCACTCCGGATCACCGACCGACCCCTGCCCTCACCACGTCTTCAACAAGGCCGACGCTGTCATCGCACCCCACCTGCGAGACATCATCAACACATCCTTCGACACCGCCACCTTCCCTGAGAGCTGGAAGCACGCCGAACTCAGCGCTCTACTCAAGAAACCAACAGCGGACCCCACCGACCTCAAGAACTACCGCCCCATCTCGCTCCTCCCGTTTCCAGCCAAAGTCATCGAGAAGACCGTCAACAAGCAGATGGCCGCCTTCCTCGAGACGAACGGATCCCTCGACCCCTCACAGTCCGGCTTCCGAGCCAATCACAGCACCGAGACCGCCCTCATCGCCGCCACCAATGACATCCGAGCCCTGATGGACAATGGAGAAACAGCGGCCCTCATCCTCCTAGACCTCTCTGCGGCATTCGACACGGTCTGCCACCGCACCCTAGTACGGCGCCTCAGCAACATCGGAATCCAGGACAAGGCGCTGGAATGGATCATCTCCTTCCTCGACGGAAGAACACAGAGAGTCCGCCTACCACCGTACGAGTCAGAGGCCTCCGAAGTCATCTGTGGCGTCCCTCAAGGATCATCTCTGAGCCCCACCCTCTTCAACGTCTACATGAGCCCCCTCGCGGCCATCGTACGCAAACACAACCTCAGCATAATCTCCTACGCCGACGACACCCAGCTGATCCTCTCCCTGACCAACGACCCCGCCGCCGCCAGAGCCAACCTGCACGAAGGGATGAAAGAGGTAGCCGAGTGGATGACGACCAGCCGCCTGAAACTGAACTCGGACAAGACGGAGGTCCTCATCCTGGGCTCCTCACCCTCCGCCTGGGACGACTCCTGGTGGCATCCCGCCCTGGGCACCGCACCCAAACCGACAGACCATGCACGCAACCTGGGCTTCATCCTGGACTCCTCCCTCTCCATGACCAGGCAAGTCAACAACGTCTCCTCGGCGTGCTTCAACATCCTACGCATGCTACGGAAGATCTTCTGGTGGATCCCCACCGAGACCAGGAAGACCGTCACCCAGGCCCTCGTCACCAGCCGACTGGACTACGGCAACGTCCTCTACGCCGGTACCACCGCCAAGCTCCAGAAGAGACTCCAGCGGATCCAGAACGCCTCAGCCAGACTCATCCTCGACATCCCACGAACCAGCCACATCTCCGGACATCTGAGAGACCTTCACTGGCTCCCCGTCAACAAAAGAATCACCTTCCGCCTCCTCACCCACGCACACAAAGCCCTACACGACCAAGGCCCGAGCCACCTCAACAGCCGAGTCAACTTCTACGCTCCCAAACGCCACCTCCGATCAGCCAACCACGCCCTCGCCACCGTCCCCCGCATCCGAAGAGCAACTACAGGAGGAAGGTCCTTCTCCTACCTGGCCGCCAAGACCTGGAACTCCCTCCCGACCGACCTGCGCCTGACCCAAGACCACCTCTCCTTCAGGAAGAAGCTGAAAACCTGGCTGTTCGAGCAGTAGCGCCCCCCCCCCCCCCCCCCAGCGCCTTGAGACCCTACGGGTATGTAGCGCGCTTTATAAGTGTCACTGATTGATTGATTGATTGTACACTTCCATGCAATCAGTGCCCGATCTCTTCTGAACAAGGAGTCTTTTAGGAAGATTAGTGGTTAATTTATCACTATTAAGCCCCTGGGGGGCAGCATTCACCATCAAATACTCTGTTAGGATGGCTCCATGTAAAATGGCTTTCACATGTGTTTGCCTAAGTTCTACTAGGGAACTAGTAGTCAAGCTAGACCCTGCAGCAAGTCCGCCCCTGAGGTGACCACATCCAGGGGTGTAGGTCACCTTTTCTACCCAGAACCCTCTATTTTGCCATTCCTAAAGATGGCCGAAATCAAATTGAGGTGGAACCTGTGGTGCACAGACCAGCCTGCACACCCAAGAGGTGTGGTTAGCCTTCTGGTGGCGCACACCTCCGTGCATAGCTAATTTTCCACTTGCCCGGGTGCAAATGTGAGAGGGGGAGAGCTGTTTCCTCCACTGGGAGTCAGCCCTGATGCATATCAAAAGCAGTGCAGCATTTAAAGCTCACCGCCTTGGTGTTCCACTTCACTAGCCAGCTTGGGAGGAGGGATGTGTGACCTCCTTTCTGCCCAAGCCTTTGTTCCTAACTTCTTCGAGTGATCACACTGCCTGTCAGGAGATCACACTCCTGTCTTGGCAGCAGCAGACATGAGAAAGTGCGGGCTGGTCAGCCAGAGGACAGAGAAGCTTGGACAACCAGGGGGGCAACCTCTAAGGTCACTACTAAGGTGCATAAGATGTGATCTAGGGCACTAGATTCATTTCGGGGGTCAGAAGGCATGTTGTTTGGTACCAAACATGACATATTTCAGCAGTACCTAATGGGGCTGCAACTTCGAGAATGCCCGTTGGCAGCTCATGCAGTCCTATGGAGCGCTAACACGTACAGTAATTTCTGACAGAGAATGCCACTATAGGGACATATAGACTTGCTCTTACATGTCCTCACCTTTAATATGCTGCATGCTGCCTCCTGGGCTGAGGAGGCCTACATTAGGGATACCTGGTATATATGAAAGATAGTGTACTTGGCCAGGACACACACTTTGAGGGCACAGTTGAGTTCAAGCAGTTTGTACTACTCCTGCATTCTGCAATGGTAGGCCCGCTGACAGTAATTTGCTTGGGTCACACAGGGTGGCACAAAACTGTGTTGCAGTCCTGAGGGACTCTTTTACTACCTATGCCCTGGGTATCCCTAAAACCATATACTAGGACTTATGAGGGGGTATAGTCTTTGCCTATTTGCGATTACCAAGTCAATATTAACAGTTTTGGGAGAGAGCATAGGCTCAGCGGTCTAGGCAGCAGACTCAGTACGCTATCAAAGTCATAACGCTCAGGTTTTGGAGAAAAGGTTAGGGATGACCATGCACAAAGGGGCACTTTCCTACAGACACCTCTACCTGTCTCTGCCCACCTCTGCAGTTGCCTTGCCAAGAAATGTTCCCATTCTACTCAGTCGTACCGCAGGAAACTCCAGTGCCACCACAGTCAGCGAGTTCCAGTCACCTCTGTAGAAGAAGCAGCAGCAGTGATCGTTGATGGGATGACTGGTGTGAATCCTGCTAACTCTCCCCTCCTAAGCAGCTTGGAGAAAATTGTGGTCACCCATCAGTACAGAAAAGCTTCATGTCACCATCAGAGGCTCTGCCAGAGCCTATACAACTCTCAAGGGCATTGGTAAATATTTCAAGAAGGAATGCATATGACAAAATGCTGGGGAGGGTTCTCTTCCTCTCTCGAGCTCACAGAGGGATACCTGCAGCATTCAGTGTGTCGGCCACCACATTTGGCATGCCAGCTGCCACATGCCTACTTGTCCATCGCTAGCACCAACTGACACATTCATCCACTGTTTAAACTAAATGGAAAGTGATTATTGGAGTGAGTTCAAAATGTCCCCCAAAGGACATTTTCGTCATGATGTACAAATATAACAAGATTCCCCCATGGTCTAGTCTTAGTTTCTTGTATGGCGTTGCTCTCAAAATACAACAATTAGCCTTCAATTTAGTACAGGGACAACAATATCTTTTCTTTCATTAGATATCTTTTATTTCTTTTTTTAGTAGGTTTATCAAAATTATTTAAAACAGTTTTTTCTTTTTTGAATCTTTTTTTAAAGTGTACATCAATTCATCAACATTGGTAATAATCCAATCAATCTTAAAAGTGCAAAAGTGAATGACATAATTTTTACAATCTGTCCAGAATGTACTATATATTTTACAAAATAGGTGAAGAAACAACAATTACCCTGTCTGACACACTGACTCGCATACACACCACTCATTCATACAGGACCACAATCTTACAAACTCTAAAACAATTTCTAAGGTTGAGGTAACACAGATCATCAATGTTTTTTTCACGCCAGGTCCACGCGCATTTCGGTGGGTTCATACCACCTTCCCCAGGACCAGCTTAGAAATAGTTTTACTCTTCCCTCATCTCGTGTGTACAGGGTACCTTCAACTGAGTGGAAACCAGCCGTTGTGTGGTCTTTCTCAAGTATAGATAATGGCTTTCCTTTTTAGAGATACATCAACGACACCGCTAATCTCTCATAGATGAACCTGTATGGGACTGCTTCTTATCACTATTTACCACTCAGTTGAAGGTACCCTGCACACACGAGATGAGGGAAGAGTAAAACTATTACTAAGCTGGTCCTGAGGAAGGTGGTATGAACCCACCGAAACGCGCGTAGACCTGGCGTGAAAAAAACATTGACGATCTGTGTTACCTCATCCTTAGAAATTGTTTTAGAGTTTGTAAGATTGTGGTCCTGTATGAATGAGTGGTGTGTATGCGAGTCAGTGTGTCAGACAGGGTAATTGTTGTTTCTTCACCTATTTTGTAAAATATATAGTACATTCTGGACAGATTGTAAAAATTATGTCATTCACTTTTGCACTTTTAAGATTGATTGGATTATTACCAATGTTGATGAATTGATGTACACTTTAAAAAAAGATTCAAAAAAGAAAAAACTGTTTTAAATAATTTTGATAAACCTACTAAAAAAAGAAATAAAATATATCTAATGAAAGAAAAGATATTGTTGTCCCTGTACTAAATTGAAGGCTAATTGTTGTATTTTGTGAGCAATGCCATACAAGAAACTAAGACTAGACCATGGGGGGATCTTGTTATATTTGTATATAAGTGTAGTCCCCTCTTATCCCTGGTCATAGAAGTAACCATAGAGGGGGTCCCAAATTCTATGTTAATACATTTTAGTCATGATGTACAACGTATTTTTAGGAGCAAAAAGCCTTCCATTAGCAAAATCACAGAATTTGTGTCGCTACAAATGCATGTTAAAATAGAAAATTTACTTTGCTAAATGGAAATTAATTTCTAATTCACCAAGTACACTTTCTGATAGTAGAAAATCAAAAGGGGGTAAAGTCAGTGAAAGAGTGTACCCTCTCCTACTTTTATTCACAGTGCTAATAGCTAGAGGTGCTAAGAATGGCATTTACCCATTTTGTACATAAAGCTCTAGCTCTTCTAAATCAGTCTTTGAGATGTGGTACAGTTCCCAATACCTTCAAAATAGCCACAGTATTACCTTTGTTAAAGAAAGTTGTGGAGCATACTTCTATACAAAAAAATATCGCTCCAAAACAATTCTTCTGTACTTTGTCAAAACACTTGAGGTACATGTAGCAGGCTGTATCTGAACTTTTATAGAATAAACCAACGTCCCACATAGCTGTTCATTCTGTCGGTGGTGGATGACTTACGGGGCCTGCTGAAAAATGGGCTACCCAGGCCCTGGTACTTCTCGATCTTTCAGCGGCCTTTGATACGGTCGACCACATGGTCTTGGTGGACCATGTCAGTGTAGTAGGCGTGTAAGAAACCGCTCAGGAGTGGGCCATCTTGTTTCTGAAAGATCATTTGCAGTTAGTTAAGCTTCTTCTTTGGTTCTCTGAAGGTTTTAAGTTGGCCTGCAGAGTTTCTTAGGGATCATACCTTTCTCCTTACCTCTTCAATCCATATATTGTCCCCCTAGTGTGCACCCTGAACAAAATGCAAGTCAAAGTGTACAATTATGCAGATGACATGCAACTGATTTTTACCATTGAAAATTCTTAGGAATCTAAATCATCCTTTCAGGATTATGCCTTTAACAAGTGAGAGGGCCTTTAATGACCTGTAGAGCCCGCTAATGGGGGCCATAAGGCTATTAGAACATTCTGCCCTTAGAGAAAAGAATGGTCTAATTAGTAAAAGAAAACACGTCTGGGAGCCTCTCAGAGGGGTTCCAAGAGGGCTTTGTTCACAGCAGCAGCTGTGAACAAAGTCAAACATTGGAATGTTGGATCTCCAGGCTTCTACAAGCCATTATAATCCCAGACCACTACATTGTTTTCAATGGAGCTCCCAACATTCTAATGTTGTAATTTATTTTATGTGACAGGTGATTAGTGGCGCTTTCAGCAAAAACTTAGTAAAGTGAAAAAGACAACAACCATGAGCGAAGAAGACTGGCCAACTTTATCATCCACCGCATATCCGCCACTGGGTCACAAAAAGAGCTCTTGTGCCAACAGATTCCTGTGACAATGGATATGTGCTGTGTGTGGTGCCACTTGCGAAAGTCACTCAGGTACAGGAAATAAAACAGATGGAGGTTCAGCTAAGGCAGTGAGGTATGTCACAAATCGAAAAGCAGGTGTGACGGTGAATAATGTTGCTGTTTGGGGAGAGTAGGGAGAGAGAGCGTTTGTGTGTGTGTGTGTGTGTGTGTGAGAGAGAGAGAGAGAAAGAGAGAGATAGAGAAGGAGGGCAAAAAAGACTATTCTACGTGTGTGTTTGTGACAACAAGGTAAACATTCATCGAAAAGGAAGGTTTAAGTTTATACATAACAACGCGACAGATGCATTTTAAGACTAGGTAAAAATATCTAATTCAATCTTCCCTTCATCTGAGGTCAGTGTTTGCCAAAGAACTGTGCAAACGTCTAATCTTCAAGCACAGTCCATCACATTGGTATTCTGAATGACATACTGACTAGAGGAACAGCTGTGTGCGCACAATTCTGATGATGTGCTGAATGCTTCAAACTCTATATTCCCTAAGCCTCAATATAGATGCAGCCAGAATAATGTCCCAACTAGTTTTTTAAAAGAAGAAAGTACACAAAAAGAACAGCACATTCACTGTATTTCTATGAGCAAGAAAATTTTCAGATTGAAAATAATTTACACAAAAGAAAACACTCGATCAACGTCCATACAAACGGTCAACCTCAATGCACATTGATTTTATGATTCAGAGACAGCACGCAGGGAAATCGGTTTTATGAATAAAAGATGTCCCAATACAAAGGCTATTTGCTGGAGAATTACATTTTGATAATGTATTATTTCATTGAACATCAAAACATCTGATCTTTGGAGATGTAGACGGAAACATCACGGGAACGGTTTGTTTATCAGCAGCTGTTCTATTATAAACATTAAAACAATCAGCACAAACTAGAAAGAGGCGATGCAGATTGAAACCGAAAGGAGAAAGCATTAGGTAAACAAAAGAAGGTAAAATGGAAAGAGATCGAGACCCAAGGAAGGAACGAAGTATGGGAGGAGAGAAGCAAAAGGAACAGGAGTGATCGACAGGAAAAACGAAGAGATGGACATGTCAAGAAAAGAGCAGGGGAGTCATAAAGAATGAAGTTAGAAGAGCGGAGAGCAAAAAGCACTTTGATGCAGGGAAAAAAGGTAAGGGCACCAGAAACCGAAAGGAGGACGTTATATTAGGATGCAAGAAAGAAAGGAAAAGAAAAAAACAAACAAAGAAACAAAAAAAGTAAGACTGCAAACACAAAAGAAGGAAACAATGAAAATAATAGTGAAAAATGTAGTAAGTAAAGAAAAAAATAATATCTTGAAAAGAAAGGAACTTTTAACAAATAAAGCTAAACAGAGAACAAGATACAAATTAAATATAAGATGATTTGAATAAACTGTTCATAGAGATTTGTCTTTAGGGATAAATTAAGAGGAAGTGTCTAAAGAGTTTGTGAAACACTTCAGAAATTAACACAGTGAAAACACCACAAAAGGTCTCCCCACCAATTTATAAAAATAGCTGATATTTTTATGAAAAAACAAGACTACAACGACAAAATCCAATAAGTATAATCGGAGTCATGAATTTTTAAAGAATACATGAAAATATAGTGCTTAAAAACTATCTGGTTGCCCTTGACTGGGGTGGATCCAAAGGTTCAGGCTTACCCCAAGTCAGATACAGGGACCAGCCTTGGCCCACTAAAAAGTACCTTGTTGAGTCATGGTGGAGCTTACATCTGAAGGTGATGCGTAGGATCAGAGCTGCGCATGGTCAGGGATGCATTGGAAAGGTAGATGAAGCGTCACACTGACAGTGAAGCAATGTTTTTGGTTCTCGCAGTGGCCATGCTGCGCTGTTGTCGAGGGAGATGCGCAGATTTTGAGAGGTGCAATGATGGCAATGCAGTTCATCTGGCAGTTGCAGCACTTTTTACCCACTTCCAAGGGCCCATGACTGGACTAGCACCACTTGGCAGAACAGGAATTGCAGCAAGCAAAGTCCAGATGCTGTTGCAGGTGAAAAGTAGTCTTTGATGTTTCTGAGACTTTATAACAGGGGGTAAGCCAACATGCCCTTGAAGTCACTCTGTGTTCAAGTGAGATGGATCCCGTCCTTCCTCAGCAGGGCAGAGGGTAGTAGGCAGCAAGGCAGCACAGCAGAGCAGAGCAGAGCAGAAAAGCAGTTATTTCAGAGCAGCAGACCAGCAGTGTGGCACTCCTTGTAGCAGCACAGCAGTCCTCCCCCTGGTAGAGTTCTTAACAGGTCCAGTAGTATCTATTTTGCTGGGCTCAGAGACCCAGAATGTGTACCCAGTTGTGCCTTTGAAGTGAAGGTGACTTCAAAGAGGGGCTTTGAAGTGCACAGAGGTCATCCCTTTTCATCCACAGCTTCAGATTCACTAAAAGGAGTATATCACCCTTTGAATGGGGACAGGACACTGCTTATTCAGGTGTGTCAGCTCCTCCCTCCTGTCCTGCCCAGGATGGCCATTCAGGATGCAGATGGCCACTAAGTAACAACTAACTTTCTTTTGTGTTTGGCTATCTAGAGGGAATGCCCAGATTCCAGCTGTTACCCACCCACGTTGTGTATTGGAGACAGGCTTCAGGCACACAGAGCTTTAAGAGCAGAGAAATGCCATTTTCTAAAAGTGTAATTTCTAAAATAGTAAAGTCAAACCCAACTTGCCAACAAAGATGATTTCTCATTACTATTGCAATTATGTAACTATAACAGATCTCCTCCTTCTCAATGAGGTATTACAGCTTAAAAGTGTAATAAGTAATGAGGAAAGACCTCACAGTAGTCAAAAAACGAAATTAGGTGTTTTTACTACCAGAACATGTGAACATTAAAAGTACATGTCCGACTTTTTACTTACACAGCACCCTGCCCTATGGGCTACTGAGGGCCTACCTTAGGGGTGACTTATATGTAATAAAAAATGAGTTTAAGGGTTGGCAAGGGGTTGTAAATGTCAAGTTGACACGTCAGTGTAAATTGTCCACACATGCTGTGCAGTGGCAGGCATGAGATGTTTAAAGGGCTACTTGTATGGGTGGCACAATCAGTGCTGCAGGCCAACTTGTAGCATTTAATTTACTAGCCCTGGACACTGGTAGTGCACTCTACGTGAGACTTACAGATAAATAAAACTGTGGATAAGTCAATGTAACCATGTTTAGGGGGAAGCATGTGCACCTTAACACTGGTTAGCAGTTAAGTGCTCAGAGTCCTAAGACCAACTAAAAGAATACAACTAAAAGTGGAGGTAAGCAGGCAAAAGGTTGGAAAAGGCCACCGTAAGGCTATCAGGCCTAAGAGCAGGCAATGGGGTGGGAAAGAACTCCAGTGCACAAAAGGCTGGTTCCTGTCAACAAGCACTTCACAAGACATAGTACATCTATGCTTTATATGCCAATAATGTTTAAGAGAACATGAATATATTTCAAAGAAAGAGATGATTTACCCTGAAACCTATGCCTCTGTGAGATGGAACTGGATTTTTGTATTCCGTAGTTATCAGAACTGTGACATTGTGAAAATAGCTTTGCATATCATTTTGAAGAAGAGACGGGCTTCAATAGTAATATAAAAAGATGTGTTAGTTCTTTCTTTTTATTGTGTATTGTACTATTTACCACCTGCACAGCAACTACAATGATTAGTAACCATTTCTAAATAAATAAATGAGCACTAACGCATGGCTTTCAGAGTCAATGACCCAAATAAAGACTACTGTGAATGGGTCTCTTACACAGATTTGCCAATTTTAGGCATTGCGTAAAACAAAGAAACTCACACACCTGCTCTTTAATTTAATCCTAGCAGAATGACTCACTGGTTTTAAAGGCACTGGCTTTTTTCACCAAAGATATGTTATACTAAACAAGATTCTTAAACCTAACTTTAGGGCACAAAATGACGTTGTGCGCACCTGCCAGGTACCCATGGAAGGATACCTAGCTGTCGCTAATGTTTTCACTGCTGTGTAATTGCATGCCACAACTGCGCACCATTATACAGGAGTAAACTGCATGCTAAGGGTGGGGAGAAAGGTGAGGAAGGAAAGATTTGCTTTGAGAGTTTATTAATGCCTAGAAACATTTGAGACAATTGACATTTAGAAGTCAAAGATTTGCTGTGGATCAGTGACTCTGCTTCTAAGGTGGGGAGGGCAAAAGAACACTAACCCTTAAACTTTCTGACAGCATAAGGGATGATTTATCTGCACAGGCAAAATAGGTAACCTCCATGGAGAAAAAGAAAACATGGACTTGCATCAGTGTGTCATTCTAAAATACAGAGTTGTACAGTGTGTACAAATTCTCATTGGTGAAAGCAGCAAATGTGACATTACCTTGCCTAAAGAATGCCCTTAATTCTCTCACTGCAACAGCTTTCCAGTTGCAATATTGGGATTTTTTAAATTCCCAAAATGTGAACATTTACACCTTTCCTTGGACTATTTGCATGGATGTATATATATGCCTTTCTTTGTGAATGAAACCGGAAGAGTGTTCTTATACTCAGAACAAGCATTGGTAAATGCAATAGGTTTTGCGTATGCGATTAATATTAAGCAGTTTTTTGTGGTGTAGAGTGTCGTACAGTGCAGTGGCATAAAGTTCAGTGGCATAGAGTGGTGCAGAGTAGAGTGCAGTGGCGTACAGTGGAGTGGAGTGGCGCAGAGTAGAATACAGTTATTTAGTGTAAAGTGTATTGGCATAGAGTGTTGAAGATTATAGTAAAGTGAAGGGGCATAGAATTAAGTGGCCTACACTGCTGCACCATAGAATACAGTGGCGTGCAGTGGTGCAGAGTAGGATGCAATAGATTGCAGTGGCATAGAATGATGGTGTTGTGAAGCATTTTAGAATCAGGCGTAATTTACCGATTCATGTCCTTATATAGGTATAATTCACATTGCCCTCCAATAGGGTGTGCACCTGTTACAACGCATTTTTTACAACGCACTACTGTTACAACGCATCCATTACAATGCAGATACTGTTACAACTCATGTTTTTACAACGCATTTTTTTACAACGCAGGTACCTTTACAACGCATACCATTACAACGTAAGTATTGGTAAGTATATAGTTATATTTTAAATGTTATATGTTTGGGGTAAAGGGGTATTTTTAGGGGTTAGGGTCAGTTTTGGGTTTTAGGGTAAAGGGGTATTTTTAGGGTTCAGGGTCAGTTTTCAGTTTTTGGGTAAAGGGGTATTTTTAGGGTTCAGGGTCAGTTTTCAGTTTTTGGGTAAAGGGGTATTTTTAGGGTTCAGGGTCAGTTTTCAGTTTTTGGGTAAAGGGGTATTTTTAGGGTTCAGGGTCAGTTTTTAGTTTTTGGGTAAAGGGGTATTTTTAGGGTTCAGGGTCAGTTTTCAGTTTTTGGGTAAAGGGGTATTTTTAGGGTTCAGGGTCAGTTTTCAGTTTTTGGGTAAAGGGGTATTTTTAGGGTTCAGGGTCAGTTTTTAGTTTTTGGGTAAAGGGGTATTTTTAGTGTTCAGGGTCAGTTTTTAGTTTTTGGGTAAAGGGGTATTTTTAGGGTTCAGGGTCAGTTTTTAGTTTTTGGGTAAAGGGGTATTTTTAGGGTTCAGGGTCAGTTTTCAGTTTTTGGGTAAAGGGGTATTTTTAGGGTTCAGGGTCAGTTTTCAGTTTTTGGGTAAAGGGGTATTTTTAGGGTTCAGGGTCAGTTTTCAGTTTTTGGGGTACAGGGTAAAAATAAATTAAAATTAATTTTAAATTAAATTATTTAATAGAAAATTTATTAAATTTAATTACATTGCATTATTTTTAGGGTTGAGGGTCAGTTTTGAGTTTTTGGGGTACAGGGGTACAGGGTAAAAATAAAGTAATTTTTTTTTAATTTACAATAATTAATTTAAATTATATTTAATAAAATTATTTAAATTTATTTTGGGGGTTTAGGGTCAGTTTTGAGTTTCTGGGGTACAGGGGTACAGGGTAAAAATAAAGTAATATTAATTTAAATTTAAATTAATTAACGGAAATTAAATTATTTAAAATTACATTAAATTATATTTTTAAAAATTAAGTTACTATTATATTATTAATATTAATATATACTTACCAATACTTACGTTGTAATGGTCTGCGTTGTAAAGGTACCTGCGTTCTAAAAAAATGCGTTGTAAATACATGCGTTGTTACAGTATCCGCGTTGTAAAATCCGCGTTGTAACGGTATGCGTTGTAATAGTCCGCGTTGTAACATCATATATCCCTCAAATAGGCATAGAAATCATACCCATATTTAGACATAACCCATCCAGTCCAAATACAGGCATGGCTACTTCCAAAAAGCCACAACAATATCTTGGAAAACTCTGCTTCAGAAGTCAGGAACATCCCCTTACTTGAATATTGATTTGTCCTAGAAATCGTGGCGTTTTTAAAGAACTACCATTCCCTTGGGGTTCTTTGGCGACGTTGTTATGTCCGACTTTACGTCAAACTAGGCACCTTCAAGGTATAAATATGCCTACACTTGCCCTAGCAAACACACAGTGGTTCGGAGCAGCTCGACTATCTACTTGCCCGACGCAACTCGCTACAGCAAGTGCCGAAGGAAGCCAACTCTCCAGCTGATGCACTGACAGAGAGGCAGCCTTTCTCTCACTTAGAATCCAGCTCCAGTGTTTCCAAGCTCCCTTCGCAGGGTGTTGGGAAATCGAGTCCAGAGACAGAGATACCAGAACTCCTTCATTCTAAAACCAAGGTACAGAGCTGATTAGACCCTAAGAGAAATCTTGGTTAGATTCTTGGCAAAGAAAAACTAAAACCAATGCTACACCTTACTTACTTCTTCCCTCGTACTAGACTTAGGTTAGGTACATCGGGGTAGGTGTACTTTAGACGCACCAGTTGAGTACTTTTTAGCCTTTGTTATTTATGTATGTATTTAGAAACCGTACAATGCTTTTACAGTATTATTTTATAATACTCTTCTTACTGTACGCATTATACTTTGCAACCAGTATTTCGATTGTAGCAGTTAATTTTACTTGTCTGATAAAGAAGACTGTTCAATAAACCCTTTTATTGAAAATGCCTGTCTCTCTATTTCTCTGCACCTCTGATGAAACGAAGCATGCATGATTGACTGAGTAAAGTATCTATCTATTGTTCAGATCAGTTTTATTCTTGGGGAAACAAAGTTGTCATGTTTATGCGGTTGTCAGAAACTAATCCCTTCTTGTGTATTCTAGAAAGTTTCTAGTGACCTCTGAGCTAGCTGGCACTCACAATTAAGTCTAATATATTCAATAGAGACCTAGTTGACCTAAGTCCTACGTCAAATCTATAGGATATATTATTCCAATGCGCAGAGCCAATTGGGAATATAGGAACTACACTACATGGCGCCCAACGTTTGGTAAGGCACTAATTTAATGCTAGATACTATAGTAACTCAGTCATGCTTTTCACAGAGACTACTTTTTCCATTAAATACTCCAATAGACGTCTGGAGTGGGTAAAAGGATAAAATATCCGCCATTACTGAGTAGGACAAAAAACCTATGTATTAGTTTTTGGTTTGTTCAACGTTGAAGGATACAGTGTTCCAAAATATTGTGCGCCTTCTCTTTGTTTCCTTGAAACTTGCTCTGCAAACTTTCAGTCAACAAAATGTCGGATAGCGACACCGAGACCCGTAGACCGACAAGAACCGGTGGAGCTGCAGCTGCAGACCAACCAGGTTTAAACATTACAGGTTTCCAAGAAACTGACGCGGATGCTATAATCATCCCGGAAAACTTAAGGAAAACCATTGTTATAAAGCTTATACAAAATGGCCTGTCATCAAGAGGTGGTAGGGTAATTTTTTTCATAGAGGCACATGAATATCGGCAGACAGAGGTATTCTATTCATGGATAATCTTCCCTGAAGCAAATGCAGTATCGCATGTGTTTCACCTCTACAAAGTAGAGGATAATCAAACGGAATACGTTCCTTTCGAGTACATTGAAATTCCACTAACTTACCAGGAGCATCAGCTCTGTTTTAAAGATGCCCTACAACATCAAAATCACATTATCAGGCTTGGTCCACTAGGTAGACCAGGAGCACCATAGTCGGTACTCGCCAGCTATACACCACACCCTGACATTAGAGAAATGTCAGGTGCCGAACTATTAGTACAACTAAAACAACTAATAAAAATACATAGACAATTGGTCCAATATGTCATGCCAACTCTAACAGTCCAACCTCCTATACGGATTCCACAACACACCCCTCACCAGGGTAACACAAATAAAATTATACCACAGGCTATACAATCAGTCATTGGTAAATTACCCGCAAAAAGGGAACAAATTCCATTCTGGATAGCTAAATTACTCAAATCGAGGCAGTATTTCCTGACAGTACACCTCATGAGAAACACAGAATTTCAACAATCTGTTTACCAATGGGGATCGCACCACACCTGGAGGACTGCGACACTTGGGGTACAGTCTTTGCTGCAATCTACACAAAAACATGGTTTTCCGTCTATGGCGGTTATACCAGATGTACACACATACATACAATACTCAATTTAACAGAGGGTCCGAGGGGAGAAAAAGGATTAGAGACCAAGTAGTATCCTATCCCCCAACCTAAATATGTAATAACACAAATGGGTACTACAGGTCTTGTAGAATGCAGCTAAAAATTGATCCGTAGTGGCAAAAACGTGTACTGTGACAACTGAATGTGTTGTTATGCATGGAATGGAAAGAAACCCATCAGCCCACCCAATGGTGGAACATCATCATCTGGAATTTTGAAAAACTGGTATCTGATAGGTACCTCACTTGATATTATCGTGAGATGTCCCAATATAGATCCACCAGTGATGGAAAGGCCATGAATGTAGATTCAGTGGTGCTGAAAAATAATTTGCAGTGATTAAATGTGAAAATAAATCATGAGTGAAAGGATAAGATTGACTATTATGATGCCAAAAACAAATTTATTATGGGGTCATCATAATGTCAAGATTAAAACAGTGTGTTGATATTATGAAAAAATGGTAACTATCGTCTGATGACTAAAGAGGTTATACCAGATGTCCTGAAACAGATTCAAAATGAATACGGGGCAGAGCCTGCTTTAAATCTGGGTATGAAATTACTGAAAGATTTCAAACAGGTCTCAGCTAATATATTAGTTAATATTAAAGGTTAAGCAGCATCCGTGGCGATCCGCCAAAAAATAAGAGAACTAGATATGACTGAGCAACCATATGAACTGGCCAGAATAATTTAAAAATCCTATGAAGAACTAGGAAGAGATAGTTTGGGTCGGAAACCAGTAAAACCCCAACTAACAGAAAATCCTGAAAAGGTCTTTATTAAAAACACTCTCACTACTCCTAAAAAGAAGTGGGAAAATACTAAACAAACTTCTAATGAGAAGCGTTCTCAGTCCCGAGGAAGGTATCCTCAAAAGGAGCCCTCTGAAAAGATGTATAACCTCAGGAAGAGGGATAATTTGATAAGACCTGATAGATATCAAGATACTGATACACGTTCCTCTCGTACCTTTCAGACTTTCTCACAGAAATCGGAAAGAAAAGGTCGGTCAGAACACAAGGAAGAACGCGTGAAGTCCAAAGAAGATCAACACTTTCCAAAAAATACGAAAACCCAATTCACCAAAAAGAAGGTAGCAGGTCTAAAAATCAGACTTGCCGAGGATCTTGAGGACACAACTCAAGAACTCTCATTCCGGTACTTCCAGTTGGTGGCAGCAGAGAGCAGTGGCGAGCAGTTCGGCGCTTTCAGTTTGGCATTTTTTGCCGGAGTAGAGGAGCAGTGGAGCAGCAGAGGAGCTGCGTGATCCGCGAAGGCTTTCAAAAGCTTTCAAAAGCTGACAGCCAGAAAAATTCGGGTTGCCACGAGCCTCGAGCTCCGTGTGAGCTCCGTGCGCAGAGCACCAAAAGAAGCTGCGGGGGTCCGGCGGGGGTCCGGCGGCAGCCAGCGGGTGCTCTGGACCTGCAAGGGAGCGGAGACGGAGGCAGCAGGCAACAGAGGCGGCAACCGCACCGGAGGGTTCTGCATATGCGGCCGAAACGCCCATAGAGGAAACCGCCTGCAATTTTAAATTCCTGCTTCTCCGGCACCAGCCCTGAGCAGGAAGGAAACAACTACTTCTGCAGTCCACGCCGAAGAGAGGCAAACACAGCTGTGAAAAACCCACCCATGGATCTCCCGCCGCCGCAGTCCATGAGGAGAGACCTGCCAGAAGCAGAAGCAGCTTCAGTGCGCCCAGCGGTTTGGTAGCAGGCAGCAGGGTCTTGCACGCAGCATAAAGCAGCAATAAAGCAGGTTGGTGCAACCTCCCTCTCCCCCTCCCCCCTTCCCAGCCCGTGGCGCCCCCGGTCCCGGTCCTTGCTCTCATCCTGCACATCCTGCACATCCTGGCTTGACTCTGCCAGCACCTACACTCATACCGGTCCATACTTGCCAGTGTGCCCACAAAAAACAGAAACCGCAATACTGCAGGCAGCACCAGCAGGAGTGCACTGCAAGGAAGAAGGGGGCGGACTCCTGGAGTGCAGACAAGCGACAAGCGGCGGGGAGGTTTTTCTTGGCAGCATTGGGAGTCTGGGAGTTGGAACTGGAATTGGGCTCATTGTTACAAGGCTAAGCATCACCAAGCTTAAATTAGAGCTCACAGAGTAGAGCCCCGAGCAGAACAGAACAGAGAG
Organism: Lissotriton vulgaris; assembly: GCF_964263255.1. Lineage (NCBI taxonomy): Eukaryota > Metazoa > Chordata > Amphibia > Caudata > Salamandridae > Lissotriton > Lissotriton vulgaris. The sequence continues at coordinate 806,163,449 of NC_141694.1, forward strand.
TAACAAAGTACCAAACTAAACCAAAAGACCACATCAAGGGAATCTTGAGCCAGTGTGGCAGCCGAGCACCCTGATAACAACGGAACAACTCCTCGCCCACTCCATTGACCACGGCAAAACAACTTAATTCCACAGCTACCCGTACCAAGAGGACTCCCCAAGAGAAGACAAAACAAGACAAGACAAGAGTTTGTTGGAGTATTTCAACGAGCCAAAACCCTACCATCTCGGTGGTGGCGAAGCAATAGGGCGTCTGAAAGGCCGCAAGGAGCAGGGGGCAAGCTCCACCAAAAACCACATCGCAGCCTCACCATGGGATCAGGGAGACTCAGACCAGACCCCATAGTTAAATCAAGTAAAAGTAAACAACTCACATGCCGGAAAAAGAGTGAAGAGCCCATCCACTCATCTGAAGAGGACATAACAGAGGACACTCTAGAGGCAAAAGACATTACTCTCAGGGCCTTCACGGTTAAAACGCCTCTGAAGACTGCATGCCTAAGAAACACAAAGATCACAGATTTTCTACTCTCGGCTCCATTATCCGCTCCGCCAGCCTTGCAGGAACAGAACATAAAGACAGCACTCAGTATCAAAAGAATGTCTCAATCAGTCTCTTCTCTAAGCAAAGCTTTGCAGACCCACAACAACACTCAAAGCAATAAAACATATGAGAACAAACATTATCCCTGGGATACTCTCCAAAAGAATCCAAACAAGACGACGAATTAACACACGGTGAACGCCCAAATAAATACAAGGGAGGAAGCTGGCGACACCAATCCAGACATTCCGCCAAGTGACGAGCGCATGGAGTACACAAAGGATCCTCACATGGATCCCACCATCCCAGAAAAGCGACGCTCACTAAGTTTAGGATCTTATTTCGGCCCTAGGGTTTATGAAAATGACCTTGGGGTCGGTAAGAGAACAGTTTCGAGAAAGGATAACGAGGCCTCATTGGACATACCGGATAAGGACACCAAAGAAACCGATACTAAGGACCAGTCTCCAAGCGCAAGGATGACATCCTACGGCTCAACACAGCCAAAGTAAGCATGGGCGGAAAATCCGTTACGCTCGCGGATTTTGCGGATTTTCGGGAAATCCGCAATCCGCGAGATTTGCGAATTTCCCGCAAAATCCGCAAATTCGCACGCAGCGGATTTTTTTTGCGGCGCGCGCCGTTGGTGATACAATTTTTGCGGCGCGCGGCGTTTATCATCGTTTGCCGGGTTGTTTTTCTCGATAGTTTGCGAGTGCTGCGCCATTTTGGATCTTGCTGTGTGATCCCGCGGGAATTGGCGAGCGCGATTACGTCATCGCGGCTTGCCAGCGATAGTTTGTCAACGCGAGTACGGCGAGATCACGTCTCGCGGTACTTCGCAATTGCGAGATTTGAGATGCGGCGAGCAGCAAGAATCTCGCACAAGCGAAAATATAAAATTTGCAATTCTGCACAAGAAATCCACCAGCAAGCAGCATAAACCTTCTTGAAATGATGATTTTTATCTGAATAACTCCTTAGGTTGACATTTGCCTGCACTTTTTTAGCGAGGAGTCCATTTTGGGGAGGGGGGTGGGAGGAAGGAAGTGCCCCACAGTCTTCAACTTCCTGTTCCTGTTCAGCAGGCTCCTCCCAGTGCTTTGTCCATCTCCTGGTCACTTTTCATTTGGATCTGGAGCTGGAAGGATTACTTTTTGTGGATGCTGCTGGATATTTGGATTTGAGGCCTTTTTGACTTTCTTTGGATCACTGTTGGATTAGAAATTTTACAAGTAAGTTTGATTGGGGCATTACAGTTGCTGCAACTAAAATTTTGGAATTTTCGATTTTTGGTCTGTTTTGGGGCCTTTTGCCCAGGGGTACTCAGTGGTGGGTGGACTGAGTCTTTCTGTGGGTTGTCTTGAACTTAAACATCATGGAGGCCATGGATGGATTGGGATTGTGCTGATTTTTCAGTGATTTTCGTTTTTTGGGGCTGTACTTGTGGCCTTTTCACCAGGGGTATTTGAGTCTAGCATGGGCCTAGTCTTTCTGTAGGTTGTCTTGAATTTAAACATCATGGAGGGCATGGATGGATTGGGATTGTGCTGATTTTTCGGTCATTTTTGTTTTTTGGGCCTGTACTTGTGGCCTTTTCACCAGGGGTATTTGAGTCTAGCATGGGCCTAGTCTTTCTGTGGGCTGTCTTGAACTTAAACATCTAGGAGGGCATGGATAGAATGGGATTGTGCTGATTTTGCAGTGTTTTTCGATTTTTGGGGGTGTTCATGGGGAGGGACAGGCCATGTGGCTGGTGGCCATTTTGAGTGCAGCTACAGGCACTGGCCATGTGCTGGCAGGCAAGTGGCCATTTTGAATGCAGGCTTTGTTGTTAGGCCTGCAACCATTTTGCCTACTTTTCAACCTTTATTTATGCCCAGGGGTAGCGAGTCTTGCATGGGCCTAGTCTTTCTGTGGGTTGTCTTGAATTTAAACATCATGGAGGGCATGGATGGATTGGGATTGTGCTGATTTTTCAGTCATTTTCGTTTTTTGGGCCTGCACTTGTGGCCTTTTCACCAGGGGTATTTGAGTCTAGCATGGGCCTAGTCTTTCTGTGGACTGTCTTGAACTTAAACATCATGGAGGGCATGGATGGAATGGGATTGTGCTGATTTTGCAGTGTTTTTCGATTTTTGGGGGTGTTCATGGGGAGGGACAGGCCATGTGGCTGGTGGCCATTTTGAGTGCAGCTACAGGCACTGGCCATGTGCTGGCAGGCAAGTGGCCATTTTGAATGCAGGCTTTGTTGTTAGGCCTGCAGCCATTTTGCCTACTTTTCAACCTTTATTTATGCCCAGGGGTAGTGAGTCTTGCATGGGCCTAGTCTTTCTGTGGGTTGTCTTGAATTTAAACATCATGGAGGGCATGGATGGATTGGGATTGTGCTGATTTTTCAGTCATTTTCGTTTTTTGGGCCTGTACTTGTGGCCTTTTCACCAGGGGTATTTGAGTCTAGCATGGGCCTAGTCTTTCTGCGGGCTGTCTTGAACTTAAACATCATGGAGGGCATGGATGGAATGGGATTGTGCTGATTTTGCAGTGTTTTTCGATTTTTGGGGGTGTTCATGGGGAGCGACAGGCCATGTGGCTGGTGGCCATTTTGAGTGCAGCTACAGGCACTGGCCATGTGCTGGCAGGCAAGTGGCCATTTTGAATGCAGGCTTTGTTGTTAGGCCTGCTACCATTTTGCCTACTTTTCAACCTTTATTTATGCCCAGGGGTAGTGAGTCTTGCATGGGCCTAGTCTTTCTGTGGGTTGTCTTGAATTTAAACATCATGGAGGGCATGGATGGATTGGGATTGTGCAGATTTTTCAGTGATTTTCGTTTTTTGGGCCTGTACTTGTGGCCTTTTCACCAGGGGTATTTGAGTCTAGCATGGGCCTAGTCTTTCTGTGGGCTGTCTTGAACTTAAACATCATGGAGGGCATGGATGGAATGGGATTGTGCTGATTTTGCAGTGTTTTTCGATTTTTGGGGGTGTTCATGGGGAGGGACAGGCCATGTGGCTGGTGGCCATTTTGAGTGCAGCTATAGGCACTGGCCATGTGCTGGCAGGCAAGTGGCCATTTTGAATGCAGGCTTTGTTGTTAGGCCTGCAACCATTTTGCCTACTTTTCAACCTTTATTTATGCCCAGGGGTAGTGAGTCTTGCATGGGCCTAGTCTTTCTGTGGGTTGTCTTGAATTTAAACATCATGGAGGGCATGGATGGATTGGGATTGTGCAGATTTCTCAGTGATTTTCGTTTTTTGGGCCTGTACTTGTGGCCTTTTCACCAGGGGTATTTGAGTCTAGCATGGGCCTAGTCTTTCTGTGGGCTGTCTTGAACTTAAACATCATGGAGGGCATGGATGGAATGGGATTGTGCAGATTTCTCAGTGATTTTCGTTTTTTGGGCCTGTACTTGTGGCCTTTTCACCAGGGGTATTTGAGTCTAGCATGGGCCTAGTCTTTCTGTAGGTTGTCTTGAATTTAAACATCATGGAGGGCATGGATGGATTGGGATTGTGCTGATTTTGTAGTGTTTTTCGATTTTTGGGGGTGTTCATGGGGAGGGACAGGCCATGTGGCTGGTGGCCATTTTGAGTGCAGCTACAGGCACTGGCCATGTGCTGGCAGGCAAGTGGCCATTTAGAATGCAGGCTTTGTTGTTAGGCCTGCAACCATTTTGCCTACTTTTCAACCTTTATTTATGCCTAGGGGTAGTGAGTCTTGCATGGGCCTAGTCTTTCTGTGGGTTGTCTTGAACTTAAACATCATGGAGGGCATGGATGGAATGGGATTGTGCTGATTTTGCAGTGTTTTTCGATTTTTTTTGTGCTGTATAACTGAACTGATGTTCCTCTGTCTTCCATTGTTTTTAGGTGCACAAGACTCAAGAGAACCACCAGTGCCAGGAAGAAGTCCTGCAGCGGTGTGTGTGTGCAGCATAACGTCACGCGACGTCACGTCTGGCCTCAGACAACTCTACAATTCGTGCAACTGCGGCCTGCTGTCTGACCTGCTCTGAAGAAGATGGCCCCAAAAAAAGGTCTCCGTAGCTCCTCTAGCAAGAAAGTTGCTAGTAAGGAGCAGAAGAAGCAAGTTACCAAGGAGGCTGGTGTGCCACCCGCCACGTTTTTTGGGAGCAAAAAAAAAAGTACGCCTGCAGCAGCAGGATCTGCTGGGGACCAAGCTGGGAGCAGCACCCCTGCTCCATTGGGTTCAGTGCCTTCACCACCACGCCAACTTAAGTCAAAGCCCTTGAGTGCTTCAGAGGCAGTCAGTGTACTTCTCCAATCACCATCGACAAGTGATGTTGGCTCATCGCAAGAAAGTAGCAGCAATGTCCCTGAATCAACACAGGTTGTTGTAACTCATCTGACAAGTGTTGAACAACCACAGCCGCAACAACAACACCATGTGCAAGTACACGCCCAAGTACATGTGGAAGGAGAGGCAGCAAAAGGAGATGCGCAAGCAAAGGTGCATGGAGGTTCACAAGTGCCCACAATAGTTGTTCCTCCCGAAGTAGGGGCACATCAGGAAATCGACAATGAAGCCGAGGTATCATTGGAAGCCACTCCTCCTGATGATCATTCACTGTCTTCCATATCCCCAGCAAGGAAAAGATCAAGGGGGGTGTCTACATCTTCTTCAAGCCCACCTCCTACTGATGATCTGGATGACGATTGGGTACCATCACCGCAGCCTGAGAGTGAGGCACACCATGATCTGACAAAGGTACCTAAGCGTAAAAGGAAGGTCGTCGAAAAACTCATAGCTATGGAGTGTGATGAGGCTCAACAAGAAGTGACAGATACTGCTGGTGATGAAGCCTCTCACGATGACGACGAGCCAGTCATCACAAAGGTCACTGCAGCCCCACCGGGCATGCAGCAAAGAGACATTTTGACCCTATCCCGAGAAGCTGCTGAGCGTGATGATGATGTCGACGAGGAGGCAATGGAAATGGAATCATTAGATTTGGAGTTAAGTAGTACACCAAAACCTACCGCTTCCATATTTCTTCCTCGCAAGAAGGTACCCACCTCGACCTCAATTCGTGGTGGTGAAAGTGCAAAACGTACTGAAGTTCGGCAATCCACATCCTCCACTTCATCTGGCATTAGCAGCAAGACCACCACCACCAGTATCGCCGCCTCCTCCGGCCCCCAAAGACATTTCAAGTCTCCAGTTTGGGACTTCTTTAGTGTTTGCCCAAAAATGGAAAACGTAGCCATTTGTAGCATTTGTAAGGTTCGAGTTGGTCGTGGTAAGCTTGGTTCTAACTATGGTACCGGAGGCCAGAGAGGTCATCTTAAGAGAGCGCACCCTGTCCAATGGTTTCCACACCTAGAGGCGTTTAAGCTAGCCGGAATAGCACGTAATGAAAACGTTGATTTTTCTTCTGATGATGACGAGGAGGAAGAAGACGATTCAAACACTTCACTTACACCCAGTACCCCTGTCAGCAGCACACCCCATGTGAGGCACACTAAGAGTGTGGGAGAGAGTGAGACATCAATGCGGAAAAGTTCATCAGCGAGCGTAACTGGGTCGAAGATATCATCATCATCCCGTAAATCCTTGGTCCAGGGCAACATTAAAAAGATGTTGTTTACAGAAGCGCAATATGAACGCAACCACCCACTGACGCGTCTGTATAACACTAAGCTGGCTAAAATGCTAGCTCTGGACCTTCTCCCTTTTTCTTTTGTAGAAGGGGTTGGTTTTCTAGAATTAGTGGCAGCGCTCTGCCCTAAATGGAAGGTTCCTAGCCGGTTCTATTTTGCCCGAGTTGCGGTTCCAGCACTACATGAAGATGTTCTGAAGGTGATTGGGGCAGCTTTGCAGAAGAGTGCTGTTCACACTATACATCTGACAACAGACATGTGGACCAGTGGCGCAGGCGCTGATTACATGTGCATCACTGCACACTGGGCCTCTTTTTCAGGGGCTAAAGCAAAGCTAAACGCAGGTGTTGACGCGGACATTGTTTTTAAAGCTGCTCGGAAACATGCAACACTAGCCATGTTTGGTTTGGAGAAACGTCACACAGCAGAAAACATTTTGGATGTCTTTAACACAAAGGTCCTTAACTGGCTGTCCCCACTAAAACGCCAGGTTGGTTATGTTTCCACGGACAATGGCGCCAATATAGTTAAGGCCATGAGGGACGGTTACTATTTCAGAGTGCCGTGTTTGGCGCACTGTATAAACCTGGTTGTCCAAAAATTCTTGGGTAATAAAGGCAGTGCAGCGTACAGTGTATTGGACACCTGCCGAAAAATGTGCAACCATTTCAGCCATTCTTTTAAGGCCCGGAAGCAGCTGAGGAGCCTGCTATATCAACGTAAAATGCCAGTGAAAGCACTCATCCAGGAGGTGGTAACACGTTGGAACTCAACCTTCTACATGCTTGAGCGTCTGTATGAGCAGTATATGGAACTCGATCAATATTTCCTTACAGAGGGTACAGAGGATCTGAGGATGGGTGCGGCGCAATGGAACATAGTTCAAAGCCTGACACGCATGCTTCGTCCTTTTGAGTTCTTCACGCGTGCAGTCAGCAAGGAGGACTCTAATTTGGGAAAAGCTATCCCATTGTTGTACATGCTGGAGGACCAACTGAAGGAGGTGTGTTCTGTGTTTGAAAAAGATGACAAAAACCAAGACTCTTTGCTTCTGGCTGAGAAATTATTAGAGCTCCTACAAGGTGATGAACGTCTTAAAAAGATCCATTCAGAACAGCATTACATTTGTGCTACTATTCTGGATCCACGCTACAAAAAGGCGCTGGCAGGCCAAGCATTCTTTCCTTTTGATGATGAACATGTTCCAAAGTACAAACGTTGGCTAGCCTTGTCAGCCAAGAGGTTTGAAACAGAACGGCTGAAAATTGAAGGAAATGGCAGTACATCAGCAGGCCATCCCCAGCCAAAACAATCCACTTCTGCACCTGTGGCTGTGGCACAAGTGACCTCTCAGCCGTTAAAGACACCGGCAACCGGATCATCTGCACGAGACACAACAGAAACATTGGAGGCTGAAGAGGATTGGCTAGCTCTGCGTGGGTTTGGTTCTCAAAAGGTCAGAGGCACAGCAAGAGCTAAGCAAAGTGGAGGAACCTTTGATGAGGACCTTGAGTCGATGGTGAAGGACTATCTGAATGACTCAACAGAGGTCTATGTTAATTCTGACCCATTGGCGTATTGGCATGGGAAAAAAGAATTGGGGCCACAGCTCACCAACCTGGCTTTAAACTACTTGTCTTGCCCACTCGCAAGTGTGTCTTCTGAACGGGTTTTCAGTGCTGCTGGTGGCATTGTAACTCCCAAACGGAGCCGCCTCTCGCCCAAAAATGTGGAGAGGTTAACAATGATCAAGATGAATCAGCACCTCATACCACCAGATTTCAGAGTACGAGAAAGCGTGCCGGATGAAGAGGAGGTGGCCAGCAACATAGATGAGGGAATTTCTACTCTGTCAGGTGACACTGAGCTCACCCTGCCTGAATTCGCAGAGTATGATGACGAAGGCTTATTCTTATTCCTGGACCGTGATACCGAGCCCTGAAAATGAGACAACGAATCAATAACTTTCTTTTTCATCCTTATTCACTTTTATTCCTGTGTGTCTGTCTTTCTTTGTTGTGCACAGTTAATATATTTCAAACTTTAATCAGATAATCACAAAATCAAGCCCATCAGCAGAACTGTCTTCACTGGTTTGCTAATTGATTTGAAGTTGCCGCAGTCTGCATTCCTCAGGTTCACAAGTTTAGAAGAACATGCTCCTCTATCCTCCTCCTCCAGACTCCTATTTCCATCAAACCAGAGGGCTGGTTTACGCCCAATGAAGAAAGACTCAGCACTTGTGGGGGTGTTGTTGTACCTCTTTGCAGGTGAGTTGACGGCTCTGGGGCCATTGCTGGGAAGCTCTAATACCGGATAAAAGTGATTTGGACCAAATCCCAGGCGGAATTTTTTTTGTGTTTTTGATGACTTGCTTGCCTTTGAGGTGCTCTTAGGGGGGGCTCCGTCTGTTTGTGGGTGAGTTTCGTGGTCTGGGAGCACTGCTGGGACACTCTAATCTTGATTGCATTTGCTTTTCAGGAAATCCGTCGTGGCAACCCCGACTTATGGCCTAGCTACGCAGCGCGTTTGGACCGAAGGCCGAGAAATATTGCAAGTATGAGATTTTGCTTTTGGCCTGTTTGGGGGTGTTATGCTTCTTGGCGGGTGGGTTGGCGGGTCTTGGGGCATTCCTGGGAAGGTCTAATACCGGGTAGAAGTGGTTGGGACAAAATCCAGGCCGATTTTTTTTGTGGCTATTTCTGACATTTTGCTCAATGTAGCCTTTTCAGGGGCCTGTTTGGGGGGCTTCCTGGTGTTTGTGGGTGAGTTTCGGGGTCTGGGAGCACTGCTGGGACACTCTAATCTTGAGTGCATTTGCTTTTCAGGAAATCCGTCGTGGCAACCCCGACTTATGGCCTAGCTACGCAGCGCGTTTGGACCGAAGGCCGAGAAATATTGCAAGTATGAGATTTTGCTTTTGGCCTGTTTGGGGGTGTTATGCTTCTTGGCGGGTGGGTTGGCGTGTCTTGGGGCATTCCTGGGAAGGTCTAATACCGGGTAGAAGTGGTTGGGACAAAATCCAGGCCGATTTTTTTTGGCTATTTCTGACATTTTGCTCAATGTAGCGTTTTCGGGGGCCTGTTTGGGGGGCTTCCTGGTGTTTGTGGGTGGGTTTCGGGGTCTGGGCGCACTGCTGGCTATATATACTTTACTTTGCAAGAGGTTTGAAGCAAATCCATGGTGGCAGAGGGGAGTTAGGGCCTAGCTGCAGAGCGCGCGCGGAGTGATTTGGGAAATTTGTGAAAAATTGACTAAGTCCCCATTTTTGTCCTTTTGCTCTTTGGCTGTTCTGGGGTCTTCTACTCGGTTTCTCCTGGGTTGACGGCTCTGGGGCCATTGCTGGGAAGCTCTAATACCGGATAAAAGTGTTTTGGACCAAATCCCAGGCGGAAATTTTTTTGTGTTTTTGATGACTTGCTTGCCTTTGAGGTGCTCTTAGGGGGGGTTCCGTCTGTTTGTGGGTGAGTTTCGGGATCTGGGAGCACTGCTGGGACACTCTAATCTTGATTGCATTTGCTTTTCAGGAAATCCGTCGTGGCAACCCCGACTTATGGCCTAGCTACGCAGCGCGTTTGGACCGAAGGCCGAGAAATTTTGCAAGTATGAGATTTTGCTTTTGGCCTGTTTGGGGGTGTTATGCTTCTTGGCGGGTGGGTTGGGTTGGCGGGTCTTGGGGCATTCCTGGGAAGGTCTAATACCGGGTAGAAGTGGTTGGGACAAAATCCTCACGGAAAAGCCTTTTGGCACTTTTTGTAACTTAGGATTCGTTAGGGTTAGCCCTAGCAGCAGGATTGCATGTGTTTCGGGGTGTTCTAGATTTTTGCAACTGAGTTCTGGGGTCTTAGAGCACTCGTGAGAATGTGTAATTTTGGTTGCAAGTCATTTGAAGAAAATCCATGGTGGGAAAGGGGGGATTTGGCATAGTTAAAGAAAGCCTTTGCCACTATTCTTAACTTAGGGTTCGTTAGGGTTAGCAGTATTTCTATTGCATGTGTTTGAGTGGGGGGGATTTCGAGACTTGGAGCGATGCTGGCTATGGCTACTTTTGCTTGGTTGCTTGCAAGTGGTTTGAATGCAATCCACGGTGGGTAAGGGGTAATTAGGAAGGGGGTACTTTGGCCTACTTTTACTTTCAAAGTAAGTTTTGTCACCAGTTTTCTGCTAGGCCTCGTTTTTTGAGATTTGATTGGGGGTCTTCTACATTTTTGCGACTGGCTTTAGTAAGGGTCTGGGTGGGAGCACTGCTAGGAAGATCTAATTTTGTTCTAAGACACAGTTTACAGTACACCTAGCTTGAGGGGAAAGATCCGCTACATTAATTTGCCCATACTTATTTATCCTTCAAAAGGTGACTCAGACAGAGTACGCACTTTCAAAAATATTGTACTGTCTACTAGGAAAATCAAATTGTGACTTTTTGCACTCCACAGCCTACATACCTTATATTTATTTATCAGTGGTGTTGTAATATTATATCACTTCCTGTTTTTCGTTGAATAATTACAGGCCGGGTTTCAGTCTCTGCAATGGGGAAAAAAGGATGGAGTCAGGCTTCACAGTAGCGAGCCACAATTCAGCATCAGGCAGGCAGTGGACAGGGTGTCTTCTGGTGACCAACATCGATGGACGAAGCGTCGGCTGCAATGGAGGAGTGCCGCTAATAAGAGGATTTTTTTTCTGCAGGCAACTTACTTACCACTTCCAACAGGACAACTACAACCACATAGATACAGTATCCCTTGCCTTTTTCTCTGACTGTGACTGCATTTCTTGGATCTCTCTCTGCTTCTAAATTGATCCCTTAACACATCACTTAGTCCACTCCACTATCACATCTGCACCACACATAGTCATTTGTAAGTGCTCCTACGTAATTCGCAAGTCGCAGCACGCCCCAGCCCGTAGAGGACTGGGATGGCCCCTATGATGAAGCATGTCACCAAGGGGCAACCCTGGTGAGTGAGGGGACACCTAGAAAAAAAACAATTTCTCCTTTTCTATCTACTATACCTTCCAGACCAACCCCATTGAGTGTTGTTGTGAATGGATTTATAGTGACCAGCAAGGCTCTCGGGTATCTGGCTACAGAGACCTTATGTTGAATATCGTTATCAATATTTCCACACAGGCCCTGTACTGTCGCATTCTTTCTTCCACAGTTGTCGAAAGTACTACTAACTTTTCACTGACATGCATGCAGTAGTGCATGCACTTTCAAAGATTGATAGATAGGTTTGTACCCAAAGAATTGTTTATGTTCAATTGTTTGTCTATGCTGTGCTTTTTTTTACAGGGTGTCTTCTGGTGACCAACATCGATGGACGAAGCGTCGGCTGCAATGGAGGAGTGCCGCTAATAAGAGGATTTTTTTTCTGCAGGCAACTTACTTACCACTTCCAACAGGACAACTACAACCACATAGATACAGTATCCCTTGCCTTTTTCTCTGACTGTGACTGCATTTCTTGGATCTCTCTCTGCTTCTAAATTGATCCCTTAACACATCACTTAGTCCACTCCACTATCACATCTGCACCACACATAGTCATTTGTAAGTGCTCCTACGTAATTCGCAAGTCGCAGCACGCCCCAGCCCGTAGAGGACTGGGATGGCCCCAATGATGAAGCATGTCACCAAGGGGCAACCCTGGTGAGTGAGGGGACACCTAGAAAAAAAGCAATTTCTCCTTTTCTATCTACTATACCTTCCAGACCAACCCCATTGAGTGTTGTTGTGAATGGATTTATAGTGACCAGCAAGGCTCTCGGGTATCTGGCTACAGAGACCTTATGTTGAATATCGTTATCAATAATTCCACACAGGCCCTGTACTGTCGCATTCTTTCTTCCACAGTTGTCGAAAGTACTACTTACTTTTCACTGACATGCATGCAGTAGTGCATGCACTTTCAGAGATTGATGGATAGGTTTGTACCCAAAGAATTGTTTATATTCAATTGTTTGTCTATGCTGTGCTTTTTTTTACAGGGTGTCTTCTGGTGACCAACATCGATGGACGAAGCGTCGGCTGCAATGGAGGAGTGCCGCTAATAAGAGGATTTTTTTTCTGCAGGAAACTTACTTACCACTTCCAACAGGACAACTACAACCACATAGATACAGTATCCCTTGCCTTTTTCTCTGACTGTGACTGCATTTCTTGGATCTCTCTCTGCTTCTAAATTGATCCCTTAACACATCACTTAGTCCACTCCACTATCACATCTGCACCACACATAGTCATTTGTAAGTGCTCCTACGTAATTCGCAAGTCGCAGCACGCCCCAGCCCGTAGAGGACTGGGATGGCCCCAATGATGAAGCATGTCACCAAGGGGCAACCCTGGTGAGTGAGGGGACACCTAGAAAAAAAGCAATTTCTCCTTTTCTATCTACTATACCTTCCAGACCAACCCCATTGAGTGTTGTTGTGAATGGATTTATAGTGACCAGCAAGGGTCTCGGGTATCTGGCTAGTACAGAGACCTTATGTTGAATATCGTTATCAATAATTCCACACAGGCCCTGTACTGTCGCATTCTTTCTTCCACAGTTGTCGAAAGTACTACTTACTTTTCACTGACATGCATGCAGTAGTGCATGCACTTTCAAAGATTGATGGATAGGTTTGTACCCAAAGAATTGTTTATGTTCAATTGTTTGTCTATGCTGTGCTTTTTTTCTTGTCTCCCAAAACCTTTCCCAAAAACCCCCGTACCCATCCATTTTTCAAACCCTAACCCTCTTCCCCGGGGCTGTGTGGTTTTGATTGATGTGTGACTAAATTACAGCAATAAATCCACACACTTGCTGGGGAGGATAAGGTGATAGCAACAGGCTGGTGAAGAAATCCGAGGATATATTCTTACTCTGCTTGACAAAGACCCATGGCTAATGTCAAAGAACTGCAACCGAATTAGTAGTTATACTTTACCATTTATTAGGCTACAATGTGGCACTGTTCTAGTGTACTTCTGTCACCTGCTATATTCTCAGTTGTACCGTTGAATTGCTCAGGAGGACAAACCAGATTTAATTTTCTTTTTTTTCATAGGCATGCAACTGCCACTGTGTCACACCACTAGTACCACCGCTATGAGGAAATTTTATCCGACCAAGATTGCCAACCTTATTCGCTGGTTATCGTGGAGCCAGCCCTGGGTCTAGCCCTACTTTCAAACACAAATTACAGGTAAGATAAGCGTTTGGTGGTTTGGGGGTATAATGGAGTATTAGTAGGAGAGACGAGAGACTGACGGTAGTACTACTAAAGTCCTAGGACTCTTGGATTCACTTCACTTACTCTGTGAGAGGCACTTAGTGTTGAAAACATTTGGGCATTTACACTTAAAGGAAGAAAATGGAACTAAACTTTCAGGAAAACAAAGTCACTGTTCAACCCCCACCCACCAGGCAAGCAGTAAGAAACGGGTATGCTCAGATAAAGTTTGAAAAAGTATATTTATATCCCTAACAAAATAATCTCCCGCAAGACCCTCCCTAACCCCAACGATTGTCCTTCAAAAGTCCCCAAAAACCCAACTCCCAATTCCCACCCCCCAAAAGTCTCTAAAAAAGGGGCAAGGGACACTATGGGTGGATGCTGTCTACTTTTTGGGCCAGGGCATCATGCTCCTGGCGGAGCAAGGCGTGCTCTACGCGGAGCCCCTCCAACTGGTTGGAAAAGTGGTGGAGCTCCTGCTGGAGGCGGGACACCATCAGGGTACTGCGGCGCAGGCGTGCCTTCAATGCCTTGCAGGTGCAACGGCTGTGAGAGGAAGCTGTTGTCCTTGCTACTCGGCGGTGGCGTTTGGCTTTGGCAGCCCGGCTCAGTCTGGGTGGACCACTGTGCTGGGTGGCACTGGCAGCCCGTGGGGGCACGGAGGCCGATGCAGACGACGTAGTTGTTGTGGTCGACTGCACACTTTCTTCGTCCTCCAGGGCCACCAGCCGCCGATATTCGGCCACAGTGGCATCGATCCTACGTTGCCGGGCCGCTCTAGCCAGCTCCTTCCTCCTTGTTCGTTTGGAAGGAGAACCTATATGAAGAAAGAAAGACATAGTCTATAACCAATGCTCTTTAAGATTAACTCAATCATTCAGCAGAAATTTGTGTTGCACTACAACTAGCTAATTGCAAGCGCATTACATAACTATTGAGGCCAGTATCTATCTAACCTCACACTTCTTCATCCTTGCTCTAACATTAGTGGGAGTTTAAGGAACAAATTCTACGAGCACTATGGACTTCCATTGGAGTCGACTATGAAAGTACACCAGTCTTATTCTTCTTCTTGTCTCTTGTTTAGGAAAATTGGTACGTTATCTTCTGCAAGCCGGCATAATGCCAGCGCAGTAAACTTGCACCCGAGAAAAAGAGACGCACGCCATGAGGAGTGACCTAGACTTGCGTTGCGTTACTGTACCCGTCCAGTACATGCAGGTGGTGAAGCTCTTACTTTTCTATTACGGGTGGCACTGAGAATACTCTGTTACAACTCAAGGGCTACTGCTTAATTAATTTAACTTTCACCCTACAGTGGAAATGAGTACTAGAAATGGAAAATTGAAGAAGATAAATAATCTGATTATCTATCACTTCACATGGGATGTTTTTTCTTATATATGGGATGACTTTAGGTGCTTTGCTTTTTATTGAGTGACCAGTGATACATCCACACATGAATGACTGAGTACTACTAAACTTATTAAGAGAGGTAGGGAGTGGCCACCGTAATAACCGGATCTATGCTGTGCTTGCAATACAAACTACTGCTACTATTGATGGTAGTATTTGGACAAAATTAAAACTTCTTTTCCTTGCCTTTCCTACACTGGAATGGACGTGCGGGTGCAGTGTTACATGCTCTTCAAAGTTACACTTAGTTCATCCACCGACCGTCAACTCTCTCTAGATCATGGGTACTCACAAACTTTCTCTCAGGGGCTAAATTTACAGTGTAGTTTGTGGCCGAGGGCCGCACTGGTGGGGGCGGAGTCAGAGGGGGCGGGGCTAAAGCAAAACAAAAACTTGTGACCATGAGGTTGCACACAGGTCCCTGCAGCAGATGCCTTCATCCACTGAGCCACCAGACCCAGCATTTACATACATCTCTCTCCCTCCTGCTCTCCCTCCTGCCCTCCCTCTCCATCTCTCTCTCCCTCCTGCCCTCCCTCTCCCTCCCCCTCTGTCATCTCACTGTGTGTGTGTCTATCTGTGTCAGCCTTCAGCCCGGGTTGAGACCGCTTCCTCAACGCGCACACACAGACAACAACACCAAAGTACTTAACAGGTCTTTAAAAGTCCATTAACATATTATTGAGGCTTTGTTTGTTGTAGCGCCCCTGCATCTCCACCCTGACAATCACTGCTTGCCCGGCCCCACAGAGCAGAGGCTTTGTTCTATTTCACCTCTTTGTGGCCTTGCATCTCCACTCTGCTCTGTGGGGGCCGGGGGAGCAGTGATTGTCAGAGTGGAGATGCAGGGGCGCTAACAGGTGAAATACAAAAAAGCCTCTGCTCTGTGGGGGCCGGGGGAGCAGTGATTGTCTGCAAGGTCTGCGCACCGCCAAGGAAGGCTTGCCGGGCCACCACCGGCCCGCGGGCCGTACTATGAGTACCCCTGCTCTAGATACACATATGCTATCTAAGAGTCAGATAGTAGCATGATCCAGGTATATGGACACATACAGTTTCTGTGTCACCCACCCAGGCTGTTGTCCTTCTACCCATCATTGCTTCATCATTCACCCAGCCATGCATCTCATATTCCCAGCTAGTCTTCAATCTCAATAAGTAAGGAATATATAAGAGCTTACCTCTGGCCGCCACCACCACCGTCTCAACTCTCACAGCCGCCGCCTCCTCCCCTGAAGAATTGCCCTCCGCCTCCGTGTCGAGCACCACCACCTCCACGCTGGCCCCGCCACCAGATGTTCCACCTACAAAGTACATTGAAGAATGTTAGAATAAAGCACTCACTAGTCTTTGGTCTAGGAATGAAGACATGTGAAAACAATGTAATTTGTGACTGTCTACTTTAAAGTTAAAAAAAGTCCCTTTTTCCAGGGAAGGTTGTCTTGCTGCACTTTTTGGCACAACTGATGAAGGCTGGTTTTTTAACACGCACCATTTTTCTCCACACAGACAGAAGATGGACTTCTAACAACAAGATCAAGTTGAAACCAGGTGAGAGCTCGGCTCGACCACAAGAAATGTCTTCAATTAATCGTCAGCACTAACCACTTTTCCATTATCAGTTAAACGTTTAGTTTTATTATGACTTCATTTTAATAAATGTGTTTACTTTTAATAAAGCTTTTAAACTTAAATACAATCTGTGTTTTTTGGTCCAGACTAGAGTGACTGAGCGAAAGGTTTTGCAATTTTTGCAAGCATGAGTCCAGATAGAACACTTCAAAAGACATTATGGACAATCCCAGAGGACTGCACTAAGTTGATAGAGCTATTGCTGACTAGAATCATGGGAGTTTCGCCAACCGTGCAATCTTAGTTTGCTACACAGACAGACTAATAAGAATAATCTAGTAATACCACAGGGAGTCATAGTAGAGGCAGGATAAGAATTTAGATACAGTCTACAAGAAGAAGATCAAAGACAATTTTGAAAAAAGTCAAATGAGGAACGCTAGGAAAAATAGGTACTAGTCTAAAATGAAAACTTACTGGGGCCAGCAAAGGAGCCCTCGCCTGCCCGATCCTGGCCCTGTTGAACAGCATCCGCCGCCTGCTGCTCCTGTGTCCTCCTCTCTCCCCTGGAGGGAGCTGACGTACAACATGAAAGAAAGAACAGAAAACATGGATGATTGTTGCTTGTCAATGTCAACTAAATCAAACATTTCAAAGAACAATAACAAAATATTTCCGCGAAATTATATTGATTAGGGTTCGTTTTCATTTATTTGCGGACCTGTGACTTCGAAAGTCACGTAACTCACTAAACAAAGTACTGAAAGGTTCACCTAGGACTGGCAGGCAGCAGTCCGCAGGCAAGACGCAAAGTGACAGACAAACTCCATTGTGATTTCAGTCAGATCAGTGACAACACTAACAGTTGCCTGCTACATTACCAGTCATTTAAATAGTCAAACTATCAATCCACCGCTACTATTTTTCTTATTGTCAGGGGTACAAAGGAAGGGGCAGATTTAAGCCCCTTGCGGCTCTTTTGCTCCGTTCTTGCGTGACTTTTGTGACGCAGCAGCTAAACAAAAAAGGGCGCCATGGTGCGGCGTATAATATTATAACAACGTGACGCATTTGAGAGATGCATCCCGTTATAAAGCCCTGCGCCATCAGGGGGCGTTCCGGCGCAAGGGAGGGCATTCCTGCGCTGGAACACATCCTAAAAGTGGCTGAGGGAAATCTACAAAATTTCAATCAGTCACCTTTAGGACAATGATGCGTCACACAAACCCTGCACCTGCTTGAAGCAGACGTACGGCTTGACCCAGCATTGGGGAGATAGGGTACCCCAGAGCATTGCTGGAGCTGCGCCATCGTTGCAACGCAACTCCAGCAGTAAAGCTTCGGTGACGTTTTGGGCCCATGGTGCGCCGCATTGCAAATACAGCGCACCATGTTTGGTGGTGGTAGCGGGCCGCACAATTAATGGCGCATCCCTGCTACTTTGCAGGGATGCGACGGTAATTGCAATTCTGCCCCTTAGGGGCATACTTACTTACGCGTTCTGGCGCATCTCCAGAGATGCGCCAGATCAAATGCGTCACGCAAAACTACCCTTGCGACACGGCAGATGCGCCTCATTTACAATGCGGCGCGCCCTGGCGCAAGGGTAGGCACTTGCGTGACGCATCTCGTCACGTAAGAGCGGCGCATCGCTGGAGTCACGTCGCCAACGCAATGCAACTCCAGTAATGCTCAGGGCCACCCAATACTTAACATGCTGTGCCAGTCCTTTCGCCTGCTTCAAGCAGGCATAAGGAATTGAATTGACGTAGCAGCGTCGCAGAAGTGCCTGCGTTAAATCTTGTAGATTTCACGCAGGCAATTTTGCGAGGCGCACAGCCGCCAGACCGCCCACCCTGCGTACTAGGAACGCACCCATTGTGGTGCAGGCCCATGGCTTTATAACGTGACGCATCTCCCTAGATGCGTCATGCTGTAAATGACTCGCAGGGATGCGGCACGTTTACGCCGCTGTTGCGTCACGCAAGGCAACGTAAACGTGGCGCAAGGGGCTTGTAAATGTAATCTGCCCCCTAGTGTCTAGCATTACGCAGTTCTGTAAAGTACACTCATACATAATAGTTACTCAGGCCAATGAGACCACGAAATAGAAAACAAATAAGCATAGTAGCAACGCCACTGAGAAGGAGAGCAGTGCACCTGAAATGCACAGAAGATTTTGAAATATAATTTAACTACAATGTAATCGTCATCAGCGGCATTATTGGCTTGCTCCATGTAAAAAACAAATATTTGCAATACAACAACACAGAGCAGGAGAAAACATCATAGTAGTGAGTGATGAAATGGCTACTACTACTCACCAAGCCCGGGGATCTCCAAGCCGAGCTGGTCCAGCAGGTTGCGCTCCCGGTCCAGGAGGTCCGTCCAGCGATGGGTGACCTGGCTGTAGGTGCGCTGGACCCCGTAGAGGTGGGATATGGCCCAGCACACCTTCTCCCACCGCTTCCGGCGCTCCCGCATGTTGTAGCCGCCGGCCGCAATCCTGCCGCCTCCCGCGATGGTCCTGGGCAGGCGGCGCTGGACGAAGTAGACCAGCGCGCCCACTTCCTCCGGGCTGAATATCTCCCGTCGCGTCACCTGCTCCCCCCTCAATCTCCCGCATGCTGTCCTGGCACTGGGTCCAGTACTACTCCCCGCCGCCGCTGCGGCCCTCAAGTGCCTGGGCAGCTTCACGGCGCCTGGCTTGACCATGGTCTGGGCAGGTAAGGTAGGAAGAAGTAGAAAATTAAGAAAGAATAGGATAGGGAAGAAGAAAAGAAAAGAGTTTAAAAAAGTAGTTTAAAAGTAAAGAAAAATAGCAGAAAAGACAAAAATATACAGCTAGGAAAAGAGAGGGATAGATAAGAAGCAAAATCGTAAAAAAAAAACTGAAAACAAGCAAAGGATGGCAAAGATACCAGGAGGATTAAACACCATGCCCAGACACAGGAAATTAATGAAAAACAAGATGGCCGGCGCCCGTTCACGAGCGCGAAAGTAAGTTCGCGCGAGATATCCCTCGCGATCTCGTGTGAACCTCTAGATTTCCCTCGCGATCTCGTGCGAACCTCTACTCGCAATGCGCTTACTGCGCGAAATTATACATAGCGGGCGGAAACGGAAATACGTCACGCAAACAAAATGGCCGCGCCCGTACTTGACCTTGGGGTAAATTCGCGTGTTGCGCTGCAAGCGGCTCGCGAATACTGCAAAAAAACTCGCGAAACAACAAGCCGCAAAAAAATAAAAAGCTCATTCGCACGAATTGGCGGCTTCCGCGGTCGGTTTCGCACGACGCCGCGCCCCGCGAATAGCGCGAAAAAAACGAAAAACGATTTTAGCAAAAGCAAAAGCAATGAGCAGGTGCAAAAGGTCAACCTCAGGATTTGTAACGATTCCCTGTAGTGCTTCCTGAGGGGGCCCTCCAGAATTCGGTTGCCTGCTTGCAACTATTGTGTGACCCTGCTCTGACCTTAACTGTATGCCACAAAGGTCCTGATTTACAGCTAAAGGAGCAGACAAGCAGGTGCCAGGCTGGAACTTCAAATTCTTTCAGTGACACATTAATTAGCCCCTAATTCATTATTGTCAGTTGGGGCAGGGCAGGTGTTGTTAATAAACTAACCCCAAATTAATTCATGTCAGTTCAAGCAGGGCAGGTGGGCTTGCTTTTCCCCCCCATCTTCTACAGTGATGATGAACCAGAGGGTGGCATTGATGTAACAGAGGGTGGCATGGGTCAAAGAGAGGGTGCCAGTGGTGAAACTGAGGGTGCTGGGAGGCTGTGATGATGAACCAGACGTAGAAACAACATAGTCGCGACCGTTGCGAGCCGACAAGTAAGTTCGCAATTGCGAACTAGTACCAAATCCTCGCGAACTGGCAGAAACACTTGCGAACACAAAAAAAAAAAAATCTGCAAATTCGCGAGAATTCGCGGATTTTGCGGATTGCGAATTCGCAAATCCGCAAAATTCGCGAACGCGAGATTCACAAAATTCGCCCATGCCTAAGCCAAAGGATGACCCGTTAGGCACAGATGCACAAATTAATCATCATATTACTCCAAATTTCACCGCAGGTAAAAACGCGCAGGAGCCCTACAGCCCGACCAACGTTGGCACCACTCCTACCAGCCAAATGACCTCAAATCGTCCGTCAGGGCTATTCCCGCTCCACTTCAACATCGTTTCACCAAGTCGAACAATTTCTTTCAAGGGCCAAGAGCAGAGGCTTAGAACATCCTACCACACGCCCACCCCTGACAAGGGTCGGGGTGGAGACCAACGAGACCTACCAGACTCCAGAGACCTACGAGCCTCAGGCGTAATAAGATCCAAAACAAGGGACAAAGCCCGTAGCAGCCCTCAAGACCCAAGACACCTAGCAGATGACAGATTACCATTCCATGCTCCACTGTGGCCTCCATTCATAAACATGATGGAAACAATCTCCTCAGCCCTCCTTCAACACTCAGAAAAGTTAGAGTCTCAGATAGACATCTTGCAAATTTTAGCCTCACATGTGGCGGGGATAGATAAAAAGATTCTCGAGCTGAATTCCTTCATCGAACGGGCACAGAAAGACCCGCGTACAACATACCATGAATGTCAGTGCTCTGAAACAATTGACCAACTCAAAGTATTACCAGCAATTCTAACAGACATTCTGGTAGAGGTACAGAATAAATCCAATAACGTCCATAACTCCTCTGAAACCATCGGGACTGAAAGCTCGCCCGTAGACACGACAAGCTCAGTCAGCAGTGCCACTTCATATAGTGAGGATACAAGGCCAGTCAAAATGGAAGGCAGTCCAATACCTCTCCCCCAGGCCTCCCAGATGTTAATCTCCAAAGACTTAATATCCCCTCAAAAAGGCATTTCGGATATAGCCAACACAGGGAAGGATGCTCCCGGGCAATCGCAAAATAATGGGAACCAATCCCACATACTCATGGAAGAACCAGAATATGTGAGTAGAGAAGAGCTGGGATTAGCACAAAACGGGCAAATAAAACAGACACTCCATCTCACAAAGCGCGAACGAAAGCGACTAAGGAAAGCAAGACAAAACAAAAATCAGGGGAAAAAAGATTCCACAAGAATCACTAAGCCAGATACAAACATAGGAACAACAGTGCAAGGCTCCAACCACAAAGAGTTGCCAAAGGAGAACCTGACAAAGCAATTGGACCGCGGGATGACTTTTTCAGCAGCGAATCAGCCCCCAGAAGCCAAACCAACAGCTGACACAATGTCACTAAGTGCTTTAAATACAACACAAGCCCAAATCACAATGCAACAGGCGGACGGCCCTCCCGCACTGAAGCGGCAGGGAGAACAGAAGGATATCTCACACTACTTCCCGAAAATGGTGATGGCACTCAAAGAAAACTGCCCCGTAACAGAGCAACAACAGATTTTAACACCGCAAGTTTTAGCGGACTCAAGTTTAAAGCAGGCGGTCTCCGATATCGAACCAGGATCTCAGTTGATCAGCCCAAACCAGGGGAGTCCTTCCAGACAACCCAAATTAAATGATCATATCCGTTTATCAAATCAGAATGAGAAGCTAGATATAACTTATCCGGAGGGATCACTAGTGCAGGAAATAATACTGCACTATAACTCAAGGGGATATCATTATATTCTTAACCGGAGTGCCATTCTAAAACTCACCAACCAGTTAGAGACGTTGAAATATGTGAACACAACTCACATAGACAGCATCGAATTTAAAACAATTCCCAACACAAATGGGAGAGAAATGACTCTGGCAACATGGAAGGACCCGGAAATAGCCAAAGAAGTCTGGCGTTACAGAGAAGATTTTGCCAACTGGGGAATTGAAATAAGACCAGTGCCGCCAGAAAGATACCCAGGCCCACTATCCATGCTGGCGGAAGAAAGATCAAAACCAGAAGGCGGAATTCTTCGGGGCGCCGTCGGGGGCATGGACATCAACAAGGGGGGTTGGGCCAACTTACGCATCATTCACCAAGGCCAGTGGGGGGTAGACAAAGAATGTCGGAAAATTCTACAACCAATTCAAAACACATCCACAGCAAGGATGGCTGAAGCATGAAAACCGACTCTGAAAGTCTGCTCGTGGAATATGAATGGCCTGGGGGTCAAAACCAATGATGCAGAATTAATGTCATTTTTAAAACTTTTTGGCATTATCCTATTTCAAGAAACCTGGTCAACGGCTTCCCAGCATATTGACGGCTTTAAGGAAATCCAATTAGAAGCGACCAAAAGAGGCCCTTCAGGAAGGGCTGCCGGAGGCCTTTCAATCTACCTGAACACTGGGATCACTTGGTCACATGATAACATCGACACAGGACAAAAATGGATCCAGTGTATCAAAACTGAGCTGACGCCCGTTCCCGGTAATGGCAGGCAGTGGGCCCATAACACCTCATCAATAATAATCTGTAACACCTATCGTCACCCAAACCCCAAGAACAAAGTGGAGAAAATCTTGACCTTAAAAGCCTTTATAAAATCACTACAAACCATGTACCCGCAGGCGGGGCTGGTCGTGTCTGGAGACCTGAACATGTTCTTGCTTCAAACAGACTACGCCCAACTTATGAATCAACACAAACGGATTGGCGGACCAATCCCAAGCATTATTACAAATCATCAAAAAAGGGATACGATCGGTCAACAGTGTGCACGCATGTTCGCTGAGGTCGGGATGATCGCATTGAATGGCCGCTTTCCACAAGATCAACCAGCATCTTCAACCAGAATATCTAAACAGGCCCAATCAGTGCTGGACTATACCATCGTGGATCTAGATGTTCTGCAAACAATCGTTAGTTACAAAATCATCCACAAATTGGAGAGCGACCACAGCCTGCAATCATTTGAAATCAACATCCAACATAAAAGGGCCACACTGACCAAAGACCTGCCAGAACCCCCAAACCTCTACAACCTTAAGAGACTGGTATGGAACAGCAATAACATCAAAGACATAATGATATTCGTGAAAAACATCGATATTGAAGTGATCAGAGAAGAGCCATCCGCACATCGGTAAAATTGGGAAAGACTGACCTCATCTCTAACCGAGAGATTCGGCAACCACAGCAACATAAAGAAACCAAGTAACACTCCTCATGCGTCTTTGGGCAATATAGTGCGCAAGAAAAGGACCCTTAATCAAGAAATCAGGAAGTTGCAAGCAACAGCCAGGTCAAAGGGTGATGATATAACCACTCAAATTTATAGTTTAAGGCAAAATTACAAAAAAGAAGTGTGGTTAGAAAAATCAAAATACCAAACCAACATCTGGCAATCACTATTAGCATCCAGTCAATCAAATAACAGCGGGAAATTTTGGGCTGAAATTAATGAAGTTGCAAACGGGCCGGCACAGGTCTTCAGCGCCAATATTCTGGAGGATGACTGGATACAGCACTTAGAGCAAACTCAAATCATCAACTATCCAGTGGGGAGCCCAGCGTTGCAGACCCTGCAATCAGAAAACAATCACGAAGCAGGCCAGCTTTCGGATGAAAACAGGATAACGCCATCCCAGGTAGAAAAGGTATTAAAAAACTTGAGATCTAAGGGAGCCCCAGGTCCAAACGGTTTACCGAATGGTCTGTTCAAACAAGACCAACAATTCTGGGCAGATCATCTCTCCCCACTATTCAACAGTGCACTCCAGACTGGAAGCATTCCCCAGTCATGGAGAGGCAGTATTCTTCATCCAATCTTTAAGGCAGGCCAAAGAACCGATCCAGCCAATTACCGCCTCATCGCACTCATAGATGTCGAGGCTAAAATATACGCCTTGAATCTTTAGATGGCCTTGGAAGACTGGGTGTGTGCGAACAAGATCTTGCCGATCACGCAGACTGGCTTTAGGCCCGGAAGCAATACCTCATGTAACCTGCTGGCGTTAAACCTCCTGGTGGACAAAGCCAGGGAAAAGTCAACCAAGCTGTACACGTGCTTTGTCGACTTGAAAGC
The DNA here is from genome assembly GCF_964263255.1 of Lissotriton vulgaris. Lineage (NCBI taxonomy): Eukaryota > Metazoa > Chordata > Amphibia > Caudata > Salamandridae > Lissotriton > Lissotriton vulgaris. Next base: position 806,187,821 of record NC_141694.1, read on the forward strand.
TGCGTTCGATACTGTCCCGAGGGAGGCTCTATGGAATAAAATGGCCACTTGGGGAATACCATCAAAGCTGCTGCGCGCCATCATGAACTTGTATTCATCCACTTGGGTTCGAATAAAATTAGGCAATGGCGACCGAACTACACAAAAAATTGACACCCATGTGGGCCTCAAGCAGGGCTGTGTATTGGCCCCAACTCTTTTCAATATCTTCACAGCGGACCTAGACAAGCACATTGCGGAGACAGAAAGTGATCCGCCAAAGCTAGCCCATCACATAATCAGGAGCATTCAGTATGCGGATGACATTGTACTCTGCAGTCAGACCCCGTTGGGCTTACAACGTTCCATCATGAAGCTCCACGAGTACATCAGTGCGCAGGGCCTGCAAATTAATTCTAAAAAGACGAAGATCGTCTGTTTTGCTTCTCGTCCAGGGAGGAAATCTTTCAAATGGCACATCGCAGGCAACAAAATAGAGCAGACCTGTTTGTACAAATATCTGGGAGTAGTTGTAGATGCCAGGTGGACTCTGAAAGATCACCAACTGTATAGAAAGGCACAGGCAAATAAACGTTGTTTTGCCCTAAACATATTAAAAACGAAATTGAACTGTCCATCCAAAGCGCACCTGTTGGAGGTGATAGCCGCCAAGTTCTTACCCTCGCTCACGTATGGTTCGGAATTGTATAGGGGTAAAGATGCAAACTTTTTGAACACACAGCAATCAGAGCTGTTCAAATATATCTTTAAGATACCGAGGTTTGTATCTCAATCTCTGATTCAACTGGAATTTGGTCTATCAAATCAGCATCAAGTCAGACAAGCGGCCATTCTAAAAGCATGTTGGAAACTAAGAGCAGTCCAAGAAGACACGCTTATGGGCCTCTGTTAGATTGAGATGAACAACCAGACCAAGTCGAAAAACGCTTGGAAACCAGTATGGAAGAAGTCTTAAGTTGGAGAAGGCTTGGAATACAAATCTAACCTTTGCGGCTTTCAAAAAAGTAACCAACGGAGCAGCAAAGATCTTGACTAACAGACAAAGCCGCAACAGCAAAGAAAAAAACACAGTTGGATGGTCCTGGCCGCCTATGTGAAAATGGAGCCTCAACCGTACTTAGTAAATCACATATCCATTGCCGCCCAAAAAACACTATTACAATTACGGCTGGGCATCACCATTTTAAAAGATCATACATCTCCATGGAAGCAAACATGGCCGTCCCCTGTCTGCAGACTATGTGGGCAAATGGAAGAATCAATGTTGCAAATATTGTGCATCTGCCCATCCTTGAAAATTTTGAGACGTTATTATCTACTGCATGTATTTTGACTTTTTCAGATTAGATCATGCCGCCCAGCTGTCATGCAAGCACTGAATAGTTACCATCTGCAGACAGCTTGTTGGGCCACCAGATTCTGCCAAAAGGCATTGCTGCTAGTAGCGAAGACTGAGAAAAAAGATCACTGAACGCTCGAACATGAATGCCCGAAGGGTTACGAACAGACTCTGAATTCCCTCTTACAAATATACCAAAAATATAGACATTTTAGTAAGTTATCTTTTTGTTTTCTTTTTTAAAGATCAGCCAAAGTCGTACATTTTATTCTCAAAACATGTGTTTTTATGTAACCATATTGTAAAGGTTTTAATTAACTTTGTACAATAAAAAATTTAATTACTTACTTAAAAAACTCAAGAACGGTGAGTGGGCCCAGACAATGCTGGACAGCGCAGCAGATCTTGAAGGATCATCTGGAGACAGTGGACTTGAATGAGTACATTCAAGTTGAAACAGTTGATATCAGGGTTAGTGTACCCCATAAGTTATATGAAGTAACGCTCCGTATGGAGGGGGACATAACTAGGAAAATAAGAGTACTCTTTTGGGAGAAGCTCTCTAAGGGTTATGACATCCTTCTAGCTGAAAAAGACTGGCCACCAAAATTTGTCAGGGAGTGCCCACACAGTAAAGACATCATTATGCCAGCCTTCTCTAATCATATTCCAATTCACTTAAAATACACCTATGCCAGAAAATGGGCTGTAGCCCAGGCTCCAGCATTATATAAAAATCATGTGGAATGGGATGAAGATTCCCCTCACCACAAAATCCAGTTACAAACTCAACCAACTGCACAGAGGCAGTATCCAGTTAAGCAAGAAGCTAAAAAACAGGTCAAGCAGAAATTAGATCAACTTGAATACCAAGGGGTGATTGAAACATGCACCTCGTCCATGAACAATCCTTTGTTTCCTGTCTCCAAACCGGACAATACATATCGTCTAGTTTTGGACTACAGACATTTAAACTCTTGTTGCAAAACATTTGCAGTACAAAATGCACACAGCGCAACACTGATGAATAACATCGTGCGCCAAAAATATAAAACCACATTAGATATTTCTAACGGTTTCTTCTGTCACAACATTGCACCTGAAAGCAGGAACTTGACCGCTTTCTCAATTATGGAAATAGAACGTCACTTCTGTCGTCTGCCCCAGGGATTCAAGAATAGTCCAGGGTTATTTTCAGCCAGAGTAACAGAGTTCCTACAAACGTATGATGATGAGGCATTATCTTATGTCAATGACATCTATCTAACAGACAATGATTTGGACAGGCACTTGAACAGAGTGAATACCATTATACTTGGATTCGCTTCTGAAGGATATAAATTTAACTTTAAGAAATCAAGAATTGCCTACCTCAATGTCCTTTTTCTAGGAAATGAGTTATCAAGTGAAGGCAAAAGCCCAGCAACCAACTTTTTAGAAAAGTGTGCGCTGCTCCAATCTCCAAAAATGCTGAAAAAGTTACAGTCAATTCTAGGTTCCCTGAATTTCGGAAGAACTTACATTCTTATCTATGGTAAGTATAGGCTGAAATCAGTTCCGTTCGCGGAATTTGCGGATTTTTGGCAAATTTGCGATCCGCGAATTGCGCGAATTTGACCAAACATCTGCAATTCGCATGCTGGTGAATTTTTTTTGCTTGGTGGCGCTTCAAAAATACAATATTGCGCGCGCGGCGTTCACTTACTGTGATTCTGAGTTCCCCGAGTTGTTTTTCCTCCCGGCTTGCGTGTGCTCCGCCATTTTGGATCTTGCTGCGTGATCGCGCGAGAGCTTTTCGACCGTGAGTATGTCATCGCGGCCCGCCATCTTGCACAGCGAGAGTTTCACAACGGGAGTACGTCATAAGGGCCCGTGATGAAGTATCGGGGGAGTATCAATAAACAAAAGAAGAGTGTCTGGGAGGGATAAGAACCAAATTTGGAGCACAATCACAACCCCACTAGGGTGTTTAGGAAGGCCCTCACTCACCACCTAGTGATGACATGCTTCATCATCGGGCCCCACCAAAGAGACCGAATGTCTCTTTGGTGTGCTGCAACGCCAGGATTACTGCGGAGCTGGTTGGTGAGTATAAGGGCGTGTTGGGTGAAAATGAACAAATAGTGAGTGATGAGGGTATTTAAAATTGTCAGTAGTGTATCTGAAGTAATTTTATTAAGTGATCACTAAAGACAAAAAGGTATAAAATATGTGAGGATCCAGTCCACTGTTAATTGAGTGATGGGATCCTAGAGAGTTGTCAACATGTTTCTTGCCATCGAAACGGTGTTAATTTACCCGGCAATTCTTCAGGACTGGGTGTGATAAACCCTGGCGGTATGGGCACTCTAAGCCCACCCTTACCTAGGGACGTGAGATGTGAAAATTATAAAAATAGATGGTGAAAAAAGTGCAAAAAAATTAGGAATATTGAAGTAATTCCTAATTACTCCTGGTTTAGGAGGCTTCTACTGATCGTTTCTGCACCTGTAAAGTAAGGGACAGAGGCACATAGAAAGTACAAGACAAACATTTAGAATTTTTCTTTGTTGTCATCAGTTTTGTGGTAAAATAGTGCTCCAAACGTGAAAGGCACTCTAGCTGTGGACAAAATAGCGCTATGTTTAACACCACCTGGTAGCCATGGGTTCGTAAGAGCTAGGAGAGGTGTGGTGTACTATTTGTGGTACAGGCTAGTAGTGACTAGGGAAAACAACAGGTGAAGATCTTCATAGAAGACCATCAGTTTAGCGATCAAGTTAAAATATATACAAATAGTAATCAAGTTAAAATTGTCTCACTTTTGAGGTGTTGGGAATAAACACCATGGGTCTCAGGAGGGGTGTGGGAGCGTATTCGGCACACCCTAATTCATGGCATAACACAAGGAAAACAAAACCGGCATTAGAATCATTTTTACCCCATATGGCAGGCGGGGCGCGATCGGTACTTAGCTTGTTGCTGGCAAGATGTTCCTACTTACGCCCTTGACGCTCGGCACCCGTAGTGTACCTACGTCGCCCTCGAACCGGACCCCGAAGATGAGTAAGCGGGTTCGGTTCGGTGTTTTAAATGCAGGGTAACGAGGCGGCAAATGCTTCCGGGTGGGCGTGGCCAAATTGACGTTGTGGAACGACACGGAGGCGTCGCTCGACGTGTGCGTTCTATTGGTGTTGCTGAAAAAAGGTCCGCCTTGTAGGAGTGGACGCGTTGTTAGATTACCTAGGTAACCGGGAGGCATTCGCGTTTGCCGCGATGAGGCTGCTTCCCGGTGGGCGTTGTCAGTTGGTGTCTCGCACGTCATAGGGGCGTGGCTACGCCGGAACGTGCTATTGGCTAGGGATGACGGAATTTTTTAGAGGGAAGGCGTTTTTTTGTTGCCTGGGTGATCGGAAGACTTTAGAACTTATCGGTCTGCCTTGATGGATTATCAATGAGGCAAGGAAGTAAATTCAAGCGGGATCAAGGGGTTTAAATTGTAATGTTATTCCGGCATCTGAAATAGAAAGAACTGATATCACAAGACTCTGACTCATTTGATTACTGTACTCCAGGGAATATCGTCATTTAAGCCTATAAAATGGGTACCCAGTCTGTACACCCACCTTTGTTCTTTTTCAAACAGGAGGTTTGTAGTGTTTCTCATACCACTTACATGCTCAATGACAGTCCAACGCATGTCGTTGGGAGTGTGGTTATGTTCCAGGAAGTGGCGACTCAGTTTTGTGGTGAGTTTTTTGCACCTGATATTGGAGCGGTGTTCACATATTCTTTGTTTTACTTTGCGTGTCGTCATTCCTACGTAACGTAGGTCGCAGGAGCAGGTGATCAAGTAGATAACATTATCCGTATTACAGTTTGTGTGACATTTTTGTGTCCATGTTTTCCCAGGTTCAAGTTCGAGGGTTTTGGTGTGTGTAGTAAGGTGGCACACACTGCACTTGGCACAGGGAAAGTGTCCCGTGATTTGAGGAAGACCCCAAATTTCTGTGATAGATCTTTCTCCGGTGGGATTCTCGGTTCTGGGCCGCGTGTGTACGAGGGTGTCCCTCAGGCTGCGCCCTTTTCTAAAAGAGAACAGTGGTCTCTCCCAATTGGTTTTTACGCTTGATACAATGCGCCAATTCCTGTTGATTGATTTCTTCATGTAGTTTGACATGGCATTATATGTGGTTACACAGGTCAGTGGTATGGTTTGATTGTTGGTAACCTTATCTTCCAGGAGGGACTCACGTGGTTGATTGCGGGCCCTTTTGTAACCTTTGTTTAGTATTCGTGTGGGGTAACCACGAGACTTAAGTTTATCTGTTAGTTCTGCAGACTGGGTTTTGAAGTCTTGGAGTTCTGAACTATTGCGTCTGATTCGCAAATATTGTCCATATGGGAGGTTTTCTTTTAGGGGTCTTGGGTGAAAGCTCGTAAATTCAAGTAAATTGTTGCGAGCGGTGGGTTTCTGATAGGTTTTTGTTGACAGTTTGGAACCGCAGATCTGGATCCTGACGTCCAGAAAGGTGATCTCTGTTTTGCTTAGCTCATAGGTGAATTTTAGGTTGGTGTCTAATGTGTTTATCCAACCCAGGAAAGCTTGTAATTGTTCATCACTGCCTGTCCATATCACCAGGACATCGTCAATATATCGCCTCCATATTTTTATGGAGGACGTCCAGGGGCTGTTGGGTTGTGTTATGTGTCTTGCTTCAAAGTCATCGACATACAGACCAGCCACGCTGGGGGCAAATGTACTGCCCATTGAAGTCCCCGTTGTTTGTAGATACAGTTTGTCTTTGTAGGCAAAGAAATTTTCTTTAAGGGCTATGGTGGCACAGTCTAGGATAAAGGCTTTGGAAGTTTGATAGTCCCAGTCCTCGGAGTCCAAAGCCATCCCCAGGACCTTGATGGTATCGTCCTGGGGGATACTAGTGTACAGACTCTCAATGTCTAGTGTCACAAGGGTGACTGTGTTTTCTGGGAAGTCAATATTCTGAAGTAGTTGCAGTAAACTTTTCGTGTCCTTGAGGTAGGTAGGGGTGTTTTGAACCAAGGGTTTTAGGTAGTGGTCACAAAACCGAGAGAGTGGTTCCAAAAGGGACCCAATGCCCGACACAATCGGTCTTCCTGGTGGTGGTAGCCGGTTTTTATGTGTCTTCGGGAGGGTGTAAAAGTATGGTATTACACTTTCACTAGTGCTGAGAAAATCAGCCTCATTTTTTGATATTTCTCCATTTTCTTCTGCTCTTTTGACCAAGGCAGTAATCCGTGCTTTTAGCTCAGGGGTCGGGTCTTGTGTTAACGGGGTGTAGTTTCGCCTGTCAGCGAGGAGGACTTCACAGGCCTTTTCATAATCGATGGTGTTTTGGATTACTAGACCACCGCCCTTGTCTGCCGGTTTTATCGTGATCTTGGGGTCATTTTGTAGGTTTTTGAGTGCTTGGTATTCCTCTGTTCTGAAATTGCAGTAGGTTGGAGCAGCTTGGTAGGTTTCCAGGTCCAAGAAAACTGCCTGTTCAAAGGCAGTGATAGCAGCCGGTACTGTTTGGATTGGAGGGTTGAAGGTGGAGTTCAATCTTAAACTAGTATCACCTTTGCGCTGTGCTTCATTTGGGTCTTCTTTACCTTCAAAAAACGCTTTCAGCTTAAGTTTCCTGAAAAACGCTGAGAGCTCACAATGTAGTTTAAATTTGTCTGGGCGGGCAGTTGGCATAAAGCCTAGACCTCTTTCAAGGACAGCAGTTTCTGTGGGGGTCAGTACTTTGTCAGATAGGTTGTTTATCAGACTTAGATTCCGCTCGACCCTGGTTGTTGTTCCCTGTTGCGGGTGTGGTTGCTCACTGCGTCGTCGGTCTCCCAAGATACGTGGTTCGTTGGTTGACCCGCACCTCTTCTCTTTCCCCTTCCTCTCCGGCCCTGTTCTAAAAAAGGCTGGCGATAGTGAGGTTGATAGTTGGGAGGGGGAAAGAAACCTGGGTTCCAGCCCATCATAGGGTATGGTGGTTGGTGGAAGGGAAATTGGTGGCCCATGGTAGGCATTTGCGGTGGCCCTTGCCACCTGGGTTGTTGATTGTGGTAGCCTTGTTGGCCGCAATTGTTTCTGTTACCTCGGTTGCCTCGTTTTCTTCCTTGTTTGAATGATCCAGTGCTAGACCCACTGCTATTGGATGAATTGTCATCTGACATGTCATCATTGGAAGGGTTGTTGGAGGGTGTTGTGTATGTCGGAGCTGAGTATGGGTATACTTTTTCGTATTCAAATTTTTTCAGATCTTTCTGAAATTTATTAACTTTTGATTGGGTTAGATTGTCCTTATACTCATTGAGCTCCTTGTTTATTTCATCGAGTTTCTTTTTGTAACCCGTTATTGTTGCTTTGAATTTGGACTCAGTTTCTTGTATTTCAATTTGGAGGGCGTCCGAGAGTCTTAATGCTGTCTTGATAATCAATGCAAGCCAATCGCGGGTGCAATGCCACGCGATCATTGCCCATTCTTTTCTGAATGTGGCATCATTCAGAAAAATTCGCGGGGCATTCGTGACAAGTAGTCCACGTGGTGCAATGTTTTTAAGGAGGTATTGTTTCAATATAGTCCCATGTAGGATGGTGCGTATCCTGTCCCTTTTAATTTCTGTGAGTTTGTCCCACTCTGTGGTGTGGGCTATTACCTGGGAAATAGCAGGGTCAGCAAACTGGTCAGAGTCAGATAGGATATCAGCTATTTCAGATTCGGAGAATGTCAATCCCAGGTTTGCCATGATGAACTCCTTGGTGTTAAATTTCTGAGACCAAACAGTAAGACAAAGGAATAAAAGAGCCTGCAATGTGCTCAGTAAAATCAGCTCTCACAGCTGTGCGCTGCTAAGTATGAAATACCAAGAAGAGAGGTAGGGAGAGTATCTGACACTCTTGCTCCCCGGTCAAGTATCAATAAACAAAAGAAGAGTGTCTGGGAGGGATAAGAACCAAATTTGGAGCACAATCACAACCCCACTAGGGTGTTTAGGAAGGCCCTCACTCACCACCTAGTGATGACATGCTTCATCATCGGGCCCCACCAAAGAGACCGAATGTCTCTTTGGTGTTTGATACTTGACCGGGGAACAAGAGTGTCAGATACTCTCCCTACCTCTCTTCTTGGTATTTCATATCTTTCGTATCGGGGGAGTAAACAATTGCGAACACGTAGATACGGCGCGCAGCTGACTTCTGGCAGAAGATTTGAACAGCTCGCTTTCCCGAACTTGCAAAAATTCCAATTCTGCACAAGAAATCCACCAGAGGCAGCATAAACCTTCTGAAAATGATTATTTTGATCAGAATAACTCCTCAGATTGACATTTGGCTGCACTTTTTGGTGCAAGGAGCCAATTTATTTTGGGGGTGGGTGGTAGGAAGGAAGTGCCCCAGAGTCTCCAACTTCCTGTTCCTTTACAGCAGGCTCCTCCCAGTGCTTTGTCCATGTCCTGGTCACTTTTCATTTGGATCTGGAGCTGGGAGGATTACTCTTTGTGGCTGCTGGATATTTGTATTTTAGGACTTTTTGGACATTGGATCACTTTTGAATTTGAGATTTTACAAGTAAGTTGGGGTTGTTTGTTTGGGCATTGCAGTTGCTGCAACTACAATTTTAAACTTTTTCACAAATGTAAAAAAAATATATTGTGGGTAGCCACAGTATCCAGTAGGCCCAGGGTTAGTCATGGGTGCATGATACAACTGTTTCTGTGAGTTATTCTGAACTTAAATCTCATTTATGTCATTGAATTTTAGCTCACTATATGTGGATTTTTTTTGGGGGTGCCTGTAAAGCCACACTAGCCAGTAGGTCCAGGGGTAGTGAGTGGTACATGGACCAAGTCTTTCTGAGGGGTGTCTTGAATTTAAACATCATTGAGGGCATGGATGGCATTGGATTGTGGTGATTTTTGTGTTTTTTCGACTTCTTGGGGTGTTGCTGGGGCCTGGCCATGTGGGTGGGGGCCATTTTGAGGCCTGGTCCAGGCAGGGCCTGGCCATGTGGCTGGGGGTCAAGGGGCCCTTTTGAAGCCAGGCAGTGTACTCAGGCCTGCTCCCAGTTTGCCTTGCTTTCATTCATTATGCCCAAGGGTACTCAGTGGTGCATGGACCAAGTCTTTCTGTGGGGTGTCTTGAATTTAAACATGATTGAGGGCATGGATGGCATTGGATTGTGGTGATTTTTGTGTGTTTTTCGACTTCTTGGGGTGTTGTTGGGGCCTGGCCATGTGGGTGGGGGCCATTTTGAGGCCTGGCCCTGTGGCTGGGGGTCAAGGGGCCATTTTGAAGCCAGGCAGTGTGCTCAGGCCTGCACCCAGTATGACTTGCTTACATCCATTATGCCCAGGTGTACTCAGTAGTGCATGGACAAAGTCTTTCTGTGGTGTGTCTTGAATTTAAACATCATTGAGGGCATGGATGGCATTGGATTGTGGTGATTTTTGTGTGTTTTTCGACTTTTTGGGGTGGTGTTGGGGCCTGGCCATGTGGGTGGGGCCATTCTGAGGCCTGGTCCAGGCAGGGCCTGGCCATGTGGCTGGGGGTCAAGGGGCCACTTTGAAGCCAGGCACTGTGCTCAGGCCTGCACCCAGTTTGCCTTGCTATCATCCATTATGCCCAGGGGTACTCAGTGGTGCATGGACCAAGTCTTTCAGTGGGGTGTCTTGAATTTATACATCATTTAGGGCATGGATTGCATTTGATTGTGGTGATTTTTGTGTGTTTTTTGCTTATTTAGGGCCTAGCCATGTGGGTGGGAGCCATTTTGAGGCCTGGTCCAGGCAGGGCCTGGCCATGTGGGTGGTGGTTTAGGGGCCATTTTGAAGCCAGGCAGTGTCCTTTGTGCCATAGGCCTGCTGTACCCAGTTTGCCTTGCTTTCATCCATTATATCCAGGGGTACTCAGTGGTGCATGAAACAACTCTCTCTGTGTGGTCTCTCTTCCATTTATGTAAACATCCATTTTTTATTAGAAATACATTTGCAATTTTTATTTTTGGTCTTTCCGTTTTGGGGTGTGTTGTAATAATAATAAATGCCTAGTTGCAAACTATTAATTGAAGCACAACATATGCAACATTTATTTAACTGATGTTCCTCTGGCTTCGTTTGCTTTTAGGTGCACAAAGACGAATCAGCCTCATCGTTCATCATCAGTGCCAGGAAGAAGTCCTGGGCGGTGTGTGCAGCACAACATCACGTGACGTCACGTGTGGCCACAGACAACTCTGCAACTTGTGCAACTGCGGCCTGCTGTTCTGACATCTGAAGAAGATGGGCCCAAAAAAAGGTAGCCGTAGCTCTTCTACCAAGAAAGTTGCCAGCATGAAGGAGCAGAAGAAGCAAGTGGCACCACTTACCAAGGAGACTTGTGTGCCGACCGGCACATTTTTGGGAAAAAATAACCTACGCCTGCAGCAGCGGGGTCCGCCGGGGACCAAGCTGGGAGCAGCACCTCTGCTTCATTGGGCTCAGTGCCACCACGCCAAGTTAGGTCCAAGTCCATGAGTGCTGCAGAGGCAGCCACTTTAATTGCTCAATCACCATCAACCAGTGATGTTGGCTCATCACAAGAAAGTAGCATCCAATCAACGAAGGATGTAACTCATCTGACGAGTGTTAACATCCACAGCCGAAACAACAACCACAGGTGCAAGTAGTACAAGCGCAAGTACAAGCGCAAGTGCATGCGCAAGGAGAGGCGCAAGTAGAGGCCCAAGGAGAGGCGCACGGAGAGGCACGTGGAGAGGTGCATGGAGAGGCGCAACTAGAGGTGCATGGAGCGGCACAACTGCCCACAATGCTTGTTCCTCCAGAATTAGGGGCACATCAGGAAATCGAGATTGAAGCGGACGTATCATCCGAGGAAGCCACTCCTCCTGATGATGATCAATTGTCTTCCAGATCCCCAGCAAGACAAAGGTCAAGGAGGGCTACTACAAGTTCTTCTTCAAGCCCCCTTCCTTCTGATGATCTTGATGTTGGTTGGAACCCACTAATGTAGCCTGAGAGTGAGGCACTCCATGAGCCGACAAAGATAGCTAAGCCTAAAAGGAAGGTTCCCGCAAGGCTTTCAGTTATGGGTGATGACGACGAACAAGAAGTGGTGTATTCTGCTGCCGATGAACAGGCTGACGACGACCCAGTCATCACAGTCGTCACTCCAGCCCCAGTGGGCATGCAGCAGACAGACATTTTTACCCTATCGCTAATTGCTGCTGCGCGGGATGTGGGTGGCGTGTCACTGGTACCACCACCAACGCAGTTAACTACTACACCAACACGACCTACAGCTTCCATATTTTCTCGTCAGAAGGGCCGGCAGGGACCTCCACCCAGCTCGACCTCCATTACCTTAATTAGTAGTGCTGTAAGTGCACAACAGAGTCAAATTCGGTCACACGCATCCTCCACTTCATCTGGCATTGAAACTGAAAGTAGCACCTCCACCACCAGCAGACATCTCCAGTCCACAGTTTGGGACTTCTTTAGTGTTAGCAAAAAGGTGGAAAACATGGTCGTTTGTTCGATTTGTAAAGGTAAGGTTGGTACCAACTATGGTACCGGAGGCCAGAGAAGTCATCTCCAAAAACACCACACTATCATTTGGGATACGCACCTAAGGAAGATCCGGGCAGCCAAAAGAAAAACAAATCCAAATGTATCCATTCATATTGCATCTGATGATGATGAGGGGCTGACCGTGCAGGGGGGAAGTAAAGAAGCGACAGACATTTTTTCAGGCACACCCAGTACCCCTGGCAGCAGCACTGCAGTGGTAGCGCCTACACCCTCTACTCCTGCAGTATGTATGAGGCACACTAAGAGTCTGGGAGAGACACAAATGCAAAAAAGTGCATCAATGAGCCTAACTGGGTTGAAGAAGTCTGCATCATCATCATCATCACCACGTATGAAAACGGTCCAGGCCACCATTAAAAGCATTTTTTGGTCGGATGCGCCATTTGAACGCAACCACCCTACGGCACGTCTTTATAATGCAATGCTGGCTAAAATGTTAGCCCTGGCCCTTCTCCCTTTTTCTTTCGTGGAAGGAGTGGGTTTTCTAGAATTTGTGGCAACAGTCTGCCCTGAATGGAAGGTTCCTAGCTGGTCCTATTTTGCCAGAGTTGCGGTTCCAGCACTACATCAAGATGTGCTGGAGGTGATTGGGGCAGCTTTTCAGAAGAGTGCTGTTCACACTATCCACCTGACAACAGATATGTGGACCAGTTGCCAAGCCCTTGATTACATGTGCATCACTGCACACTGAATCTCTTTTGCAGGGGTTTCAGACAAGTTACGTGAAGGTGTTGACCCGGACTCAGTTTTTCAAGCTACTCGGAAACATGCAACAGTAGCCATGTTTGCCATGAAGAAATCTCATACTGCACAAAACATTTTGAATGAGTTTCAGAGTAAGGTCTATGAATGGCGGCATCCAAGAAAGCGCATGATTAATAGTTATGTTTCCATGGATAATGACAGTAATATAGTTAAGGCCATGCATGAGGGTGGCTATTTCAGAGTGCTGTGTTTGGCGCACAGTATTAACATTGTTGTGCAAGATTTCTTGAAAAAAGAAAACACAGTCAGCAAGTTACTGACCACCTGCAGAAGAATCTGCACACATTTCAGCTATTCTTTTAAAGCCCGGAGGAAGCAGAGGAACATGCAATGTGAACGTAGACTGCCAGTCAGAGGACTCATCCAGGAGGTGGTAACACATTGGAACTCAACCTTCTACATGCTTGAGCGTCTGTCTGAGCAGTGGGTGGTAATCAATGAGTATGTCTTTGAACTGGGTTCTACTATGAAAGACATGAGGCTAGAGTTGGAGGAATGGAAGCTAGTCAAAAGCCTGACAGACATGCTTCGTCCTTTTGAGGTCTTTATGCGTGAAGTCAGCAGGGAGGACTGTATTTTGGGCAAAGCTATCCCATTGTTGCGCATGCTAGAGCAGCAACTGAAGGCGGTGTCTTCAACGTTCCGAGATGATGCTGAAAAGCAAGACGCATATCAATTGGGGGAGAGGTTATTAAGCCGCCTAGTTGACAATGAAATGCTTAAAAAAATACTTACAGAACAACATTACATTTGTGCCACTATTCTGGATCCATGGTACAAAAAGGCAGTGGCCAGCAAAGCATTCATTTATTTTAATGAAGCAGATGTTTCAAAGTACAAACATTGGCTAGCTCTGTCAGCCACTCGATTCAAAGAGCGGCAGAAAATTTAAGGAAGCGGCAGAAGTACTACTGAATCAGCAGGCCATCCGGCGTCAAGGTCCACTTCTGAATCTGTGGCTGAAGGCAGTCACTTTCCCTCACAGCCGTTAATGACACCAGCAACCGTATCATCATCCTCACCTGCACCAGGCCCAGCCATAATATTGTCGGAAGTGGATTGGCTAACTCATCAAGGGTTTGCTCGTTCCAGTGATGCAAAGGCCACAGATGGTACGCAAAGTGGAGCAACTCTGGAGAAGCTTGAGTCAATGGTGCAGGCCTATCTGGATGACCCAACAGAGGTCTTTGTTAATCAGAACCCATTGCTGTATTGGTATGGGAAAAGGCCTCTATGGCGTCTGATCACCAACCTGGCTCTAAATTATTTTTCTTGCCCACTCGCAATGTGTTTTCAGTGCTGCTGGTGCCATTGTAACTTCAAAAAGGACCCGCTTCTCGTCCAAAAATGTGGAGAGGTTAACAATGATCAAGATGAATCAGCACTTCATACCACCAGATTACAAAATACGTGAATGCACGCAGGAAGAAGAGGACACTGACTTAGGTGACGGAAGTTCTTCTCTGTTAGCTGACCTACTCCCATGGCAATTCAGAGTTTTAGGACGAGCTCTACTTCCCTGACACCGAGGCCTGAAAATGACTTCCTTTTTTTTTCGTCCTTATTCACTTTTATTCCTGTGTGTCTTTCTTTGTTTTGCAACTTTTACCACAACAAAATTCTAATCACCTAATCACAATTCCATCAGCAGCACTGTCTTCATCTTATTTGTTTATTGATTTGAAGGTGCCGCAGTCTGCATTCCTGAGGTTTACAAGTTCACAACTCAATCATGCTCCTCTATCCTCCTCCTCCAGACTCCCCCTATCCATTTCCCTCAAAGCAGATGGCTGGATTACTCAGAATCAAGAAACTTTGTCTTCGTAGAGGAGTCCCCTCAACTGGGACTGGAATTGCTGACTACATGCTGATTGCTGACAGTTACTTCTGAAAATTGACAGGAGAGGCTGCCCTGTGAGCCTTCACTTTCAGAACAAGATGCATATGAAAAGTGGAACAGGTAATGAATAATGAGAAGATGGTATGCAGTGGACAGCAATGGCTGTCTGGCTCTGATGAAATCAATTGCTGTTTGTTTGTTGTGCATGAAATGAATCATATGTCTTCTGTTATTATTTAATCTTTTACACACTAAATGTAACTCAAGTCTACTCTGCTTTTTTTTACCTTGTTTAATTCAAATTGCACTTCAAATGCGGGGGCCACTACGTTGCATTTTCCAATTTGCAACATGTCCTTGGACTCACTGTTTGCCAATATACCATGATGATTGATGATGAGTGTTGATGATCCAAGTTAAATAATATATCTTTTTTCTTTACAGTCACTCACTGGGATGGATGGATCATCATCGTCAGTTTACGGAAGAACTATGGCCAATTTGTGAGTGGCAAACAGGTAAACCAGTCAACAACAACTACTGCAGCCGAACTACATGTCTGTCTAGTCGTGGTATGGAGTGATCGAGGCAGTGTAGTGTTGTTATGCCAGGCAGAGTCCAGACATCAGTTCATGTAAAATTGGGGCGATGTGGCTTGCTGCATACAATTATATATGCTTTGTCTGTCTGTGTCAAAGAGCCTAGGTATGCTATATCAGGTTATTATTATTATTATTATTATGTTTCTTATATAGCGCCAGAATCGACCCCCGAAGGGGTATCTCCGCGCTTGCCTTGGGAACCCGTCCTGGCTTTTCCTTGTCAGATAGCCCCTACAGGGCATCCCCAAGGTGAAAGCCAGGCATCCCGCCGCGGGGGGGCCGTTGTGGAGATTAAGCAAGCTTAATGCCCAGAGTTGCAGAGTGTGAACCCATGATTAGGTCAGGCACCGAAGCGAGAATTATCGAGTCCATGGACATTTGAGCTCAAGACCCTGCTGCGTCGGGAATTGAACCCTGGTCCCGGGTCTGACCTCTGCTTCAGGGTCTGCCTGCTCTAACCAGTGAGCCACACTTCTCCACTTTTGGTTGCTTCACTCAGTGGTGCCTGCATTGACCGTCTGCATGGCCCTGGCCTGCTGTGTGCTAATTATAAGCATGGGCCAAAAATCAGTTCCGCTTGTGAAATTTGCAGATTTTCGGCAAATTCGCAATCCGCGTATCTCGCGAAATTGCCAAACATTCACAAATTTGCGAGCTCAGTGTCGGGTTGAGAACTAGGTTTGAGGGAATTTGGGTGTTTTTTAGGGTTTAGGACTGTTTTGGGGCTTCAGTGCGGTGTACTAGGGTTTTTAGTTTGAATTTGGTAGGGTTCCGGAGTCTAGGGCTCAGGGCCTGATGCAGGCTCGTTCATAAGGATGTTGGCAAGGTTTTATGGGGGTTTGGCATTTTTTGGTCCAGAATTGGCTGAATTTTCGCCTTTTTTGGTGTTTTGCGGGCGCGTGTGTTTGGGTGAAAAGTCGTACACCTTCCAGTGGATCGATTTTGTTCTGCCTTGCTGAGATTATTGGGAATCGCTGGAACAATTGTCCTGGTAAGTTTCAAGAGGATCAAAGTAGTGAAAGTGCTGAAAACAGCAATTTTTTGTCAAGGCGCGATTTGCAATGTTATCCAATGGGCGGATTGGGGGCGCAAGGAGAAAGTGTGTTTGGGGTGTTCCAGTTGAGCTAGGGGAACGGCGCTTCTGTGAGTGGTAGGGAGGAGGAATTGGTGGTTGTGCAGGAAATTTGGGAGGAATCTATTGATGAGAAGTGTGTGTTTAGGCAAAGTCGAGAAAGGGAAACCGCTGCCATAGGGGCTCACGTTAATTTTCGATTATTGCGTGTTTTCAATGTGCAAATGGAGTGTGTTGTAGGTGGTTCTTAGTGGATTTGCCTAGCTGGGATGAGAGTTGAGAATGTCTAGTTTTGATTGCAAGTGGTTTGAAAAAAATCCATGGTGGAAAAGGGGTGTTTTGAGCCTAGTTTCAGAGTGCATTTTGAACGATTTTAAGGCCCGTGCGAGGTAGCAGTATTGCATGTTTTTGGGGGGCTATTTGGGGGTGTTCTAGATTTTTGGGAGTGGGTTTAGGGGTCTGGGAGCACTGCTGTGAAGGTCTTATTTTGTGTAAAAATACCAGTTTAGTCGTAGGTTGAGGGGAAAGGGGAATTTGGGCCTGTTTCTGAGGTGCATTTTTGCCATTGCTTACATTGGCGGCCTGCGAGGTAGCTGTAATGCATGTTTTTGGGGAGCTATTTGGGGGTGTTCTAGATTTTTGGGAGTGGGGTTTAGGGGTCTGGGAGCACTTCTGGGAAGGTATAATTTTGTGTCAAAACAGCAGTTTGGTTGTAGGTTGAGGGGAACGGGGAATTTGGGCCAGTTTCTGAGGTGCATTTTTGCCATTGGCTTACATTGGCGGTCTGCAAGGTAGCAGTATTGCATGTTTTTGGGGGGCTATTTGGGGGTGTTCTAGATTTTTGGGAGTGGGTTTAGGGGTCTGGGAGCACTGCTGGGAAGGTCTATTTTTGTGTCAAAATAGCATTTTGGTCGTAGGTTGAGGGGAAAGGAGAATTTGGGCCTGTTTCTGAGGTGCATCTTTGCCATTGGCTTAAATTGGCGGCTTGCGAGGTAGCAGTATTGCATGTTTTGGGGGGGCTATTTGGGGGCGTTCTAGATTTTTGGGAGTGGGGTTAGGGGTCTGTAAGCACTGCTGGGAAGGTCTAATTTTGTGTCAAAACAGCAGTTTGGTGGTAGGTTGAGGGGAAAGGGGAATTTGGGCCTGTTTCTGAGGTGCATGTTTGCCATTGGCTTACATCGGCATCCTGCGAGGTAGCAGTATTGCATGTTTTTGGGGGGCTATTTGGGGGTGTTCTAGATTTTTGGGAGTGGGTTTAGGGGTCTTGGAGTACTGATGGGAAGGTCTAATTTTGTGTCAAAATAGCAGTTTGGTCGCAGGTTGAGGGGAAAGGGGAATTTGGGCCTGTTTCTGAGGTGCATTTTTGCCATTGGCTTACATTGGCGGCCTGCGAGGTAGCAGTATTGCTTGTTTTTGGGGGGCTATTTGGGAGTGTTCAAGAGTTTTGGGAGTGGGTTTAGGGGTCTGGGAGCACTGCTGGGAAGGTCTAATTTTGTGTCAGAATAGCAGTTTGGTCGTAGGTTGAGGGGAAAGGGGAATTTGGGCCTGTTTCTGAGGTGCATTTTTGCCATTGGCTTACATTGGCGGTCTGGAAGGTAGCAGTATTGCATGTTTTTGGGGCGCTATTTGGGAGTGTTCTAGATTTTTGGTAGTGGGTTTAGGGGTCTGGGTACTTTCCTCTCACTATTGGTACTGGTTACTCTTCATTCACGGCAAGATGGCGGCCGTGTGAGACGGTCGGAAAACAGCGCGCGTGAGGAGGAAAGTAAAGTCGGATCAATGACCCCGTTTTTCTCCTAACAGAAGCTGTGTTTCGAATGCCGGGTGGAAGCTGCGAGGATCTGTAACATTGAGGCGAGAGAAAGTGTAAAAGAACGGCAAGAAGTCGGAAAGTAATCACGGCCGGGTGAAACTGACGCGCATGATACTGACGTGCTGTCAGCCGCTGCAGCGGCGGCTACTGGAGGTTTCCCAGCTGACGCGGTGGTTCAGAGGCGGAGGCGGAGCTGCTTCCAGGCTGCTAGCGGAGGCGGCAGAGTTCGCGGAGTTAGCCTGCAGGGTCGAAGCCTTGCGGAGCCGCTTCAAAAAACAGCAATCCCAGCGGAGAAGGAAGCTCTGCGTCAAGAAGCTACTGAGTTCGGATATTCACCTTCCAAGAGACGGTGAGGAGCAGAGAGCCTACAATCTGGAGGGCATTGGAGCTGTGCAGGCTGAGAGTGACGAAAACGAGGATACTTTTGGCGGTAAGGAGATATTCGGGCCAGAAGAGAGGCGAAGGGCAATCATGGCTCCTAAAATGAGCGCCAGCGCCAAAGCAGCAGCCAGGAGGAAAGCAGCAGCGGCGCTTGCAGATTCTATGGCAGATAATGAAGGTAGTAAAAGGAAGAGACAAGGCTCCCCTCAAATAAAAAAACTAGCTCAGCAGGGTGCTAGCAAGGGGAACTCAGATAATCTGGGCACTGTTCCTATATCAGACATCTTCCAGAAATTGAATAAAAATAAAGACACTAAAGATATGAAGGATCATAAGGAGGATGATACACAGGTTCCCCTGGATAATGTTAATGGTAATGAAGAGGTACCTCCATGCATTACATCAGAGGATCTCGCAGAACAGTTGGATTCTGTAGTATTGGTGGGAGAAAGGGAACTGCAAGGGGAAATTCCGGTTGAAGATCAGCTGGGTGACGTTAAATCTTTACATCATGGCACGGGAGGGATCTTGCAGGATGATACAGGGGGGAGCAGCTGCAGTAAAAAAGAAGCCCATAGTGAGGCATTCTTTTCGGTATCGGAGGGTGGCGAATGGTCTGAGGAAGGAGATGAGAGCTTGGAGCAAGAAATCAGCGATATAGAGACTGGCAGTGATTCAGAACCTGAGGAAAGTACCCCCCCCTAGCACAGCGGTTAAAATGGTGGTGACAGCAAAAATACCTAATCAGAATGGAGAGCCACTGTCTTCGAATGCACCCCTAGACAGCCCCGAGGGGGCTTCGGCACAAATGTCGCTCCTGGAGATTATTCACCAGGAGATATTGGCTCACAGAGAGGAAGCAAGGCAAGATAGTCGGAAATCCCAGGCGGCTGTGAGGAAAATACAAGGGGAGGTGAGAAAGCTGACAAAGGCATGTGTGAACCTCGGTGAGCGGGTGACAAATCTGGAGGATAGAGTAGTATCCACAGAAGCGGATTCAGCAGCGGCAGTCAAGAAAGTTGATATGCAAGCAAAACAGTTTACTGACGTTCAGTGGAAACTGGAATCGTTAGAAAATAGGTCACGACAAAACAACCTTCGTATCCTTGGAATTCCCGAAGGGGCCGAGGGGACAGATATGAAAGCATTCATCGTCAAGCTTTTCGTGACCGCCTTTAAAGATTTGAAAGATTGGGATTTTGAGAGGGAGATCCAGAGAGCACATCGCACCCCGGCAAACATATACCAAAAGGCAAAAGAGGGAGTCAAGCCTAGGGCAATCTTGATTTTTTTGGGCAACTTTAATTTGAGACAAGCAATTTCTGAGAGGGCGAGACCTGATAAAAAAAAAACAGTTGATGAGTATACCTTTTTCGTTCGCCCCGACTTCTGCCATATTACAGTAGAAAGACGTTGGAGATTACGGCAGATGATCAAACCTTTCCAAGATAAGGGTATGCAGGCTTACCTGATCAACCCCGCCCAGTTGAAAATAATACGGGATGGAAAGACAATTTATTTCTCGTCAGAGATCAAAGCTAAAGAATTTTTGATGTCATAATTGGAGTCTCAAAAGAATGATTAAATGTTGACCCAAATGGTGAATGGGAATGGAAATGGGAATACGGTAGTACAATATTTTCGTGGGGAGTGATCAGAGTAGGGGGAACTCCCGTGTATCACTAGGTATCACTGAAGGAGTACAAAAAAAAAAAAAAAATGGTTGATCCTAATGGTAGTTAACATATATGGTGGAGTGGCTGGTAAAAGGTGGGGATCACAATGAGAGCATGTTTTGCTAAATGTAAAATTTGGTGGTGGGGACAAAAGGTTACAGTAGTTGTACTTCTCCTCACGCCAAGCTGTTACCATCACGTGCACAGACCAGTGGTCTGAGCGCCTCAAGACAAGTGGGAGGGTTGAGGGGGGGCTCCAACTTGGAGCTCGACAGGGGGAGGGAGGAAGCACAGTGGGAGGAGAGGGTGGGGGTGGAGGGGAAAGGGGGGGTGAAAAACTGGAAAAAGCAAGAGATGGAAAGGAATAGTCTGCAGGATGATATCAGGTCTCTGGATAAGAATCAAGGTAGGAAAGGCAAATATGTAAAACATGTCAGACATTAGAATTTGCAGTATTAATACAGGGGGTTTAAATGATTGGAAGAAGAGGCAGAGATTGACTCATCTAGTCAGAACAAATAATATCGATATAGTCTGCATTCAGGAAACCCATATTCCCTGGAATAAAAGGAAGATCTTGGAAATGTATGGGTATACTTTGATTGGCTGTTCTACCCAATCGTCAATGATAAGAGGAGTGGCCATACTAGCCAAGAATCATCTAGGCGGAGTGAAACGTATCAAAACAGATGGTTCAGGCAGATGGCTATTGGTAGAAATGAATATGGGGTTCACATTATGTGTAATATATGGTCCAAATGAGGATGATTCTATGATGTTTGATAAGTTGGAAGAAGAATTGGCCAATTGGGATGCTCCGCTGATAGTATGTGGTGATATGAATATTTCTGCAGACTGGCGCCAGGGGAGTATATATACAGGCCGCAAACGAAAGGTTAAGGCAGCAATAAGCTCCATGATGCAATCTCACGGCCTGGTAGACATCTGGGGAGATAAGATGCCAGGTGATAGCGGTTATACGTATTTCTCCCATCCAGCACAAAAGTATTTTAAGTTAGACTATTTCTTTATTACAATTGGAGAGATTGGGAAAGTAAGCATTCAGAAATTACCAAGAATAATTTCTGATCACAATCCTCTGGTACTTACATATAAAGTTCCTAGCGTATTAAGGAAAACCTCTAGATGGACCTTCGACAGGAAATTATTAAATGACGAAAGGTTTTTAAATCATATGAAAATGTGGTCAAGAGAATTCTTTGATCTTAACAGATATAGTGCATCCAGAAATGGAGTCTGGGAATCGTATAAAGCTGCATTAAGAGGGGAGACGATCAGCTGCGCAACAAGAATTAGGATAGAAGACAAGAGTAAAATAGATAATTTGATAGCAGCTCTGGCTGAAACAGAGAGACAACATATTGATGAAATAATAACCGGTAAAGATAGTAGTAAGACTACCAGAAATATGGCCAGGATTAAGGGTGGCCTTCTAAAAATAATCACTCAGAAAGAGATCTGTGCATATCAAACGCAAAGAGCAAGGCGTTATGAGACTGGGGAGCAGGCGGGCAGAGCATTAGCATTGCGTATAAGACAAGATTTGAATAGAAATAATATCAATAAGATAAACTACAATGGGAGAGAATATAAGGACCCGAACTCTATAATACAGGCGTTTCATGATTTTTACCAAAAACTTTATGATCGGGATCCAGGGGCGGTATTTCCTATACAAGACCAATCTTTTATAACACCTAGGGTGGAGGTTGAAGATAGAGATCGACTGGAATTGGGTATAACAAGGGAGGAGATAAAAAACGCTCTGAGTGAACTAGCATTAGGCAAAGCGGCAGGTCCAGATGGGATCCCGATCAAGGTCTATAGGGCTCTGAGGGAAGAAATTCTGCCAATACTAGAGGATCTTTTTAATGGAGTCATATGCTCAGGTGTTATACCGGATAGTTGGAAGCAGACCAATATAGTGGTATTTCACAAAAAAGGAAAGCCGGAGGAGAACCCGGGCTCATACAGGCCGATCTCTTTAATTAATACAGATGCGAAATTATATTCAAAAGTCTGGGCTAAAAGCTTAGGAGGGATTATAGATCAACTTGTATCACCCTGGCAACATGGGTTTGTTCCAGGGCGTGGTACCACCGAACACACTGCAAGGGCTATTTCACTATTTGATGCTGCTACTATGACAGGAAGCGATATGGCTATGATCTTACTGGATGCCGAGAAGGCGTTTGACCGTGTAGTATGGGATTTCTTGTGGGATGTGTTGGATAAAAGAGGTTTTGGAGAAAACTGTAGGAAAGGTATTAAGGCTATGTATGCGGATCCAGTGGCCAGAATTACCATTATGGGGCTTCAATCAGAGGAGGTAACAATCAAAAGAGGCACACGTCAGGGCTGTCCCTGCTCACCTATATTATTTGCGTTATATATAGATCCGTTGATTAGGAAAATCTTGGCCTCAGATAGAATATCTCCTGTTATCTCGCATGGTCATACCACTAAGATACTAGCGTATGCGGACGATTTGGCAATTGTAACTAACAATCCGGATATAGCAATACAGGAATTAAATAATCTGGCTTATCAGTTCGGGGCATACTCAGGCTATAAACTCAACACGGAGAAAACTATAATAATTTGTACAAAGAATATCCAGAAAAGAGATCAAAGATATGTTGATGCTGCAATGTATTTAGGAGTTAAAATTAATGCAGATGTGGGAAAGATAACTCGGGAAAATTATTTGCCAGTATTGGCGGTGATAGAGAAAGATTTGAGAAGAATTGATGTTTTACATTTATCTTTGATTGGGCGAGTTAATGTTCTCAAAATGACAATGTTTCCGAAACTGCTGTATCTATTTCGTGCAATTCCCTTATTAATTGAAGAAACTTTGATAAAAAGAATGGAAGCAGTTTTCTCGCAGTTTCTCTGGCAATATGGCAAAGTAAGAAGATCGCTAGCTAAACTGTCACTACCTTTAGAGAGGGGAGGGCTAGCAGGCCCTAATCTCAGACTATATCACTGGGTCTGTTTAGCGTTGCATATGAAACAGGTATTATGCTGTAACACCCCGGTAGACCAGTCTGGCCTTTCAAGAATTCCCACAATCTATGAATTAGTAATAGGTGAAAATGCCAAGGGGATCTTAATACGGGAAGTAAATGTGCAATTTTATAAGAGGAGTAAAAGTAATTTGATGTTAGGCGCATGGGGTGTATGGAAGCAAATGTCGAAATTTCTCAAGATCCCGAAGATTAATGGTATGTTAGACCTCTGGGATTCAACCCCATTTAAACATCTTGGACAGAATAGGAATAGTGTCTTCTGGAAGAGGCTGGGTATCCGTTATCTGGGGGATGTAATGAATAAGGAAGAGTTGGTGGGATTCGAGACTCTGCAACAAAGATATGACATCTCAGCGAACCACTGGATGTTGTACAATCAATTAGAACAATCGGTGAAATCCATAAGACCTAGGGTTTCTATCCAGGAGATGAATCCAATTGTTCAATATATAAGGAATGGTGGTCAGAAGATCAAAATAGGTTATGGTCTTTTGTTGCAGAGTCTGGAAGACGACGTGGTACAAGTGGAAAACGCATGGGCTCTTAGAAGTGGGGATCCAAATGTAGATGTGGACTATGCATTAGCATTGAACAAGAAAATATTAAGAGCAACCAACTTAAAAACACAACATTATAAAATGATATTTAATTTATACTACACCCCAACAAAGCTGTTCCAATGGGGGAAAAGGGAGACAGATAAATGCCCGAGATGTGACCAAAGTCCGGCAGATTTAACTCATATGTTTTATTCCTGTCCAAACTTGAAACCTGTTTTAACCGAAATGGAGAAATTTTTATCGGGGCTGCTAGAGGGACAAATCTCTCTATCCCCAACGACTGTGTTAATTGGCAGGGATGAAAATCTGAAAATCACACATGAAGCGGAAGCTTTTGTCTTTCTTTGTGTTGCAGTGTTAAGAATTTTAATAGCGGCGGCATGGAAAGATTCAGTTGCCCCCTCATTCCAGGTTTGGTTGACTAGATTGCTTGGAACTCATAATATCGAAGAATGCTTATATAAATTCAAGGGACAGAAGAAGAGAGTTTTTGGGGAAAAAATCTGGGCACCCCTTAGTAAGTGGAGGGAAACAAGAGGATGAATTGATTGAACCCCTGCCTGTTTGTAAAATACTTTTAGATGGTGACTTGTATTATGTATTGATGAATTTTTTTTAAATCCTGGTGTATTTTTGTACTTATCTTCTTATCCAGCTGACACTCTATTATATGTATGAACGTATTTCTTTTTTGTAGTGCTATTCTAATCCATCTCAATAAAAAAAATAAAAAAAATAAAAAAAATAAAAATAAAAAAAAAGGGTTTAGGGGTCTGGGAGCACTGCTGGGAAGGTATAATTTTGTGTTAAACAGTAGTTTGGTCGTAGGTTGAGGGGAAAGGGGAATTTGGCCCTGTTTCTGAGGTGCATTTTTGCCATTGTCTTACATTGGCGGCCTGCGAGGTAGCAGTATTGCATTTTTTGGGGGGCTATTTGGGGGTGTTCTAGATTTTTGGGGATGGGTTTAGGGGTTTGGGAGGGACGGTGGGAAGGTCTAGTTTAGGGGGAAAATAGTAGTTTGTCTGTAAGTTGAGGGGAAAGGTGATTTGGCCCTGTTTCTAAGGTGCATTTCGGCCCATAGGCTAACATTGCCGGTAATGCGTTATTGCAGATGTCACTGGAGACAACTCTTCTGGCACTTTACGCAGCTGTAGTGTAGGAAAAGCACTATACATTTACCCAACGAGGTAGCACGTACTGTATTAGCCAGTAGAAAGTACTCCAGTAATAGTTATGCAAATCGCCCAAAATTCCACGAGTTTGCGGGAAAATTTGCAAATTTTCTGGGGTTTTTTGCAATTTCACACAAATTTGCGGACCGCAGATCAGCAAAATTCACCCATACTTACTAATTACTATCCTTGAAAAGGAGACTCAGAATACGCACTTTCGAAATGATGCTTGTATGTAATACTGTCGCCTCTGAAACTGAAAGTGTTTTTTGCACTACAAAGCATACCTCCGTGGTGTTTTAATATCACTTCCTATTTTTCCATCAACAATTACAGGCCGGCTTTTACCCTGTGCAATGGGAAAAACGATTAACTCATGCTTACCATTAGCGATCCGCAATTCCGCATCAGGCAGGCATTGGACAGTGTGTCTGGTCACCAAGATTGATCGACGGAGCGTCAGATGGAATGGAGGAGTACCGCGAATAAGAGGAATGGCTGGATGCACGCAACTTCCCAAATTCAACAGGACAACTACAACATACAGTTACAGTATCCTCTTCACTTCTCCTTATCTTTTAAATAATGTTATTGTTGTGAAGTTCTATGAGTGTGACTCTGTGCATTTGTTTGCTCCCTGTTTCAAATTCATCCCTCCAGCCATTGTATACGTTTTTCTTTGCTATCTTTAAAACTAATGTAATGTACTAAGTGTTGTTTATTCTCTCTGAGGGCAGATAGGCAAGTGAAATTATGTAATTACTGCAGCCCTGTACTGTCACATTGTTTCTTCATAGTTAGTAAGTTGTAGAAAGTACTACTTAGTTTAAGTAACCTAACCATCCATTTAGCAAACAACTTCATGCATGCAGTAGTGCATGCACTTCCTTTCTGTCCCTTAAAAGATTTATGGATGTCTTTGTATCCAAAGATTAGTTTTTTCTTCATTTGTTGTTTGTCCATGCTGTGTTTTTTTTCCTCTCTCCACAAAACTTTCCCAAAAAACGCCATTACCATTCAATTTTCAGACCCTAACCCTCTTCCCCTGGGCTGTGTGGTTTTCATTCAGGTGTGACTAAATGGCAATAATAATTCCACACACTTGCTGGGGAGGATAAGGTGCAAGCAACCTCCTCAAATCAATTTTAAGGCAGCTAGATGAATCCTAGGATATTGTAATTTTGCTTAAAAAACAATAATGAGTATTTTCATATAAATTCTGAATTTCATGACCACCATCGATTGGATCCATCGTCAACATCATCCTTCTACATGTCAAGAAGACTTGTTACAGTGCTGTGTCACTGTTCTTGTTGTAGCCATAATCATCCATGCAATTTTTTTTCCAAACTTATCTTCAGCATTGCTTAGGCTACACATATGTGCAGGTTCTTTCTAATACTCCTCTCAGGCCACTCAATGTCTCATTTTCTTCCTTTTTTCATATACTGCTACTGCTAGTGTGATACCACTCCTACTACCACCACAACAATGGAATTTCTGTCCTGGATGGATTTCATGGGCAACCGTAATCGCAATTTGCCATGCAGCCAGCGTTGTGCCTAGCTATATTCTCAAACACGAGTCACATGTAAGATAAGTATTTTGGGGAGGTAGAATTATGGGCTAGGACTCGGAGGAGAGACTGACAGTAGTACTAAAAAAGTACTAGTAGGCCAATTGAATTCACTAACTCTGTTAGTGGCACCTTTGTACATTTTTGGACGTTTTAGATCAGTGGTTCCCAAACATTTGACTCCTGAGGACCCCCATTGAGTTACCACTGGAAGCCGGGGACCCCCTAGCAATTTGTATGAGTTAACTTTCAAACATTAAAACAGTAATTCGAAAAAAATACACACGTGTGCACACAAAACAAATACTCAAAGCACTAAGGATTTTGGGGCCAGATGTACGACCATTTCATTTAGCGCCTCGCAATTAGCGACACATTGCGAGTGGCAAATTGCGAGTCACTAAATGAAATGTACAACAGTGTGTTTAACACTGTTTGGGATTTCCAATGGGGTCGCAAATTGCGAGGTTCATTAACATTAATGAGCCTCTCGCAATTTGCAAGCCCATTGGGAATGCCAGCCTCCCAGCGATGGTGGCCTGCTGGGCTCTGCAGGCCACCATGTCTCGGACTGCTTTTAAATAAAGCAGTTTAAAAAAAATGCAGCCTGTTTACCATGCATTTAAAAAAAAAAGAAAATGAAACGTTTTCCTTTCATTTTCTAAGGGCAGGCAAAGGTCCCTGGGACCACTGCCTGCC
Organism: Lissotriton vulgaris; assembly: GCF_964263255.1. Taxonomy (NCBI): domain Eukaryota; kingdom Metazoa; phylum Chordata; class Amphibia; order Caudata; family Salamandridae; genus Lissotriton; species Lissotriton vulgaris. Next base: position 806,214,956 of record NC_141694.1, read on the forward strand.
CTTAAAAAATAATTTTGCATGGGCCCCTTCCCATTTGCGAATGCATTACCATCTACTTGAAGTAGGTGGTAATTGTGACTGTTTTGCGACCACAAACATTTGCACATGGTTTTGAGACTCTTTATTTGGAAGGGAATGCCCCTTCCAAATAGCAAGTTGCAAAACCTATTTACAGAGTCGCAAACAAATTGCGACATGCGAAATAGGCTATGTACATGGCCCAATAGGTTTTTGAATGCACAAACGGGCTCGCGAACCCGTTCGCGCATATAAAAACAGATCGTACATCTGACCCATAGTATTTTATATTGAAGTGATAGCCCCTCTGTCACATGTATTTCATTTGTTTTATAGCATCTTTCATACAATTGTAGGATGTCAGAGCACTTTACATCACACACATATAGAGACATTGAAACATACATGTAAATCAGTGTGTATATAAAATGTTTAAAGAGTGCTTGGTCTGGAAAAGCACAAACTCAGGATTCAGAACATAACACAGTGGCTAGCATTGACTTTAACATTAAAATTGTATTTCAACCCAAATATATCTTTTTAGCAGCATCAGGATAATTAATAACTGGGACAAAATATAAGTTACTAACTGGTACCATGCAGTTTGCAAGCAGCTCTTTGATGAGTTTATAGGTCCCTCTGCTAGATTACGATTGTCACATTGCACAGTAACAAAAGAATCTCTGTGGCAAAAGCAGTAACTACGAACCTAGGCACATAAAATACTGCTTTTTAAGATGCATGTTACACGTTCTTTGCAGTAGGCACATTAACCCTCTGTGCTACATTAGTTAAATCAAAGCTGCCATGGAACAAAACTCTCCTCACTCTCCAGCAGGTACATTAATCACTGGCATTCTCTTGACACTTTTATTGTTGCTGGAAAGCTGCTAATTAAACAAGAAACGTTTCTGTGCTTTTAAAACTGTTGCCCACGGACCCCCTGGGAATGTGTCACGGACCCCCGGGGGTCCGCGGACCACAGTTTGGGAAACACTGATTTAGATAATTCATGCTAGTAAGTTTGAGGAAATCAAATATGCAGTAACCCCCCGCCCACCATCCCACAAAATAATATGAACGCGTACACTATGTTGAAGTATGTAAAATAAATAAATATATATTATTTACCCTAACAAAAATAAAGTAGTCCCAAAGACCCAAACCGCCCCCCTTCCTAACCCCAACAATTGTCCATTTCAAATATCCCGTGAAAAGTCCCAAAGAATCCCCAACTCACGATTCCAACCCCCCCAACAGTCTCTAAAAAAGGGGCAAGGGACACAGTCACTTCCGGCGGTTGTCCTGTGGACAGGTGGTCCCGCAACTCTTTGCGGAGGTCCGGGGTGCTGTTGCTGCTGCTTTTCCACCTTGCGCTCCAGGTAGTCCACTCGGCGGCGTAGGCGGCGCAGGTGTGCCATCCAGGTTCTGGGGGGGGGGGGCAGCTGCTGGTGATGTTGCAGCTGAGCGGTGGGATGCTGTCGAACCACGGCTCCGTGCTGGAGGCTGCTGGCTGGTGGACCCGGGGGCACTGCAGGAGGATGCAGCTGTTGGTGCCTCCTCCTCCTGTTCCCGAGCCCACAGCCGGTGATATTCGGCACAAATGTCCTCCAGCTTCCGGGTCCTAGCCCGGACAGCCATCTCCTTTCGGGTGAGCTTTTTTGGAGCATCTATATGAAGAAAGAAAGAAAAATACTGTAACCAATACTCTTTAAGAATAACACAAAATAATTCAACAGAAAGTTGTTTCACAGTAACACTAGCAATTTGCAAGCACAGTATAACATTTTGGCATGTATATTCCCGCCGTCTTTGTAGGCATGTAACATTAGTGGGAGTTTCAGGAATTCTACTAGCAGCACTATGGACTCACTACATAGTCAGAGAGTCAGAGAGTACACCAGTCTTCTTATTTTTTTCTCTACTTTTGCAAAAGAAATTACTTGTAGGTGAACTTGTGGTAGCCGGCATAATGCCAGCTCAGTCAGCTTGCACCCAAGAAAAACAGACACAAGTCATGATGACGCAGACTTGCATTACTTTAAGCCGTACATGCAGGTGGGGATAGGGAAGCTCCTACTTTTCTATAGGGGTGGCTCTGGCCATACTCGGTTACATCAGGGGCTACTGCTCAATGTAATATATATTTCGCACTGCCCCCCTGGGCCTTCAGTACTACAAAAGAAAAATGAAGACTATTCATTTCTGATCATGTATCCAGCCGATCACATGATCTTTGCTTATATGATGCTTGCAAAGTAAACTACTGTACTGTTACTTTAGGCAAGGGAGAGTTTCTGAACAATCACAACTTCTAGTATTTGGATTTCCTCTGCTTTGCTACTCTGGCACGGACATGCTGTTCAAACAAAGTACCACTCTTCATCCACTGAGCGTCTGCTCTACATACACCTCTGCTATCTATGAGGAAGAAGATACCATCCAGGCTTCCAAAGTAAACGTATATCATTCTTCTTAATGTCTCGACTGTACCAACTTTACTTTTTCTCAACAACCAACTAACACCCTTTTCATTTAATTTGGTAAACCACCGTCTTGACTTGCATTTGAATTTCACCCAAAGGATATATTGCAATGCACACCACACATGCATTTTCTGATTCACCCACACAGGCAGTCATCTTTTCTTTCTCCTCCAACCATCCTTGCTTCAAGCAGCCATGCATCTGATTCCTTCTTATCAGTCACCTCTGAATGCATGCAAAAACACGTATCATTCTTTATAGTCATAAATGTTACGACTCGCTTGTCCTTCCTTACACCCTTATTTCCCTTTTAGTTTATCACATCCCTCAAGTTCATGTGATCTGACTTGGCTTCAGGATAAAAGTTTCACTTCTGAGTTGAAGTCAAATAGAGGGGGCCATTGCTTACTCGAGAACTACCGCCCCTAATGCTATAGCTAAGTCAAGGGTAACTGGCTTCTCCGTGATTGGAAAAAATGTAGTTCTAAATTAGTAACTGTTCATAACAGTACAGTGTACTTCTACTAGTGTACTGTCTACTGTACAGTACATCATACACCCCTTTGCGAGCCTACTCTAAAATGTCAATAAGTAAGGAGTATAATAACTTACCACTGTCCGCCGCTGCTGAGCCATCCCCGGCAGCAGCTCCTCCTGGTGGCAGTTGTGTCGCCGCCGTATCCGCCCCTGGAGTGGACCCCTCCCCGCTGCTGGCCCCGGCACTGGTGGTGGGAAGTGCCTCATCCGATGTTGTGACGCCTAGAAAAAACATGTCATATTTGTAGATGCCATACACCACCCCCTACTTTGTCTCGTAATGGAAGAGGAAATGTTAATACATAAACAATTTTTAGGTTTCACCTGGTTAATTATTGGGACTGAAAAAAGTCACAGTTTTGGGGAGGGTGTTAACTTATATGCTTAGCCATAACATGCAACACTTTTTGGCACAACTGATGAATGCTTGCTTTTTAACGTGCAACATTTTTCTAATTACAGACAGAACCACCTACTCCTCATCACCACCAGGAGGACTTGAAGTTCCAACAAGGTGAGGGCTCCTGAGTCCCGCACAGTTACTTCTGACTGAGGTATGTGGAAAGGCGAACTGCACCTATCATCAACAATGTTCTATTTCTCTTGTCCATACTTCTGTATGTGCAGAATAGTCCCTGAAACACTAGCGGTATGGTATGTGCTACTATCAAATCAAAAAGCCAACTGCTAGCTTATTCTTGGTGGACATTGACATTTTGTTGTTGGAAATTGTCAAAGCATTAACATTAAAAAGACTGGAATAGACAGCAAGGGCAACCCAGAGGACTGCACTCTAGAGCTATTGCTGGATCAGAGTTTTGTTTAACACCGTTTGCCGACTGGGCAAGCTTAGCTACCTACACAGATCGACTCATTATAATAGTAAATAGTAGTAGCACAGAGAGTGATGGTAGAGAGGCAATATAAGAATGTAGAAACAGTCTACAAGAAGATCGAACACTATTTTGTAAAAAATAGAATTAGGAAACCGTTTGGAATGAATAGGAGCTGTAAAAGTTAGGGAAGTATAATTATATTAACAACAGAACAACTTACTGGGGCCAGCAGAAGAGCCTGCAGTGGACCGTTCCTGCCCACTTTGTTCCGCCGGAGTGTGGGGTGTAGTCTCTTGCCCCTGGGAGGTGCTTATGATCACGAAATAAACACAAACATGGATGATTGTTTTTTGAAATATTTGATTTGTTTGACCACCATCTAAAATGATCTCGGGGAAACAAATTACCAACAATTGGACGACATGTATTGATTGACCTATCTGATCTGGTCAACTAGGATAGATAGTACAGTATTGCTGGATTCACAGACTGTCTACTGGGAATGTTATGTAAATCACTAACTAAACCAACAACAAAAAGGTACTACTATGACTGCCAGCACTCAGCAGCACGCGACGTGACAGACACTGTCCGTCATCATGATTGCAGACCACTAAAAAATTTCCTACTACTAAATAACAAGTCATAATATACTCAACCTATCAATCCACCACTATCTCTTCTTAGTGCCAGCAGGAGTACAATGGAAGGACTAGACTTGAGTCTCTAGTCTCTCTAGTATTACGCAGTTCTGCTCAAATGAGCACAAAGTTGCAAACAGGTAAGCATAGTAGCAACGCCACTGAGCAGGCGAGCACCTGCAATCACAGAAGCTATTTAAACATTAATTTACCTGCAATGTAATCGAATCGGCAGCATTCTTGCTCTTCGGGAAAAACATCTATTATCAATATAACACAGATCAGAAGAAAACAAAGTAATTATTAAATAGCTACTCACCAGGCCAGGGATCTCCACGCCTAGCAGGTGGAGCAGGTCCTGCTCCCGGTCAAGGACGTCTGCCCACGGTGTGTCGCTCGGTCATAGGTGCGCCGGACCCCCGACTCCCTACGCATGGCCCGGCACACCTTATCCCACAGCTGGCGACGCTTCCGGAGGCCATACCCTGCACCGGGCCTGCCTCCTGCTGCCACAGTCTTGGGGAGGTGGCGCTGAACATAAAATATAAGTGCGGCCACCTCCACCATGCTGAAAATCTCCATGGCAACTACATCCTCCCCCCTTAATCGCCCGCAAGGGAGCCAACTACCGCGTGCAGGACCCTTCCCCTTGGTCTTCCCGGCTCCCTTTGCCATGGTCCTGGACAGGAAAGTTAAATAAAAAATAGGAAAGAATAGGGAAAAAGTAAATAAAAGAAAAGAGTTAAAGAAAAGTAGTTTAAAGTAACCAAAAGTAGAAAAAAACACAAAATAAAGATGTAGAAAAAGAGAGGGATAGATAATGAGTAAAAAAGATCCCCAAAAAGTTCAAAGAATAAAAGGATTGCAAAGATTAGGGGAGGATTGAAAAAGCATGCCCAGAACCATAGCAATGAATGAAAAACAAGATGGCCGTGCCCATTGAGGACCGCGTGGGTACGTTCGCGCAATATTTCCCCCGCGAGCACGCAAAAACGCACATGACCACGTAACCGCGCCCCGAGCACAACGCGAGCATGCACCTAGCGCCCGGAAACGTAAATACGCAACGCGAACAAGATGGCCGCGCCCATGTTCGACCGCATGGGTAACTTCGCGGTCGGTGCGCTGCAAGAAGCCCGCGAACACGCAAAGCGTCCCGCGAACATGCAAAAAAAATCCACAAATTTGCACAAATTTGCGGATTATGCGGAATGCGAATTCGCTTTCGCACGAATTCGCGTACCGAGAATTCACAAATTTCGCCCATACTTAAACTACGCAGAAAGGGTTAAACCTTTCTAAGAATTAATAAAACCTGATTTCAAAACTACTAATTGGACTCAAAAACACACAGAAATTTTGCATTCAATGCAAACAGACATGTTAGCAACATCACATTTACAGACACACGTAAACGTACGCAACCTTGTAATCAGAATAATCCCAGGAAGATGCGGACTTTAGTACTTAACCTTTAATGAAGGTGAAAAAGTACCAATTGCTTACAAATCACACTTGTAAACACAAGCTGAAATGAAATTCACTTTAACAGAAAAGATTCTGACAGCGGTTCAAACTGCAGTAGCAAAAGAGAGAGCTCTCGCACAGGGTAAACATGTGATGGTCGTTACTCCTGTACCTGCCTTAGAAGCAGTGACAAAAGCTAGCATTCCGAATGCAAAGGCTTTACATCCAAGATGGATGCAATGGGCTAACTCTCTTGCTGCAACAGACGTTGAATACGGTTTTGACCCCTACTTGAAAACTCAAGAATTTCTACAATACGAACAAGAATGTCCTCTGCCAGTTGAGATTCTGCCTCTAGAACAGTACGAATGTATAATTTATACAGACGGATCAGCACAGCCCGCAATTCGCGGTAAACAAGCTTATAGTGCTGCGTGCGCGATTGTTAAAGGTCGCTGGTGCAATGGTAAATTTGACCTATGGTCACAAAAACACAATCTCTCAGAGACTGTGCAGCTCAGCGAACAAAAACAAAAATAGACAGCGAAATAATGCAGTCTGTTGCCGCTTCCAACAAAGACAGCGGTAAAATGTTACCAAAAGGCTTTCCACTCAAGTACTCATATATAACTGATGCAAATAATGTTCCTTTTGCTCAAATCCCTAGCGTGGGGGATAGAGAAATCCCAAACATGGAACACAGATTAGGACTAATCTTAGCAGCACATGAAGGGCTTGCCTCTGCACACGCAGGTGTTTCCGCCACAGTGTCATCATTAAAGCAAAGATACTGGTGGCCACGCATGAGGAAACAGACCAGAAACTATGTTTTGGAATGTGAAATCTGCCATAAAATGAAGGTTTCAACAGTGAAACGCCCAGCGCAGACGCCCCTTTTAATTTCAGATAAACCATTAGCATGTGTTTACCTGGACCACTGTGGTCCCTTACAAAGGGATGGTAACTATAAAAATATCATGGTTGCAGTGGATTCATGCTCAAGATCCATTTGGATGTGGCCTCAGCGCTCGGCTGATGCCCGAACTGTTATAAAAGATTTGTGAGTCTTTACCGGCACATACGCAATTGGCACGCTACCTTCTGACCAGGGTCCTGCGTTTAGCTCTCTAGCTTACAAGGAGGCTAATGCCAATCTGGGCATTGCATTGCGGTATTCGAGTCCATTCCATCCAGAGGGAAATTCTGTAGGGGAAAGAAAAAAACGTGCCATAAAGCAATCTATAACAGCTAGGTTATTAGGCTCGGGTGACGTGTGGGTCAAACAACTAATAAGTGTCCAACGTAGTCTTAACAATCTGCCAAGAAATTCTCTGGGGAGAATCACTCCGTATGAAATGCTATTTAGTACTAGAATGCTTGTCCAGGACCTCGATCGTCACACTTCAGTGGTAGAACAAAAACTCTTTGATATCAAAGAACGTTTGGCTGTTTTGCAGGACTTGAATGAAACAAGAAGAAGACTAAGCAACACACTGCAGAAGCCAACGACCACTGAAGAAAAAACACCTTTCCCAGCAAGGCCTGTCTGGATTCCAAAGATTGTGGATCTAGTCAGAGAAAAGATCGCGGATATATGAAGGAATTTGGGCCTTCTTACAGAAAACCAATACCTGTGCTAGCAATCCACGAGTCAAGAACAGTGTTACTGCCGCCCCTTGCTGGAAGAAAGGAGAACCGGTTCGTGTCCATCGATCTGGTAAAACCACATCATGTGGCCGATAATAAGTAGTGGGCCCAGTGGACTCCAAAGATGTAGCAGACGACCAAATCTTGCTACTATCCAAGAGGTTCAGATTGAGAGACTGATAACAGTTGAAGACTCTGCAGCACAGAACAAAGGACTAAGCAATAAAGCAATGGAACTTGTGCCTCTTGAGACCCAAATAACAGTTCGTCAAGAAACTCCTGTCTACAATGATATAGCATCCAACTACACTAATATGACAAATAGGGCTCCCAGTTTTCAGTTTATACTGATTTTTACAGATAGATACAGACAGAAAACTATTTTTTTCCTGTCTGTATTTATTTTTAAATACAGAAAAATATGGAAAATATGTCTTCTTTGGATGTTTTCTTCTGCTGTCAATCAAGAGTGCCAGGTCAGTAGGTGTACAGATTGAGAGTTAGGAATGAAAAAAGGCAACAGATTTCCTAGTTAAGCTTAATTAAGTGCAGATTTACAGTTATTGATGCTATTCTACAATGCTAGTGTTTTCAGATAACGCTATTGTACGGTATACTGCTGAAACCTTTTGGGCATTCAAAGGTGTGTATACATTTATCAGTGAAATAAATGTGGAAAAATACCCATGGCAGGTTCATTTATACAGAAAACACAAAATAGAAATGGATAAATACAGAAAAAATTGACAAAAAATAAATAAGGATAAATACAGACGGAAATGTAGAAAAAATAAATAGCATAAAACCGGGAGCCCTAATGACAAAGGATCCGGTAACCCCAGCGATTTCAAATAATCCTGATGCAATGCCAACAATCGACAGAACTGCCTCTGGCTATTTCATCAACTTTGATACGTTTTTTGAGGATCCCAGTAAGCCTGAAACAACGCCAGTAAATAAAACATCAAGGGCCAGATGTAGGTAGCCCTTTACCGATCGGAATCAGCCGAAAATACCGATTTTTGGCTGTTTCCGATCGGTAAAGGGCTAGGGAGATGTAGGTGCACATATTCGGTAATTTTACCGAATCGTTATTATTACCGAATCGGTAATAAGTACCGATTCGGTAATATTTACCGATTCGGTAAAAGTACCGAAAATGCTATGTGGGTAGCCAATTTCCCATTGGCACATGGCTTACAGAATCGGTATTTTACCATGGAATACAAATCCATGGTAAAATACCGATTCCTGTGTACATGCACATCTGTGCATGTACACATGTGCCATGTGACAGACAGACGTGCCCTTAGGGCATGTCTGTGTGCCACATTGCACACATGCCCGTTTTGGGGGTGCTAGAGGGTGTCAAAGTGACACCCCCTGCACCCTTGTGAATTCATTAATTACCGATTCGGTAAATACCGAATCGGTAATGCCTAATCATTCCTATGGGCTTCAAAGCCCATAGGAATGAATGGGCATTACCGATTCGGGGCCTCATTTATGAAAAGTGACGCATCGCTGCGTGAAAACAGCGATGCGTCACTTTTCACTGCGCACTCCTTGCGACACCAATGATGCGTCATATTTAATGTATGACGCATCATGTCGCAAGGATTTACAGATACGTCAGTATTTCTGACGTATCTGTAAGAGCAAAAGTGACGCATTGCTGGAGTGTGTCACAAAAGTGACGCAACTCCAGCAATGCGTCCTTTCACATGGGGAAAGCCCCATGTGAAAGGGCTTGTGTCAGTCTTACGCCTGCTGTGAGGCAGGCGCAAGATTTTGACGCAACAGCATCCTAAAAGTGACGCAGTGAAATCTCATAGATTTCACTGCGTCACTATTACGAGGCTTTTTGCGGGGGAACGCCCCCTCTGCATACATTATACCTGACGCAGGTATAATGTGGCGCAGGGGTTTAAAAAGTGACGCATCTACCTAGATTCGTCACTTTTTAAATATGGCGCAACAAGGCGCATATTTTACGCCGCTGGTGCGTCACAAAAAGTGACGCACCGGCGGCGCAAAACTGACGCAAGGCCTCATAAATAAGGGCCTCGGTATTTACCGAATCGGTAATTAATGAATTGTTAAGGATTCGGTAACGAATCCAGATGTTGGGACCTACATCCCATTTACCGATTTTGAAATACCGAATCGGTAAAATTCGGTATTTCAATATCGGTAAATGGGATTTACCTACATCGGGCCCTTAAAGAGCAAGTAACAGGACTTATTCGACAACTAGAAAAAACTTATCTCATTTCACCATTGGATTGAACTTTGGATTGTGCTTGGTGTACTTTTTCTCCTACTTTGGCTAATCCTGGTATTAACTTTGGGGATGCTGATAAATGGAAGATATGGTAAAATGGACACAGCAAGTAAGAACATCAACTTGCTCCTGAAGCCACACAAATCATCTCATCGTGAACAAAGGGACTTGACATCAGTAAACATAACAGCCATTCCTATACCTGGTGGTATAGCATGGGATAGAACTGATTATGATATTTCTGATCCGGCAGAGCTGCTGAAGATTCCACATCAATGTAAGGTTTCCTTGAGCGACTTTGTTTCACAAAGCACTTTTTCTGATGATTGGGACTTTGGGACTGTTAATAATATGATGTCATGTTTAGAGATGTCTGCTAAATTCACAAAACATGAATACTTAGAAGGTTCATCAGATTATGCACAAATGTATTGTTATAATCACTATGGTCATCATTACTTGCACAAATCTGCAAACCCTAGAAATGTTTATATTTTCGAAAAAAAAGGGAACATTGTCCAATGCCACCAAAAGGTAGCTCAAAAACATTCTATGAAAAATGTCCATACTTCTCAGGTTTTAATACCACATATCCAGAAACATTTTACTTTAGAACTTTTAATAAGACAGGAATGAAAAGTATGGTGACCAATACAAAGCAAATTTTTTCAGCAGCCTTTTATGCCCACCTGTCCTTGCTAGGTTTCGACTTTTGGAGTGACAACATTGAAACAAAAACTGTCTGGGGCTCAAGACTGGCAAGTGCAAGAAATAGAAGAATTATTTCAAGCCTGCATTATTCCTGAGCAAATAATGTTTTTGAATGACACTGTTGAACAGACATCCTGCCTGGGCCTAACCAAAATAAAAGACTTAAACAAACTGTCTATACCTACACCTACATCTGATAGCAAAAACACTTCAGAGGGAGGGGTGTACGTAAAAAACTATTTTACTTAAAGACAGAACTGATCCTGATTAGAAAAAATGGTTAATCTGGCCCACAGACACGATTAACTGTCAAGATAGATTCCTGAACAAGACACAAGGGTTTACATTAACTAGGCCAGATCCAAGATATGTCCAGAGACAACATCCAGGGATAGTAACAACATATATTGTAGGAAAACTGTGCCTTGAGTGGCTACCAAAATCTACACACACAGAGGTTAAACAACACTTATCTTTACTTAAAGATGGCATTGATTTAAGGGACTTCTTACTGGACCGGCAAAACAACGTCAAAAATGTTTCATATACACAGGTATATATGCCATTTATAATGAACCTTGGAAAGAGACACAGGCAGAGACGGCAGAAAGAATACGAGAAATTGATCATATTCATTTAGAGAAAGCACTCTGTAGTTGACAATGGGTTATCGACCCTGTCATCCAGAATTTATTCTTTTGACAGCATAGTATCCTTTGCCATTGACATAATGGAACAGGACTTGCTCATGCTACAGCATGGACAGTCACAATTACGTTCTATAATGCTATTAGGCTGGACGTTGCAAAATCTTCGTTCTGGATATGTGCCATGGTGTCTAATCAACACCACGTCATTTTTTTCTGTATTTATCCTTACAGATAAACAAATCACTTTGGCACAGAAAGGAGCAGACTATACGGTGCTGAGCATTGAAAAACTGGAAAGATTACCATGAACTGTTTCAGAAAAGCCTGCAACAGAGTGGATAATACACAGGATAATCACTCTGCCTGTCACAATTTTCAACTTTCAATACTGTTTGAGACATATACCAGTTGCCGTTTATGAAAGGTTGGGTAAGAAATGCATAAAGTCAACCTTGGAATTACCATACATACACAGATTTTGGAGTGGGAGAAAAGAAGTATTTCTTAGTGGTACACAATGTAAAAGCGCACTAAGCGGTACACTTTTATGCCAGGGTATTAATTTACAAGGAGCCTGAGAAGGTTCTTCAAACAACTTATCATGCCATCTGTAAGGTTCTCCAGCAGCAGTGATAGATCCAATTTCTAGGCAGCTTTCTAACGGGAGCTATATAATGTTGAATGATCACAGCTGTTGTGGAATGATGCCAGGAATAGCCTATCTCGTAACTGTGTCAGCCAGGGTCACTTGTTATATGCAAGTATTGTTTCCAAAAGCTAAGACAGACGGGGAGTCGCCGTTATGACCTTCACTGAACATCTCTTCTATTTGAATTGATACTTTAAGCAGAATGTAAGCCATTCTTTTACAAAAAACTGTGCCACTGACCTTGTCCAAAGAGACGTATGAACTGCAAGTTGCAAGGTTCTCTGCAGAGATGCATGCCCTTTTATCCACAAACTGTCCAATACATTTCCTAGAAATGTTAGGTTGTATCTTAAACATGTCTGATACCAGTGGTATTGAACATGTACTTAAGACAGTTTTTTTCGGGACTGTTGGCACCCTTTGAAGCAGTCCTCTGCATTTTTTCAAACTTTTTCTGAAATTAAACTTTTTTGGGGCACAAAGTAATCTGCTTAAAGTAGAACTATTCTTAGAGAACAAGAATTCTTTGAAACCCTTCCAAATGACAATATTTAACCTTGTCCACAACCTAAACAGTATATATATATTCTGTAATGGAATGGTCTTGACCTTTCTTCTGTATTTAAGAGCCATTTCACAAATGTTATTTCATGACTCATTTTCCAATGTAACTCTACATGCTTTGAATGATAATATTGCTTTTAAAAATGCGTACAGCACAAATGCTCATCTTTCATGGAAAGGCATTTCAAATGCATTTTATATATTTTGGGAGGGATTTTTTTAACACATCATACTTTGGATATGTTTAAAATGCTTAGAATTTAGTAATATCAAACATAATAAAGTGGAGTGGGTGTTGTGAAGCATTTTAGAATCAAGCGTAATTTTCCGATTCATGCCCTTATAAAGGTATAATTCACATTGCCCTTATATAGGCATAGAAATCATACCCATATTTAGACATAACCCATCCAGTCCAAATACAGGCATGGCTACTTCCACTAGTTCCAAAAAGCCACAACGATTTATTGGAAAACTCGGCATTAGCAGTCAGGGACATCCCTGAAATGAAGCACTGGTGCTCGTTATATGGTGGAAAAGTTATTTATTAGATAGGTTAAGGGACAAGTAAAAGGTGACGTCCTACTCACAGCGAGCAGGAAACAGCAACTGACATTTCCAGAATTTAGAATCTCTAGAGCTGAATGACACGCAGGTCATTCTGTCATGCTCATGAGATTCTAGTAAGAACATTACAATCTCCTTACTTGAATATTGATTTGTCCTAGAAATCATGGCGTTTTCAAAGAACTACCATTCCCTTGGGGACGTTATTATGTCTGACTTTACGTCAAACTAGGTGCCTTCAAGGTATAAATATGCCTACACTTGCCCTAGCAAACACACGGTGGTTCAGAACAGCTCGACTATCTACTTGCCTGACGCAACTCGCTACAATAAGTGCCGAAGGTAGCCGACCCTCCAGCTGACGCACTGACCGAGAGGCTGCCTTTCTCTCACTGGGAATCCAGCTCCAGTGTTTCCGTGCTCCCCTCGAGGTGTGTTGGGACAATCGAGTCCCGAGACAGAGATACCAGACCTCCTTCATTCTAAAACCAAGGTACGGAGCTGATTAGACCCTAAGAGAAATCTTGGTTAGATTCTTGGCAAAGAAAAACTAAAACCTATGCTACACCTTACTTACTTCTTCCCTCGTACTAGACTTAGGTTAGGTACATCGGGGTAGGTGTATTTTAGAAGCACCAGTTGAGGACCTTTTAGCCTTTCTTATTTATGTATGTATTTATCTATGGTTTAGAAACCATACAATGCTTTTACAGTATTATTTTATAATACTCTTCTTACTGTACGCATTATACTTTGCAACTAGTATTACGATTGTAGCAGTTCATTTTACTTGTCTTAGAAAGAAGACTGTTCAATAATCCCCTTTTATTGAAAACACCTGTCTCTCTATTTCTCTGCACCTCTGATGAAACAAAGCATGCACGATTGACTGAGTAAAATATCTATCTATTGTTTCCACAACTCTGAAGATCAGTTTAATTCTTGGGGAAACAAAGTTGTCATGTTTATGCGGTTGTCAGAAACGAATCCCTTCTTGTGTATTCAAGAAAGTTTCTATTGACCTCTGAGGTAGCTGGCACTCACAGTTAAGTCTAATATATTCAATAGAGACCTAGTCGACCTAAGTCCTACGTTAAATCTATAGGATATATTATTCCAATGCGCAGAGCTTATTGGGAATATTGGAACTACACTATAATGGAGAGTGGCATAGAGTACATGCTGTATAGTGGTGCAGAGTAGAGTGGCATAGAGTGCAGTGGCATAAAGAGGTGCAGATTGGAGTATAGTGGTATGGAGTGCAGTGGGGTAGAGGGCAGTCATGTAGTTTAGATGGTGTATAGTTTAGTGGCAAAGAGTGCAGTGTTGCAGAGTAGAGTGTTGTAAAGTGCAGTGGTGTAGAGTGACGTATAATGCATTGGTGTGCAGTAGAGTCTCATAGAGAGCAGTGGTGTAGAGAGCAGTGATAAAGAGTAGAGTGCAGTGACGCAGAGTGCAGTGGCATAAAGTGCAGTTGTGTAGAGTACAAATGGTACCAGGTGTGGACTATAATTCACTACTAGAGAGAGGAGCCTTTGAGGTGGGCTTTTTTATGGTATTCCTTAACCTAGGTGAGGAGCTGGAGTTGGTGAGAGGTACAGAGCGCTAATGAAAGGTAGGTGAAGTGAATGAAAACTACCTCTTAGTGGCTAATTCTGACTTTTATCCTGGTCCGTCCAAGGAATGGAAAAAAACAGTGAAGGGAAGGCAACAAAGTTTCTCCCCTAGAGAAAAAAGATAGACATGTTTTTGCCCTGTCTTGGACTAAATATTAGGTTCTGGGGCATTCTTTAGTCGTATTATTCAAAATCACACTGCCATGAAAAATGTAATGCATATGAACAAACTTGTATGTAAGTTGGTGATAGTCAAATGTAATATCTATCAGGAGTAACAACTCTCTATCATAATGTGACTTACGGTGTTAGAACTAACACCGTTTGCAGGAGCTTAAATGCTTGTTTTAAAACATCATGTGGCAGTAATGTACAAACGACATGCTAACCCACACGTAGAGCAAGAAGACTAACAAGATGAAAGTTTTATACTTCAGAATAGTCATTTTCCTTATCTATTCTGTGATTTTTCATATTGCTAAGATGTTGTAAAGTATTTTTCTGACAGGATGTATAATTACATTTTCATAATAGACATTGCATTTTGAAGGGGTGATTGTATCTGTTTAAGAACATGGAATGAATTTCGGAGTTGCACAGCTGTCTGTGTTAATTAAACATTGGACAGCTGGGGCTGTGTTCCATCTGTCATGCTGCTAATAAAGTGATTATTTTGAATTTTTTACTCTACGCACTGTTCCTAGCCGGCCTAACATATCCCAAAAGTTCGACCCTGTTCTAGACCCCACTCTTATTATCAATGTGGTTTGTAGTGGGTGGAAGCAAAAACACTTTATGGCGAAGGCAAAAATACCAGCCTCAGATCGCCCTGCAGGTAAGAAGGAAGTGCAGAAAAAAGTAAATATTGTGGTGATCACACTGTACAAATGGATCCTTGCAATACTTTTATGAGCAAATTTAAAAGATAATTATTTTATCAAATGAGTAAGCATAAGATAATACATTGGTTAGTGGGTTTGAGGCCTGAGAAGTGCAGTTTATTCCACATTGCAGCAGGAGGTGCATAATCCAGTTAGGCTATCTCACACACTGCGGAAGTTATTATGCACAGCTTACTCAAGAATCTCAAAAGCAGGTGCATTAATCTGCTATACTATGCAAGTGGAATAGTATCGTGACTTGCAGCACTACACCCTTTACACACACCATCAACCCTTCTCCCACAGAAACAATATTCAATCGAATTGACGACACACAAACGTTTATGCTACACCCTTCAAAGGTCAGACATAATTCTTGTGGTTTTTCAGTGTGGTCGATAAGTGAAACTGTTAGGCACTGCCACTGTCTACAGAAAGGTATTATGGTGTCTGTTTTATCCTTATTAACCAATCGTGTTTTTCGATAAGCTCAGGGTTGTGATCTGGTTGGAATTTGTTGTTTCAAATTAACATCAATGAAAAGCTTTTCTAATGGTGTTGGAATCTCTAACACGTCTGTCAGGAATACAAGCTTGCCAGAAAACCGGTACCCCATAAATGCGCCCACGTTGCTTTTTATAGGTATTTCACACAATACGCATCGCCCTTTGTACTAGTTCCACATATTTCAAGCACAAGTGTCACTTTATATGTGATACATTTAGCGAGCTAAAGGCAGACACAGATTAACACTAGAGTACCCACGTCATTGCCCGGAAGGCTCCTAACTAATGAAAGCAGCAAGAGCTTTAAACATATTTGTTTACTTATAGTACAGATATATAGCTAGGAACAGGCCAGGCCAACAAATTAACAGGGAGAGACAGAGCCTCGTCTGGATCAGCTCTTTCAGCCGATGCGTGAACTGAGCCTTGAAAATGTTTACAATGTAAATCACGCAACAAAGAACACGTAAACCAGGGATGACGTAGCCTCCAAATGTAAATAATAATAAACAAGGAGAGAGAAGGGGTAAAGGGGACACCCTGCTGGCTGTCTATCTAGGGTGTGATCCTCCCAGTGCCAGAAGCCTGTCTCCCCACTCCCCGTTGCTGCCGGTGTTGTGTAATATCTGGTATCCCATTGGGATCGTGTATCCCCTTCACTTCGGCCGTTTTCGGAGAATTAACTCAGCCCGGGCAGGATCAGACAGAAGCAGTCGATCTCTGCTCGGGCGGAGTGCGGGGATACACGATTTCATGGGATACCAGACAGACTTCACACTACAAATTACCTGAGGTTTCACTGCACGAGAAGAGACATGAAGCACATCGCAAGTAGTTCAAAGAACGGAAATGTTAAATAAATGAACATTAAATGCAGACAGAGACAGAGTGAAAAAATGGTATGTTTATCTTCTAAGCAAATCGCTACTAGTACAAAGAAGGAAAGGTCAAATAAATGAAAATTAAATGATTGCTCGAACGGAGTCCCAGTGAAAGAATCGATTTTTTTTTAACAAATCACAAGTGTTTCAAAGAAGGAAACGTGAAATAAACGAAATGTAAACATGTGCTCGGAGTCAGAGTGGAAAAATTGATTTTTTTAAAAAAAAAAATGGCAAGTGGTACAAAGCAGGAAACGTGAAATAAATGAAAACTAAACATATGCACTAAGTGGGAGTGAAAGAATGGAATTTTTATTTTTGAAAAGACAGAATCACATTGTAAATTAAAACATGGGGAGAGAGAATGACACAGAAGGGAACATAGCTGCCAAGGTTTTAAATTGCTATGTGTAACATTCTCCTAATTTCAGTTTAATTATGAGTGACATTTCAACAACTACCGGGCAGATTTACAAGCCCCCTGCGCCACCAGTACATCACTTTTTGTGATGCACTGGTGCCGTAGTTCACTGCTTCTTATTTACAAGGACAGGAAAAGCCACCCTGCGTGGCTTTTCCTGCCCTTGTAAATATGGCCCCTTTACATGCAACACTTTGTGTGAAAGGGGCTTTCCATGGGTGTTGCTGTGGGTGTTCCCACGCACAACCCATGGAACCAGACACATTTCCACATTTACAAGGAATCGTAAATCTGGAAATGCGTCAGTATGCTACACCACCGTAGGGGGAATGTATGACGTTACAACGCATACATTCACAACGCAGTAGTGTACATTGCGTTTGTTACAGCGCAAGTTGTTACAATCGACTTGCGCTAGAGGAGCTGGATTTAGGAATAGTATGATTTACTATTCCAACTCCAGTGTGTGGAAGTAGGGAAGGTGTTGGAATAGTAAATCATACTATTCCTTAGTGTAGAGTATCCAGCACAAGTCGTTGTAAAGACTTGCGTTGTAATAAGCGTGTTGTGAAGCTATTGTGGTGTAACAATGGCTTGGTAAAGGTCATTCTCCCCCTAGGGATGGCGAAGCGAGCCGCAACGAGGAGAAGTGTTTTCATTTCTCCTCGTTCTTTCCCCTTTCAATGCGTGCTGCTTTCTGCAGCAGGCATTGAAAGCGGAAAATGCCTGTAGTGATTGTTTTCGTGCAGGAAGGTGCTCCTTCCTGCACGAAAACAATCTCCCCATGAAGCAAGCATCCTTGCACCATGGTGCAAGGGTGCCTGCACCAGCGCATGGCAGCTGTTTGTGCGCCAGTGCAGGGGAGAGCACAGGAATACAACATATTATTGTAAATATGTTGCATTCCTTTGCTCTGAAAGTGACTCAGAGCAGCGCAGCCAAATGGCTTGTGGAATGCACTGAGTCACTTTCTCTTAAATCTGCCCGTAAGAGTGGCTTTTTCTTGCAAGCAAAGTCAAGTATAAAGATGAGGGAAGCATATAGATATCAGAAATTGGAATGGAAGGGCACTAACCTAGTACTCGTTAGCTGCCCAGACAGCAGCAAGGGCATTGGCAAGGCTCAGGAGAGGGAGTCAGGATGCTGTATGCTGTTTATTTCAGAGACATTATGCTTTAATAAATCCGAATAAAAATGATGTCTTAGGAGTGCAGTTCAGCGGTGTCAGCCCCAGTTGGCACTCCACTACCTGCCCCACCCCTCAGCACCAGATCACTGCAGCAGGCTGCAGCTGTCACAGAGCTACTAAAACACTGGGCTCATAAGTGACACAGCTGCTGGCTATGCTGAAAGTTAGACCGGCACCATTACCGCTGCCCCTAATTTCTAATTTCTAATTTCTAATTTAAAATATTTCTAGAGCGCAGCGTACACCTTGCGGTTTCTTGGCGCTGGGGTGATTGGCTGCTGAGGGAAAGAGACCAGAAGAAAGGAAAAGAGAAAGTATTGAGAGAGTTTAAGAAGGGAAAGCCTGGCTGAAGAGGAACGTTTTCAGATCTCTACGAAAGGGAAGATACTGAGTAGCAGAGCGGAGGTGATCGGGGAGTGAGTTCCAAAAGGTTGGAGCCAGGGTGGAAAAGCTGGCCCCGCCCCACTTTTTACGTGTGAAGCGAGGGGTCTGAAGAAGGGACTTGGAGGAAGACCGAAGTTCTCTTGCAGGTACATACGAATGGATTAGTGAAGTGATAAAAGCGGGGGCAGTGCCCTGGCGGGCCTGGAAGGCCATACAGCCGATCTTAAAAAGGGAGCGTTCTTTTACAGGGAGCCCCTCATTACCATAACATCCATTTATCTGCTGTGAAGTGCCGGCGGGGCAGCATGCCATTTGAGGGGTTAGGTGCTTAGTGTGAGAAGTTGGTCTGATATATGATGCTCACTAATTCTAGTGATCACCTTGTATCAGTCCAAACAACCCTTATGGTGATTGGTTGTAAGTCAACCTTATAGACCAGCTATCCTAATGGTAGCATGGACAAAGCAGTCTTAGGCTAAACTCTTTTTGCATGTGAATCCAGCTGTTTTACCACATATAACCCCTTGAATACCAAATGAAAGGACACCACACAGGTAGTTATGAAAATAAACAAGATATTTATTAACTAACAAACACCTCTGAACTCTTTATGAGATCAGAGAGCTAAGCACATGACAAGACTCTTAAGAAAAATACGATAAGTTGCACAAATTACAATGGTGCCCTAGGGGCACGACAAACCATATACTAAGTAAATGGTATAAGGAAATCGATAGAAGGAATGGAGCTGTCCAGAGGCTGTTGGATCGCTGGGACTACACTATCCTGACCTGAGGTAAGTAATAGGAGGCCCACAGAATGCGTGTGCAGAGTGTGAACTCACAAGCAAGATGCATAACAAAGTCAATGGACAGTACAAATTATGAAAAGGTAAGTATTAGACAGTTCCGACTAGCTAGGACTAAAACGACTGGAAATCTGAGCACTAGGAGAGTCAACCTACCCTTGAGCACCGAAATGCCCTTGTTACCTCACCCACGGGATGCGGGTGAACAGGTGTCAAAGTGTGTCGGGTTTCCGCGTTGAAGTCTATGGAGCCTGGAAGAAAAGAAGCTGCAGGCGGCCAGATGGAAGATGTCCGGAGTGATCCAAGGGTGGATCAAGGAAGATGAAGACCTGAAAGCAGAGGGGACAATGTTCACAGTCACTAGCCAGTGACTGGAGTGGAACAAGGAAGGAACCAGATGATGTCGTCGCGATCAGGTGAAGAGTGGACGCTTGACTCTGCAGCCACGTGGACCAGGTGGTGTCTTCAACAACCAGGATAGAGGCACAAGCTGTCCCACGCAGGCTCTCGCTGTCGGCGGTGTTGGATCTGGAATCGGCGTCAACAGGCCTTGGCAAAGGCAACTCACGCGGTGAGTGGAAAAGGCGTCTGGTGCGGACCAGGAGGGTCCGGGGTGCTTCTCCTTTGCAGGGAAGCTGGGGCCAGTCTCGAGCAAACAGAGCAGCAGTGTGGATTTCAAGGATCGTCGTCTAGGAGGCCACTAGCCAGCCGGCAAGTGACCGGACAATGCGTCGAGCAGCAATCAAGCAAAAGGGCCCCACGCAGATCTTGTGGATGCTGGAGGGCTGATCTTCTGTGCAGGAGCGGCTCGGGGCTGGGGCTTCCCAATCCCCAAAGCACGTTCTCGAGGATGCCTCTGAAGTCGTGCTGGAAGCGAAGTGTAGTTTCTCCAAGGTGGCCGGTCCCACGTGTCTCGTCGCACCCACAGATCTAAGCTGTGCTGCAGATGTAGGTAGAGGTCGGAGAGGTCTGAGAATCAGGGTCTCGTCGGGCTCTGAAGTCTGGATCTACTCGGGAAGACGACAAAGTGAACTGCTAGGACGCTTGATGGTGCCTGCAGATGCAGGGTGGACACTCCTTGCCCACAAGGGAGATTTCTTCAGTCTTCTGTGGAGCAGAACGTCGAAGTCCAGAGTTTCTTCTTGTAGAGTTTCAAATCAGGATAATCTATTTGGAATGGGACCAGCTCCTACCTTTATTCTCCTAAAGGGGCTGTACTATGGCTAGGTCCCTCCTATGGGTGGGACCAGGAAGGGGGGTGGTTGCACCCCCTATCCTTTGTCCGGTTTCGCGCCAGAGCTGGGGCTGGAGTGCCCCAGCAACTGGTTTGAACCCGTGTATGCACAGGGCACCTTGTGTGCCCCAGGCATGTCTCATTCCTTTCAGGCCTGTCCTACCTAATACACAAAATCCTGTCTGGGGTGGTGCTAGCACCTCCCAAGGCACGAAACCCTTTGTCCAAGCCTCCCTCACTGGAAGGACTTCCAGCAGCAGGAGGTCAGACTTGTGTCTGTGGTGGCAGCATCCATTTTGTGATGCTGAGGCTCGAGTTAACTTTAACCGGGGTTCAGTTACATACATATTGTGTCCCTCTAGAAGGGTGGAATGCTACCCCCGTCGCCAGAACTGGCGAGGGGGTAGTATTCCAATTCGTATTACACCTTACTCGACATGTTTTGATAATGCTATGCCAAAGTTAGCAATAACCGCGAGGTTATAATGCACTTAAGAGTATATGGTATAGCGTTATCATGGAAACAGCTAAAGGCCTTGGTTCCGAAAGCTGCAGACAGGCTCAGCTCATGCCAGAGCACTATCTCACATAATTCCAAGCACTCTGCCTCCAGGATTGTTAAGGCCTGCCATAGGAGTGACTTATAGGAGTATATGTGTCCATTTTAGGTTTAGATATAGGTATACAATATCTAAAGCAAAGGGTGATTACACCACCTTGCCCCAGCTGATTGATCAGCCAGTTGTGTCAGATTTGGATGGCCAGCCAGGGGTGGCATAATACATGCTGCAGCCCCTGGTAGGCCCTGAGTGCACCTATGCCCTGGGTACCTAAGGTACACTGTACAGAGACTGATAAGGTGACCCAGTATCCAATTAGATATGTACCTAAGGTACATGGAGTCCATTTTAACAGAGAGAGCAGGAAGCCTGGGGTCCTGAATAGCAGTATCCCAGGCCAACTAAGTCGAAAACCAGCTATACACTAGGCAAAAAGTTGGGGGTAACCATAGTCAGATATCCACCTTCCTACACTTAGTGCAAACTCCTTCATCCCTCTGGCGCCCATTACATGCTGAGTGCGTGAGTATTATCCCTAACTTGTTCAGTCTTTGGACGCAATGGAAAAGTTGGACATTTGCGGGATGTTATATGAAGACTTCCAAAAGTGTTTCGAGTCATTCCTGAAGGCTGACTGTGGCTATAATTCTTAAAAGACATAGCGATTGCAGACAGGGCGCTTTAATTCTATGAGTATAGATTGTGCACCCCCAAACTGCGATACCCTATGTGTCAGACTGTACTACTGCTCTGCAAGATGGCACCAATCGCAGGCTGGGCCCTGTACAAATAGAACTTCGCCCCTCATGATTTCATCTCCAGCAGGTCTGAGCAGACCTCATCACTCCCTGTCCTAATCCCAAAACTTCAGTCAGACACTGACGCCCCCAGGGCAGTAATGAATGCCACCCCGACAACAACAAACATTCTGGCCCTCTCCCTGCTAATAGATTCTACAATCAAACACAAAGAAACGCTATATGTGTGCTTCATTGGCTATTCAGCTGCATTCGACAGCATAGACAGAGGGAAACTCTGGGCCAAGCTCTCAAGCTGGAACGCCGATTCCAAATTGCTGAACTTACTGATCTTACTGCACACAGAAACCTGGATCCAAATAAAACTGGGGGCAGGTAATTTTCTATCGAGAAAAATAACAACTACAAAAGGTGTGAAGCAGGGGTGCGTCCTCGCACCGACCCTGTTCAACCTCTTTATGTCCGATCTCTCCGATGAACTTGACAAAAGCAATCATCACGCTCCAAAGCTAGGGGGCCTCACTTTGTCAAACCTACTGTATGCCGACAACTTAATATTAATAAGCCAAACCCCTGTAGGCCTTCAACACCTTATTAACACAATAACCAATTTATCAGAAAAGTGCGGATTAAGTATAAATTTAGGGAAATCGAAGGTGATGATATTAAATCAAAAGTTTAAAAAGCCGCACCCACCGGGGTTTTTGCGAGATCAGAGGATGGAAACAGTCAAAGAATATAAATACTGGGCATCATTTTTGACTCGAAATGCTCCTTCACACAACAAAAAATGGCAATTAAGAACTGAGGGGTATCACTGGCCATTGCACTAAAGAGCATTAAGAACAAAATAGCGGGTCCAAATCTAATTCCTCTGCTAGACGTTCTACATGCAAGACTACTGCCATCGATAACCTATGGTAGCGAATGTATGAGAGGGAGAGACGAGTCAACATTAGATAAAGTAGTAGCAAAATCAATGGGAATACTCTTCAGTCTGCCGCCGTACACTTCGCCAGCTCAACTGAGGCTTGAGTTCGGCCTACAGAAACAACAAATAGCACGTAAGGGTGCTTACGTAAAATGCTGGCACAAAGTAAAGAGTGCTGAGATGGGCACTTTGAATACTTACTTGTGGAAAGAGCTGGAAAGAAACATGGACAGCCCTGCAATGGTCTATCTCCAATCAGCAATAAGCACCCTTGTACTAAAAGACCTTTGGGAAGCAAGCTGCACACACAAATGCTTCAAACGGCTCGTCAACAAAACTGTGAAGATTCAATCCCTGGAAGAAGATAAAGCAACATAAACCAGGAGGACTCACGGGTGGTACATGATCCAAAGCTACACCGGGCCCCAACCACAGGGCTACTTAGGCACTAGCTTCTCTAGGGCGATGAAGGAGTCATTTTTGCAGTTGAGGATGGGGGTAATGCCATCAAAAGAACATCTTCCCCCGTGGAGACGTTTGGAATCCAACGCAAAGTGCAGACTCTGTGAAGATCCAAAGGAGGATGTTTTGCACTTGCTATGCAGCTGCAAAGCCCTAGATATTGAACGAAGGAGACAACTAACTCAGATGTGAAACCAAAGACGTCTGCGAACGCGCTGACAGGCACTGTTGGCATGCTTTAGCGGGGAGGACATTCAATTAGCCTGCAGACTGGTTCGCTTTATGAAATTAGCAAACATCGCGCTACACCCAGCCGTTAGTCCATGAACTGGAAAAACTCTTATCTGTGAATAACTCTTACATGTAAAGAACCTTCCCTTGCGAATGTTTGACAAAGTTCTTCTTTTTCGCTATTGCTAGAACAAAAATCATACTCTGATAGAGTCCTCATATGAATCCCTGGGTTTTTAATATTTCTTCATTTAAGGACAGCACAAGATTCATTTTTGCACATATTATTTTTTTAATATTTATTAACTTGCCAATTTTTATATGCTTTTAAACTAATGTGATTGTAATGAAATGTCTTCTTTTTTCATCCTTTGCTTTTTTATGAGCTTTGCAAAAGTGCTCAACCGACTACTTTTTAGATAAATTGCAAAGATTTTTTATTAATAATGCAATAAAGAATTTACCTACCCCGTCCCTGCCATCCCCTGCCTGGAATACCATTCTTAGTTTTAATCGAGGTCCCTGTAATCATCCGAGGCACCCCCCCAAAAGTTGGGGTAGACACTCCAAAATGGCAGAAGGGAAGGGCTCGGGCGGGGGAGTGAGCCACCCCTAGTCCCTCCGGGATGTGGACTCTAGCTATATGATCAGGACACACTAACAGAAAACTTTGTGCCTATATTCTACAAGGGCATTTTAAGAGCAGACTCAGGTCTATAGTGCGACGAACACACACAAATGTCCGATTATGCGCTATAGCTCTGTAAAGTCGCACCAAAGGTAATGGTTCGATAGAACAAGCATTTGCAATGCAATAGGACTCGCAATTACGCAAGACCTATTGCATAGTAAACAGGAGTGCGGGCCGGAAGGCACAAACAAGGCGAGTGGGGGGGCGAGAAGGCATGGACTGAGGGAGGGGGAGGCACGGGAAGAAAATGGTGCTCACAGTATAAATAAAACATACTGTGCAATACTTGAAGTAAAGGGGCCAGTAGCCATGGAAGATTACAAATGACAACATCCCCGTCATAAGGGGGGACTAATAAGCCTAAAACCAATCGGAAGGCAGCATTTAGGAACTAAACTATTGAAAAAAATTGGCAGAGAGTGGGCCAAGCTTCCAGGGAGCTTCTACTCCATATTGAATACTGCATGCCTCACAAAACGAGCAGCTGATAGCTCCGCTGCCGCTATAGGCTCGACCTAAAAAGGCAATGGGAAAAAGCAGGAGAGGAAAATGGAGAAATAAAACATTTCTTATAATATACAATGAACAATTTACAAATCTTTGTTCAAAACATATAACTGACACTATAAGTACAACAACAGTGATTGTTTCATTATATATATACAGCTATAAGGCCACCACCTTACTGGCATATCACCAACCTGCATTATATTTCTATGCAAATTAAACCAAGCATTGGCAAAGTTAATATGTTTGGCCTATTAGAGAGTTATTTCTCTATGTTTATAAGAAATGTTGTGTAGCAGCATGGCTGGAGTGCAGCATGAATACAAGTAAAACAAGCATTTACAATGCAAATTGGTCTCACATTTGTGAGAGTTCGAGGTATTGGCACTGTAAATGACAATGTCTTTTACCCATGTGTTTTGAATTGGTGTGTAGTGGATGTATGTGCTGTAGGTGGGAATTATGTGGGTTGGATTGGAATTATTAGTTGTGGAATTGTGTGTGGTGGAATTGTGTGGTGTGGAGTGGATTGGTTAAGTGGAATTATGTGGAATGGTGTGCAGTTAAAATATGTGACTAGTAATTATGTTATATTGTAGTAATTCG
The DNA here is from genome assembly GCF_964263255.1 of Lissotriton vulgaris. Lineage (NCBI taxonomy): Eukaryota > Metazoa > Chordata > Amphibia > Caudata > Salamandridae > Lissotriton > Lissotriton vulgaris. The sequence goes on from NC_141694.1 coordinate 806,240,679, forward strand.
ACAAGGCCTAGACTGGAAAACCATAGATTTGCAACTAGATCCTGAAATCTGTTTTGTGATTCTATGAGGTGTGTTGGGAGGGATGAAGATGATAACTGTGGCAGTGTATAGACCGAATATTGACTGCACTGAATTCTTTCGTACTGTATGGGCCAAGATGCAAATCATCTGGTGTGATACTAAAGTATGGGGGGGGGGGTGATTGTGTTGAATGATGCTTTGGACAGAAAGGGCACTTCTCATACACACCCTGAATACTATAGTAGAGGATGGCAGTTTGGTTGATATCTGGAGGCAGAGACGCCCAGAAGTGTAGGAGGGCACGTGTATTTCAGCTCATCAAGGGGCTTGGTCCAGGTTGGATTATTGGTTGGCCTCCCAGGACATTGCAGCATGGACCATGGACACCACACACCTCCCTAGAATGCTATTGGATCACGACCCTTGTCTGCTGCAGCTAACTATCCCAAACACACCATGTAAGATGTTTAGCTGAAGCCTTGCCCCTAACACCCTGCTGGACTCCGCCTTTAGAGAGGAGAAACATAGGGACACCAAGGAATATTTCACCACTAATGCTGGGTCATTCTCCACATATGCAATGCTCTGGGAGGCGTTTAAAGTGGTAATAAAGGGGAAATGCATTTAACCCAGGCCGGCTATTGGGGGCACGCTGACTGCTCTAGAGGCTCACATCAGGAGATGGAAACACATATTATGCCATGGAGGACCATGCACTTTTACTGTCTATTCACACCTTGCCTGCGGCAGGAATTCCAGCCCGGTGCTGGACATTCCAATCGTGGGCGGGGTCGTGAGAGAACCCAGTTGTCATGCGCACAGGCCACCTGTGCCTCATGACGGCTGGGTTCCGTCATGAGCATCGAAGGGGTTAAGGAGGTGCCACTGAATTTGAGGAGGAGGCGCACAGAGAGGTGTAATTTCTGGGCAAATGCTCCCAAGCTAGGCGCTATGGGTAAGTGGACAGACCTGGCAAAACCATAGCGAATATGCTCAAAACACCACACACAGTCACTTATATATAGGAGATAGTGGGAGATGATTTAACCATAGTCAGAGGACCTCAGGAGGTTTTGGATCATTTTACCAATTTCTATACCAAATTATACACCGTCATCCATCAGACAGTACCGGAGGAGCTCCAATCATTCCTTGACTCAATTGAATTGCTGTGGCTCGGGAGGGCACATTGAGCATACTTGCATGAACCCTTTACATCCAGCGATATCCTGCAGGTAATCAGCAGTCTGCCCACGGATAAGGTTCCAGGCTCTGACGGCTTGAGGACTGCCTTTTATAAGGCATATGCTGACTTACTGGTGCCCCATCTCCTCGCGGACTTCGAGGAGGCTTAGACTTCTGGAATGCATCCCCGTCTATGTGGGAGGCGCTAGTCCAAACAATACAGAAACCTGGTAAACCAAGTCCCGAGATAGATTCTTACAGGCCGCTTTTGCTGAATAATATTGATGCCAAGATCTATTCTAAATTGCTTGCGAATCAGCTGTAACCTCTACTCCCTTTGATCGTGAGACCTGACCAATCCGGCTCCAGACCGGGCCGATCTACCTCGCACAATCTCCGCACATTTTTCACGGTGCTACATTATCTAGCCGTGAGGTTAAGGCACTCATGCATTCCTTGATGCGACTAAAGCGTTCGACGCGCTGGACTGGCCATAAAGGTTTTGCCATTTTGGGGAGGAAGGGTGTCAGTCCGACGTTCATAGCATTGATAAAACTGCTCTATATGGCTCCTTTGGCCAGACTGTGCATGAATGGACTACTGCCAGATGCTTTTTGTATTTCCCGCAGATCCAGTCAGGGATGCCCCCTTCCCCCTCTCCTCTTTGCCATCGCAATGGAGCCAATAGCGGGCAGGATACGACATTATATATCAAAGACCATGAGGTTAACCTAAGCCCACTACTTCAGGAGTTCATTAAGTTTGGGGGTATCTCTAGAATATTTTCAAATTGGACCAAGTCTACAGTATTCCTGCTCACAGAGGCAACCAAGCTGTTTGACCTGGACCACCCGCTGAAACGGGCGGAAAGCCTGGTGAAATATCTGGGCATTTGGCTAAGTCGAGATGAACAGGAAATTTAGAACTTAAATTTTGGCCGCGCAATCTCCTGGCTGTCAGAAAAGGCAAAAGCGTGGTCCTAGCTACCAATAAATCTTGCAGGTAGGATAGCCATTGCCAAAATGGTCGTTTTACCTAAATTTTCATATTTATTTGTCAACATTCCTATCCCTCTCACCCAAGCCTTTTTCCACACCATCCACTCGATGTCGATCTTGATAGTCTGGGCCGAGAATCAAGCATGCGTCTCCTGGGAGCTACTCACACTCCCCCTCACGCAGGGAGGACTGTGGGCTCCGGATATACCTCTCTATGTGATTTGTGAACAAGCTCAATTTCTACATTATTGGCTACATCACACCCTATTTCAGCCCCATGTGTCAGTGGAGGCGGAAATCGCAGCCCCGTTTCCCCTTCAGGTGGCTCTCTTTCAGTCATACCGCAGACCGCAGGATGGAATAGATAACGTTGAGACCATTCAGTGGGTCTGGGATAGGCTGCGCACCAGAACTTGCCTAAAGATATTATTTGCCCCTACCATCACACTTGCATGAAACCCACTAATCCCAGCATTGGGAGATGGCAGGAACTTATCTATGGCGAAATCCATTGGATTTGAAACCTTTGCAGAACTCTATCCTGACGACACCTTCTGCACCCCTCCGGGTCCTATGGTTAAGGGTACAGGGAGCTTCTCCGGGCAGTTTCTATATTATTATAAGGTGAGAGCGACATGTAGGCAACTCAACACCACCTTTCCAAGCCCCCCCACTTCATTATCTGCACTCGAGCAGATGATAATAAATGCATATCCTTGTAGAAGAATCACACGATTATTTAACTCCATTCAAACCACAGCACCATTGACTACACCTAAGGCCAGGCGCAGTTGGAATCTAGAACTAGATGGTCAGATAACGGATGAAATCTGAGCTTTTTGTTGTGGCCAACTCCAGGTGCTCTCACCAAAATATAAACTGAGGCTTATACATTTTAAATATCTACATAGGTTCTACAACACCCCTTCTCAACTACATTGTAAAGGGATCAGACCTGATGATAATTGCTGGAGATATGGCTATTCCCCTGCCACCTTCCTGCACATGTCCTGGTATTGCCTACCTATTTCTGCCTTCTGGGTTGACATATTTAGTCAAATACAATAGATTTTGGGGGCTTCAAGCGAGGCTCGGTTGCTCGTTGAATTATTGGGATATGTTAAAGACTCTAAGGCGGAGAATAGTAAATTTCATGCCATGCTGCTCTTCCTTGCCAAACATAGAGTATCTATACATTGGGGTTATAGGCGAGCTCCCACGAGCAAGGACAATATGTCACTTTTAGTCACAGTCAATTGACCAACTTTTGAGAGCTGATGCCAATGGCCTCCTGATCAAAAAATATATGGGGTCCCTTATAGACTGGCTGAAAATGCTATAAGATGACAGCAGCCCCTCGCCACTTACTGCAGACACTCATGGGTCACACAAGCTGGGGCTAATTATGCATGAATGGGTTCAACAAGCTGCTACCTCAAAACAATATGTTGAGTACACACCTATAGGCCCCCCTTTATAAAAATATGTCTCATGTGCTGCACTGTTGCGACAAAACTGTGGACCCATCCTATTTCAAAGGTTGACATTCAGACACTGTAAGAGAATATATCACTTTCTGACTGTTTTGTTGTGTTTTATGTTTACACATCCGAGCTAGCTTCTCCCCTGATCATATTGCTTAAACTGGGATGCATATTGTGAATTGATCCTTTTTGTTTGAAAATGCCAATAAATAATACAAAAAAAATTGTGTTATTGAGTTGAGTGTACTAGAATTATGTGGAGTGTACTTGTGTGTCAGGGATTTTAATTATGTGGTGTGCTGTTGAATTTTGTGGTGGAATTAGATGGTGTGGTTTGGGTGTATGTGGAGTGTTCTGTACTTGGGTTGCTGAGCTTGAATATGTGGTTTGTTGCCGAATTATGTGGTGTGAAATAAAAAAGGTAGAGTTGAATTGTGTGACGTGAAAGTTTTCAGCATTGATTGAAATTATGCTGATTGGAATTATGTTGCATGGTGTGGAGTGTATTTGTGTGGATTGTCTTCCCAAGTTTTAAAATGATGAAACATAATTACAAAGAAAGGTGGCCTTTCAATGTGCACAAGTTTACAAAACCTTATTATATGCAAAGACTTGTCCAAATATCTCAATGAAAACATGCAAAGAGAATCCCCAGTGACATTTGTGTTGATACATTTTAGGGGGGCTTGAACAATGTGGGGCGCTGTTTTTGTTGCAAATGGTGCTAGAGATATGCACATCTGTGGGGGGGGCATGAACCATATTCATCTAAACATAGCCTGACACATTTGTCAGGCGAGTTCTGATTCTGGTGCTCCAAACCATGCACCTTAGATGTGTATGTGGTTCACAGGATGTTGAATTCACTGCTCCGCAGGCAAAGAGCGGGTTGCTTGTGAAACTGTAAACTTATCAAATGCCAAAAGCTATTGAGTGAGGTAAAAAAATAAGCATAAACATTTATGCCAGATAAAAGAGGGAAGACACTTCATCATTGCTTCTGACAGTGCAGAGTTGGGTTACTGTTATTCCTGACCTTTTCCACGCTGCATTTTCGAGATGTTGCTACCCTGCTTACCTTATGAGATGTGAGATGGTGGTTGGATCTCGCTTGGGGCAGTCTTGTTTCCTTTTATAATGATGCTGACCCATGCCTAGCAAACATCGATGCCAATGTGATTGCTTCATGTGTTTTTAGCTGGTGTGTTTAAATGGTCATTCGCCACTGGTGACTTAGAGAAACGTCCAAAAACAAGAAATCCCACATCCCCCAAAGGCTCGGAAGAATGGCAATTTTCTTATTATAGTACTTCCTGAGAAATGGTCTTATTTAAGAGGGATTATAGTTTTTCTGCACAATAAAACCTAGTCAGCTAGTCTGCTCAGTAGGTTACGTGTTCCCTGCTGATATTACTGTGTGACCTGCCAGGTTGAATTCCAGCCTCGCATCCATCCAACATAGATAAAATGAGTAGCACTAAATATGGTTATGTGTTATTACAGCGCTCACAACTGCAACCTCTGGCATTACATACTATCTAAAACTATTTATCATCATCATTATTATTATAAACCTCCTTGTTACAGGTTTAATAGTGGCAGGGCCAACTGCCTGTTTCATAGTTCTAAAATCAACTAAGTGAGTTGGGGAATGATGACCACTTGTTATTTACAGCGCTATAAATGGCAAACAATTGCAAGCACTTTAAAAATAACCAGGTTTTTATTTGATGATAAGATCAATGAAAACACCTAGCAGGGAATCTGCTTTAGATACCACCTCTCTTCTATTTGCAAAATCAAAATGTGTGGATTTGTTTTTGCTCACATGGTTATCGGGCGACGGTCCAGAAAACAGATGGTGAGTAAGAACGGTAACAAAAAGCACTTTCGGGAAGAGGTAGAAAGGAGGTATGCCTGCCTGACAACAGACTGAGCCAACAGCCACACCACCACTACTGCAGACACATCCAAGTCGTTGTTGAGGGCACGCTAAGGAGTAGGGGCTCCGCGTGAAAAAGGTCTTATCTTCCAGAGTCAGTTTAAAAAAAAGGCAAGAGCAGGCTGCTGCCTTAAGTCTAGGGAAGCAGAAGATCATCAGTATTGTCGTAAAATTAGCAAAGAGTACAGGGGGTGAAAAGGCACAAAATATCAGTTTGCCAAGGGTGGCAAAAATCCATGCACCAGCCCTAGTTAGCTTTCTTTGGTACCCACTGTTTCCCTTGGAGATTTTTTTTTAGGAGAAAGAGGCCTGGAAAGCACTTTAAGGTGAACTACACAATGCATCTTACATGGTGGGGTGGGGTTTCACACATTTTCCAACAACTCTGCACTATGCTTTGGAGAAACAACAGATCATCTGCGTCAATAGTTACAATATACACTGTGCTGCCTTCATGGTTGAGTTTCTTCACTACCAATAATGAACATAAATTGCCATCACACAGCATACAGCAGTCTCAGGCTCTGGCTGCAGTGCACAACAAAGCGGACCACAATAAACCAGACCCTTAGGAACTGAGCCATGTGGCATGCCCTTGCTAAGTCTGTCAAACAGCCTCTGACAATTACATCCGCTCTAGAGAGTGGTAAACACCCTGAGACTACCCATCAGTGCACTGCCCCTTGCTCAGACTGAGACTGAGAGTGATGATGCATCCAGGGTGTGGCGACTTGCCCTGTTGTATTTTGAAAACTGGCCCCACCTGCACAGCACTGTCAGTGACAGTTAACTCTGTTTCAAAAAGTCAATGATGATTGGCCAGTGACTGAGCAACTGGTTGGCTAAATTACTGTTTTATTTTACTGCACGTTGTGTGCTCCCCTGCAGGCATAGAGTGAGTGGGGCTGTCGGCACCTCTCAGATTATACAGTGCCGCACACCCCTAGCCTCACTGGCAGAGCTTTGTTTGTACTAACTTGTGTGCTAATGTGTCAGCACTCTGACAGACTGGCACCAGAATGCTTTTTTCAAAATCCTCTTGCCATCCCCCCGGAAGGCATCGCAGGCAGTGGGCAGGGACCATGGGTCCCACCTGATCACACAAGTAAAACAACAAGTGCCTCATGTCACTCATGTGTCTCTTTATAGGCATGCAATGTGGGAAGGCACAAGATGGCTCCCTGCTTGTGTCCAGTCATGTCAATGGCACGTGCCACGCTGCAGCTTTTCAAAAAGCTGTGTCGGCTGCAAAGTGTTGCAGACTTTCACTGCACAGGGAGCATTTCCCTGTGCTCGCCCATAAGGGAGAGCACAAGGTCTCCACCTACTCTTACTCCACATCGTCACCAGCAGCACTGAGTAGCAGAGCACAACGGCAGATTAGGTAGCAGCATCTCTGCACTAGTTGAATGTCAAAAGGCAGCCAGAGTAAGTCCACATATAGGAGCAGCATTAACATGTGGGTCAGCCCGCAGAGGGCCAGCAGAGAGAGTTGGTAAGCTGCAGGCAGTGCAACCTTTAAGAGAAAGATAAAGTGATCTGACTGACACTGTGCTGTTTGGGGTGATCATGTTTGTTTGTCATATTGTGCTTCTTTAAACAATGAGAAAATGAGATTTCAAATCTAATTTCTAAGTTGTGATAAAGGAAGTGTTTATGTAGTTAAGTTACATCATGGTCCAGCAATGCTACACTTTTCAGAGACAGTAATGCCATAATTTGTCTATGGTGCTGCAAGGGTTAGAGCAGCCCTAATAAGTAGTGTCCAGTGCAGGAGTTTCTCCCGTTTTTTAAAGTTGACGATGGTTGTGATAGTAACCTTCCGTTTGAAGTACATAACAGCTGTTTCAAGATTCTTTTCATTGCTCAAAAGGCTGTCATTTTGCTTTCTTGGCACTTCAGTGCTTGGTTTTACTCACGAGAAAGTGTCACATATTTGGTCATTAAATGTCACTCATAAGTACATTTAAACCATGGAAATGTCACACATAAGCAGCTATGGAGGCAACATAGAGTCAGGGGACAACACAGACAATGGATGGTGGAACAGATGGGCTCAGAGCAAGCACATGCATAACACTTGGTGGGAGGATAGAGACAATCTAACACTGACGGCAGCACGGACAACAACAGGAGGGAAGGTGAGTGGGGAAAGCAACAACACAGGAAAAACAGAAGGCGTGAGTATAGGTAGGGTTGCAACCAACAATAGAGCACGGTAGCGGCAAGCAACAACATAGACAACAACTGAAGGAGGGTAGGTGTTGAAAGCAACTACACAGGCAACAACGGAAGAAAGGAGATTTGTTGGGAGGAAAGCAGCAATAAGTGGTGGAACAACTGATGAAGGGAGGGTGGGTGGAAGCAAGGAACAACATAGGTAACAATGGAATGAGGATGAAGGGTGAATGTTGCAAGCAACAACCCGGGCAATAACAGAAGGAGGGAGGGCCCGGAGAACGCAACAACACGTGCAACAATGGAACTAGGGTGGGCAGGTAGAAGCAATCAATAATGCAGACAACAATGTAAGGAGGGAGGGTGGGATCAAGCAAGCAACAACAGAAGGAAGGAAGGAAGGAAGGAAGGAAGGAAGGAAGGAAGGAAGGAAGGAAGGAAGGAAGGAAGGAAGGAAGGAAGGAAGGAAGGAAGGAAGGAAGGAAGGAAGGAAGGAAGGAAGGAAGGAAGATGGATGAAGGTATAACATGGGCAACAACAGAAGATGGGAAGGTGGGTGTTGCAAGCAAAAACACAGGCAACAACAAAAGGTAGTTGGATGGGTGGGGCAAGCAACAACATGGACATCAATGTAAGGAGGCAGTGTGGGTATGCAACATCGATGAGGAAGGGACCCTAAGTGGGAAAAGTACATGAGGGAGCCAGCTGAACAAGACACACTCTAGTAAAGTGCTTAAACACAAAGAAAAAGTAATGCTTAAAAACATGTTCAGTGGAAGGATACAAGTAGTGTGTTCATGCTCGAGTGGAGGGAAAACATGAAAAATGAAATGAAGCCTATGTCATCTTACCAATAAAAGCAAATAAAAGAGAGTGACAATAAAGTCAATGAATGGTAAGCAATGAGTGGGCTCTAAAAGAAAAGAAAAGAAAAGATCTCAAATTCACAGCACATGTGCTGCCTAGGAGAGACCTACAAAGCAAATGTATCCAATTCTGTATGTGTAGTGAGGATATAGTTCTGCTTGCACACATTCCTATGTTAGCATAAGTGAGTTAAGTTACTCAAATGCCATTTTGCCACTTTGGCAGACGACACTACAGGCCTCAGCTCCTGCGAAGACAAGCTGCTTGCTTTCCTTCACATGAGAACAGTCTGTTTTTCACATCTCTAGACTTACACTGTGACCTCAAGTCTGTGCAGAGTGCTCAAGGTTAAATAACAATGAAAGCCGTTGATTCAGGTTGATCGGCCCACGCTCTAGACATAACACACACACAGCTGCACATCACTGAAACTCGGGTGCTTTTAATATTGCATTGCATGATACACTTGGAGAAAACCTTTCCATCTACAAAGAGTGGTGCTGATCTGGGATGTGATTCACTTCATCTGATTTTGGAGGCATGGGGTTCCCCGTTTATACATAGAGATCTTCTATTATTATAAAAGCTAGCTCCTAGCAAGGGAAGGGTGGTACACAAGGTGCTATAGACCTGGTTCCATTATCATTATATCATGTCTCCCTTTGTATTTTATGGAATTGTAACAATGCTGATTGTATTGATGTAATGCATACTTTTACTTATGTTGGCAAAGATATTGCATCTTAGAGCACGTAGTTAAAATAAACATTTTAAACTATACTGTGTCTCTGATTACTCACCTTGTGGTCTTATATGAGAATAAAAATGAAAGAGTTTTCTTGATTCCCACTATTCCTGAGAGGTTCCTAAGTCACTTGTTCTGGGTTGTCTAATCATTGGTAGCTTTGCTGTAGCACGGAGAACGAATGAGACTCCAATGCTAGTCTGATTGGGGGTCTGGGTACTGAGGTGGGTTTTTGGTACACCACAATACACTGAGGTCCTGGTTTCCTGCGCATATTTCTGTGCATGAGCAGAAACCCCGCAACATATGTTTTCTTTTGATAAATAAACCTAAAATAGCAAGTATGTGAATAAATCATTTAAAAGTGCCTAGTTTTTTAATACTTAATATAGGAAACGGCTGTATTTTACTCAAATTTGTTTCCATCTCCCAGCTCTTGGCTGTTCCGGAATAGCAAACGTAAGCAAATGATATATTTTTCTAGTGTAACCCGATTTTCAAGAAGCTGTATGTCATGTTGAGATAGCAGTCTTTACCTTTTAATTACACCATGTTGTATTTTGGGACTAGAATTTTTTTTCTTTTAAGATTGACCGTACAGCTGAAAAATGATAGCAAGTAAAATGGTAATGTGGCTAAACGATAAGGACATTAAATAGGCTTTGTCCGCATCAACAGTGCAATAGTCAACAACTCAGTACTTTCCTGGCACCTGCAGTGCAAATCTCAGTCAAACACAGAATAGCTACAGTCAGGTACACCAGCACACCGGTGCATTGTTACAAGCACAGGTGCTTTAGATGACTTCTTAAGGAGCCAAGAGAAGTGCATACACATTTGAGGGACACAGTTTGAAATAAAAAATAATCAAATTAGAAAAAAAACCTTAGTCTAGATCTCGCTGGATTTTCGTGTTGGATGTATCCTCTATTTTGTTTGCTTATGGTGCGGTGTTATTTAATGGCAGCAAGTCAGGTTGACACTAGTTACAGCACACACTTGCCTTGCACTATAGCATTATCAGTCAGTCATAAGCTTTTATTTGATATGCAAGATATCTTATAAGCGCACATACAATACAGCCATTTACAAATCTACAAAAAGCAACATTTTAAGAAGGCAGTATTAAATCTCATTAAAAAGGATAAAAGGACATGAAATGCCCAGAATAATTTAGCTAAAAAGAGAATTAAACCGCTACTGACAGTCTCTTGCAACGAATAAACCAGAACTGTTTTAAAAATGTAGCTAAGCCACATACAATAGGAGGGGAAGTGTCCGTCATTAGGATGCGCAAAGCTACTAGGTAGCTACGTGTACCCATGTTTCGGCAGAGAGGTTTAAGCCAAAAGCTCCTGGGCTTTGCATAGTCCGGGCATTCGAATAGGATATGCGTAACGGACTCTATCCTACTGGGACAACATGCACAGTTTGGGGACGTATGAGCAGCTGATTTCCAGTTTGATACCAAGGCCCCAAGCGGGAGCGAACCTACTCTAAATTTAAAATACAGTGCTCGGTCAAAAGGGAGGGTGATAAGGTCCAGGTAAGGCTCGAAAACTACAACATCTTTTACTAATAAAAAGGCAGCAGTGGACTTGCAATGATCCAGGTTTGTAACTATTGTTCCGCAGCCCATTTCCAGTAAAGACTCTTCACGGCCTCTTTTGATGGAGCTGAACGTGATGACCAACAGTCCCCCAGTCCGATTTTCTCCAGAAGCTTTTTAGTGTCTCTCAGCCATCTTATTTTTGCCCAGCCGCCCAAGCTCATTATTTCCGCCAACCCATCAGCATACGATTTTAGCTCTTCACCCCTCCAAATTCGTGTCCATAAAAGGAGAGGGCGAAGCTGGGCTTGATCTTTAATGTTTTTGCTGCCTGTATCCAACAGCACAGGTACAGTTGGGGTGCTCAGAGGGATGGCGATAATGGATTTTAGGAGCTTACTCTCCGCTGTAGCCAGGGCACCCAGACGGCAATGTCCCCACAGTTCTGCCCCATACAAGGCTGATGTTACTACCTTAGCCTTGTAGATGTCAATTACTGGGGTAAGCGACCTCCTCGGTGATGACCGGAATTCCCTCAGGAGGGCTCCTCCTACTCTCTTATGGTTGAGGACCATCTTATCAATGTGGGGTGCCCAGGTCATTCTATCCGTAATCCGAATTCCAAGATAGTCAAATTCGGATACTTTCTCAAGGGCAACAGAGTTAAGAATAGGTGGGCGGCCCAGTTTCTTTGGAGGATTTAGGACTTAAGGTACTTAGTTTTGTCCACGTTAATTACTAGTCCCTTTGCAGCACAGAAATCCTGGAAACGGGTTAGCAGTTTCTGGAGGCCTTGCGGGGTCTTGGAGATCAAGAGCGTGTCATCCGCAAAAAGCAGGGTGAGGATCCACACTCCTCCGAGACAGGGGGCGTCGGCTGGTTCTTGTTGGAGATGTTCTACCACCCCATTCACATATAGTGAGAAAAGGGTTGGCGCCAGAACACATCCCTGCCTCACGCCCCTAGACACTGGTATTTTCTCTGTAAGCTCTCCGTTTTTACCCCAGCGGACCTGAGCAAAGGTATGGGCGTGGAGGCTAGTGAGGAGGGACAAGATGTAAGGGGGCAATCCCAGCTCGTGAAGCACCCTCCATAACTCCTCCCGGGGAAGTAGGTCAAAGGCAGTCCTTAGGTCTATAAAGGCCAAGTATAGACTGCCCTTGCCTAGCTCCACCACCTTCCACCCCAGGAGTGCCAACCTGAACACCTGCTCTATTGTCCCCATTCCTGCCCGAAAACCTGCCTGGAAGTCCGATAGTATTTTATTCTCCTCCACCCAGTGAAGAATCCTTCCAAGTATAGCTTTACCTGCTATCTTTTGGGTGGAGTCTATCAGGCTTATTGGGCGGTAGTTCCCCGGGATTTCTCTACACCCTTTTTTATAAATCGGGACCACTACCGCCCCCTTCCACGATTCTGTCACTGGCCCTCCCATCATGATGTCATTAAGGAGAGCTGCAATAACCCTTCCCCACTCCACTGGGTATGCCCGCGTAAGATCCCCCGGGAGGCCATCTGGGCCAGCTGCCTTGCGGGGGGCTACCCACCCTATTACTTTTTCGATCTCTAAAGGGGTAAAGAGATCATAGGCGTGAGGTTCTAATACTAGTGGGGAATTCACCCTAACATTTAGTTCCCCGTCTGCCGGGAGATATAAATCCCCAAAGTGTTTTACCCAACTTTGTGGGGGGATATTACAGGGTCTCATAGCTGCCTCGGGCCTGTTCCGGGAGCCTACAAGGTTCCAAAAAGCCCTTGAATCCCTACTTTTGCTAGCTTGGAGTTCGTCTTCCCAGAATTTATCTTCCCACTTCATCCTAGCAATTTTTAGGGATCTGTTGTAGGCCTTCCTTGCTTCCTGTATATCGCTGTGGGATTTGTGCTTTACTGCCTCAACAAGCCTTGACTTGTGTGCCCTGCATGTTTGAGTGTACCAGCCATCATCTAGCTTTTTACCTAGCTTGTTTCCCAACTTACTAGAATGGATGGTAAACACATTTGTCAAGGCATCTACTAGGGAGACAAATAGTCCACTCACCCTGCCCGCCCCTTCTAAGGGGGACCCCAGGGTTGTCACTGCATGGTTTAAGAGGGTTGCAATTTCTCCGACCCTTGCCTCGGAGAGGACCAGTTTAGCCCATTTTAATCGTCTTCCACAGAGCGAGACTACAGACTCGTCGGAGGGAGCTAATACGGGGTTATTAAGACCCTTTTTTACAGGGCACCACCACTGGTCCATGCTTAAGGAGAGTGGGTTGTGGTCGCTTTCAGTCGTAGGCACCACCAACATGTCCCTCACATGGTTCCATAGAAATACATCTACTAGGATGTAATCTATCCTAGAGGTGTGTCCTGGTCTGTTATACGTATGGGCACCCCCCTATCCGAGATTGTCCTCCCATTGACTGCCCTTAGATTTAGTTCAAGGCTCAGGGAGTATAGCTGTAGCGCCACTTCTGACCACCTCCTGATGGGTGGGATTTCCAGTACAGGGATCCCTATCCTAATGTCCTCCTCATCTTGGTCAAGGGGAACGTCCGAGCCCAGAGGCTCGAACGTACAATTCATGTCACCAGCGGATCACTGACATAATATAGAATGACAAAATATAGACTTACCAAAATATAGTCACCAAAATATAGAATGCCAAAATATCGAATTCCTATCTCCAAACAGGTAAGTACAAAAATATCGAATCCAAAATATAGTCTGTAAAAAATATAGTCAGTCAAAATATCGATTTTTTTTAAATGTCTTAAAAGTAATTTAAAATTAATGAAATAATAAATATAATTAACTAAAACATACTTAAAAATACTCAAATAACCTTGAAATTAAGATATAATTAATTTAAGTTATTAATAAAAAATGTACAATATTTTACCGTAGGATAGCAGGAGGGTAACATTTAATATTACCACTCCAGTGAGTGCAACAGTAGGGAAAGCGTTGGATAGCGTAGGGGTAAAAAATACTATTCCCACTCCAGTGAGTGCAACAGTAGGGAAAGGGTTGGATAGCGTAAGGGTAAAAATTACTATTCCTACTCCAGAGAGTGCAACAGTAGGGAAAGCGCTGGATAGCATAAGGGTAAAAATTACTATTCCCACTCCAGAGAGTGCAACAGTAGGGAAAGCGCTGGATAGCATAAGGGTAAAAATTACTATTCCCACTCCAGAGAGTGCAACAGTAGGGAAAGCGTTGGATAGCGGGAGGGTAAAAATTACTATTCCAACTCCAGAGCGTGCAACAGTAGGGAAAGCGTTGGATAGCGTAGGGGTAAGAATTACTATTCCCACTCCAGAGAGTGCAACAGTAGGGAAAGCGTTGGATATTGGAAGGGTATAAATTACTATTTCCACTCCAGAGAGTACAACAGTAGGGAAAGCATTGGATAGCGTAGGGGTAAAAATTACTATTCCCACTCCAGAGAGTGCAACAGTAGGGAAAGCGTTGGATAGCGTAGGGGTAAAAAATACTATTCCCACTCCAGAGAGTGCAACAGTAGGGAAAGCGGTGGATAGCGGGAGTGTGAAAATTACTATTCCCACTCCAGATAGTGCAACAGTAGGGAAAGCTTTGGATAGCGTAGGGGTAAAAATTACTATTCCCACTCCAGAGAGTGCAACAGTAGGGAAAGCGTTGGATAGCGTAGGGGTAAAAAATACTATTCCCACTCCAGAGAGTGCAACAGTAGGGAAAGCGTTGGATAGCGGGAGGGTGAAAATTACTATTTCCACTCCAGTGAGTTTAACAGTAGGGAAAATAAGGATTTAATATATTATTAAAAATAAATGAAATATCAATACCAATAAAACATTAATTTAAATTAATAACCAATTTAATATTATGTAATAATTAATTAGAAATACAACTACATATTAGTTATTAAAAATTAATAACCCATTCATAATTATTCAACAACGAATTAATTTTAAATAACAAAAACTAATTAATAATAAAAATTCATACCAATTAAAAATTAACAGTAAATTAATTATCAATACACAAAAAGTATTTTTAATATGTAATTAATTACAATTACATTACTTCCCACCCTATTCCCCTATAAACCCACATCCCACTACAGAAAATACATTAATACAATTATCATAATTATCAAATATTTAATTAATACAAAATAATTACCAATTAATAAAAATTAATTGCCAATTAATAGAAATTAATTACCAATTAAAAATGAATTAACAATAAATGTAAATCAATACGAATAAATGAAAAAAAATATTTACTTTATTACAATTAAATTACTTCCCACCCTATTCCCCTATAAACCCACAACCCGCTACAGAAAATAAATTTAGAAAATTAACATAATTAACAATTAATCAATTAATACAAATTAATTGGCAATTAATAAAAAATTATTACCAATTACAAAATAACAATAAATTCAAAAGGAATACCAGTAAATAAATACAAATATTTAATTAATTACAATTAAATTACTTCCCACCCTATTCCCCTATAAACCCACAACCCGCTACAGAATTAAATTACGCAAAAATTAAATAACATAAAATTCATTACTTAAAATACATTAAACATACATTACAAAAATTAATATACACTTTTCACACATATACTAACATACAAAACACTTTAAAAAAATTGATATTATTAAAAAATCGATATATTTAATGCCTATATTGTATATTTCGATATTTTGACTTCTATATTTTGAAAATCGATATTACTTACCTTAAATTCGATATTTTTAACCACTATATTGTGTCCATTCGATATTTTGTCCATTCTATATTTTTACTTCGATATTATGTCCATTCTATATTTTGGAATAGATATTATGACTGTTTACCGTCACCAGCAACCAGTGTGCGCGACTTGTAAGGAGTTTTATTCAGGAGGGTCTCAAGAAGAGATATTACAGGTGACTTTCTCCCGCCCTTAGTCCCTCTGGCATAAACATTATAGACATTTAAAACTAGTCTTCCCCTTGGGTCTCTTAAGATGATATGTTGGATGTCCGGGCAACTGTGTGTAGCTCCTCTATTCTGCAGTCTAAGGAGGCTGCTACCCAAATAAGTAGACCGCCTGAAGGTCGCCCCCTCCCTGTTTCCGAGGTTAGTGCAGGCACAAAGTAGGAAGAGAATCCCACCCTGTGTACCGGCACTAAGCTCCAGGTCTCTTGGAAAATACATAAGGAGTGCTCATCAACCCATGCAATCCAATCAGGGAGAGCCAGCTTTCTTGCGATCCCTGTGACATTCCAGCTGAAAACCTTGAAAACTAGGTCCGTCACAACTGGGGTGTCACTGGTCGCGTGAATACTATTGTCTGTGGCCCTCACAGAGGGTGCTTGGAGGGAACAATAATCTTGCGGAATGTCCTTTAAGGCTACCATCCCACTAGTATCTACAATTGAGGGAGAGTCAATTCGGGAGGGTGATACTGCCATTGGATCTACTCTATTCACAGTTTCTTTGTCTGAAACTACGTCCGTGCATACCCTGGGGTCATCCTCCTCCAGTCAGTAGCACCCTGGCACCCACGGGGGGTTCATCCCAGTACCCCCAAGTGCCCCAGCCCAACATGTCTCCCAATTTTGGCAAAAATCAGGGGAGCTTAGGCTTTCCCCAGTTAAGCTAACAATTTGCCTGGGATAAAAGTAGGATAAGTCTACTACTTTAACCCCTGGTGCCCCCATGTTTTTTATGGGAGTACAGATGGAGTTCACTACTCTGGGGTCTTGAAAGTTTATTATTATGCAGTCCCCCTCCTGAGTTTTTTTACCCTGCCCTACCCACCCTACTCTGCGGACACTTAGAATAATCCCATCCACACCCAGCGGAATTGGCTTATTTGACTTTAGCCAGTGGATGCACTTATTCTTGAGAGATTGGTGATTCTCCAGCTGGCCTTCCTTTAGTGGGGGAACTTTTACCAGAACAGCGACAAAAGGTTGACAGTCTGGCGGGAGGTTTACTGGAGGGATCCGGCGTATTGGATTTCTAGGGGCCACTGTGGTAGTAGTCGAAGCTGTAGGTTGGGGGGCAGCTTTGGGGACCTTCCCTGTTACAAGTCCCTGAGCATTATCTCGTGAACATGGTGTTTGAATATCTTTCACTTTACCACTGGCTGTCTGGGGCTGTTTTTGTGGAAGTGGCTTAGGCTTAGTTTTAGCGGCCTCTATGTGAGTTGGCGGTCCCTTGGATTTCGGCCCTGCTTTAGGTAGGGGAGAAATTTTGGGAGCTGGGATTTGGACTCTGTTAGTATCAACCTTATTTAGGCTTTTTGGGGGGTTGGGATCTTTCTGTGGTGGTAAGGAAACTGCTGGGTGCTCGCTCCCCTTTATGCCCGTGTCCTGGTTATCACTCACTCTGGATAGTTGTTTAAATGTAGTTTTAAGTGAGTAGAACCCATCGAGGGTTGATTGCTCTAGCTTATCTATTCTCGCCCCGAAGGCCTTAACCTGAGTTAGTAGGGGCATCAAGAGATTATTTACCCTCTCCAAGATATTTTCAATAGTGACGGGGTCGGTGAGCTTGGGGACGTAAACGGTGTTATCATTAGTAGGTGGTCCCTTAGAGGAGACCACTTCATCCCCCTCTGCCACGGCTTTATTCTCTGTGAACAGGCCCTTTGCATGTTTCCCACCAGGTCCAAAAGGCTTTCTTATTCTTTGATAAAGCGCGGCCTGTCTCACCAACCTACCCTTTTACGATATCCTGCCTTTTTACTTATAGACCTCTTATCCTGCCTAGTTTCGACAGTTTCAGTTATAGAAGGCACCCCATCTGGCACCCCATCTAGTATTACTATAGTCGGGGTGGACGGTTTTGGCAATGAAGGCTGACTGGTGGCTTTTTTTAGGGGTTTAGGCGATACAGGTGGAGATGATATACTGAGACCATCCTCTTCCTCAATACCACTAGGAAGAAGCTCGGCCAGATGTTCCAACCTGTCTATATTTTGCCCTATTTCAAGCAGCTGAGGGGGGTCTATAGAATCGCCCGGAACACCAGCAGGGGGGACAGTTTGAGCCCGCTCACAAGCCGGTGTATGCGCCTGTGCAGCGGACCCCAAGGATGAGCGTCTGGAAGGGAGGTAGACCTCGGACAGGCGCCGCTCTGACATAGCGATCTCCTTTTCTATTACAGCCGCCACCCTGGTAATGAAGCGGTCCATAGTTCCAATCACAGGGCTCCCGGCAACGACTCCCCTTTCACCCTCACTCCTGAGGAGTTTTCCAGAGCGGGTGGACATGATTGTAGGGAACCCTAAGGGGCCTCACACGAACCGCCTGTACACACTACTATTGGAGACGAAAGGGACGTGGCCCAGCCCAGCCTTGACAGCCCTGACTGCCACAGACTGCCCGCCCTTTGCTCGGGCTTCGCTCGGCATCCCGCTCGCGTCCCGCTGAGCGTCGTGCAGAACGTGAAGTAGGAGTGTTGCAGGCGGGGGGCGTGTCTGTTTGTGGGCGCGTCCTCGCGCACCTGAGGAAGCAGGGACTCCTGGACTTCCGAGTCCCTGCTGCAGCGCCGATGATGTTGTGCTGGACCTCCACTGGCTCCCGGCTACCGCCCCACAGGAAGCACTCCCTCGTTTGAAGCCGCGAAGCGGCACCCGCGGAGCGGGTGCGGCGAGAGGCAGCGGCAGCTCTGCTCAGCAATCGGTCCCGAGGTCAGAGGGACAAGATGCACACAGCAACCTCCAACCAGCTCCCAGGTGTGTCCCCTTTATTTAAATTTATTATTAATTTATTATGTATTTGACATTTTGCAAAAATTCTAAATTAGGAGATATTACGACGTGGCCATATAAACTTAGTGAACAGTGTACCAAAGAAAATTGCCAATACTGGCTATATTTGATAGCACCTATGTACCAAGTGTTAACACTTACAAGCTTAGAATTTGACATGCTAGCTCCCATGTGTGTCCCAAGCAGAGAAATGAAACACGCGCCTTTACACACTGGCCAGGCGGGGGGCGTGTCTGTTTGTGGGCGCGTCCTCGTGCACCTGAGGAAGCAGGGACTCACTGGACTTCCAAGTCCCTGCTGCAGCGCCGATGATGTTGTGCTGGACCTCCACTGGCTCCCGGCTACCGCCCCACAGGAAGCACTCCCTCGTTTGGAGCCGCGAAGCGGCACCCGCAGAGCGGGTGCGTCGAGAGGCAGCGGCAGCTCTGCTCAGCAATCGGTCCCGAGGTCAGAGGGACAAGATGCACACAGCAACCTCCAACCAGCTCCCAGGTGTGTCCCCTTTATTTAAATTTATTATTAATTTATTATGTATTTGACATTTTGCAAAAATTCTAAATTAGGAGATATTACGACGTGGCCATATAAACTTAGTGAACAGTGTACCAAAGAAAATTGCCAATACTGGCTATATTTGATAGCACCTATGTACCAAGTGTTAACACTTACAAGCTTAGAATTTGACATGCTATTCAGAACAGTCAACATCTATCTGTGTCACATCACACCCTTCATAGCAATTTCCACTCTGTTTTATAGGAATACCAAATATTACGGATTACACATTGCTATAGTATCTCATATACCCTACTATTCAATGGTTACCTTTTAGCCATTGACCACTTGAAATTTCATTTTTTATTTGGCAGCGGATTACATTAGGTCTATCTGCATTTGACATTTTTATTGCACCCTCATATTCAGTTCTTGTGGAGGATAACATGTACCTGTACGCTGCTGTAATGTTTTGTATCACTTACATTTATAGAGTTAACGCTTAACTTGATAGTATTTGAAACAGTCTTACGTTGGCCTGTTGACTACAGTATTTTTCCGCCAAAACACACCCTTTTTTGTGTTTTACAACATCTTCATAAACAGGGACACCTAATATTGTGGTTCATTTATTTCTTTATCTTGTATCCCCTACATTTCAAGGCTTAACTTTTAGCTATTAACCAACTGAAATGTATTTATATTTGATAGGAGACTACAGTACTTTTAGCACTTTGAAACCATTTCACAAGCTTTCCCTTATGGTTCCATTAGAGTTTACCAAATATAATGGCTCATACGGCTATAATATTTGGTATCCCCTGTTTCTTGGGTTAAAACAAACCAGGATTTCACATGGTCTTGAATTGGTGTGGAACACACAGTGCTTTTCTGACACACCACACTCTTGTTTATAATTTCCACAGTCTCTTTCCACAGGGATGCTGAGTATTATGGATCATGCAAAGATGTAATAACTGCTATCCCATTTTTTTCAAGGTTTACCTTTCAACAATTGATGAGTTAAAATTGCCTTTTAGTTGACAGCATATTACAGTATCTTTAAGCACTTTTAATTGTATTCCAAAAGCTTCCACATTCGGTTCCTATGGGGATACCAAATATAATGGCCAATAAGAGCTGTAATCTTTGCTATTCCATATGCTATTATAGTTAAAGCTAGTATCTTTTCAAATTTTTTACATCATTCAGCAAGATTTTACATCCGGTTCCCTTAGAAGATACCATATATAATGGCCTATACCGGCTATAATATTTGGCATCCCCTGTGTTTCTTGGGTTAGAACTTACCACAATTCAGTTTGACATGGTCTATTGTTGGATGGGTGAGCATAGTATTTCTATGCTAATTATAACGTTTCCTTTTGCTTTTCAACATCGTTTACTATGGGAATACCAAATATTATGGCTCCCATATTGTTGTAATATCTCATATTATATGGGCCTTTACCATTTATAATATTTGGTATCCCCGGCGGTTCTGCGGTTAGAACCTACAAGTATTCAATTTGACACTATCTTATGTTCAATGGCTGAGCCCAGTATTTCTATGCCAAAAATCACCCTTCCTTTTGCTTTGCAACATCGTTTACAATGGGGAAACCAAATATTATGGTTCATGATTTGCTGTAATATGTCGTATCCCCTACGTTTCATGATTTACCCTTTTGGCATTGATCATTCAAAGTTGTTGTTTATTTGGTAACAGACTACAGTATCTTTTCACATTTTTTACATTATACCACAAGATTGGATGTCCGGTTCTCTTAGGGGATACTATACATAATGCGCTATACCTGCTATAAAAATTGGTATCCCCGGTTTTTCTGGGGATTAGAGATTACCAGTATTCAATTTGACATGGATTTATGTTCAATGGGTGGGCACAGTATTTTTATGTCACATAACACACTTCCTTTTGCTATCCAACATCGTTTACAATGGGGATACCAAATATTATAGGTCACACATTGCTAAAATATGTTGTATCCCCTACGTTTCATTGGTTCCCCAATAGCCATTGACCATTTAAAGTTGTCTTTGATTTGATAGCAGACTACAGTAACTTTTCAAATTTTTTACATTATTCCACAAGATTGTATGGGGGATACCATATATAAAAATTACCTAGATCGGCTATAATATTTGGTATCCCCTGTGTTTCTTAGGGTTAGAACTTACCTGCATTTGATTTGGCATGGACCTATGTTATATGGGTGAGCACAGTATTTCTATGCCGATTTGCACACTTCCTTTTGCTTTCCAACATCGCTTACAATGGGGATACCAAATATTATGGCTCACACATTGCTGTAATATATTTAATCCCCTATGATTCATGGGTTACCCTTTAGCCATTGACCACTTGAAGTTGTCTTTTCTTTGATAATAGACTACAGTATCTTTTCAATTTGTTTACATTATTCCACAAGATCTTACATACGGTTCTCTTAGGGGACACCATAGATAATTGGCTAAACTGGCTATAAAATGTGGTATGCCCTGTGTTTCTGGGGTTAAAATTTACCAGTATTCAGTTTGACATGGTCTTATGTTCGATGGGTGAGCACAGTATTTCTATGCCAAATAGCATCCTTATTTTGCTTTGCAACATGTTTTACAATGGGGATAACAAATATTATGGCTCAACCATTACTGTAATATGTTGTATCCCCCATGTTTCATGAGTTACCCTTTAGCCATTGACCATTTGAAGTTGTATTTTATTTTATAACAGACCACAGTATATTTTCACATTTTTTACATTATTCCAAAGATTGTATGTCCGGTTCTCTTAGGGGATACTATATATAATGGTCTAAACCGGCTATATCATTTGGGATCCCATGGGTTCTGGGATTAAAACTTACAAGTATTTAATTTGACATGGTCCAATGTTCAATGGGTGAGCACAGTATTTCTATGTCAAATAGCACCCTTCCTTTTGCTCTCCAGCAACGTTTACAATGGGGATACCAAATATTATGACTGACACATGGCTGTAATATGTCGTATCCCCTACGTTTCATGGGTTACCCTTTAGCCATTGATCATTTGATGTTGTCTTTTATTTGATAGCAGACTACACTATCTTTTTACATTTAATACATTATTCCACAAGATTGTCTCTTATGGGATAACATATATAATGACCCATACCGGCTATGATATTTAGTTTCCCCTGTGTTTCCTTGGTTAGAATTTACCAGATTTGATTTGGCATGGTCTTATGTTAGATGGGCGAGCACAGTATTTCTATGCCAATTAGCTCCTTTTCTTTTGCTTTTCAACATTGATTACATTGGGGATACCTAATATTATGGATCAGGCTTTGCTGCAATATCTGGTGTCCCCTACATTTCATGGCTTTCCCTTTAGCCATTGACCACTTGAAGTTGTTTTTTTATTGATAACAGACTACAGTATCTTTTCACATTTTTTTACATTATTTCACAAGTATGTATGTCAGGTTCTCTATGTGGGTACCATATATAGTGTCCTATACCGGCTATAATATTTGGTCTCCCCTGTGATTCTTGGGTTACATCTTACCAGGATTTGATTTGACGTGGTCTTATGTTCGATGGGTGAGCACAGTATTTCTATGCCAACTAGTACCCATCCTTTTGCTTTACAACATGGTATACAATGGCGATACCAAATATTATGGCTCACGACCTGGTGTAATATGTTGTATCCCCTATGTTTCACGGGTTACCCTTTAGTCATTGACCATTCAAAGCTGTCTTTTATTTGATATCAGACTACAGTATCTTTTCACATTTTTTACATTATTCTACAAGATTGTACGTCCAGTTCTCTTAGGGAATACTATACATAATGGGCTATACTGGCTATAATATTTGGTATCCCCTGTGTTTCTGGGGTTAGAATTTACCAGTCTTCAAATTGTTATGGTCTTATGTTTGATGGGTGAGCACAATATTTCTATGCCAAAGAGCACCCTTCCTTTTGCTTTCCAACATCGTCTACAATGGGGATACCAAATGTTATGGCTCACGCATTGCTGTAATATGTCATATCCCCTGCGTTTCGAGTATTACCCTTGAGCTATTGAATATTTGAATTTGTCTTTTATTTGATAGCAGCCTACACTATCTTTTTACATTTTTACATTATTCCACAAGATTGTACATCCGGTTCTCTTTGAGGATAATATATATAATGAACTATACTGGTTATAATATTTGGTTCCCCTGTCTTTCTTGGGTTATAACTTACCAGGATTCAATTTGGCATGGTCTTATGTTAGATGGGTGAGCACAGTATTTCTGTGCCAAGTAGCACCCGTTCTTTTGCTTTTGAACATCGATTACATTGGGGATACCTAATATTATGGCTCACGCTTTGCTGCAATATCTGGTGTCCCCTACATTTCATGGCTTTCCCTTTAGCCATTTCCCACTTGAAGTTGTTCTTTATTGATAACAGACTACAGTATCTTTTCACATTTTTTGCCTCATTTCACAAGTATGTACTTCAGGTTCTCTATGTGGATATCTTTTATAATGTCCTATACCAGCTATAATATTTGGTATTCCCTGTGTTTCTGGGGTTAGAACTTACCAGTATTCAATTTGGCATGGTCTTATGTTTGATGGGTGAGCACAATATTTCTATGCCAAAGAGCACCCTTCCTTCTGCTTTCCAGCATAGTTTACAATGCGGATACCAAATATTATGGCTCACACATTGCTGTAATAGGTGGTATTCCCTACTTTTCATGGGTTCCCCTTTAGCCATTGAGCATTTGAAGTTGAATTTTATATGAAAGCAGACGACAGAAACTTTTCAAATTTTTTCATTATTTCACAAGGTTGTACTTCCAGTTCTCTTAGGGCATACCATATATAATGACCTACACCGGCTATAATTTTTGGTATCCCCTGTGTTTCTTGGGTTAGTACATGCCAGGATTTGATTTGGCATGGTCCTATTTTAGATAGGTGAACCCAGTATTTCTATGCCAAATAGCACCCTTCCTTTTTTTTTCCATCATCGTTTATAATGGGGATACCAAATATTATGGCTCACACATTGCTGTAATATCTTGTATCCCCTACGATTCATAGGTTACCCTTTAGACATTGACTACTTGAAGTTGTGTTTTCTTTGATTATAAACTACAGTATCTTTTCACATTTTGTACATCATTCCACAAGATTGTACACCCGGTTCATGTAGGGGATACGATATATAATGACCTATACTGGCTACAATATTTGGTATCCCTTGTGTTTCTTGGGTTAGAACTTACCGGGGTTCGATTTGACATGATCTTGTGTTCAATGGGTGAGCACAGTATTTCTATGTCAAATATCACCCTTCCTTTTGCTCTGCAACATCGTTTACAATGGGGATACCACATATTATGGCTCAAGCATTGCTGTAATATGTCATATCTCCTATGTTTAATGGGTTACCGTTTAGCCATTGACCATTCAAAGTTGTTTTTTAATTGATAAGAGACTACAATATCTTTTCACATTTTTTACATTATTCCACAAGATTGTACCGCCGGTTCTCTAAGGGGATACTATATATAATGGGCTATGCCCATTGTTGTTTAATATTAAATGACCCCGCTTATGTCTCTGATTGGATCATTTGGGATAGAAGTCACATCATATGCAGCTGATACCCAATTGATCTTTTCTTTAGATGACACCAACTCATATGTAGAAACTAATTTCAGAAGATGCCTAGCGGCGGTCTTTCAATGGATGAGGAACAACCACCTTAAATGCAACTCAGACAAAACAGCAATCCTCCCGGTGGGGAAGGATGTTCTGTTCCAGCCTGAGAAATGGTGGCCTTAGGGTATCACCCCACCGCCAGATGTGGTCAAAGTGGAGAAGAATTTGGGAGTACAATTTGATGCGGGGCTCTCCTTTATCCCCCATGCTACAGCAGTAGCCGGGTCATGCTTCAGTATCAACAAATCACCAAAAAAATTCTTCCATTTTCTTCCACTGGCAGCAAGGAAATCAGTAGCAGTGGCCCTGGTTCTCTCGCGCTTAGATTATTGCAATAGTTTGCTTGCGGGAGCGAACAAAGCGATCTTCAAGAAACTGCAGGTGGTACAACATGCAGCCGCTCAAGTGGTGCTTAAACTTCCACAAAGGTCGTCAGCATCTGCAGCACTGAAAACTTTGCACTGGCTTCCGGTGCACAAGAGAGTTCTCTTTAAGGTACTCTTGATCACATTCAGAGCCAGGCTTAGTTCAGGACCCAAGTATCTGGTAGGATGTTTTATTCCTTATACCACAACTAGGTCCCTCAGATCATCCTCCGCCAACTTGCTTAAACCCCCACCTTCAGATTGAAAGGGAAAGGAGGAAAAACGGTGGCAGCCCATAGGGGCCAAAGCCTGGAACTCACTGCCATCACAGTTAAGGCTATTCAACACAGAATCCCAATTTAGGAAGGCCCTGAAGACGTGGATCTTTACTGCCCCAGATGAATTATGCCTCTCACTCATTTAAGTATTCTGTTGGTTATTCTCACTCCCCTCTTGGACAGCGCCAGGATACACCTAGTGGAGTGACAGTCGCGCTCTATAAGATACAAGTTACATTATATGCCGGATATAATATTTGGTATCCCCTTAATTCCTGGGGTTAGAAATTACCAGTATTCAATTTTACATGATCTTATGTTCGATGGGTGAGCACAATATTTCCATGCCTATTAGCACCCTTCCTTTTGCTTTCCAACATCGTTTACAATAGGGATACCAAATATTATGGCTAATACATTGCTGTAATATGTTGATCCCCTACGTGTCATGTGTTCCCCTTTAACCTTTAACCATTGACTATTTGAAGTTGTCTTTTATTTGAAACAGTATCTTTTCACATTTTATACGTTAATTCACAAGATTGTACGTCTGGTTCTCTTAGGGGATACCACATATAATGACCTATACCAGCTATAATATTTGGTGTCCCCTGTGTTTCTGGGGTTAGAATTTACCAGTATTCAAATTGTTATGGTCTTATGTTTGATGGGTGAGCACAATATTTCTATGCCAAAGAGCACCCTTCCTTTTGCTTTCCAACATCGTCTACAATGGGGATACCAATTAATATGGCTCACGCATTTGCTGTAATATGTCATATCCCCTGCGTTTCGAGTGTTACCCTTGAGCTATTGAATATTTGAATTTGTCTTTTATTTGATAGCAGCCTACACTATCTTTTTACATTTTTACATTATTCCACAAGATTGTACATACGGTTCTCTTTGAGGATAATATATATAATGAACTATACTGGCTATAATATTTGGTTCCCCTGTCTTTCTTGGGTTAAAACTTACCAGGATTCGATTTGGCATGGTCTTATGTTAGATGGGTGAGCACAGTATTTCTATGTCAAATAGCACCCTTCATTTTGCTTTTCAACATTTATTACATTGGGGATACTAATATTATCGCTCAATCATTGCTGTAATATCTGGTATCCCCTACATTTCATGGCTCACCCTTTAGACATTGACCACTTAAAGATGTCTTTTCTTTGATAATAGACTACAATATATTTTTTAATTTTGTACATTATTCCACAAGATTTTACGTCCGGTTCTCTTAGGGGATACCATATATAATGACCTGTACCAGCTATAATATTTGGTCTTCCCGGTGTTTCTTGGGTTAGAACTTACCAGGATTCGATTTGATATGGTCTTATGTTGGAAAGGTCAGCACAGTATTTCTGTGTCAAATAGCACCCTTCCTTTTGCATTTCAACATTGATTACATTGGGGATACCTAATATTATGGCTCACGCCTTGCTGCAATATCTGCTATCCCCTACATTTCATGGCTTTCCCTTTAGACTTTGACCACTTCAAGTTGTTTTTATTGATAACAGACTGCAGTAACTTTTCACATTTTTTACATCATTTCACAAGTATGTACGTCAGGTTCTCTATGTGGATATCATATATAATGTCCTACACCGGCTATATTATTTGGTATTCCCTGCTATATTATTTGGTATTCCCTGTGTTTCCGGGGTTAGACCTTACCAGTATTCAATTTGGCATGGTCTTATGTTTGATGGGTGAGCACAATATTTCTATGCCAAAGAGCACCCTTCCTTCTGCTTTCCAGCATCGTTTACAATGGGGATACCAAATATTATGGCTCACGCATTGCTGTAATTTGTCGTATCCCCTACGGTTCATGGGTTACCCTTTAGCCATTGACCATTCAAAGTTGTCTTTTATTTGATATCAGACTACAATTTTACATTGTTCTACAAGATTGTACGTCCAGTTCTCTTAGGGAATACTATACATAATGGGCTATACTGGCTAAAATATTTGGTATCCTCTGTGTTTCTGGGGTTAGAATTTACCAGTATTCAAATTGTTATGGTCTTATGTTTGATAGGTGAGCGCAATATTTCTATGCCAAAGAGCACCCTTCCTTTTGCTTTCCAACATCATCTACAATGGGGATACCAATTATTATGGCTCACGCATTGCTGTAATATGTCATATCCCCTGCGTTTCGAGTGTTACCCTTGAGCTATTGAATATTTGAATTCGTCTTTTATTTGATAGCAGCCTACACTATCTTTTTACATTTTTACATTATTCCACAAGATTGTACATCCGGTTCTCTTTGAGGATAATATATATAATGAACTATACTGGCTATAATATTTGGTTCCCCTGTCTTTCTTGGGTTATACCTTACCAGGATTCGATTTGGCATGGTCTTATGTTAGATGGGTGAGCAGAGTATTTCTGTGCCAAATAGCATCCTTCCTTTTGCTTTTCAACATCGATTACATTGGGGATACCTAATATTATGGCTCACGCTTTGCAGCAATATTTCGTGTCCCCTACATTTCATGGCTTTCCCTTTAGCCATTTACCACTTGAAGTTGTTTTTCATTGATAACAGACTACAGTATCTTTTCACATTTTTTGCATCATTTCACAAGTATGTACTTCAGGTTCTCTATGTGGATATCATATATAATGTCCTATACCGGCTATAGTATTTGGTATTCCCTGTGTTTCTGGGGTTAGAACTTACCAGTATTCAATTTGGCATGGTCTTATGTTTGATGGGTGAGCACAATATTTCTATGCCAAAGAGCACCCTTCCTTCTGCTTTCCAGCATCGTTTACAATGCGGATACCAAATATTATGGCTCACGTATTGCTGTAATAGGTGGTATTCCCTACTTTTCATGGGTTCCCCTTTAGCCATTGAGCATTTGAAGTTGAATTTTATATGAAAGCAGACGACAGAAACTTTTCACATTTTTTCATTATTTCACAAGGTTGTACGTCCGGTTCTCTTAGGGCATACCATATATAATGACCTACACCGGCTATAATTTTTGGTATCCCCTGTGTTTCTTGGGTTAGTACTTGCCAGGATTCGATTTGGCATGGTCCTATTTTAGATAGGTGAACCCAGTATTCTGTGACAAATAGCACCCTTCCTTTTTCTTTCCAACATCGTTTATAATGGAGAGACCAAATATTATGGCTTATGCATTGCTGTAATATCTTGTATCCCCTCCCCTACGATTCATAGGTTACCCTTTAGACATTGACTACTTGAAGTTGTGTTTTCTTTGATTATAAACTACAGTATCTTTTCACATTTTTTACATTATTCCACAAGATTGTACTCCCGGTTCACGTTGGGGATACGATATATAATGACCTATACTGGCTACAATATTTGGTATCCCTTGTGTTTCTTGGGTTAGAACTTACCGGGGTTCGATTTGACATTATCTTGTTTTCAATGGGTGAGCACAGTATTTCTATGTCAAATATCACCCTTCCTTTTGCTCTGCAACATCGTTTACAATGGGGATACCACATATTATGGCTCAAGCATTGCTGTAATATGTCATATCTCCTATGTTTCATGAGTTACCGTTTAGCCATTGACCATTGAAAGTTGTTTTTTAATTGATAAGAGACTACAATATCTTTTCACATTTTTTACATTATTCCACAAGATTGTGCCGCCGGTTCTCTAAGGGGATACTATATATAATGGGCTATGCCCATTGTTGTTTAATATTAAATGACCCCGCTTATGTCTCTGATTGGATCATTTGGGATAGAAGTCACATCATATGCAGCTGATACCCAATTGATCCTTTCTTTAGATGACACCAACTCATATGTAGGAACTAATTTCTGAAGATGCCTAGCGGCTGTCTTTCAATGGATGAGGAACAACCACCTTAAATGCAACTCAGACAAAACAGAAATCCTCCCGGTGGGGAAGGATGTTCTGTTCCAGCCTGAGAAATGGTGGCCTTAGGGTATCACCCCACCGCCAGATGTGGTCAAAGTGGAAAAGAATTCTGGAGTACAATTTGATGCGGGGCTCTCCTTTATCCCCCATGCTACAGCAGTAGCCGGGTCATGCTTCAGTATCAACAAATCACAAAATAAATTCTTCCATTTTCTTCCACTGGCAGCAAGGAAATCAGTAGCAGTGGCCCTGGTTCTCTCGCGCTTAGATTATTGCAATAGTTTGCTTGCGGGAGCGAACAAAGCGATCTTCAAGAAACTGCAGGTGGTACAACATGCAGCCGCTCGAGTGGTGCTTAAACTTCCACTAAGGTCGTCAGCATCTGCAGCACTGAAAACCTTGCACTGGCTTCCGGTGCACAAGAGTGTTCTCTTTAAGGTACTCTTGATCACAATCAGAGCCAAGCTTAGTTCAGGACCCAAGTATCTGGTAGGATGTTTTATTACTTATACCACAACTAGGTCCCTCAGATCATCCTCCGCCAACTTGCTTAAACCCCCCACCTTCAGATTGGAAGGGAAAGGAGGAAAAACTGTGGCAGCCCATAGGGGCCAAAGCCTGGAACTCACTGCCATCACAGTTAAGGCTATTCAACACAGAATCCCAATTTAGGAAGGCCCTGAAGACGTGGATCTTTACTGCCCCAGATGAATTATGCCTCTCGCTCATTTAAGTATTCTGTTGGTTATTCTCACTCCCCCCTTGGACAGCGCCAGGATACACCTAGTGGAGTGACAGTCGCGCTCTATAAGATACAAGTTACATTACATGCCGGATATAATATTTGGTATCCCCTTAATTCCTGGGGTTAGAAATTACCAGTATTCAATTTTACATGATCTTATGTTCGATGGGTGAGCACAATATTTTTATGCCTATTAGCACCCTTCCTTTTGCTTTCCAACATCGTTTACAATGGGGATACCAAATATTATGTCTAATCTATTGCTGTAATATGTTGATCCCCTACGTGTCATGTGTTCCCCTTTAACCTTTAACCATTGACCATTGACTATTTGAAGTTGTCTTTTATTTGAAAGCAGACTACAGTATCTTTTCACATTTTATACGTTAATTCAAAAGATTGTACGTCTGGTTCTCTTAGGGGATACCACATATAATGACCTATACCAGCTATAATATTTGGTGTCCCCTGTGTTTCTGGGGTAAGAATTTACCAGGATTCAATTTGGCATAGTCTGATGTTAGATGGGTGAGCACAGTATTTCTATGGCAAATAGCACCCTCCCTTTTGCTTTCCAACATTCCAACATCGTTTACAATGGCACTACCAAATATTATGGCTCACTCATTGCTGTGATATCTCGTATCCCCTACGTTACATGGGTTACCCTTTAGCCATTGACCATTTGAAGTTACCTTTTGTTTGATAGCAGACTACAGTATCTTTGTACAATTTTTACTTCATTCCACAAGATCTTACATCTGGTTCCCTTAGGGGATACTAAATATAATGGCCTCTAGCAGCTATAATATCTGGTATCCCCAGTTTTTCTAGGGATAGAACTTACCAGTATTAGATTTGACAAGTTGCCATGTTGGATGGGTGAGCACAGTATTTCTATGGCAAATAGCACCCTTTTTTTTGTTTTCCAACACCATTTACTATGGGGATACCAAATATTATGGCTCATGCATTGACGTAATATTTCATATCTTCTATGTTTCATGGGTAACCCTTTAGCCACTGACCAGCTGATGCAGCCTTTTATTTGACAGCAAACTACAGTAGCTTTTCACATTTTCTAAATCATTCCACAAGATTTTACATCCGGTTGCCTTAGGGGGATACCAAACATAATGTTCTCCTCTACCTATAATATTTGGTATCCTCTGTGTTTCTCGGGTTAGAATCTACTAGGATTCAATTTGACATGGTCTTATGTTGGATGGATGAGCACAGTATTTCTGTGCCAAATAGCACCCTTCTTTTTGCTTTCCAACATCGGCTACTATGGGGATACCACATATTATGGCTCAAGCATTGCAGTAATATCTTGTATCCCGTACATTTCATGTGGTTACCCTGTAGCCATTGACCTCTTGAATATGCCTTTTATTTGACAGGGGTCTTTTTACATTTTTTACATCATTCCACAAAATTTCTCATCTGGTTCCCTCAGGGAATACCAAATATAATGGCCTATAACATATATAATATCTGGTATCCACAGTGTTTCTGGGATTACAATTGACCAGTTTTCAATTTGACATGGTCTTATGTTGGATGGGTGAGCACAGTATTTCTATGGTAAATAGCACCCTCCCTTTTGCTTTCCAATATCGTTTACAACGGGGATACCAAATATTAGGGCTCACGCATTGCTGTAATATCTCGTATCCCCTACGTTTCATCTGTTACCCTTTAGACATTGACCACTTGAATTTGCCTTTATTTGATAGCAGACTACAATATCTTTTCACATTTTTTATATCATTCCACAAGATTTTACATCTGGTTCCCTTCGGGGATACCAAATATCGTGGCCGGTAACAGCTATAATATCTGGTATCCCCAGTGTTTCTAGGGTTAGAGGTTACCAGTATTCAATTTGACATGGTCTTATGTTGGATAGGTAACCACAGTATTTCTATGGCAAATTGCACCCTCTCTTTGGCTTTCCAACATCGTTTACAATGGCGTTACCAAACATTATAGCTCACGCATTACTGTAATATCAAGTATCCCCAACGTTTCATGGGCAACCCTTAGACATTCACAAGTTGAAGTTACATTTTATTTGTTAGCAGAGTACAGTAGCTTTTCACATTTTTTACATCCTTCCAGAAGATTTTACAACTGGTTTCCTTTGGGGATACCAAATACAATGGCCTTTACCGCCTATAATATTTGGTATCCCCTGTGTTTCTTGGGTGAGAATTGAACAGGATTCAATTTGACATGTTGTTACGTTGGATGGGTGACCACAGTATTTCTATGGCAAATAGCACCCTTGCTTTCAATACCAAATATTATGGCTCACAGATTGCCGTAATATCTTGTATCCTCTATGTTTCATGGGTTACTCTTTAGCCACCAGCCAGTTGAAGTAGCCATTTATTTGACAGCAGACTACTGTAGCTTTTCACATTTTATAAATCATTCCACAAGATTTTACATCCGGTTTCCTTAAGTGGACACAAAATATAATGGTCTCTGTTACCTATAATATTTGGCATCCTCTGTGTTTCTCCGGTTAGAACCTACTAGGATTCAATTTGAGATGACCTTATGTTGGATGGGTGAGCATAGTATTTCTATGCCAAACAGCACCCTTCTTTTTGCTTTCCAACATCGTTTACTATGGGGATACCAAATATAATGGCTCAAGCATTGCTGTAATATCTTGTATCCCCTATGTTTCATGGGTAACCCTTTAGCCATTGACACTTGCATATGCCTTTTATTTGACTGCAGACTACAGTAGCTTTTCACATTTTTTAAATCATTCCACAAGATTTTACATCCGGTTGCCTTAGGGAGATACCAAATATAGTGGTCTCCGCTACCTAAAATATTTGGTATCCTTTGTGTTTCTGCGGTTACAACTTAGCAATATTCAATTTGACATGGTCTTATATTGGATGGTTGAGCACAGTATTTCTATGCCAAATAGCACCCTTCCATTTGCTTTCCAGCATCATTTACAATAGGGATACCAAATATTATGACTCATGCATTGCTGTAATATCTCGTATCCCCTACGTTACATGGTTTACCCTTTATCCATTGACCATTTGGAGTTGCCTTTTGTTTGATACAGTATCTTTTTAAATGTTTTATATCATTCCACAAGATTTTACATCTGGTTCCCTTAGAGAATACCAAATATAATTGCCTATACTGCCTATAGTATTTGGTATCCCCTGTGTTTTTTGGGGTACAAGTTACCAGGATTCAATTTGACGTGTTCTTATGTTGGATGGGTGAGCACACTATTTCTATGGCAAATAGCACCCTCCCTTTTGCTTTCCAGCATCTTTTCAAATGGGGATACCAAATATTATGGCTCACGCATTGCTGTAATATCTTGTATCCCCTACGTTTCATGGGTTACCCTTTAGCCATGGACCACTTGAAGTTGCCTTTTACTTGATAGCAGACTACAGTAAACTTTCACATGTTTTCATCATTCCACAAGATTGTGCGTCCGGTTCCCTTAGGGGATACCATATATAACGGCATATACCGGCTATAATATTTGGTATACCCTCTGTTTCTTGGGTTAGAACTTACCATGATTCAATTTGACATAGTCTTTTGTTGGATGGAATAGCACAGTACTTGTATGCCAAATAGAGGCCTTCCTTTTCCTTTCCAATATCGTTTACTATGGGGATACCAAATATTATGGCTCACGCATTGCTGTAATACCTCGTATCCCCTACGTTACATGGGTTACCCGTTAGCCATTGGCCACTTGATGTTGTCTTTTATTTCACAGCAGACTACAGCATCTTTTCACATTTTTTACATCATTCTACAAGATTGTACGTCTGGTTCCCTTCGGGGATACTATATATAATGGCCTATACAGCCTATATTATTTGGTATCCCCTGTGTTTCTTGGGTTAGAACTTACCATGATTCAATTTAACATAGTCTTATGTTGGATGGGTGAGCACAGTACTTATATGCCAAATAGCGTCCTTTCTTTTGCTTTCCAATATCGTTTACAATGGGGATACCGAATTTAATAGCTCATGCATTGCTGTAATACCTCGTATCCCCTACGTTACATGGGTTATCTTTTAGCCATTGGCCACTTGAAGTTGTCTTTTATTTGACAGCAGACTACAGTATCTTTTCACACTTTTTACATCATTCCACAAGATTGTACGTCCGGTTCCTTTAGGGGATGCTATATATAATGGCCTATACGGTCTATAATATTTGGTATCCCCTTTGTATCTTGGGTTAGAACTTACCCGGATTCAATTTGACATGATCTTATGCAGTATGGGTGAGCACAGAGTTTCTATGCTGAATATTACCCTTCCTTTTGCTTTCCATCATCGTTTACTATGGGGATACCACATATATGGCTCACGCGTTGCTGTAATATCTTGTATCTCCTAAGTTTCATGGGATACCCTTTAGCCATTGACCACTTGAAGTCATCTTTTACTTGAGAGCAGACTACAGTAGTCTTTCACATTTTTTCATCACTGCACAAGATTATGCCTCTGGTTCCCTTAGAGGATACCATATATAATGGCCTGTACCGGCTATAATATTTGGTATCCCCTGTGTTTCTTGGGTTAGAACTTACCAGGATTTAATTTGACATCGTCTTATGTTGAATAAGTGAGCACAGTACTTGTATGCCAAGCAGGGGCCTTCCTTTTGCTTTCCAGCATCGTTTACAATGGCGGTACCAAATAATATGGCTCACTCATTGCTGTGATAGCTCGTATCCCCTACGTTACATGCTTTACCCTTTAGCCATTGACCATTTGAAGTTGCCTTTTGTTTAGCAGCAGACTACAGTACCTTTGTACAATTTTTAAATCATTCCACAAGATTTTACATCTGGTTCCCTAAGGGGAATACCAAATATAGTGCCCTCTAGCAGCTATTATATCTGGTAACCCCTGTGTTTCTGGGGTTAGAACTTACCAGTATTCACTTTGACATGGTCTTATGTTCGATGGATGAGCACAGTATTTCTATGGAAAAGAATACCCTTCCTTTTGCTTTCCAACATCGTTTACAAAGGGGATACCAAATATTATGGCTAATGCATTGCTGTAATATCTCGTATCCCCTATGTTTGATTGGTTACCCATTAGCCATTGGCCACTTAAAGCAGGCTTTTCTTTGATAAGACAAAACAGTATCTTTTCACATTTTTTACGTTATTCCACAAGATTGTACATCAGGTTCTCTATGGTGATACCATATATAATGGCCTATACCAGCTATAATATTTGGTATCCCCTGTGTTTCTAGGGTTAGGACTTACCAGTATTCAATTTGACATGGTCCTATGTGCTATGAGTGAGCACAGTATTTCTATGCCAAATAGCACCATTCCTTTTGCTTTCCAACATCTTTTACACTGGGGATACCAAATATTATGGCTCACGCATTGCTGTAATATCTTCTATCCCCAACGTTTTCATCGGTTACCCTTTAGCCATTGACCACTTGAAGTTGCCTTTGATATTATAGCCGACAACTGTATATTTTCAAATGTATTACATCATTCCACAAGATCGTATGTCCAGTTCTGTTAGGGGATACTATATATAATGGCCTATACCGGCTATAATTTTTGGTATCCCCTATGTTTCTTGGGTTAGAACTTACCAGGATTTGATTTGGTATGGTCTTATGTAAGACAGGTGTGCACAGTATTTCTATGCAAAATAGCACCCTTCCTTTTGCTTTCCAATGTTGTTTACAATAGGGATACCAAATATTATGGCTCACGCATTGTTGTAATATGTTGTATCCCCTACGTTTAATGGGTTACACTTTAGCCATTGACCACTGTAAGTTGCCTTTTGTACGATAGCAAACAACTGTATATTTTCAACATTTTTACATCATTCCACAAGATTCTATGACTGGTTCTCTTAGGGGATACCATATATAATGGCCTATACAAGCTATAATATTTGGTATCCCCCGGGTTTCTGGGGTTAGAACTTACAAGTATTCAATTTGTCATGGTCTTATGTTGGATGGATGAGCCCAGTATTTCTATGGCAAAGAGCACCCTTCATTTTTCTTCCAACATCGTTTACAATGGGGATACCAAATATTATGGCTCATGCATTGCTGTAATATCTTGTATCCCCTATGTTTCATGGATTACCTTTTAATCATTGACCACTTAAAGTTGTCTTTTCTTTGTTAAGAGACTACAGTATATTTTCACATTGTTTTACATTATTCCACAAGATTGTATGTTCAGTATTCAATTTGACATGGTCCTATGTGCTATGGGTGAGCACAGTATTTCTATGCCAAATAGCACCATCCCTTTTCCTTTCCAACATCTTTTACAAAGATATACCAAATATGATAGCTCACTCATTGCTGTAATATCTGATATACCCAGCATTTTAATGGGCAACCCTTTAGCCTTTGACCACTTAATTGATAGCAGATTATATCATTTGTTTGCATTTTTGATAATATTCCTCAAGCTTTTAAATTCAGTTCCTATGAGGGGGTGTGACAGACACCACATGAAGGAAGTGGCCCAATTAGGGTCACCCGGGTCCTCGCAGTCTTCCATACTAAATGAAGTGTTGTATAGCATTAAGGACCCTAGTGTAATGTTCCCGATTCATGCCCTTATATAGGTAGAAATCACCATGTCCTTATATAGGCATAGAAATCATAACCATATTTAGATGTAGCTCATGCAGTCCAAATACGGCAGGGCTACTTCCACTAGTTCCGAAAATCCACAGCAGTTAGGAACTTCCCCTTGCTTGAATATTGATTTGTCCAAGAACTCATTGAGTTTTCAAAGAACTGAGATTCTTTGATGACATTATTATGTCCACCTTTACGTCAAACTCAGCATCTTCAAGGTATAAATATGCCCACACTTGCCCTAGCAAACACACAGTGGTTTTGGAGTAGTTTGACTATCTACTTGCCCGACCACCTCGCTACAGCCAGCGCCGAAGGAAGCCGACCCTCCAGCAGACGCACTGAGAGAGACGCTGGGGTAGATGTATCAAGAAATCGTTTTGCACTTCTCTAATAGCGATTGGTAAGGAATCGCTATTAGAGAAGTGCAAAATGGTATGTATGTAGGAATTCTCTATTTTTTAGCGATTCCTTAACATTCCTTAATTGCGATTAGCAAATTGCTAATCGCAATTAAGGAATAATTTTCCCATTCATTTCTATGGGCCAGGAGGCCCATAGGAATGAATGTGCAGTAATTCTCAAATTGCGAATTCGCAATTTGCTAATCGCAATTTGAGAATTATTTCAAGGGTGCAGGGGTGTCTTATGGACACCCTGCTGCACCCCTGAAACTTACATGTGTGTGCATATGGCACACATACATGCCCTATGGGCATGTATGTGTGCCACATGCCACCTTCAAAATAGTGTTATTTTGTTGTTTTAAAGGATTTCGCAAATTAACACGGACCTCAAGTTCGTGTTAATTTGCGAGTCCTTAACCTAAATTCGCTACAAAAAAAAGCTTCATACATGGCATTTAAGGAATCGCACATTTGCGATTCCTTAAATGCTGATGCAAAATAAGGAATCGCAATTTATTGCGATTCCTTATTTTGCTAATCACACATACATCTCAAAAGATGCAAAATTTCAGTTTACGATTCGTTAAGGCCGAAATTCGCAGAATTTCGGCCTTAACGAATCGCAAACTGCTTGATACATCTAGGCCGCTGTCTTTTTTCTTGCCGATAAATCCAGCTCCAGTGTTTCCAGGCTCCCCTTGCGGGGTGTTGGGAAATCGAGTCCTGAGACAGAGAGATACCAGACCTCCTTCATTCTAAACCAAGGTACGGAGCTGGTTAGACCCTAAAAGAAATCTTGGATAGATTCCTGGCATAAAGAATACTAAATTTATGCTACACCACACTTACTTCTTCCATCGTACTAGACTTAGGTTAGGTACATCGGGGTAGGCGTATTTTAGAAGCACCAGTTGAGTACTTTTAGTCTTTATTTATTTATGTATGTATTTTATGGCTTAGAAACCATACCATGCTTTTACGGTTTTATTTTTTAATACTCTTCTTGCTGTACGCATTATACTTAACAGCCAGTCTTACGATTATAGCAGTTCATTTCCTCTGCATGAGAAAGAAGACTTTTCAATAAATACTTTCATTGAAAATGCCCGTCTCTCTATTTCTCTGCGCCTCTGGTGAAACGAAGCATGCACGATTGACTGAGTAAAATATCTATCCATTGTTTCCACGTCTCTGAAGATACGTATTATCTTGGGAAACAATGTTGTCATGTTTATGTGGTTGTCAGAAAACTAATCCCTTCTTGCTCATTCAAGAAAGTTTAGAGTGACCTCTGAGCTAGCTGGCACTAACAATTAAGCCTAATATATTCAACAGAGACCTAGTAGACATAAGTCCTACGTCACATTTATAGGATATATTATTCCAATGCACAGAGCCTATTGGGATTATAGGAACAACACTACAGAAGAGTCTGTCAGACAGTAGAGAACACAAACCAATAACTGTTTATTTATATATACCCAGAGTGGAGCCCAGCCTGCCCAGTCACTAGGAGTACTGCAGAGGGACTGAAATCAACAAGCATAAAGATACATTATGTAAGTTTCATGACTAGGCAAAGGCATGCCCACAATGAAATTTTCCAGGAAGGTGCAGTTGGACAGTGAAATACAAAAAATAGGTATTGGTTGTCATATTGTACACCACCTAATACAAGCCAAGATCATTTCACCCTGCACCCTCCACCAGACAAGTGGGAGAGGCCTCTACCTAGTAAGCAAGGTATGCACTAATATGAGCAGTCTATTCATTAGTGAAGCTAAACCCCAAAACTGCAGGAACAAAACATAACAGAGGCCTTTTCTCAGAAGTAGCAAAGGATTAGTTTTGATCATGATTCAAAATGGTGCCTGAATAGAAAATGGTGCCGCAAATAGTAGCTTACATTGGGCAATGCGCAAACATGAATATTTCTATTCTAACACACGTGCAGATCCAGAATTGCACTACACTTACCCACGACTCAAACCTGGTGGAGAGTCAGGTGTGATGGCCCACTGTCTAGAACCTGCTGGAGCATCCACTTGGGTTGATACCAATGTGGGTTTGAGGGGGAAGCCGAAAGCCGAAATCTGCTAAGAACTCTACCTCAGGCATTGGGGATGCAGCAGGCCTTCCGCCCCTCCCGTTAATGGAGTCGGCACTCTGGGCCACTCTCCGCAGTCACTCTTTACAGTTTGAAAAGATATTGCAGGTAATTCTGGACACAAAAGCCACGCTGAAGTCCAAGATCAAGGCAGTCTCCCTGGATGTGAACCAGCTTCGTACGGACCACAGGAAACTGGTGGACTGTATGGACAATGTTGAATCCACATTAACCACAATGCGACCCACATTGCAGAAACTCCAAACCCATCTGAAGGACATGAGGGCGGAGATGACCTCTCCACATCGGAGGATGCAGAGGGCTTCTCAAAGCATAATAATGTCCATTTTCCGAGCTTTCTGGAATGCTTGTGGGAGCCTGAGTACAGAGCTCTTCCTCACACAGTGGCTGATGCCCACAGTACTGACAGGCAATGTACCTAAATTCTTTGCTGTGGAGAAAGCACATTGTCTACCAGGGAGGTCACCACCATCAGGGGCAAATACTTGTCCTGTAACTTAATGATAGAGACAGAGACTTGATTCTGCAGTTGTTCTGGATGAAAAGTCCTTGGCACTTTGAGGAGAGATTTTACTGTGGACATGCAGCATCTTCTCAAGTTGCATAGTGCGGTCACGCAACTCCGCCACAAGCTAGGCCTGAAGTATGCTCTTCTCTATCCTGCTAAACTTGAGGTGATGGATGATGAGTGAACCCATTCTTTCTTGACTCCTGAAGATGCATAAGTCTGGTTTCATGCCAAGGGAATTGCGAAGCCCACATCAGATGACTGGAATGTTAGTAAATGGCTGACATTGCAACTGAGGGGTAGGAGGAACAGGGGAGACCCATAGCCGCCCCTTCATGGCACAGACGGCCGGGGAGCAAGCAGAGGTAGGGCAAGTGGTGCTGAAATATAACCAGAACTCTTTTGAGGCGTTGCTGTCGAACCATGCCTCTGACAGTCGGATACTAATGGCTCCATGGTGTTATGAACCCCAATGTACCCCAATATAGGCCTCAGTAGTTACATGACCTTTTACCTACCTCTGTCCAACCACTGTTCTACATAACGGGTCTGGCGCTAACCATTTACCTAGTTAGGTGCTACATGCCTGTTGTGTGGTTTTCTCTGAAAACTAGCCTCATGTATTATGCATGAGGATTCTCAGTATCAACTCAGGATTACCATCTTCTGTATAATAACTCTGTATAAGGCCCATCTCTATCGTCATCCTTGCCCAGCATGCCCATTGTATATTTTTAGCTAGAACCCCTGAGGGTACCTTTCAGGTATATAAGCACTACATCTTCACTGGGCAAACCAGAGGAGAAAGACTCCCATTCTGACATGCTGACGTGAGACGCTGAGGTCCCTGCATGCAAACACTGCTGCACGCAGTGGTCTGACATCCCTTGCGGGGTGTCCATCTGGAGACCTAGATGGGGTCATTCACTCTCCCACATCAGGTAATGAGGTTGGCTCTACCCTAAGGGAGTTCTTGGCTATACACCTACATACATGCTAGGTAAACGTAGGTACATCTAATTAGGATCTACATTGTTGAATACGCATTTTTACTGTTATGTATCTATATGCCTGCATATAGTCATTGCTTTAGCAGTATGGTTGAATTCAACATTTTCTTTACTCTACTGGCGCTCATAATCGTATATATCAGTTTCTGTCTCATGGTTCTATACTAGAATAATATGCTGGTTCAAAAAATACTTATTGAAAACGTCCCCACCGTTTATTCTGTGCATCTCTCTGAGACAAAGAAGGCATGAGTGACTGAGTGAAAAGTATTGTACTGTTTCCAGGATCCCTGAGGGGTTAGGGTTGTCATGTTCAATAGTTGCCAGAAACTATTCGAACCTTGGTAAGAAGGCTCATAGTGGCACTGTGAGCTAGCTGGTCTACTGACTAACTTATCCTTTGGGGGTTCCTAGAATCAGTCTGGACACCAGTCCCTTAGTTTATGTTATCTAAATGCACAGATCCTATATAGGTTTGTAGGAACTACACGACAATGACCTCTGCTTGGGAGTACTCCCAGGGTCAGGAGTTGACACTATGACTGGTGGATAATCTGCTATGAAGCGTGGGGGTTTGGTCTTTACTGTGTGAGAAGTGGCATGAACTGCTCACCAGTAACTTTTGGAAACACCTTGGAACCTTATGAGAGAGGATTGGACGCCCAGATCGTCGAAGACGACCCTTGTATCCATGAGCCCTGACCTCTCCAAACAGGACATGTATTTTATTACACATTTCTCTTTGGTTGATTGTTATGGCTAGTCCCTCAGGGGAGTCCTGGTCAGGGGGTTACAAATCTTGTGTTTTCTTTTGAGGCACAGGTGGAGTTTTCTACATATAATTCTGTGACATGGCTCTGTACTCCACTGATCTCTTTATCATTGATCGAACTTTTGGGGTTGCCTTCACAATGGAGTTTTGGGAATGGCAAAATGGATTG
This sequence comes from Lissotriton vulgaris, assembly GCF_964263255.1. Classification (NCBI taxonomy): domain Eukaryota; kingdom Metazoa; phylum Chordata; class Amphibia; order Caudata; family Salamandridae; genus Lissotriton; species Lissotriton vulgaris. The sequence continues at coordinate 806,282,585 of NC_141694.1, forward strand.
TGATGCATCACTACTTACCATGGGCACACCTACAGGCAATATGACCACACACTATAACTTGCTGAACTGGAATGTGAAGGGCATGGGCACTACCACAGAGATGTACTGGGTTTATACATATCTTAAGCTGCGTTGCACACACATAGCCTTTTGCCGGAGATGCATTTGACACAGGTAGACTTACAAAAAGTGCATGCAAAATGGAGGGGGCAGGTGTATAGCACTACGGCAGCCCATATGCAAAAGGGTCATGAGATAGATTGCCCTGGGGGTACCAATTGTGAAAGACTTGCACAGAGTTTACACTGAGAATAGGTAGTAGGTGGTGGAAGGACAAATGGATGGTGCTCCCCTCATGCTGGTGGTTGTTTATGCCCCCAACACAATTCACTCTACTTTTTTAGGGCTCTTCATCCCAGCTATTTTCCGGGACCCTCACAATCCAAGCACATCAGGCAGCAACTTTAATTGTGTTGACAATACTTTCAGGACTCGATGGTTAAGAAGAGTGTGTTCGATAAGTGGCGCTTGCACCATCTGGACACCAGTGGCTTGTTTTATTGCCTGGTCCATGACCTCCAAGCTAAACTTGAACTTTTTCTCTGCAATGAACCATTGGGCATGTGGATAACTGTGACAGAGTCCTTGGTGCGCACCCTCTCCGATCACTGGCCACTGCTGATGACATTACAGCCCTGGAGGTTCCAGACCGAGGTACTTCGGAAGCCCCCTTCAGGGATGCCCTTTTAATACAAATTACTCAATATTTCCAACTTAACACAGGCACCACCCTCTCCAGGGTGCTGAACAGGGATTTCCACAAGGTGGTCATCAGAAAGCAATGCATTGCCACCACATCAGGCGGTACATAAGACTCTGCACACAAAGCTGCTGGACATGGAGCGGGAGTTGACACTACTTGAGACCAAGGTGTCATAGTGGGCCGATGGGACGGAAAGAAACAAGCAGCTGAGAAAGAGTCACAGGGATCTAGATGCACTGTAGGGGAAGCATGACTATAGTCACTGCCTTGCCCTTCCCCATGTGGAAGGGAGCGTTCGGACAGGCTATTGCCATGACTCGTTAAAGACTGACAGGCATACCCATCAGTAGGAGCAATCAAGTTGGGGGATGGCATGGTGGTTAATACACAAGTGGCCATTATTGCCGCTTTTGCAAAGTACTATCACTCCCGGTATGCAGCTGTAGACAGTCCCCATTAACTGAATCAAAGGGTTTCTTCACGGGCTACTGTTATCCTGATTGATTCCACTCTAATGAGCTGAACTGGATGAACCCCTTCAAATTGATGTGATACGGGTGGCTATCACTCAAATTGCATGAAATAAAACTCTATGTACGGATGGAGTCACGCTAGAATAGTATGCCACCTTCAGTGCACACCCTTCCCAGATTCTCTTGGAAGTTTTTAAGTAAGCAAGAAAGAAGGGTCGGCTCCAAGACTCGCTCTGCGAGGTGCTGATAGAGGTGTCAAAACCAGGCTGGGATCCCCCCCCCACCGAAGTCCCCTCATATTTGCCGTTCTCCCTAATAAATGTAAACAATAAGATATTACGGAAGGCCCTGGCAACTGGCTGTTGCTAATACCATAGCACAAGTAGATCAATGTGGGTTTATTCCAGAATGCAATTCTTTTCTCAACATTTGACGACCACTTCATCTGATGAAACCTGCCTTGAGTGAGATGGGGGAATAGTTGGTGGTGTCGCTTGACTTGAAGTATGACATACTGGGGTGGGATTACCTTCTGGCAACTCTGGAGGAAATCTGCCTCAGGCCGGGGTACCTTAATTAGATATGCACCCTCTATAAGAACTCGAAAGCAAGAGTCAGGATGGTACAGTTGATAACCGACAGCTTTGACATACATAGCTGCACTAGTGAGGGTTGCCCCCTATCCCTGTTGATTGATTTGTATCCTGACCATGGAGCCCCTGGCCTGCTGCCAGAGCTTGCAAGTGCAGCTTTGGGGTCTCCAAGTACATGACAAGGGCCATATCATCTCTTTATAAGCACATGATGATCCTATCTATCTGTATGATGCCATTGCCACACTTCCAGCCTTGATGGAGACACTGGAGGAATTTGCAATAGTATCAGGCTTCAGATTGCATTGGTCTAAGTCTTGCTTTTCCCCCCTCTCTCCAGTTCATGAGCATAACAGGAGGGCTGCTGCGGTTTGGGCTGGAATAGCACCTTGACATGCTGAAGTACTTGGGTGTACAATTCTACCACTCAGACAAGGATTTGTGGAGGGCAACGTTAACATGGGTAGGGCCCCAAACTACATCTGTAAATCCCTCCCTTATGGTTGTCCTTGCAGCTGTCCCGGCTGGGCTGGCAGGTAATCTTCAAAATGCTTATCTTGCCATGACTCCTGTATTCTTTGCAGTGTTACCACTTTCCCTCACCAAGTGACTCATTTAGGACCTCCATGGTCTCCTGCTGGAGCTGATATGGGGCTCAGGCAGGAGACGGGTGGTGCTCTTCATGCTCTAGTGCCTGCTTCATGAGGGTGGTCCAAATTATGAGTTGTACTATGCAGCAGCTCAGCTGCAGTGGTCGATGCACTGGCTAGGCACAGCCCCTTGACCGGAGAGAGCAACCATTCATTAGGTGGACACATATATGTGCGACTGTTGGACCCCAGGAATCGTCCACCATATGAGACGCATCAAATAAAGATAGGATATGTGTGCTGGTATGCATACGAGCAAGGCAACGGGTCCCATCCTCCATACTCCCCACTGATCCCAGTTTGACAGTTGCTGGCACTCGGCACCAGGAGGTGACCCAACAACACAATAACATGTAGCCTTGCAGAGAGGCCGAGATTGACCAAATGGGTGACTTTTTCATGGTGGCTGCACAAATCCCCTTTTTGAGATTATGGACACATATGGCATTGTGGCAGGCCATTTCCTGATATATCATGCCGGACAGCATGCGATTACTACAGTACACCACCACTGCATGCAATCCTGTCCCAAAGAAAAATATTATGGCCCTTAATGTTGCATTGCACTCGTACCATTATGAGTCGTATGACCGGGCTAAAGACCAATAAATGGCGGACCCCGAGATGCAAATCACAGACAGTCTCTGGACCCATGTAAAGGAGGTTTCCCGTAATCCACACTTCTATTACACGCAATTTAACTATTTACATCAGGGACATCTCACACCGAAACGCATCAAGCACCTGTTTCCTGCAGCATCCTCTGCATGCCCCAGATGTAGAGCAGATGAGGATAGTTTTTGGCCACATGGTCTGGGAGCACCATGTGTTGGAGCGGCCCTGGGGAGAAGTCACAGAATTACTTCCACTTTGCTAGAGCACTTGGTCCTGCCGATCCTGGAATCATGCCTACTCGGTCCTAGACCCAAGACTAAGAGAGATACGTACTTTCATGGAGGTTGGCTCTCCACATTGCTCAAATGGGCAAAAGTTGACCTGGATGTCCTTGCAGTGGCACGTAGACAAGGAGGAGGGAATGCTAGAGACGGGTGCTGGGATACCTATATCAGAAACTTTGAGGAAAAAAGGTATGCACATCCACCCTGAACCCTGACCACTACCCTAGGTCCTTGTGTCCCATTCTGCAACTCATACAATGAGCCATGCCAGCACATGAGATAGCGGAACCATGCCCCTATGAGGACTCCATATAGGTAATACAGCCACACCAACACTGCTCCTTACAACTGTGGGTGTGGATCTCAGGCACCTCAGAATTGTTGTCCTGGCTTGGAGTGACCACTGGCACTGGCCTGCAGGATCTTCTTATATCTCCATGTGTGGATTAGCCTGTACTGGGGCGTACATGTTCCTTGGTGTCCTTCCAAATCATGTTGTACCCTGGAAACTATTGCCACAATACACCATACTGCCACCCATGTCAATGCAGGGGCCTTCTTCATTATGGCGAGAATCAAGAGGGAGAGAGAGGACCAGAAAGCTAGTCCAGATCCCCGGTTTATATGTATCGGTATCAATAGGAGACTAGCTCTACAATGGATTAATCTGACACGGTTATGGTAGATTAATATTAGTTATGTAGCGACTCAGTATTTTGCCGGGTGGCAATGGCACCTCTTGGGTGTCTTTTGAAAGCCCTCACCCACCAACCTAGTTGGTGGCATGCTTCATCATCGGGCCCACCCAGTGACACCTAGCGTGTCCCGGGTGTGCTTCGACGCCTGATTACAGCGGAGCAGGTATGTCACTGTGTGTGCGGTGTGAGGTGCTAAGATAAGTGAAGTTAAAACGGCTTGGCAGGTGGTCCCTGGGGTGAGGATATTTTATTAAAAGGGCCTCTGCCAGCGGTTAAAAATAAGGCTGTGGGACGTTAGAGGCGGGTTACGACCTCCTACGTCCTTGAGTAGTCAACATGTTTCAGCCAGTGCCTTATGTTAATCTGGCTTTCATCAGGACAATAAATATGTGTGGGTTAAAATTAGGGGTTGTGTAGTGTAGTCTATGTGTCTACACGCCCTAAAGTGTATCTAGCTGTGAGATGGGGGATTCCCTTCTCAAGATCACCTGTACATTTAACATTGAGGACAAGTACAGGACAAACATAGGAGAAAAAGAGTCACTAGAGAGTATGGGTCATAAAGTGTGACAGCCGACATAAATTGCGACAGGTGCAGACTATGAGCGGCTCAAGTGTAATGATACTGGTGGTATCATTAATGTGGTATCGCACTAGTACTTCGAAGGTGAAGTGGTTAAAACAGCGGTAAAAATTACAGTGAAAGGTGAAGAATTGTGGCGCAAGGAACATTTCTTACGCTTTCAATGCTTGTTGGTAGCTCCAAGGTTATTGAAGTGGCAGGGTGAAGCCCTAGTTGGGGGAGAGAGAGGTAGCACCATTGGGATTAGGGAACCTGTAGGAAAAAAGTGGGGAGCGCTTACCCTTGGTGGTGATACTCAGCATACTCACAGGATTTCTGGCCAGCACCAGCGTGGGACCTGTTGTGCCTCCTTCGCAGAACCGGTAGAGATTGACTGCTGTTACCGGCTTTTATGCTGTCATAGATTGAGTGATTGACCCCACCTGTTGGGAGAGTAATGGTAGAAAGACTCGCGGGAGGGTCTAAATAGCATTCAGCTGCGTTAGGCAAGCTCGGGTGTGGAGCGCTAGAGTAAGCGTCTGCAGCTGCCGGGTGCCGGGTGCGGCTGAGTATTGCGCATGCGCGGTCGAGAAGCGGCCCGCGCATGCGTAGAGAGCGTGCGCGGCCGGCAATTGGCCCGCGCATGCGTCAGGAGTAGTGTTCTGGGGCGCGAACGGGAGACTATCCCAGTTCGCGCTAATGATGTAAAATTTACCCTTCGTGGTGTGGCTAGGGTAATATGTGGAAATTGACAATGCACCAGAATAGCATAAACACGGGGGGATTTCTCCCTTATCTACTATTGGGGAGAGTATCTGTTGGAACTAGGTAATTGGCAATAATGCACAAAGGTGGCACATAGATGGCACAGCTAATGCTTGCTTATTGCACCAACTATTTTCAGGTGCCAGGAAGGCGCAGAGGTCTACCTGGGGCAGGTAGAGGTCAGGGGGCGTACTGTCCTGGTTAGTGGATATTATGACAGGTCCATTAGGATAAATGGCCTGATGGTTTGACTGGCATCATAGGGTCAAGGAGTTCCAGGGAATTGCGTCATTGAGCCCATCAGTAGCTGTGGATAGACGATATATCCACCTTTGTTCTTTGTTCAGAAGTTTTTTGTCATTGTTGACGGGACTGACTTGTATTTGCTCAATGACTGTCCATGTAAAGTCATTGGGAGTATGCCCATGCGTGATGAAATGATTTGTTAGTTTACTGATGTTTTTCTTGCATCGCATGGTACTGCGATGTTCTGTGATCCTGGTTCTCACTTTGCGAGTGGTCATGCCCACATATCTGAGTCCACATCTGCAGGTTATAAGATAGATCACATTCTGTGAATTGCAGTTTGTGTGGCTCATTTGGGACCACACTTTATTTGGTTCCAGGTTCAGGGTTTTTGTGTGAGATGTTAAATGACAGACACTACAGTCATTACATGGGTAGTGTCCGGTTACTTTCGGCATTCCCCATGCATTAAGGATGGTATTGTCGGGTTTGGGTGGAGGTTTGGGTCTGGTGTTGACCAGTTGGTCTCTGAGATTATGGCACCTCTTGTAGGCGAACCTCGGGGGTTCCCATTTCCTTTGTCCTGAATTTATGATTCTCCAGTGTTTTTTTATTATTATTTTGGCCACGTCATTAGAGGCAGTGTTGAAAGTAGTCACACATGTGGTGGGTTGTGTGTCGTTTTCCTTGGTAACGTCTTCAAGCAGTGCGTCACGGTTCTGGTTTCTTGCCCTTTTCTGGGTTTTCCTGATGATTGTCTTTGGGTAACCTCGATTCTCTAGTTTTTGGGCTAGGTCCGCTGATTGAGTTTTGAAGTCTTTTACATCCGAGCAGTTTCTTCTGATGCGGAGAAACTGACCAAAAGGTAAGTTCTCTTTCAGTGGTCGGGGATGGAAACTGTTGAAATGCAGCAGTGAGTTTCTAGCCGTGGGTTTATAGTATGTGGTGGTTGTTAAGGTACCGCCTTTGGCTGTTATTTGTAGGTCCAGGAAGGCGAGTTGTTGGTTACTGGCCGTGCAGGTAAACTTGAGATAGGGGTCCCTGAGATTGAGCCATTGTAGGAAGTTGTCCAGTTCAGGTTGTCGCCCGTCCCAGATGACCAATATATCATCGATATATCGGTACCATTTTTGTATGTGGATTTTGAACGGGTTGGCTTCCGTATTGATGTGTGTTCTCTCAAAGTGGTGGACGTAGAGTCCAGCTACACTCGGTGCGAAAACACTGCCCATTGAGGTTCCGTTGGTTTGTAAATAAAAGGTGCCCTCATATTCAAAGTAGTTTTCTTTGAGGGCAAAGGCCGCGCAGTTCATAACAAAACTTCTGGGTGTATGGTAAGGCCAGGGTGAATCCTCCAAGATGTCATGTAGGACCTGCAGGGTGGCGTCTTGTGGGAGGCTGGTGTATAAGCTTTCCACATCCAGTCCTACCAATAGTTGAGTTTCGGGGTCAAAGGGAAAGTTGTCGATGACCTGCAGAAGGTGTTTCGTGTCCCTGATGTACGTGGGGGTTTCTTGTACCAGGGGGTTTAGGTAGAAGTCACAGTATCTTGAAAGTGGCTCCAGGATCGAATTGATGCCTGATACTATTGGCCTGCCCGGTGGCGGAATGACCCCTTTATGTACCTTGGGTACTGTGTAGAAGTATGGGGTTCTGGTATTATCCGGGCAGAGGTATTCGGCCTCCTGTTTGGAGATATGTTCGTCTTCCGCTGCCTTTTTCACGAGGTTGTGTACTGAGTTGCGTAGTTGTTCTGAGGGATCCTGCTCCAGTCTGCGGTAGTTCCGGCCGTCGCTGAGTAATCTCCGGCATTCCGCATCGTAGTCAGTCTTGTCCAACAGCACGATGCCTCCCCCTTTGTCTGCTGGTTTGATTACCAAAGTGGGGTTGTTTTGCAGGCGTTGTATCGTCTGCCTCTCTTCCCATGACATGTTGTTGTGGTGGTTGGTCGGGTTGAGTTTTTCGACGTCATGGTAAACAGCTTGCTCGAAGGTCGTTATTTCTGCTGGTACAGTGGAGGGTGGGGGGACAAAGGTGGATTTCACCCTGAGTCCAGTGGTGTTGGGGTTCTCATCTGGTTGGGGGGTGTCTTGGCTTGCCTTCTCAAAGAAGGACTTTAGTTTCAGTTTCCTGAAGAATTGGGCTAATTCCGCTTGCAGTTTGAATTTGTCTAATCGTGTGGTTGGGACGAACGACAGGCCTTTCTCCAGTACAGCGACTTCTTTGTCGGTTAACGGGTTGCTGGAAAGGTTGAATACCAGTGATGACTGGGTAGTAGAGCTGTCTACCGGCTCGTTCCCGGAGTTGTTTCCTTCGCCTTCTGGCGTGTGTTGGAGCTCACTGGGTTTTCGTCTTCCCAGTGTACCTGGGCGTTGTTTTGTTGAGTTGTTCTTCTGCGGCCCCGGGGTCTCTGGCCCCGTCCTAAAAAAGGAAAGGTATTGCCCTGGTTGCCTCCGAAGAACGGCATTGGCCCCTGGGGGTACATGTTAGGGAAACCAAAGTAGGGGTTTGGCATGTGGCCTAAGTTGGGTGGGAAGCCAAAGTAAGGGTTCGGCTGACCTCCTTGCCAGTGGTTGGGCCATCGTTGTCCTCTTCGTCCTCTTCCACCTCGTTTTTGTGATCCGCCACTGGAGTCACTTGAGACTGAGCTATCGTCTCCTGAAGAGTTCGGTGTAGAGGTTTCCTTGGTTGGGGGGGTATAGTTTTCTTCTGAGTATGGGTATACTTTGGCGTAGGAGAACTTTTTGAGATCTTTCTCAAATTTTTTGAGTTTCGCCTGGGTCAGGTAATCTTTATACTCGTTTATTTCCCGGTTCTGATCGTCAAGTTTCTTTTTGAAGGATGTGATAGTGGCTTTAAAGTGTCTTTCAGTCTCTTCTATCTCGATCAGTAGGGTATCTGACAAGCGTTTAGCGGTTTTTAGGATCGTCAAGGAAGATCCTGGGTGCATTTGATACCAGTAGTCCCCTGGGTGCAGAGTTAGTTCGTAGATATTGGGCTAGTATGGTGCCGTGGAGGATGGTGCGTATCCTGTTGCGCTTTTTTTCGGTTAGGGATTCCCAATCCGTGGCCTGTGCGATTGTGTTGGAGATGTTAAAATCAGTTTGGAATGACGGGTCAGACAGTATGTCCGTCAAGTCACTTTCAGAGAAAGTCAGTCCATGGTTTTCAGCCATGGTCGTAAATTCTCTCACAGCTGCGCGCTGTCAATAATGGCGAGAATCAAGAGGGAGAGAGAGGACCAGAAAGCTAGTCCAGATCCCCGGTTTATATGTATCGAATCAAATGCACCCAGGATCTTCCTTGACGACCCCACGTTCAGGAAGGACTGGGCACAGATCGCATGGCACTGCACCAGAGACTGGATGATTCTCATCCTAAAAACCGCTAAACGCTTGTCAGATACCCTACTGATCGAGATAGAAGAGACTGAAAGACACTTTAAAGCCACTATCACATCCTTCAAAAAGAAACTTGACGATCAGAACCGGGAAATAAACGAGTATAAAGATTACCTGACCCAGGCGAAACTCAAAAAATTTGAGAAAGATCTCAAAAAGTTCTCCTACGCCAAAGTATACCCATACTCAGAAGAAAACTATACCCCCCCAACCAAGGAAACCTCTACACCGAACTCTTCAGGAGACGATAGCTCAGTCTCAAGTGACTCCAGTGGCGGATCACAAAAACGAGGTGGAAGAGGACGAAGAGGACAACGATGGCCCAACCACTGGCAAGGAGGTCAGCCGAACCCTTACTTTGGCTTCCCACCCAACTTAGGCCACATGCCAAACCCCTACTTTGGTTTCCCTAACATGTACCCCCAGGGGCCAATGCCGTTCTTCGGAGGCAACCAGGGCAATACCTTTCCTTTTTTAGGACGGGGCCAGAGACCCCGGGGCCGCAGAAGAACAACTCAACAAAACAACGCCCAGGTACACTGGGAAGACGAAAACCCAGTGAGCTCCAACACACGCCAGAAGGCGAAGGAAACAACTCCGGGAACGAGCCGGTAGACAGCTCTACTACCCAGTCATCACTGGTATTCAACCTTTCCAGCAACCCGTTAACCGACAAAGAAGTCGCTGTACTGGAGAAAGGCCTGTCGTTCGTCCCAACCACACGATTAGACAAATTCAAACTGCAAGCGGAATTAGCCCAATTCTTCAGGAAACTGAAACTAAAGTCCTTCTTTGAGAAGGCAAGCCAAGACACCCCCCAACCAGATGAGAACCCCAACACCACTGGACTCAGGGTGAAATCCACCTTTGTCCCCCCACCCTCCACTGTACCAGCAGAAATAACGACCTTCGAGCAAGCTGTTTACCATGACGTCGAAAAACTCAACCCGACCAACCACCACAACAACATGTCATGGGAAGAGAGGCAGACGATACAACGCCTGCAAAACAACCCCACTTTGGTAATCAAACCAGCAGACAAAGGGGGAGGCATCGTGCTGTTGGACAAGACTGACTACGATGCGGAATGCCGGAGATTACTCAGCGACGGCCGGAACTACCGCAGACTGGAGCAGGATCCCTCAGAACAACTACGCAACTCAGTACACAACCTCGTGAAAAAGGCAGCGGAAGACGAACATATCTCCAAACAGGAGGCCGAATACCTCTGCCCGGATAATACCAGAACCCCATACTTCTACACAGTACCCAAGGTACATAAAGGGGTCATTCCGCCACCGGGCAGGCCAATAGTATCAGGCATCAATTCGATCCTGGAGCCACTTTCAAGATACTGTGACTTCTACCTAAACCCCCTGGTACAAAAAACCCCCACGTACATCAGGGACACGAAACACCTTCTGCAGGTCATCGACAACTTTCCCTTTGACCCCGAAACTCAACTATTGGTAGGACTGGATGTGGAAAGCTTATACACCAGCCTCCCACAAGACGCCACCCTGCAGGTCCTACATGACATCTTGGAGGATTCACCCTGGCCTTACCATACACCCAGAAGTTTTGTTATGAACTGCGCGGCCTTTGCCCTCAAAGAAAACTACTTTGAATATGAGGGCACCTTTTATTTACAAACCAACGGAACCTCAATGGGCAGTGTTTTCGCACCGAGTGTAGCTGGACTCTACGTCCACCACTTTGAGAGAACACACATCAATACGGAAGCCAACCCGTTCAAAATCCACATACAAAAATGGTACCGATATATCGATGATATATTGGTCATCTGGGACGGGCGACAACCTGAACTGGACAACTTCCTACAATGGCTCAATCTCAGGGACCCCTATCTCAAGTTTACCTGCACGGCCAGTAACCAACAACTCGCCTTCCTGGACCTACAAATAACAGCCAAAGGCGGTACCTTAACAACCACCACATACTATAAACCCACGGCTAGAAACTCACTGCTGCATTTCAACAGTTTCCATCCCCGACCACTGAAAGAGAACTTACCTTTTGGTCAGTTTCTCCGCATCAGAAGAAACTGCTCGGATGTAAAAGACTTCAAAACTCAATCAGCGGACCTAGCCCAAAAACTAGAGAATCGAGGTTACCCAAAGACAATCATCAGGAAAACCCAGAAAAGGGCAAGAAACCAGAACCGTGACGCACTGCTTGAAGACGTTACCAAGGAAAACGACACACAACCCACCACATGTGTGACTACTTTCAACACTGCCTCTAATGACGTGGCCAAAATAATAAAAAAACACTGGAGAATCATAAATTCAGGACAAAGGAAATGGGAACCCCCGAGGTTCGCCTACAAGAGGTGCCATAATCTCAGAGACCAACTGGTCAACACCAGACCCAAACCTCCACCCAAACCCGACAATACCATCCTTAATGCATGGGGAATGCCGAAAGTAACCGGACACTACCCATGTAATGACTGTAGTGTCTGTCATTTAACATCTCACACAAAAACCCTGAACCTGGAACCAAATAAAGTGTGGTCCCAAATGAGCCACACAAACTGCAATTCACAGAATGTGATCTATCTTATAACCTGCAGATGTGGACTCAGATATGTGGGCATGACCACTCGCAAAGTGAGAACCAGGATCACAGAACATCGCAGTACCATGCGATGCAAGAAAAACATCAGTAAACTAACAAATCATTTCATCACGCATGGGCATACTCCCAATGACTTTACATGGACAGTCATTGAGCAAATACAAGTCAGTCCCGTCAACAATGACAAAAAACTTCTGAACAAAGAACAAAGGTGGATATATCGTCTATCCACAGCTACTGATGGGCTCAATGACGCAATTCCCTGGAACTCCTTGACCCTATGATGCCAGTCAAACCATCAGGCCATTTATCCTAATGGACCTGTCATAATATCCACTAACCAGGACAGTACGCCCCCTGACCTCTACCTGCCCCAGGTAGACCTCTGCGCCTTCCTGGCACCTGAAAATAGTTGGTGCAATAAGCAAGCATTAGCTGTGCCATCTATGTGCCACCTTTGTGCATTATTGCCAATTACCTAGTTCCAACAGATACTCTCCCCAATAGTAGATAAGGGAGAAATCCCCCCGTGTTTATGCTATTCTGGTGCATTGTCAATTTCCACATATTACCCTAGCCACACCACGAAGGGTAAATTTTACATCATTAGCGCGAACTGGGATAGTCTCCCGTTCGCGCCCCAGAACACTACTCCTGACGCATGCGCGGGCCAATTGCCGGCCGCGCACGCTCTCTACGCATGCGCGGGCCGCTTCTCGACCGCGCATGCGCAATACTCAGCCGCACCCGGCACCCGGCAGCTGCAGACGCTTACTCTAGCGCTCCACACCCGAGCTTGCCTAACGCAGCTGAATGCTATTTAGACCCTCCCGCGAGTCTTTCTACCATTACTCTCCCAACAGGTGGGGTCAATCACTCAATCTATGACAGCATAAAAGCCGGTAACAGCAGTCAATCTCTACCGGTTCTGCGAAGGAGGCACAACAGGTCCCACGCTGGTGCTGGCCAGAAATCCTGTGAGTATGCTGAGTATCACCACCAAGGGTAAGCGCTCCCCACTTTTTTCCTACAGGTTCCCTAATCCCAATGGTGCTACCTCTCTCTCCCCCAACTAGGGCTTCACCCTGCCACTTCAATAACCTTGGAGCTACCAACAAGCATTGAAAGCGTAAGAAATGTTCCTTGCGCCACAATTCTTCACCTTTCACTGTAATTTTTACCGCTGTTTTAACCACTTCACCTTCGAAGTACTAGTGCGATACCACATTAATGATACCACCAGTATCATTACACTTGAGCCGCTCATAGTCTGCACCTGTCGCAATTTATGTCGGCTGTCACACTTTATGACCCATACTCTCTAGTGACTCTTTTTCTCCTATGTTTGTCCTGTACTTGTCCTCAATGTTAAATGTACAGGTGATCTTGAGAAGGGAATCCCCCATCTCACAGCTAGATACACTTTAGGGCGTGTAGACACATAGACTACACTACACAACCCCTAATTTTAACCCACACATATTTATTGTCCTGATGAAAGCCAGATTAACATAAGGCACTGGCTGAAACATGTTGACTACTCAAGGACGTAGGAGGTCGTAACCCGCCTCTAACGTCCCACAGCCTTATTTTTAACCGCTGGCAGAGGCCCTTTTAATAAAATATCCTCACCCCAGGGACCACCTGCCAAGCCGTTTTAACTTCACTTATCTTAGCACCTCACACCGCACACACAGTGACATACCTGCTCCGCTGTAATCAGGCGTCGAAGCACACCCGGGACACGCTAGGTGTCACTGGGTGGGCCCGATGATGAAGCATGCCACCAACTAGGTTGGTGGGTGAGGGCTTTCAAAAGACACCCAAGAGGTGCCATTGCCACCCGGCAAAATACTGAGCCTTCTTCATTATGACATGCAACCACACTTGAGGTTGCAGGAGTGACATATCTAGACTATTATGACAAACACAAGGAGATGACTGACCGAGCACGGAAACTTTTCAGACACTCACTCGCAGTCACAGATCTGGGATGGATTTAGGCCCAGATCTTTGTACTTAGAGCAGGCAGACCCTGAAGCAGAGGTCAGACCCGGGACCAGGGTTCAATTCCCGACGCGGCAGGGTGTTGAGCTCAAATGTCCACGGACTCGATAATTCTCGCTTCGGTGCCTGACCTTATCATGGGTTCACACTCTGCAACTCTGGGCATTAAGCTTGCTTAATCTCCACAACGGCCCCCCGCGGCGGGATGCCTGGCTTTCACCTTGGGGATGCCCTGTAGGGGCTATCTCACAGGGAAAAACCAGGACGGGTTCCCAAGGCAAGCGCGGAGATACCCCTTCGGGGGTCGATTCTGGCGCTATATAAGAAATATAATAATAATAAGAAGAAGACATTGTTCGGCATTCTGTACATCAACTGTGTTTTTTGCAATTTTCACCCCGAGTGGGCTGGGTATGCTCAGACGTGAGTCCCAGGCTCTCCACATCACTGGAGTCCAGCTATCCAGGCTGAAGAAGGCTGATAGCCAGAAACCGGTCCTTGGATGCTTGATTCCGGTCTAGGAAAGACATGGCTTGGTAGTTCGGGCTGGACTGTTCCCATGAGGCACAGTGTCAAGGCTGATTTGCATATAGCCAGTGTCTGACCTAGGGTGGTGTGGAGTGCAAAAAAACGATGGATTTAGGCCCAGATCTTTGTACTGGGGTGAATGTAAGACATTGTTCTACATTCTGTCCATCAACTGTGTTTTTTGCAAATAAAATTTCAAGAGCAGATCCCAGGGGCTTTGTCAATATCGGTAGTAAGAGCAGTGTCTTGTCATTGTAAAATTCTGGTTGTGTTCAAGGCACCAGACAGCCAACCCCACTCTGTGCCACGTCTGGTTCTCTGGCAGACCCACCACAGGGCTGTTCAGCCCATTCAATTTGCTTCTTGCGCTTCTCAGGACTGAGTAGACAGTTCTCGGTCAGGTCGCTGTTAAGTCAACCATTTTTTTGTGACTCAGGACATGGGGATATCCTGTTCCCTTGAATGGTGTAATCCTACCCCTCACCCCCCCAGCCTTGGAATATATTGGCTTCACTCAGGATCTTCTCAATAGAGCCACACACTACTTTAGTTGATTGATTTCACTGACCAGCACCTGGTCACTACATTCAGTTGATACTAAATTATGTGAGGCGGCCTCCCCATCTCATCTATTGTCCGAATGAGCTTGAGGATGTTACCTCTATCTGTTTGCAGGGCTGGTTTGCTTAAAAGTGGTCATTAATGTTGCAACCGCTTCCCTTTCCTGAGCCGTCAGTTTCTCATAGAGGTCTGCATCCCTGGGTGCGGAGTGTGGCCTGAGTCTTTTAATGAAGACTGGGTAGGCTGCCAGCCTGCTAGGCTGTAGGAGCTTTTTGTTGCAACCCTTTCTTTTCCTTGCTTTCTGCTGTTCTGGTGGTTCATCCTTGCTTTATTAGGTCCTGTCTAAATCTGGTGAGCCTGCCATTGGTAAAGGTGCCCCCCCAGTGTTGGATCCAGCAGTCCCCAGGCCTTCATTGTTACAGCCAGAAAGGTAGCCACACCTCAGCCTTTCTGCCTCTACTGGAAGCGGTGCCTCTGAGGGGCCTGCTTTAGTGTTCAGGGGTCCTATGCTCGTTTGGGGCCTGTTTATATTCACATCTTTGAGGTCAACCAGTAGATTCGACATCGTCACCGTGAGTGTTGACAGCTTGTCTACGACAGGGGAGCACATGCACCTCTGCCCTATTCCCTGCGTCTCAGCTTGTACTCTCTTTTGGTTTGCAATTTTTGATTCGCAATTTTCTCATCAATGCCTCCCACATAAATTGCTAGAGTGTTCAGGAGGCTAATTTGTGTGTCCATTTTGTTTGCTTGAAAACTTAGTACTTCTTGTGAGCCCAGCAGAATCCTTAACATGGTTGACCATAAGACCCCTTGTGAGTTCTTGCTTCCTATTGTGTTTAGGATGGAGTTGTTTGTCCTCATTGTCAGTACCAGCTCAATTGTCAGCTGTTTACTGAGGGCTCAGCACAGTGGGAGGGGGGAAAATAGTCGCAGCTACAGCACGACCAGGTGGAGTTGAACAGTTGTTATGGGATCCCATTCCCAGTCCTGAGCATGTGACATTTCCTTTTTTCCTCTATGGCCTTACCTTACCTTAGCTCATACACCACCCTCCACACCAGAGCTCAGCAATCTCTGCCAGCCTAGTTTCCTTCTTCCTTGGAGCTTCTCTAGACCTTGGCTTGCATCGCTGTCCATGTGGGATTCACCACCTTCTCCACTTGCAGCCCTGTTGTCTTGCAGGCTCAGTATCTCCAATGCATGCTCTGCTGACCTTCAAGGCAGACGCAGGCCTGCGAGCTATGCGGGAGGTCCTGGTAGTTCTGCCACTAACCTCCCCTTCCTGGGAACTGGCTGCAGCACAGTATGTGTCTCTGTCTGACATCGCGCCTCCGTGCTGCAAGGAGCGACAAGCACCCCTCCAGCTGGCATGGTGGCTAATGTTCAGTGGTAACGCAGGGGGACAAAAGCCCAAGAATGCTAAGTGCTGTTGGGTGAAGCAGTGTTATTTAGCAGATATACTGATCACTGGCATTAGCAACCATCAAATACTGTGGAAACTCATGTGCTCCTTTGTGCACTGGAAGCCCCGGGTTGACCACCTGTGAGCGGCAGATGTCTCTTGTGCTGCCACTTGCTTCTTGTGGCACCGTTCTCCTCAGCCTCACCTCAGCAGCTGTAAACAACATAAGCTTCACACTCAAACTGTGCCCTCCAGGGTCCTGCCTCTGCTTCTACTTCCTGCATCCTGTGTGAGACTCTGCACTGCTAACCATGCACTCTTGATTCTGTTGTGTAATGTCAGTGGTGCAATATATATAATCAGTGATAGATTCTGGGACGTCGGAGAGCGAGGACTCCTCTCGCTTGTGGCTGCAGTCCGGCGCTGGTGCTCGAATCTAAGACAAGAGTACCTCAGACGGAAAGCAAACGGCCTACTCACTGGGTCCCAGGTCTAGCGGAAGCCAAAGTGCTGACCTCGGGAACAGCTACGCGGTGTGCAGGAATACCCGGTTGCCTGTCCTTAAGATTGTGGCCCTGGGGACAGCAACGAAGAGCCAGAGACAACCCACTTCATTTGTTCTACATGGGCGTCCGCAGGGGTTGGGGGGGGCAAGGAGGGGCACGGAGGGGCACTTGCCCCCTCCAGAGCGTCCCTCCTTGCCCCCCTGCCAGGGCCGGCTCCTGACTTCCTGGGGGCGCCGTGTTTACAACTTAATCATGATTTTAAAAACACCTGCTGCACGTTCCTTTCGTCCTGCAATTACAGGGCCTCACAAAAATATCAAGATAACTCCTGTGATTAATGTTCTTCCTGGCCAGAGATCAGAGTTTTGTGAAGTTGAGGTTTTTGACATATGTGAAGGTAGTACAGTGGGTTATTATGCCTGGTGCAAAGAACGTGTACCAAGAAGATTAAAGAGTGCATTTAATGTAAACAGATCAGCAGGTTACTGCTTTTAAAAGAGCCATCCTTTTCTTACTTGCAATTTATAACTTAAAGTCCTAATATAGAATAGTGAGGTATTAACTTTCATCATAGAAGTGCATACACTCTGCTGAGTATAGAACATTGATTAATGTTGCAAAAAGGATTAATTTGGGTAGAAATTAAGTCTTATTATTAAAGAAAACTCCCAACTATGCTGTTTCTTTTCGGTCTCTGAGTTTGTGCTTCTCCACACCAAGCACTCCTAAACTATACTGCCTACCAGTATGGATGACATGTGACTCCTACACTTTTAGGGGCATATCATCAATGGCCAGCGATAATTATCGCTGAGCGTGTGAGCGTTCAAAAAATAACGCCACATATCGCTGGATTCTATCGCCTGGTGAGCGCACTATCAGCAAGGTGCATCGCCCAGGCGATAGAAATCCAGGCAAACGCGGCGGAAAGAGTCGAAATCGCTGGAATTCCAGCAATAGAAAACCGCGTTAGGGAAAACCTAATCTATAATGGGAGACGTGGACTCGGCATAACAATCCATCTCCCATTATAGATATAGCTTAGTAAGGAAAATAGCAAACATTACAAACCGGCGAAAAACCCGTTTAGCGCTGATTATAATATCGCTATGTGTGTTAGCGATGCACTTGAAAATAGAAAGAATCAGGGTTGGTGATGATATCCCACGTTGTTTCAAGGGAAACGCCTCCCTTGCATCTCATTAGAGATGCAAGGCGATGCAATGTTGAAACCAGCGCTAATCCCATTGAACACGCGTTAGCGTGCTCTTGTAAATAAAGCGTTATTTTTATCGTTACATTTTGTCCGAATACGGATGCAAACGCGGAGATACGAATATCGCTTGGCTTTGATAATATGCCCCTTTGTCCTTTGACTTATGTAACATTTCCTATACACTGATTTACACAAGTATGATTGATTGTCTGTGTAATGTGTGTGTGATGCAAAGGGCTCTGACATACTTTAATGGTATGAGTAGCTCTATATAACGAATTCAATGCATCAGAGAGAGAGTGATTATGGAGTCTTGGTCACTGTTTGAGGGTGCTAGTGAGAGAATCCGTGGTGGAGGTGGTCATTGGGGGCGCCAACTAACATTGTCGCACTGGGTGCCACCAGCGCTAAAGCTGGCCCTGCCCCCTGCGGATGCCCATGCCACTATGCATTGCACATGGTGCTCCTGCCACGGTTCCTCTCCAGCTTGCACTCTCTGTTCTATTCTGAAGCTTCTCTGCGTTTCAGGGCTCAGTAGGACAAGACGCGGGCTTAATTTTCCTGAACAGTCCCTTTGGCACTCTCTTCTTGGTGAACTCATGTGCATCTCATTGCACGTCACATCTAGACAACACCTGGAGACTCTGCTCTTTTCTAAATCCTTCTGAGTACCCTCTTCCCCCCCGCCCCTTCCATCTTAATATTTAGTCAGAAGCGCCAGGAGACCTCGGACTTTATAGCGCACTCTGACACCATAACAAGATTGAGGCAAAGTTTTTTTCAAATAATTATTGGATTATAGTGATGGACTGTCAAGAACAGTTGCTGTTAAGTAAATTACTAAGCAGAAAGAATAGTCACATTTGAATAAAAGAGTAGCATCTGCCTCTTGCTCTGGTGTTGTTTTTGTCCTCAGGCTGCTACCCGCCCCGTCTCACCTCTATGAGAGCCAGTGCCCCCTTTGACCCTCTACCTGCCGCCCACCCCTTCCCTGCCTCTTTTCCCGGTTCACACCTTGGTGCTTTCACACTTAAGGTCACCTCCAGCTCGCATTTTCAGAGAGGGCCCCGGGCTCCCTATCACCAGTATGAGGAGGAGGAAGAGAGAGGGGAGACAGAGGAAAACTTGGTGGGGTCGGGGAGACAGATACGGTGGGGGTGAGAGTGAAAGAAGAGGGGGAGAGAAAGAGAGAGAGAAGCAGTGGAGAAAGAGAGACTGAGAAGTAGGGAGGAAAGAAGATGAGAGAGCAAGTGGAGGTGTAGGGGGGGTTCTGGGTGAGGGAGAGCAGCTTCAGAGAAGTGAGACCTGTTTTCTAACTCCACCAGTGAAAACAGCGTGTCCAAAGGAGAAAGAACCAGGCCAGACAGAGTAGGTCCAGGCTGTGTGCAAGGAGGCAGGCTCGGTAGGTCCGGAAGAGGGACAGGGCAGGCAGAACAGCTCCAGAGAAGAGCAAGCAGAACAAGACCAGGGCGAGCCGATCCGGACCAGCAGATCCTCCCAGATACACAATCAGAATGTAGTGTTCAGCTTTTGTGGTGCCAGGGAGTAACTTGAGAGTTCAGGGTGGGTGTGGGTTTTAGGTGCCAGGGAGTAATTTTAAGGTTCACGGTGGGTTAGGGATTGGGGTGCCAGGGGGATAATTTTAGGGTTCAGGGTGGGTATGGGTTTTGGAGTACCAGGGGGGTAATTTTAGGGTTCAGGGCGGGTACGGGTTTTGGGGTGCAAGGGGGGAATTTTTGGGTTCAGGGCGGGTATGGGTTTTGGGATGCCATGGGGACTATTTTAGTGGTCAGGGCGGTATGAGTTATGGGGTGCCAGGGAGGTAATTTTAGGGTCCAGGGTGGGTATGAGTTTTGGGGTGCCAGGGGGACAATTTTAGGGGTCAGGGTGGGTATGGATTATGGGTGCCAGGGGGGTAATTTTAGGGTTCAGGTCAGGTATGAGTTTTGGGGGACAGGAG
This sequence comes from Lissotriton vulgaris, assembly GCF_964263255.1. Taxonomy (NCBI): domain Eukaryota; kingdom Metazoa; phylum Chordata; class Amphibia; order Caudata; family Salamandridae; genus Lissotriton; species Lissotriton vulgaris. The sequence continues at coordinate 806,302,419 of NC_141694.1, forward strand.
TAATTTTAAGGTTCAGGGTGGGTATGGGTTTTGGGGTGTTGGGGGTAATTTTAGGGTTCAGGGTGGGTATGGGTTTTGGGGTGCCAGGGCCGTAATTTTAGGGACCAGGGCAGGTATGGATTTTGGGGTGCCACAAAAGAAAGAGAAGGCTGTGGCACAACAACCCTATGTTGTATGAGATCATATGCAACCTGCTTCCTGCCCTCCATGGGTCCTCCTGCGCCCCAGTGTTTCTTGTGTCCCACCTTGCACACATCATGTCGGAGGATGGTGATGACGTTAACATTTTGCCCCCCCCCCGGAAAAATTTCTGCGGACGCCCATGACACGGCGGAAATGGATTCGAGACTGCTAGGCCTGATTATATAGTGCAGCGCAGGACAACAAATTGAGAGGCAATGAGAAGCATCCCCTACCTATTTCGAGGACCAAGCAAGGTACTTTGTGTCAATGCTGCATGGGAGAATGATAGCCATGATCATGATCCACTGTTAGATTGCTACTATATGGTTCTGGAGACACTGCTCTACTGCAACTTAGAGTTAGAGTTGGTTCATTGAACAACAAAGGACTTCTGCACTAAGGCAGACAGTACCAAGATGGCAGACGAACTGAAGCTGGACAAGTAGCTCCCACAGCCGGGATCATTAGCATTTTTATATCCTGCTGTTACCCTGCCTTCCACCTACTTTTAACCAACAGCGCTTCAAGACTTGTCCTCATTCTTGTTGAGGCTAATTTATCCTTAAGAGTAGAGTAAGAGGGATATAGGAGGTGCCCGGGACAGAAACCGGACTTTGACCTGACCTTAAACCTATCCCCCATCATGATTACCCGACAGGACTTTGACCTTGTTGATCTTTCCTCCGACAGTGGAGACCTAGCCTTCTAGCTGAGACCTGGTGGAGCTACTAGATAGCTAAAGAGGTGATGGGTTGTGGACTTCCCCTTCAGCCATCACCTACCCAGCTGGTCCTTGGTCAAACCTTACTTTGTCTCTCTGTCGTACCTCCCGCCTTCCCCTTCACCCTACCACCCTTTCATCCTGTCTTCTACGATTTTTAAATATTGTTCTGTGAGCTGTTGACTTCCCCCTCAGCCTTCACCTACCAAGTCGGACCTTGGACAGATTTTTCCCTTCATCTCTCCGTCATATCTCCCCCCAACCCCGTTACCCTACCCCTTACACTCTACGCTCCTTTGACATCGTCCTCAAAGATATTTATATGTTTCCAGTAACTGATGTTATTTTGGAACAATGTGGAATTCATGCAAAGCGCTCTGATACCTTCGGGTCGAATCTGTTTTTATACCTGAACGCTGGGACCTGAGCAACATGGCTGATACCCGGTGGAGCTGCTAGACAGCTAAAAAGAAGATTGGCACTGGTATCCCCCTCGATCGTCACCTACCCAGCCGGACTATGGACACAGTTCCTCCTCATCCCCCTGCTTTTGACTCCTTCCTCCTCTCCCTCCCTCCCACAAACTCTCACAACATGGATTTTATACTGTACTTTGCTATGCTCTTGTAACTGATGTAACTTGTAACGTAACTCTGTCTTTAATTTACTGTACATTGACCTTATGTTAATTGCTATGATTCCTTAACTCTTGAGTCTAACATATTTCTCTTTTCGCCCGTCTGCCTTTACTCCCTCCTCCCTTAGGTTCCCTCCCCCACCTATCCTTTTACTCATACTCCTGTCCCCCTTTCCCTTTCTGCCTCTTTATGATTTGTCATTCACTTTTAATTTACGTGTAAAATGTTTAAAATTATTATTCTTGTAACTCACTTTTGTTCCTTATGTAAAGAGCTCTGATACCTACGGGCCTAGCCAGCGCTATATAAAACATAATAAATACAAAAAATACAAAAGAAATTGCTTTGATTTTATTTTTAAACATAGCTGACAAGTGTCTCAAGGTCATGTATAAAATCGCCGGGCCAATTCTGGCATTTTAGTCAGCAGCAATGCTATTATTAGGAGCTCTTAATGTTATGTTATGTTATGTTATGTTAAGCATTTTGTAAAGCGCAAACAGCTGCCCCAGCAACGGGGCGTCCCGGCGCTAGAACCATAACACAACCAGCTGAGTAGAGAAAAGAGGGAGACCTACAGGGGGGGAAAGAGATGAGTTTTGATAGCTCTGCGGAAAGCTAGTAGGTTGTCAATGCAACGGATGTGGAGGGGAAGGGAGTTCCATAATTTAGCCCCCAGTAGTTTGAAAGAGCGTCCTCCGATGCGACAGAACTTCGTGTGGGGTACCATGACTAGATGTTGCCCCTTGGACCGGAGGTTGCGTTGTCGATTGTAGGGCGTCAGCAGCGGGCGACGCCCTACAATGAAAGTGTAAAAAGGAAAACTACATGGCCCGCAATGCTGTGGTCTGAAAAGCCAAGAATGGCTGATAGTATCATATGTCAAATGCTAATTGGCAGGCTTGTAAAATTCAAAAAGGTAAATTACATCCTGACTGACTTTTTTCTTGCTGGGCATCAACCGCCAAGTAGGTGAGAGGACAGAGATAGCCTTTCAAAGGCAAATACGAGCTACTCACTGCAAATGGGTTAACATTAACACTCATTGGAAATGAACATGCTAACAGAGGATGCTATTTAACAGAACAGTGCAGCCGTGAAAGAAGCTGGACATGTCTAAAGACACATTTGGAAAGAAAAAACAATGTGCTGGACTGTTCTTCCTGAGGTTAATTCCGCGTGATTTAGATGGGGCATCTGCATCTCCACTATGATGGATGTAATCTGCCTTGAACAGGTGCGCCACTTGCTGCACGTGTGGCATGACTATGTCTTGCGCTGATGACACACCAGTGTTATACCCCCAGCAAGGGTCACAGGTCACCATGGACGAGGGTGAGGCTGGTGGTCATTGGGACGCCTCTGTTCTTCCTGTCCGAGCACTGTCATTGTGCATAAGGCTCAGGAAATGCAGCCTACAAGTTCAGTAGTAAAATCAGCACCAATTTAAAATGATGATTTTAGTTTTGTACTGCTCTGCTGTGCTGTCAATCATTAGGTGCCTGTGTGCCAGCTTGCTTCCTATCCATTCAACATCAACAGACCAGTCATCGCATTCACCAGGGGCTGCACAGACATGCACTTGGGCTCAGCCTTGATTTGCTGAGTGAATGTTATGATGGATGGTAGCACTCGTTAGGGACGATGACAAGTGTTAATGACGGTAAGTCACTTGTGCCTTCTGGGAAGGCTGAGGCAGCACACTTTCGGGGCCGATCCGGATGGCGGACGGATTGCCCCAACCGGGCTGGCGGTAGCCACCGCCGGCCTGGCTGGGGCAATCTGCCCGCCATCCTCAGTGAAATGGCCCACCACTACATTAGGATGGCTGGGGGGGTCCACGGCGGACGGGAAGACCGTCCACCGCTTTTCTGCCAGTCGCCTTCGCAACCAGCGGAAAAAGTGCGTACATATGGTGGCGGTGTCTGCGAGACACCGCTAACCATATTGCGAAGCCTGCGGTCCTATGCCTTCCGTGGAAAGGCATACTGTCTTTGCTTTGGGGGCCGGTTGTGGGCCCTCAGGGTGAAATGGGGGTGGGGGTGCACATGGGGAGGTACCTATGGTACCCCCCCTGCGTTGCAAAGTACAACATGACAGGCACCGCGTGGTGCCTGTCATGTTGTGCTTTGAAACGCACAACATGCATTTATAGCATTGCGGCGGGCGGTGCTTTCAGCGCCGCCCGCTGCAATGTTAAAAATGCGGGATGCACCGCCACTGTGGCGGGTGCATCCTAATTCCGAGGACGGGACCCCCGTCCTTATGGCGTACGGTCCCATTCTCCGACAGGATGGCGGGCGGACAAAGTACGCCCGTCATCCTAATAGGCCCCATTGGTGTCACATGTTATAGTGCTTGAGGAGGGTCAGCAGGAATACTTGTACTTTCCTTGTTCCTGCACTGGTCAAGCCTATGTAAGCGACACCAGCAGTCATTACATGACCACCATGAATGGATGGCTGTGGGTAGCGCAGTTCCAGCTCTATAAACCAGGCTGACAGCAAGGAATTGTACATGGACAAAGCAGGTTCCACACTTGTTGGCCAATCAAGCAAAGTACTGAATTACTGAGTATGAGCTCCACTGCAAGTAAGACAAATAGGACATATATCATTTTATTTAGGTATGGAAACACAACTAAAGGGCAGATGTGTTTATGCATTTAAAAGTTTTACAAAGCTCTTAGGTGTTGCCCTATGACTACTTTGGACCAATATGGAGGTAAAGAACGTGAAAGGAATAGAATTACATGGTAATGAAAAGGAATTGGACCACCTGGGTATGGTACACATTAGGAGACACGTAAATGGTCATCCTAGAAAAAGGTCTTGAAGGACATTTTTGTCTGGTTCTTATATTGGCTAAGTTTTAAAGGGTGAACATTGAATTCATCTCTGAAAAGGCAGGTTCTAAGGTGGTTTCGGAACTGAAGGCACTTTACCAGTTTTCTCATAAAAAGGGTCCAGGTTGTTCCTAAAGTGAGCTCTCACGCACTTCAAGCACCTTCCTCATTTGTCAGTGTTCTGGGCTTTTGAGCTGTGCAGCACTGTCCGATCATGAGGTTTTCATAGGTTGGTAAGGTGAGGACAGATGCTTGACGGTATGATAAAGAGTGACTACTTTCATGTGAGTGTGGATGAGTGACTGCATGGATGAAAGCATAGAGGTACCTTCTTTAGTAAGCCAGACTAATTGACTTGGACAATGCCTTCTCATAGTGCAGACACCACGATACAACGTTTAGTAGTTCCAACATGTTTCTAATTCATTATTTGGTTATTATACACCAGTTACTTTTGCAGGTGCATTAGCCCACCATATCAGATTGCAACAGGTAGCACTACCTTTGAATATCTAGTTTCACATAAAGCACCCAACTCCTTGGCTCTGCACATGCCCAAGGAAGTCCAGGTTCACACCTGCTCCTGCCATTCTGAAATATTAGAAAGCTTTGCGTAGCATGAGGGTTTTCTCACTAATTCCTCTCGCATATTGTAAATAGCTGGGCTTTCCTGCCATGTGGCCCTCTTCTATGGCCCACATGTGGAGGGGCACTTAAGGTGTGACAGGAGCAGGGCTTTCCCAGAGAAACTTAAGACAGAGAGTGAAAATCGGAACAAACAAGTTTATCTTTGCAACAGACAAGAAAGACCCTTATTACAAGTTAATGGCTAAATCCCAATCACTTCACAAGAAACTCTGAGCACAACACCTAGAGCCACTAACATACTTGATAAAAACAGGAAGATATCTTTTCATACTAATCATCTAAATAATTTCAATATGATACATTTATTATGCATCTCATTTGGTTTTGTGCGGAACAGCTCATTTTCAGGAGAGCAGGAACCTGCATGTCTCCATCCGTTTCAAAACTTTAAATAAGACTCAAACTGTTTAGACTGTTGTATTTGCTCTTTTTTACCAGAATATGACAGTTCAGGATGTAATTTAGTATCTTATACCTTAACTTTGAAAGATACATTGCAGATACATTGCAGTCATCAAATTTATACAGGAGGCATTCATGCAACCACACACGTACTCACATTGCATGCTCACACAAATGAAAACATGAGCACAGCCAACTGCCGTGGAAGATAAGGGCACACACACATACACTCAAACAAACAAAACAAAAGCATACAGGTGCCCAAACACATGCACATACACATAATGCATTCCCTCACAAATGCACCCACAAACACGCACACATGCAAACACACAGAAACGTGCCATGAAAGACAAAGGCACACGCAACAAAGCTTATTGAAACAAGAAAAGGCAGGTATTTGCAGCCCTGCCAAGTGCCACGCATCACGCGTGATCCTAACGCATATGAAGACAAGTTCTCGCATCACCGCATTAAAAATAATCATAACGCATTATAGTGCTTCCTCAGTATCCAGCAGGAGCACTGCAATATATTAATTTGCAGTGTCTGTCTGAGCACAGCTGGCAGCGCTTGTTTGTGGTGCTCGCGGCTTGGGGGAAGACTCAGCTGCGCTCCGCTCTGGATACATTTTACCTGGTACCAACATTCTGATTCACATGGCCCAACGTCATGAGAGTGACTGTAAGGATCTGTCCAATGACTGTGCAGCCGAGAGGGGACATGTAAAGGCGGGCTGCCACGGGCAAGCTGGCAGAACTGGCTTGAGGAGTTTGAGGTGCTCACTGTTATTTGCTCAGCCCTCTTTCCTTCAGGTCTGATGACTGTTCTGACTGCGAGCAGTGACGCATCACCAGCCGAGCCCGCACAACAAATAACTATGCAGCAGTGACTGTGGTTCAGTGTAGCCCTTGAGGTAATCAGTGTCAGGGACAGTTCTGTTTACATTTCACGTTAACCTAAATATTGTATTACCTTGAATGCGGACAGCAGCTTTCACCATTCCACACATGGCCTGGGCTCCAGTCTGGCACTTAAATCGACATTACCTTTATACAAAAGGAGTATTACTGCCCATTCCCGAAAGCTCTAATAAATTACACTAAATTATAGAAAAGAGTAATGAAAAACTCAAGCAAGCATCAGTCGAGGGGAGGTGAAGCGCGAGAGTGTAAATATGGGAACGAGGCTAGTGATCCTTAGTTCTTACAGTGTTTATTATTTTATTTATCCCAACAAACACGACTGAAGGAACTATGAATTATGTCACTATTACACGTAAGGTTGGCATTTAACCAATGAGAAGGTTCTTGTTTAGGTTATCGAGGGCTGTATTGTGATAACTTTACACCAGTGCAAAAACAACACAGTGTAGGAGAGTAGGATCTGCTTGCTATGGTTACCCCCAATGTTTGCTGGTGTTTCACTGTTTTTTTACTTTAGTCTGGCTAGGGCCTTGCTAACCAGGACCCCAGCCTAGCTGCTTCCTCTCTAAAAAGATTGCATATACATTAGGTACACTCCAGAATGGTTACTGGATTACCCTTGTGAGTCCCTAGTATATGGTACCATAGGTACCAAGGGCATAGGTACCCCAGAGGCCACCAGGGGCGGAAGCATGTATTATGCAACATCTGGGAAGCCTTCAAAAAGGGCACCACAGGTCTGTTACTACAGCCTGGGAAAGGTGGTGCATGCACCCCTTACTAAGATATAGGTTACCTATATCTACCTTTAATCACTGACACATATAAACCTATAAGTCACTCCTATGGCAGGCCTTATCATTCCTGAAGGCAGAGTGCTTGGTTTTGTGTAAGAGGGTACCCATGCGTGAGCAGGACACCTCTGCAGCTTTCAGAATCTATTCTCTGAGGCTGTTCTGTGATGCAGCCAGACCTTATACACTTAACCTTGCGGTAAATGCAAACCTTGGAATGGCTGCATGGAAACATGTTGTGTTTGGAGTCAAACACTTTGGAATCCTAACCCCCGCCAGTTCTGGCAGCGGGGGTAGAATTCCACCCTTCTAGAGGGAGAAGACATGTACACACTTACCTAACCGGTTATAGTTTAAAAGAGCCCCAGCATCACAAAATGGATGCTGCAGCCACAGACATGAGTCTGACCTCCAGCTGCTGGACAAAACTCTGGCAGGGGAGGCCTGGACAATAGATTTCCTGTGACAGGGAGGTGTAACCACCTCCGAGACAGGCTTTACTGTATTGGGGTTGAGTGGGTGCCTTCATAGAATGCTTTTCTGACAGCGCTAGGGACACACTTGGTGTCCCTGTGCATATCCCAGTTCAAGCCTGTTGCAGGGGCACTCAGCCTCTGCTCTGGCGTGAAACTGGACAAAGGGAAAGGGGTGTAACCACCCCCCTCCCTGGAACCTCCCGTAGGTGGGTCCCTAGAGTATGTCCAACCACCTAACTTAGTATAAATATGGGATCCCAGTCCTTAGGACTTCAGATTACACCTCGATGAATCTCTGCAACATATATCCTGGCATTTTGACATTCTACATCGACTAGAAGACAGAAGAATCTCCCTTGGGGTTAAGGAGCGACCCCCCTGTTCAAACAGGCACCAAAGAAGCATCTTTCCTGTCTGCATTTCGAAGGCTCCCACGGGAACCCGATGGATTTGGGACTCAAGAAGCAGACTTTCAGACTTCTCAGAGGCCGACACGAGTTCCCAGCAAAGCTGAGACCCGCTGCTCTCACGAGTGACGTGGGACCGGAACTCCTGGACACGTCATATTTGCAAGTGCATTGACTTCCCGAGCTTTCCAGAAGCTGCGCATTGGGCTGCTTGTAGTCCATGCCTGAGCACCATTTGCAAGAAAGATTGTGGGCCTACATTCCACGAGTGTTCCGCGAGCCTGCTTCTAGCACTTCTGCTCGAGTCCCCTTCGCGATCTCTGGTCTGTCAACTGGTGGGCCCCACGAAGGTAACTCTTCTGTTTCTTGGGCTTCCCTGGTTGCGCCAGACGTGTCCTCACTCCCCTCCAAAGGGTGAGTCCCTCAGACCTTGCTGGTCTCCACCAAAACCAATCTTTGCTTCCTGCGTGGGTTGCTGTTGCCAAGGCTTGTTGGGTCTGATTCGGAAACCGACACCGCAGCACTCAACCTCCTTAGTGGGACAGCTCGAATCCAGTTCCTGGTCATCCTTGACGCCTCCTGGTCTTCGCCGCTGAAGAGTCAGGCTTCCCCTTCCTCACCTGAAATCACCCGACATCAGTGGGCATCTGTTCATTGCCTTCCTGGTAACTGGCTAGTGATCCAAATGCTGACCCCTCTGCTTTCAGGTTCTTCAGATCTCCGATCCACCCTTGGATCCACCCGGACACATTCCACTTGGTCGCCTGCAGCATTCTTCAGCAGCTCGCCATTGAAATCAACGACGAAACCCGACACGAAAAGTCACCTCTGCACCCGGCTTCCCTGGGTGAGGTAACTCGAGTACTCTGGTGCTCCTGTGGGCGTTGGCTCTAGAACCTCCTAGTTCTAAAGGGGTTTGCTCCAAGTCCTCTTCTAAGTGTTTTTAATCTATCATTTCCAACCGCGACTTTCCCCCAATTTAATGGTGATTTGCGGCTGTGTTTAGACACTGCGCACGTCTACCGTGGGTCCCCTGTGTCGCTACCCTGTGTGGTTCACGGTGGCCCCAGCGGTTCTAAAGGCTCTAGGCCTTGTATCTATGTCAGTTGTGGTTCTTATAACACTTTCTTAGTATATGGTTTGGTACGCCCCTAGGGCTCCACAAATATTGTGCTAATTTACTGTGTGCTAAATAATTTTACTGAATGTACTTTTGCCTCTAGCCTCATAAGAGACTAGGGGTATGTGTTTAGAATAAATACATATATTTGATATATATACCTGGTGTGGTTCTCCTTTCATTTGGTCATTCATGAGATTATAGACTGGTAAAACAAGCTGCTTGACATTCCTTCAAGACTTAGCCTGAAGGCTGCTCTCCACAGCTACCATTAGGATAGCTTTCTATATAGGTTGTCTTCAAACCTACCATCAATAAGGGTTGTTTGGACTGGTGCAAGGTGCCCACTAGAATAGTGGACAGCATATGCCAGGCCAACTTCTCACACGCAGCATATCCATTTCCACCACTAACAAAAAACATGTGCACCAATGCCCTTCTGGAGCTGCCGTACTGCCCTATAAGTCTATCCGGCCCTGGTACCCCAGAGAAAAGCAAAGTATTATTTGATGGCGACCACAATCTTTAATATGTTACAAGTTCCGTTTGCATATCTCGCCTGCCTGTTGCAGCAAAAAATGTCTGCTTTGTGTGAGTGCATGTTAATCAGAGCCATTTCTCCCAGCTTTGGACGTGCAGGCAGCATTTCCTCCTCCAATCACCTTCTCTCTGTAATAGAGCAGCCTCCTACGAGCTGCTAAGCTGTATGAGCTGTGTGTTTGTTCTTGTGTATTTTGTTCACAAAATTTTTTATTGAGAGAGATGAGCAAGCATTACAGACATGAGCATATATCATGCATGGTTCCGGCATCAACAAGAGCAAGTACACAAGTATACGAGCATAACAAGAACAAAGGAGGGGTAAATTAAATTAAGATAATGTGAGATAAATCAATAGGCAATTCAAAACAAATCGTAAAGAAAAGAAAGATAACACAGGCAGTGCATCAGTACATTTTCAAGGTTACAGTCATAGGTGGAGCAAGATGACCACGTAAGTCAATGAGGTCAGTCGTTTGGACAGGTAGGCAACCCGGACTATGGGCAGGGTGTATATGTGCATGGCGCATCAGGTAATCATGGTGGTTTAAATAGGTCGAAGTGAGCGTCAAGCGAGGACCACAGGTTCCTATAGGGGGGGCGCCAAGGTGTAGCAGCCAGCGCAATATTGTCGGCTCCTCTGAGGTTCGAAACCCAATTGAGCCAGTGTGGGAAAGAAGCTTTGCCAGTGTCCTTCATGTATCACTTGTGTTGTGCAAAATATTACTTTTGTTAAGTGGGCTGAATGTAATAATTGAGTTGACACTACTATAGTGCAATATTTTTGATAGCTTACAAAGTGATGGAAACTAAATCTAAGCAAAAAGTAGACTTCTTGAACTAGCGTCGGAATAAAAATGCTCACGAATTAGGTAAAAATTAATTTAAAGGGCACAAAACCTTTGGGTTTGAGTAAGAATGTAAGTGAACACAGGCACAATGAATAAGTAGTGTTTAATTTTAATGCATTTAGGGTGACATGCCGTAGATCCTTTGCATAATAGCTTCCACTCAACATTCCAAACAAAAGCTGGCATACAAATTGACCTTTTATACAATTGTGCACAACTGTGCTTATCACTCTGGTACTGTTTCTCACACTATACAAGTTAATAATTCCCTCTTGTTGTATGTAAGTTCTCTTTTGCGACTGTTCCTTGACATGTGTATTTTTGCTTGCATCACTATGCTACTATCACTTAAATTGTGATAGTCGGGTATATTCACTGGGCGTCATAATTTAATGTCTGTCAGTGGCCCGTAGAGGTTCTCGCTGCTTAAATGGGAGTAATTTCTGATATTTACATGCTTCTCATGTCTTCATTACTTAACTTCGCGCGTGAGAACGTGTCCCTCGTTGTCATTGAAGTGTTGCTCATTAATTACACAAAAATTATGAAAATGTCACACATAGCACTCTGAAACCTTGCCAGCTATGTGCTTGAACTAAAGTAAGTAGATATACAAACATGTGTGCCCTCCACAGCTCACGATGAAAGTGACACAAAGGCATACATGATTTTTCCCAGATACACAAATATATGCTCACATACCACAGACATATTAGCGCACATAAAAATGAAAAACATTTCAATAAAGATTTTACTGTAAATCACTTTGTAATTGTGCGTCCTAAAATAACTCTGCATCCAGGAACGTAATAATAACCTTAGCCAGCAGTTGGACTTGGCCCAGAAAAGAATCGAAATATGAGCTAATTTCAGCTCCGTGAATGATTTCCTCTTCTTTCTCCAAGACGTAAGGGATTCAATATGGCTGTATAAGAATCACACGTCTATCAGCAGCTCTGCTCGGCGCGCTGCTCGTTCTGTCTATTTGAGCCGAGGTTCTCCTTTCCTGGGGTGGGCGGGGCTACTGGGGGCTCGTCCGAGCTGTCCAATAGGCAGGACATCCGGAACCTGCCGAAGCGAAGGGGATACACGATCCCGAGGGGATACCTGATATTACACAACACCGGCTTCTGCTGTCTCCCTGAAAGCAGCCGCTCCACCATACACTGTGTCTGAGGCCCTGAAGCAGAGAGGGGGAGAAGACAGCATTCCTGCTTTTCACCTATTTGAAACGTGTAAAATGCACTGTAGCACAGCAACATTTTGAAATGCGTCATAAAAACAAAACAGTTCATTCAAAGGTGTTGGAGGCAAAAATAAAAAAAGAGCTGGCAACATAAATAGAAAAGCATTGTAACAGGACTAAGTATGGGAGTAAAATCCGTTCCGCTCGCGGATTTTTCAGATTTTCGGTAAATTCGCAATCCGCGAGATTTGCGGATTTCCCGCAAAATCCGCAAATTCGCACGCAGCGGATTTTTTTTTTCTTGGTGATACAATTTTGCGGCGCGCGGCGTTTACTTCCCGTCATACATCGTTTGCCGAGTTATTTTTCTTGATATTTTGCGAGTGCTGCGCCATTTTGGATTTTGCTGCGGGATCCCGCGGGAATTTGGCTAGCGCGATTACGTAATCGCGGCTTGCCAACTTTTACAGCGAGAGTTTGTCAACGCGAGTACGCCGTGATCACGTATCGCGGTACTTCGCAATTGCGAGCTTTGAGATGCGGCGAGCAGCAACAATCTCGCACTCGCGAAAATATAAAATTTGCAATTCTGCACAAGAAATCCACCAGCAAGCAGCATAAACCTTCTGGAAATGATGATTTTTATCTGAATAACTCCTCAGGTTGACATTTGCCTACACTTTTTTTGCGAGGAGTCCATTTTGGGGAGGGGGGGGTGGGAGGAAGGAAGTGCCCCACAGTCTTCAACTTCCTGTTCCTGTCCAGCAGGCTCCTCCCATTGCTTTGTCCATCTCCTGGTCACTTTTCATTTGGATCTGGAGCTGGAAGGATTACTTTTTGTGGATGCTGCTGGATATTTGGATTTGAGGCCTTTTTGACTTTCTTTGGATCACTTTTGAATTAGAAATTTCACAAGTAAGTTTGTTTGGGGCATTACAGTTGCTGCAAGTACAATTTTGGAATTTTCGATTTTTGGGCTGTTTTGGGGCCTTTTGCCCAGGGGTACTCAGTGGTGGGTGCACTGAGTCTTTCTGTGGGGTGTTTTGAATTTAAACATCATGGAGGGGCTGGATGGCTTGGGATTGTGCTGATTTTTCTGTGATTTTCGTTTTTTTGGCCTGTTGTGGCCTTTTCACCCGGGGTAGTGAGTGGTGCATGGGCCTAGTCTTTCTGTGGGTTGTCTGGAATTTAAACATCATGGAGGGTCTGGATGGCATGGGATTGTGCTGATTTTTCTGTGATTTTCGTTTTTTTGGCCTGTTGTGGACAGGCCATGTGGTTGGGGGCCATTTTGAGTGCTGCTACAGGCCCTGGCCATGTGCTGTGATGGAGGGGGCCATTTTGAATGCAGGCAGTGTTCTCAGGCCTGCACCCATTTTGCCTAGCTTTCATCCATTATGCCCAGGGGTAGTGAGTGGTGCATGGGCCTAGTCTTTCTGTGGGTTGTCTTGAATTTAAACATCATGGAGGGGCTGGATGGCATGGGATTGTGCTGATTTTTCTGTGATTTTCGTTTTTTTGGCCTGTTGTGGACAGGCCATGTGGTTGGGGGCCATTTTGAGTGCTGCTACAGGCCCCTGGCCATGTGCTGTGATGGAGGGGGCCATTTTGAATGCAGGCAGTGTTCTCAGGCCTGCACCCATTTTGCCTAGCTTTCATCCATTATGCCCAGGGGTAGTGAGTGGTGCATGGGCCTAGTCTTTCTGTGGGTTGTCTTGAATTTAAACATCACGGAGGGGCTGGATGGCATGGGATTGTGCTGATTTTTCTGTGATTTTCGTTTTTTTGGCCTGTTGTGGACAGGCCATGTGGTTGGGGGCCATTTTGAGTGCTGCTACAGGCCCTGGCCATGTGCTGTGATGGAGGGGGCCATTTTGAATGCAGGCAGTGTTCTCAGGCCTGCACCCATTTTGCCTAGCTTTCATCCATTATGCCCAGGGGTAGTGAGTGGTGCATGGGCCTAGTCTTTCTGTGGGTTGTCTTGAATTTAAACATCATGGAGGGGCTGGATGGCATGGGATTGTGCTGATTTTTCTGTGATTTTCGTTTTTTTGGCCTGTTCTGGACAGGCCATGTGGTTGGGGGCCATTTTGAGTGCTGCTACAGGCCCTGGCCATGTGCTGTGATGGAGGGGGCCATTTTGAATGCAGGCAGTGTTCTCAGGCCTGCACCCATTTTGCCTAGCTTTCATCCATTATGCCCAGGGGTAGTGAGTGGTGCATGGGCCTAGTCTTTCTGTGGGTTGTCTTGAATTTGAACATCATGGAGGGGCTGGATGGCATGGAATTGTGCTGATTTTTCTGTGATTTTCGTTTTTTTGGCCTGTTGTGGACAGGCCATGTGGTCGGGGGCCATTTTGAGTGCTGCTACAGGCCCTGGCCATGTGCTGTGATGGAGGGGGCCATTTTGAATGCCGGCAGTGTTCTCAGGCCTGCACCCATTTTGCCTAGCTTTCATCCATTATGCCCAGGGGTAGTGAGTGGTGCATGGGCCTAGTCTTTCTGTGGAGTGTCTTGAATTTTAAACATCATGGAGGGGCTGGATGGCTTGGGATTGTGCTGATTTTTCTGCGATTTTCGTTTTTTTGGCCTGTTGTTGTGGCCTTTTCACCAGGGGTAGTGACTAGTGAGAGTTGCATGTGCCTAGTCTTTCTGTGGGGTGTCTTGATTGAATATAAGCATCATGGAGGGCATGGGATTGTGCTGATTTTTCTGGTTTTTTTCGATTTTTTTGGGGTGTATAACTGAACTGATGTTCCTCTGTCTTCCATTGCTTTTAGGTGCACAAGACTCAAGAGAACCACCAGTGCCAGGAAGAAGTCCTGCAGCGGTGTGTGTGTGCAGCATAACGTCACGCGACGTCACGTCTGGCCTCAGACAACTCTACAATTCGAGCAACTGCGGCCTGCTGTCTGTCCTGCTCTGAAGAAGATGGCACCAAAAAAAGGTCTCCGTAGCTCCTCTAGCAAGAAAGTTGCTAGTAAGGAGCAGAAGAAGCAAGTTACCAAGGAGGCTGGTGTGCCGGCCGCCGCGTTTTTTGGGAGCAAAAAAAAAAGTACGCCTGCAGCAGCAGCAGGATCTGCTGGGGACCAAGCTGGGAGCAGCACCCCCGCTCCATTGGGTTCAGTGGCTCCACCACCACGCCAACTTAAGTCAAAGCCCTTGAGTGCTTCAGAGGCAGTCAGTGTACTTCTCCAATCACCATCGACCAGTGATGTTGGCTCATCGCAAGAAAGTAGCAGCAATGTCCCTGAATCAACACAGGTTGTTGTAACTCATCTGACAAGTGTTGAACAACCACAGCCGCAACAACAACACCATGTGCAAGTACAAGCCCAAGTACATGTGGAAGGAGAAGCAGCGCAAGGAGATGCGCAAGCAGAGGTGCATGGAGGGTCACAAGTGCCCACAATAGTTGTTCCTCCCGAAGTAGGGGCACATCAGGAAATTGACAATCAAGCCGAGGTATCATTGGAAGCCACTCCTCCTGATGATCATTCATTGTCTTCCACATCCCTAGCAAGGAAAAGATCAAGGTTGGTGTCTACATCTTCTTCAAGCCCACCTCCTTCTGATGATGCGGATCCCAATTGGGAACCAGCACCACTGCCGTCTGAGAGTGAGGCACACCATGATCTGACAAAGGTACCTAAGCGTAAAAGGAAGGTCGTCGAAAAACTCATAGCTATGGAGTGTGATGAGGCTCAACAAGAAGTGACGGATACTGCTGTTGATGAAGCCTCTCACGATGACGACGAGCCAGTCATCATAAAGGTCACTGCAGCCCCAGCGGGCATGCAGCAAAGATACATTTTGACCCTATCCCGAGAAGCTGCTGAGCGTGATGATGATGTCGACGAGGAGGCAATGGAAATACAACAATCATTGGATTTGGAGTTAACTAGTACACCAACACCTACCGCTTCCATATTTCTTCCTCGCAAGAAGGGACATCCATCCACCTCGACCTCAATTAGTGGTGGTGAAAGTGCAAAACGTACTGAAGTTCGGCAATCCACATCCTCCACTTCATCTGGCATTAGCAGCAGGACCACCACCACCAGTATCGCGGCCTCCTCCGGCCCCCAAAGACATTTCAAGTCTCCAGTTTGGGACTTCTTTAGTGTTTGCCCAAAAAAGGAAAACGTAGCCATTGGTAGCATTTGTAAGCTTCGAGTTAGTCGTGGAAAGTTTGGTACCAACTATGGTACCGGAGGCCAGAGAGGTCCTCTTAGGAGAACGCACGCTGTCCAATGGTTTGCGCACCTAGAGGCGATCAAGGAAGCCCGAATTGCACGTAATGAAAACGTTGATTTTTCATCTGATGATGACGAGGAGGAAGAAGACGATTCAAACACTTCACTTACACCCAGTACCCCTGTCAGCAGCACACCCCATGTGAGCCACACTAAGAGTGTGGGAGAGAGTGAGACACCAATGCGAAAAAGTTCATCAGCGAGCGTAACTGGGTCGAAGAAATCATCATCATCTCGTAAATCCTTAGTCCAGGGCAACATTAAAAAGATGTTGTTTACAGAAGCGCAATATGAACGCAACCACCCACTGACGCGTCTGTATAACACTAAGCTGGCTAAAATGCTAGCTCTGGACCTTCTCCCTTTTTCTTTTGTAGAAGGGGTTGGTTTTCTAGAATTAGTGGCAGCGCTGTGCCCTAAATGGAAGGTTCCTAGCCGGTTCTATTTTGCCCGAGTTGCGGTTCCAGCACTACATGAAGATGTTCTGGAGGTGATTGGGGCAGCTTTGCAGAAGAGTGCTGTTCACACTATACATCTGACAACAGACATGTGGACCAGTGGCGCCGGCGCTGATTACATGTGCATCACTGCACACTGGGTCTCTTTTTCAGGGGTTAAAGCAAAGCTAAACGCAGGGGTTGACCCGGACATTGTTTTTAAAGCTGCTCGGAAACATGCAACACTAGCCATGTTTGGTTTGGAGAAACGTCACATAGCACAAAACATTTTGGATGTGTTTAACACAAAGGTCCTTGACTGGCTGTCCCCAAAAAAACGCCAGGTTGGTTATGTTTCCACGGACAATGGCGCCAATATAGTTAAGGCCATGCAGCTGGGTGACTATTTCAGAGTGCCGTGTTTGGCGCACTGTATAAACCTGGTTGTCAAAAAATTCTTGAGTGATAAAGACAGTGCAGCGTACAGAGTATTGGACACCTGCCGAAAAATGTGCAACCATTTCAGCCATTCTTTTAAGGCCCGGAAGCATCTGAGGAGCCTGCTATATGAACGTCAAATGCCAGTGAAAGCACTCATCCAGGAGGTGGTAACACGTTGGAACTCAACCTTCTACATGCTTGAGCGTCTGTATGAGCAGTATACGGTACTCGATCACTATTTCTTAACACAGGGTACAGCTCAGAAGGAGGACCTGAGGATGGGTGCGGCGCAATGGAACATAGTTAAAAGCCTGACACGCAAGCTTCGTCCTTTTGAGTTCTTCACGCGTGCAGTCAGCAAGGAGGACTGTAATTTGGGAAAAGCTATCCCATTGTTGTACATGCTGGAGCACCAACTGAAGGAGGTGTGTTCTGTGTTTGAAAAAGATGAAGAAAACCAAGAGCCTTTTGTTCTGGCTGAGAAATTATTAGAGCACCTACAAGGTGATGAACGTCTTAAAATGATCCACTCAAACCAGCATTACATTTGTGCTACTATTCTGGATCCACGCTACAAAAAGGCGCTGGCAGGCCAAGCATTCTTTCCTTTTCCTGATGAAGATGTTACAAAGTACAAACAGTGGCTAGCCTCTTCAGCCAAGAGGTTTAAAAGAGAACGGCAGCAAATTGAAGGAAAAGGCAGTACATCAGCATCAGCAGGCCATCCCCAGTCACAACCATCCACTTCTGCACCTGTGGCTGCGGCACAAGTGACCTCTCAGCCGTTAAAGAGACCGGCAACCGGATCATCTGCACCACCAGACACAACAGTAACATTGGAGGCTGAAGAGGATTGGCTAGCTCGGCTTGGGTTTGGTTCTCAAAAGGTCACAGCAACAGCTAAGCAAAGTGGAGGAACCTTGGAGGAGAACCTTGAGTCGATGGTGAAGGACTATCTGAATGACTCATCAGAGGTCTATGTTAATGCTGACCCATTGGCGTATTGGCATGGGAAAAAAGAATTGTGGCCACAGCTCTCCAACCTGGCTTTAAACTACTTGTCTTGCCCACTCGCAAGCGTGTCTTCTGAACGTGTTTTCAGTGCTGCTGGTGGCATTGTAACTTCCAAACGGAGCCGCCTCTCGCCCAAAAATGTGGAGAGGTTAACAATGATCAAGATGAATCAGCACCTCATACCACCAGATTTCAGAGTACGAGAAAGCGCGCCGGATGAAGACGAGGTGGACAGCAACATAGATGAGGGAATTTCTTCTCTGTCAGGTGACACTGAGCTCACCCTGCCTGAATTCGCAGAGTATGATGACGAAGCCTTATTCTTATTCATGGACCGTGATACCGAGCCCTGAAAATGAGACAACAAATCAATAGCTTTCTATTTCGTCCTTATTCACTTTTATTCCTGTGTGTCTGTCTTTCTTTGTTGTGCACAGTTAATATAGTTCAAACTTTAATCACATAATCACAAAAACAGGCCCATCAGCAGAACTGTCTTCACTTGTTTGCTAATTGATTTGAAGGTGCCGCAGTCTGCAATCCTCAGGTTCACAAGTTTAGAAGAACATGCTCCTCTATCCTCCTCCTCCAGACTACTATTTCCATCAAAGCAGAGGGCTGGTTTACGCCCAATGAAGAAAGACTCAGCACTTGTGGGGGTGTTGTTCTACCTCTTTGCAGGTGAGTTGACGGCTCTGGGGCCATTGCTGGGAAGCTCTAATACCGGATAAAAGTGGTTTGGCCCAAATCCGAGGCGGAAATTTTTTGGTGTTTTTGCTGACTTGCTTGCCTTTGAGGTGCTCTTTGGGGGGGTTCCGGCTGTTTGTGGGTGAGTTTCGGGGTCTGTGAGCAGTGCTGGGACACTCTAATCTTGATTGCATTTGCTTTTCAGGAAATCCGTGGTGGTAAACCGGACTTATGGCCTAGCTACACAGCGCGTTTGGACCGAAGGCCGAGAAATATTGTAAGTATGAGATTTTGCTTTTGGCCTGTTTGGGGGTGTTATGCTTTTAGGCGGGTGGGTTGGCGGGTCTTGGGGCATTCCTGGGAAGGTCTAATACCGGATAGAAGTGGTTGGGACAAAATCCACGCCGATTTTGTTTTTGCTATTTCTGACATTTTGCTCAATGTAGCGTTTTCAGGGACCTGTTTGGGGGGCTTCCTGGTGTTTGTGGGTGAGTTTCGGGGTCTGACTGTGAGCACTGCTGGGACACTCTAATCTTGATTGCATTTGCTTTTCAGGAAATCCGTGGTGGTAAACCGGACTTATGGCCTAGCTACACAGCGCGTTTGGACCGAAGGCCGAGAAATATTGTAAGTATGAGATTTTGCTTTCGGCCTGTTTGGGGGTGTTATGCTTTTTGGCGGGTGGGTTGGCGGGTCTTGGGGCATTCCTGGGAAGGTCTAATACCGGATAGAAGTGGTTGGGACAAAATCCACGCCGATTTTGTTTTTGCTATTTCTGACATTTTGCTCAATGTAGCGTTTTCGGGGACCTGTTTGGGGGGCTTCCTGGTGTTTGTGGGTGAGTTTCGGGGTCTGTGAGCACTGCTGGGACACTCTAATCTTGATTGCATTTGCTTTTCAGGAAATCCGTGGTGGTAAACCGGACTTATGGCCTAGCTACACAGCGCGTTTGGACCGAAGGCCGAGAAATATTGTAAGTATGAGATTTTGCTTTTGGCCTGTTTGGGGGTGTTATGCTTTTTGGCGGGTGGGTTGGCGGGTCTTGGGGCATTCCTGGGAAGGTCCAATACCGGATAGAAGTGGTTGGGACAAAATCCACGCCGATTTTTTTTGTTGCTATTTCTGACATTTTGCTCAATGTATCGTTTTCGGGGACCTGTTTGGGGGGCTTCCTGGTGTTTGTGGGTGAGTTTCGGGGTCTGTGAGCACTGCTGGGACACTCTAATCTTGATTGCATTTGCTTTTCAGGAAATCCGTGGTGGTAAACCGGACTTATGGCCTAGCTACACAGCGCGTTTGGACCGAAGGCCGAGAAATATTGTAAGTATGAGATTTTGCTTTTGGCCTGTTTGGGGGTGTTATGCTTTTTGGCGGGTGGGTTGGCGGGTCTTGGGGCATTCCTGGGAAGGTCTAATACCGGATAGAAGTGGTTGGGACAAAATCCACGCCGATTTTTTGTTGTTGCTATTTCTGACATTTTGCTCAATGTAGCGTTTTCGGGGACCTGTTTGGGGGGCTTCCTGGTGTTTGTGGGTGAGTTTCGGGGTCTGTGAGCACTGCTGGGACACTCTAATCTTGATTGCATTTGCTTTTCAGGAAATCCGTGGTGGTAAACCGGACTTATGGCCTAGCTACACAGCGCGTTTGGACCAAAGGCCGAGAAATATTGTAAGTATGAGATTTTGCTTTTGGCCTGTTTGGGGGTGTTATGCTTTTTGGCGGGTGGGTTGGCGGGTCTTGGGGCATTCCTGGGAAGGTCTAATACCGGATAGAAGTGGTTGGGACAAAATCCACGCCGATTTTTTTTGTTGCTATTTCTGAAATTTTGCTCAATGTAGCGTTTTCGGGGACCTGTTTGGGGGGCTTTCTGGTGTTTGTGGGTGAGTTTCGGGGTCTGTGAGCACTGCTGGGACACTCTAATCTTGATTGCATTTGCTTTTCAGGAAATCCGTGGTGGTAAACGGGACTTATGGCCTAGCTACACAGCGCGTTTGGACCGAAGACCGAGAAATATTGTAAGTATGAGATTTTGCTTTTGGCCTGTTTGGGGGTGTTATGCTTTTTGGCGGGTGGGTTGGTGGGTCTTGGGGCATTCCTGGGAAGGTCTAATACCGGATAGAAGTGGTTGGGACAAAATCCACGCCGATTTTGTTTTGCTATTTCTGACATTTTGCTCAATGTAGCGTTTTCGGGGACCTGTCTGGGGGGCTTCCTGGTGTTTGTGGGTGAGTTTCGGGGTCTGACTGTGAGCACTGCTGGGACACTCTAATCTTGATTGCATTTGCTTTTCAGGAAATCCGTGGTGGTAAACCGGACTTATGGCCTAGCTACACTGCGCGTTTGGACCGAAGGCCGAGAAATATTGTAAGTATGAGATTTTGCTTTTGGCCTGTTTGGGGGTGTTATGCTTTTTGGCGGGTGGGTTGGCGGGTCTTGGGGCATTCCTGGGAAGGTCTAATACCGGATAGAAGTGGTTGGGACAAAATCCACGCCGATTTTTTTGTTGTTGCTATTTCTGACGTTTTGCTCAATGTAGCGTTTTCGGGGACCTGTTTGGGGGGCTTCCTGGTGTTTGTGGGTGAGTTTCGGGGTCTGTGAGCACTGCTGGGACACTCTAATCTTGATTGCATTTGCTTTTCAGGAAATCCGTGGTGGTAAACCGGACTTATGGCCTAGCTACACAGCGCGTTTGGACCGAAGGCCGAGAAATATTGTAAGTATGAGATTTTGCTTTTGGCCTGTTTGGGGGTGTTATGCTTTTTCGGGGGTGGGTTGGCGGGTCTTGGGGCATTCCTGGGAAGGTCTAATACCGGATAGAAGTGGTTGGGACAAAATCCACGCCGATTTTTTTTGTTGCTATTTCTGACATTTTGCTCAATGTAGCGTTTTCGGGGACCTGTTTGGGGGGCTTCCTGGTGTTTGTGGGTGAGTTTCGGGGTCTGTGAGCACTGCTGGGACACTCTACTCTTGATTGCATTTGCTTTTCAGGAAATCCGTGGTGGTAAACCGGACTTATGGCCTAGCTACACAGCGCGTTTGGACCGAAGGCCGAGAAATATTGTAAGTATGAGATTTTGCTTTTGGCCTGTTTGGGGGTGTTATGCTTTTTGGCGGGTGGGTTGGCGGGTCTTGGTTCATTCCTGGGAAGGTCTAATACTGGATAGAAGTGGTTGGGACAAAATCCACGCCGATTTTTATTTTGCTATTTCTGACATTTTGCTCAATGTAGCGTTTTTGGGGGCCTGTTTGGGGGCCTTCCTGGTGTTTGTGGGTGGGTTTCGGGGTCTGGGAGCACTGCTGGCTATGGATACTTTACTTTGCAAGAGGTTTGAAGCAAATCCATGGTGGCAGAGGGGAGTTAGGGCCTAGCTGCAGAGTGCGCACGGAGTGATTTGGGAAATTTGCCAAAAAATGACTAAGTCCCCATTTTTGTACTTTTGCTCTTTGGCTGTTTGGGGGTCTTCTACTCGTTTTCTCCTGGGTTGACGGCTCTGGGGCCATTGCTGGGAAGCTCTAATACCGGATAAAAGTTGTTTGGACCAAATCCCAGGCGGAAATTTTTTGGTGTTTTTGCTGACTTGCTTGCCTTTGAGGTGCTCTTTGGGGGGGTTCCGGCTGTTTGTGGGCGAGTTTTGGGGTCTGTGAGCAGTGCTGGGACACTCTAATCTTGATTGCATTTGCTTTTCAGGAAATCCGTGGTGGTAAACCGGACTTATGGCCTAGCTACACAGCGCGTTTGGACCGAAGGCCGAGAAATATTGTAAGTATGAGATTTTGCTTTTGGCCTGTTTGGGGGTGTTATGCTTTTTGGCGGGTGGGTTGGCGGGTCTTGGGGCATTCCTGGGAAGGTCTAATACCGGATAGAAGTGGTTGGGACAAAATCCATGCGGAAAAGCCTTTTGGCACTTTTTGTAACTTAGGGTTCGTTAGGGTTAGCCCTAGCAGCAGGATTGCATGTGTTTCGGGGTGTTCTAGATTTTTGCAACTGAGTTCTGGGGTCTTAGAGCACTCGTGAGAATGTGTAATTTTGGTTGCAAGTCATTTGAAGAAAATCCATGGTGGGAAAGGGGGGATTTGGCATAGTTAAAGAAAGCCTTTGCAACTATTCTTAACTTAGGGTTCGTTAGGGTTAGCAGTATTTCTATTGCATGTGTTTGGGTGGTGGGGTTTTCGAGTCTTGGAGCGATGCTGGCTATGGATACTTTTGCTTTGTTGCTTGCAAGTGGTTTGAATACAATCCACGGTGGATAAGGGGGTATTTGGGCCTACTTTTACTTTCAAAGTACGTTTTGTCACCACTTTTCTGCTAGGCCTCGTTTTTTGAGATTTGATTGGGGGTCTTCTACATTTTTGCGACTGGCTTTAGTAAGGGTCTGGGTGGGAGCACTGCTGGGAAGATCTAATTTTGTTCTAAAACACAGTTTACAGTACACCTAGCTTGAGGGGAAAGATCCGCTACATTAGTTTGCCCATACTTAGTTATCCTTCAAAAGGTGACTCAGACAGAGTACGCACTTTCAAAAATATTGTACTGTCTACTAGGAAAATCAAAGTGTGACTTTTTGCACTCCACAGCCTACATACCTTATATTTATTTATCAGTGGTGTTGTAATATTATATCACTTCCTGTTTTTCGTTGAATAATTACAGGCCGGGTTTCAGTCTGTGCAATGGGGAAAAAAGGATGGAGTCAGGCTTCACCTTAGCGAGCCGCAATTCAGCATCCGCCAGGCAGGCAGTGGACAGGGTGTCTTCTGGTGACCAACATTGATGGACGAAGCGTCAGATGGAATGGAGGAGTGCCGCTAATAAGAGGAATTTTTTTCTGCATGCAACTTACTTACCAATTTCAACAGGACAACTACAACAACATACATATACAGTATCCATTGTTTCTTTCTATGACTGTGACTGCATTTCTTGGATCTCTCTCTGCTTTTAAATTGATCCCTTAACACATCACTTAGTCCACTCCACTATCTCATCTGCACCACACATAGTCATTTGTAAGTGCTCCTACGTAATTCGCAAGTCGCAGCACGCCCCAGCCCGTAGAGGACTGGGATGGCCCCAATGATGAAGCATGTCACCAAGGGGCAACCCTGGTGAGTGAGGGGACAACTAGAAAAAGAGCAATTTCTCCTTTTCTATCTACTATACCTTCCAGACCAACCCCATTGAGTGTTGTGAATGGATTTATAGTGACCAGCAAGGCTCTCAGGTATCTGGCAACAGAGACCTTATGTTGAATATAGTTATCAATATTTCCACACACGCCCTGTACTGTCGCATTCTTTCTTCCACAGTTGTCGAAAGTACTACTTACTTTTCACTGACATGCATGCAGTAGTGCATGCACTTTCAAAGATTGATGGATAGGTTTGTACCCAAAGATTTGTTTATGTTCACAATTGTTTGTCCATGCTGTGTTTTTTTACAGGCTGTCTTCTGGTGACCAACATTGATGGACGAAGCGTCAGATGGAATGGAGTAGTGCCGCTAATAAGAGGAATTTTTTTCTGCATGCAATTTACTTACCAATTTCAACAGGACAACTACAACAACATACAGATACAGTATCCATTGTTTCTTTCTATGACTGTGACTGCATTTCTTGGATCTCTCTCTGCTTCTAAATTGATCCCTTAACACATCACTTAGTCCACTCCACTATCACATCTGCACCACACATAGTCATTTGTAAGTGCTCCTACGTAATTCGCAAGTCGCAGCACGCCCCAGCCCGTAGAGAACTGGGATGGCCCCAATGATGAAGCATGTCACCAAGGGGCAACCCTGGTGAGTGAGGGGACACCTAGAAAAAGAGCAATTTCTCCTTTTCTATCTACTATACCTTCCAGACCAACCCCATTGAGTGTTGTGAATGGATTTATAGTGACCAGCAAGGCTCTCAGGTATCTGGCAACAGAGACCTTATGTTGAATATAGTTATCAATATTTCCACACACGCCCTGTACCGTCGCATTCTTTCTTCCACAGTTGTCGAAAGTACTACTTAGTTTTCACTGACATGCATACAGTAGTGCATGCACTTTCAAAGATTGATGGATAGGTTTGTACCCAAAGATTTGTTTATGTTCACAATTGTTTGTCCATGCTGTGCTATTTTTTCTTGTCTCCCAAAACCTTTCCCAAAAACCCCCGTACCCATCCATTTTTCAAACCCTAGCCCTCTTCCCCCGGGCTGTGTGGTTTTGATTGATGTGTGACTAAATTACAGCAATACATCCACACACTTGCTGGGGAGGATAAGGTGATAGCAACAGGCTGGTGAAGAAATCCGAGGATATATTCTTACTCTGCTTGACAAAGACCCATGGCTAATGTCAAAGAACTTCAACCGAATTAGTACTTATACTTTACCATTTGTTAGGCTACAATGTGGCACTGTTCTAGTGTACTGTCACCTGCTATATTCTCTATTGTACCGTTGTATTGCTCAGGAGGACAAACCAGATTTCATTTTCTTTTTTTTCATAGGCATGCAACTGCCACTGTGTCACACCACTAGTACCACCGCTATGAGGAAATTTTATCCGCCCAGGATCGCCAACCTTATTCGCTGTTTCCCGTGGAGCCAGCCCTGGGTCTAGCCCTACTTTCAAACACAAATTACAGGTAAGATAAACGTTTGGTGGGAGGGAGTATAATGGAGTATTAGGAGAAACGAGAGACTGACGGTAGTACTACTAAAGTCCTAGGACTCTTGAATTCACTTCACTTACTCTGTGAGAGGCACTTAGTGTTGAAAACATTTGGGCATTTACACTTAAAGGAACAAAATGGAACTAAACTTTCAGGAAAACAAAGTTACTGTTAAACCCCCACCCACCAGGCAAGCAGTAAAAAACAGGTATGCTCAGATAAAGTTTGAAAAAGTATATTTATATCCCTAACAAAATAATCTCCCGCAAGACCCTCCCTAACCCCAACGGTTGTCCTTTAAAAGTCCCAAACCTAACTCCCGATTCCCACCCCCCAAAAGTCTCTAAAAAAGGGGCAAGGGACACTATGGGTGGATGCTGTTTACTTTTTGGGCCAGGGCATCATACTCCTGGCGGAGCAAGGCGTGCTCTACGCGGAGCCCCTCCAACATGTTTGTAAAGTGGTGGAGCTCCTGCTGAAGGCGGGACACCCTCAGGGTACTGCGGCGCAGGCGTGCCTTGCAGTTACAATGGCTGTGAGAGGCAGCTGTTGTCCTTGCTGCTCGGCGGTGGCGTTTGGCTTTGGCAGCCCGGCTCAGTCTGGCTGGAGCACTGTGCTGGGTGGCAGCCCGTGGGGGCACGGAGGCCGATGCAGACGACGTTGTTGTTGTGGTCGACTGCACACTTTCGTCGTCCTCCAGGGCCACCAGCCGCCGATATTCTGCAACAGTGGCAGCGATCCTCCATTGCCGGGCCTCTCTAGCCAGCTCCTTCCTCCTTGTTTGTTTGGAAGGAGCATCTATATGAAGAAAGAAAGACATAGTCTGTAACCAATGCTCTTTAAGATTAACTCAATCATTCAGCAGAAATTTGTGTTGCAGTACAACTAGCAACTTGCAAGCGCATTACCTAACTATTGAGGCCAGTATCTATCTAACCTCCCACTTCTTCATCCTTTGCTCTAACATTAGTGGGAGTTTAAGGAACAAATTCTACGAGCACTATGGACTTCCATTGGAGTCGACTATGAAAGTACACCAGTCTTATTCTTCTTCTTGCCTCTTGTTTAGGAAAATTGGTACGTTATCTTCTGCAAGCCGGCATAATGCCAGCACAGTGAACTTGCACCCGAGAAAAAGAGACGCACGTCATGATGAGTGACCTAGACTTGCGTTACTGTACCGGTCCAGTACATGCAGGTGGTGAAGCTCTTACTTTTCTATTACGGGTGGCACTGAGAATACTCTGTTACTTCTACTATCTTTTCTAAGTCTGAGGTTATAGTTATGCCCAGATAAGTTCCCGTCTGCACCACCCGTGAATCCTGACATATAGCCTTATTATTTTTTATAATTTGTGTTTTTCCGGTGTTCAAAGAATACCCAGACACCTTCCCGAATTCTTTTGCCTCCTGTTCCACGTATCTTATAGCCTCTGTGGGTGATGGTGTTATAACCGCCACGTCATCAGCATATGCCAAGATCTTACAATCCCCCCTAAGTGTAGAAATTGGGGGAATATTCATATTTGACTCCAATCTCCGGATTAACGGATCTAAGTATACTGCAAACAGTAGCGGGGAGCATGGACAGCCCTGCCTGGTGCCCCTATTAATTTTTACTTTTTCCGTTGAACCCGCATTGATTCTAATTGTCGCAACTGGATCTCTATACAGTGTCTTTATCGCTGTCAGAAAGCCATTCCCAAATCCCATTTTTCCCAGAACACTCCACAAATATACCCATGATACACGGTCAAAAGCTTTTTCAGCGTCCAGTAATAATACCGCAAATGGATCCCCGCTAGCCTCAGTTTTGTCCATAAGAGTTATTAGCTTCCTTACATGATGCGTAGTCCCCCGTCCCGGTATAAAACCATGTTGGGTGGTGGTAACTAGAGGTGTTATTACACTGGCGAATCTTATTGCCAGTGCCTTTGAGTATACCTTTGTATCTGTATTCATGGGAGTGATTGTTCTTTATGACCCAGGATCTGTTGGTACTTTTCCCTTCTTAAGGATAACAACAATTTCAGCCCCAGACCAGGTGTTTGGTATTGAGCATCCCTTTTGTGCCTGTTTCATAATATAAAGCATATCTCCTCCTAGCTCCTCCCAGAACACCTTGTAGAACTCAAACGGGATCTTATCAGGACCTGCCGCTTTTCCTGATGGTAGACTCTTCAGAGCTGCTTTTATTTCCTCTAAATCTAATGGATTATCGATCCTCTGTTTCTCTATTTCATCCAGCTGACTCCCTTCATAATGGTTCAAATATTCCATTATATCTTCAGGATCTTTTATATCGCTTTCAAGGTATAGATTCGTATAAAAGCTCCTGAAGACTTCCCTAATTTGTTGTACATTAGTTACAATCCCCCCTGAGCTATCTTTTATTGCTTTTATCTCTCCAAAAGATGCCTTCTGTCTTGTTCTGGCTGCTAACATTTTGCCAACTCTTTCACTCATCTCGTAACAATTCTCTCTATTAACCGTATATTGTTTAGCTGCCCTCTCTGCTATATATTCTTCTGCTTTCATTCGTAGTTTTGCAAGTTTAATATATGCCGGATCCGTTGCAGCTCCATTACTAGTTTGATCTGTCCTGTTGTTTAATTCCTCCTCTGCTAACAGTAGTTCCCTCCTTACCCCATCACTTCTTTCTTTCTCCTGTTTCCTTTTCCTGGCCCCAAAACTAATAGTCTCTCCCCTCACACCAGCCTTGAAGCAGTCCCACACTATCCCTACAGGTGCTGTATGCCTATTTATATTCAAGAATTCCGTTATCCATCTCTTCATGTGTTGAATATATGCATCGTCCACTAACAATGCCTTTTCAAATGTCCACTCCGAGACCTTCCTTACAGCTGTCGTTCCCTTTAAGGTGGCAATAAGGGGGTTATGGTCCGATAAGATCCTTGGTATTCTCTCAATATCTGCACCATCAATGCATTGACTACTAATTAAAAAATAGTCTAGTCTTACACTTATTCTATGGGGTGCTGAATAATATGTAAAGCCATCTTGGCCTGGCTTAAGGGTATCCCATACATCAAGTAGTCCATTATTTCTTGCTAAATTATAAATTGCTTTGAAAACTCTTTTCTTCCTTCCCTTATATTTGACTGGGGGTCCTAGCCCCAAACCCAGTCCCCCTGCTCCATTGATATTAAAATCTCCTCCTATCAGTACGAATGGAGCCCAGGTCGCCAACTCAATATCGATCTCTTCGAAAATTTCCGGATCATCTCCTGTGGATCCATAGATAGAACCAAGGGTAACCCATATTTCTCCAACCAAGCATTCTACTAGAGCCCATCTACCCCAGACATCCTCCCATTTTTTTCTAGTAGTGATGTCTCTTTGCCTTGCCATTACAGCCACCCCCCTATTCCTGGTTCCCTGCCTAGAGTGTGCTATGACAGTGAGACCTAACTGGTCTAGCAGCCTAATTTCGGATACCTGTATATGGGTCTCTTGTAGTATTAAGAAGTCTAGTCTTAGATTTTTAATCAAGAATGCCACCTTCTGTCTTTTTAACTTATCGTTAAGACCACACACATTCCACGTCATTATTCGAATACTCATCCTGGGTTTTTAACAAATGTTCCCTTAATTTTGCTCATTTCAAAAAAAGACATACTACATATTGTGACCACAGCCTTATACAGCACAAATATTTCTTCCATTTTATTAATCCTCTTGTTCCAGAATATTTCCTGTCTGCTATACTTCCAATTTATTCTGTGTTCCTCACCCCCCCATGTCCCCCGCCCTGAGCCCCCACCCCGACTAGCCCACCCCCCCTACAGGCAAATAGGTCCGTAGGACCTATGTGTGACAGCTGTGTCTGCTTGGGCCCCGCGCCCCCCCCCCCCCCACTCCTGTTACCTTCCTACCTACTGACCAAAAAATGCACACTTAGTTATACCTATATACAAATTTACATTACAATACAGTACAATTCTCTGTTCTTGTGCTTCTACTCTAATTCCAGCGTCCACACACGTACTTTATATCTTGCTGCCTTTAGCCACCAAATCTACCGCTAGTTCCCTATCAGCCTGTGTCTGAGAGTGTGGGTGATTCTGTGAATTCCTTTCTTTTAACCATGCCAAAAATTCAGCCGCTTTAATTTCAGAATGGAAGATTTTAAATTGGCCATCTTTTACCACTTTCAATCTACTGGGGAACATTAAGTATGCCTCACAACCAATTCTTAGTAGGGGGAGAATTAGACAGACTGAACAATCTCCATCTTACACTGGTTGGAAGAGTGAACATTGTAAAAATGTTAATTATGCCGAAATTTTTATACCTTTTTCGAACAATTCCCCTATGGTTTGATAATTTGTGGTTTAAAAGGATTGAACGTTTGACTAACAGATTTATCTGGTCCAAAGGCAAATCTAGGAGAGCAGCAAGATTCATGGCACTCCCACGGGAAAGGGGAGGATGGGCATTACCAGACTTTAAGTTCTATTACTGGGCTGCAGCTCTGCAATATATGGTAGGATTAATAGGTGGAGCAGAAGTGGAAGGAGAAGACCATTTGGGATCACTAGCAATATATGGCATACTGATGGGAGAAGAAACTAAAAATATTTTTTTGAAAAATTTTGATATGGCTTACTTTAAAAGAACACGCTTCAAGACTATTTTGGGCGCATACAATCTATGGAAGGCTTTTATGAAGAAATTTGGACTGGGGAAGTTCAATAGATACACGAGGATATATGAGAATATGTTATTTCCGGGAGATATATTCTCCGACTCAGTATACACAGAGTGGCATCGGAAAGGGTTAATAAAATTGGGGGATCTTATGGTGTCACAAGGGGTGAAACAATTTGCAATGTTACAGACAGAATTTAACTTGTCAACAAGTCACTTCTTCAAATATTTACAAGTAAGAAGCTTCCTACAAAATAAAAGAGGGGGACTAAGAGGATTTGAGAAAAACAACATACTAGAGATAATACATACTGGAGTAGATTGCACAATTAAAAGGTTTTACGCTGAGCTAAATGATCAAAGACCAGACGATATGGTTAAATGGGGGGAAATTTGGTCGGCGAAGCTGGGCATAGAACAGGAATGGTTTAATATATCACTAGAATTAGGGAAGAATATTTTATGCTCTGCGTCTTTACAGGCACAGCATTATAAGACCATGTATTGGCTATACTACACCCCGGCGAAACTAGCACAATGGGGGGCGACAACCGGAATAAACTGCCCTAGGTGCATGAGTATAGATGCAGATGCTATCCATATATTCGCAACATGTCCATGCTTAGCGACAATACTGAAGGAGATAGAAATGTTCTTACAAAGGGCATTAAAACTATCTACTAACTTAACATCTGCGACTATTCTGCTAGGGGTAGATGGAAGCAACGAAAGTGAGGTAGGAAACTACTTTATTTTTGTTGCCATGGCAGTGTATAGACTATGTATCGCCTCAGCATGGTTAGATCAATTGGCACCATCATTCCAGCAATGGTTAGCCAGGTTGTTGAGTATATATAATTTAGAAAGAGCGATCTACTCAAGGAGAGGAAAAAATGCGAGGAAATTAGGACTGAAAATATGGGAGCCAATAACGAAATGGAAGGAAGAAGGGTGAATTGTATATATAATGTATATAATTTGTATATAATGTATAACGTACATATTGTGTATAATTGGTATCAATATGTAAGTATAAGGAGAGTGACTTCATTCCGATAAGAATGGTTGTTGTAAATATTTAGATATGAAGAAGGTTTTTTCTGTTTAGGTTATAACGAGCCATATGGCAGACATTCTTTATGATTATGTATCATTGTTTTTTTTTGTTTATAGATACTATCATTTGTTCCTCGCCCCCTTTGGGTTCCAGAGGGTGGAAAATATCTAAAAATCTATCAATAAAAAGATTTAAAAAAAAAAAAAGAGAATACTCTGTTACAAGGGCTACTGCTTAATTAATTTAACTTTCACCCTACAGTGCAAATGAGTACTAGAAATGGAAAAATGAAGAAGATAAATAATCTGATTATCTATCACTTCACATGGGATGTTTTTGCTTACATATGGGATGACTTTAGGTGCTTTGCTTTTTATTGAGTGACCAGTGATACATCCACACATGAATGACTGAGTACTACTAAACTTATTAAGAGTGGTAGGGAGTGGCCACCGTAATAACCGGATCTATGCTGTGCTTGCAATACAAACTACTGCTACTATTGATGGTAGTATTTGGACAAAATTACAACTTCTTTTCCTTGCCTTTCCTACACTGGAACGGACGTGCGGGTGCTGTGTTACATGCTCTTCAAAGTTACACTTAGTTCATCCACTGACCGTCTACTCTCTCTAGATCATGGGTACTCACAAACTTTCTCTCAGGGGCTAAATTTACAGTGTAGTTTGTGGCCGAGGGCCGCACTGGTGGGGGCGGAGTCAGAGGGGGCGGGGCTAAAGCAAAACGAAAACTTGTGACCATGAGGTTGCACACAGGTCCCTGCAGCAGATGCCTTCATCCACTGAGCCACCAGACCCAGCATTTACATACATCTCTCTCCCTCCTGCTCTCCCTCCTGCCCTCCCTCTCCATCTCTCTCTCCCTCCTGCCCTCCCTCTCCCTCCCCCTCTGTCATCTCACTGTGTGTGTGTCTGTCTGTGTCAGCCTTCAGCCCGGGCTGAGACAGCTTCCTCAACGCGCACACACAGACAGCCACACCAAAGTACTTAACAGGTCTTTAAAAGACCATTAACATATTATTGAGGCTTTGTTTGTTGTAGCGCCCCTGCATCTCCACCCTGACAATCACTGCTTGCCCGGCCCCACAGAGCAGAGGCTTTGTTCTATTTCACCTCTTTGTGGCCCTGCATCTCCACTCTGCTCTGTGGGGGCCGGGGGAGTGGTGATTGTCAGAGTGGAGATGCAGGGGCGCTAACAGGTGAAATACAACAAAGCCTCTGCTCTGTGGGGGCCGGGGGAGCAGTGATTGTCTGCAAGGTCTGCGCACCGCCAAGGAAGGCTTGCCGGGCCACCACCGGCCCGCGGGCCGTACTTTGAGTACCCCTGCTCTAGATACACATATGCTATCTAAGAGTTAGATAGTAGCATGATCCAGGTATATTATGGACACATACAGTTTCTGTGTCACCCACCCAGGCTGTTGTCCTTCCACCAATCATTGCTTCATTATTCACCCAGCCATGCATCTCATATTCTTTCCTTCCCAGCCACGTCTTCAATCTCAATAAGTAAGGAATATATAAGAGCTTACCTCTGCCCGCCACCACCACCGTCTGAACTATCACAGCCGGCACTGGAACCGCCGCCTCCTCCCCTGAGAAATTGCCCTCCGCCTCCGTGTCGAGCACCACCACCTCCGCGTTGGCCCCGCCACCAGATGTTCCACCTACAAAGTACATTTAAGAATGTTAGAATAAACCACTCACTAGTATTTGGTCTAGGAATGAAGACATGTGAAAACAATGTAATTTGTGACTGTGTACTCTAAAGTAAAAAAAAATGTCCCTTTTTCCAGGGAAGGGTGTTGTCTTGCTGCACTTTTTGGCACAACTGATGAAGGCTGGCTTTTTAACACGCACCATTTTTCTCCACACAGACAGAAGATGGACTTCTAACAACAAGATCAAGTTGAAACAAGGTGAGAGCTCGGCTCGACCACAAGAAATGTCTTCAATTAATCGTCAGCACTAACCACTTTTCCATTCTCAGTTAAACGTTTAGTTTTTTTATTATGACTTCATTTTAATAAATGTGTTTACTTTTAATAAAGCTTTTAAACTTAAATAGACTCTGTGTTTTTTGGTCCAGACTAGAGTGACTGAGCGAAAGGTTTTGCAATTTTTGCAAGCATGAGTCCGTGCCTCTGACACTTCTTGACTCTGACTCCGTACTCTTGAGCTACGTTGGATAATCATCATTGGGGATCAATCATCGATGAATTCAGGAGGTAAATGACTGTGCCACACTATGTAGTCAGTCAGTAAGGACATTGGGGGTTCAAAGTCTGTTATCACAGAGGTATGTGGAAACTCTAACAGCGCCTATTATAATTGATAAGCAATGCACTATTTATTGTCCATAGTTGTTTCTGCAGAAGAATTGTCCCCTCAACAGTAGTGGTATGGATTGTCCTCCTATCCAAACCAAAAGGTAGTATCTTATTCTTTCTTGGTGGTCATTCACATTTTATAGTTGGGAATTTTAAAAGCAGATAGAACACTTCAAAAGACATTATGGACAATCCCAGAGGACTGCACTGCACTAAGTTGATAGAGCTATTGCTGACTAGAAAGGGAGTTTCGCCAACCGTGCATTCTTAGTTAGCTACACAGACAGACTAATAAGAATAATCTAGTAATACCACAGGGAGTCATAGTAGAGGCAGGATAAGAATTTAGATACAGTCTACAAGAAGATCAAAGACGATTTTGAAAAAATCAAATGAGGAACGCTAGGAAAAATAGGTACTAGTCTAAAATGAAAACTTACTGGGGCCAGCAAAGGAGCCCTCGCCTGCCCGATCCTGGCCCTGTTCAACAGCATCTGCCGCCTGCTGCTCCTGTGTCCCCTCGCCCCTGGGGGGAGCTGACGTACAACATGAAAGAAAGAACAGAAAACATGGATGATTGTTGCTTGTCAATGTCAACCAAATCAAACATTTCAAAACAACAATAACAAAATATTTCCGCGAAATTATATTGATTAGGGTTAGTTTTCATTGATTTGCGGACCTGCGACTTCGAAAGTCACGTAACTCACTAAACAAAGTACTGAAAGGTTCACCTAGGACTGGCAGGCAGCAGTCCGCAGGCAAGACGCAAAGTGACAGACAAACTCCATTGTGATTTCAGTCAGATCAGTGACAACACTAACAGTTGCCTGCTACATAACCAGTCATTTAAATAGTCAAACTATCAATCCACCGCCACTATTTTTCTTATTGTCAGGGGTACAAAGGAAGGGGCAGATTTAAGCCACTTGCGGCTCTTTTGCTCCGTTCTTGCGTGACTTTTGTGACGCAGCAGCTAAACAAAGGAGGCGCCATGGTGCGGCGTATAATATTATAACAACGTGAAGCATTTGGGAGATGCATCCCGTTATAAAGCCCTGTGCCATCAGGGGGCGTTCCGGTGCAAGGGAGGGCATTCCTGCGCTGGAACACATCCTAAAAGTGGCTGAGGGAAATCTACAAAATTTCAATCAGTCACCTTTAGGACAATGATGCGTCACACAAACCCTGCACCTGCTTGAAGCAGACGTACGGCTTGACCCAGCATTGGGGAGATAGGGTACCCCAGAGCATTGCTGGAGCTGCGCCATCGTTGCGACGCAACTCCAGCAGTAAAGCTTCGGTGACGTTTTGGGCCCATGGTGCGCCGCATTTCAAATACGGCGCACCATGTTTGGTGGTGGTAGCGGGCCGCACAATTACTGGCGCATCCCTGCTACTTTGCAGGGATGCGACGGTAATTGCATTTCTGCCCCTTAGGGGCATACTTACTTACGCGTTCTGGCGCATCTCCAGAGATGCACCAGATCAAATGCGTCACGCAAAACTACCCTTGCGACACGGCAGATGCGCCTCATTTACAATGCGGAGCGCCCTGGCGCAAGGGTAGGCACTTGCGTGACGCATCTCGTCACGTAAGAGCGGCGCATAGCTGGAGTCACGTCGCCAACGCAATGCAACTCCAGTAATGCTCAGGGCCACCGAATACTTAACATGCTGTGTCAGTCCTTATGCCTGCTTCAAGCAGGCATAAGGAATTGAATTGACGTAGCAGCGTCGCAGAAGTGCCTGCGTTAAATCTTGTAGATTTCACGCAGGCACTTTTGTGAGGCGCACAGCCGCAGGACCGCCCACCCTGCATACTAGGAACGCACCCATTGTGGCGCAGGCCCATG
The DNA here is from genome assembly GCF_964263255.1 of Lissotriton vulgaris. Lineage (NCBI taxonomy): Eukaryota > Metazoa > Chordata > Amphibia > Caudata > Salamandridae > Lissotriton > Lissotriton vulgaris. The sequence goes on from NC_141694.1 coordinate 806,337,591, forward strand.
GCTTTATAACGTGACGCATCTCCCTAGATGCGTCACGCTGTAAATGACTCGCAGGGATGCGCCACGTTTACGCCGCTGTTGCGTCATGCAAGGCAACGTAAACGTGGTGCAAGGGGCTTGTAAATGTAATCTGCCCCCTAGTGTCTAGCATTACGCAGTTCTGTAAAGTACACTCATACATAATTGTTACTCAGGCCAATGAGACCCCAAAATAGAAAACAAATAAGCATAGTAGCAACGCCACTGAGAAGGAGAGCAGTGCACCTGAAATGCACAGAAGATTTTGAAATATAATTTAACTACAATGTAATCGTCAGCAGCATTATTGGCTTGACCATGTAAAAAACAAATATTTGCAATACAACAACACAGAGCAGGAGAAAACATAGTAGTGAGTGATGAAATAGCTACTACTACTCACCAAGCCCGGGGATCTCCAAGCCGAGCTGGTCCAGCAGGTCGCGCTCCCTGTCCAGGACGTCCGTCCAGCGGTGGGTGACCTGGCTGTAGGTGCGCTGGACCCCGGAGAGTTGGGACATGGCCCAGCATACCTTCTGCCACCACTTCCGGCGCTCCCGGATGTTGTAGCCGGCCGCGATCCTGCCGCCTCCCGCGATGGTCCTGGGCAAGCGGCGCTGGACGAAGTAGACCAGCGCGCCCACTTCCTCCGGGCTGAAGATCTCCCGTAGTGTCACCTGCTCCCCCCTCAATCGCCTGCATGCTGTCCTGGCACGGGGTCCAGGACTCCTCATCCCCGCCGCCGCTGCGTCCCTCAAGTGCCTGGGCAGCTTCACGGCGCCTGGCTTCACCATGGTCTGGGCAGGTAAGGTAGGAAGTAGAAAATTAAGAAGGAATAGGATAGGGAAGAAGAAAAGAAAAGAGTTTAAAAAGTAGTTTAAAAGTAAACAAAAATAGCAGAAAAGACAAAAATATACAGCTAGGAAAAGAGAGGGATAGATAAGAAGCAAAATTGTTCGAAAAAAAACCTGAAAACAAGCAAAGGATGGCAAAGATAGCAAGAGGATAAACACCATGCCCAGACACAGGAAATGAATGAAAAACAAGATGGCCGCCCGTTCACGAGCGTGAAAGTAAGTTCGCACGCAATTTTCCTCGCGATCTCGTGCGAACTTGTACTCGCAATGCGCTTACCTCGCAAGATTATACATAGCGGGCGGAAACGGAAATACATCACGCAAACAAAATGGCCGCACCCGTACTCGACCTTGGGGTAAATTTGCGTGTTGCGCTGCAAGCGGCTCGCGAATACTGCAAAAAAACTCGCGAAATAACACGCTGCAAAAAAATATAAAGCTCATTCGCACGAATTGGCGGTTTCCGCGGTCGGTTTCGCACGACGCCGAGCCTCGCAAATAGCGCGAAATTACCGAAAAACGATTTTTGCAAAAGCAAAACAAATGAGCAGGTGCAAAAGGTTAATCTCATGATTTGTAACGATTCCCTGTTGTGCTTCCTGAGGGGGCCCTCCAGAATTCGGTTGCCTGCTTGCAACAATTGTGTGACCCTGCTATGACCTTAACTGTATGCCACAAAGGTCCTGATTTACAGCTAAGGGAGCAGACAAGCAGGTGCCAGGCTGGAACTTCAAATTCAGTGACACATTAATTAGCCCCTAATTCATTATTGTCAGTTGGGGCAGGGCAGGTGTTGTTAATAAACTAACCCCAAATTAATTCATGTCAGTTGAAGCAGGGCAGGTGTGCTTGCTTTTCCCCCCCATCTTCTACAGTGATGATGAACCAGAGGGTGGCATTGATGTAACAGAGGGTGGCATCGGTCAAAGAGAGGGTGGCAGTGGTGAAACAGAGGGTGCTGGGAGGCTGTGATGATGAACCAGACGTAGAAACAACATAGTCACGACCGTTGCGAGCCGATAAGTAAGTTCGCAATTGCGAACTACTACCAAATCCTCGCGAACTGGCAGAAACACTTGCGAACACAAAAAAAAATCCGCAAATTCGCGGGAATTCGCGGATTTTGCGGATTGCGAGTTCGCAAATTCGCTAAATTCGCGAACGCCAGATTCGCAAAATTCGCCCATGCTTAAACAGGACAAGATTACAACATTTAAAAGCACGCAGTAAATGCCTGCAGCCAGACAGAGTAAATGCGTGCAGCCACAATAGGATAGCTAAAGATTAAACAGCAAATGCTGTGCAGCCTTAATAAATTAATTTTAAAAAAAGTTCCAGCCGCCAAAGCACAGCGGATGAGAATGGGTACATGGACCACAGGATACTGATAAGAGAGAGATAGAACACTTCAACCAATAACAAGCATTTGCCATACAATCGGTATCAATTTCGTGAAAGTTAGAGCTTTTTTTGTAATGGAGTGGATATATATTGTTTGTAGTGGAACTATATGGTTTGAATCGGAATTGTTAGTTGTGGAATTGTGTTGGGTGGAATTATGTGGTGTGTAGTGTATTTGTATTTTTGAATTCAGCAAAATGCTGAGTAGGTAGGGCCAAGAGTTGTATAGAGTAGATAGAACGTAAAATTAGGAGGGATATGTAGTTTGTGTATGAAGTTGTGAATGAACTCTACAGACAGTAGTAGGAGTGTGTGAGAAAGAGAGAATGAAGGAGAGAGGAGGTTAAAGGCACATAAAGAGGCTGTGCTTTTGTTCTTAGAAGACACCGAAAGAAGAGGAGGAGACTATGGGCCAGCAAAGGGGTTTTTGACCCCTTTGCGACTGCAAAAAACGAGTTGGCCATGTACTATTCCTATTCTGTGAGTCACAAATTATTTGCAACTTGCAAATTAGGAATAGCGAATCACTATTAGGAAGGAGCGTTCCGGGGGCGTCCCTTCATAATAGCGAGTCCTCCAGGTATGTATGACCCTTTTGCAACCGCAATTGAGGTCGCAAAACAGTTGCAGTTTACCACCCTTCTCAGAAGGGTGGAAAAGCACTCACAAACTGGAAGGGGTCCCCAGGGAACCCCTTTATGAATGCAGTGGAAAATATTTTTTAAGGGCAGGCAGTGGTCCCAGGGACCACTACCTGCCCTTAAAACATGAAACAAAAACATTACATTTTTTCCTTTTTTAAATGCATCCTGTTTTCCTCTAAAAAAAAAACTGCTTTATTGAAAAGCAGTCACAGACATGGTGGTCTGCTGACCCCAGCAGGCAACCATCCCTGTGAGGCTGGTCATTCTCAGTGGGGTCGCAAATTGCGAGTGGCTCATGGATATTGATAAGCCTCGCATTTTGCAACCCCATTGGGAATCATCAGCAGTGTCTCTGACACTGTTGTACATTGAATTTAGTGTCTTGCAATTTGCGACTGTCAATCTGTCGCAAATTGCAAGGCTCTAAATACAATGGTAGTCGATTTTGCCCAAGTGTTAGCAGTTTGGATTTTTCGAAAAGTTATGGCAAAGAAACTGTGCTAAAAGACCTGAAGTGAACCAATGTAAGAAATGCTGTATCAGTGCATGTGCGTGCAATGGGATTATGTGGATAGTATTTATGTGGTATTAAGTGTAGTGGATTTATGTGTAGTGGTATTGTGTGTCATGGAGTGTCAGGTATTGAGTGTAAATGTGTGGCATGATGTTGAATTCTGTGGTGTGGATTGGATGTATATGATGTGTAGAGGAATTATGTGTTGTGGAATTTTGTGCCGTGGAATAGAATTATGTGGAGCTGATTTGTGTTGTGTCGCATTGTGCGGCATTGAGTGAAATTATGTTCTGTGGAATTATGTGGCATGGTTTGGAGTGTATTGGGGAGTGTTGCTATGTGGCATGGAGTAGATTTATACAGAGTGTAATTATGTGGTATGGAGTGAAGTGGAATTATGTTGTGAGTTATGAAATTGTGAGGCATTGAATTGTGTGGTGTGGCATTTTCTGGAATTGTGTGGCATGGTATGGAATTTTGTGGAGTGTAAATATGGGGTACGTTGCAGAGATGAATTTCGTTGAGTGTAATTATGTGTTTTAGAGCTGAGTTTATATATGCAGAGTGTAATTATGTGGTGTGAAGTGTAATTATGTATTTTAGAGTGAAATTATGTGTAGTGGAATTATCGGGAGTTGAATTGTAATGCATGGAGTGTAGTGGAATTATGTTGCATGGAGAAATATTATGTGAAGATGATTTATGTGGCATGGAAGGGACTGGAAATTTATGGAGTTGAATTTGATGGATTGTCATTAAGTGGCATGTAGTGGAATGATGTGGCGTTGAACTGTGACGTATGGAATTAATGAGATGTTGAAATATGCTGTGTAGTGGTATTATGCAGTGTGAATCTGTGTGTTGTGGAATTGTGTGGCACTTAATTGTGTGGCTTTGTGTTGAATTATGTGGAGTTGGACGCTTGTTATCTTCATGAGCAAGCTGAGTGTGGGGTGCAGTCTGCATCAGCTGGCTATATTGTCCATTGATGTCTGCCGGCAATAGATTGCTGTTGACATGGAATGCGCTAGGACTAGAGTTGCCAACTTTGGAACTGAGAAACCAGGTTCGAGTCTTAGCATCCAGTAAACCCCCCATCTGTGTTAGTGTGAGGTGGACTGTCTGTGTCCCTAATAGTGTAGCGCCCACTTTGCCAGCTGTCTTCAAGCCACTAAGGCTGATCTTACATTGCATCACTGTAAGAGATTAGTAGCCTTCCTCTCGCCCCCTTTGAAACAAAGTATTCCCACACTGGATAAATGTCTTATTAGCATAACTAACGAATAAATAAAAATTAGAAGCTGATTTTTTGCATGGCACCTACTGTGTGCTGCCGTGCCTCTCTTCCAGTGAGCCTTACATGATCAAATGGCTGTCTCTTTGTAATGCTGGGGAGGTGCATGAATTTGATCCTCATCGCTTCTGCTAGAGCTGCGGATCTCATTCCAGTGTGCTGGCGGTCGATGAAGTCAAGAGTAGATCATTCAAAAGGAGAGAGGAAGGAGGTAAGAGGCACAACAATTGTGATGGAAAAAAAGACCTGCTGGAATGAGAAGACAGAAAAAGGAATGAAGATGGCGACACAGGATGAGAAGGTGGAAGGGGAAGACAATGCATGGGGTAGATGGTGTGAAAAAAGGAAAATGAGGTAGAAGTGAATAAACGAAAGGTAGGAGAAGATAGAGTTAGAGGATGGAAAAAGAAGGAGAGAGTAAGGGGAGGAGGCTGATGTCCGAGCAAGAGGAGAGGACGAGAAAGGGAAGAGGAAGATGGTAGAAGAGCAGTAAGTACATGGTGGTAGAAGAGAGGAAGGCGGTCGATGATGTCAGTAGTAGGCAGAAGAAAGAGGAAACATGAAAACGTTAAAAAAGGGCATATGAAACAGTTAGTGATGGACGCAGCAGGAAGCAGAGGAGGGGAAGAGAATAGAGGATGAAGAGGGGTAGAAAAAAGGGGAAGGCAGAAGGGGAGAGAGATAGATGGAAATAAACGCGAGGGAGGCTCTGACAGAGGGAGAAGTGCCTTGTTGCTTTCCCCAAAGGGCAGCTTTGACTCAAAACTCGTTATGCTATCAGTAAAATGTAAGCTCCTGCGAGGCCCTGAATGGAAAAAGCTTGTCATTGCAGAGCCAAAATATCATAGGCAGGGGATGCATGTCACCAAAGGAAGTGTTCAGACTGCAGGAGGGTGCCCCCCCATCACTCATGAAAATGCCTGCTCCAAGAATTGTGGAGATAGAGCGATCATGAAGAGGTGGCTGGGGGTACCTAAAGCATCATTATTGCAGCTGCCCGCACGCAAAAAATAGGTCTTCGCCCACCACCAAATATGCCAGCAAGAACAACCTTAAGACATGCGCAGAGCATAAGTATGCGCCACTGTAATCTGAAATAATTGATGAAAAAAGCTACTGCTGTCTGAAGCAGATTGCTGCTGCTCAAGTCACAATTACCCCTTCCTCCTGACAAAACTCTGACTTAAACTAGAGTTAATCCCAAGGGCTGAAACACAGATGCGGCCCCGCGGCCGTGAAAATGAAACAGTACTGGGCCTACAAGTGGGAGAGGTGGGGGAGTGCGAGAGAACACACAGAAATTCCCTTGCCGGAGTGAGCAAACATGTGTTACCAAAGCTCGCTCCAGCAAGGGAATCACGAAAGCTGCATGCATTGCCTTTGGAAGCAATGCAATGTGTGCACGTTTTTGGCTGAAAAGTCGAAGCGATTTCAATGGGTCTTTTTTTTACCTAACAGCGCATGCACGCTGCGTAGGCGAGACCTAAAAAACGAAGGAAAAGTAAAGGAACAAGCACATGGATAAATCACAAGTGAAGGCAGGATGTAAGCTCCTTTGACGATATATTCAATACAATAGATTTCACAAGCATAGTGCACAGGCGAAAACTAAAAAGCTTCATTTATTGCTGTTTCATTAGTTTTTATTGAAACATCTTTCACAGCACACAACCAGTATGCCAGGACAAATGGAATTATGCAGACAAACGTAAATGACTGTGGTAGCAAATTCAAGATTTTATTTATGTGCTCTTTCAAAGGTGCCATTTTAGCATTTCTTTAAAAAAAATATTTTACCACAATAATTTTACAAAACATTTGCCATTCAGTTAGAAGCAGAATGTCCATGCGGGTGTTTGTCAAATTAACATTGAAGAAAACCTCAAAGTAGCTAGGTACTGTTAGAAGAAAAGCCCAGTGGACCATACATATTGACCACATTCAATTCTGTTCTAGCAATTCAGTAGATAGATATTTGACCTCAAGATTTTTGGTCGTATATCAACAGTCCCATTAATAGTGCAGGTGTGTCAGCAGCCCAAGGTAAATAATATTTCTAAAACTAAGTAGTATATACACAAATGTATTCCAAAAGAGTTTTGATATCAAAAGTATAAACGGATCAGACCCCTGTGGGTGTACAAATAAATGTGCACTGACTGCATAAACATTCAGCTGAAAACCATTTGCTAGAAACCTGTGATGAAATGAAAATATTTACACTTGCAGGGGTAATATTGAGAACTCATACAGTAGGAAGGTGAAAATTCTCAAAGAAAAAAATTTGTGTTTCTGTCTGTTATGTTACTTTTTAATCTATCATGGAAGCCTAAAAGGGCAAATTGCTAAAGCATTAGTTGCAGCATTTTTTCTGAATAGATTTTGCTACATCATTGTAACTTACACATTCGTTCAATTAGGAGAGGGAGTTTCAAAAATATTGGTCCTATTCCATGACATTTTGGGCTCAGGTTAACACAAAGCAAATGAGAAAACTAAGGCTAATTCTAAATATGCAGTTGATCACAGTAGCAGCTCCTGGAGGGAGTGCTGAGGGGCGGTGAGGAGGGTGGGGGAGGAGCAGGGTGGGGGGGTAGTAAACTACGGCATATGACCGAACTTAGTTAAGTAAACAAATAAATAAATAAAACAAATTTCGTTTTATTTATTTGTTTGCGGTCACCAGTAAATGGTTATATTTTTTGACTTGCCTATATCTTTAGTGCAGTTTAACAAATCTTCCCGAAAAGTTTTTGGTTCTTTAAAGGGTGCCGGTGGGGGGTGGGGCGCTAGAGGGCGCAAAGCACGCTGGCTGCTCTGTAGATCAGCTCCACCGGCCGAGATATTAATCCGCTCAATATCGTGCTTATCTGGTGAAATCAACCCCTCAACTGCTGAGATAGGGTGGAGGAGTGTAGGGGCCACAATCTGGTGTATTGAGTGAACCTGCAGGCGCCACATAAACAGAGCAAGGAGCTGACAAAATAATGAGCCTGCGACACCAACATGGCGGTCCGGAGCGGGCCCTAGCTGCGGAGTCGCAGTGAGTACTACGTTGCTGTAGCCGTGACCTGTGCCTGTCGAGGGACACTGTCGCTTCCTGGCTGGTCCCCGGTTGGTTACGCGGTCGGCGCTGGCATGGGGGAGGAGCTGGTAGCGTTTGTGTTGGCTGCCGGGGCTACGCGCGTCTTGCTAGGACCCGTGTGGTGCTCCGGTTATGGGCTGGATTAGCGGCGATTCCTATCCACAGCTCGGTGTTTTGCTGGCTGGCTTGTGGCGTTGCGCTTGTGGCGAGCTGCTGTCACTGGGCTGGTGCGCTGGATGCACTTTTTGGTGAGTGCACCCCCTGATCTGCAGCCCTGCGTTTGGTGCTATCTGTGGTGCCCCCTCACACCCGGGAACTGCTTGGCCCCTCAGCCTTACGGGTCTGACTGCCTCTCGTCTGTGGCCTAATGGTGGGGCCTTCTGCTGAGCCTGACCTGAAGTGCACCTGCAGGCAGGAGAAGAATTGACTTTGGGGACTCTGGCCTGGGAGTTGCTGTGCCAGTCTGACTCTGTTGCGGGCTTCTAGGCCGCTGTGCATTAGTCAACGACACGTGGTGGGGTTCAACCCGAGGCGACACTTCCATCCCTGCTGATGCTTAGCACCATCAGTGGCCGGGGACTACCTCTTGCACCACTCTTTCGAGCACTTCCAACTAACTGCAGCCATCATCCGCTACCCAGCGTTTGCACATATTCTGCTCAAAAGGTTCCGCTGCGTGACAATATTTGCCACCTGTGCCCCTTCCCTTTGCTGTTGTGCCATCTGGATTTGCTCGCTGCTGGGGTTGTGGTCGAAGCTGACTCCCTGCCCCAGACTATTGGTGATCCCAAGTGGTGGCTAGGAGCATTGTGCAGTCGTGTGTGGGACACTTTATGGCTTTAGTGACATTTCACAACATCATTGCAGGGAGTCTCTCTCAGTTAAGTTTGCCTCCTTCTGCTACTGATTGATCCTCATCTGGGCCGTTAAACGAGGGTACCAACGGATCTAGACATTTCCTGTCCTAACCTACTCCCTGCTCCAGGTGCGCTAATATGGGAAAATCAGAGTTCAGCCAGCCGCGCCTCACCTTCAAGCCCCGGATGTCTACCAAGCTCGTGCAGAGGTAGACAGAGCTCCGATTGGCTGCCAACACTTCAACCAGGAAGTGTTAGCAGCCATTTTGGGAGTCCCAAAAAATAACGCAAAAATAAAGAAAAAAGGGCAGGGTACGAAAATGCTAACTCTCTAGCCGTGGTCTAGGGATCCCCCTGGGACCCTGCCAGGGCCAACAAAGTATTGTTTTAAAATTCACAGCAATATTTATGAATATTCACATATGTCACAGTGAATTTAAAGAAGAAACAAGTGTGGTCTCTCGCACTTGTTATAATTATAGCACCTGGATGGCCAGGTCCTGGGGGCATGCCGAGTTTATTTAAAAAAATTCGAGGGGAGCACATGTACCTTAATAAGACTAACACTGGGTGTAGTTTGCGAAGTAACGCTACCTGTAGCTACGCGGAGTGCACTTCGCACTACGCGAGCTACGCGAGCTACGCGTAGCACTAAGCGAACTGCATAGTACCCTGTTCGGGATGATTGCATAGTGCCGGATGCTTGTCCGCACTGTGTAATCATTGAAAACGGCATCTGGCACAGTGCAAGCTGCCTTTTACTGCCGCTCGAGTAGATTTTTACTCGGGCGGCAGCTTTCTCATCGTGGACTGGTAGTTTCTCATCACAAGCTGTCGCGAGCATATGCGACCACTCGCAATGAGAAACCTGACCTCCCAGCGTTGAGAGTCTCGCCGGGAGTTGTATTTTTCACGCTCGCGATCGGCAACTTGATGTTGCTGATCGCGAACGAGGAAAAAGTCTCGCCGGAATGTTATTTTGCTTGCTTGCGGTCGCCAACTTAATGTTGAGGACCGCGAACAAACAAAAAATGACCGCTGCAATACACTACGTGTGTTTGCACTGTGCTAGGTGCAGATCGCGCAGTGCGAAGTAGCACAAACTTTGCAAACTACGCATGTGTAGCATAGTGCTTTGCCCATGGTTAAATAAGACACCGGGGACCACCATCTCCCCAGGGCTAAAGGAAATATGAATGCGGGGGTCTGCACCGGGCTATATACAAAAACATAATATTTGGTGGGCATTTCCACCCCAGGACCCTGGGGACCAGCACCTCCCCTGGGCTAAAATAAACATTAAAGAGGGATCCATTCAGACCCTCGGACCTGGGGACCACAACCTCCCCAGGGCTTTCTTTTACTTTTTTAGAAGGAGGGGGGCCCTGGGATCACCACATTTCCCAGGGCATGTCCTTGTAAATCAACGGAGAGGGGCAGTGCAGACCTCCTCCTGGAACCCTATGTCACCCTGGAGGCCGCTGCCCCTGCTGTATTCTGAGTTGCCAACCCTTCAGGAGAAATGCAAAAGGAATAATTGATTGACAGAATGTTGAACAATGTCAAACATTCACTCCAGTGCAGAGATCTGGGCCTAAATCCATTGTTTTTTGCTCCCCATGCCATTCCAGTTTAAATCCAGCCATATGCAAATTACTCTAGACCCAGTTCTCCAAGGGGACAATCCAACCCGAACTGCCAGGCCTGGTCCTCCCTGGACCGGAAACAAGAATCCTGGGCCAGGTTTCAGGGTTTCACCCATCTTCAGCCAGGCTAGCTTGACTCCAGTGGCATAGAGAGCGCGGGACCCATGTCTAAGCATACCTGTCCCACTCGATGTGACAAATGCAAAAAGAACAATTGATTGACAGAAAATTGAACAATATCAAACATTTACCCCAGTACAGAGATATGAGCCTAAATGTATTGTTTTCTTTGCTCTCCATGCCATTCCAGTTTAAACCCAACCATATGCAAATCAGTCTTGACCCAGTTCCCCATGGGAACAGTCCAGCCCGACCTACCAGGCAATGTCCTCCCAGGACCGGGAACAGGCATCCTAGGACCTGTGTCGGGGTTTCACCCCTCATCAGCCAGGCTAGCTTGACTCCAGTGGCAATGAGAGCAGAGGACCCATATCTGGGCATACCCGTCCCACTCGGTTGACAAATGCAAAAAGAGCGATTGAAGGACAGAATGTTGAACAATGTCAAATATTCACCCCAGTACAGAGATCTGAGCCTAAACCCACTGTAATTTTGCCCCCATACAATTCCAGTTTAAACCCAGCCATATGCAAATTAGGCTCATGGGAACGGTCAAGCCCAAGCTGCCAGGCCAGGTTTTCCCTGGATTGTCAACAACTATCCTGGGACCGGTTTTGCGGTTTCACCCCCCATCAGCCAGGCTAGTTTGAGTCCGGTGGAATGGTGAGTACGGGACCCATGAATGGGCATACCTGTCCCATTCGGGTGGCAAATGTTCTTTTTTACTTTTTCCACATTTGAACTTCAAAGACACTGCCTCAACTCCCAAACAAAGGACTTCACACTAGCCTTTTGTGCCCCCAGGCAACGTAGGACCAGGACAAGGAGGCAGGAAATTCCAAACACCTTTGTAGCCGGTAAACTCCAGATGTGTCTTTTTCTTCAAAGTAGGCACCAAGTATAAAAAGGCAACCCACTCCTTAGTCCCATGTGACTTGTGGATACAACAGAAGAAGAACTGCCCTGCTGCCGCAGGACTAAATGCTGCTCGAGGCCTGCCCTGCTGTCTGAAAATGAAGCCTGGAACTGTACCCTTAATCCCCCAGTGAAGTGTCATCTCACAGATCCCCGGCACTAAGCTACAGAGACAGAACAAGCTTCAGAATCCATCCTGCAATAGCTCAGCTGACCTGGCGTATTGGGTCTGCCTAGACCTGCAACCAAGACTGCCTGAGCACTGCTGGCCTCTGCTGGAGTGAGTTCCTGATCCCAAACAGTACTATTTGGGCCAATATATAGGGGGGTTTCTCTCATTACTGGTCCTTGCCGGTTATATAATGGGGCAGCAGTCTCCTAAAATATTTTAGCCACCACCGCTCATTCTTTAACACATTAGTCACTGGGTACAGCTGCACTGGTCCTAGTTTTCTTGTTTTTTCTGTATGATCTGTAATGGTTTATTTCCATGTGTGTGGTTTATGTAAATAGTTGTAGGAATGACAGATGGGTATTGAGATGTCAATGCCACAGCTAAATTAAGAAATGTATTGGAAGGTGTGGGAATCAAAGAGCCAAGAACAAGTTAAAAGGTGGCAGGCGTATCATTGAGCATTATAGAGAACAAAGCTCATCTTCTGTGGTAAGATTTATGTAGTCCAATGGGAAGGAACCTGTGATAGTAAAAAAAGATAGTGCTCTAAGTGATAGAGCGTGGGCTCACCTGCTCGTTTTACCATACTCACCTGGGCCCATAAAACTATATACACAATTGAACAGGTAAATCTACACTCAATCAATTTTGTTTAACCATTCAGGATCTATACCATTTGATTTACCAATCTTTATCACCGGTACCTAAAGTCCTAAGGGATCAAGGGTGTTAGCATAATAGGCAATAAATATTATTTGCACTCATTGAATAATCACAGACTCGGGATAAGTTTTAACTCTTCATCTATGTAAATTTTAAATGTCAATGTTCAAAACTGAATTAATCGGAAAAACATGATTCAAATCAATCTAGAAATTATGATTAAGCAGAGTAATAAGTACACTTTCATTTAAGCATTAAAACATAGGAAGGGTAGGAAAAGGAAACAGTACAAAGACAAACCCACATTAAATATAGTTACCTAGAATAGTGTGAAGACCAACCCTGGCCACGGGCTGGATCAGAAGGACAAAACCCAAAGTGCAGGTGCCAGCAGGTAAGAACAGGTGCAGACCAGAAATCAGGACAGGTACGGACCAAATTGAATCAGGACAGGACCACCACGGGTTAAGAACAGCACCACAGCTAAAGTTCAAACGCCAGCGTTGTAATCCCTCTCTGCAGCTAACAGCCAGAACCCCGATTGGTTTATCGAACTCCTTCCAGAACCCCGATTGGGTTATTGAATCTTCTGACAGAATGCTTCGCCAGCACCTCTGCTCTTGATCGCCTATAGAGTGCATTGGGTCAGTGACAGGTCAGCTATCCGGACAAGTCGGACAATCTAACTAGCTAAGCCTATCCTAGTTATACCATTTTCCAGGGCAGTGTACCACCCCACAAATGTTGCAAATGTGTGAATACCACAATTTGATTGGTCAAAAGACGAGGAGAGGTCATCACACCATATTGATATGAGGTAACTTGCATCTCATATTTAAATTATGTTCCCTCCCATAACTTTATTTTCTCATGCACTTTTATTCCACCCGGAAGTGAATGTATCAATATATCAAAGTGTTTAACAATTTGTTCAATCCAGCTTCCTCTGGCAGAGTTGAGAGGTCAGCTTCCCATATTTTTCACAGTTCATGCTCGGTTCTGGCACTGATTCAATGCCATAGCTTTGATAACTTGCGCAGGCGCAGTTTCTCCAAAGATGGAGTTCAGAAACACATTTCAGGCCCAAAATGATACATGCGAAAATAGAAAAGAAACAGTTTTAGAACACAGAAATAAATGAATGCACTGTATACCACTTATCTCTATTCTATTCCCATTATTTTAATTGAACTATTGCGATACGTTTTAGGCAGAAGGAACAGCTTAGCAAAAGCAGCGATGCAAGCTTCTGGCACGATAGGACACAGAACAGCCATTTTAGTTCTAGTGCGCAGAAGAAAAAGTTTCCCACCAAGCGAAGTACTATGTCTTGTCACGTGAGTGTGAAAGACGCATGCACAGTAGAAAATCTCACGTAGCAGCAGCCATTTTAATGCAAGAGAATTGCAGTTAGTAAAAGCACATTGGAAAGCTTCCCCTAGATACCAGAAATGTTATGAAATGCAATATTAATATAACGAAACATGTTAGGTAGTACATTAATATTATTTTTGAGAAGGCTGAATAAAAGCAAGTCGCTTTACATGCGTAACCTTGCTCCATCAATCCCCTCTTTGATGATATTTTATATCATCACAAATGAATGAAACAGATGCCAACTTTCACGTTTCTCCCAACTCAATTTCCTCAAACTTTCTGTTATGCTTCTTTTCATTATTCATGTGAAAGTTTTTCACTTTCTTGTACAAATGTCCATTCAACCCCTTCTAATTCAATTTCATTATTATTTCTCTTCTTTCCTTTTGTATTTACTGTATATGTCTTTTTATGCTTGCGACATTTGCAACAAATTATTATCCCAAAAGTCAACAGGGCTACTCCCACCATTGGCATCAGTATTCTACCTACAAATCTTTTTCCTACGTTAGAGAACCAACTACCTAGGAGGAGAGACCATCTGTAAGTCTCTTCCATGCACTATCAACCTCCACTGGTTTGAGTTATTTTTCCAAATGTGTGATATTCCTTACATACCCCTTAATTTCAATACTTTTGTCAGGTATGTAAGTGCAACAATGTTGCGCCTTCAGCATTCTACAGACTCCGCCCTCTTTTGCCAACAAAGTATCAAGAGCAAATCGATTTTGTAAAACCATTAATCTTATTGCAACTAATTCGGTATTGATCATTAAGAATCCTTCAGCAGTGTCAGTTGATAAGCGATCCATCACTGTTGACAGTTTACTAATACTGTGAATATTCAGAACCACTCCCATGATGTTGGACTACCTATTAAAGGGGGGTAAAAAGATCAAAATGGTATATAACTTTCTGCAGATAGGCACTCAGGACGACTTGGAGAAAATCGAGTCCTCTTGGGCCGCAAAATTAGGAGATGCAGATGTCGATATGGATAAAGCCCTACTTTTAAATAAAAAAGTATTTTGCTCTTCCAACTTGCGGGCACAGCTTAATAAAAGACTTGTTAATCTATATTTCACACCAGCAAAGATGTTTGAGTGGGGTATAAGGGAAAATGATAGATGCCCTTGGTGCAATGATGGTCCCACAATTTATTGCATATGTTTTATCGATGCGAGAAATTAAACATAATTCGTGGGGAAATTGAAAAATTTTGGGAAGGGCTGCTAAATGTTAAGATTAATCTATCCCCTACCCCAGACGTCTTCAATCTGTGGGGCGCGACCCCCAGGGGGGCCCTGGAGTCCTGGGAAGGGGGTCGCACATTCGTCTTGGAAACAGATGGCTAATTTCTATTGTTAAAATGCTCCAGCTGAGTGTCCTGTTTTGTGAAATGTTTTCCTGCCAGGGTGCATTTGTCACCTAAAAGAAATGTAAATGCTCCCTGTTAGTTAATCTGCCAGTGTAAAGGGTGCGTGAATTGTTACAAACTAATGTAACATGGCCTATGTCTACTAAAGGGAGGGGAGAAAAGCGAATACTGGAGCTGCCCAAGCAAACCTTGGCGAGCAATGTTGTAAATGTTCCGAGATTTCATGGTTTTTTTCTGTTAATCTTTCCTCTTGCTCTATGTGCCACTTGCTGATCAGTAGCATGTAATTTCTGATTTTACTACTTCCTGTGAGTAGTCCTTTGACGGTGCTTGTGAAGCTAGAAATGCATAGCTTTAACTAAGCCAGTCCAAATGTTAAACCACCTGCTCTTCCTCCCCTGTTTGCACTCTAGATTTTACCCATTTAAAAGGGATTGGCTGCCGAGTTTAGAAGATGTCTCAAGCTTTAAATTCTTGGCCATCTTTGGGCAGAAGCCAAATAAATTGCCTATTAACTGACTGATCAAGCCCATAGGACCCTAGTTTATTTTTGTGGGGAAAAACAAGTGACCATCAAAGTACTTATGTGAAAAGTAATGTGACTAGCTTCATAAAGACGAACCAGGTCACCAGGCTGCAAGACGAGAGCCCATATTGAAGGGATTGCATGTTGGGTAAGCATCTCATTATGGAGGATGGATTGCTACGGTAAAATGCAAGCACTAACAGGGTACATTTTCATGACATGGTACATGGCATTTGAAATATAGGTAAATTAATGACAGGGTGGCCTGATATTACATTTACACCGCCCATTATTTCATATGTAGGTGCCTGAATGTGACAGACCTAAAACTTTTTTTGGCTCTCTGGCGGTACAAGAGTCTTAACCATACCCATGATGCAGTGCAAAGCATCCCTACATGGCATTGCATGGCCTCATAGATATGCAGTATGGCATAGCATCACAAGTCACTATGTTGCCTTACTCTGCATCAAGGAGGTTTTCCATAGGCGTTGCATGGGGGTTCCCATGGATTTTGACGCAGCCCCATATTTACAAAATCATGTAAAGCTGGGGCAGCGCCAAAAACGTACACCTCCCCAGGGAAGGCGAACTAGGAGAAATGTTTTTATTTCTCCTCGGTTTTACCTCTTTTCATGTGTGCTGCTTTCTGCAGCTCCCACAGAAGGAGGAAAATGCCTCTCTGAATTGTTTTTGTGAAGGAAGGTGCCCCTTCCTGCTCAAAAGCAAACCTGCCCATGTTGGTGCCAGGCAGCAATTTGTGCACCAACACAAGAGGAAAGGACAAGAATGCACCATGTTTTATAAATATGGTGCATTCCTGCCCATTGACATTAACGTAGGGCAGCGCAGCAAGAAGACATTGTGGCGCTGCCCTACGCCAATTCCTCATAAATTAGATCCTTTGTTTTTAGCTACACCTTAGCTTAGACACCTTAGACAATGCCCACCGATCTTTGGTTTCCTAAACACTGTTTAATATGATTTCCCCACCATGAAAATGATTTGCTGTGGGAATTGGGGGTGCTTATGGTTGTCGTTGATGAGAGTACGAGGTTCTAAATAATGTTGTCAGAGGGGGTCCTTACGCCTAAAAAAGATTGACAAGGGGGTCTTGGCATCAAAAAGTTTGAAGACCTCTGCCCTACCCTGATGTTATTAGGTACTGATTGTAAACTGGGGTTGAAAAAAGAGGATGAAGCTCTGGTCTTTATTTCTGTTGCGGTGCTCCGGATTCTTATATCTGCCGGTTGGAAGGACACCACTGCCCCTTCCTTCCAGATGTGGCTTGCCAGACTTTTGGGGATGCACAATATTGAATCCTGTTTGAATAAATACAAGGGCAGGAAAACCCTGGAAATGGGTCTGAACATCTGGGCTTCGTTCAAAAGATGGAGGGATTCCAGATTATAAAAATGAAGTGATAGACTCATTATAGTAGCAACCTAGGAATCATGCTGTGTTTTCTATCTGCTGATATGTTAAATGTATGTTGCATATATGTGTTTTTTTTCTTTTAAGAATTGGTTTTATGGTCCGAACCTATCTATACTCAATTAGGGTTTTATCACTTTTCAAGATAATGTTGAAATGAATAATGAATTTTACCAGTGTTTGTACCAGGAATTCTCAATAAAATAAAAAAAAATAAAAAAGAAATGAAGATAAATGCATTATGCAGTCAATCCCCATTTCTGAAAAAAAACTGAAAATGCTGAAATGTGCCTCACTTATAACGTGAAGCATTGGTCATGTGTGGTTAGTGAACACTTTCATATAGATAAGATAATTCGTTTTTTTTACTGGTTTATGATATGATGTTGATTTTACATATTGTGCGACAAGGTGTTGTAACAAATGTACTGTATCTTTTTGTTTCATTCTGTTATGGATTATTGTTCATTCAAATAAAGATGTATGATGATGATAAAAAAAGAAACAGATGCCAACTTTCACATTTCTCCCAACTCATTTTCTTCAAACCTTCTGTTATGCTTCTTTTCATTATTCTTCTGAAAGTTTTTCACATTCTTGTACAAATGTCCATTTAACTCTGTCTAATTCAATTTCATTAATATTTCTCTTCTTTCCTTTTGTATTTACTGTATATGTCTTTTTATGCTTGCAACATTTGCAACAAACTATTATCCCTAAAGTCAACAGGGCTACTCCCACCATTGGCATCAGTATTCTACCTACAAAACGTTTTCCTACGTTAGAGAACCAACTACCTAGCAGGAGAGACCATCTGTAAGTCTCTTCCATGCACCATCAACATTCAGTGGTTTGAGTTCTTTTTCCAAATGTGTAATATTCCTTACATACCCCTTAATTTCAATACTTTTGTATGTAAGTGCAACAATGTTGAGCCTTCAGCATTCTACAGACTCCGCCCTCTTTTGCCAACAATGTATCAAAAGCAAGTCGATTTGGTAAAACCATTGATCTTATCGCAACTAATTCGGTATTGATCATTAAGAATCCTACAACAGTGTCAGTTGATAAGCGATCCACCACTGTTGACAGTTTACAAATTCTTTGAGTATTCAGAACCACTCCCATGATGTTGGACTACCTATTAAAGGGGGTAAAAAGATCAAAATGGTATATAATTTTCTGCTGATAGGCACTCAGGGCGACTTGGAGAAAACTGAGGCCTCTTGGGCTGCAAAATTAGGAGATCCAGATGTCGATCTGGATAAAGCCCTACTTAAAAATAAAAAAAATATTTCGCTCTTCCAACTTGCGGGCACAGCATTATAAAACACTTGATTGAAACATTGCAACAGGCACAAGGGGACTACTCTATACCAAAGTCGTTGGCCGGGGCTGAAATTGTTATTATTCTTAAAAAAGGGAAACCAACAACAGATACAGGGTCCTCTAGGCCAATAACATTACTGAACAAAAATTTATTCTAAAGTTCTTGCCTCCAGTCTCTCTAAAGTGATAGGTACACTAGTTAGTCAAACGCAGCATGGATTTATTCCAGGGAGAGGGACAACACAACTAATTTGAAGGGTCATCACATTATTCGACACCTCAGTGGCCTCAGGAGACCCAATGTCTGTCATGCTTTTGGACGCAGAGAAAGCATTTGACCGGGTCTCACTCTGCACCCACAGCGTGCGTCCGGGTTAATGGGGAATATACGAAGACCTTAGAAATTAGACGAGGCACGAGGCAGGGCTGCCTGTATTCTCCACTACTATTTGTGTTATATCTGGACCCATTGCTGCGTAGGCTGGAAGCTAATAGGGATATTCTACCGGTAAAGACCGTGGGCGGAGAATGTAAAATACTTGCATACGCCGATGACGTAGCAGTCATCACACCGGTGCCTACAGAGGCCATCAGGGAAATAGAGGAAGAAGCTGTAGTGTTTGGGAGAATTTCTGGGTATGCCCTTAATGGACCTAAAAAGAATAAGTAAAGTTACCGAACACGGTAACTCCACTGTGCACTGTGCACAAATGGTCACTGCGTGACCGTCATACTGTCTTAACAAAATCAGCTCAATATATCAAAAATGAAAAACATAGACACCATAATACATGTAAATGTAAATCTTTACAGGTAACTGTGGTCAAACGTATTCAGTCAAATATTTTTAAACAGAGCCAAATTGTCGCAATGCTGCTTGTTGGGGCCCCAACAAGCAGCATTGCGACAATTTGGCTGGATTGATATTTGTGTATTCACACTAGTTGACTATGTTATGATCCTATTTATATCATATATGTGAATATGTTTGCTCTGTTTAAAAATATTTGACTGAATACTTTTGACCACAGTTACCTGTAAAGATTTACATTTACAAGTATTATGGTGTCTATGTTTTTCATTTTTGATATATTAAGCTGATTTTGTTAAGACAGTAGGAAGGTCACGCAGTGACCATTTGTGCACAGTGCGCAGTGGAGTTACCGTGTTTGGTAACTTTACTTATCGTGAGAATTAGGGACCTTATGGGAGTACAGGGTTTTTATCATTTCTCCAAGGTCCTGCAAAAGTATGGTGGAGACACGAAAAGTTTTTATAAATATTTGCAAGTGAGGAGTTTTCTGGGGTCAAAAAAGGGAGGCCCGGCTGGATTTGGGGAAAACCCAGACATGGAATGTATTGCAAAGAAAGGGAGTTGTACAATCAAACAAATTTATTTTGAACTCATAGCAAGCAGAGAGGACGATCTAGGGAAACATCAAGACAAGTGGGCTGAGAGACTGGGGGTTGGCTTTCACCTCTCATTAGAACTAGGAAGGAATACTCTCTGTTGTGCTGCATTACAGGCACAACATTACAAAACTATCTTCTCATTGTATTTACGCCAGCCAAGATCGCACAATGGGGGGGACATCTGGTATTACATGTCCCTGCTGCAATAGTACAGAGGCTGGGGCAGTTCACATTTTTGCTACTTGTCCAACTCTGCTGCCTCTACACAAAGCAATTGAAACTTTTCTGGACATTACTCTGGGTATTAACATGGTGCTCACACCAGCAAGGGTTATTTTAGCAGTTGACGGGGAAGGTACTGCTAATTATTTCATATTCGTCGCAATGGCAGTATTACGTCTATGTGTGGCAACAGCATGGTTAGATCTAATGCCCCCTACATTTCACCAATGGCTATCCAGGCTTCTCTCCATTTATAATCTGAAATGATATATGCAAGGAAGGGCAGAAGGGGGAGAAGACTAGGTCTACAAATATGGGAACCCATGAAAAATTGGAAGGATAGCTAAGAGCCCAGCTGTTATATTTGGCGTTACTTGATACGCTATGATTACATCCACCCCCGGTATTGTGGTTTCACAAAGCTATCTTTTGTATATGTCACTATGTAATGAATGTGATCTTTTGTTATTATTCTTTTATGTACGTATGTCATTATATGTCTTGTTTGTATTGTGCCCTGCAAGGGGAAAAAAGAGGGAAAAATCTTTAATAAAAATAATTAAAAAAAAGATTTTTCACTTTCTTGTACAAATGTCCATTCAACTCCTTCGAATTCAATTTCATTAATAAGTCTCTTCTTTCCTTTTGTATTTACTGTATATGTCTTTTTATGCTTGCAACATTTGCAACAAATTATTATCCCTAAAATCAACAGGGCTACTCCCATCATTGGCATCAGTATTCTACCTACAAAACGTTTTCCTACGTTAGAGAACTAACTACCTATAGAAGAGAGACCATCTGTAAGTCTCTTCTATGCACTAGCAACCTCCAGTGGTTTGAGTTATTTTTTCCAAATGTGTAATATTCCTTACATACCCCTTTATTTCAATACTTTTGTCAGGTATGTATGTGCAACAATGTTGCACCTTCAGCATTCTACATACTCCGCCCTTAAGTAGGTTAAGTAGGCAGCAGGACACGTCTTCAGGTTATTAGGATAGGTTTATTAAGATAAGACAGCAGAGCAGAGCAGAAAACCTCACAGCTGACCAGACCATCAACTGCCAAGGCTGGAATCCTCACATACCAGATAGACACTCTTAGGTTAGAAGATAGAAACACTAAGAAAGGACTACTGACACCAAGTAGCCATATTGAAGTAAGTATAAATATACAACAATGCTTTGTTCCCACATATGTAATACATTCCAGGGAATACTGCTTCAGTTCCATCTTTGAAACCCCAACCCCCCCCATTACCTTATAACTGTGTTCACATACACTAGAAGCAATGAATATATTGTTATAATAACTTGTTCTTTCTCTATGGAGACAGAGTTTCCCTTTCTTTTCAAAGTCCAGCAACATAGCAGCGTGAGTCTTGCCATTTAAGGTATACTCTTTGTTTTCTGCCCATTTAGGAATCTTTCGTTTCTGTTCTATAGCTTTTCTCTGGAAATCCTCTCTCCTTTTCTCAACTAAATTCAAAAATATCTTTTCTTTTTCATGTAAAATGCATGTTAAATTATTCTTGTGTGCTTCAGCTATATCTATTGTACCTATTGTTAGAAAATATTTACCCATATAACTATTTATGTCACTTTTAGTATGTACTGGATTCTTGTCACTACGTATAGGAAGTTCAGAGAAAATCACGTCTGAATTAAAATAATAATAATGTAAAGGCCCTTTCTTATAAAATAAACTAGCTAAAATACCGTAAGTCAGGGGCAAATGATGATAAGTAACAACCTCGGCTACAGATGTGGGTAATTTCATACACACATAATAATCACTTATTTCCATAGCTTCTACATATTGTACTAACAGATTAGCAAATACGTTCAAGTGTGTTCCATTTCTAACTCTACTATAGTGTAATCCTTCCTCATCTGATGCTTCTAATTCTACCTTTTTCTGACTAAAATTATCTATTCTTCCGTGTATATTTAACCTTTCTGGTGCATCTACTTTCTCATGTATGTTAGTGTTATTCTCCATGTTTCTACTCATAAAATAAGGAATAGCTACCATCAGTCCTTGCCATACTATGAGCACTATCACTATACTACATGTGCATATTCTACAGCATGTCTTTAGACAGTTTCTTTTCAGTTTACCATTAACAGTATGATCAGCCATTTTTTGAATAAGGAGGCTTAGCCCCTCTTTGAACCTTTTCACAGAACTTCAACCTGTGAAATTTTCAAGTTGGTCTCACTTCTTTTCCTGTTGGATCATCAATCAGTTCATCATCACTTTCATCACTTAATTCTAAATTTTTTAAATTTTCAAGGATGACACGGGGCCAGTCAGGGCCTCTGAACTTGTTATTCAGTCTTTTCAATCGTGGACTCCTCCTTCTTGGTTTCCCTGTGGAAGGCCCAGCTTGACTTGATATCTCGTTTACTTGTTCTGGTTCTTTATGTATGGGTTTAAGACGAAATTTCAATCTTTGACAAAACTAGGCCACTTATCTCCCTTTCAGAGTCTTTTAGCTGGCACAGTGCTTTGTTTTTCTTCAATTGCTATTTTATTCTCGTTTAGTTGTGGCACAATTTGTACATTTTCAATATCTTCTGTATCCCTCTCTAACTGACTTCGTCCAGTTCTTGTGTCTGTTTCTTCTGCCTGGATGCTAATCTGGCCTTGTTCAGGAGTGTGCTGAATTTGACTTTGACTTTTTTCACTTTCTTCTTCCAAAACACATTTTTCTACATCTATCTGGTCCTGCTCAGGTATCTCGAGCTCTTGTTTTTCTTCTTCCTGAGCCTTCGCCCTATTACCTATCTGTCCCTCCTCAGACTCTGGAACTGTGACAGGTATCTGAAATGTCTGAGTATATTGATCTCGCCTTATCTGTTCCTCCTCAGCATTACCATTGGCTTTCATTTCTGTAATCTAAGTACGTTCTTCTATTCCTGACTCATCCTCACTATCACTCTATCTATCTAAGTAGGTCTGACTTCTGGTTCTCACAAAATCTGTAGGAATGTCAATCACTGGAATTCATTCATCCTGACTGGTGCTCGGTTGTTCATCATCAACTACTTGGGAATCACTTTCTTGGAACTCCTCAGCTGCACAACTTTCAGCTTCAGTTTCATCAGGTTTGGTCTTTCTTTTGGTGTGACTCGCATGTATCCAATTCGGAATTCCTTTGCACTTTACAGCTGTGGTGGTAACCAATATCACTTGTGGCCTTCCCCACCTCGGAGCTAGGCAAGATTTTCAAGTATGTTCCTTATCACAACCCAGTCACCTGGAATCAGATCATGTGTTGGAATTGATTACCTGGCAACAGCGTCTTCTCCAACCTGGTGAGAGATAGAACGCACTTGGTCAGCCAGTTTTTTGCAGTCTCTAGTACTAAGTCATCAGATATATTTATCAGATTGTGTCCTGGCACCCATGCCTGCCTCATCGCTCTTCCCATGAGTATCTCATGAGGACTCAAGCCTGTGTTTCTGTCTGGAATGCTTCTGAGTCCCATCAAAACAAGAAGTAAAGCAGAGTTGCGCGAGCGCCCAAATTCAAGATGGCCGCCGTGGACTGAGCTCGTTCGTTTTTTCGCCCGTTTTTACCTAAAAACAATGGTTTTTGTCAGAAAATTGGCGCAAATGAGGTTGCTATCATAGTTATAGTGGCACTAACTGACTGAGGAGGTTTGATGCCTTTTTGAGCAACGGAGGTGCTGTTTTGAGTTTTGTGGTTCCTGCTCCCAGCTCTTCACAGAGGTACTGCCTGGATTGTCTGTCAGGGGGGCGGAGTATACATCAGGAAAGGGCCTGGCTTGGGCCTAGCCACTCCCACAGTCCTGTTTAGCTGCTGCACCAATATTTTTGAGGAGTGCTTATCATTATTTTACTTTATTTACTCTGATATTACTCATTTGCTCATTTTACTTAAAACTCAGTTACTTTTCTCCTCAAAAATGGAAAATAAAAGTTCTGCTAACAATCAAAGAAGACAGCAGGTTTTACCTCCTCCTTTAAAATCGAAAGTGGTAGAATCATCTGAACCTTCACTGTCTCTAACTTTAGAAAAAATTCAAGCTCTTTGTGTTAATACTGACACTATTGCGACTGAAGTTAAAAATGTGCGAAAAGAAATGGCCAGTTTGTCTATGAAAATCTCTGAGAATTCAATTAAGATACCACCGCGACCTGTGTTTGGGGCCAACACCTTGTCATCCTCGCTCCTTATTGCCACAACTCATCCCTGCTAGCCCCCGCCGCCGGTGACCACACGCGGCCGCCGAGAGGGGCAGGGCAGGAGGAAAGGAGAAACTACAACCCCCAGCGTCCCCTGTCTCGCGGGGACGCCGCCTGTCAGCTGGGCTTCCGCTTCCGCCGGGAGGCGTACTTCAGCGAGCCCTTCCTTGTGCAGAGCGGGAACCACCGCGACCTGTGTTTGGGGCCAACACCTTGTCATCCTCGCTCCTTATTGCCACAACTCATCCCTGCTAGCCCCCGCCGCCGCTGACCACACGCGGCCGCCGAGAGGGGCAGGGCAGGAGGAAAGGAGAAACTACAACCCCCAGCGTCCCCTGTCTCGCGGGGACGCCGCCTGTCAGCTGGGCTTCCGCTTCCGCCGGGAGGCGTACTTCAGCGAGCCCTTCCTTGTGCAGAGCGGGAACCACCGCGACCTGTGTTTGGGGCCAACACCTTGTCATCCTCGCTCCTTATTGCCACAACTCATCCCTGCTAGCCCCCGCCGCCGCTGACCACACGCGGCCGCCGAGAGGGGCAGGGCAGGAGGAAAGGAGAAACTACAACCCCCAGCATCCCCTGTCTCGCGGGGACGCCGCCTGTCAGCTGGGCTTCCGCTTCCGATGGGAGGCGTACTTCAGCGAGTCCTTCCTTGTGCAGAGCGGGAACCACCGCGACCTGTGTTTGGGGCCAACACCTTGTCATCCTCGCTCCTTATTGCCACAACTCATCCCTGCTAGCCCCCGCCGCCGCTGACCACACGCGACCGCCGAGAGGGGCAGGGCAGGAGGAAAGGAGAAACTACAACCCCCAGCGTCCCCTGTCTCGCGGGGACGCCGCCTGTCAGCTGGGCTTCCGCTTCCGACGGGAGGCGTACTTCAGCGAACCCTTCCTCCCGCGTCGCGGGACGCGCGCGGGCGACGCCGGGCGGAGCCCGGGCAGAGGGCAGGCCGTCTGTGGCCGTCCGGGGACGACGAGGGACGGGACGGGCCACCCCCCTTGGCCCCAGCGGACTCCTAACAACTGACCCAGGTATTGCACTTTGAGTTTCTGGAATACTTAAATTCTATCGAAGCCCTTTACAAAATAACTAGAATAATGTAACGGCTGCATGAAGACGATTACTAGAGAACCAAGTTGGCTTGTTATCCGTCAATTGTGGGACTTCCAATTAATGCAGGATACCCAAACTAGTTTTTGTGGTCACTAGAGTGATTAAGTTGGAGATCAAAAGGAAAAATGCCCAATCATCCCAACATGCGTTCGGCTGTGAATAAAACTAACAAGAGAGAGACCCCTAAGCAAACACGAGCGGCAAGGAAGGAGTGTGCCCTTCCGAAAGGGAATAAACCCACAGCAATTGACTTCATGTTAAAAAAAGTCACGGGGGAAATAGAACGTATGGAACGGAGTTTATCCTCTTCACCCAACCTCAATGCAATCACCCAAACCCCCCCCAGAGACCCACCAATAGCTGATAGCCCAAATATGCATGGAAATGTGACCCAATCAAACAATGACACTGAGGATGTCCCCTGTGCACAAACCCCGGGCCAAGAAATTTCTGGGTGTAATGAAACGATCTACCAGAAAAAAAAGGAAGCGACAGGGGAGGACCAAGGGGCTGCAGAGACAAAGGAAAGCACCAGTAAGAGGCAATCTCTCAACAAGCACACAAGAGTATATACTAGTAGAAAATAATTCCCAAGTAGAAACTATTCCACCAAGATGGGTTGAGACAATAGTTGTAGATCTTAAAAAACAGCTAGAATCCTTTATTGCGGCACAACTAAAGCCAATCATAAGCAAGGTGGACAAAATAATGTGTGAGCTCTCCAAACAAAGTAAGGC
Organism: Lissotriton vulgaris; assembly: GCF_964263255.1. Classification (NCBI taxonomy): domain Eukaryota; kingdom Metazoa; phylum Chordata; class Amphibia; order Caudata; family Salamandridae; genus Lissotriton; species Lissotriton vulgaris. The sequence goes on from NC_141694.1 coordinate 806,363,524, forward strand.
ATTAGAACACACATTGACAAAACCCCCTACTGGTTTAATTCAACCAATTGAGGTGGTCACTGATGATAATGTAAATAAAAATAGAGTGCAAAATAATAACTGTGTTAGTCACACTCAACACACAATTGCCCAGATACACGAGGCCCCAAAAACTGTCCAAAACCAAAGAGGGGGCTCTAATGACAAACCAAGAGGGGGACACATTCAAAGCACGAACCCCAAAAATATGGAAAAACCCCCTTTACAACCACTAATGCAATGGAGACAGGAAGACCGCCCCCAGAGGGACGGGAATTACGATCCTTGTTATACAGACTCCGACCCCTTCTATACTACTAACAGCCCCGCCCCACACATAGATCTCCCCCCAGAGGCCAGCCCATTTGTAATAGTTTTTGCAGGGGTGCCAGAAATTAGGCCTACAGAGATAGAATCACATTATCAATTACTCACTAAAATCTCCAAGTGGTTGAATATACACAGACCATTAAATAATGGGGAAAGAGGAGAGATAGTGCACGTAAGATGAGTAAACTGGCTTGGTGGGAGAAATAAAGACATAAGAGGGGACTGCATAGTCGCAAATTTTAGGGATACCAGATTGGTTGACTACATCCTGAAGAATGCTAATAGGAATCAAACTAGCACAATTTGTGCACTCCCACTCGGGTATTTTTACCCTAGGAGTCGGAACATTAATCGTGCTGATGATGAGGGTGGGTGGAGTCTTGGAAGACCACAGCGCACACATAGACCAAGACCTGTAAGCCATCCCGACCAGTCCTTTCCTCCACGAGATTACTCCCAGTGGAGAAACAGATTTGCCCCTATTCAATCACTTGAGGACATTGATTGACTCATTTCGCTAGAAAATAATTCTGTATCAAGTCTAGCGACTAGTGGACGCTCAGGCTCAGAAATAGGGGGTGAACGAGGGAGCGCGGAGAATACACAAACCTGGAGGTCAGAACCACACTTGAGCCAGGGGGACAAAAATGTAAACATCAAAGATGCACCAATAGTGGGTGAGGTTAGAACAAATGAAACTATCACAGCTAGTGGCAAAGAGAATAGGGCTGGATTGACCGTGTTATCCTGGAATATTGCAGGCCTGGAAGCCAAATTAAAAAGTAAGGAGTGGATAGAATTCATAAGGTGCTTTCATGTGATAGCGCTCCAAGAAACATGGGCACGGGATTCGGACCTCTGTCAATTGGAGGGCTATAAGTGTTTTTTTAGACCTGCCCAAGGGACGAATTCTGGGAGAGCAAAAGGAGGCCTAGTAATTTATGTAGATTTAGACCTGAAGGGCACCTGGTCACACCCAGACTGGATGTCAGACACTATACAAGTAGTCTCACTACAATATCACGGGGAGAGTCTACTTTTTCTAAATTTTTATAACTCTGGGCCGGTGGATGGGAATTTTCCCATACTAGCAGAGCTGGAGAGTAGATTAAATGAGGAATTGGATTTAAGGATGAAGGGGCCAGAACCAACTGTCCTGTTGATGGGGGACTTTAATTGTCATCTATGCCCTAAGCTACTTCCTATATCTGCCGACTGGTCAGCCTGCCCACTAGAAAAGGGTCCCCATTTTGCACACAATAAAGAGGGCACAGCTCTGATGAAGCTCTTAGATAACTTCGCGCTCACCCATGTTATGGATTTAGCTGCACTTAAAGCAGGGGAATCCCCAATACCCACATTCAAAGGGAGAGGTGGTGGGTCCATAATAGATTATATAATGATCTCTGCCTGCTCTAGAGAGCAGATTTTAAAAACAAGAACAGAGTGGAGCCCCTTTAGTGATCACAATCCCCTTTCAATAGAAATTAATTATAAAGACTTAATTAGAAAAAACCCAGGGGTGGTCAAGGAAACCCAAATCTAAGCAACAGATCAAGGGAGACGCATAAGGTGGTCAATGATCAATCCGGAAGAGTTTTACTCTAAACTAGTGGGCGAAGGGAAAGATCATATAGAGACCTGCTTAGATCTCTCAATAGAGGGCAGAGGAGTAGTTGTGGCTTTCGAATCTTTAACCAAAATTGTTGAAGGGTTATTGAAAACTAAGAAGCCTGTTAAACAGTCATCTTCTCCAAGATGGTTTGATACAAACTGCTCAAGGGCTCTAAGAGAACTAAAGCAGAGTTTAAAAAAGGCCCGAGGGATAAGACTGAAATTGCCCGTTGCAGACAGAACTATAAAACCCAGGTAAAGACAAGAAAGAGTGCTCTCCAAAAAGAAGTTTGGGCAGACCTGAGGGAGGCGGGTGAAAATAGGGACTATGCACAGTTTTGGAGAATCATAAACAGACCATGCTTCCATGACTCAAGCTCCCCAGTCATTAGTTCTAACATATTACCAGAACAATGGACCACCCATTTCAAATCCTTGTATAACCAGCAGGAGGTAGACATTGGAGATGGAATATGGATGGGGCCAAGGGCAGAACAATTAGAATTATCTTTGGAGGAAGTCCTAAAAGCAATCCTAGGGCTGACACGAAACAAAGCCCCAGGCCCGGATGGTACCCCACCAGATCTATATCTTAGTAACACCGATTTATGGGCACCAGTGGAAACGAGAGTACTTAATGCGGCAATCAAATCGGGCCTTCAGAGATCATGGTCCACCGCGGTGATTGTCCCTATATATAAGAAAGGCTGTAGGGACAGCCCGCAGTGTTATAGACCTATCTCGTTGATTGATGTCTCTGCCAAAGTAGTCGGGAGGGCACTGCTCAACCGCTTAATAGATTGGACTGACACTCATAACATCCTGGTGGATACCCAGTACGGGTTCCGAACAGGCAGGTCAACTAGTGACCAATGCCTCAACCTATACCTCCTTACGGCTAAATACACCAAGACGACTGATGGGACCATGTACATGGGATTCATGGACTTAGCAGCGGCTTTTGATAATGTCAATAGAGCCAAACTATGGACACTCATGTATAACTTGGGAATTGACCCAGACCTTATTAACATTCTTAGGGAGCTGCACTGGAACACCACTGCCAAGGTCCGCTATAGCGCGGGGGGTTGAGTACCGATCCCTTCCCGTGCTCTGGCGGGGTGAGGCAGGGGTGTATCCTGGCGCCGTTTTTGTTCTCCCTCTACATAAACGGCCTGGAGAGTGCCCTGATAGCACTGGGGACTGACTGTCCAAAGGTAGGCTCGCGTCATCTGCCGGTACTTTTGTACGCTGATGACGCGGTCCTCCCTGCGCGAACAGCAGTCGGTCTCCAGCTCCTAATTAAAGGTTTCTCTGACTTTATGAGGAATTTGGACCTCTCCGTCAACCTGACAAAATCCTTTATTATGGTAGTTGGGAAGAAACCACATAAGAAATTTGTGTTCAAACTAGGGGATCATGTATTGGACACTGTCAACTCATTTCCGTATTTGGGTCTCCTATTTGACGAAAAGATTAAGTTTGCCCCTTTGATAGAGGAGAGGTCTAGGAGACTAGTCTCAGCAAATGGGGCCATACTAAACTTTGCCCGACGAATGGGACGCTGGTCCCCAGAGCAGGTGATGACATTGTACAGATCGGTTAGCATCTCAAAGACCATCTATGGAGCTGAAGTGTGGGGTTTTAGGGATGCACAACAGATACAAAGAGAGGAAGACAAATTCTTAAAAAAACTGTTAAAGCTTCCGTTGAGCATCCCAGCAGCGATAACACACGAAGAGTTGAGTACCCCATACATATCCGACCTGATCAGACTGAGACCAATATTGTCCTGGCTTAAAATTTGGTCAAACCCCAATGCGGAATTATCCAGACAGATCATCCAGGATTGTCTACGGAAAGATAGATGGCTCCAAATCCCCTGGCTGAAATACATCAAAGATACATTAGGGGATATTGGCCAGCAAAGGTTATTTCTGGACCCCTCAACTGTGGACATATATAGCAGACACTTTGTACAAAAGCAACTACTGGAAAAATATGATTGTAGGAGGAGGGAGCTTGACTCTATTAAACCCTCGGTAGTTGCTCATTCGCTTGTTTGTAATGAAGTGGGCATGGAACCGTATCTCTTTTTAATGTACAGCCAACACAAGAGGTTTTTAATGACTCGTTTTAGGCTCAATTTGTTGCACAATATTTTAGCTTATCCGTCTGGATTTTCGCAAACAATTGAGCAGAAGGGTTCCTGCGGCTGCGACAATAGGTCTCCGCAGGACACCCTTCATTTTGTATTACTGTGTCCTTTTTATAAAACACCGCGTCAAAGATTTCTGGTGGACATTTTAAAGGACTCAAACATTATCCATGCCAAATCTGCCTTATTGTTTTTGCAAAGAGCAACTGAAATGCGTACTTTGTTTGCTATCATGAGTTTTCTAAAAATTGTGTTTAAACTAAGAAACACAAGGGGTTGATAAAGTCGGATGAAATGGGATGAAACTAAAAGGACATGTGGGGCCCTTTGTCACACCTGCACTCTGTTTATACTATCTACAAAAACTCTTTTTTAACTTGTCTCTTTTTATAAAATTATGATGTTCAGTATGTTTTTATGTGATCATGTATTAATATGTATTTTTATGATGGTTTTTAACCTTCGAAATAAATAAAGAACTGAACTGAACTGAATTAAGATACATGACAATAAAGCCAAAATAGATGCTTTTACTCCACTGATGGTGAAAATATCTCTTTTGGGTTCGCATCTTTTGGATATGGAAAATCGTAATAGACAATTCAACCTTGGCATATTTAATTTACCAGAAGAAGTTGAGGGGTCTAATTGCAGATTATATTTGGAAAACCTGATTCCTGGTCTTTTAAATTTCAAACTCCCAGAAACATTTGAGGTTGATGAAGCCCACAGAATCCCTTCTCATCGCAATCCTCAACACTCCAAACCTCGGCAAATGATATTTAAAGTTTTTTGCCATCATCACTTGGTTTTGATCAGGAAAGCCGCAAGAGAAATTACCTCACTAATGTTCAATGGCAATAAAATCTTATTCATCAAGCCTTTGCTAAAGAAACTGTTGCACTATGGAAGGAATTTTCTGACCTTCGCCCTTAATTACGAAGTCTTGGTTACAAATATGGCCTTTTTGACCCATCTACAATGTGCATATGGAAGGACAGTTTCTCAAAATCTTTTCATCGACCAGAAGAACTGCGACATTTCCTTGATCTCCAAATGCAACATTCGATGGATACTCATGACCCTACTAATTTAGAATGTTTTTTGCTGGCAACTTGATAAGTCATTCTTGAATTTTTAGGCTCCAACGGTCTAGGCCATGCTTGTAGAGCGTGTGTGCGTTTCACTGTTTCTATTTATGTTTTTTGTTTGTCTCTTTTTCTATGTTTTACCTTCTCCCTTACCTTTTATATTTTCTAGAGCTACTCACTTCTTCTCATATGTGCTTTTCCTCACTGTCCTCTACTTATCTTTTTATTTCTTCCTTCTTCATTATGGCTAACATTAAAGTAATTTCGTTAAAAGTTAAAGGTTTGCGCGCCATCCAGTTAAGCGTAATAAAATTTTAGATTACTTAGGCAGTTCCAAAGCTGATTTTTGTTTTTTTTACAAGAAACTCATGTTGATGATATCATCTTAGATTACATGAAAAGAAAATGGGTTGACAATATTGTTTTCTCTCCTGCTCATGGCAATAAAAATGGTGTAGCTATACTATTTGCAAAGAAATCTCACTGCCAAAGTTTGAGTAAAGTTACAGATACAGAGGGGAGATATTTAATTGTTAAAGTTAAAGTTCAATACTCTATTATATTTTTATTAAATGTTTTTGGACCTAATAAGGATGATCCTGCTTTTTGGACCAATCTTGCAACAGAGGTACTAAAACTTGGGAATGTTCCTTTAATTTTTGCTGGTGACTTTCATGTTATCTCAGATCCTTTACTAGATAGATTATCTCAGACGAACTTTCATCCCCATAAGGTTTATTTTGCTCTTAAAACGTTTCTTCAAAATACTAAGTTAGTTGAAATCTGGCATAAAATATTTTACTTTCTTTTCAAATCCTCATAATTCCCACTCCAGAATTGATTATGTATTAGTCACAAGACAACTTATTAATTCTATAAAAACTCCTATGATTGGAAATATTGATGTCTCTGATCATGCTATGATTTCGTGTATTTTAAACCTAAATTCTACCTTTACTAAACAGTCTAGATGGAGAATTAACTCTGGCTTAGCTCTTAATGAGCATAATAAACCTAAACTTTTATCTGCCAATAATGATTATTTTCAACTGAATCTTGAAGGTTCTACCTCTATGGTTAATAGATGGGATGCTTTTAATGCTTATATTAGAGGAGCTACTATTTCTATTATGGCTCATGAAAAAAAAATGTAATGCAACTATTTAACATTTAGAAAAACAAATAGTGACATATGAGCGATTCTTTATTACATGTAATGATCCACAATACAGGGATAAGTTAAAAAAGCTCAGATATGATTTTAATACAATTCTTAGTAAAAGAGCTTGCATTCAACTTTCTAAAGCCAAAGCTAAATTTAGCTTCAGCTAACAAATCTGGTAGACGTTTAGCAAATTATCTACGTATCAAAAAAGATAAAACTCAAATCACTTCCATTCATGGCCCCAATGGTAAAATTGCATTATCTCATAAAGATATTGTTAATACATTTTTGGATTTTTACTCTAAGTTATATAATAAACCTGACTTTAATGATGACTCTTTGGTAGTTTCTTTCCTATCCTTCTGTAATCTACCTAAGATTTCTCAATCAGATAAACTTGGATTGGAATTACCCATTACTAAGGACGAAATTATATTGGCTCTAAAATCTCTCAAACAAAATAAATCCCCGGGTCCTGATGGTCTGCCTGCAGAGTTTTCTAAAGAATTCCAACTCCAGTTATCACCTTTTTTGCTTCAACTTTTTACATCCTTTGGTTCATCAGGAATTACATCTGCTTCTTTTACTGAAGCTTTAATTATTGTTCTTCCTAAACCAGACATAGACCTCACTCTTGTTTCTAATTATAGTCCTATTTCATTAATAAATCAAGATTGTAAATTATATGCTAAAATATTGGCTACACATTTATCCCCTGTATTAGACTCTATCATTCATCCTGATCAATCTGGGTTTATGAAAAATAGATACTTCGCTAATAACACAAGAACTTTGTTACATGTCATTGAACAAGGTCAGACATTAACTAACCCTTCAGGAGTCATGGCTTTGGATGCTGAAAAAGCCTTTGACAAACCTCATTGGCAATTTTTATTTCATGCTTTATCGTCCTTTAATTTCAGTGACACTTTCATTCGTATGGTTTCAACTTTATATTTTGCTGCTACTGCTCGTTTATTTATTAATGGCCAAGTTTCAAATCAATTCTCTCTTTCCAGAGGTACTCGTCAAGGGTGTCCCCTTTCCCCACTATTGTTTTAATAGGTATTTAACCCTTTCTTGCCACTATAAGACAATGTGATGCTACTAAAGGAATCAAGGTAAAAGATGTTATTATTAAAACTTTAGCTTATGCCGATGATGTGCTTTTATTTATTAGTGATCCATTAACCTCTTTTCCTTCTTTAATTGAAATAATAACACAATATTCTTTAGTATCTGGGTACAAATTGAATACTAACCAAACTGAATTTTTTCCTTTAAATGTTTACTGTACTCCTGATATGATTTCTATGCGTGACATTATTTGGCAAAAGAATACATTAAAATATCTAGGTATTTTATTCTCTTCTTCTATAACATCAACATTATCCTTAAACAGTGATTTTGTGTTAAAATATATTAAAGATAAAACGTCCAAATGTTCCTCATTACATCTGTCATGGTGAGGTAGAATGGAATCTATTAAAATTAATATTGCTCCTCAAATCTTTTACACCCTTGCAATGATCTCCATTCAATTTCCATTAACATTTTATAAAGATGTTGATAAACTCCTTTCCAAATTTCTTTGAAATAACAAAGCTCCTCGTATCAGGTATAAAAAATTAAAAATGTCTAAATGTAATGCTGGTTTTGGTATCCCCAATTTTCTTCTTTATCATAAAGCGTTAATTTTAAAACAAAGTGCTATTTGGTTTAGTCACTCCTTTTTACATAACCCTCCTGCTTGGTTCCATATTGAAAAATCCATTGTGGAACCTTTTCCACTTCCCACCCTGTTATCAATGTCTAACAAATCTTAATTTTTTCAGAAATCTATTATCCTTAAATCCACTAAAATCGTTTCCAATGATATTTTTCAATATCCTATGTCCAGTACTGCCGAATTATCTTTATGGTATAGCAATGTTATTAAATTGAATAGAAATGCTAGTTTCTGGTTCTCATGGATTAAAGCAGGTATTTTCTATCTTAAAGATGTTTATTCTGAAAATACTTTTATACCATTTAGTAATTTAGAATCAAAGTTTGGTTTAGCTAATTCTGAACTTATAAAATATGAATATATAAGTAATTCAATTTTTGATTCTTTTTTACAAGTTATTCCCTCTACTATACAAGCTGATTTATCTACTTATATCCAAACTATTTCAACAAATGCTCATGGTGTTTCTATTTTATATAAAAAATTGTCCAACAATTTAGGCAGTAACATTAATATGATTACATTGTTCTGGAATAACGAATTATCGCTTTCATTATCTGCTGATGTTGGCATTGTAATTTATACTCTGGCTCACTACAACATATGCTTTTTACTTGTCCTTTAATTTCCAAATTTTGGTCGGAAGTTTGGGATAATATTAAAAAGATTCTCGACATAGATGAAGAAATATCATATAAAATGTTAGTCTGCAAATCTGTGGTTTTATCGCAGGATTTAAGTCATCTTGAATGTAAACTTTTTAACTTCTTAATTTCAACTGCGTTAAAATCAATTACCTTCTGTTGGAAAGATGTCTCAAAGTTATCAGTTCATGATGGTGGTCTTGGGTTATTTTTACAAGAAGAGGTGCACAATTTTCTTTATCTGGGATGTGTCAAAATTCTATTTCTTATCACTCATTTTGGACTCCTGTTGATATTTATTTATCAAAGTAATGGTATATTTATTGCTTGTTGCCCCTTTATTGTTCATTTCCTATATAAACTGATTAATCTGTTGTTACATAGTAGCTCTATTCACAAATTATTATTTATTTGTTATTATTCGTTTACCTTCCCCTACACTCCCCCTTTTTAGTTTTTCTATGAACATGTTTATCCTTCTTTTATTTAAAAATGAATATGATACTGTTGAACTATTAATATTTTATTAGATCTTTTGAATTGCTATTATTTTCAGTATGTCTTGTTTTCTTGTTTATTATGAAAAATTTAAATAAAATATTTTGAACATAAAAAAGAACAAGAGGTAAAGCATCAGGCCAATCTAATCGAGTAGATTCATATATCTTTCCCAATCTTGACTTGATTGTGCCATTCAGTTGTTCTACCACTCCAGAAACCTCTGGGGGGTATGCACAGTGCAGCCTTTGCTCAATTTGAAATGCTTTACAGATTAGATCAATTATTTCATTATTAAAATGACTTTCTTGGTCTGATTCAATTGTTACTGGAAAACTGAAACGTGGAATGTGCTCTCTTAGTCGAAGTTTTGCTACAGTAATGCTACAGTTTCTGCGAGTAGCGTAAGCTTCTACCCATTTTGAAAACAGGCAGACAATAACAAGGACGTTCTTCAGTCCTCTGCAAGGGGGTAACTGAATAAAATCAATCTGAAGTCGGATAAAAGGACCCTCTGCCTTTCCAATTTTTTCTTGTAACACTACAGTTTTCCTCACAGGAATCATTTGCTGACAAATTAAGCACCTACGTTCCTGAACCTTGCATTGAACCAAGTTTGTCAGAACAATCTAATCATGGCATCCCGTCCTAGATGAGAATAACCATGGTACATTCTAGCCATAGGAGCAAGCATACAGTCTGGTAACACAGGCCTACCATCAAGGTAAACAATGACACCATCTTCAGCCCTTCTGTGACAACCTATTTTTGCCCACTCTTCCTTTTCCTTCTGTTCTGCATCATTTTGTAAATCTCTCACTTCTTCCCACGTTTTCACTCTTCCAAGCAACATAAGTTGGCAGCTGTTTCTACTGATTTCAATTTTCTTATTTATTGTCATTCTATTTTGGCACCATATTGGGCTAAATGGTCAGCATATCGGTTACCTCCTGTCACTTTGTCATTGCCAGATTGGTGAGCAGCATACTTGACCACATCCACTTTTCTGGTAACTGGATTGCTTTTAGCAAGTCTTTCACATAATTTCCATTTTTAATAGGAGTGCTTGATGAAGTCAGAAACTCCCTCTGCATCCAGAGTTGGCCACGGTCATGCACAACCCCATAGCCATACTGGCTATCAGTATAAATGGTCACTTTAAAATGTTTCCCACATTTGAAAGCCTTTGACAATGCAATGAATTCAGCTACTTGTGCAGATTTGACTCCAGGTAAATAGAATGCTTCAACTGGACCCCATAGAGTACACACAGCATAAGCAGCACTCAAACCTCCTTCCTCATGTCGCATGCATGAACCATCTACAAATAGCTCATGTTCTGAGTTTATTAATGGCTCTCTCTTATATCTGGGAGAGGTTTAGTACAATATTCTATAAGGTCAATACAATTATGTTCGATTTCATTTTTGACTTCTGCAAAATGTGAATCAGGCAATAAAGTTGCTGGGTTCAGAATTTTACACCTAGCAATAGTCATGTTTTCTGCACCTAAAAGAATTCGCTCGTATTGAGTCAGCCGGCTAGGAGTTAGGTACTGAGTTTTAGTTCTGGTCAACAAAATCACAACTGCATGTGGGACATACACGGTTAATGAATGTCCCTTAATAATGGACTCACTTTGCTCAAGACTCATGCAAGTTGCTGCTACTGCTTTCAGACATCCTGGCAATGCAGCTGCCACTGGATCCAGTGTTGAAGAAAAATATGCAACAGGACATCACATCAGTCCATGGGTATGGGTCAGGACTAAAAGAGCACAATTATCTTGTGTATCACAAAACAATGCAACATCTTTTGAATAGTCAGGCATCCCTAGTGCTGGAGCTGAACATAGACAATCTCGTAATTTTAGGAAAGATGACATGCTTTCATCATCCCATTCTACTGGGTCTTCTGCTCTTTTCTTTGTCATTTGTATCAGTGGTTTTGCTAGGACTGCAAATCTCAAATCCATTGCCTGCAGTAACCTACAACTCCAAGAAACATTCTGATTTCTCTCTGTGTTTGAGGTAGATCCATGTTTTGAATTATTTAGATTCTTTCAGAAGTAACCCTCTGACACGTCTCTATCTGGTGCCCCAGATATTTCAATGATGTAGTACAAAATTGCAGTTTCTCAGGTGATACTTTATGTCCTTCTTCACCTAAATGATTCAATAGAGCAATGGTATCAACAACACAGTCATTCCAAGTTTTAGACGCCACCAGTAGGTCGTCTATATACTGCACCAGAACTGATTGTCTGGGCAATATCATAGATTCAAGACACTTTTTCAAAATCTGATTAAAGACCAATGGGCTTTCTGTGTACCCCTGAGGGACACGGTTCCAAACGTAGATATGGTCGTCGAATTTGAACGAGAAAAGATATTTGCTATCTGGATGTAATGGTATGGAGAAAAATGCATGGCACAAATCTATTACAGTGAACCAGCCTGCTGCCCACGGTATTTGATAAAAATCACAGCAGGGTTTGGCACAACTGGACAACATGGGCCAACAATTTAATTAATTTTGCGGAGATCTTGTACAACCCTATACTTTCCGCTCGGTTTTTTTATGCCAATTATGGGTGAATTACATGGACTGCTCATTATTTCCTGCAAAATGACTGCTTCAACTAGACGCTTTATTTCTAGTGCAACTCCTGCTTTTATTTCTGGGCTCATTTTGTACTGCCGAATATTTGGGTAAACTGCACCTTCTTTTACTGTCACTTTTATTGGATTGACATTTGCCATTAATCCTACATCCTTTCCTGTGAAATCCCACACATTAGGATTTACCGTATGTTGTAATTCTTTTGGAAAATCTTCTAAAGTCAACTTTTTATTTTCATTTCCTTGTTTGGCTAACATTAAGCATAGGTGCCAATGGTAACTGGTTTTGTATTACCTGTTGTTGCTGCTTTCTCGATACCTCAATCTGCGTCTGTGAATTCAAATTGTTAATTTGCATGTTATTATTCAGTACAGCCTTGCACTCATTTCTCCAATGCCCTAACTTTCCGCACCCATGACACAGGAACTTCTTCTTGGCCTCATCTCTATTGAATTTTCCCCTTGGCTTACCACCGCTTCCATCTCCTTGGGTCTGTTTTTTTTTCATTTGACTTAATTGGAGTTCTTGTTGCTCTGCTAGTTTTACTTGTGCCAATATTACCCTTTCTTCCAAATTCTTTTGTTTATTGTCTAACTCATCTTCACAATATTTTACATATTTTAAAATTCAATCTATCGGTTTGGCCTGCCAACAAATTTTATGATCTTTAATCATTTGCGAAATTTCTGGTTTTATTCCTGACACAAACCGATAAATAAAATGTGTCATGTCCTTTGTATCGATACTTTCCAAGCCACTGTACTGCTTAAATATATGTACTAGGTGCTCATAGTATGCATGTACTGATTCATCCTTATTTTGGGTAGTTCTGTCTATTCTTGTCCAATCTGTTTCTTTTGGGGGTACTTTTCCTTTCAAGTACAGTATTACTTTATTATATTTTTTCATCACTTCATCTGATGGGGCTCCTGTTTTTGGATCTCTAGGGTACTTACCATTAGGCCAATCAACTGCTATTTTACACTCTGTCCACAAACCTACAGGAACAACAATGTCAAACAACCCATCCAAATCTTTTAGCAACACTTTTAAGACCTTTACAAATCTTTCGACCTGCCTGTACCGCTCTACAGGTTTCTCTCAAAGTTTTGGGAAATCATTCATAAATGATCAAATATTCTGTCGGGACAATGGGACATGCACATAACCTCCTCCTGGCACTTCTCTCATTGGGCACAACTTTTCTACCTTTTCTGGTTCTTTCAATACATATTCAGATACAGTGTTTTTCGCTTGGGCTTCTTCCTTTTTCTTTATCCATCTAGCTTTCCATCTGTCTAAATCACCCCATTTTTGCAATAGTGATAGCAATTATTTGATCTGTAATTTTCATCCTGACACATTCATCTTTTCTAAATCTTTGTCAGAAAATTGAAAATTCAGCTCAATATGGTTTCTGTAACACTTTAGATTTACCAACATCAATTCCCATTTCATTTGCCAAACTCGATAATTTTTCATGAAATGTTTTTGTATTTCGGGTGATGCTTCGACATATAAACAACAATTCATCTTCATTTAATGATTTAATCTGTCTAACTGCACATTTCCAGCAAACAATTCTTCCAATTCGACTCTTAATTTAAAAATATCCAATGTCTTTGGCTGTGATTTTGGCTTTTCTATTTCTCAGGACCATCTCTCAATTTCTTCCGGGGTAACTACAGTAGTACTTCTCATACCTGAGGATGTTTCCATTCGCACCTCTCTAGAACTTGTAGGAGCAGTTTTCCTGACTGAGCTACTTACCGGTTCTCTTATAGGTAAATCCATCAGAGAAATTTCTGACTCACATTCACTTGCTTGATCATCCACTATTAATGTTTCTTTTCTTGACTACAATACAGGTGTAGTTAGAACGGGAGGTCTAGGACTTGTCTGCTTATCTCCGTATAAGGGAACAACAGGACCTATGGTTACTGGAATTGTTAAGGCTTCGGGGCTTGTATTTAACTGTGTCATTTTCTAAATTAACTCATTTCTCTGTTTATTTATCGCTTCTCGTTCCCTTTTCTGTAACACCTTTTCTAATGAAGTTCCATGTATTACTTGCGGTACCAAAGCTGGTTTCAAGAATGGAGCACTAGGATTAACGGTACTTGGTACCTCATTATAAGGTGGCAGATTTTTAATTAACAAATCCTCTAAGTAATCATCTTCTGGATCAATGCTTTTCATTAGATTTTTAGTTTTCTCAGTACTTTTACTCCCAGTTTGTTCCTCTAAAGCTCGGACAGGATATAATCCTTCCACTAGCATGGACTGCCTCCATCGTTTCATTTGCTTATCTCTTGTCTCTTTAGGATTCCTAGGATAGAATTTACTCCAATTTCTATCACTTCTGTGTCTATCTCGTTCAAAAGCCTCAGTTTCCCATTCCTCTAATGCTTCGTACTGGGTTAATCTAGGTCTAGGATCTAATTCATTCATGCGTGTTCTTAAATTGTATAAAACTCTACCATTAAAGGTACCATTCTCTGGAAATGCTAAAACACCATCATCTTTTGTGTACTCCATCCAGTTTTCTAACCACACACAAGTGTGGTAGCCCCTTTCAACCATCATGTATGATGCGGGCGTATTCCGTGGTGGAATAATAATCCCTTCTCTGGTTTTAATCGGTTTATCCTTTTTAAAGAAAATTTTTACTTTCTTAATGAACAACATTTTTCTTTTATCTCCGTACATGATATGAGGTCTTCCTCTAATATATCAGTCTTTGCACAAACCCCAAGTATCTCCTATCAGGTCTATTTCCTATTATTGCTGGGTCTAAATGCCACATGTAATTTTATGCAACCTTTAATTTTTCAGAGACACTCGTTTATTTACTAATAGACTTCCAATACCAGCACATTTCCTAATTGTCAATGACCAATCAGCAATTATAATTCAAATAAGTTCAACCAATAGTTGCGCTGCTTTTCTCATGCGACAAGTTCTCACGCTCTTGTAGTGGAGAAGTGTGGCTCAGGGGTTAGAGGGGGCAGACCCGGAAGCTGAGATCGGCCCTGGACCAGGGTTCAATTCCCCGCCTCAGCGGGTCTTGGGCTAAAAATTCCATGGACTCGATAATTCTCGCTCCGGTGCCTTCTCGACTCACGGGTTCACACTCTGCGACTCTGGGCAATAGCTTGCTTAATCTCCACAACGGCCCCTCGCGGCGGGATGCCTGGCTTTCACCTTGTGGATACCCTGCTGGGGGTTATCTCACAGGGGAATACCAGGACGGGTTCCCTAAGCAAGCGCCGGGAAACCCACTGCCGGTAGCTGTGCGCTATATAAGCTCAAATACATTTACATTTACATTTACATTTGTACTCACCCCTCCTTTACAGTATTACCTCAGATACACACCCGCTGCCTCAACCAATACCAATACCAGCGCTGCTCTAAGTGACGTCAGTGCAGCTCCTCAACTGACTTCCTCCTTTGCAAGGTAATACGAGAGCTTACTTCTTTACACTTTACACTTTAATGCTTATTTTCATCAATTTACAATGTAAACAAACTCGCCACTGTGCCTGAGTGACTAATTCAAAGTAAAGAATGTTTTGCATTTACTGCGAGTAACTCTCTTTCGTTTACTCTTCATACACTACAAGTATATCCCTTCCGTCTACCTTTCACACAAGAATCGGAGAACCTGTTACTCCCTCGAGCTTACCCTTTCAAGGTGATATAAGGCCAAAGTTTCACCAGTGAACCCCTTTGCTGTCAATCAAGCTCAGAAGAACCTGTTACTCATTCAGTGTGACCCTTTCTAGGTTATATGGCACTAAAGTTTCACTAGCAAACTCTTTGCTATCAATTATTCACACATTTATACAGAAAGTCCCTAAATAGTGCTTCCACTGTTATCTAACCAACCATGCACCTACTTCCACAGGCAAATGACCTCACTACAGTTTGGCTTCCATTTACCACCTGTTATTCTGCCCCCGGGGATTCCAAAACAAACATATAACAGGTACAAACAAGTTTTATTAATACATAAAATTCAATAAAAAATTTAAATACACAATGCAATTCAATGAACCAACTAACTATAACTAACTACCTATCTTAACTAAACCCTAACCATCACACTGCTACCAAATAAACTGATAGAGCGCAGGCTCACTTTCTTGTTTTATCATACTCACCTGGGCCCATAAAACTATATACACAATTGAACAGGTAAACCTACACTCAATCAATTTTGTTTAACCGTTCAGGATCTATACCATTTGACTTACCAATCTATATCACCGGTACCTAAAGTCCTAAGGGATCAAGGGTGTTAGCATAATAGGCAATAAATATTATTTGCACTCGTTGAATAACCACAGACTCGGGATAAGTTTTAACTCTTTATCTATGTAAAATTTAAATGTCAATGTTCAAAACTGAATTAATCGGAAAAAACTTGATTCAAATCAATCTAGAAATTATTATTAAGCAGACTAATAAGTAAACTTTCATTTAAGCATTAACACAAAGGAAGGGTAGGAAAAGGAAACAGTACAAAGACGAACCCACATTAATTATAGTTACCTAGAATAGTGTGAAGACCAACCCTGGCCACAGGCTGGATCAAGAGGACAGAAACCAAAGTGCAGGTGCCAGCAGGTAAGAACAGGTGCAGACCAGAATTGAGGACAGGTACAGACCAAATTGAATCAGGACAGGACCACCACAGGTTAAGACCGGCACCACAGCTAAAGTTCAAACGCCAGCATTGTAAACCCTCTCTGCAGCTAGCAGCCAGAACCCTGATTGGGTTATCAAACTCCTTCCAGAACCCCGGTTGGGTTATCGAATCTTCTGACAGAGTGCTTCGTCAGCACCTCTGCTCTTGATTGCCTAGTGAGTGCGTTTCGGTCAGTGACAGGTCAGCTATTCGGACAAGTTGGACAATCTAACTAGCTAAGCCTACCCTAGTTATACCATTTTCCAGGACAGTGTACCACCCTCCAAATGTTGTGTGAATCCCACAATTTGATTGGTCAAAAGACGAGGAGAGGTCATCACACCATATTGATATGAGGTAACTTGCATGTCATATTTAAATTACATTCCCTCCCATAACTTTATTTTCCCATGCACTTTTATTCTACCCGGCGGTGAATGTATCAATATATCAAAATGTTTAACAATTTGTTCAATCCGGCTTCCTCTGGCAGAGTTGAGAGGTCAGCTTCCCAAAGTTTTCACAGTTCATGCTCGGTTCTGGCACTGATTCTATGCCATAGCTTTGATAACTTGAATTTTTCTTTGCGCAGGCGCAGTTTCTCCAAGGATGGAGTTCAGAAACACATTTCAGGCCCAAAAACGATACATGCGAAAATAGAAAAGAAACCGTTTTAGAACACAGAAATAAATTAATGCACTGTATGCCACTTATCTCTATTATATTCCCATTATTTTATTTTAACTATTGCGTTCAGTTTTAGGCAGAACGAACAGCTAAGCAAAAGCAGCAATGCAAGCTTCTTGCATGTTAGGACACAGAACAGCCACTTTAGTTCTAGTGCGCAGAAGCAAAAGTTTTCCACCAAGCGAAGTACTACGTCATGTCACATGAGTGTGACAGACGCATTCGCAGTAGAAAATCCCACGTAGCAGCAGCCATTTTAATGCAAGCGGATAACAGTTAGTAAAAGCACATTGGAAAGCTTCCCCTAGATACTAGAAATGTTATGAAATGCAATATTAATATAACGAAACATGTTAGTTAGTACATTAATATTATTTTTGAGAAGGCTGAATACAAGCCAGCCGTTTTACGCGCGTAACATAAGTCAAAACGCCAGGAGTTGAGGATGGGGATGAAGAGTAGTGGATGGTAGATTGGTCTGACTCTGATGCTGGCTCCGAGGTAACGCAACACAATAGGCATAATTAAGAGATACCCAATAAATTATGGTCCCCGGGCCACTTCCAGCACATATCACAATTACAAATGGTTCAGTGTTTATTGCACCAGGTAATTTAAAAAAAGTTTGAAATTCCTTATAAATTTCGAAAGGTCAAACCAGAGTAAATTGATCCAGAAAATATCCGGACATGTGGATTTTGAAATGGTCAGCATGAGGAACTTTCCTTTGTGATAAATTGAGAACTTTTCGAATTTTCGGACTTTATCAGATGCGTTAACAGGTCACTCATAGGCAGGCCCAATGTATCATGCACTCTTCTAAGTTGATATTGTTAACAAGTTGGTAACAAAAAGTTCATTGATGTAGTCCTGTCATTTTAGACTAATTGTGGAGATATTTGTGTGCATTAAACTTATTAAACTGAATTCCATTCAAGTATCAGGATAAAAAAAAAGATTATAATAGAGACAATGAACAGAAATTATTCTACTGAATATAAAATGTAAATATGAGCACCCCGGGTACAATATATCTATTCTATTTTATTAAAGCCCATCACATATTCAATACTTTATTGGCGGATTCATGGATTCCATGCATACTCATTTTTCAAATTGTTATGATACCCTACTCAGCATAAAATATTAGTTTTGTTAATTAAAGGTATGGTTACTGATATCCATTAAGAGACACATTCCGAGCATCTCTTGTTTATAAGGCCGCACTGGGTACTTAATTACATAGCACACAATAATGAAGATTAATATTGATTGCATGTGCACTTTAATAATGTAATCTTGCATCAATTCCCAGCACAGCCAGTCGTCCATGAAATAATTTTTCACAGAGCATCTTCATTCGTTAAAAATAAACATACAGATTTAAGAACATTGTGCTGGGGACTTCTTCTCCTATGGGGAGCTAGTGTTCACATAGAGAATTTTGTACTACAACATTTGAAAGACTTAAAGCAATGTGTCAACAGATTCTGTGTCAACCGAGGAATCTAACTGACAGAGTCCCCTGGTGATAATTGCACTTGCTTGCTGAACCTTCTCCCTCACTTCACTTTTTCCTACTAGTTCAATCCAGTTTTGTTTTTATGTTTGATTTTTAAACTAATTGTTTTAATTTACCATGGCATAGCAGTCCAAAAAGTAGGTGCTCTATTTTTTAATTCCAGCAAAACACATTAACACTCCTGGTGTGCTGGACCATTAGATAGAACGGGCATTTGAGAAAACGAATATTATTGAACTGCTGTGCCTGAAATATTTCTACAGCCATGTCTACAGTTTGAACAGTTTAATGTTGACAGAGGAGATGTATCATTTTCAAGCAACAGACTTTGGTACTGCAAAGCAATCACAGTCGAAATTCACATTTTATTTTGTGTGGAACGTTCAAAAGATGAAAATGACAACAAAGCATGGCACATTGGGACTGCTTCACAAAGCTCAAATTATGTACGTTGCTTATATACATTGCCCATAAAGCAGATGTGCAACTTACAGGTTTACGCGTGTGCATCGTCTGCAGGCTGAACATTACACGCCTGTAAATGTCGAATGGCTACAATCAGAGTAAGCCTAAGAAAGTTAAAATTGTCCACAATATGTGCCCCAATGCAAGCAAGGAAAACAAGTCCAGGACTGTTCCTCAGATAGCAAAATGTAGCAGTAATCAGGACCCCAGTACCACTGCACCTGCTGCACCATTGATAGTTACACTCCTGGATAAGCACAGTCCAGTAATGGAGGTTTATGCAAGATTATGCATGCATAAAGAAAATATTTACATCCCTAGTCAATCGTAATAATGAGTAGGGCATTGAAAGAATGTGTACAAATGTCAGTATTTTCCGAACCATGACCCACCCCACATGGGCGAGCTACCTCAGGGCCTTACAGCTGTTCACACCCTCCCGTTTCATAAAATGGAGACTACAACTTCTTTAGTGTGTAAACAGCCGCAGTTTATTAAATCGTTTGTCATATACTTTATTTCTGCTGGTAAGTCATCTGAAGTATCGGTCATCGATTTCACCAAAGTATGAAAATTGTATTGACTGGACAATCTGAACATTCAAATCATAACTCAGTCCTACGGATCAACTGGCCTACTGGGTTGCCCCAGCAATCATTTGCGACAGCAATTATTCATGGGCCACCTTTTGTGTCAAGCACCGTAGGTTCTAGGCTCACCCTTGCTACCGATGTCTAAACTTACAGGCACGCTGGCCGGGCAGCGTGTGCAGTATCTGTCCTGTGCTTACCCCGTCATGGCCCTCTGTTTGCCACCCTAGTGTCCCTGCCGTAATTCATCCCAAAGACTGTGCTTGGGCAGTTTCTTTGCTCCCAAGGTTTTATTATTGGCATTCTGTTTTTGCTGTCCACTGCCACGCTGCCGGAAGTTTCGCCGAATACCATCAGCTCCCCCTTTCTACCCCTTATCCTGCCCTGCCTAGAAGAAGCCTAGTATCTCAAGTATCCCCCACAATGTTCAATAGGAATTTGTCAATTCCCACTCCTGATAAGTGAACCCCATGACTCGCATAATATCCCAGTGGTTTAAGGTAAATAACCCCATGCCCTGGCAGAGGTGCCACACATTCGAAGAAACAGAACGGGCGGGAGAGCTTTCTCTTACATCGCAGCCAAGACCTGGAACGAGCTCCCCGTGAACATCAGACGCTCGCCAACCCTGCACACCTTCAGGAAGGACCTCAAGACATGGCTCTTCAACTGATGAGTATTGCGCTATATAAACCCCTGATTGATTGATGCCGCACAAATCCCCAGCCCGTGCTCTTGCAAAACTTAGACATGGAAATGTTCAGCTTTCTTCTAGATCTGTCCACTGCGCTGTGATTCGCGGCCCCCATCCATCTGGGTCGCGCTATTACTTTGGACCACAGTGTCTTTACGTGGTGGACAATTCTGGCAACTGCTGTCAGGTCCTTTTTCATACATTCGGGAAGAGCCTGTACTCAGTGAGTTTGCAGTCCCCTAGATGTACCAATTTGACTTTGGGTTTTTCGTGTGTCTGTACTTACTTCTGCACTCAGGGGGCCCAACAGAACCCATTTTATTCTGGGCCTGCCCCTCCTTATCACCTTGGTGTTCCGCAGCCAGATGCCCCATAATCCTCCGGTGTGCTTACCCAGTGCTGAACCCTCGCAATGTAAGAGTGCCCCATCATCTACACAGACTGTCCACTTTTCCGTGGCCCCTGTTGGGAAAGAAAGGTTGACTTAAAGGCATGTCAGCCGAGTGTAGGTTTTGAAAGCCTGTGACCTCCATCACCCCAATTGCCTATTTTTAAACCCACTGAGGTCGAGTGCTGCAGCAGTCATTGCTGCCTCTATCCTGAATGAGTGAGTGCTGAAGTGTTGCTGTGGTAACCCAACTTGCTCTACAGTTGCCCACATTATAGCTGAGAACTGAAACTTACTAAAGCATGCCCTGTCCTGATCTATCAGTAGTGCACTACACTCTTTAGGGCAGTAACCCAGGTAGTCTTTGGTTAGGCATACAGAGCAGTACCCCTGGAATGCAAGGCAAACCAAGCAATTTGATTTGCCCTTTGCTTCCTGATCGTTTTTCAACCGTTTTAGCCTTATTATCATGTACCTGTCATACAGAGTGACATTCTCCAGTCAAAGGCATCCTATGCCTGGGTTGGACCGTGAGGGAGCTTCCAGCTCACTGAACCTGTATGCCACAAAAAAGGCCAGCGCATGTGAAGCCCAGAATAGCACAAGCTCGGCCACTGACATGCATACATTGGGCAGTGCCTGCAGCAGAGCCCTTAACCTACCAAAGTCAATGTGCTACACAAACAAATGATGGACGGAATGCTGAATAAATCATACATTCACCCCCAGTCAAGAGATCTGGGTTAAAATCCATTGTTCTTTTGCTCACCATGCCACCCCAATTTATAGCCAGGCATATGCAAATCAGTCTTGACTCTGTGCCTCATGGGAACAGTCCAGACCGAACTGCCAAGCCAGGTCCTCTCTGGAAGGGAAACAAGCATCCTGGGACAGGTTTGGTATTACACTTCATCAGCCAGGCTAGCTTGAATCCAGTAGCACAGTGAGCAAGGGACCCATGTCTGGGCATACCCATGCCAATTAGGGCGGAAAGTGCTAGGCAAACAAATGATGGACGTAATGCTGAATAAATCATACATTCACCCCCAGTCAAGAGATCTGGGTTAAATCCATTGTTCTTTTGCTCACCATGCCACCCCAGTTTAGGCCCAGCCATATGCAAATCAGTCTTGACCCTGTGCAGTTCAGGATGGAGTGTTCCCATTGGGCGCAGGGTCAAGACTGAGTTGCATATGGCTGGGTCCAAACTGAAATTGCATGGTGAACAAAAAAAGGATGGATTTAGCCACAGAAAGCTGAACTGTGGTGAATGTATGACAATGTTCTGCATTCTGTCCCTCAATTGTTGTTTTTGCCTTTTGTCACCCCGAGTAGGACGGGCATGCCCATACGTGGCTCCCGTGCTCTCTATGCCACTGGACTCAAGCTATCCTGGCTGAAGAGGGGTGAAACCCTGAAACCGGTCCCAGGATGCTTGTTTCCAGTCCATGGAGGACCTGGCCTGGCAGTTCGGGTTGGAATGTTCCCATTGGGCGCAGGGTCAAGAGTGAGTTGCATTTGGCTGGGCCAAACTGGAATGGCAAGGTGAGCTAAAAAATGATGAATTTAGGCCCAGATCTCTGTACTGGGGTGAATGTATGACATTGTTCTGCATTCTGTCCATCAATTGTTGTTTTTGCATTTACCAAAGTCAATGGGCTGTTTTGTTTCTTTCTCCTTGCCATGAATGTGTCCCTATCCCCTCATGGCTGCCCAACAGTAGAAGGAGATGGTTGGGTTCTTCCCATTGTGTATTTTTTGGACATGTACCAGGTTGCGCTCAAGTGTGACACTAACCAGGGCTTGGATATTTTTCTCCTGACTGATAAATGTATGAATCTCTCTACCTGTTCACTCGTAAGCTCCTTTCTCTTACTGTTACTGCTTGTTCTTTCTTGAAAGCGAGACCAGCACTTACTATATTTTTGGGTGGTCTTGAATGCGAGTGCCCTGTCCACCAAGAAGGTTAGGTCCGGTCTATTAAGTTCCACAGCCTTGCAGGAAATGGTGCCATCTTATGCTCAGTGTGAGGCGCCAACTGGTGAAACTTGTACCACCGCTCTTTTAGCTATGTTCTAGCTCAGCTGGCATCCTCTAGTTGCAACAGCAGGTCCAATACTATGGGGCACTTTGCACACCCAGGTTCTGAGCTGTACTACGGCGTAGTTATCTGACCATAGAGTTTCTTAATTGTCAGTGTTAGACCTGGCACCATTGGCGTGGGTCTCCCTTCCATTTTTTGCTGTTGCCTCATGTGTTTTTGCTGGTGTTAGATGCTTTGGGCACTGTGCCACTGCTATCCAGTGCCACAGTGCAAGTGCTCCCTATTGTAAATTGATGTATTAATCAGTGGATCCATGTTTGGCTATTTGATTTACTTGTCAGACCCTAGTCTAGTACACTGAGTGTGCCCAGGGCGTGTAAATCCAAATGCTGCGGGTGGGCCTGCAGCACTGGTTGTGCCACCCACAGAAGCAGCCTTGTAAAATGTGTCTAAGGTCTGCCATTGCAGAGCCTGTGTGCAGTCTGGTATTGTCATGCTGACTGGACAAGTGCACCCACTTGCCAGTCCCTAAACCTTCCCTTTTCTTCATATCAGTCACCCCTATGGTAGGCCCAAGGGCAGGGTGCATTGTAAGTATAAGGTAGGACAAACCCTGATGTGTGTGGCATGTCCTAATAGTGAATTACAGCCATTTTCGTTTTTCACTATTGCAAGGCTACCTGTTCTTTGGGCGGTACTCAGAATGATAAAATACATCTTTTAGTGAAGTTGGTTTTGAACATTCTGTGTTTGTAAATACCACTTTTAGAAAGTAGGTCTAACCTTTCAAGACTGCCTCTGCTAGGTTGTGTATTCCTTTATCTGGTTTTGTGAGTGACAGGGCTGGGGGTTTCCAAGAGACAGGATGAGTCAGCCCAGTGATGAATAGAGAGATCTGCATCTAGAAGGGAGGGAGAAGTTGCACCTGAACCTTGAATAGGGCTGAGCCTGCCTTCCACAATGCTGGCTCCACCTCCTGGGGAGCGGCTTATGTCTCTGCCCTGCACACTGAAAGAAGAGAAGGAGTCCTGTAAACAAAGTGCTCCAGGACTGTACTTGTCTTCCACAATGCTGTCGCCACCTCCTGTGGGGCATCTGATGTGCCTGCCCTGCACTGTGAAAGGAAAGGAGAAGTCTGGTAAACAGAGTGCTTCAGAACTGATTTGGACTGGGCAAAGGCCCCTCTCCCCTCAGAGAACAAAGGATTTTGGTGTATAAATACTGGGACCCTGATCCCAAGAAATTAGATCCCTTTTGGACTACAAGAAGAAACCTCTACTGAGGAGAGGAACCTGAAGAAACTGAGGAGAGACTATTCCCAAGCTGAAGGGCTGCTTGGGGGATTGGCCTGCAGTGGTTGCCTTACTGCCAAAGGAAGGAGAAAGGAACTTTGTGTACTTTGCTTTCAACCTGTGAAGGATCTCCAAGGGCTTGGAAAAGAGCTAGTCTCCTGCTGAAGTCTCAGGGACAAAAGAATTTACCCAGCAGCTCCCCGGAGTTCTTTGGAAGTGCCTGCTGCAGTTTTGGGCCTTCTGAGGGACTGCGTGTTGCAAGTGGCTGGAAGCGTGATTTATCAAAGAAGAAGCGTGTCGCCGTCGCTGTGCCTGCTGTCGCAACTCCGAAGGAGGGTGTCGCCGCTGGAACTGTTGCACTGCACCGCATCGAGAGAAGCGTGCCGCAACGAAGAGGAAGCGTGTCGCCGTCGCTGCTACTGCCGTCACAACTCCGAAGTAGAGTGTCGCTGCTGTAGCTGTCGCATTGCACCGCATCAAGAAAAGAGTCTTGCAACGAGGTCGGAGTGTGTCGCCATCGCTGTGCCTGCCGTCGCAACTCCGAAGGAAGGTATCGCCGCTGGACCTGTTGCACTGCACCGCTTAAAAAAAAAATGCCTCACATCCCCGAGAAGCGCACTGCCATCGGGGCTGCTGCCGTCGCATCATGGATGTCACCGCTGTAGCTGTCACATCATGCGGAAGCTTCACGCATCAGGGGAGGAGAGTGTCGCAAGAGAAGCTGCTGCCGTTGTATCGATGAAAAAGGGTGTTGCCGCTGCAGTCCACGCATTGAACTGAGAACTTTTTGCACCCCCGGAGAAGCGTGCCGCATCTGGAGGATCTTCACGTCGTTATTTCTTTGCACCTGAACGTTGCCGCATTTCCCTCACTGCGACATTGCTTTTTGTGGAAGCGCAACGCAACCTAGGGTACATTGACGCAAAGGATCACATCTTACTGAACTGAACTAAGCTTAATCTACCATCTTAAAGTAACAGTATTGTGTATTTTTGTTGTTTATGGTCTTGTGGTAAACCTATATAAAGTATGCTTATTTTTCATATAAAACCTTGTGTGGTGTCCATCTGTAGTGTTGTACAAAAGGGGGTGGTGATGGACCGAGCATCTGAATCAATCAAACACTCACAACCAGTCCAGCCCGAACTGCCAAGCCATGTCTTCCTTGGACCGGAAACAAGCTTCCGACGACCGGTTTCTGGCATTCCAGCCGTCTTCAGCCCGGCTTGCTTGAATCCAGTGGCAAAGTGAGCAAGGGACTCACGTCTGAGCATACCCTGCCACACTTATGGCAGCCAAAAGCGGTACAAAAGGGGGTGGTGATGGACGGAGCATCTGAATCAATCAAACACTCACACCCAGTCAAAAGATCAGGGTATAATCCATCACCGTTCTTTAGCCCACTCTGCCACCCCAGTTCAGACATGGCTATATGCAAATCAGTCTGACCCTGTGCCTCATGGGAACAGTCCAGCCCGAACTGCCAAGCCATGTCTTCCTTGGACCGGAAATGAGCTTCAGAGGACCGGTTTCTGGCATTCCAGCCGTCTTCAGCCCGGCTTGCTTGAATCCAGTGGCAAAGTGAGCAAGGGACTCACGTCTGAGCATACCCTGCCACACTTATGGCGGCCAAAAGCGGTACAAAAGGGGGTGGTGATGGATGGAGCATCTGAATCAATCAAACACTCACACCCAGTCAAAAGATCCGGGTATAATCCATCACCGTTCTTTAGCCCACTCTGCCACCCCAGTTCAGACATGGCTATATGCAAATCAGTCTGACCCTGTGCCTCATGGGAACAGTCCAGCCCGAACTGCCAAGCCATGTCTTCCTTGGACCGGAAACAAGCTTCCGAGGACTGGTTTCTGGCATTCCAGCCGTCTTCAGCCCGGCTTGCTTGAATCCAGTGGCATAGTGAGCAAGGGACTTACGTCTGAGCATACCCTGCCACACTTATGGCGGCCAAAAGCGGTACAAAAGGGGGTGGTGATGGACGGAGCATCTGAATCAATCAAACACTCACACCTAGTCAAAAGATCTGGGTATAATTCATCACCGTTCTTTAGCCAACTCTGCCACCCCAGTTCAGACATGGCTATATGCAAATCAGTAGTGTTGTCACTGAGTTACTGTATGTGGTCACAAATGCTTAACATACTGCCTCTGAGATAAGCCTGTCTGCTCGTGCCAAGATACCAAGAGGGTGAGCAGGGGTTATTTTAGGAATGTAATCCCCTTATCCTGACTAGAGGCAAGGGTCCCTATTTGTCACAAGTACCGACCTGTGCCAACTAGAGACCCCCAAATCTAACAGTTGGCGAACCTGTCTTTCCAGATTGAAAAAGCGACCACTATTGGGAAGAGTTCTAGCAGTGCTATGTTTTTTATGAGGCCCCCTTGTGTTATGTGACTGGCCACTCAGCAGCACATCAGGCTGTGCCTCATATGGCACCTAAACCTCCTACGTCCGCAGTTTCGGTGAACTGCTCAAGGTTTGTTCCGCGGTCACTTAGGCCTCCCGCCATACTAGCGTCTCTTTAAAGTCAGTGAGAAATTATAGCCATAGTTGCAAATCCTTTTTTACCCCATTTGTCAGCCTGATCCTGTTGTGTTTTTTGGTTAGACCTCTTGTCAACCAAGCTAGACACTTGGCAAATGTCTGCTTTGCTGGGATCACTCACCTTGGAAGTTGAGTTTATCCAGCATCTGCTGCATTTCTTTTACAGTCGATATCTTTTTGTCAAGATGCCATCAATATCATGCTCTAAATCTGCTATTTTGCTGCCAGCAGATGGCATACCCCGTTCTCTGAATCCAGCTCTATACCGAAGAAGACCAAGCATGCCTAGGGCCCTCTGTCTTTTCATGTGCTAATGGCACCCCAGCTGTGCTGTCAACTCAATAAAATGGCCCAGGAGTATTGCACACTGCATGCATTCTGAGTCCTTTATTGAATAGGAGGTCATCAAAACCCACAAAAGTGCTGAACGTTTTGAAGTATGTACAAGAGATCACGCATCCCATGGGGAGGAATCTGTCATAGTAGAATAAGTCACTAATTCCTCAAGAGTTGATGAATGAGCATAAACTCTCCTTATTCTTTCTTGGGGATGACAAAGAACAAAATTCACTAAGGGAGAATGTTCAAAGGAGCCGGCTATGCAGCCTAGTTGGATTTCCTTGGCCACTTTACGCCTCTCTATGTCCGTATTGGCTCTCACAGATTTAAGTTTCTGGCTGAGGTGGCCCCCCCTGGGGCCCCTGTATGCGATAAGGAAGCCCTCCTTAAAGCCTTTTGCTAGCAACCTTTAAGGAATTGCAGGAGCTGTGCCAATCGTATGGGGGTGGGAGCTATGCCTACAGGCCTTTCTCCTGCACCCTCTCGCCAGAAGCGTGACGCTCTACTGTTTTTTAGGGGGCTCTTTCCTGTCCCCCACCCTTCTTCTTCTCTTGCATTCACTCATTGATTGATGCCCCTCACAGCTTCCATAGCCAGGAGTGTCCCAAATTTCCAGGACGTTGTTGTTGTATATTCAACAGCCTTCCTCCCCCCTGGTGGGATCAACTTGTGTTGCCCTGCTGGTACCATTTTTGCTTCTTCCTGCTCCCCCCCGGCGGGTATTGTGCGTCTACTCCCTCATGCACTGCCACCATGTGGTGTGTGAAACCAGTGACATTCTGTTGGTCCCACTCAATAATTGGCCCCACCTGCATCTTGGTCCTAAACCCTTCATCATAACTTAGCCAAGTTTCCCCTGTTTTGTGGGTGCTAGTGGGCAGGTCACTAGGTGATGGCCTGATACAGTCTTTTGCTGGTTTGCCTCCGGCTGTAAACTGATCCTCGCCCCCTTTCCAAGGTGCTGTAGGATCTACCTGGGAAGCAACACCACTAGGTTTCCCAGTGGCTGTATTCTTGGCTGGTTCCTGCTGCTGTCTGGGGGTCGATATCTCACTCCTCTTTGTGTTATTAGACTGTGTTGAACTTGGTGCTGTGGCCCCGTCCCTGCCCATGAGTGTTCTATGCCCCCATTCTGAGCCCCGCATCACCCCCCTGCTATTGCGTCACTGGCTTGGGCAAATATTCTTGCCCCGTGATGGCTGTAGACCAGCCTCCAAAGACTCCTGGCTGAGGACCGAGCCCCCTATACCCTTCCATGACCACCAAGGCGGTGCCAGCATTGCAGGTAGCACTTGCCCTGCAACTGGCACCTAGGTACTCCATACCCCGCTCATGGTCTTAGGTCTGGGTTGCCCCCAGCCACCTACCCATGTTTCCGGGACCTGCTTGTGGGTTGGCAGGTGGGTGGTAGTGTTGACTACACCTACTTGCATCAAATAGTTAGCCAACCCCTGTACTGCAGTTGTATATGGCAGCTTGTGCATCTGTGTGCTTGTATCCCCGTTCCACCGTGCACTGCGGTATCCCCACTACCTGTCACACTATTCACTTTTGACTGCTCCACTCTGGTCACCTTGCCCACTTCTGACACTGCTGTGCTGGCTGCATGCAACACCATGGGACTAGTGCCTCTGTTCTCCCTTCTGCTTCCAGCCGCTTCCCAACCCCTGCCTGATTTCTCAGTGTGGATCCGCTTCCTTGCTCTATTTGGCACTCAAGCTGATGCCAACAGCTCAGGGCTGCTGTTGCTCCTCAAGCTGGTCCTTGCCGTGTAGCGTCTCCTGTTCCTGTTTCAACTCCCACTCTCGCTGTTGCTGCTTGCGCTGTCCCTTGAGCTCTCTCGCTCCCTAGTTTCATTGTGTCCCACTACTTTGGTCCCTCTGGTGCTTATTGCCCTGCTGCTCACCTGTCCTCTCAATGCGCCGGGTCCTCCCCCTTCTTCCTTGTTGTGGGCTGCCTTCTTCACTGCTGCTATGGCTCTCAATAAGAGCTACATCCCTACTTTCCTGCATTCTCCGCTTTTCCCCACTTTTCTTGAAGGGTGCAGCTTTCTGCCTGCGAGTGATGGGCATATTTACAAGGAGTTAACGCCACCAGAACATCACTTTTGCGATATTCGGGTGGCATTATGTCCTTCGCCTTAGTTACAAGATGGTGTTAAGCCACTTAACGTGCTTAATGCCACCTTGTAAATAATGCCCCTAGTCATGCAGCACTTAGCATGAAAGGAGCAAAATATGGGGGTTACAATGGGTATTCCACCTGCAACACCCATTGTAGGAAAGTAGGATATGTCTCTTATGGTTACCTCCACTTTTTGCTTGATGTTACACTGTTTCGACTAGGCTGACTGGGATCCTGCTAATCAGGACCCCAGTCTATCTGCTTTCTCCTTAAAAATGTTATGCATGTACTTAGGTACACTCCAGATTAGATACCTGGGTACCCTTGTCAGTCCCTAGTATATGGTAAACATGTACCCAGGGCAAAGGTACCCCAGAGGCCTCCCATGGGCTGAAGCAGGTATTATGCCACCCATGAGAGGCCATGCAAAGTGGAACTACAGGCCTGCCATTGCAGCCTGTGTAGGATGGTGCATGCACCACTTACTTTAGATATAGGAATACTACATAGGTCACTGCACTTAAATCAGTTACCCCGCTAGCAGGCGTTGACAATCCTGAAGGCAGGGTGCTGGGTTTTACGTGAGAGGGTGCCCCTGCATGAGCAGAGCCCCTCAGCAGCCTTCGGAGACCATTATCCCAGGTTGTTGCTGACACAGCCATACATAGGTGGAGGTGCATTATATGCTCGCATAAAATGCTATCTCGAAAACGGCTGCCACAAAATATGTTGTGTTGGTATCAAACACCTTGGAATCATATCTCCACACTAGTATCCGGTGTGGAAGGTATGATTCCACCCTTCTGAAGCAAGCTCTGTGGTGTCACTGGTCTTTCCGGTACCTGCCTTTTTTTGACACTGCTCCATATTTACAAGATATTGGGCAGAGCCATATATAGGACCAGGAAATACCTGGTCTTAAAAGGTGATATGAGGAGAGAATTTTTATTTCTCCTCATATATTGCTCTTTCCATGTGTGCTGCATTCTGAAGCACACATGAATAGACTAAATCGCCTGTTAAGATTGTTTATGTGCAGTACGGTGTCCCTGCCTGCACAAAAACAATCCCCCCTGCAGCACAGGCTCCCTAGCAAAATGGCACTAGGGTGCCTGCGCTTGCGCTTGGCAGCATCTTTAGCACCAGCGCTAGGGGAAACGCAGGGGTGTGCCGTATTTTTGGAAATACAGTGCATCCCTGCGCTTTGAAACTGACGGAGAGAGGCGCTGCCAATTTTGGTGTAACTCCGCACTTTGCCAGATTCTTGTACATATGCCCCTAAGTTCATTGTGCAAGTCATCTGAAAGCATGAACCAGTCTTCATTCTGCCCTTGAAGCAGATAGATCAGTTACACAGTTGTTCGCTGCTAACGCCTGAAATGTTATTGCATTTGAGATAAACGTTGCTAATAGCACGTTATCCTTGCGATAAAATCAGGCGAAGCACGGCGATAGAAAAAATTTTGCTAAGCTTAATTAGCAATCATTTTCGCTAGTTGTTGATAATAGGCCCCTGAATCACCCAATTACTGCACTGTAATATTCAGGGGTGGAACCACTGTGACTCGCAGGGGAGGGCACAACCACACTTTCATCCTGTGTTTGCTGGCCCCATATTGTATGATCCAGCATTGCATCATAGGTTAAATGAATGAGCCCTGGAGCTGGATGTGGTTGTAGTGTTATGCATATGCGTGCTAGTAAAGGACCACATGAACTCAGGTGTGCTGCTTAACTAACATACCCCGCCTAGTTAGGATGTCTTTTATTCAACTCTTGACGTAAGAATACCAGGCTAAACGACTGTCCGGATGCCCATGGGGAAAACTGAAAACTTACCTTTATGTGTGCCTCAGATGTAACGGTCTTATAGAACCGGCAACACTACAGTGGTCAGACGGTGAGCCCCCAATACTGGTGTTGTGTTATTATTGCAAGCTGCATGTATTCACCCCTAAGCACCCAAGCCAACACTACAATGCACTTCTCAGTATGAAGTGCAATATTAACACCTTCGCAGCGTCGAACGTTCAGCGCCCAGTGCTGAACGTTCGGAGAACGAATGCTGGCCCGTCGGCCAACGGTCGTGCGCAGCACTGGCAAGGTAGTGCTTGCGACGACCGTTGGCCGACGGCAGCACTTAAAGGGTTAACAATTATTAGACTAGGCGGGAGAAGCATCAGTCCTTGCCCTAGAATTACTATCTTCCATGAAACAAAAGCAGAACACCCAATTTTTAAGGGGTTACATGCCCATTACATCATTCTTGGCAGAATATGTTTAAAAACTTACTTATGAAACAGGGAGTGACCCCACAACCCAAGAGAAGGGGTACCACGGGTAAGTAAAGAACCAGAGTACTCTTGGGATAACCAAAAGGTTCTCAACTTACCTTTTACACATATACTGCTCAAACTTGAGTGAGACAAATACACCCAATCCTCACATACACCATCAAAAAATGATGATGTATGTGAGGATTGTGTGTATTTGTCTTTACTTACCTATGTTTAAAAGTTGCCTGTTTTGAATAATGCTTAGCTTTACAGTATGGTGTAGAGCAGTATGCAGCTTGGATTTTTACTTGAAGAACATCCTCCGGTGTCACCTTCAGATGAAAGACGTGTGGTGTTGTGTAAATCACACTATATAGTACATAAATCAAAGCAATAACTGCTATTTACGGGCTTCCTGTTAGTTTTCTATTATTGTATCTAGATGTATCACAACAAATTAGCATGCGTCTAAAACAAGCCAGATCTATTGGTGTTGGCAAAGCTTGTTAATAGTTTCAGCTAAATGAGTAGTAATGATTTTGTGGTGAATATTCAGAACTGAAAATGAATCTGCAAATTAAATTTTACTAAGATCTGTGGAAGGGCTCGTGGTCTTCAGAGTTTCTCAATCTGATAACTTCTCTTCTTCCATTCATGCTGTTTTTCTTTACAGCTAGCTCTCTCTGTTAGCTGCTTACACCTTCTTTTTCTTCGCATGTTTCCGAAATCCTCCAGCTGCATATTTTACGTCATCTCCTTCCTCTTAATCACTGTTTTTTAACTCTGTCCTGCATGTACTTGTGTAATATCTATGTAAACGTAGCTCTGTGAAATCCATGTAGGCATTGCCTTTTTCTATAGAATGTTACTAGGTCATATAGAGGTAGGAGGTCTTGAAGAGAGAGAGAATGTACCCCATTTAGTT
The DNA here is from genome assembly GCF_964263255.1 of Lissotriton vulgaris. Taxonomy (NCBI): domain Eukaryota; kingdom Metazoa; phylum Chordata; class Amphibia; order Caudata; family Salamandridae; genus Lissotriton; species Lissotriton vulgaris. The sequence goes on from NC_141694.1 coordinate 806,395,993, forward strand.
TCTGTGATGGCACTGTCAACAATTTCACAAAGCATTTCATTGTCTGACTCACCATCACTCATCATCTCCTGATCATCCTCACCCAAGTGTTCTAATCTAGACAAAATGTCGGCCACTCTGCTCTCAACCCTTTGTATGTATTTCACCTCAAAGTCAAACTCTTGCAAAGCAACCACCCCCTTCGTTATCCTGCTAGACACTGCATCAATTCCTTTCTTTAAAAAAAATCTCCTACGGAGGTTTGTGATCTGTGAATACTTCAAAGTGTTTCCCCACAAAAGATTCCTGAGTGTCTTGACAGCAAAGTGTACCGCTAGGACTTTTAAGAGCTCATGACAGGAACAAAATAACCTTTTGTGAATTGTATCCACCCTGCTGCAGAATTGCGCACAGGCCCTTCTTGCTGGCATCGGTTGTAAATATGGATTTTCACTTGGGATTGAAATTTTTCAAACTTGGGAGCTTTGTTCAACCTCTTCTTTATCTCTCTGAACTCTGCTTCACATCCAACACACTATACACATTTCACTTCTTTGCAAAGGAAAGTCCTTATATTAACAAAGATCTCTGCAAATCTCTTTACAAACTTGTTATACTCCGCCATACCAATAAACTTCATCAACTCCTCCCATGGAAGTATGCCAAGGTTTGTTGAGCATCATTAAGGTGAGAGAGGAAGCTTGCTCTGCTTTTACAACTTCCTTATATTGCCCCTGTTTGAAATGGAGTTTCTGGTTGGTTAGTGTATGCACCGAAGCCAGGCAGAACCAAACACTCTAGTCAGGGGCAAGTAAGTTATACTTCAAAGATAACCTGTGCTCACCCTCTGGTAGTTAGCTTGGCACAGAGCAAGCAGGCTTATCAATTGAGGCAACGTTTAAAGCGTTTCAGCAACACTCTCAGATAGAAACACCAAGAATACACCACAAAAGAGACTCCCCACAGGATTATACAAAAATATTGATAGTATTTTGTACATAACAGAAGACAAAAACAGCAGAAGTCATAAATACTGTACATACAATGTATTTACGTCAGAGAGTCACAAATGCAAAGCCTGCTTGGGTCCTGGTTTAGGCAAAAGTTATCTGCAGTGAGGCTACAGTCCCACTGCCCATGAGCACGCAGTGCAAGCACAAGCACAAGCACCAAACACCCTCAGTACTCAGACGTTGCACTGATTTGGCCTCAGTGATCCAAGGGGACCTGGCCCCTAACTGCAGTGATCTTCCACTGGGGGGATATCATGGTGCTGGGGGATTTGGCGGGCACGCTGGTCAGGAGGATGATCGCGTCCACTAAAGGGTAGGAGGGCTGTGATCTGAGTTAGAGTTGAAGCCCCAGAAGCGGCAAACAGCTCATGCAACTGTACAGGGTTAATTGTCCACTTCCCAGACTGAGTGGGAGAGATACATCTGTCTCCCTGGCAACGCTCTTATTGCTAAAAGGTGGCACTGACATCGCTGGCAGCTTCCTTGTCGCCCAGCAACGCATCTAGGGTGGAGCTTGTTTCGTTATTTTGGTTTCTTTCCTTGGGGCAGCACATGCAGGGACAGTTGCAGAGCTTGAGTGAGCACCCAAACACACTGCCACTCAAAAACACTCAGCCCTTTTGCAAAGTAAGGAGGCCCCACGTCAACTACCAATCAGTCCGGCCCTGATCATAGTCAAAACCCAATGGCCGGACTCAGTGAGAGTAGAGTCCCACGGAGGGGGGAAGAGAAGTCTTTTAAGGACCCTGAGACTTTGGGAATAGGGTGGGAACCAGCATAACCCTGGAAAACAATTGATAAATGGCACAAAAAGAGGTAGCAGGCAGCAGGCCAGCACAGTCTTTTAAGAACCCTGAGACTTCGGGAAGAATGTGGCAACCAGTAGGCCCCTGGAAAACACTTGATGTTGGTCACAAAAAGAGGTAGCAGGCTAGCACATAAGACAGTTTAGTAAAATGGTAGTTTCTCCTGGCAGCAGAGCAGTCGTCTGGCAATGTTCAGATTGTAGTGTCTGTTTACAAGTCCCTGGCAGTGTATGGTTAGACCAGAGTCAGGGAGCAGTAGGGCAACAAGCAGAAAAGCAGTTTAGTCCTTTGGGCAGCACAGCAGCAAGCAGGCAGCTGGGCAACAAGCAGAAAACCAATCCAGATGAGTTATTTAAGCAGTGCAGAAGTCTTTTTTACAGAGCGACCTAAAAGTACTTCCCCAACATGGGGTCAGAGCACCTTTATTTATATTCAAAAAAATTTTCGATGAAGGGGTGTCTTCAAAAGAAATCCTTAGAAGTATGCAGCAATCCCTTTTAATTAAACCCTGGTTCCAGATATGAGTAGGAGGTAAATCAGCCCTTTGTATGAGGCCTGGGCAAAGTGCAAACAACCTCTTGTTCTTCCAGCCCAGGAAGATCATCAGTATGCAGAATTAGATGTAGCCCCTGTCACACATAACCCTTCCTGTGTTGTGGCTGTCTGGAAAGTATGCAGTATAGTTGTCACACAGTCCTAGATTTGGATTAGAGTCAGTCTGCAAAGCACAAGAGTTATACGCACACAGAAATGCCCACTTTCTAAAAAGTAGGGTTTCTAAAATAGTAATGCAAAATCCAACTACACCAGTAAGTAGGATGTATCACTACAATTCGAAATATTCCAAACATGGCAACACTACTCCTTTCCGCTTTGGAATTATCACTTAAAGTGTATATAAGGGAATCAATTCCCAATGCTGGCCAATATAATGAGTTAGGCTCTCAGCAGTTAAAAACAAATGTTGCTGTTTGTCACTACCAGGACATATGAAACTTAAAAGTACATGTCCTGCCTTTTAGTTACACAGCACCCTGCCCTTAGAGTAACTTAGGGCCTACCTTAGAGGTGACGTATGTGTAATAAAAGGTGAGTTTAAGGCTTGGCAAGTGGTTTTAAATGCAAAGTCGAAGTGGCAGCAAGTTGCACACAAAGGCATTGCAATGGCAGGCCTGAGACAGGTTTGAAAGGCTACTTGTGTGGTTGGCACAACCAGTGCTGCAGGCCTACTAGTAATATTCAGATTACAGGCCCTGGGTATATGGTATACCACTTTACAAGGGATTTATAAGTAAACTAAATATGCCAATCAGGTATATACCAACATCACCATGTTTTAGGGGAGAAGCACATGCACTTTAGCACTGGCTAGCAATGGTAAAGTGATCAGAGTCCTAAGATCAACAAAAAGATACAGCAAAAAGTAAAGGCAAAAGGCAAAAAGTTGGGGGAAGACAGCCCTATGGATGATATGTCTAACAGACCCTGTCACCACACACCCACAATCACCACATGCTTACCCACTCTATCTCCTCACATGTAAACACACCATGTTCTGTTTGTATTGTCAATAACTAACAGCTTCACACCCTTTCATATAAAATTTAAATTACAATATCTGAACATCACACTGTGTGCATTGCAGAGAGGCCAAGGGTTGGAGGACACATCAGAGAGGCCAATGGTTTGTCTGAATACTTTTATTTGACCCACCTACAGGTACTTTGAGAAACTCTCATTGCTTTCAGCCACCCAGTCCTATGTGTGCCTCATAATAAGCACACATCCATAACTTTTAAATGATCCAGATACATATAGCCGACTGAGTTCACAGTATGCACTGCACAAGAGTCCTTATGTTTCATAAAAATACTACTGAAGCATCTTCATCTGGAAAATGAAGATATTCTTAGGGAATGCAAAGTATATCTAAAGGTTTGGGTTTCCTGATAATTTCTCACACTTGGGTGGCGCCCATGATATTTATGTCAGAAAAAGTTGCCAAATGCATCACATGTTCCTTCGTATTGCACGAACCCAAATGTCTGTGAGAGTGTCATGAGTTGCCTCGAGTAAGGGGAGTGATGCCAATACCTTGTGTCAGCCCACACCTCACACTTCCCTCCTGTCTGCTTACAACAAACACAGGCACCACCTCAACACAACTGCCCACATCAGTTTCAGTGGGGTGGCACAGATGATGTGACTGTGTGCCCTGGAAATAGCACGCACCCAGCCAAACACAGGCACCAAGAACCTGCAAGACAGAGTTTGTAATGCGTGCATCATGAATATATTATTGAATCAACATAATCTGGAAAATATGACTACCCTTCAGGAAAGCAAGATAAAGTAAAATGTGATGGTGTTTCAGGAACAGATAACCTGAGACTGGGTCTGCTTTTAACTGTTTGCAGGCGTGTGAGCCGATTGCAAACATATCACCATCACGGTCTGTGACTTGTACTCTGTAGGAAAGTGCTTTTTTGTAAGGTCACCACCCACTTTTTGCTCCAGATGCTGATGGTTATGACTCTGCTGCCCAGACCCCAGTGCCTGTCCTCTTTTCCATAAATGTTATGTTCAAATTGGTAATCCCAAATTGGCAAAGACTTTACCCCCTGTAAGTCCCTAGTATATGGACCGGGGGTATGCTGAGCATAGGTGGTAATAGGGTCCCTAGGGCTGCAGCACTGGTTTGTGCCACCCTGAGTGACCCAAGAAAATTACTGAGAGCAGACCTGCCATTGCACACTACAGAAGCAGTGCAAACTGCTCGAACTTGACTGTACCCATGCCATGTGTGGCACAGTCCCTCCACTATCTTTAATATATGTCAGGCACCCCTAAGGACGGCCTGCTCAGTCCAGGGGGCAGGGTGCATTACTTTAAAGATAATGACATATAAATGCAAGCCTATATGCCCCTATATTGGTGTTCCCCATTTGAAACTACTGTAAGGGTTAGCAGTCCATAGGAAAACATGGGCTGCCACCTGGGCATTCTTGAAGTTAGCTACTCCATCATGATAATGCCTAAATATGGCTTGTTTGGTATAAAACAACATGCCTTATCACCCCTAATATGAATCTTGCGCCCTTGGTGACCTGGCATGCACCCAGGGGGTTATCTTAGAGGTTTCCCACATGATTGCCCCAGTTTCTCAGTGCTCTGGCTGGCATGGCCACATTTCCCATTCCTGCTGCTGCCAAAACAAGATTATGACCTCCTGCTAGGTAGTGTGATCACACTCAGGAGTCAGATAAAAAGGCTTGGGCAAGAAGGATGTCGCACCTACCTCTTCCCAAGCAGGCTAGTGACGTGGCACATCCAGGTGGTGAGCCTCAAAGGCTGCACCACTTCTGATATGAATCAAAGCTGACTCCCAATGGAGGAAAAAGCCCTCCCCCTGCTCCAGGCACATTTACACCCAGACAGAAAGGAAATTAGTTAGTCAAGGAGGTGCAAACCCCAAGAAGGCTGCCCACATCTACAGAGTGATCAGCCCCCTGGTTTATGCACTAAAATTTGATTTCTGCCATCTTTAAAAGTGACAGACTAGAGGGTTCTGAATAGTAATTTTGACCCGTACCCCAGAATGTTGTCACCTCCGGGGAAGATTAGCTGCAGGGACAAGCTGCCCATTGGCTACTAGCACCCACAACCCCCAAGCCCCTAAATCTAGGATTTGAGGTCCCCCCGATACCAGAACCTCAGATCTGAACAACCTGCATCAAGGAAAGACCCAGAAGAGACCTGTGTTGGTGACAAGAGGACACTGCCAATACCACCAAAGCAAAAGAGGGATACTTTGTCCATGTGGCAACAGACTTAGAAATGTGTGATTGAGCCTCATCCTTGACTAAAACTCAGCACTCCCTGTCAGAGGGACCCCTGTGGAAGTCTAAAACCCTCTCAGACTCCCCTAGGGTCCTCCAAGGGATCACCCAAACGCAGATGGACTAGTGCACTGTGGGCTGTAGTCCTGCCTTCCACAAAGTTGGAGGCAGCTACTGCATTCCCCAGGACCACCAGTCATCAAAGTTACTTTTCGCACTACTTACTGCTTCCAAGGCTTGTTGGTCGCCAGTCTTACAACCGACCCCTCCACTCTATACTACATTAAGAGGGAATTCCATCTAACTTTTGACCAATGTCAGCAACCACTCCATTGTTTTCGTTTTGCAACTTTTTTTCCCTGCAGCATTGTTTCAGCAGTAAAAGCAGCTCTGCCGCCACTTCCGTTCAGCACAACAAACAGTCAGGACAGCTCTGCACCTGGGCTCCATAGCCAGGTAAAATTGAACTGATTGTCATGGCTTTGTCTTGGAATCCACATCCCCTTTACCCTGCAAGTGCAAGAGACCAAGAGTCACTAATGGGTTTTTTCATTGACTGCAATGCTAAATGTTCTCTGTACTATTTTGCATTGATTTTCTATTACTTCTATATTCTATTACTCTGGTTATATGTATAATATTCCATTCATTTTAATGTCTACATTAAGATAACAATTCCACTCTATTTTTATACATTGGTGTTGACTTTCTCTTGAGTTGTGTCAATTACTTATTGTCCATGTTGGTACTCTGAAATGCTTAACAGATGTGAATGCACCTTGCCACTCTACCAGAACTGAGCTAAGTATTCATTAGTGGGAATCCTAAGACCATCTTTGGGGTATTGTGATAGTATTACATGGTGAGAACTAACCTCAACACCACATAACACCACTTTCCTACATCCTCTTATCCGGAAACCAGGAGACACACAACCACATAGCATTTTAGTGCAGAGATGTAGACACCTGTACTAAAATGTGTTATACTAACCATTTCTGTGTGGCACTTGCCAGGGCTGTTTGTCACATGATTGACAGATCCCTCCTTTTTTGCACCTGGTTTCAAGCTGGCAAACGGATTTCACTCAAATCTAGGTGACTCTATTTTAGTTGATGTCACTTTGAATTAAATGTAAGATGTATTTGCGCTGATCTGCCTCACCCTTTGGATTAAATAATGGGAGGTAAACACTTTGTGGCTCAAATAGATTTTTTATGCTGCAGGAGGTGAACATTCTGAGCTAAAGTCCTTTAGCACATAAATGTTGATTGATGGGCATGATCTGGCAATGAAGGATGATGGCCACCTAAATGGAGAGCTCCGCTCCGGGACGGAATCCACATAGAGGCAGTGTTCTTTACAGCGAATCCAGGACTACCACTACGACGTTTCCGAGCAAGTTGAACACCGTGGCCATGACTGGTGCGGGTTTTGTTGACCAGTGACCTCTTTTCCGGTTCATTTTGAGATAGAGAACGTCTGTGGTGACTAGCTTCTGTCGGGCCTGGAAACGCACTGGAAACCCCGGACCTTATGCACTTTTTTTTTTCTAGAGTTTTATATAGCGCGAACTTGTCCCAAACCGAACCAGGTATCAGAGAGCTTTACATAGCACCAGTTACGTTACATGAGGACACACATTCATTTTTGTTAGGCACAGGGAGATTAACTGATTTGCCCAGAATCACAGGATGTTTGGCGTCGTTACCGAGACTCGAACCCAGATCCCCAGGTCCGAGGTCGAGCCCCCTAGCTGTTAGGCCAACTGATGAGCTCCTGGAAGCAACGTGTGGAGATTTGGGGCAGAAGGCGGCCTATCCGGTTCCACTTTCAGCATGTGGTAGGCAATGCCTACGCCTTTATGAAATTATGTATAAATTGTCTTCGAATGTGGAAAAAAGGGCAAAAGAAATCTCCTTTGCGCTGAATATCACCAATGGCTTATTCAATGAGAATGATATCCTCAACGTTTTTCTGAACACATATCCTCCTTGACAAGTACTAGTCTACCTCAGTATTCCTCACATTACAGCGGTTACCTGCGTAATTCTTTACATCCTTCTTCAAATACAGAGACTCAGTGGTTAGAAGCCCTCATCCTTGTTTTTTCTGTAATTTGTGAGGAAATGAATGCGATCGTTACTGGTCTAGGCTTTGCTGAGCGGTGGTCTCGTTCAGTTCCTATTCTGGTAGTATTTTTAAACAATTTTGTGGAGCAAAGGAACTATTAGGTTCCATTATGCAATACCTACCCTGGATCTTGTGCAAATTGTCAACTATATAATGAGCCTCTATCACGACATCCGCATAATGAGTTCATGGCTACTGAGTAAATAATATTTCCTCAGATATCTATCTCTGGAAAGTAAAGACTTTCAGCTATAATTCTGGCACTGCTTGCTCCACCAATATAAGAAGTAATTTATGTTACATTTGTGGGGATTGGCTTATCTTTCACTATCAATTTGTGGAAAATAGTGCCAGCCATGAAAGTGGCCTTGGTCACTCAAAAGCGTTTGTTCTGCTTGCATATCCTTAACAGACAACACTTCTCAATGTGATCCTGGCCTCCCACAATAACAGTTTGTTAGGAACATCTATTGGGTTGCTTAAATCTAACAAGAGTTTATATGCTCTACACTCCATTTTAAAAAAAAAAACACTTTTTATTGCAGGTTTATCATCATACAGCAGTATTACGAAACTCAACACCCTCAATCGCTAAACATCTCTTCATTTACACCCCAACATGTTCAAGTACTAACCCCCCTCCCTCCCCCAAATGGTGTGGGCGTGTGAGTTCAAGAGAATGCATCATGTGATGTGCAGCTGTCAGCAAAGGGTACTCAACTGAACGGAAACTCCAGATGTTATTTGTGCATTCCTAGTGCTCTAGCTCTCCTCATCTATCTGTAGGTCTGACAAGGCCTGTGCTAACGCTTCCCATGCTCTTGCGTGCTCCAAGGACTTTTGCTGACCAGAGGGCTGGGCCTGCCTCAGCCGAACAGTGCTCTCGCTCCTTGCCCATTTGTTAAATTCTGCCCTCCAGCGCTTATAAGATGGTCCTTCCTTTGATTTCCAATGTAGGGTGATTTCCCTCTTCCCCAATATGAGCCCCAAGTCTATAAATCTACTCGTTATTTTCGTCTTAGGTGTGTGGGAGAACCAAAGTAATACACATGTGGCCATGTCATAGGTCAGATCTCTGCTCCTGACGTCATTTAAAAGTGCTCCCACTTCTATCCAATAATTCCCTATTCTTGAGCAGTCCCAGATCATGTGTTCTAATTCCGCTCCCCCTTCCAAACATCTGGAGCAAGCTGCATCCTGCGCCTGGAAGTATTTCTGAATCTTCCCCGGTGTCAGATAGGCCCGGTGTATTATGAAGAACTGTATCAGTTGAAGCCTCGCATTTCGTGTGCCCTTCCACGCCCTTTTGATGACTTGCCCCCACGTCATGTCTGGTATTGGTCTACCTATCCCTGGCTCCCATTTCGATTTCAAATCAGCCAACTGCTGTATCCCTTCATGTAGCATCCTGGAGTGGAGGCACGTAACTGCCTTAAAGGTCCCCGATGCCATTACTACGTATTGGCATGCCATTGTTGTCTTCGGTTCCGCTTGCCCCTCCCTCCAATGCCTCCGAATCGCCGCTACCACCACAGCATGGATCAGGAAATCACCTGTCGGGAGGTCATATCTCTCCTGTAATGCCTTAAAAGACAGCAGCTCTCCCTCTTCGTATAGGTCCCCTACCATCTGTATTCCCAGTTGCTCCCATTCCTCGAGAGCAGACCAGTCACTCCCATGAGGAAGCGCTGTCAGCATCCCCAATGGGATCTCCGGAGCATACGGATGGAGGACTCCTGCCTTACGTTGGCTACGATTCCAACATGACTTCAGTGTACTCTCCTCTAGTGACAAGTCCCTAGGTAGAAGTGCCTGTGTTTAGAACTATATATGATAGGACATGTCTTTGCATCCCTGTACCTCTCATGTGGATAGGGCCCCGGAACTCCACTGCAATCGCCTGTGTGGGAACCTGTAGTTGTGCCGCTAAATAGTAAAGTACGAAGTCCTGGACTGCTAGTCCCCCCTCTAGTTTTGGACGCATCAGTTTGTCCAGTGCTATCCGCTTCCTGCCAGTTCCCCATAAAAAGTCTATAACCCTTGTTCTCAGTTCCCTAAACATCACCAGCGGGACCCATACGGGAAGCGTCTGGAAGTAATAAAGTAGCCGTGGTAACGCCACCAATTTAAGTAAGGCTATCCTCCCCATTACTGATATTGGGAGCGTGGACCAGAATGCCAGGTTCCCCTTCAAAGCCCTTATACAACGCCCTATGTTCCCCTCTAGGACGTCTGCGGCGTCATGATAGATCCGGACCCCGAGATGAATGAGACATCTCGGTTCCCATTTTATCTCCTGGGGAAGGGTCGGAACCACCGCACATGGCCGTACCGGAAGCAGGCTCGTCTTACTCCAGTTCACTCTAAGCCCAGAGAAGTCCCCAAACCTAGTCAGCATAGTGATCGCCCCCCGTAATGCCTCCTCCGTGTCTTCCAGGTATAAGAGTAGGTCATCTGCATACAACGAAATACGATGTGGTATCATCTGGACCCTGCCGACATGGCGAACTACCGGCCAATCTCACTCCTCCCTTGCATCAGCAACTGGTCAATGGGCAACTGTCACAGTTTCTAGAATCAAATAACCTTCTGCGGCAGTCCCAAACCGGGTTCCGCCCGGGCCACGGCACAGATACCGCCCTTCTCGCCGTCATCGAGGAGGCAAGGTGCATTCTGGATTCAGGAGGGTCAGTGGCAGTGATCCTCCTGGATCTCAGCGCAGCCTTTGACACGGTTAACCATCGGGTCCTACTCCATCGGCTGGCCGCGGCAGGGCTCGCAGGTTCGGCGCTCACATGGATAGAATCCTTCCTTTCAGGGTGCTCATTCCAGGTATGGGATGGCAACTCCCACTCTGCCTCCCTCCCCCTCACGAGCGGTGTCCCCCAGGGGTCATCACTAAGCCCCACTTTATTTAATGCATACATGGCCCCTCTCGAAGATGTTGTCGCCCCCTTCGGGATCAAGATAGTGAGTTACGCGGACGACACGCAACTGGTCGTCTCACTCTCACATCTGGACAACCACCCTGACAATCTGCTGAACTGCCTCAAGGAAATTCACAACTGGATGTGCGAGTCATCGCTCAAACTAAACGGATCAAAGACAGAAGTCATGCTTTTGGGCAAGCAATGGACCACCATCCCCCCATCGGTCTGGCCAGACGTGTTGGGGGAAATTCCCACCCCGAAACAAGAAATTAAGACCCTAGGAGTATGGCTGGAACCCGAACTGTCGCTGAAAACTCAAGCAGCCAAAACAGCAGGCACCTGCTTTGGTCTCATGCGCTCCATCCGCAGGATCCTCCCACTACTTCCGCCCCTATCTAGGAAACTCCTGGTCCAAGGTCTGATCCTTGCGCGGCTGGACTACAGCAACATGGTATATCTGGGAGCTCCTGAAGCCACCATGGCTAAACTCCAGCGTACGCAGAACGCAGCCGCCCCGCTCCTTATGAACCTCCCTTCCAGAGTATCAGCCAAACCAGCGATCAATGCCCTCCACTGGCTTCCAATACGTCAGAAGGTCGAATTCAACGCCCTGTGCACTGCACACAAACTGCTCAACGGTCTTGGCCCTGCTATTCTGAGAGACCTGGTCACTCCATACAAGGCCCCCAGGTCCCTTCGCTCGGATAACGAGCGTCTGGCCAACGTCCCCAGATACAGGAAGGCACGCACCGGCGGCCGACGCTTTTCTGTTAAAGCATCCGCTGGATGGAACTCACTTCCCCGCCCCCTGCGGCTGGAACCCAGTCATTTCACTTTCAGGAAAAAACTGAAAACTCTGCTGTTCCCAAAATAAAGTTCCCTTTTCCCTCTGGTCTCCACAAATGTTACAGCGCGGGGATGCCTCCGGGTCACCAGGCGCTCTATAAATCGCTAAATAAATAAATAAATAGCATTCTGCCATAGTCCGTCAAAGCTCAGTCCTAGTCTTGCCTGCACCTTTAGGGGCCCTATTGCCAGTGCAAACAACAGCGGGATAGTGAACACCCCTGTTGTGTTCCCCTCAGGACTGGATACTGGTCAGATATCAGTTTCCCCAGCCGCACCCTCGCCACCGCCGAAGAATATAGAACTTTGACCCAAGTTTCGAACAGCGCACCCAGACAAAACCGTTCCAGCACTTTATAAAGGTATGTCCATTCTAGGCTATCAAAAGCTTTTTCTATGTCCACTGAAAGCACCACCGGCGCATCTAGGTCACGGTGATCAGTGCCCATTATGTAATGTAATGTAATGTATGTGTCTTGTAAAGGGCACTGCTGCCCTGAGGTGTCTTGGCGCTGTAGACCGCTGGGTAACCCGTCCTGGCTATCCCTGTGAGATGGTCCCTACTGGGTATCTCCAAGGTGAAACCAGGCATCCCCGGCGAATGTTGGGGGCCGTTGTAGAGATGAGGCAAGCTAATGCCCAGAGTTGCCGAGTGTGATCCCTGGTTAGAGTAGGCACCGAGGCGAGAATTATCGAGTCCGCTGACCCTGGTCCACGACCCTGCCGCGTCGGGAATTGAACCCTGGTCCCGGGCCGTTCTCTGCTTCCGGGTCTACCGCCTCTAACCAGTGAGCCACACCACTCCACTTATCCTCATGAGCTGGCGTATATTCGTGGAAGTGTTCCTAGTTGGAATAAATCCAGCCTGATCTGGGTGCACAAGAGTGGTCATTTGTGGTAAGAGCCTAGTTGCTAGTATCCTACTCAGTATCTTATAATCCGTCATCAACATAGATAACGGTCTATACGATGTTACATCCTCCCCGTTCCTGCCTGGTTTCAAGAGGGGGATAATCAATGCCTCGCGCATGGAGGACTGCAGCCCACCCAACTCCCTAGCTTCCCTGTATACTTCTAGGAGACGAGGAGCAAGCAGATCAATATACTGTACATAGAATTCAACCGGCGATCCGTCTACTCCCGGAGTTTTGTTCCGAGCCATGTGCTTGATTGCACTGCAGATCTGGTCTAACGTGACATCCCGTCCCAGTAGCTTAGCTTGTTCCTCTTCTAAATGTGGTGCTGGAATTTCTCTAAATAGTCAGCTATTGCGCCTCCCTCCCCTCGTAAGCTACTCCTATACAGTACCTCATAGTATCCCAAGAACCGTGTCATGATCTCGCACTGGGTGTACACTAAAGTGCCTGTTTCTGTTTCCAGAGCCAGTACCGGGCACCCTCTCTGTGTTGGATCAGCCAGTCATGCCAACAACGATCTGGCTTTATCCCCCTCCGCATGTGCCCTTGCTGTATACTTCTTGTAGTCGAAACTGCACAATCTCTCTACTTCTGCCGCTGCCTGTTCCTTTGCTTCGAGCAGTTGTGCGTGTAATGTTGGCTGTTCTGGTCGCTGTTGTTCCAGTGCCCTCAGTTTCCCTTCCGCTTTGTCTACATCAGTTAGCAACACCTTCCTCATCCCTGCATATTTGCTGATACATAGCCCTCAAACTACCACCTTGAAGGCGTCCCACTCTATGGTTCTAGAAGACGCAGTTCCCTCATTTTCTGCAAAATAGTGTTCTATGCCTTCCCCTATCGCTGCTTGGTATGCCTGATCTTCTAGGATTTCTGGGCGTAAGCGCCATGTAGGGATGGACGGGCTCGCCATCTCCCAATTAAGAGACATCAACAAAGGGTTGTGATCGGATATGGTCCTGGCTAAATACTCTGATCGTCCTACCATGAAGGCCATCGGTCCTGAGCACAGAATCGCATCTATGCTAACGTTGAGCTAAAAAAAGGCTGAAAAAAAGGAGTAGTCCCTTTCCCTTGGGTGCTGAATACGCCAGATATCCAACAAACCCCACCTTTCCTACCAGTTTAATCTACTCTGTGTGAGCCGGCGTACAGGTGAATCTGCCAACGTAGGATGAGACCTATCTAGTTCGACATCCGTAAGTGAATTGAAATCTCCTCCTGCTAGTATCGGGTTAGTCAAATAATGTGCAGTGCGCACGACAGGTGTTCGAAGAAGTGTGCCTGATCTGTGTTTGGTGCATATATACTGCAGAGTGTGATGTCCCTCCCATGTAGTCGGCCGTCTACTGACACATACCTGCCCCCTGGATCCACCACATGTTGTGTAGCTTGAAAAGGAACCCCAGCTCGCACCCAAATTAAAGCTCCTCTCGCAAACTCCGAGTACGACGTGCAGAAAACCGGACCCTTCCATCTCCGCTGTAACGCTTGTCCCTCCGCTTTAGTAAGATGTGTTTCCTGTTGGAAGGCTATCTGGACTCCCCTCCTGACTAAATTCGCATGGACTTTGTGACGTCTTGTCATTGTGTATAAGCCTCGCACCTTCCAGGAAATGCAAATCAATTCAGGTAATGTTCCCATCGCTAATGAGCCATCTCCCCGTGATTGTTTCCATGCATTCGTCCACACCAAGCGTACCCGTCTTCAAATCAACATCCCCAACTGACTGCCCCTCCCACCCCCCAGAACAGCCCCCATCCAAACGCAAAAGGAACAACCCAAACTCTCAACTATGTCCTGCAGTAGTCACTGCGGATTTGCCTTATGGGCTAGTGGGGTGCGACTCCAGCCCAACAGGCAGCTACGCCAACCCAACCCCCGTCGCCACGACCCCCTGGTGGAAGACCTCGACATTTGGACCCTGTCGCCGGTAAGCACAAGGTCATCAGTTCTCAATTCTGAGCAACTTCAGTGTTCCATTGGCCCATGCTTCCCCTCCCGCCTCATGCATCTAGTACTCCGTCAGCCGTCCTTGGTGTGATCTTCGGTCCCTGGAAGCTGTCCGTTTCCGACAATTCATTTTCTGAGCATGTTTTATGTCCTTCCGATTCAGTGCCCTGCGTCAATTGAGTTTTTTGCATCCCGGAGAGCGCCAACATCGCCTGCAATGCCACCTGCCTCTCCCCGCCTGTCTGGGATGATGATGGTTTCTGTGATCCCTGTTGTCGCCGACATAATCTCTGTGATTTGCGCACCCGTGGGGCCCTCTGAGGTACCAGCTTGTGGCACTCCTTGCGGTCTGTTCCCGCTTTATAGGTTTCTAACCATGACCAGGCCTCGTCAGGCGTATTAAAGAAGTGTGTTGTGCCGTCCACTATGATCCTCTGCTTTGCAGGAAAAAGCAAGGAGTATTGAATTCCTTCGGCTCTAAGTTCCCGCTTGACTGATAGAAAAGATGCTCGGAGCTTCTGTGTCTCATACTTGTAGTCCGGGAATAAAGTCACCTTGCTGTTGTCTACGGAGAAAGGCCCATCACTGCGTGCCCTTTGGAGCAACAGATCCCTATCTTTATAATGGAGTAGCCTTGCAACCACAGGTCTCGGTGGGCGGCCTGGCTACGGAGGTCGTGCAGGGACAAAATGCGCCCGTTCGAGCGTAAAGAAAGTGGATAGGCCCTCTGGGGCCACTGTTGTTTGTAACCAGGATACCAGGTATCCGATCATGTTTTTCCCTTCAACTTTTTCTGGCAGACCCACGACGCGTATATTATTGCGCCTGTTCCTGCCTTCGGAATCCTCAGCTCCATTTTCCAGGGCTTGTATACGTTCCAAAGCATTCGCCATTATGCCCTCAAGGGCCGCATGTGCCGGGGTCAGGTCTTGGAGCGTGTCTTCGGTTGTCTTCACTCTGTCCGTCAGTTTGGAGTGATCTGCACGTAGTAGCCCCAGCCCCGTCGTCACCAGAGCAATATCTTGCTGTAGAGCCTCCCGCGTTGCTGCAATAGCCTCCAAAATGCGGTCCAACTGTTGCTGCAGGTCTGCGGGGCCTTGCGTTGCCTGGCCTTGTGCATCCGATTCCATTGTCCTTCTGTTTTCCCCTTGGGTTTAACCATATTCAAGGTTCTGCCACTAGGCCTTGGTCAGTGTTACAAGTTCCTGTAGAGGTAGTTGCGTGTAGTGTACGTCCCGTTATACTGGTCGTCTACAGTAGGTCCACGAAGCGTATATCAATATGTGTCAAGGAGGTAAGTCACTATCACCCCTAAAACATAGCCACCGCTGTCGCTTTAGCCTCGATCAATAGCTACATTTGCTTGACCGTTAGGCCGCTGTCCAGCACCGCTGCTCAGTAGTGTAAGCTCCGGCCCTCTCTGTTCAGCACCCCCCACGCTCCGTAGGTACCCAGAGCCCTGCGATGTTCGGAGCAACCCTGTTGCAGCTCTTCCTGCTCTTACTGTCGCTCGCACCAGCCCGGTTCCATCAACCGTATTTCACAAGCCCCCTCTGTGTAGGCACACATCCAGAGTGCTAGTGCCCTGGACCGCTCCTTGCTCAGCAGCTTGCTCTGACTCTGGGTCAATCCGGCTACACCCAGTGTTTTGCTTCCTCCGGTGTCACAGTATTAGGCTTCTGTCCCAGAATGCACCGCCGCTGGTATTCTCATGGCGGTAAACCCAGCCCTAGACGCGCCCCGAACGTGCCGCGCTGTGGCTGAGCTCCACTAATTCTCCCGTCAGTTGTGCCTCACCCCAGCTGTCAGCAATCACGCCACTCTTTTACAGGCCTTCATACGGCATCTGCCATCATTTCCTTACTCCGCCGATGGCCCCAGCAGTAGTTACACCGCCTCCCGGATGTCGGTTAGGGTCCCCACTGGCTAGCTTGCTTCGCCGTCCCTGGCTCGCAGGACGTGGCCTGCCGGCGCCCCGTTACCACCTCCACAGTGCGGGCCCCAGGCTCACCGCACCCCACTCACCCGGGTCTCCGCTGTCTGGCAATTCAGCAGTCGCTGCAGCCTCCGTCTCCTCCGCAGCGCCTCAGCGGTGTACCGGATTCTGGGCGCCTCTCGGTATTATTAAAAGGGCTCCGCCTCCTGCTGCTTGTTCCCCCCTGCGCTGTTCTCTCAGGGGTTATGACTCTCCTGCTCCTTCTATTCAGGCAGCGGCTCCCAGGGGTAGGTGACGTGCATTTCCCTCTCAGGCTAACGCTCTTCCCCGCATAAGGCCATTTCACTCTCCTCCTTCCGTCCGCTCTCACGGTGGGGTCGCCGCCATTTTGGTGCCGCAGCTCCCGGCACTGCTCAGCTAGCTCGGGCCCAGCAGGGGCTGCCATTCCCACGACAGCCACAGCTTTCCTGTCTGAACACACCCGTCCTCCGCTGCTGTTGCACTCGGCGGGCTGCCGCCTTCATGATGCCTCTGGTCCGCTACACTCGACTCCGCCTGTGCCAGGAGCCAAGGATGGCCACCATCTTAACTCGCCTCTGCGTCAGAGCTCCGTTGTGCCGTTTATGTTACTGCTCAGCGTTGGGAAGGTCCACGGCCTCTCTCAGGTCCACCGTTTCGATACCCTACTGTTCCAACCTCTGTTTGGTCGAATTGTCGGGTCTAATCAGTAATATTGACAAGATAATTGCGGGATCGGGCGCGGTGCTCCAAACTCACGCCGCCATTCCCCACGGCGCCCAAGCCACGCCCCCATGCTCTACACTCCATCAAAGAACATTAAGTAACTAGAAACTACTTCATCTCTACTGGCAAGTCTGAACCACTATTGTTCTTTATATCTTCAAATATTTTAGGCGACGCCCGAATGCCTAACAACAAGAATGAGAACACGTCTACTAAACGGCTACTTTTTGCTGACGTACTTAAGCAACCACGTACTATGTCTGTGAATAGCTCTGCCTCACCGTCATCTAATCAACCCACACTACTACAACTGCAATACCAGAAAACGCTATGGATCGTCTTTTTCAAGAAATTTCAACAATTAGCTGCCGTTTGACAGACATGGATATTAACATTTCCTCTCTTGCATCGGAGGCTAAATCAATAAGAGCAGACATGGTGCAATTTTATACTAAAACAGAAAAACTGGACCAACGCTTGACTGTAGTTGAAAATATACTTGATTCAATACAAAACATAGACCATATCTATTGTTTCTCCGTAGCAAGCTGGTTGATTTGGAAGATCGTAGCAGGAGAGATAATATTTGTTTCTTTGGCTTTCCAGAGAAAATTGAAGGCCAGAATGCCCGAGCTTTTTTGTGTGATATTCTTCCCAAATTGGTGGATATTCATTTTGATCCAATCCTTGAAGTTCAACGTGCACACACCGTCTTGGTCTTCTACGCAAAGGCCTAGATACTCGTCCAAGACCCCTCATTGCTTGCTTTATGAGACACAAGCAGGTTAGACAACTACTGACATGTTCATGATTCACAGGAAGACAACCCTTTTGCATACATCAGATGAGTATTGTCCACACTATTTCAATATCTACTTGCTCATTATTGTTACTAGTTTCAAATGAAATATTTATGTATTTATTTGTATATATCTTATGATCTGAAATTTACTTAAGATGTTTATATTTCTTATAGAGGTATATTTACTATATACTATTCGCTGTCCTGATTCATAAGATCTTGTGTTATTTCAACAGTTGTATCCAAACTAAGCTTTCTTAGTCTATTGCAATTCTCAAAATCATTTAACATCTCCCAAAGTTAGAAGTAGGTTTTGTAGAGGTATGCCTCTGAGTTATCAATTTGATTGTAATCAATGTTTCTACATATCTATTATAAGCATTTCCATCTAGGACAAACGTTTATTGTATTAACTACTTATTTATTTATTATTGATGTTATTTATTGGCATCTTTTCATACTTATTTAATAATTTTTTTATAGAAGTATATTGATTTAATGTTATTTATAGTTATAAATGTAATCTATTATAACAATTAACTTGAAGGTGGTTGGACAATGGCATTTATGAGAAAAGAAGCGAAGGAGAAGGACATCTATCTCAGCGCTCTAGAGCAATTGCCAAGGCGGCGCAGACCCTCAAACACGTTGCACCAGCTGGTGCAGAGTAATCATCATGAAATATTAAGAACCAGTGAGTACCCCAGGTGCTTGTCGGCTGAAATGCACCATCAACATTAGAAGATCAGACGAATACTACACCCTACACCTAACAATAAGGCTGTCCAACAACCTTCAAGTCCTGATGAAGACTCGCCTTAGATGGGCATAAATCAGCACATCCACCAGGTCCGAAACATCGACATTCTATGTCATATACCAGTCCGCACAAAGTACAACTGAACAAAATGAAACATTTAAATTCCCTTCTGACTATTGTGCTGCACATTGGATATTCTGAAAAGGTTTTTGTCTCATGTATTTATGTTTTGTCACTTGTAACACTCAGTCACCAGTCAAGACCTACACACTTTGTGTAATCTCAGCCTACCTATTGTATATACATTGCACAGCATATCTGATTCACTGCAGAAACCAAAGGTTGAAAAAATTTAAATAATTTGAAAAATTAAATAACTAAAGACTTATTAATTCCTTTTACTTGTGGTCAGTGTATAATTATTGCATATATCCTTCATGGGATACAATGACATCATTTATGTATTAAATACTATGTCGATTTGAATCGTTTTTTCCGACAGAACCATTGTTAATTGTTTAAATTACCCGCCCAGGTTCTGAGGTTTACAGGGTTACCCCATTACACTTAATTGAAATCTATTATAAAGCAGATCTTTTCTGCTATAATTAAAATGAAATGTTCTAACCTAGTTACACTATTGACGTGTTTAAATTTTCAGAATATTTTTTATTTCTTTCTTGTACATCTCAAATTTGGAGTTTTGTATGTTGCATAGAGTTTGGTCTATCCTTTCAATGGTCAACACTAAGGGCCCCATTAGGATGGCGGGCGAATTGCCCTCCCCGGGCCGGCGGTAGCCACCACCGTCCCAGCGGGGGCGATCTGCCCGCCATCCGTGCAGAAATGGCTGGGGGAGTCCGCAGCAGACGCAAAGACCATCTGCCGCTTTTCTGCCCGGTCGACATGTCGACCGGGCAGAAAAGGGTTCTATATGGTGGCGGTGTCTAATAGACACCACCAGCCATATTAGAATGTGTCTCAGCAGATGCCTTTCCATAGCGGCATTTCCTCCACGGAAAGGCATGCAGAGTCTGCTTTGGGGGCCCATTGCGGGCCCCCAGTGTCTCTAGGAGGTGGGGGTGCATATGGGGACTACCCATGGCACACCCCTACAGTTCCATGCACAACATGGCAGGCACAGCGCGGTGCCTGCCATGTTGTGCATGGAAGTGCACAACATGCCTCCCTGGCATTGTGGCGGGCAGTGCTGAGTGCACTCGCCTCTCGTCTCTGCAGAGTTATACCATCCCTAATTCATCCTACTCAAGTGGGATTTATACCTGGGCGCTCCTCTAGAAACCATCTGCGTTCCTTAGCTCACACTCTTCATGCTGCCAAACTCCTTCAGGATTATGCCTTATCATTATCGCTTGACGCTGAAAAGGCATTTGTTCGAGTGGAATGGGACTATCTCTTTAAAATCTTAGAACAATTCAGATTGGGGGACCAGTTTATAAATAAAGTAAGACTCTTATACGAGCAGCCTACTGCGCTAGTTAATTGCGGTGGTTTCATTTCCGATATATTTCCAATTTGCTGAGGAACTCATCAGGGTTGTCCCCTTTCACCTCTTTTATTCTATGAGCCATTGAACTCCTTGCAGCAGCAATCCGCCAGTCAGCCACTGTTGTTGGCGTTCCCCTTCCGGTGGGAGAATCTAAACTTTATCTCTACGCAGATGACAACTTATTCACCATTACTGACCTATCACGATCTTTACCATCAATGCTTCAAATTATACAGGATTTCTCCTACTTTTCTGGGTATAATTATAATTGGGATAAGAGCAAAGCACGTCCCATATCAGATGGCACTTCCAAATCTGTGATGCAAGATTGTCCCTTGAATTGGCAAACCTCTTGTTTAAAATATTTAGGCATTCCTGTGAACAAGGGAACATAAGCAATAGTCACAGATAATATAGGCCCCTTGCTTACTCAGATTCAACGTGATTTAGATAAATGGAAGGTATTGGGGTTGTTTTTGTTGGTTAGAATCCAAGCTGTGAAAATTGTTACCCTCCCACGTTTTCTTCATACCCTCGGAATGCTTCCTCTTCATACTCCATTATCCACATTCTGCTTCCTAGATTCTTTTATATGGGGATCCATGAAACCTGATTTAGCTGTGAGCAAACTACATGCTCATCACTCTAATGGAGGTCTGAGCCTTCTCTTGATAGAACATTATTCACTTGAACTACAATTATCCCAACTCACAAACATGCTCCAAAATAATTCTAATACACCACAATGGGTTCATTTTGAGAGATACCTGTTATCTGCGGAACTGGGTCTTCCAGGCCTGTATGGGTCAGGTAGAATCTGCCTGGATCCCCGTAATCCTATCTTATCCGCAATGCGTAAAACATGGCAAAGGGCACACCGTATATTGGGCTTTAATCCACATTTACATGAAGAAGCCCCAATATGGAATAACTCAGGTATATACATTAAAGGAAAACGTCTCTCCTGGTCCCAATGGAAATTGGCAGGTATCCTTACCTTAGATCAGATTCTTCATGATTGAGTTATAAAACCTTTTTCGCAATTAGTGGATGAGTTTAACCTCTCCTTATTACAAACAGGCAATTATTTACAATTCCCTTATTAAGGGTTTAGGTCCAAAACCCTGGCTGCTGCAAACCTCACCGATAGTATCTTAGGTAAATGGTCTAAATATCGATTCCAAAATATTGAGTAACCTAAATATCGAGTCCAAAATATAGAATGGTCAAAATATCGACTTGACAGAATATAGACATCCAAAATATCGTTTTGAAAGTAAGTAATGTAATATCGAATTTAAAAATATAGACAGTCAAAATATCGAAGTACATAATATAAGTTATTAAAAATATCGACTTTTTAATAATATCACATTTTTTAAAGTGTTTTGTATGTTAGTATATGTGTGAAAAGTTTATATTTATTTGTAGTTTATGGTAAGTAATTAATTTTATGTTATTTAGTTTTTGCGTAGTTTAATTCTGTAGCGGGTTGTGGGTTTATAGGGGAATAGGGTGGGAAGTAATTTAATTATAATTAATTAAATATGTTAATTAATTAATTGGCATTTATTTTGAATACATTGTCAATTAATTTTTAATTGGTAATTAATTATTTTTTAATTGATAATTAATTTTTATAAATTGATTTATTGATAATTATGTGAATAATATTATTTTATTTTCTGTAGCGGGTTGTGGGTTTATAGGGGAATAGGGTGAGAAGTAATTTAATTATAATTAATTAAACATGTTAAATAATTAATTGGTATTTATTTTGAATAAATTGCTAATTAATTTTAAATTGGTAAATAATGAATTCTTAATTGTCAATTAAAATGTATTATTTGATTAATTTATAATTATGTGATTTATATCAATTTATTTTCGCTAGAGTGGGGATAGTAAAATTTACCCCTATGCTATCCAACTCTTTCCCTCCTGTTGCACTCTCTGGAGAGGGAATAGTAATTTTTACCCCTATGCTATCCAACGCTTTCCCTACTGTTGCACTCACTGGAGTGGGAATAGTAATTTTTACCTCTACGCTAGCCAACTCTTTCCCTACTGTGCACTCTCTGGAGAGGGAATAGTAATTTTTACCCCTACGCTATCCAACGCTTTCCCCACTGTTGCACTCTCTGGAGTGGGAAAATAAATTTTTACCCCTACGCTATCCAACGCTTTCCCGATGTTTGCACTCTCTGGAGTGGGAATAGTCATTTTTACCCCTACGCTATCCAACGCCTTCCCTACTGTTGCACTCTCTGGAGTGGGAATAGTAATTTTTACCCCTACGCTATCCAACGCTTTCCCTACTGTCGCACTCTCTGGAGTGGGAATAGTAATTTTTAACTCTACACTATCCAACGCCTTTCCTACTGGTGCACTCTCTGGAGTGGGAATAGTAATTTTTACCCCTACGCTATCCAACGCTTTCCCTACTGTTGCACTCACTGGAGTGGGAATAGTAATTTTTACCCCTACGCTATCCAATACTTTCCCTACTGTTGCACTCACTGGAGTGGGAATAGAAATTTTTACCCCTACGCTATCCAACGCTTTCCCTACTGTTGCACTCACTGGAGTGGGAATAGTAATCTTTACCCCTACGCTATCCAACGCTTTCCCTACATTTGCACTCACTGGAGTGGGAATAGTAATTTTTACCCCTATGCTATCCAACGCTTTCCCTACTGTTGCACTCTCTGGAGTTGGAATAGTAATTTTTACCCCTACGCTATCCAACGCTTTCCCTACTGTTGCACTCTCTGGAGTGGGAATAGTAAATTTTACCCCTACGCTATCCAACGCATTCCCTATTGTTGCACTCTTTGGAGTAGGAATAGTAATTTTTACCCCTACGCTATCCAACGCTTTCCCTACTGTTGCACTTCCAGGAGTGGGAATAGTAATTTTTACACCCCCGCTATCCTACGGTAATAACATTGTGTATTTTTTATTAATATTATGTATATATATATATATATATGTTTTAACAGATATGATTGTATTTTTTTTATATAAGTTAAATTAATTATTTAATAATTTTAAGGTAATTTAAGTATTTCTAAGTATATTTTAGCTATGTATTTTTTATATTTTTTACATTTTACATAATTTTTAACAAATTCGATATTTTTACAATGTATATATATATAAACGATATTTTGGATTCGATATTTTGGTACTTACCTGTTTGTAGATAGGAATTCGATATTTTGTCTGTCGATATTTTGGCGTCGATATTTTGGGTAGTCTATATTGTGTCCGTCGTTATTTAGTCATTGATCCAGTATCTTATATTCACACTTGGGTGAGGGATAAAGGGGTTATCTCCAGTTAATATAAAACACTCACAACACAACTATTTATACAACCTTTATCACGCGATTTCCATTCTATGTGGCAGTCACGTCTAGCGATTTCCTATGAAGATGAAGAATGGGTGGATTTACTGGATAACTTGGATAAAGTTGCCCAGGAGGCTCGTCTGAAATTCTGTTCATTTAAAATCCTTCATGATTGGCATTGGTCTCTGGTAAAATTACATAAGGCAGGTTTACTACCAAATACTAATTGTTGGAGGTGTAATGCCTCTGGTTGTGACATAGTCCACCTCATTTGCAAATACCCTATGGTTAAATCCTATTGGTCCTATAAAGGTCAGGTCTGACATAACACTGTTCCTTTACATCTGCCACTCTCGTCAGCAACAATTTTATGACATAATTTGCAAAATTCTCCCACACTTTCCAAACCGCAATGTCGTCTTGTACATACCGCACTGGCTACTGCTAAAATATGTATATTAAGGCAATGGAAATTTCTGTCTCCACCATCCCAAGAGAATTGGTTAGCAACAATAGTTCAAACTGCCTCACATGAGAGAGTTATATGTCACATCTAAGACTAAACAGACTGGTTTTTGCAAGTGTAGGATCCTTTCCGACATATATAGAATGTCTCTGCAATTAACTCCACTACTTAATTTAATTTGGACGCTCCAGCAATTTTAATAATTAACCCTTTTCTATCCCTCTACCTAAATGTATTAGTTACAACATGCACATAGATCTTAGACTGGTAGACTTGATAGGTTCTACTCAGCCAGTAAATATAACTTATATATGCCTTTCACTATGTGGTCCCAAATTACCTCTTTTTACTTTATCTATGGTGCATTTATTCTTATCATTTGGGAGTTACTGTATTCTTAACCGTACACTACCTTTTTCTATATGAATGTGTATTTATTTAATGAAATGTGTAATTTATTTGTTTAGCAACTCAATAACTCAATAACTTACGACTTTAATGATTTTTAAACTACAATTGCTTGATACTTGAGTAATTTAATATTTAATATCTAATGGTGATTGTTTCAGTTCTACTTCTTATTGTATGTTTTATCTCAAGTCGTCTTTTATATATACTATTCTATGTATTTTGATATATTAGTTTTTCTATTCATAATTGTATTTATCAATATTTATTTATTGCAAAATGTTGTAGAAATTGCTACATTATTATAACCTTACTGTACTGTATTTATGAAATGCTAATAAAAAAAATTCAACACAAAAAAAAGAAAGTAGTTTGTGTGGCCTTGGGGCACAAAGCAAGGCATTTCATCGACCAAGCAGTGGTGTGACACTTAGTATGTTTGAGCCTTATTATTTTAATTGACAAGCTACTTCAATTATGTCTCTCTGTGCAAAAACATTGAGCTGGAGTATATTATCAATCAGTAGCCTGACACACTTTTTTGTGGTTAATGGCTTTCTGAATGTAGACTATTCTCCTAATATGACAGCAACCTGGCAAAAGTCAATGATGTCTCTGGTTTGGACGTCGGCAAATTGTTAGCCCATTAAATTCAAAGGGGACCCTACAACTGCAAAGAGAGAGTCAGAGAGAAATAGAGGATTTGAGGAAACAGAAATTTTATGTGGTCAGTGTGTTCCCCCACATGCACCCTATCCATGTACCTATGCCCCATGTATGTCCATGTTATCATGTAATTCCCTTCCCGTGCCTGTAATAGTAATGCCCCTGCATTTTCGTCTAATGTTAGCATGTCAGTCATTAGGCCTTCCATGAATGAAACGTTAATTCTGCACTGAGGCCTACGTTGCCAATGCATTTGCATGGTACACGTTTAAAAGTCGAGAAGCACACGTTTTTGTGGCCCAGCCGAGCCAGGCCCTGAATTCAGGCTCCGAGCCTCTTCTGACTCTGAAAGCTGCAGTTTAGGTATGCATCCCTGACCTCTCCCTTACTCCCTGCTCAGCCGAGAGGTGCCCGGCCTGGCTGCCTGCCAAGACGGTATTTTGCCTTCAGTTATCTGCTCAGCTCTGCGAAAACACATTCCAGTCTAGTGAAAGAGGTAAACATATTCTGCCTGCAGAGCATAGGGCCTAGCCTTCCTGTCTCCATTCAAGTGATTTACTGAACCTGTTGCCATAGAAGGCCCATAGCCCCCACGCAGTGCATGAAGAAATATATGCACACACTAGCATTTAGTGATGAACAACTTTTGCTCGAGAGACCTTTACTTCAGACAATACATCCTCCAAAACACAAGATATCAGATATGCCAAAGGTGCAGGTCGTTCTGACATCCCAGACTCCTCTTCTAGTGCTAAAGTCAGCTCCCCCCCCAGCTCTCCCCAGTTACACGTCAGTTACACGTCATGACCAGTTTTGCGCGCACAAGTAGGGTAAAGGTTCCTGCTGACCCTGCAGACCTCCTCTATGCATCCACCCACCTATGACACACCTATGACTCATCAAGTGAACACCCACGTGTACGCCTACCTACACGCCTTCTTTCATGCCCTTGTGTTCTTATCTCTCTCTTTCACTTGCTCCGCCTTGAATGTTACGCCCTCTCTATTCATTACAATTGTATGGTTTTACTATATATAATGTGTTATGTGAATAAAATGTTAGATATCCCTTCCTGAACCTTAGTGGTGATGGAACCCGATTCTCCCCTGACTCGAGTCATTGAAATAAAGCCCTTTTTGACTCGGACACCACGGACTCTGCCTCTCATTTTATGAGCTATCCTTATTCATTATTAATGTATAGAAATTATGTCCGGGTAATATTTAATTTACCACATAAATCTGGCGCCCGAATAGAGACGAGTCCCCTTCCCCACACGCCGGTGATGTAGGTGCAGCCCCCTGACCCCTTCTATAGCCGTGACAGACTCATAGTGTACACATCCGTGGGATTTCCTGCCAACTCCCTCAGGCCCACGGAGGAGACGGAGACTGCGACCAGGCATCCACACGAGGCGGTGAGGATTGCGGACCATCCCGACCAGAGCCCAAGCCGAGAGAGCAAGGTCCGAGGTATCCCGAGGCCCACCTGTTCCGAGGCGCATGCGCAGCAAGTAGCAGCAGCGAGTAGCAGCAAGAAGCCGTAGCAGTCCAGTCCAGTATCGAGTTCCCGAGGCCTTCAGTTTTGCTTCCCGGTGAGTACCGTTGTTGGGAACGCATATAGACGGGTTCATTTATCTAAGCCCGGTCAAGACAGGTCTGGGTACACAGATCCGTTAAGGACGTGTCCATGTAGGTGGACGCGGTAAAGACGTCGCTCTTTATGAGACCGGTATGACTGTACTGTTTTAGCAGTGCATCCAGTAAACGAGGTTTATTTTAGGATTGTGTTTTCCTATGTACTAGTTAGTATCTGTTTCTAATGTTTTAATGTCGTGGTATGAATGATTGTTTCAGTCTATTATTGTGCTTATTGTGTTTTCGTACAAGCTAGTTCAAGCATGCCGTTGTTTTCGAAATTACGTCAGATAGGGACCAGGAAAGGGATACTCGAAGAGGCAGTTCCCGTCCCGCCTAGGGACACTCCTGGACATTTTATGTACCAAAAACATGGCCTAGATGCCATACTGTTCTTAGACTTATGGGTAGATTACACGAAGGATCTGGAGGAGAAATATAGATGGCCTGTCTCAGGGACATGGGATGCTGATTGCATCATGAGAGTAGAGGAAGTACTGTGGAAAAAGAAAGCTAGACAATCCCAGAAAGATGCCATAGAGTTGTGGCGTAAAGAAGCGCATAGAAGAACAGAGAAAGAAATCCACAAAGCAGAGAGAAGTAGAGAAGCATCAGAAAAGGCCAAAGAAAAAGAGCTAAAGGAAGAAGGTGAACGGGTTAAAACAGAACAAATTGATAGACAAAAAAAAGCCCTTATTAAAGGCATGTATCCCATCCTCGCCGAGGGCCTACCTAGAGTGACCCCGGAAGTACCCAGTAACTTGCCGCCACCACTGATCCCGACTAAACTCCGTAGTCATAAACAGACAGCAGCGGACATTTTTCTTTCCTCCTATTTAGACAACGCTGCTCCAGAGTATGTAAATGAAGATCTTCCTCCTCCCCCTAACCCGACCAATGCTCCTATCAATATCCCTACAAATCCTTTTCGCCAACAACCCGTAGCACAAGATCAACCCGCATTAACGGAAGCACCGACAGTGAAAGACAACTTAAGCCAAGACGACTCGAGTCTAGGGGCATCGGGAGGGGGGCCCTCTGGAGACATACCACATACACCGCACACCCCACCACCAATAAAACGAACATTACGAGACATAGCACTACAACGCACGCCAAAACCCATGACACCAGCATCTCTTAGACAGTCACTTTCTGATTGTATATATGATCCAGTACCAGGTGAGGGCAGAATGCTCATATACTCAGTACGTTTGAGACGCGTTGCAGATTATTTGATCACTTTACCAGACATGAAGGAACACTTAGACAGAATATATCACTTCATTAGAACGGGGGAGAGACCAGAAAGTATACATGAGGCCATGGCAAATAGAAAGGTGGAGATTCAAAGCATGCTTTTAAAGTTATTGATTAATTGTTTGATCAGGGAACGAGACCAGCCAGATAAAGAAGTAACTAGAAGTATGAGGACTTGGAGTGACAATATAGGTGTTGGTAAACATGATACACAGAACAGAATAGAAAGCATGTACAGGAAAATTCGTAAAGAAATTCTTGATATACACAAGAAAAAACAAGCCGAGAAACAAGCCGAGAAAGAGGACAACGATGTCTCAGATGAGGATGATGCAGTAACAGAGGAACCAAATAAAATGAATTACGTAGGTAGGGCAAGGCCGTTTGACAGACCCATACGCCTAGATTACAATAAACGTTCCCTCTCTCCAATACCAGAAAGATATTCCCTTGAACACCTATTCAAAGCTACTGAACATGCACTGAAAAACCGAGTAGGTAGTAGCGAACTTTGTACTATGCATGAACAGGAACTAGCCCGGTCAGCAGTGCAATGGGTTTGTAATTCTAACATATATAAAGATGACATAGTAGCGCAAACATTTTTGAGTCTTCCCCCGGAAGAACAGCGTTTAGCTGGTATTTACATGATTCAACATCTCATCACCTTGTATGAGAGTCAGCATTCTGATCCAGGTCCATTGTATAAAATACTGGACGATTTACTTCTGGAAAGATGGAGAGGCCTAGGTACCGAACTAATTAATGTCATTTTGGATCAACGACATAAGTACTTGACTTTTCTGATCCCGCACTTGATTCCTGCCCAACATCGAGAAAGAAAGACTTTTCACATAGACAGACAGAATCCCCTACAAGAGGTTCATCCCGTTAGAACTACGGGGGGTGAGCTTCAACGAGTATACGTTTACACACCCTTGACGAAAATGGAATTATTGGAAATGAAAAAACTACTGCCCTGTCACGATAAAGACCCAGGGGGTTTCCACCGTGAATTAAAAGACATGCTCCGCATGGGGGAGTACACATACGCTGATATCATTAAATTGTTGAAAGTACTGTTACCAGCAGGCATTTACGAAAAGCTTAAAGAAAAAGAGTGGGAGGTGGGAGAGAAAAAGATTAACTGGACAGAATTAGAAGACGAAGAAAAACTCCGAGGCCCTGGTACTGGTCTTGGGGAAAAAGCTAAAGAATTACCCAAGCTATTAATACAGGTTTTGCCAAGATTATTGACTATTAAAAAGGAAGATTGGGATGCTATTTCAGCCTGTAAACAGAAACAAGATGAAGACACTAGTGATTTTTATTCTAGATTCGAAAAATGTTTTCTTATTAACAGTGGCCTGAAGACGAGTAGTGAATCGTACCCGCATCTTTTTGTGAGCAAATTAGTAGAGAATTCCTTACCCCAGATCAAAAATAGAGTACTGAAGGTTGAGAGTACCTGGCAAGCAAATAGCCCTTCCCAAATGTTACAAATGTTACAGTATCACCAGAACCGAATTAGAGAAGAACAGGAACACGAAAAGAGACGCATGAAAGATACGAAAATGAAAGTACTAGTCGCTCAATCAGTTCCAGCTGATGGCCATAAAAAGGGCGCGGCACCTGTCAAAGGGAACTGTAACTACTGTAAACAGCCAGGTCACTATATAAATGAATGTGCTGTCCTGAAACACAATATAGCTACAGGCAAGACGAAAGAAAGACCGCGTCCTCCTAGACAGGATAACATCCCGCAGAACACGCAAAAGCCACAGAACGCGCAACAGACAGTAGCTGTACCCCAACACATTGCTGCAACACAACATGTCACGCAACAAATGTACCAGTATGCACAGTCAGACTACCCAGATTATCAACAGTACTCATGAAACAGCCTAGAGAGGGAGGTTGGCTTGCCCCTCATTGAGGTTCCTGTAGACCAAGAGTCGTAGACATAGTCGTGTATTGGGAAAAGACAGAAAATTTCTGATTGATACAGGGGCGAGCAGAACTACCATCAGTCATGACGAGGTTCCAGGGGCACCCCTCTCAGGCTCACAGAATATTTCCCTGGGATTTTCAGGAAAGCCTATTGTCAACGAAGTGTCAAAGCCAGTTTCCCTAGGAGTTGGTCCATTGTCCCGCACTACAGACTTGTTGCTTACGAAATCATGTCCAGAAAACTTGCTTGGTATAAAAACATTGAAAGAATTAGGAGCAGTGATTTGTTGTTCTCCGGAAGGAGTGAGATTGTTTTTACGTGATTTTAAAGGACATTATGTGTTGAGAGATTTTGACCCCAGACTCCAGGATGTACCACAGCATTTATGGGCGCAAGGTCCGACTGATGTAGGTTACATGCACATTACACCATACCGTGTCACACTCAAGCAAGGAGTTGTACTGCCACGAATCAGACAATACAAGTTACCACCTGATGCCGTAGTTGCATTACTGAAAATAGTTGACGAACTCATTGCACAGTGAGTGGTTGTAGAAACTGACTCCAATGTATGTAATTCTCCTATCATTCCGATTCTTAAACAAACTGACCCAAACGCACCCCCGGTCTACAGACTAGTGATAGACCTCCGAGAACTGAACAAATGCATAATACCACAGTACCCAGTGGTCCCAGACATTTCTTCACTATTGACTGCAATTGATTCCGAAGCGACGTTCTTCACTGTAATACATCTCAAGAACGCCTTCTTTAGTGTCCCGATCCATCCAGAGAGCCAATACCTCTTTGGATTCTGTTTAAATGGACGAAGCTTCAAATTTACGAGGGCTCCTCAAGGGTTCACAGAAAGTCCTAGTATTTACAGTCAAGCATTGAAAAGACAACTAGACAGTATTCACATGCCTACTGACACTGCCTTACTGCAATACGTTGATGATCTTTTGATCACAGCACGAACAGAACGAGACTGCGAACGTGCATCACTGACAGTCTTATACTTCCTGGCAGAAAAGGGACACAAGGTGTCCCCTTCAAAGTTACAATTCTGTGCCCAGCAAGTGGTCTACCTGGGACACTTGCTGTCCAAGAGGGGTAGACAGTTGACACCTGACCGCATTCAGTTAATTACACATCTTCCACAGCCCAAGACACAAAAGGAAGTACTGGCCTTCATTGGCCTCACTTCTTACTGCAGACAATGGATTCCTCAGTACGCATATCTAGCCAAGCCACTCATACAGTTGACAACACAGGAGGCAGCGTCTTCGACTGTCCTCCCTTGGACTCAGGAACATACACTTGCATTTGATGAATTGAAGAAAGCCCTATGTCAAGCACCAGTTTTAGCGACACCATGTTACAGCAAACCTTTTACACTTTTTGTCACTGAACGCGATGGCACAGCATTATCTGTCCTTACACAAGATCAAGCAGGAAAACACAAGCCTTGTGCTTACTTTTCTAGTACATTGGATCCAGTGGCCCAGGCTCTGCCTGCGTGCCTGAAATCAGTTGCAGCAACAGCTCTAGCAATCAGACAAAGCGATTCCATAGTGTTAGGACATCCTCTGACAGTACAGGTTCCACACTCAGTGGAAGTTCTCTTGAACAGGACCCAGACACAGCACCTGACTATAGCAAGACTGACAGGATATGAACTGACATTGTTTCAGCCACACATAGAGATCAGACGTTGCAATATCCTAAACCCTGCTACACTTTTACCCTCGAGCATAGCAGACCCTACACCACATGACTGTGTGGAAGTAATTAACACAGTGACGAAGCCAAGACAAGACTTGACAGACCTTGCATTACCCGACCCAGACCTGACACTTTATGTGGATGGTTCATGCATGAGAACAAGCACAGGAGAGTTAGTAGCCGCATATGCAGTGACCACTGATACTGAAGTCATAGAGACACATCGAATTGACACCCTGTCAGCCCAAGCAGCAGAGCTCATCGCTCTGACCCAAGCCTGCATACGAGCCAAGAACTTGAAAGTAAACATATACACAGACTCACAGTATGCATTCGGAGTCGTACACGACTTTGGAGTCTTTTGGCAAGAGAGAGGTTTTCTGACCTCCCATGGGGCCAAAATACAACATGGTCCCCTCATTCAAGCCCTGTTAGATGCAATACACTTGCCTACAGCAATAGCCATCATGAAGTGCAAAGCACATACGAAAGTCACAGACACCATTTCCCAGGGTAACGACCTGGCAGATCGAACAGCTAAACTTACAGCCCAGACTCAAACAGACATTCCAACTAACACGACAAAGACTGAAGTACCACCATTGACGAATTGCATGACAGTCAGGGATCCCTCACAAGATGTACTCGACATACAGACCCATGCCACTCCAGATGAAATCAAGAAATGGACTGAACAAGGAGGGGTCCAGACAGACCAGGGTTGGATGACAAAAGGCAAAGTCACATGGTTTCTCCCTGACTCCATGGTTCAAGTTATCATAAATACAGCACATAGTCCAGCACACTTAGGAGAAAAAGCCATGTTAGACAGTTTGCAGAACATCTGGTTCAACAAGCATTTACGTGCAGTAGCAAAACAGAAAGTGCGTACCTGCATGATCTGTTGCCAGTTCAATCCAGGCAAAGGCATTCCCGTGGAACAAGGTGGATTTCATCCTCCTGCCCACCCTTTTGAAGTCCTCCAGATGGATTATATTCAGATGGACAGATGTCGAGGATTCAAGTATGTCCTCGTAGTTGTATGTGCCCTATCTAGATGGACAGAAGCGTATCCAGTCCCAGATTACACTGCTGTGACCACTGCCAAACAGTTGGTCCGAGAATTCTTTCCGCGATACGGCTTGCCCCATGTCGTGTACTCAGATAATGGTCAGCCATTCTCTTCTGAATTGATGAAACAAGTATCTCTTTTGTTAGGGTACCAGTGGAAATTCCATTGCGTACGACACCCAGAGGCAGCAGGTCTCGTCGAGAGACACAATCAGACACTCAAGACTAAGTTAGCGAAGGTCTGTGCAGACAAAGGCGTGGATTGGATGGTAGCCTTGCCGGTTGCCCTCTTTTACATGCGTATGGTAGCTCATTCCAGAACTGGACTAAACCCGTACGAGGTGGTTTTTGGTAGACCGCCGAATATGTGGGGTACGCCTATGCCAAGAAAAATTACCGATGTTGACAGTACTATGCTGACAGATTACCTGGCTTCCTTGATGTCTGCACTCCTTTCTTGTCGTTCACAGGTTGCAGCTGCCTTCCCCGACAACACCCAGGTGAAGCCTCATTCAATTGTTCCGGGAGACCTGGTGTTTGTCCGCAACTTCGATCGTTCAAGCCCTCTGGAGCCCCGTTGGCGCGCACCCAAGTTGGTTCTTCTCACGACGAGAACTGCCGTCAAGGTAGAGGGACGAAAAGGATGGCTCCACGCCCATCATGTGAAACGTTTCCATGGACTTGGTTCAGTGAAGGACTCTGAGAACTGTCCCGAAAACATTGACTCTAAGCCCTCTTTACTAGAAAAGACTCCGCAACAAGAATATAGACAAAAGCTACGGTCTAGTAAGTCAGACAGCGTTTAATTGTTTAAGTCCCCCTCGGGTGAAGCGGTTAGACAGGTTCCTGACATGTATAAGATCGTAGACCCAAATAGCCAGAGAGATAGGCAGAAAAAGATGAAAGAAAAGTACTGCAAAAACTTACGCAGCAGATGCATAGTAACTCTGATCATTATGTTTTTTCTAAGTATATCGATTATATGTATAAGCTTGACGCTACATGTTTTCTTTCCTCCTCTTGGTTCACATATACATTCATCCTACAATGACACTGTAGAGCACACATTCAGCGACCTGCCACCCCATGAATTGTCATATCGACTAGCACTGCGCAACAATACTTTTATTCGTATGTTACACCATTCTCACCAGGCCAGCAATGTCACAAATTGCTGGGTGTGTGGCCGACTCCCACCTTATCAGAAAATGATGGGAGTTCTGCCTCTCTTTCCTTATCCATTTTCGCACAATGGTTCGTGCGGAGCCTGGTTTGCTTTAATGTCATCAACACAAGACAGACAGTTCACAAACCCCCAGAGTTAATGGATTTGGGGGGACCTGAATACAGTTATGAATAAGGCATGTTTTCCCGATAAAAATGGTTTTCCTCAAAGGAAAGGAACAGATCTAGAAAATGAAGTGTACGAATTAGGGAATGTTTCCCTTAGCCTCATGATTCTGAACGTCCAGTCTGAGACCAATGCAGGTTCACCATTTATAACAGTCTTACCAGTTAAAGGTGAACTATGTGTTAGAAAGAATGGTTCAGTGCACTTGGGACACAGTGATTGTAATACTGTGGTCGAATTCAATGATAAAGGAAAATCTACTTTCAAAGCTTCCCGCCATTCCTATTTTATTTGTGGTCAGACAGCCTATGTACGTCTGCCCTTAGACTGGGGTGGAACGTGTTATGTTGCGTTCCTACTGCCACCTGTTTTACTAGCCCCATCCCATTATCATCGAGACTCCCGACTCGTACATGTAAGACACAAGAGGGAGACCAAGTCCCCGGTTGTCGATCAGACTGAGACAGCGTGGGAGCAATATACAGATTTCAATAAAGGATTCTTTTTCTTCATAGGTCCCGTCCAAAACAGTAAATTAATACGCAAATTAACCCGAACTTTGGAAGCAGTAGTGAATGAGACTACTTCTGCCTTAGGTAACTTGACCGAGGAGCAGTCTGCTATGAGACTTGTTGTTCTTCAGAACCGCCTTGTTCTTGACGTCATCCTGGCCGATAGGGGCGGGGCCTGTAGAGTGATCGGCTCCAGTTGTTGTGTGTTTATTCCTAATAACGCACCATCAGTGTATGCAGCAATAACAAGGCTCCATAAGATAGCTCACGAGATACACCAGAATCCAGGCACCTGGACTTGGTCCGGTTGGCTCTGGAGTGTAATAGCAGGATGGGGCTGGAAAGTATTGTCATTCCTAGGAATAATACTGCTCATAGTATTCAGTTGCTGTCTCTGTCTGCAATGTGGCCCAGCGATTTGCGGCTTGTGTGCCACTGCCTGTATTCCCCGTCCACGTTCTCGTTCCCGTGCACAAATGAAAAAAGACGAGCAAATGATGCTATATGAACAGATAGATGGTCTCATGAATATAGATGTATCCTAAAGGGCGCAGTAGGGGACAAGGAGGGAATGAGGAAACAGAAATGTTATGTGGTCAGTGTGTTCCCCCACATGCACCCTATCCATGTACCTATGCCCCATGTATGTCCATGTTATCATGTAATTCCCTTCCCGTGCCTGTAATAGTAATGCCCCTGCATTTCCGTCTATTGTTAGCATGTCAGTCATTAGGCCTTCCATGAATGAAACGTTAATTTAGCACTGAGGCCTACGTTGCTAATGCATTTGCATGGTACACGTTTAAAAGTCGAGAAGCACACGTTTTTGTGGCCCAGCCGAGCCAGGCCCTGAATTCAGGCTCCGAGCCTCTTCTGACTCTGAAAGCTGCAGTTTAGGTATGCATCCCTGACCTCTCCCTTACTCCCTGCTCAGCCGAGAGGTGCCCGGCCTGGCCTGCCTGCCAAGACGGTATTTTGCCTTCAGTTATCTGCTCAGCTCTGCGAAAACACATTCCAGTCTAGTGAAAGAGGTAAACATATTCTGCCTGCAGAGCATAGGGCCTAGCCTTCCTGTCTCCATTCAAGTGATTTACTGAACCCGTTGCCATAGAAGGCCCATAGCCCCCACGCAGTGCACAAAGAAATATATGCACACACTAGCATTTAGTGATGAACAACTTTTGCTCGAGAGACCTTTACTTCAGACAATACATCCTCCAAAACACAAGATATCAGATATGCCAAAGGTGCAGGTCGTTCTGACATCCCAGACTCCTCTTCTAGTGCTAAAGTCAGCTCCCCCCCCAGCTCTCCCCAGTTACACGTCAGTTACACGTCATGACCAGTTTTGCGCGCACAAGTAGGGTAAAGGTTCCTGCTGACCCTGCAGACCTCCTCTATGCATCCACCCACCTATGACACACCTATGACTCATCAAGTGAACACCCACGTGTACGCCTACCTACACGCCTTCTTTCACGCCCTTGTGTTCTTATCTCTCTCTTTCACTTGCTCCGCCTTGAATGTTACGCCCTCTCTATTCATTACAATTGTATGGTTTTACTATATATAATGTGTTATGTGAATAAAATGTTAGATATCCCTTCCTGAACCTTAGTGGTGATGGAACCCGATTCTCCCCTGACTCGAGTCATTGAAATAAAGCCCTTTTTGACTCGGACACCACGGACTCTGCCTCTCATTTTATGAGCTATCCTTATTCATTATTAATGTATAGAAATTATGTCCGGGTAATATTTAATTTACCACAGATTAATGAGAGATAACAAGAAAGAAGGAGAGAAGGCGAGAGAGGTAGAGAGAGAGTAAAAGAGAGAGAGAGAGAGAGAGAGAGAGAGAGAGAGAGAGAGAGAGAGAGAGAGAGATGGGCAAGAGAGAGGTAGCATTTGCACTGTTCCTGTTTTATTTCATATCTATAACACCAAAGTGACAGACTTTTAAATGGTCTGGGGAACTCCTCTATGTAAACAAGCCATCAGAACACTCAATGGTATGAATCAAATCCTTCATTCTACAGAGTATATTTTTACACTCATCTTTTTTTTTTTAAATACATAAGATTGTTAGATTGCAATTATGCTCCCGAAGGTGATGTGTGTACAGTTATAGGTTGAAAGCAACGCAAAAGCAAATTATGCTAATGTCCTCCTACCTTAGTATTAGGGTAATGCAGTGGTGAATTCAAATGAGAGGCATATAATTAAGAGTGAACTATTACCCATTCACTAAAGAGCCACTCAAAAAATACACAGAGAATGCAACAAAAAAAACAATATTTAGAATTTGGAATGCCTGAGGTGTTTTCTTTTTTGATAACATAATATGTAACTTACAAAACAAATTATCAAGATACGGCCACACTTTAGCCTATTATTGACTTCCTCATAGTACTTATGTCATTTTTCTAATAGCACTTTGAAGCCATCGGTGTATGATGAAGAGACATGAGTTCACATGCCCAATCTTCAGGACAACTAAGAAGTGTTAAGCAACAGTACTGTGAACATGTCTCTGAAAGCAATTTCCACATGAGAACAAGTACCAATCATGGCTGTTTTGTTTTATCTTTTTAAGAGTTTATAATCCTTTGATATGAAAGGCTTGATCTACAGGTCCTTTTGCCACAAGTAACAATCTAATGGGTCTTGTCTGAGATGAGCATGAGTAGTTTAGGAAAACAAGGGTACCCTGTAAAGCGAACCTGGGGTTAAGTATTTATGGTAAGAACAGTGGTTGAAAGTTGGCCTGATAAGGACCAGTAATAACTGAATAAATTGGTGATGGGAGCAGGCTTTATAGGGCAACAGATAGTCAATTAATCATCGTATGTAGATTCATATTTACCAGTGCTCACATAAGTGACAAGGGTGCGTAACGTGACTGAGTGAAAATGACAATACACGAAATATCACACAAAATAAACATAGAAATCCAAGACGATATGTACAAGTGAAGGGATTTACAACAGGGGATCGACGATGTTTCGATCTTTTTTTCACTTTAGATCATCATCAGGACTGTGTGAGCATTTCATTCAAGAGTTATAAGGAGCCATGATCGTACTTCAAATTAGGTACAGTGGGAAGGGGAAACATTCACAGTCTGGATTTTCAGATTAACTGGCTCAAGACGTTAAAGGACCTTAGTCATGTTTCGGTTCAGTACAGTTGCGGTAGGAAACATTCAAGGACATGTTTATCAGATTAACTGATTCAAGATAATAGGAAGCCTAGGTAGTGCTTCAAAATTTGGGCAGTTAGGAGGCGAACCAATCTAAAACTGGCATGTTCAAATTTTGGAAGCATTGCTGTGAAAATCAAACCTGATCCCAAAGGTGGGCCAGGATGGATGACGGCATCGTAATAAATAGCTTAGCGCCCGCAGCTCCAGCAGTGACAGCAACCATGAGGACGATCCAGATGGTAGCACCATTAAATTAAACCAGACTTGAATTTCCAGCACCACGAGGAAACGGAGGCCCCTACGAACCCCCATGATTGATTTACTTTGTCTCAATCCTCGCGATTCACGCTAATCTTGGGTTTCTATGTTTATTTTGTGTGATATTTCGTGTATTGTCATTTTCATTCAGTCACGTTATGCACCCTTGTCACTTATGTGAGCACTTGTAAATATGAATCTACATACAATGATTTAATGACTATCAGTTGCCCTATGAAGCCTGCTCCCATCACCGATTTATTCTGTTGTTTAAATAATACTTAACCTTGTGTTACTGGACCTTATCAGGCCAACTTTGAACCACTGTTCTTACCACAAATGAGATGAGCATGAGCCATGTGGCAGCTCCTCCAATACCAAACTGTCAACAATTATTCTTGTATGTTTGTAGCAACCAACTCCTGATTTCCAATAAACTAGGCAATCAGCTGACATGAGCATACTTATATAACATATTTATTGGATCAGATAAGCCACACCAGGACTCAATGTTAATACCGAACAAGCCTAGTGACATCAGGTGCTCTGTAGCTCTGAACAATGCTCTGGCCAGTACACGGAAAATAAAGGATGGAGAACTTCTTTCTAGATGCACTTCGTAAAAAGTGATAAAGTCAATTAAGCAGCACAATGCATGGTCAAAGGACCAATTAGCAGCTCAGCAGAATAATGCAATCATTATTTTAAAAACCTTTTTTTACTGAGTCTTATATAGCGCGAACCTGACCGGAATCGGGTATCGGAGCACTTTACGTAGCACCAGTTGCGTTACATGAGGACACATTTATTGCTTTTTGTTAGGCACGGGGAGATTAAGTGATTTGCCCAGAATCACAGGATGTTCGCGTCGGTGCCGAGACTCGAACCCAGCTCCCCAGATTCGAGGACGACCGCCCTAGCCATTAGGCATACTCCTTTCCTCATTAATATGAAATGCCAATATGATATATATACCAGACCATGGTACTGGCATCCCTGACATCAGACAACCTTGTGAGTGTTATATCAGATGGCTAAGAGCAAAGGGTGGCATGTTTGTATGGGAGGAGGTCAAAATAAAAGTCATTAAAGCAGCCTCCAGAATCCAGATAAACTGTGAGTTCGGTGACCTCTGTGAGAAACTGCATGGTAATCCCCATTTGGAATGAATTTTAGTGTAGACTCTACATTGGGCCACTGATGCCCAGTTGCCAGTGTATCTGCTCTGCCCCTCAAATCATGTTCACATTTGCTATTGTATTAGTCCATTTTTATTTATAGAATTTGCACCCATGGCATGAAAAGTTAAATGTCACCTATGGACTAGAGACATTATTGTGACATCCTCCAGTGTGACTAGTAAAACATAGCTTAGTAAGTCACCCTTATGAAGGCCTTTCAGCCACAAGGTAGGTTGCATGTTATTCAAAGTTGGGACATGTAGGCCCTAAAAGTTATTTTCGCAGTGCCAGGTGTAGCTGTTTTATGTAGAAAATCAGAGTCAGGTTAAAATATTAATACTGTATCTTGGGAATGGGATAACTAGAAATATAATTAAACAACT
Source organism: Lissotriton vulgaris (assembly GCF_964263255.1). Lineage (NCBI taxonomy): Eukaryota > Metazoa > Chordata > Amphibia > Caudata > Salamandridae > Lissotriton > Lissotriton vulgaris. The sequence continues at coordinate 806,435,584 of NC_141694.1, forward strand.
ATTTTTGCTAGCTATCAAAAATTCAATTCATTTTGGATGTTAGATCTTTTTTTAAAGAAATTTAACTTTTAAGTTTCCTTTATCTACCTGATGTTCCTGGAGGCTACTTTGCCATAACTCTACAGCTTTTTCCAGCCTGTTCTAAGTAAGGTAAGAATGAGGTGTGCAATTCCCCCGAGGAGCTACACAATAGGTAACCTAAACAGGGAAGTATGATTCATTTGAGCTCAGCATAAGAGTGGGGCCAGCCATCCTGTTGGCACCACAGTGTCAAATCAAACGTTTTGACTTCCAGACTTTCACCGGGACCAATTAACTTGATGTATCTCTAGCATTGCACATTGGTCCCGGTATACCATTGACTATCATTGGCACTTTACTTTTTCTTGATACTTTTCCTTTTAAATCTTAAAAAATATCCCAGATTCCCTTTATTAGATTTTTGTCGTTTTGTGACATTTTGTTCATTAAATGTTACTGAATTTTTCTGAAGTTAAGTGGGAATTTTATCATGTTATGCTTCTGTCTTTGAATTGTTTAGGGAAATGCTTTACACATTATTTCCTGCCTACTTTCTACCATAGCAACCCAGGATTGAGCTCAGATTTAAATTAATGAACCTTCTACTGGACCTAAGAAGAAAGTGACTTTATTAGTTGTAGAGGAAACCATTCCACACCAACTAATAAGCCCCTTTCTCACAACCACCATGAGTTCAAACCAGGAAAATAGGGAGATGTCCTGAAATTGGGTGATTCCTTAGGTCTAAAGAAGGATTCTTCAAAAGCGGGGTTACCTTGTTGTGTCTGAAGGCAGTCAGTACTACAGAATTTGCGAAAGATCACTCAACATATGCAGTATATACGGAGACCAAAAGGCAAGATACATTCCAAGGCCCATATTGATTCATGGTCAATAAAGAAAAGGTTCAGGTGTTATCAGACCTTAACAGCTGCAAAAACGATTTAACCGGCAAGGCCTGTAATGATTGCGGTTTAGATAGAATGCCTGTAATGATTGTGGAATTGTTAATCAATTTGAACATACCCATGGGATTCAGTGGCTTCTTGGTGGGGCATACTTGCCATAAGAGTCACTGAAGAGCAGGTGCCTGTAATTTGTTAGATATAGTTGGTTTCAGCTGAAATGTGCCACCCCTGTCTAATCTAGGAGTGATCCAATGAGGATAGCATTTAGGACACAGAACAATTCTTATTACCAACAGGATCCTGAGCAGACATAAACATAGGTGTAGAAATAATTACATTTCATCATACCACAGTATAAGGGAACAGGAGTCTGTTTGCATTGGCGCGGACGCTGGGTTGAAGTTTGGTTGAAGTCTGTCTGTCTCTGAAAGCCCATAAGACTGCTTCAGCTGGGGAAAAGGAAGGACCCCCTCCGCACTGTAGACCTGATATAGGACGTGGCATCCGGCAGGCCACCATCTTGCAAAGGCCGCCGAGTCCGTGCCTGGAGTGAAGTCTGGATTATCCTGTAGAGGAGTTAGTGGAGATGGGAAGGATGTAAGTTCGTGCTTAAGGTTAGTAGTGTCCTACACTTCCAGAGGGACCCGTGTAATATACGAGGCATACAGATTAGGAGGTCTATAGGCTTTACGGAGAAATGGGATGCTCTGTAAGGGTTGCGCTGCCACCGCCTGGTCTTGAAAGAGCCAGTGCTTCACTGACTCCCACCGGCTCCACTCTACCATATACCGCAGCTGGGTGGCTTGAAAATAGAGGTGGAGGTTTGGAATTCCTAGCCCACCCCCCTCTGGGGCAAACATCGACAATTCCCTTCGCATCCGAGGCTTCCGCCCATGCCAGATAAATTGTGCAAGTTTGGCCTGTGTCTGGCGTATGCATCCCGCAGGAGGGCGGAGAGGGATGGCTCAGAAGAGATAAAGTATCTGGGGTAAAATGGTCATTTTGACCGCTGTGATTTTACCAAGACATGATATAGGGTAATGTTTCCACCTGCTGAGTTCTCTGCAGATCCTCTGACTCAGAAGTGTATAGTTGGTGTTGACCACTTCGAGGAGTGAAGAGGTCAGTTAAATCCCTGTGGGCTTTCGGGAGGGTTGTCCAATAAACTCACTGATACGGGGTTGCGAGGCAAAGATGGTTTTATTATTTTGTAAAGCCTCCTCTTTTGAACTGGTACTCTATAGAACGGTAAAGGATTATCAATGTCCTCTTTTGCTTGTTTGGCGGTTCCCAGTCTCCGACTTTCCCGGTGCCTTCTGGGCGTTGTAGGCCTTGCCTCCGCCGTCTTGTCTCTCGTCACAGATTCGGTCCAAAAAAAAAACAGAAAGAAAGAAAACCACTATTAGATCGTGGTTGTAGGGGGTTTGTCAGGGAAGGGTAGTGAGGGACCACACGTGCTCGTCTCTCCCAAAGTGCCGGTGAGGTGAAGGGAAGGTACTGGTGCACTGAGGGTCGGTTGCTCGGTTTTACGGTGGTTTACCCCACTTACGCCCCGCCCACCCCGTGAATCTTGACCGTACCTGCTCGAGCCACACTTCATGTGAAGTGTGGCTGGGCGATGCGCGTCTTCGGTGGCCTCCCGGCTTGTCGCTGTTGTCACAGGTCTTGCTCTCCTCGGGTACCCAGGTCGGTGTTCCGCTGTCTCCGTTGTCCCTGGAGTCCGTTCTCCACTGTTCCTCTGACGCCTCCTCTCTCCGGTGATCTGCTCTCCAGTCCGCTCCCGGTCTCCCCGTCTGCTCACTCGACTCCGGTCGGTGCTGTACTCCGCTTGCGTCCTCGTCCGTCCTCCTCTGCTCACACGCCTCCTCCAGCCGATGTTCCTTGCTTCCGTCGTCTCCCGTCCTCCACTCCTCACACGCCTCCTCCTCGCTCTTCGGTTCCTCGTCTTCGGTCCTCCTCCACTCTGCTCCTCGCTCACGCCACCACTCTCCACTCCCTCCGGGTGTAAAACACACCTGTTTCCCGGTTGGGCGCACCTTTACCTCCTGGCTGTGGGTGGTCTCAGGCTCCAGCTCCGCCCAGTTAAAGAAACACGGCTCCTCCGGCTCCCGTGCTGTTTGTTGCCAGTCCGTTACAGGTTTCCAGGCTTCTGTATGCTGGGTGACAAAAGGGGACACAGGTAAAGGTAAGCCGGGAGGGCCCGGGTCCGGGTCCTCCTCGTCACATCCCTCCCCCCTACGATTCTCCCGATCGGGGAGAGGATACCGTGATAGGAAGTCCGCGTTGGCGTTGTCCTTCCCCTTACGGTGACGGACCTGGAACCGGAATGGTTGCAGGGCCAGGAACCACCTCAGGACTCGCGGGTTGTTCGAGATGTTTCGACTCATCCAGGTAAGAGGGGCGTGATCAGTATAGAGGATGAATGAATGCCCCTCCAGGTAATATCTCAATTTGTCGATTGCCCACCTGATCGCTAAGCACTCCTTCTCTATGGTAGGATATTTTACTTCCCTAGGGAATAGCTTGCGACTGATGTATAGTATGGGACGCTCCGTGCCGGTTTCGGATTCTTGTGACAACACAGCCCCAATACCAAAATCAGATGCGTCTGTGTGCAGGAGAAAGGGCTTGTTGAAATCCGGAGAGATAAGGACAGGACTAGTCGTGATGGCACGCTTCAGGGTTTGGAAGGCGTTCCACATGGCGACTGTCGGATTATGTAAGACCTGACTTTTGGTGTGGTTCTTCAATGTGTCTGTTAAGGGGGCGGCTATGTCTGAGAAGGAGGGGATAAATCGCCTATAGTAGCCCACGAGGCCGAGGAAGGCTCTCATTTCCTTTTGGCTGGAGGGAAAAGGGGTTTCTGCAATCGCCCTGACCTTCTCGATTTGTGGCTCGATGACACCGTGCCCCAGTACGTACCCCAGATACTTGACTTTTCGGAAACCCACTCGGGACTTCTTTGAGTTGACGTGAAGCCCTGCTTCCTTTAGCTGCTGTAGTATGTTTTGTAGATGTCGGAGGTGTTCCTCCCAAGAAGGACTGAATATAATGATGTCGTCCAGGTAGGCCGAGCTATATTCATGATGGTTTCTTAGCACTTCATTCATAAGCCTCTGAAATGTGGCCGGTGCCCCGTGGAGGCCAAAGGGAAGGACGTTGAACTCATAGAGTCCGTCAGGAGTGGCGAAGGCCGTCTTTTTACGATCTTCCTCTCGGAGAGGGACCTGCCAGTACCCTTTCGTTAAATCAAGGGTACTGATGTACTTGGCTTTTCCCAGTTTCTCAATTAGCTCGTCAATGCGGGGTATAGGGTAGGCATCAAACGAGGATACTGCATTCAAGGCCCTAAAATCCATGCAGAATCTGCTACTACCATCTGGCTTGGGCACCATTACAATCGGAGACGACCATTCACTGCGAGAAGGTCGGATGACTCCAAGGCTCAGCATCTCTTGTACTTCGTTGCTTATTGCGTTTCTCTTGGCGGCTGGTATTCTGTATGGCCTCTGTTTTACTGTGACGCCCTTCGGAGTTTCTATCCGATGTTCTGCCAGAGTAGTGGCCCCCGGGATATTTGAAAAGATCCTCCTGAAGGGACGTAGGGTGGATTGTAGTTCTTCTCGTTCTCTATCGTACAACTCCTCGCTTATCACTAATTCGTCCAGTGTGGTATTGGGATCCTTTTTTTCCGGGATGGTTACCATCGATACCAGCGGGATTGGCCCCAACCACTTTTTTAAGAGGTTTATATGAAAAACCTGGTTTTTATTCCTACTCATTTGGAGCCGGTAAGTGGTTTTCCCAATCGTCTCAATGACTCGGAATGGGCCTTGCCACTCATTCTGGAATCGTTTGGACATGGAGGGCAACAACACCAATGCCCAGTCATCTACTGCTAGATGTCGCCACTTCTTTCCTCTGTTGTAGTGAGCCTGCTGTCTCTGTTAACTTGACTCCAGCTGGGTGAAGGCCAACTCCCGTATTTTCCCCAGTTTATTCCTTAAATTCTGGCTGTATTCCAGCAAGGATCTTGTGTCCCCGTCACTCTCGTTCTCCCATACTTCCCGTGTCATCTCCAGCAAACTGCGGGGTTGTCGCCCATATAACATCTCGAAAGATGAACAGCCTAAGCTGCTCTGCGTTTGGCCTCGTATGACGTATAATGCCAATGGCAACATGAGGTCCCATTCGCTCCCGTTAACAGTGAGCATCTTCTTCAAAAGGGTTTTCAGGGTACCATTGTACCTCTCCACCAGACCGTCTGTCTGAGGGTGGTACACAGAGGTACGGATCTGGTGGAGGTCCAGGAGGTGACAGACTTCCTTCATGACTCGGGACATGAATGGGGTACCCTGGTCCGTTAGGACTTCCTTGGGGAATCCGACCCTGGAGAACAACTCCAGAAATTTCTCGGCGATGTTTTTGGAGGTGGGAGCTTTTAGGGGAAACGCCTCTGGAAACCGGGTGGCATAGTCCACGATTACCAGAGCGTATTGATGCCCCTTCCGTGTTTTGGGGAGGGGCCCGATCAGGTCCATCCCGACCCTCTCAAATGGGGTCCCTATAATGGGGAGGGGTTGTAGGGGTACTGCAGCTGGTCGGTGGGTGTTTTTCCGCTGGCAAACGTCACACGTCTGACAGTGGCTTTTTATGTCTTGATACACACCCGGCCAGTAAAAGTTACGGAGTACGTTCTGAGTCGTCTTCTCACTGCCGGTGTGTCCTGCAAGGAGGTGAGTATGAGCATAGAACAGTATTTGTTCGCGAAAACAGGTTGGTACCAAGAGTTGTATTGGGTCTTCTGCTTTAGCTTGCCGATACAAGAGGTCATCTTTAATAAGGAATCTGGGGTACCTTACGGGGAGTATGTCCTGTTCTGCATGGGCCCTTTCCCACGCATTCAACAAAGCGGAATCATTCGCTTGGGCGAACTTGAAGCTTCTATCATTTTCCCATGGGTCAGGGGACAGTAACGCCGGTATAGGAGTCTCCCGCGGGGATTTCTTTTTTTTCAACTGGTCTTCAAACAGTTCCAGGAAATGTGGATTGTCGGTACCCAGAATGAGAGGTTCAGGTAGAGCACACATCACCCCCACTTTCACTACCAATGTATCCCTGTCTTCTAACTCTATGGGGACGTAGGCCACTGGATACCCCTTCACATCCCCATGGACACATTTTATGTATACTTGGTCGTTGGGCATTACCTGGGGAGGCATTACATAAACATCCCGCATGACTGACTGCTTACACCCTGAATCCAGCAGAGCCCGGATTACAGTCCCATTAACGGTCACACTCACGTGATATGCGCCTCCCAGTTCGGCGGTGTACAGGACGGCTTTTGGCATATATCCCACTTCCATTGGTTCCTCCTGACTGCGTTTCTGTGGGCAGAAGCGGGCTATGTGGCCCCAGGCCCCACAATCAAAACACTGCGGTCCTCGGAACGGAGGTGCCTCCGGGCTCGAAAAACGGGGGTTTGGCAATCCAGGAGGTGCTCTAAGTCTGCGTTCCGGTCTAGGGATTACCTTGTGGGGCTTCTCCGGTTCACTGGGGTGTAGGCGGGGCTGGGCCCGGACAAACGTGGTAGCCATTTCCATAGCTTGCTGGGTGGTTAGGTTAGAATGCTGTCGCAACCAGCGTTGTGTCCCGTATGGTAGGGCCTCTAGGAATTGCTCCAGATATATTTTATCCATAATGTCTTCTTTGGAACTGGTTGAGGGGGACAGCCATTTGTCCGCCGCTGCTTTTAGGCGGAAGAAGAGGGTTTTCGGATTGTCCCCCCCCTGTCCCCGTTCTTTTCTGAAGCGCACGCGGTATGCTTCCGCGTCTAAACCAAGATGGTCCAATATAATAATTTTGATTTGTCTGTATGGCGTCTGTCCACTGCTGTTGGCCACCTGATAGGCGGCTTGGGCTTCTCCCGTCAGTAGAGGCGCCAAAAAGAAAGGCCACTTCTCGACTGGCCATCCGCATGCCAGTGCCACCCGTTCAAAATTTAATAGAAAGGCATCCGGGTCCTCCCCAGGGTTGTACTTTTGTAGGGAGATGCCCGCCGGTGTAGGCGGCGGTCTGGCTTCGCGCACCGGGTTACTCCCGGGGTCAGTAGTGTGTTGCAACCCTTCCAGTTGGGTGACTACGGTGGAGCGGAAAGTGTCCCGGTCTAGTTGAGCGGAGGCGAGCTGTTGCTCCACAGCCCACCCTAACTGTTCTTGTCCTTTAACTAGGGCTTGTAGAATGGCTTCCATCTTTGTATCCTGGATGGCTTCTTCTATGCCCGCATTCTCCACCACTTGTGGGCTTTCGGGAGGGTTGTCCAATAAACTCACTGATACGGGGTTGCGAGGCAAAGATGGTTTTATTATTTTGTAAAGCCTCCTCTTTTGAACTGGTACTCTATAGAACGGTAAAGGATTATCAATGTCCTCTTTTGCTTGTTTGGCGGTTCCCAGTCTCCGACTTTCCCGGTGCCTTCTGGGCGTTGTAGGCCTTGCCTCCGCCGTCTTGTCTCTCGTCACAGATTCGGTCCAAAAAAAAAACAGAAAGAAAGAAAACCACTATTAGATCGTGGTTGTAGGGGGTTTGTCAGGGAAGGGTAGTGAGGGACCACACGTGCTCGTCTCTCCCAAAGTGCCGGTGAGGTGAAGGGAAGGTACTGGTGCACTGAGGGTCGGTTGCTCGGTTTTACGGTGGTTTACCCCACTTACGCCCCGCCCACCCCGTGAATCTTGACCGTACCTGCTCGAGCCACACTTCATGTGAAGTGTGGCTGGGCGATGCGCGTCCTCGGTGGCCTCCCGGCTTGTCGCTGTTGTCACAGGTCTTGCTCTCCTCGGGTACCCAGGTCGGTGTTCCGCTGTCTCCGTTGTCCCTGGAGTCCGTTCTCCACTGTTCCTCTGACGCCTCCTCTCTCCGGTGATCTGCTCTCCAGTCCGCTCCCGGTCTCCCCGTCTGCTCACTCGACTCCGGTCGGTGCTGTACTCCGCTTGCGTCCTCGTCCGTCCTCCTCTGCTCACACGCCTCCTCCAGCCGATGTTCCTTGCTTCCGTCGTCTCCCGTCCTCCACTCCTCACACGCCTCCTCCTCGCTCTTCGGTTCCTCGTCTTCGGTCCTCCTCCACTCTGCTCCTCGCTCACGCCACCACTCTCCACTCCCTCCGGGTGTAAAACACACCTGTTTCCCGGTTGGGCGCACCTTTACCTCCTGGCTGTGGGTGGTCTCAGGCTCCAGCTCCGCCCAGTTAAAGAAACACGGCTCCTCCGGCTCCCGTGCTGTTTGTTGCCAGTCCGTTACAGGTTTCCAGGCTTCTGTATGCTGGGTGACAAAAGGGGACACAGGTAAAGGTAAGCCGGGAGGGCCCGGGTCCGGGTCCTCCTCGTCACAATCCCCAAATATGGTGTTGTAGTCTTTGCCCATTGGATAGGAAGCGATTCCTGCAGGCTTTCCCGGGTGGATTTTGACAGTTAGAGGTCGATGGCAACCGATTTATCAGTATTCACCTTGAAGCTGGCCGCTACAGTCTGCCATACAAGCTGGCAGTGCAATCCCCGGGTTGGCGAGAGCGATCAATACATCCTCCGCGTACAGGCAGATCGTGTGGACATATCCACCGAACTTTATTCCAGTAATGGCTGGGTTCTCCCGCAGTCTCGCCACCAGCGGTTCCATATAGGGGGCGAAGAGGAGGGGCGACAAAGGGCACCCCTGCCTCGTGCCTCTTTCAATGTGAAAACGAGCTGATGTGTACCCATTCAGGCGAACCACCACCGTAGGGTACTTATAACAATTGAGGATATAGTTACGGAACTTCTCCCCCATCCCGCATGTTCTAGTACCTGTGCCAAGTACGGCCAATGAACGCGGTCAAACACTTTCTCAGCATCGATAGTGAGCATCATATATTCTCCGGGGACTTGTGTGGCCTTCTCGATGAGGTGGAGAACCCGTTTGGTATTATCCGATGTCTGGCGTTCGGGAATAAATCCTGCCTGATCCTGATCCGGGTCTATACGCCCAGAGAAGAGGGGGCTGAGGCGAGCCGCTAGTGTGCTAGTGTAGAGTTTCAGATCAATATTAGAGAGAGATATCTGACGCTCCACACTTAGTTTTATTTTTCCCCGGTTTGGGGATGACTGTGATTGATGCTTCCAAGAGATCTCTTGGTATTGCCCCTGGGTCGGCGAAAGAGTTGAACAACTTAGTGAGCAAGGGGGCCAAGGTGGCACAGAACGCCTTATAGTATATGGCGGAAAAGCCATCTGGCCCTGGTGCCTTAGCCGGTTTAAGACGTGAGATGGCCGAAATGGCCTCTTCCGTGCATATATCCCGATCGAGGTGATTGGCTTGTGCTTGGGTAAGAACCGGCAAAGTAACCAAATCTAAAAAGGTAGTCCCGTCCGTGCCCTCTAGCGGGGCGCCAGTGTAGAGGCTGGCATAAAAGTCGCGGAATGCCTTGGCTATCGCATCATCCTCGGTAACGCATGAAGCATCTGCTCTATGGATTTCGCGGACCCCCTGTTTCTGACGAGCCTCTCTCAACCGGTAGGCCAAAAGGCGTCCGCATCTAACCCCACCCATATAGTAGGAGTGTTTTAAGCGCAACGCAGCGAATTCTGTCCTGTCCTGATCAAGCGCTGCCAACTGAATGCGCGCAGCTTTAAGCTGTTTCCATACTCTCTGGGCGCCGTCCTCTGATGTATCCTCTCTAGTTCCTTAGTTTGTTGCGTCAGTTCATCCCTCTTACATTTGCACTCAGCATTATCCGCCACTGCAATGGCAATGAACTCCCCCTCACCACTGCTTTTAACGCTGCCCACTGCATTGCCAGGGTGGTGTCCAAATTGGCGTTATGTGGGAGGTACTCAGTAATGGAGGTCTGTATGTGTTTACCACATCTGCCGGATGAAGGAGCGGATCCCAGAGACGCCACACTCTGGAGGGTAGAGTTCTAGGTGGGAGCGTGAAGGTAGCAATGACTGGTGAGTGGTCCGACAGGGATGCCGTCCCTATCTCAACCCCAGCCATAAGTGCACGGATTGATGCGGATGTTAAAAAATGGTCTAGTCTCCCATATGTCTTGTGTGCATTGGAATAGTATGAGTATTCTCGCTCACGTGGGTGTTGTACACGCCAGAGATCACATAGGCCTAAGTCGCTAATGCGGGCAATCCCCTCCCTAGAAATAGCGCCCGTCTGGTGAAAGCGTTGACTCGACCTGTCCTTATGATTATCAAAGACCAGGTTCAGGTCCCCGCCTAAGATGATGTGCCTATCTGTGGTGTCTGTAGCCTGCCGCGTCGGGAATTGAACCCTGGTCCCGGGCCGTCCTCTGCTCTAGGGTCTGCTGCCTCTAACCAGTGAGCCACACCACGCCTTAGTGACGCAATTGGGATGCTGAGGCCTCATCACCCCCAGAGCGGGTCGTCGGTTCCTCCTCCTCTGCCGGTGGGTCGATACCCAACAAGCGACATGCTTCCTTCAAGGAGCGGAGCTGGTAAAGTTTATTTTCTTATTTAAACACGATACGAAAGAGATGGCCTCAGCTATAGGAAATGTTCTGCTGTTGGAGATACTTTGTGACCGGCTTGAAGATTCGAAGTTTCTGTAACGTGACTGCTGACAAGTCCTGAAACAAGGTCGGCGATTGATTTTTGAAAGAAAGAGGGTGCATTTGACGAGCTTTCTGGAGAATTTCCTCTTTTGTCCGAAAGTCTTGTACGCAGACTAAGATGTCCGGGGGCGGCCGTCGCGGCTCGCTGGGGCCCCACCCTATGCGCCCTATCAAGCCTAAGGTCTGTCTCCAAGGGGCACCCCAAGATATGGTTGAAGAGTTCTCTTGTGAATTCAAACAGGTCTCTGGTATCCTCAGTCAACGTCACCCCTCGTATTCGTACATTGTGGCGCCAAGAGTGATTTTCCAAGTCCTCCAAGTGGGTTTGCAAGTCTACCTGTTGATCGTGTATCCGTATTATCTCCTGCTGCAAAGCCTCGATCTCAGTGTCCCGTCCATCCTGCTTGGTCTCCAGTTCCACTACACGTTCCCCAATGCCATCCACGTCTCTACGAACCTCCCTAAGCTCCTTCGAAAATTCCGTAAAGAGAGACTCCAAGAAGGCCTTCGTGATGGGTTCCATACCAGCAGCCGCGGTCTCAGCCTGGCGACCGCGGTCGCCGTCGCGTCCTTGGGTGACTGGGATGTCTGAGCCTTGGCAAACATTTCCTTCACCGATTTGTCCTTGCGGACCCTCCCGACGGACATGACGCATGTGTCGCAGTCTGTGGTGCACCCTCCAGTAAAAATCTCTCCTAGCCCTGAGACTTTCCTGCCTCCGTGTTTTCTTCGTGGTCCTGTCTCTAAAGTGCTGGCAAAAAGACGTAGGCTGCTCAGTAGGTCATTAGACTCTGGTTTGCTTTACATGGGGGCGCGTCTCCGCCGGTCTCGTTCTGTTCTGGGCTGGTGACCCCGGTGCCAGGCCTGTCCTACCAGCACCGTACGTAGGTGAACTTCCCTCGGCGCAGAGTCTGTCGCAGACCTTGCCACATCTCTGTTTACTGCCTGCACCGCCGGGGTTCCCCCAGTTGTCGTAAATAATTAATTTACCATCATAATTTCTATACAAGTAAGCACTTAATCAATAATAACTCAATCAGAAAGAAAGAGGCAGAGTCCGTGGTGGTAGAGTTCTTAGGGGTTTTATTCCTTAAAGGAATCGTTCAGAACGGGATATCAGGTTCTTGCAACCACAGGGGTTCAAGAAGGGATAGAGCAATAATTTATTGACAATACATAGCTTATATACTTTTCATACATTATAGGCTCTAATGCAAGAGGCGTAACAGCTGAGAGAAACGAGATAACAGCATGATAACAGTGTCCACGTGTTGCAATACGTAAGTGGAGGCGTGAACTGGGCGTGAATACAGGGGTGTGTGCTAGAAAACGTCACAAGTAGGTGGCAACAAAGCAGAATTTTGTAATGTCAGCAGAAATCAGAGGCATGGATGCGCGCGCAGCTGCGTGACGTATGATTGACGTGAAAACAGACGGGTGTAGGGGATTTGACATTTACACTGGCGGAAAGAGACAGAAGTCTGGCATGTCAGATCAACTTGTGCTTCTATCATATCTGATATCTGGTGTTTGGGAACCATACTATCTAGAGGAAAAGGTCTCTGGGGCAGAAGTTACTCTATACTAACTGTGTGTGCGTGTATAAGCGCCGGAGTGTCTGCATGAGATGCGGGGGGCATGGGCCTTCCATGGAAACAGAGGCTATGAATTACTTGCATAGAGACAGCGAGGCCGGGCCCTTCGCCCTGCAGCTGGGAGAATGTTTACTTAAACTAGTAGGCAGGAATGCATTTTTCGAGGAGCGGAACAGATAACTTCGAAGGTCGAATACAGTCTTGGCAGGCAGCAGGCTGAGCTAAACGCCATGGGCCGCACAGGAAGTAAGGCAGAGTTCACAGATACACAGACTGCCTGGGCTCTCGGAGTAAGAAAACAGAAAAGGCTCGATGGCAGAATTCGGGGCCTACTTTGCCAGAGCTGGAAAACGCGTAAAGTACACCACAAAAAGACGTTGGCAAGGCATACTTAGGAACTGAATTATCAATCCATTCATGGTGGATCTGAAAGAGGACATGTTAACGGTGGACGCAAATGTATTTGCGTCTTCATAGCTGGCACAGGAGGGAAGTTACATGTACTTTAAACTGGTACACGGAGACGGTGGGGTACACGCTAGGGAACATTATTTGACCATAAAATTTATATTTCCTCATTCCCTCCTTGTTCCCTACGGACCCTTCATGATATATCGATTCTCATAAACCGATTGGTCTGTTCTTGTAACATCATTTGCTCTTCTTTCTTCTTTTTGCGTTTTAAGTGAAAACTGGAATGTTCAATACATGAAGTGACGCACAGGCCACAAATCGCTGGCCCACACTGTAGGCACAGGCAGCAACTGAATACTATGGCAAAGGCAATGCCTAGGAAGGATAGGAGCTTCCATCCCCAAGCAGTTAACGTTGTCCAGAACCAACCGGACCAAGTCCAGGTGCCTGGATTCTGATGTATCAGACTTGCAATTTTATGAAGACGGGTAATAGCTTGATATACTGTTGGCGCGTTTTCTGGGATGAAAATGCAGCAACTTGACCCGATGACCTTACAAGCTCCGCCTCTGTCTGCCAAGATGACGTCAATAACAAGACGATTCTGAAGAACAACAATCCGCATAGCAGACTGCTCCTCTGTTAAGTTACCTAGGGCGGAGGCAGTTTCATTCACTACGGCTTCAAGTGTTCTAGTTAATCTGCGAATTAGTTTACTATTTTGGACGGGGCCTATGAAGAAAAAGAAACCTTTATTGAAATCTGTGTATTGCTCCCATGCCGTTTCAGTATTGTCGACAATCGGGAGATCTCTTCGGAGTCTATTCTTTACTAGATTGGTGTTTCTGTGATAGTCAGGAGGAGCTAGGAAAACAGGTGGCAGAAGGAATGCAATATAACAGGTACCATCCCAATCTGGAGGTAGGCGGATGTATGCGGTATGACCACAAACAAAGTAAGAATGACGGGTAGCTTTGAAAGAAGATTTGCCTTGATCACTGAATTCAACTACGATATTATATTTACTATGACCTAAGTGTACGGAACCTTTCTTACTGACACATAATTCACCAGTGACTGGTAGTACTGACATAGCGGGGGGAACTGGTGCAGTTTCAGATTCAACAGTGAGAATCATAAGGTTAATTGTATAATTACCTAATCCATATACTTCATTTTCTAGATCAGTTCCTACTCTAATGGGAAGTCCCTTCTTGTCAGGATAACAGGCTTTAAGCAGAACTAAGTTCAAGTTTCCCCAAACCCAGCTCCCTTTAAAAACAGCAATATCAGGATCTACAGAATTTATTATTCTAAACCAGGCTCCACAGGAACCATTGTGAGTGAATGGGTACGGAAAGAGGGGCAGAACCCCCTTGTATTTCTGATAGGGAGGGAGTCGGCCACATATCCAACAGTTTGTAGCATTGTTTGTCTGGTGGGAATGATGTAACGTACTAATGAATGTATTGTTGCGCAGCGCAAGTCTGTAAGATAATTCATGGGGAGGTAATTTACTAAAAGAATGTTCAGCAGTGACGTTATAAGCAGATTGTTCACGCTTGAAGATAGGATAGTATATGGATAATAATATGCTAGCAGCAATAGTCAGAAGACTTAGAAAAAACATAATTAATAATGTCACTATACAGTGACTACGTAGTGATTTACAGTATACGTGCTTTTTAAGTTGTTTCTCTCTCTCTCTATCTCGATCTAGGGGATACATGTCAGGGACTATTTAACCGATTCACCTAGGGGAGGACTTAAACAATTAAACTGTCTGACTTGCTAGATCGGAGTTTTGCTTTATATTCTTCTTGTGGAGTTGTCTCTTGTTTCGGAACTTTAAAGTCACTAGGTTCGATACAGTCTTTGGAAGCGGTGGAAGGGGTGGACAAGTCTTTTCCTGGCTTCAGTTCATCGCATCTCTTCACATGGCTTATGTGGATCCACCCCTTTCTGCCTTCGATCTTTACAGCGGTCCTCGTGGTGAGAAGGACGGTCTTCGGCTCTTTCCAGCGGGGCTCCAGCGGACTTTTCCTGTCAAAGTTCCTTATTAAGATCAGGTCCCCGGGACGGACATCATGCGGCTTTACATCAGTGTTATCAGGGAAAGCTGCGGCAACCTGTGAACGACATGATTGGAGTGCAGACATCAAGGAGGCAAGGTAATCTGTCAGCATGTTACAATCAACATCGGTAATTTTTTTCGGTATGGGCGTCCCCCACATATTCGGTGGCCTGCCAAAAACCACTTCATACGGAGATAGCCCTGATCGCGAGTGGGCGACCATCCTCATGTAAAATAATGCAACTGGCAGGGCGACTATCCAGTCGACCCCTTTTTCTTTACAAACTTTGGCAAGACGTGTCTTTAATGTCTGGTTATGCCTCTCTACAAGGCCGGCGGCTTCGGGGTGTCGGACACAATGGAATTTCCACTGATATCCTAGCAGCAAGGAAACCTGTTTCATTAATTCGAATCAGAATGGCTGTCCGTTATCAGAGTACACGACACAAGGCAAGCCGTATCGTGGGAAAAATTCTCGAACCAGCTGCCTGGCAGTGGTCGGAGCAGTATAATCTGGGACTGGATATGCTTCTGTCCAACGGGAAAGTGCACAAACAACTACGAGGACATATTTAAAACCTCGACAACGGTCCATCTGGATATAATCCATCTGGAGGACTTCAAAAGGGTGATCGGGAGGATGAAATCCACCTTGCTCTACAGGGACGCTTTTACCTGGATTGAACTGACAACAGATCATGCAAGTACGCACTTTCTGTTTTGCTGCTGCTCGTAAGTGTTTGTTGTACCAGAGGTTCTGTATACTATCTAACATGGCTTTTTCTCCTAGATGTGCTGGACTATGTGCTGTATTGATTATGACTTGAACCATAGAGTCGGGGAGAAACCATGTAGATTTTCCCTTCGTCATCCATCCTTGATCTGTCTGAATCCCTCCTAGTTCGGTCCATTTCTTTATTTCTTCTGCAGTAGCATGTGTCTGAATATCGATTACATCTAGTGTGGGATCCCTAACTGTCATACAATGTGTCGGTACTATTGTCTTTGTCACGTCAGTTGTCTGAGTGTGAGTCAATGCTGTATGTTTTGCTGTCTGGTCTGCCAGGTCGTTACCCTGGGAAACGGAATCTGTAACTTTAGTATGTGCTTTACACTTCATGACTGATATACCTGAAGGCAGATGTATTGCTTCTAACAGGGCTTGAATGAGGGGACCATGCTGGATCTTGGCACCGTGAGAGGTCAGGAAACCTCGTTCCTGCCACAACATTCCGAAGTCGTGTACAACTCCGAAAGCATAGCGTGAATCAGTATATATGTTAACATTTCTGTTCTTGGCCAGTATACAGGCTCGGGTCAGAGCAATAAGCTCTGCTGCTTGAGCGGACAGTGTATCAATACGGTATGTCTCTTTTACTTCAGTTTCAGTGGTCACGGCATACGCGGCCACTAACTCTCCTGTACTTGTTCTCAAACATGAGCCATCCACATAAAGTGTCAGGTCTGGATTTGTCAACGGAACATCTGTTAAGTCTCGTCTGGGCTTTGTCACTGCATTAATGATCTCTATACAATCATGTGGGGCTGGATCTGTCATAATTGAAGGTAACAATGTTGCGGGGTTCAGAATACTGCAGCGTCTGATTTCTATGTGTGGCTGGAATAGTGTTAATTCATAACCTGTCAGTCGTGCTATAGTCAAGTGTTGAGTTTGGGTTCTGTTTAAAAGAACCTCTACAGAATGTGGAACTTGTACTGTTAATTGATGTCCTAAAACAATTGAGTCGCTCTGTCTGATTGCTAATGCTGTTGCTGCTACTGACTTCAAGCACGCAGGGAGTGCCTGGGCTACTGAATCCAATGTACTTGAAAAATAAGCGCAAGGCTTATGTGAACCTGCTTGACCTTGAGTGAGGACAGACAACGCTGTACCATCACGTTCTGTAACAAAAAGTGTAAAAGGTTTGCTGTAGCATGGTGTCGCTAAAACTGGTGCCTGACATAAAGCTTTCTTTAATTCTTCAAAAGCTTGTGTATGTTCCTCAGTCCAGGGAAGGACAGTCGAAGTTGCTGCCTCTTGTGTTGTTAACTGAATGAGTGGCTTAGCTAGAAATGCATACTGAGGAATCCATTGTCTGCAGTACGAGGTGAGGCCTATAAAGGCCCGCACTTCCTTTTGTGTCTGAGGTTGTGGCATATTTACAATTAACTGAATGCGATCAGGAGTGAGCTGTCTCCCCACTTTGGACAGCAAGTGACCCAAGTACACAACTTGCTGAACACAGAATTGTAGCTTTGAAGGAGACACCTTGTGTCCCTTGTCGGCCAGAAAATGTAAAACCATCAGTGATGCATGCTCACATTCGGGCTCACTTCGTGCGGTGATCAGTAGATCATCGACGTATTGCAGTAAGGCGGTGTTAACTGGCATTTGAATACAATCTAGTTCTCTTTTTAGTGCTTGACTATAGATGCTGGGGCTTTCTGTGAATCCTTGAGGTGCGCGTGAAAATTTGAAACTTCGTCCATTTAAGCTGAATCCGAAGAGGTATTGGCTCTCTGGGTCAATAGGTACACTGAAGAAGGCGTTCTTGAGGTCAATTACAGAAAAGAACGTTGCTTCTGAATCAATAGCAGTCAATAGGGAAGAGATGTCGGGAACCACAGGGTACTGTGGAACAATGCATTTATTCAGTTCCCTCAAATCAATCACCAACCGATATACTGGCGGTGCATTGGGATCAGTACGTTTAAGAATCGGAATGATAGGGGAATTGCAGATATTGGAGTCGGTCTCTACGACCACTCCTTGGGCTATGAGCTCTTCAATGATTTTCAGTAAAGCCACTACAGCATCGGGTGGTAACTTGTATTGTCTGATTCTCGGTAAAACAACACCTGTTTTCAGTGTAACACGGTATGGTGTAATGTGCATGCAGCCTACATCGGTTGGGCCTCGTGCCCACAGGTGATTTGGTACATTTCTCAATCTGACATCAAATTCTCGAAGTACGTAGTGACCCTTAAAGTCACGCAAGAAAAGTCTAACTCCTTCCGGAGAGCAGCATATCACAGCTCCTAGAGCCTTCAATGTCTTTATTCCTAACAGATTTTCTGGACATGATTTCGTAAGTAATAGATCTGTAACACGTGATAATGGACCCACAGCCAGGGGAACTGGTTCTGATACTTCATTTACAATAGGCTGTCCTGAAAAACCAAGGGAAACATTCTGTGAGCCTGAGAGGGGTGCCCCTGGAACTTCGTCATGGCTGATTGTTGTGCGGCTTGCCCCCGTGTCAATTAAAAATTTTCTGTCCTTTCCCAATACTTGACTGTGTACATAAGGACCCTCTTGGTCTACTGGAATCTCAATAAGGGGCAAGCCAACTTCCCTCTCTAGGCTGTTTCATGTATATCGGGGATAATCGGGGTAAGCAGATTGGGCATACTGGTACATCTGTTGTGAAACTTGTTGAGTCGCGGCAATGGGCTGTGGCTGTGGTACCGCTACGGTCTGTGCTGTATGTGATGAAGCATGCGTAGGCTGTGAATTCTGTGAAGTCTGTTGCTGAACCTGATCTTGTCTAGGTGGATGCGGTCTTTCCTTAGTTTTACCTGTTGCAGGACGGGACATTCATGTACATAGTGTCCTGGCTTCTTACAATAGTTGCAGGTCCCTTTAACGGGAACTGCTGAATTTCCTGTCTGTGTCGTACCTTTTCTGTGGCCGTCGGCTGGAACCGACTGGGCCACTAACATTTTCATTTTCGTGTCTTTCATACGTTTCTGTTCATGATCCTGTTCTTCTCTAATTCTGTTCTGGTGATACTGCAACATTTGTAACATCTGTGATGGCGTATTTGCTTGCCATGTACTCTCGACCTTGTATACACGGTTTTTAACTGCTATCAGGGAATTTTCTACTAACTTTGATACAAAAAGGTGCGGGTATGACTCGCTACTTGATTTAAGACCGCTATTAATAAGGAAACATTTCGCGAATCTTGAATAGAAGTCACTAGTATCTTCGTCTGGTTTCTGTTTACAGGCTGAGATTGCATCCCAGTCTTCCTTTCTAGTTGTCAGTAATCTTGGCAGAACTTGTACTATTAAACCTGGTAATGCTTTAGTTTTCTCTCCAAGGCCTAGCCCTGGGGTACGCTTTTCTTCCTCGTCCTCTATTTCTGCCCATACAATCTTTTTGTCTCCCACCTCCCATTCCTTTTCCTTGAGTTTCTCGTAGATGCCCGTGGGCAGCAGTACCTTTAACATTTTCATAATATCTTCATATGTGTAATCCCCCATCAGTAACATATCTTTAAGTTCTCTGTGGAAACCTGCAGGGTCTTTATCATGGCAGGGTACTAGCTTTTTCATTTCTAATAATTCTAACTTGGTCAGAGGTGTATGCACATACACACGTTTCAGATTATTATCGGTACCCAGAACTGGATGTACTTCCCGTAAAGGGTTCTGACTTTCAATGCCATGTAAACGTTCCATATGATACATTTTTCTTTCTGGGGGTGGAGCGGAAACATATTGTGAACCTACGAAGGTATTATATCGGTGTCGTTGTTCTAGAATTATCTGTATTAACTTGGTACTCAGACCTCTCCATCTATCCATGAGGAGTGCTTCTAATGTATCGTGTAAGGGACCTGGATCAGAATGTTGGTTCCTGTATAACGTGAGGAGGTGCTGAATCATGTATACACCTGCTAATTTCTGTTCGTCTGGAGACAGGTTCAGAAATGTCTGTGCTACTGTGTCATCATTATATATATTCGAATTGTCAGCCCATAATACTGCTGACCGGGCTAGTTCTTGTTCATCCATAGAATTGAGTACATGGTACCCCATTCGTTCTCGAAGCATTCTATCAGTCTCTTGGAACTGGTGTTCCGGAGAATTCGGTTTTGATATGCCAGAGAGAAAAACTCTCTTGCTTTCTGGACGGATACCTTTCCTAAGATAAGTTCCCTTACCTACATACGCTATCGTATCTGTAGTCTTTTCTGGTTCTTCAAGTTCTTCCTCCTCCTCGGAGGAGGCTTTCTCTTTTTCTCTTTCATGTATTTCTATTACCTTTTTCCTTATTATCTTGTACATACTGGCTATGCAACCCCCTTTGTCGTGTTTTCCTTCAGATATATTTTTACCCCACTTATTTAGTGCTTCCATTTCATCCTGGTCTGTCTCAGGCCTATCTCGTTCTCTTATTAGACAATTTATGAAAAAACGTAATATATGTGCTTGAGTGCCAACTTTCTGATGGGCCATGGCCTCCTTAATACTGTCGGGATTTTCCCCAGTCTGGACAAAATGATATATTCTATCTAGATGCTCATTCATTCCTGGAAACAATATTAGGTAATCTGTAGCTTGTCGCAATCGTATTGATGCTATTAACATTCTATCATCTTTACCGGGAACTGGATCGTATCTACAAACTGGGAGCGGTTCCTTGAGTACGTCGAGACGGGGGGATTGGAACGTGAAAGAGTTCTGCCTGTCCCTAAACGGTAATCTGTGTGCTGGTGGCGGAGTCTGGTAACCCCCGGTCGCACCTCTTGGAGCGGGAACTTGAACATTATCTCTCTGTGGAGTCTGTATGTGAACTTGAACTTGTCTTTTAGTAGGATCAGGTTGAAGCGGTTTCGGTGTATCAATCTTAGGAGCAGGAAGTGGTGGAGGTGGGGGAATAACAGGCTGTCGGACGGGATAACCAGACTGCAGTAACGGTGGGTTCTGATCTGGGAGCGGGTTGCCACCTCCGTCACCGTCAGTAGGCGGGACGCGGGCACGTGGATTGGTGTAGGCGGGTGCTACATCCTCTAGATAAGAATTCAGAAATATGTCTTTAGTAGTTTTATGATTTACTTTAATTGGAACCAGTGGTGGCGGCAAATTTTTCGGTATTCCTGAAGTGGCCTCAGGCGAACCCTCGGTCACTAGATACATACCATTTACGAGATTATTTCGTGCACGGTCTACTTGTTCTGTTTTTACTCGGATTCCTTCACTAACTAATTCGTTTTCTTGGGCCTTAGCTGATTCTTTAAGTCTGTCTTCTTTACGGAGTGCTTTTTCAGCACGCTTATGTGATTCCTTACGCCAAAATTCTATGGCGTCTTTCTGAGATTGTCTGGCTTTCTTTTTCCATAATGCTTCTTCTACCTTCATGATGCACTCGGCATCCCATGTTCCGGTAACGGGCCATCTGTGTCTCTCGTCTAGATTCTTAGTATAATCGGCCCATAAATCTAGGTACAATATGGCGTCTATGCCATGTTTATGATACATAAAATTTCCAGGAGTGTCCCTAGGGGGAATCGGAATTTCTTCTTCTAGTATCCCTTTCCTAGTTCCTATCTGTTTTAACTTATTGAAAAACGGCATTTTGTTTACTTAATACTGAATGCTTAATCCTTGCTATTTTAATTCGGAATACAGCTAATTACACCAGAATACAATAATGCACATAAAAACAGTCACACTCATACCACGACATTAATCACATGAAAAACATTTAAGACATATATCTCTACCCTAGATAACTGATGTACTGCTGAACAGCACAGATACACTGCCTAAAAACAGTGCAGAAACTTGAAAATAACGGATATACTGCTAAACAGTACAGATACACTGTCTAAAACAGTGCAGACCGCATTTGTGTACCCAAACACGTCTTGATACGACCCAGCAATGGTACTCACCGGGAAGCACGGAAAACGGAAGGCCTCGGAAAACTCGACCGGACTGGACTCGGACTGGACTCGGCCTGGACTCGGCTCGACACTCGGACTGGACTCGGCTCGACACGTGGATACTTCGGAAAACTGGTGGGCCTCTTGACACCTCGGACCTTGCTTCTTTCGGCTAGGCTCTGGTCGGGATCCTCCGCATTCCTCACCGCCTCGTCTGGGTGCTAATCGCAGTCTTCGTCACCTCCGTGGGCCAGAGGGAGATACAGGAAATCCTGCCAGTACGCGTAGGTTCCTTCTAGCTGATGGCAGGGGACAGAGCTTGCAACGCACCAACCGGCGCGTGGGGTGGGGGAGGGGTCCCTGTTCGGGCGCCAAAATGTCGTAAATAATTAATTTACCATCATAATTTCTATACAAGTAAGCACTTAATCAATAATAACTCAATCAGAAAGAAAGAGGCAGAGTCCGTGGTGGTAGAGTTCTTAGGGGTTTTATTCCTTAAAGGAATCGTTCAGAACGGGATATCAGGTTCTTGCAACCACAGGGGTTCAAGAAGGGATAGAGCAATAATTTATTGACAATACATAGCTTATATACTTTTCATACATTATAGGCTCTAATGCAAGAGGCGTAACAGCTGAGAGAAACGAGATAACAGCATGATAACAGTGTCCACGTGTTGCAATACGTAAGTGGAGGCGTGAACTGGGCGTGAATACAGGGGTGTGTGCTAGAAAACGTCACAAGTAGGTGGCAACAAAGCAGAATTTTGTAATGTCAGCAGAAATCAGAGGCATGGATGCGCGCGCAGCTGCGTGACGTATGATTGACGTGAAAACAGACGGGTGTAGGGGATTTGACATTTACACTGGCGGAAAGAGACAGAAGTCTGGCATGTCAGATCAACTTGTGCTTCTATCATATCTGATATCTGGTGTTTGGGAACCATACTATCTAGAGGAAAAGGTCTCTGGGGCAGAAGTTACTCTATACTAACTGTGTGTGCGTGTATAAGCGCCGGAGTGTCTGCATGAGATGCGGGGGGCATGGGCCTTCCATGGAAACAGAGGCTATGAATTACTTGCATAGAGACAGCGAGGCCGGGCCCTTCGCCCTGCAGCTGGGAGAATGTTTACTTAAACTAGTAGGCAGGAATGCATTTTTCGAGGAGCGGAACAGATAACTTCGAAGGTCGAATACAGTCTTGGCAGGCAGCAGGCTGAGCTAAACGCCATGGGCCGCACAGGAAGTAAGGCAGAGTTCACAGATACACAGACTGCCTGGGCTCTCGGAGTCAGAAATAAGAAAAGACTCGATGGCAGAATTCGGGGCCTACTTTGCCAGAGCTGGAAAACGCGTAAAGTACACCACAAAAAGACGTTGGCAAGGCATACTTAGGAACTGAATTATCAATCCATTCATGGTGGATCTGAAAGAGGACATGTTAACGGTGGATGCAAATGTATTTGCGTCTTCATAGCTGGCACAGGAGGGAAGTTACATGTACTTTAAACTGGTACACGGAGACGGTGGGGTACACGCTAGGGAACATTATTTGACCATAAAATTTATATTTCCTCACAGTCACTCGTCACCGCGAGCTGGTTCCAATGGCCCACTTCCCCAGGCCTCCTCTGGATTCTCGTGGGAATACTCTCAGGCAGTGGGAGCAGGCCCCGTGTCTCTAGGGGCTACAGTCTGGCTGTTTCATCCCGCTATCGCCGGGCCCGGATATCGTGCGTCTAGCCTTGCTTTTCGAGGTCTCCCTCAAACTGTCACTGCGTCCCACAGCCGGCGCAGCCCTGTCTCTGTCCGTGGCCTCGCACCTCACAGGCCCAATCCTGGCTCCAGCCCCCCAGCCGGTATGAGAGCCTCGCACACACTGTGTAGGGGACAAGGGGGCGCAGGCCGACTTCCTTCCCGCTTCTGGTTATCTCCAGCCGCCCAACAGACCGCCACGTCAGATGCTAGTTGGGCCCGGCAGCGTTCTCTCCCGCAGCCAGTTGGGGGTAGTCTGGCGCCCCACGTGAATCAGGCCACGCTGTCAATGTCTGCCTGCTAGGCCGCCATGCTGTGCCTCACCTCTGCTCCGACTACAGGAGCCGCTGACGCTATCAGCCACTCCATGTTGCCACCGGGGTCGTCCGGTCCCCGCTCCACTCCCTTTAGCTGCCACCAGTGGGGATTTTGCAGAAAGACCTCGGCTGACCTTCCTCCTCCGTCTCGTGGATCTCAGTCGGAGCTCGTGCTGGTGTGCTGCTGGTGGTGCGTCCGCAGTAGCTTCCGGGCAGCTCCATTCCCGGCGCCTCGCGCAGTACTCACGCGCGGGCTGGACCCACCTTGCTGCACCTTGTCTTGCGTAGCGGTCTCCCGGGGCGGTCGCGCTCAGACTCGGCAGATCCCGCCCTCTCGTTGCTCCTCGACACCAATCCGCCCAGCAAGCCGCAATGATCACCGCTGCCGGGCAGTCTGCACTGCTCGTCGCCGCCCCCCACCAATGCCAGGGACCCCTGGGGTCACCGGGCGATCTGTTGATGAGCCTTATAAAGGGCTCAGGGGAATTAGAACCAGTGCTAATAAAGGCCAGCGGCGGGAGCTCTGGAAGACGCGTTTTTCACGTCGCCATCTTGGCTATGCCCCCTATGACAGCTGTTTTGACATACTTTTTTCTTGTTTGGAACTACCAGAGAAAGTCAGCAATTCTGAACAGGAAAGCAAAATTTGATCGCTACATGCTGGAAGAAGTCTCGTAATAGTTCAGGGACATTAATTTTTTTCAAAGACAATCCCCTGCGTCGGGTGCTTCTTTTTGAAGAACGAATACTTTATTGTGCAGCTGCATTAAACAGGAAGGTCACTCAGTAAACCTTTAGTGCCTTAGATTGCTGATAATGGTGACTCTACTGAAAAAATAGAGATCTCAGCCTAGTTGGAGGAGATCTGTAAATATGGTGATCTGTCTTCCACAAGGGCAGCAGAATAGATCCCTCTGCTGCACTGGTATTCTGACAGACTGCCGCCAAACTCTAAATAAACCTGCAAGACATTTTTCAAGATCCAACCATGAATCTCATATAGGGCTTATAAATGGACTGGACATTGATGAGAATACAGGGCAATATTTAAAAGAATGGCGTTAAAATTATCGTCGATTTAGCGTCAAGAAACTGCTGCTAAAGCGGCGATAATGGGTTTGAAAATATGCCCTGAGAATTCCCATAGAAGCTCAGGTTCACACCAGAATCTGGGCTTCTATGGGAAATCACAAGGGCATATTATCAAGCCCATTGTCACTGCTTTAGCGGCAGTTTCATGCCGCTAAAGCGGCGACAACTTTAACGCCGGTCTTGATAATATGCCCCACAGCTACCTATAGTAGGGGATAAAGAGCAATTCATCTCCACAGACTGAGTGGAGAATTTGATTTTTTTCTCTTGTGCTAGTGCACCTCCATTCTATCAGTTTAGCATAGAGGTCGAAATGCATAAACTAAACCTCCCCATGTCTTCCATAGCTAAAATGGGATTACCTAAATCTATAGATATAGCAGCCCCACTGTAATGCAGAAATAGCATAAAACCTAAATCATATGATCGCTTGACAGATTAGAAAATGCACCACTTTCACTTATGGAGCATTAAACTGATCTCAATGACTCACACGTTCACTCTTCATGACAAGTAATAAATAATGAGCAAGAGTTCTTTCCAGCATCACCATATAAATCGTGGGTTCGATTTAGTGCTTCAGTTAGTGACTTTGCCTGTCTCAGTTAATAGGTTTAAAACAAGAGTAGTTGATTTAAAAATAAATATTCTGCCCTATGTACTTCAATCTGACTAAATTCGAGTCAATACACTGTAGAACTGTAGACTATAGAACTTCAGGGCAATCACTTCCCACAAGATACAATATTGACCACACTGCTGGTGGTTAAAACTAAAAAAGAAGCAATCATTACCTAAAACAGTATGATCATCTGCCCTGCCCTGATGTGAAAAGCCAAATAAAGAAGTGAAGCAACCACAGGAGATATAAATACAGACAATTAAGGCCAGCTTCATAGGTATATTCACATGCATGGGAATAGTCAGCACATTTGCTTGCACTATATTATGGTGATTTGAAAGTCCAGAATAATATAGATTATTCTCCAAGATGAGTACTCTACTTTTGAAAAGGTGCCACTTAGTTTGCAGAACATTAATTGCTCTAAGTAGCACCTGGTTGACTCCAAGTGAATTTTTTCAATATTCTACCAAAAGATCTAGGGGAATATTAGCAAGAACCGCGTTAAAATTATCGCTGTTTTAGCGTCGGGAAACTGCTGCGAAAACAGCAATAATGGGCTTGCTAATATGCGTTATAGAATTCCAATAGAAGCCCAGGTTAGATGTGCAGGACATCTTGATAATATGCCCCTAGCTTTTTATATCTACCCCGTGTAAATGATATGAGCACATCAACCTTGTCATAAAGGATTATAATTCCATTATTAATGTCCAAAACGAACACCAATGGGGGGCGTGCTTGCGCGCCGAGGAGTAATGGCGGACCCGGCATTTGCTCCGTCGCTTCGTGGAGATTAGAAGCTGTATTTGGTTATCGTTTCCTGTCTCCGGAGCGGAAAAGTGATGGGCTTTTGAATCAGAAGCCATGGTGAGTCTGCAGACCGCGTCTCTGAATGGATTCTCGCCAGCTGTAAGCTGCTCTTCATTCTCGGTGTTTCGTTCCTGTCAGAGACGCGAGCGGCCGCCATTTTAGGTTGCTGCGCTCGCGTCTCTATAAATCACCAAATCCGACCGCAATTGTACTTATTTTTGCTATAGCACATGTCGAAGTGCCAATTTAATGGTGCGATGAACATTTGAGATTTTGGCACATAATGTTCCTTTCTTAAGGCATCATTCCGTCACGACCTGAACTTTTTACCTTTCACTGATATTTTCAAGGTCTTAAGCACCTGAGGGAGTCAATTCACTTAATATTCGTGCTATTTACAAGCTATTTGATAATAGGAGTGTAAAATTGGCACCAGCAACGATAATTTTTCAGCGACTACAAAATATATATTTATCGCGCCACAAGGAGTATCAACAATATGATAGCATGAGCTACAGCAGTAGATGTACTTCTTTCCCTCTAATGGATACCTGAAATACGTTTCTACTGATATTGCAGTAGCTGCTTGTTCACATTATTTCTCCTGCTCTTACTAATACAATGTGGTCATGACGCAGCCTTTTTCAAATGCCAGCATTTGTTTTTTCTGAGGTATTATTGCATGGTTTCATTGATCTTTATGTATTTTTGAAGGACTCTTTGCTTCTTGTTCTCACCTTGACGATAATATTATAACAAATAATATTTTCTTTGGATCAACATGACAAATAGTGAGAATATCATATACTTTCTCTAGCGGTGTGGTGACTCTTGCTACATGAAGACACAAACCTGCTGTAGGGTATAATTGCCATTTTGAGATCCGATTGGACTCTAAATAAAAAAAAAAAAATTAAAATATTGAACACAGCACAGCACCTGTCACTGTTATTTTCTTGTATGCTCTCAGCAATACTTATACACTCTATCTGTGAAAACTAAATTCTGCCATGGCTGAACAATTAGGGATCGGATATACAGATGATATGGCATCTGCCATTCTAACAGCCCCTTCCCTACTTTCCAATACAAATATCGGACAAAGCCTATCCCAAGCACAAAACTGGGACTAACTTAAAGAACTAAAGCGCTGTCAGATGAGGATCCTCCTACATGGAGCTATCATGACAGAGTACCTGCGGGGGAATGCGGCACCAACAGGCTTGTTGGTCACAAACGCACCCAGGATATTCCTGGATGACCCCCAATTCAAAAAAGAATGGTAGTTGATAGCATGGCGTTGCTCACGGGATTGGCTAATCCTGGTTATCAATACAGCCAAACGACTATCAGATGCAATACTGGTCAAGATAAAAACAAGTGAGGATCACCTACTAACAGAAATCAAAGTCACGCTATACAAAAAGAAATTGGAAGAAGTTAACAAAGAAATCATGGAACATAAGGATTTTCTTATGCAGAACAAGATTTATAAACTACAAAAAGATCTAAAGAAATTCAATCATGAGAAGGTTTACCCCTACATTAAGGATGACTACAAAGGTCAAGACACTTCAGATACTGCATCCACACAAAGCAATCGATCAAGATCATCAGAATCAGACCAAGACAATTGGTCAAGCGATGGCTCCAACAAAGGCTGGCGTAATAAACAACAGAGATTGCGAGGAGGTGGTCGTAATCAAAGATATGAACACCCACAGATGTACCCCTGGCCAGGCCCTTTCGGCCCAATCCCGTACCACGGTCCACCACAGTTTCCAGCGGGCCCATACTTCCAACCAGCATTTTTTAGGACAGGGAGGAAGAAGAGGCAGACGAGGATGACGGAACAACAGGAGGGTACAATGGGAGGAGGACAAATCAGGACCGAACACCAGGAGCAATTCCAAGGGCCAACAACAGCCAGGAACGAGCACAATGAAGGATTAATAGTGAACCTCACTGATACAATCCTGACAACGGAGGAGACTAGAATTCTAGAGAAAGGCCTCGGATTCGTTCCAACAACCCATCTAGATACGTTCCAATTACGATGTGAACTCGGGGAATTTTTCAGAAAAATAAGACTGAAAACGTTCTTTCAGGAAAATGATACAGTTACCCCTGAGGGGACTTACACAAACCTGAAAGCAAAATCCACATTCAATCCTCCTTCATCCATGATGCCCCCAGAGGTACTTGCCTTCGAGGAAGCAGTAGTCAAAGAAGTTGAAGACCTCCAACCACGTATAAAAAGCTTTAACAATCTGAGCAACATTGAACGTATGGCCCTAACGAAACTTAAGAACAGAACCGATGTGGTCATAAAACCAGTGGACAAGGGCGGTGCAACAGTACTACAGAGTACCAGCGCCTACAGAACAGCTTGCCTAACCTTGTTATCGGATAACAATTTCTACAGAAAGATTACCCGTGACCCAACACAACGTCTCAGAAAAACCATCATGACAATAACTTCTGACGCACTTGATAGGGAATGGATCTCAAAAAAGGAACACAGATTCCTAAATCAGGAAGACCCAAGAACACCAATGTTCTATACGATCCCAAAAATCCACAAAGGGAAAACACCTCCCCCAGGCAGACCTATCGTCTTCGGCATCGGATCAGTCCTCGAGCCCCTCTCACAATATACAGACTGGTTCCTAAGACCTCTAGTTAGACCATAACATCCTATGTACAGGATACCAAACATTTGCTTAACCTGCTAACAGATGTTGAATACAACCCAGAAGAATGTTACCTAGTCTGTTTAGATGTGGAAGCACTGTACACCAGTATACCCCAAACAGAGTGTATTGGAGTTATTGAAGAACTCCTAAGGAAGGAGGAATGGCCGTGGGCAGCTCCTATCGAGTGGGTAACCTCCCTCATGCGATTAGCACTAACTGAGAATTTCTTTAGATTCGAAGATCAACTATACTTGCAAGTCCATGGAACTTCGATGGGCAGTACTTTTGCTCCAAGCATAGCCTGTCTCTACATGAGCCACTTTGAGGACCAATATATATGGTCCCAAAATCCTTACACTAACAACATATTTAAGTGGTATCGCTACATCGACGATATCCTGGTCATATGGAGAGGCGATGATAGTAGCATTGACAACTTTGCAGCCTGGATCAATGGATTAAATCTATATCTACATTTTACTTTGAACAGGAACAAGGAGACCATCCCGTTTTTAGATGTCAATATAAGAACACATAATGGAACCCTGGAGAGCTCTTTGTATACTAAACCGACTGATAAGAACAGTCTACTGAGATTCAACAGTGCGCATCCACGATCTCTGAGAGAAAATCTACCTGTTGGACAGTTTTTAAGAATCCGAAGAAACTGCTCCAAAATCGAAGACTACAAAAAAGATGCAGAAATACTCACATCGAAACTGAAAGAGAGAGACTACCCGGTTAACATTATTAAAAAGGCAAAAAAGAGAGCACGTAACACCCCACGGGAAGCCCTCCTAGAGAATAAGGAGAAAACTCAACCTGAACAAATTATCTGTGTCACCATATACAATTCGTCATCGAATGACATCAAAAAGATTATAAATAAAAAATGGCCAATTCTAACATCAAAAAAATTAACATATGAAAAACCTATGTTCTCATTTAAAAGAAATCAAAGTTTGAGAGATGTCCTGGTCCATACAGACTCCTACAAACCCAAAATGGACAGTCAAATAACTCTATGGAACAACACACCGGTTACTGGACACTATCCATGCGGCTCATGTGTGGCCTGTGCTCTCACTAAACAAACAAAAACTATAGATCTCGGTCTGCGCACTGCATGGGAACAGAGATCCCATACCAATTGTAACTCGGAATCAGTGGTTTATCTCATTAAGTGCCCCTGTGGACTTAAAAACATAGGGATGACGAGCCGAAAAATAAAGATACGCATTAGTGAGCATAGAAGCACGATCAGGGGAGCAATTACAGCCACCCGATTAACGGCCCACTATGTTGAAAAACTGCACAAAGATACGGATCTTGAATGGACGATAATTGAACAGGTAAAAGGCACTGGCACTTTACAAAAGAGACTCCTACAGAGAGAACAACCTTGGGTTTACCGATTGAAAACACATATCAACGGTCTCAACGATGCCATACCCTGGAGTCAACTCAACAAATGAGACTGAATGTCGCTGTTGACACCAGTCCCAATGAGCAGATATGAATAACTGGCAATAAGTACATGTTCATTGCTTTCTACATGACCTTGACATAGCATAGCAATAAGTACATGCACCTTTTTCAATGCAATCACTTATGTACAATTACAAGTCAAGCCCCATCACCAAACTTGGTGTACCTTTAAATTTGAATTTAAACTTCCATCTCTGTGCCCGATATACTATAACAATTGGCGCATCGATGCATGTATGAACTACGTATGGCCAAGAAACTATAATTCCCAATTCTACTACCCGACGCCATGCAAGGGTATGACGTATCACGTCATTTACGCATGCGTACGCACGTCACTCACGGCACACCCCAATGCCGGTAACTGCACTATATTATGAAACTTTCCGATCACTCCGGCTGCTCAAGCCGAGGACCGGAACTGATGTATGCACACTGCAGGGTGAGATCTTAAATTCTCAAGTAAGTGGCTACACTTGCGGTGCGGTCGAGCAGATACCGCCTCTCTTCCTTTCCCGTTGCCCGTCGTTTACGATCAGCACCATTTGATCGTAATTCTTTATCACTAGGACCACTCTCATGCTGTCCGGTCCTGTGTGAAGCAAGCCGACTTCCCTAATTGGGTACAGTATTTGAATTACGCAGATGTGCATGACAAAATGTATGTGGAGGTGAATGATATTAAAGTAATTGAGTATTGCTTTTTAATGTCGAGTGGATATGATTGTGTTAAGATGAGATGTATACATACATGAATTGCTATTGAATGCAATACATCAAAATGCGATCACTGGGCCACAGTAACATTGATCCTGTCACGTAATTTATTATATGTCACGGAAGCATGTACTAGAGTGGCACAAGTAGGGGTTGACACCTAAAACTAAGCGTGTTATTTAAACCTGAGGCATGCTCACAACAATGGTATGCGTTTTTGACCACAAATGTCACTATCGAAAACAGATAACTGCACAGAAGTACATGATATTGTTATTTCTTGTTTTTCTCCTCAGACGCAGCCTGGCAGCTCACAAATAACAGTACATTTTACACATGAGGAGCAGCTACTCTGCCCTCATCATATTGTTAGGATAGGGAACCCCATCCTTCTTTTCCTCACATAGGGGGCTTCCTTGCCCTGAAGAAAGTCCCGGACCTTTACGGCCACAGAGGACTGAAACATGTTGGCACTAGGGTCATAGGACCATAATATCCTGATACGACCCACTTGTATAAATAATTGTTATACATTTTTTAACTTCCTAGATAGACCCCATAATAAAGGGAAACCGGGGATCTGTCTAGGTGATTTTAATTTATCTTATGTTTAGCCCCCTCCTCGAATATATCAGAAGAGCTTCCCAATACTGTGGTTGAGCCCACCCCGACTTGTAGGGGTCGGGGTGACCCGATGATGAAGCATGACACCACTAGGGTGTGTGAGGGTAATATAAATAAGTGAGTTTATTTCCCTAACACACACGGTTGCGTTATACACAACCTTATAGTTCAACCATCTGAGTAGCTCCTACTTTTTTATCTTTAGACCACAGGTACAGTTTCCTAAACCTCACTCAATTGCCCAATCCGTGGTCTACAGGAGTATTTTTTCGTGTTGGACTCTTGTTACATATCACAATTAAGCATGGGCGAATTTTGCGAATCTCGCGTTCGCGAATTTTGCGGATTTGCGAACTCGCAATCCGCAAAATCCGCGAATTCTCGCGAATTTGCGGATTTTTTTTTTTTGTGTTTGCGCGGGTTTGTGCCAGTTCGCGAGGGTTTTGTACACTTTCGCAAATTGCGAACTTACCTGTCGGGTCGCAAGTTTCGCGAACTTGTTGTTTCTACGTGTCCAGCCTGTTTGGGACACTCTTCTTCATCACTGCCACTCTCTGTCACCACTGCCACTCTCTGACTACTCATGCCACCCTCTGGCCCACCCATGCCACCCTCTGTTTCATCACAGCACCCTCTGGTTGTCCAGTCAGTGTACATTATTGTGGCAACGCAAGCACACCTTCCCTGCCTCAAGTGACCTGAATTAATTTGGGGCTGATTAATGTGTCACAGAATATTTTTTTAGCTGGCACCTGCTTCCTTAGTGCTTCCTGATTAGTGATCTTTTGTACTTGCTAAGTGCTTTCATTGTTGCAAAATTAGTTACAACACCTGCCCTGCCCCAACTGACAATAATGAATTAGGGGCTGATTAATGGATTTGAACTTCCAGCCTGGCTCCTGCTTGTCGCCCTTAGCTGTAATTCAGGACCTTTGTGGCATATGTGTAACTATTCTGAGGTTCAGAGCAGGTTCACATAATAGTTGCAACTGGCAACTGAACTCTGGAGGGGCCCCTCAGGAAGCACTACAGGAAATGGCTACTAATGATGAGCCTGAACTTTTGAACCTGGTAAGTAGTTTCAGTTTTGCTAAAATCGTATTTCTGCAATTTTGCACTTATTCGCGGGGCACGAAGTTGTACTGGGAAGCCGCGAACTCACGCGAACAGTGCGAGCAGTGCGAGCAAAATCCGCTGCTCGCGGATTTGCGGATTTTGCGGGAGATTCGCGAATCTCGCGGATTGCGAATTTACCGAAAATCCGCAAAATCCGCGAGCGAAACGGATTTTCCGCCCATGCTTAATCACAATGGCTAATGACACTCATTCTGCTAGAGCTTCTATTACCGGTACTAAACCAAAACGTCCTAAGAATGATCCACCCTCTCCCATTCATTCTTCTCAGAATCGTGTCCTGGACTCTATTTTAGATGAAGTCTGTGGTCTTCAACCCTTTATGACTGCGACCAATAAAAAGTTGAAACAAATTGAGGAGAGATGGATTGTTATGGAGAGTAAGCTTCTGGACTTGGAACAACGTGTGAGTAACCTACAGGACGTATCTACAAAGATACCTTTCCTGGAACAAGAAATTCATAAGCTCAAAATCCATACGGAGGACCTTGAAAATTGAAACCGTAGGAACAATCTACACTTTTATGGACTTCCAGAAAATATTGAAGGTTCCAATATGGTAGCGTTTCTACAAAAGTTCCTTCCAGAACTTCTAGATCTTCCAACTTCTTTGACAACTGCCCTCAACATACAAAGAGCACATTGTTTGGGTCATCTTACTTCTAATGCTACAAAGCCTTGTGGAATAATAATGCTTTTTCTTGAATTCACTGAGTTGATGCAAGTTTTGAAAGCTGTAAGACTTAAACGTCGTCTTACTTGGTATGGTCATAATCTCTTCATTTCTCAGGACATTTCAACTGCAACAAATGTGCGCCGCAAAGAATTTCTTGCTTTGCGTCCTCAGATGAGA
The DNA here is from genome assembly GCF_964263255.1 of Lissotriton vulgaris. Classification (NCBI taxonomy): domain Eukaryota; kingdom Metazoa; phylum Chordata; class Amphibia; order Caudata; family Salamandridae; genus Lissotriton; species Lissotriton vulgaris. Next base: position 806,469,003 of record NC_141694.1, read on the forward strand.
CATCTCAATATCTAATATGGTATCCTTCATCCATGTTTATGCAAAAATTACTCATAATGGTCGATCACGCTCCTTTGATGATCCGGAGAAACTCAATCAATCAGGAAATTTGCATAGCGCGCTACTCACCCGGAGGGTCTCAAGGCGCTTGGGGGAGAGGGGTCCGCTACTGCTCGAACAGCCAGGTCTTGAGTTGCTTCCTGAAGGAGAGGTGGTCCTGGGTGAGACGGAGGTAGATGGGGAGGGAGTTCCAAGTCTTGGCTGCCAGATAGGAGAAGGATCTTCCTCCCATGGTGGCTCTTCGAATGTGTGGAACGGCGGCAAGGGCGTGGCTGGTCGATCATAGCTGGCGGGTGGGAGTGTAGAAGGTCAGGCGTTTGTTGAGGTACCTGGGGCCCGAGTCGTGGAGGGCCTTGTGTGCGTGGGTGAGAAGACGGAACGTGATTCTCTTGCTGATGGGGAGCCAGTGCAGGTCTCTCAGGTGTCTGGAGATCTGGCTGTGTCGGGTGATGTCCAGGATGAGTCGTGTGGAGGTGTTCTGGATGCGTTGGAGTCTTTTCTACAGTTTGGCTGTGGTTCCGGTGTAGAGGGTGTTTCCGTAGTCTAGTCAGCTGGTGACGAGTGCCTGGGTGACCGTCTTCCTGGTTTCGGTGGGGATCCATCGGAAGATCTTTCGGAGCATGCGTAGGATGTTGAAACACGATGATGAGACGGCGTTGACTTGTCTGGTCATCGAGAGGGAGGAGTCCAGGATGAAGCCCAGGTTGCGTGCATGGTCCGTTGGTTTGGGTGCGCTGCCCAGGGCAGGGGGCCACCAGGAGCCGTCCCAGGCAGAGGGTGATGATCCAAGGATGAGGACTTCCGTCTTGTCTGAGTTCAGTTTCAGGCGGCTGTTCCTCATCCACTCGGCTACGTCTTTCATCCCTTCGTGTAGGTTGGTTCTGGCGGTGGCGGGGTTGTTTGTGAGGGAGAGGATCAGCTGGGTGTCGTCGGCATAGGAGATGATGTTGAGGTTGTGTTGGCGTGCGATGGCTGCGAGGGGGCTCATGTAGACGTTGAAGAGGGTGGGGCTGAGTGATGATCCTTGTGGTACGCCGCAGATGACTTCGGTGGCCTCGGATCTGAACGGGGGGAGGCAGACTCTCTGGGTTCTTACGGCGAGGAACGAGATGATCCACTCCAGTGCCTTCTCTTGGATTCCGATGTTGCTGAGGCGTTGTACTAGGGTGCGGTGGCAGACAGTATCGAACGCTGCGGAGAGGTCCAGGAGGATGAGGGCCGCTGTTTCTCCGTTGTTGAGCAGGGCTCGGATGTCGTCAGTGGCTGCGATGAGGGCAGTCTCTGTGCTGTGGTTGGCTCGGAGCCGGACTGTGAGTGGTCGAGGGATCCGTTCGTCTCGAGGAAGGCGGCAAACTGTTTGTTGACGGTCTTCTCGATGACTTTGGCAGGAAACGGGAGGAGCGAGATGGGGCGGTAGTTCTTGAGGTTGGTGGGGTCTGCTGATGGTTTCTTCAGGAGGGCGCTGAGTTCAGCATGCTTCCAGCTCTCCGGGAAGGTGGCGGTGTTGAAGGAGCAGTTGATGATGTCCCTGAGTTGGGGTGCGATGACGGAGTCGGCCTTGTTAAAGACGTGGTGGGGGCATGGGTCGGTTGGTGATCCGGAGTGAATGGTGTTCATCGTGCGGATGGTGTCTTCGGTGCTGACCGGGGTCCAGGTGCCGAGGGTGGTGGTGGGGGGCGTTGGTTCTGTGGTTGGGTGCGTGGTCTGTTTGCCGAAGCTGTTGTGTATGTCTGCGATCTTGCTGTGGAAGAACGAGGCGAGTGAGTCGCAGAGGTCTTGTGAGGGAGTGATGTCGTTGTTTCCGGCACTGGGGTTGGAGAGCTCTTTGACAATGTTGAAGAGTTCCTTGCTGTTGTGTGCCTTGTTGTCTAGTCGATCCTTGAATGCTGACTTCTTGGTGGTGTGGATCAGCTGGTGGTGTTTGCTGGTGGCGTGCTTGAGGGCGGTCATGTTGTCTGTAGTCGGGTTTTTTCGCCAGGCTTTCTCGAGGGTGCGGCAGTTCTTCTTGGAGTTCTTGAGGTCGTCGTTGAACCAGGGGGCTTTCTTGCTTCTGGGCCTGCTGGTATTGTTTTTCAGGGGTGCGAGGTCGTCAGCGCAGTTGGTGATCCAATGTGTGAGGTTGATGGCTGCTTGGTTGGGGCCCGCTGATCTTGCGGGAGGGTTCTGGCTCAGTGATGTGATGAGCTGGTCGGTGGTGATCTTGTTCCAGCTCCTGCGGGGGGCCTGTTGCGGGTGGTGGTGAGTCGTGGTCCTTCTGAAGCTGAAGTGGACGCAGCTGTAGTCTTTCCAGTGGAGTCCGGTGGAGTGGCTGAAGGAGATGTACTTGCTGGAGGAGAAGATTGGGTCAAGCGTGTGTCCGGCGTAGTGGGTGGGGGTGTTCACCAGTTGCTTGAGTCCAAGGTTGGCGAGATTGTCCAGCAGGGTGGTGGTGTTGTTGTTGTTGTTGTTCTCCAGGTGGAAGTTGAGGTCCCCTAGGAGGATGTAGTTGGAGGAGGCGAGGGCGTGCGGGCTGATGAAGTCTGCAATGTCTTCGCTGAATTGTGTGCGAGGTCCTGGGGGTCTGTAGATTAGGGTGCCTCTGAGTGTGGTCTTGGGGTCGGTGTGTATCTGGAAGTGAAGATGTTCGGCGGCTGCGAGGGTGTCATCGGAGTTGGTCGTGATGCGGATGGTGTTCTTGTGGACGATGGCAATGCCTCCTCCTGTCTGGTTGACGTGGTCCCTCCGAGTGATCTTATATCCGTCCGGGATGGCGATGTCGGGCGCCGAGGAGGCGTTTATCCAGGTTTGGGTGAGGAAGGCGACGTCTGGAGATGAGGTGTCGGGCAGGTTCCATAGTACCACGGCGTGTCTGTGGACGGAGCGGGTGTTGAGCAGGATGCACTTCAGGTGGTTGCTGTTGGTGCTCGGCTTGGCGGGTGCGGGTGTGGTGCAGGTCCGGATGCAGGAGAACTTGCAGGATTGGCAGGTGAAGGGTCCGTGGGTACCTCCTGGGGTGGCTCGGTGGCAGCCGGGGATCCGGCCGGTGTTGAGTGCGTTGAGGGTGGCGGCGTCAAAACTGTATCTTCACAACCTCTCCTCTAATGGAATGACACTAATGTCTGATATTTTACTTCACTAGGATTGTTCATTTGAACTCATCATTGGTGTTTATTCAATGTTCTCAAGTTCTTGGTTTCTCGGTCTATATCTTTTTCCTTTTCTTCCTCATTCTACCTGTTTCTGAGGTCCGTGCCCTCTGGCGTCACTATGTTTCTCCTTCCTCGACTTCTTTTCTTTTTACAGATCTGGATTTTATTCCTTGATCTGTTTTCTTCTTCTTTCCTTCTATTTCTTTTCTTTCTCTCTTCTGTCTCCCTTCTCCTTCTCCCCTTTTTTTTGGTCTCATTTTTTGTCTTGTGTTTAGGTAAGCGTTTGATCTTTAAAAATGCTTTACATTGTATCTCAGCTTTAGTTTTATCTTTCAACAACTATTTTACATTTATTACCAAGTCTTTTTTATCACATCCTGACCATTATCTTTCCATTTTCTCTTTTTGTTGTTTTTGCAGTTACGTGTCCCTGTTTCCTCCTGTTTCCCATATCCCAACGTCATGGTTAATGTAGTTTTGTGGAATGTTCGTGGTCTTGGTCATCCTGTCAAACGTCAAAAGGTATTGTCTCATTTAGATTAAATTAACGCCCAGGTTGCTTTTTTGCAGGAAACTCATCCTAATGACAAAGAATCTCTTAAACTTAAACGGCAATGGGTAAATCAAATTGTTTTTTTACCGGCTGCTGATCGTCATGGTGGTGTTGCTATATTGTTTCACAAGTCTACTCGTGCTCAGATTGTGTCATCAGAGTGTGATACCTCAGGTCGTTGGGTTTTGTTAGATGCTATTATTAATAAACAACACATTTCCTTTTTTAATATTTATGGTCCTGTAAAACCAGATCCGGATTTCTGGCAGTCTATAAAATTGAAATTGTTATCCATTTCAAACTCTGACATTGTGGTTGGTGGGGATTTTAACAACTGGTTAGCCCTGTTTTCGGACAGACAATCAAAATGCAAATTTAAACCAGATAAAACACACAAATCATTTCAATCAGCTATTTCCTCCTGTCCTCTATTTGATACATGGAAAACATGTAATCCTGACACTGCAGAATTTACTTTCTATTCTCCTGTACACCATACTAAATCTCGTGTTGATTATATTTTAATTTCCAAATCTCTGCAACCTTTTTTACAAACTTCTGAAATTGGATCTATTTTTATTTCTGATCACGCTCCTACCTCTACATTCATTGACCTTTCCACTACCACATGCAAGCAAGGTCAATTTTTTTATTTAAATTTGTTTTTATTGTTGCATCAAAGTATATCAGTACAGTGTAAATGATCCGCTGACGTGGCCTCAACATTCAGCCACGAACAGCCAGGCTTGCAACGTTTTCTTGTTTTATATAACTGGTACAAATATACATTTCCTCAGTTAATCAGTACAGATCGTGCAAATATGTCTGCAGGCTGGGAGACAGTGGACCTGCGCCGCCAAGAGGACGATGAATAATGACAGGCATGCAAGTTCCCGCCACAATAGCGTAGGATCGGGGTCTGTACTGTCCATATGACGGTGCTACCAGTGAACAGGGGGGGACAAAACTGTGGGAAGGAAGTATGTGGGCGCTAGCAGGGTCTAAGCAGGGGGATACTGGCGACGGGTGTCGGGGGGGCCACGGAGCCATACAGTTTGTGCTCCAAAATGGGGGGGGGGGAAGAGAGGATTGGCAGGGGGTGGATACACCCCGCGCAGGCGAGTAACGAGATGGGCGGTATGACATATGAGAATTTGATCAGGAAGCAGGGTGGTACCGGGAATCGATCCTGGGATGGCTTACACCAGGTAGAGGCTACTGGCCCTCTCGGGCGGGGGGGGGGGAGGAGCAGGTGGGTCTCCTGCATGCGTGGACTGCCGGAAGCTGTGGAGGAGCATGGCCCATTCCATGGATATGGGAATTTTACGCGCGCCTCTGGCTTCTTCCTCTCTAAGAGCATCCTCCTCCGCCGCCGCCCACTTACCAACCGCCACCCTTCCATTGTGCTATAGGGGGGCCCTCCGGGGATCGCCAGCGCATGGTTATGCATCTGTTCGCCAACAGGAGCGCTAAGGACACGAAGCGTCTATGCACCGGTTCTTGCTTAGAGACATGGAAGATGCCTAGTGCGCTGGACTCCCAGGTGGCCAGTGTAGTGAGACCTGTGAGTTCCGACAGCATGTCGTGTACCGCCCGCCAAAAGGGATGAAGGTTGGGACAGCTCCAAAACATGTGACGAAAGTCTGCGGCAGGGGAGCAGCATCTGGGGCATAGGAATGGTGTGGAGGGATAGAACTTCTGCAATCGCGCTGGGGTGAGGTATGCCCTGTGTAGTATATAGTATTGGATGTTTTTGAAGCGGCCGTTCCTAGAGACGCGTTTTGGGGCCTCAAGTGCTTTAGTCCACTCTGAGTCATGTAGAGAGCGACCTATGTCCTCCTCCCATGTAGCACGTAAGGTCGTCAGGGGAGCGTGTGAGAGTTCCCGGATGGATTTATATAGCCAGGTGACTAGGTGGCGTCCCACCCCCATATGCAGGATAGCATGTATTACTGGATGCGTGTCTGGCTCACCAGTTCGGAGATTAAAATGGGGCCGGTATCCATCGAGCAGCTGCCTATATCTGAGGAATTGGCCCGGGCTGAGCCCGTATTCAGCAACCAGGCGGTCGAGTGGTTTCAACTGACCCTCCTCGAAGAGCGATTCCAGATCCGTGATGCCACATTGGGACCATTCGGTGAACAGTGGAGCCGTGAAGTAGGAGTCCTGCCTGGGGCTGCCTATCAATGGTAGCAGCGGGGAGTACGGGGTCTACTGGGGGACAACCGGTGGATCCGCATCATGCACCGGCGCGCCATCGCCACTTGAAGGGGGTATGTGCGCCGTGGCTTGGTGCCCGGGAGGAGAAGACGAGTGAGTTCCGGGGTCGCGATTCTGCCAGTCGAGGTAACAGTCTCCTGAGGGTAACGGTCCGCCGTCCAGTAGGACAGCCATTGGAGCTGTGCCGCGAGGAAATATGACTCGAAGGATGGAGCCTCTAGCCCCCCCTGCGTTGTGGGGAGTTGGAGGGTCTTCAGGGCGACCCTGTGTCGGCCTGCGCCCCAAATAAGGGTCCCTAAGAGGGAGTCAACGTCGCGGAAGAAGGACCTGGGTGGTATCACCGGTAGATTTGTGAAGTGGTAAAGGAGTCGGGGAAGCATCACCATTTTAGCTAGGGCTATCCGCCCTATTGGGGCCAACAGGAGTTTATTCCAGAAGGCGACAGTCGGGCGCAGACTAGCAAGTACCTTGCAGTGATTACCCTCAAAAATGTCTGCTGGAGAATGGTACAAGCGGACACCGAGGTACCGGGGAGCCTCCGCGGACCATGAGAGTTTATGCGGTCCGAGCTCGACTTCCCGGGGGGGCAGGCCCGGGTGTAAGGGGTAGACTGTGGACTTGTCTCAGTTCACCTGTAGTCCCGAGGCGTCTGCAAATTCCAACAGCGTTGCCCCAATGGGGGCTAGGTCCGTGTCAATGTCTCGGACGTATATGAGAAGATCGTCCGCCTACATGGATACGCAATGGGTGCCGTCTGCAAGTGGTATGCCCCAGTCCACACCCTCCAGGTGCAGCCGAACCGCCAGCGGCTCGACTGCCAGCGCGAATAAGAGAGGCGACAGGGGGCACCCTTGTCTTGTGCCTCGCCGAACTCCAAACGCCGGTGAGATGCGTCTCCCGATACGAACTCGGGTGGTTAGATCGGTGTACAGGAGGCGTGTGTACGCCATGAGCGTCGGGCCGATATTGAGGCGCCGCAGGACTGAGAATAGATAGGGCCAGGTGAGGGTGTCAAACGCCTTCTGCAAGTCCATAATGAGGCAGGCGGCGCGGGGAAATCTGTCACGCACTTGATCTTGAATATGGAAGACTCGGCGGAGGTTCTGGGAGGTGTTCCTCCCCGGAACGAAGCCGCATTGGTCGGGGTGGACCAGTGGGCGTATGACCTGCGCATATCGATCAGCCAGAATCTTCCCTAGGATCTTACAGTCAGCCGACAGGAGCGTGATGGGCCGATATGACCCCATGTGGAGTGGATCTCTGTGGGGTTTGGGAAAGGTGACAATCACGGATTCCCGCAGTGACTGGGGTAACCTCCCTAGATGAAGAGACGCCCCGAACATTCTTGACAGATGGGGGACCACTAGGGGAGAGAATGTCGAGTAGTATTCTAGTGGGAAGCCGTCCAGTCCCGGCGCTTTATTCCGAGACATGGCACGTATCGCCTGGGTGATGTCAGAGGGAATTATCTTGGCGTCAAGCGTGCGCTTGTCATCATTCGATATTGTGGGCAACGTCAGCGGGTCTAAAAAGTGATCCACAGAAAACGGGGAGTATTGAGCCGGGGTCCCGTACACTTGTGCATAGTGGCGCTGGAATGCCAGGAGGATCTCGGCCTGTGAGCGCACTAGTACACCTTCCGGGTTGATAATATCCGTGATTGGCTTGATTTCGGTGTCCTGCCTCGCCATCCAGGCCAGTAGCGCCCCAGTTTTGTCTCTGTCCTTGTGTACCCTAGAGGCGTAAGCCCTAAAATTGTATTTTCGGAGGTCAGCGCAGGCAGTCTGATACTCCGTCTTAGCCTCGGCCGTGAGCACGGCGTGTTCCTCCGAGTCGTCCGGCCGTTTAGTGAGTGCGGCCAGAGCGCGCTCTGAGGTTAAGAGCGTCCGCTCCAAGGTGCAGCGGACCCCTACTACCTGTTTGATGCATTCTCCCCTTGCCACCACTTTAAACGCGTCCCACTCTACCAGTACCGATGATGCCGTGTTCGCGTTGTGTGTGAAGTAATCGTGTATGCTGGTTTTGTGTGCGTCTCTGAAAACTGGATCTGATAGGCAGTCCCTAGGGAGGCGCCAGGTGGGGACCGGTGGGTGCGGGGGGCGCCAGGTCAAACGAATGATGTGGGCGTCAAGATCTGAGAGGATCCGACCTAGGTAATCTGTAGATGTTATCTTAGGGAGGATTGGTGCAGAGCAGAGGAAACGGTCTAGGCGGACTCGGAGGTTGTGTGGAATCGAGTGGAAGGAGTAAATGCGAGCCAGTGGTTGTAGGTGTCGCCATGCGTCAGTGAGCGCCCAATGCGTGGTCCATGCCCTGAAGAGTTCTGCCTGTCGGGGGGCCGGGGAGTGTGTGGGGGGAGGATGCGAGCGGCCCAGGGTGGGGTCCAGTGTGCAGTTAAAGTCACCCCCCAGCACCCACGGAACTGTAGTGAACTGGGCCAAAACGCCCGTGAGGTGATCCCAGAATTTATCCTGATCCGTGTTAGGGGCGTAAATGCTGCCAAGGAGTACTCCCTGTCCATCAAGTATTCCCTCCAGAAGCGCATACCTGCCCTCTCTATCTACCACCCGCCGGAGCACCCGGAAGGGAGTACCTGGCCTTACCCAGATTAACGCGCCGCCCGCAAACGCTGAATATTGTGTGGCACAGAAGATCCCTCGCCATTTGACCTGCAAACAAGTGAGTTCGGCAGCGTTAATGTGTGTCTCCTGCAGAAATGCTATACTGGCTGACATACGCTTAATGTAGGAGTATACAGAGTAGCGCTTACTGGGCGTGTGTAGGCCCCGTACGTTTAGTGTAAGGATATTAATGTCTGAGCGTGGGACTGCCATTCCTAGGGTGACGTGGTTGGGAGAGGGGCCCCCCTACAGCTCCCGTGGGCCGCCCGTGTGTATGTGTCACATGTGCTCCTGCGTGCCAAGCTTCCACAATCGTGGGGGGGGGACTAGGGGGATTAACAACAAGTAGAACGTTGGGTAGGCAACAGTCCCAATACTGAGGATACATCACCGGGGGTGTCATATCCAAACTAGTGTCCCACTAGGGGAGAAATACAACAGATATCTGCGGGGGTGGCAGCGTGTGTCGCTGCTGGGCCTGTGCGCGGGTCAGGCTCTAGCAGGAGAAATGTCTATCGCTCGCTAGCGCATACATTCATCTGGCAAAGCAGTCTAGGCTCCTAGACGTCGCGCAACACATTAGGCAACCATGAGAAGGACATAGCAGTTGACAGTTCAACCTTCACGAAGAGGTGTTAGGCTGGCTGGCCAGGGCAGCGTCCAGTGTGAGTGCCACAACGAGGGGGGAAGAGATTGGGCCAAATCCCGACATTGTCCCATCACTGTCTCGGTCTTTCTCAGGGGTGAACAGGTGCGGCTGACCTTCCAGGTCCGAAGCTGGGGGTGACGTGTACAGTTCGGTCACCGCCCGTAAGGTGTCTCGTCCCTCCTGCATGATTTGCGTGAGGTCGGGTGAGCCCGTGGGGGAGGATGCCTGGCTCTTGGGGCGGCCTGATCGGGCACGGCTAGCGCCCCGTCTTCTGGATCGTCTGGAGTCGTTGTTGCGTGTCCTCTGGGGTCCGGGTTTAGGGATCAGCGGGCAATGAAATTCAGTCCAATCCTGAGCGTCCGCCGCCGTATTGAAGAAGAGGGCTTTCCCTTTGTGGATCACTTTAAGGCGGGCCGGGAACAGCAAGGAGTATTGAAGATCGTTTGCGCGGAGGCGCCTCTTGACTTCCAGAAATGTGGATCGTTGCTGTTGGACCTCTCGGGCATAGTCCGGGAACACCATGATGTGTTGGTCTTCCACCTGCAGGGGACCCGCCGTCCGGGCCGCACGGAGCACCGCATCCCGGTGTCGGAAGTGCTGGAATTTAGCTATCATGGGTCGTGGAGGAAGGCCGGGCTTGGGTGCCCGGGCCGGGACCCTGTGGGCCCTCTCGATGGAGAAGTATGGCGACCGTTCGCAGTCCGGGGTGAACGATTTAGTCCAGGATTCCATGTAGGTCCGAGTTTTCAATCCCCTCCGGCAGGCCCAGGACGCGGATGTTACATCGTCTCGAGCGCCCCTCTAAATCCACTGTGCGCTCCTCCAGGGCCGCCACGCGGCGCAGGACCTCCTGCATGTCTGCCTCCTGCGACTTCACCGCGGGTTGTAACTCGGTCACGATCCGCTCTTCCTCCTTCACCCTGTCCGCCAACTTACGGTGTTCGTCACGGATTAAGCTAATGTCCGTCGTCAGGGTGCCCAATCTCTCTTCCATCGATAGGCGAGACATTTCGATTGCCGCCAACACCTGATCCAACTTCGCCGATAGCGTAGGGTCGATTTGCGATGCATTTGTTTGCGTCCACGTCCTAGTGTGTGGCATCTTCTCGATGGCCGTTTCAGGGACAGCCGTCACCTGAGAGGCCTTCGGTTTCCCCATGGGTGCTGTCAATAGGGCCCCCGGGTCGTCGTGTGCCTCGGGAGCGGCAGGCCGTCGTCTCACAGTGTCGCCGGGTAGGTGGCAGCTCAGTGCCGGTCGGCTCCCCTAGTCCCTCCCGGCTCCAGGGCGGGTTCCGTTTCACTCAGGGGAACCCCCACCAGGGGTGTCAGAGGTGGTTTGCGGCCGCCAGGGCCGGTAGGTCCGATTGCAGGGGGTTCGTGTGGGCGCCCTCTCCCCCCCCGGGGGTGTGGCACAGTATCAGTGCCGAACGGCAGGGTCAAAGGCCTGGTGGTGTGGACCAGGGGGTTCCGGGGCAGCGGTACGCCTCAAGTTCGAGGGGGGCACTCCTACCCCCGGGGCGAGGTCCGCGCTGTTCTTGGTGTCAGGCCTCCGTGGGTGCCATCTTAGGGTCAGGCACCCGGGTCCACCGGGCAGTTCACGGTGGTGAGCGCGTTCTGGTTCCCCCGGTCAGGTGGCGAAGTGCACTATGTCCTCCCACGGGGCCCGGAGGAAGGAGGGGGCCACCGGGGTGCTGGCGCTGAGGTCCTCGGGGGAGGGGGGGAGAGATCAGCACTCACCGCCCTCGGTGGAAGGTTGCGGGCTTCTGGAGGGCCCAGCCCCGCACAGGCGGCACGTTCGTCGGCTCCCCGCAGTCCGCGGTGGCAGGTTGGCCGAAGCTGGAGATTGATCAGGCTCCTGGTGGGATGATAGCTCCGGTGCAGCGGAGCCCCGGCGCGGCGGCCGCCATCTTGCGTACCGGGGTGCTGTAACAAAGGAAGGCGCTGTCCGGTGCGCACCCCCGTGGGCCGGTCCCACCGCTTCCCCAGGTCTCTCCGCAGCTGTCGGCTGGCCGCGTCCCCCAGGGCCGTCGCTCAGGGAGCCGGCTCTCGGTGGCGTGTACGCCCGCAGGACGGAGCTGCGCCCGCCATTTTCAGAGTCGGCGCTGCTCGGCTCCGGCGATAGGCAGTTCAGCTCGCGCCGTCCGCCAGCAGCAGTCCCAGGTCACCCGAAGGATGCCCCAGCGCGCGGGGGCAGCACAGGTGCTTATTCAGCGAGTTGAGGCTCCCGGCGATCTCGGGTACTGGGCAAGATGCTAGCCCGATCGCGGAGCCTCAGCAGGACACAGCCGCCATCGTGGCTTGCTAAGCCACGCCCCCCATGCAAGCAAGGTCAATGGCGATTTAATAACCACCTCTTATCGGATCGCACCTTTATATCGGAGGCAACATCCTTTATTAAGGAATTTTTTGCTTTTAACAATTCATTGGATACATCATTGCACAATAATTGGGATGCTTTCAAAGCATCCTTTAGAGCCTTCACAATTGCCTACTCTTCCAAAAATAAAAAGCTAATCAATGCTAAATATAAGGGAACTCTAACTCTTCTTAAAACCTTAGAACACGCTTACTACTCTTCCAAATCCTCATCCTCACTACAAGAATTAATTAAAGCTAAATCCAATCTAAATAAAATTCTCACTGTGGATGCATGTAACATCCTCCTTAAGATTAAATCAAAATACCACTGTGGTCAGAACAAAACAGGATAGATGTTAGCGAATTACCTAAAAATCAGATCAGAGTGTAAAACTATTGGACCTATTCACTCAGAAGAAACGAATGCACTCCTCTCAACTGACGCTGATATTATTAATACATTTCAATCTTATTACAATCTATTATATACAGAAAATACTACACCATCAGAAGAAGATTTTACCTCTTTTTTCCGAGATATCCCCAAGCCTACCACCTCCCCAGATATGTTTCGACAAATTGAGGGGGATATATCTTGTCAAAAACTATCTGATGCACTCAAATCCCTGAAAAAAGCTAAAGCCCCTGGTCCTGATGGATTTTCTGTTGAACTGTTTTTGGCCTTTTCCTCAATTTTCCTCCTAAATTATTAGAACTTTTTAATGCCTTCATATCCAACTCTAAGGCATGTGGAATTTTTTTAGAAGCCCTTAATATTGTAATTCCCAAACCAGATAAGGATCTATCTTATTGCAAACATTTTCGTCCTATTTCATTATTAATTATGACTGTAAAATATTTGCAAATATGTTGGCATCCCGTTTGCAGAAGATGATCCCTCTCATTATTAAACCTGATCAAGCTGGTTTTGTTAAAGGTTGTCTGGCCTCTGATAATGCTAGAATGTTCTCCAATATTTTAGCTCTTAGCAAAAAATATCCCTCTCCATTAGCTGCATTATCCTTGGATGCAGAATAAGCTTTTGATCGCATTAATTGGGATTTCATGATTCACACACTAAAATGGTTTGGTTTTGGTCCAAAATTCATTTCATATATCAAACTGTTATATACTAATCCAAAAGCTTGTGTTTTTGTTAATGGCCTCTTCTCCTTTTACTTTTCTCTTCAACAAGGTACTCAACAGGGTTGTCCCCTCTCCCCGTTACTCTTTTTGTTGTGCTTAGAACCCTTTTTGGAACGTATTAGAAGTAATTCTCTCATTACTGGTTTTAAATTTAAATCACATCACATTAAAGTGTCTGCTTATGCTGACGATGTTCTTATTTATATGTCTAATCCTGTCTCCTCCTTACCCCCCTTTTTACAAGAGATCTGTGCGTTCGCTAACATTTCAGGTTACAAATTAAATTTTTCTAAGACGGAGATTTTACCCCTAAATTCTTCCTGTTACAGACATAGGTTTGATTCAGCTAATTTCACATGGTGCCCCCAGAAAATAAAATATTTAGGCACATGGTTTTCCTCTAGCATTTGAGATACATTACTTTTTAATTTTAATGATTTAAAACTTAAAATTTAAAATTTATTGAACCTTTGGTCACCTTTATTTTTATCATGGTGGGGTAGACTTAACACCATTAAAATGATGATTGTTCCTCAGATATTGTTTTTGTTATCTATGTTACCCTTCAAAATTCCTAAATATTATTTCTCTCAGATTAACTTGTTATGTATTAAATTTCTCTGGAATAATAAACATGCACGTATTGCTGTCTCCAAATTAATTTGTCCCAAGAATGAAGGGGGTGTAAGATTTCCTGATTTTCAATTGTATCATAATGCTTTTCGGATTCGTCAATTTTATGCTTTAGCCACAGACTATCAGGATTTATCTTATCCCTCTTGGGTTAATGTTGAATGCTCATTGCTAAATGATTTTTCAATAAGAGATATGGCTTGCATGGATAATTTTACTTTTATTTCCAAATACCCAATTTTGAAACACTCTCAATACAATTTACATACTCTTTTCTTTAAAAAGTTAGATAAATATCAATCTTTTTTAGCCTGCTCAATATAGTTTAACAAATACATTAAATTTCAACACAAATCCTTTTATTACAAACAATGGAAAGAAAAGGTCCTTTGCTATGTTAATCAAATAATTGTTAATAATATGATTCTATCCTTACATCAATTGCAAGAGACCTTTCACTCATCCGATTCCTGTATTCAGCAATATAATACTTTAGCTCCCATATTACAGGAATGTTTACAGAATTTTATCTATGATCCCATTCCTACATCCCTCACACCTGTTACTCCCTTATATCAAATTTCCACTGATTCTATTCCTAGTGCCTCTTTTATTTATAAAATCTTATCTACTTCAGAGGGCACTCGGAGTAAAGCTTGAATGGGAACTAGAACTATCCCAGATATTATCTGTAGCTCAATGGGCTAGATTTTAGCAAAAATTGTTTAAGACTTCTAAAGCTGCAAATATTACACAATCTCTTTATTTTATTTACAATCGTGTTGTTATTACACCCTTGCTCTTACATAGATTCAATCGTTCTATCTCCTCAACATGTTGGTAATGTCATACTGCTGAAGGGTCTTTGACTCATTTACTGTTTTATTGCCCTAATGTATATACTTTTTGGAAAGCTATATGGTCGAAATGTAATTTAATGTTTCAATGTAAGATTCAACTTAACATTATAAATGTTTTTCTAGGTACAATGTCACCTGATTTTGATTGAATTTCCTCAAAGCCTATCTTATTTGATCTATTTCTTTCTGTTGCTTTTACAGTTATATTAACTTGCTGGAAAGACAATTCTAAATTATCTTTTCTTCTTTGGTAGAATTTAATATGTGATGAACATAGAATCTCATTGGGTCCTCAATCTTAAATTTCTTCACAAATTAAATCTGATCTATCATGGTTACCTTTCACTACTTTTCTATCATTATCTTCTTAATCTTTACAGTCTTATCACTTTATTTCTCAAACCTCCTCTTCCCTCCTCTTTCCTTCTTTCTTTCTTTTCCTTTTTCTTTCATCTCTTTACTCTCTCTCATTTTTGTTTAAAAAAATAAATACTACTATTCCCTCTTATATTGTATTCAACCTATATTTACACAGGTTGATTATCTACTAGTATTATGGTATTTTTAGGTTTACTATGTATTCTTATTTTTATTCTTATAATCATTACTTTTGAACTGTTCATATAAGACTTATTTTGTAGTATTGTTTTCTCTTATTATATATCTCTTGTATTTTATGTATCTTCATAACTCATACTTTTATCCTCACTTATTCATCAGAAATGTTTAAATGTTATTTTTATTCCTGTGATTTTCTTATCTTCAATAAAAATTATTTAACAGAAAAAAAGAACACCAGTGAATTTGTTGTGGTGGGATTTATTGTTGATAACCTTTGTGGGACAGCGTCAAGTTGTGACACTAGTAAACATATCCAAAACAAGCAACATTTGTTTAGTTTGTATCACTAGATAAAGTGACTGGATGTCTATGCAAGAGTATGTTAAGGTACCTGTACTCTTGTTATTTGTATGTGGTGACGGCAGTACCTCTTTGTGCAATGTACCAAAACCATATTAAGAGTTAGTCACTTGCAAATTTTTGCTGACTCCTAAAATAGGTTTAAGAGATGGATAAGGAATCTCTATTCAGAAGGAGCATGTTGTAGGCATCAATTCCAAACAGTGATTCCTATTCATATCTAGCAATGGTTTAGGACTGAATTTGCAGCTATAAACCAAAAATTACCGACCCTCAGGCTGGCACAGTATCCCATTCACAAAAGGTGTCCCCTTGAGGCCATTTCCTCTTCACAAATATTAAAAAATAGTTTGTTGGTGGGTAGAGAGTGGTCGACGAGACCACTCAATCAAATATTTTTGAAAAGGAAAACTTTTCTTTTTAATGCAATCTTGTTTTCTTTAGGTAAATTTGAGACCCACCTAATGAATATTATTCGTTGGATCAGATTGCGACTCAATCCAATACTATTTTTATAAGCAAACCTAATGGTACATAGGTCAGTTCATAGAAATATTTACTTGTAGCAAAAATACATGCCATACATTGCAACAAGTATTTTCCTACAGTGAACTAGATAGTATGAATTATTTGATTGTTTGTCGGTAAGGTCATGGGAAATGGGGGGAGGCAGGTTGATGAATCCCGCTCCTACTATGAAGTTGTTTTTAATTCACATTTTTTTATGGTATTTGTTTAAGCGAGGCACATTTATTGTGGGAAATATCGGGAACCATCAAATGTATACGCCCACTTGGGCTGTATTACCAACATTACTACCAGCAATAATAGCTAAAGTATTGAAATTGTCACAATGTAACTAGACTACAGCGATTGCATTGCACGGTGTTATGATAGCCCACTTGGGCATTATTAGCATTAGGACAATCGTATTCATGTCCTAAAAGATCGTGTGAGTAGCGAACACGAGTGTTAATTCTCTTGTGTTTGTATACAAATAAATCTCAGCGAGTTGGTAAAAAAATATATAAAAAAATACCCAAACAGGCGGCGCATGCGCTATACTAGCGAATGCGCGTCCACTTGTCAAACTTTTTTCACAATGCAGGTTTTGATACAATGTGACCATGAGTTAAACTATTTTAAACTGTTGAATGTAATGATAATGAATTATAAACAGTGTTTATATTAAGTTTGTAAACAGAGAAACCATTAGTCTTTCTTCTATCGTCACTGTTGTTGATTGGTCCCGATCATGTGACCCACGACTTTGCATTTTAAACGGTGATTATTTTTCATTGTAACTTTGGTGAACAAGCCTGCGGGACAGGCGAAACGCGTCCGAGGGTTGACAAATAAACTTATTTGTCTGGTACACAGTCTCGCCAGCGTGTGGTTTTTCTGCCCGTTGATACTAAAATTTTAAGAGACCTGGCACCGGAGGTCTCTGATCCAGGCGAGACACCCGTTGTTTTGGAGGAGGTGGCTATTTTCCGAGGCGAGGAGGAGTGATGATATATATATATATATATATATATATATATATATATATATATATATATATATATATATATATATATATATATATATATATATATATATATATATATTTTGTCGCTCCAGGTTGTCCACCTCTTGAGTAGCACACGAGCAGCAGCTTAATTTATTTGTAGGTGAGGACGGGGATCCGCTTGTAGATGCCGCTCTGTAATGGATCTGCCCGACGCGTTTCGAAGCTCCATCTGCTTCTCTTCAGGGGCTTTAACGGAAGTGGTGTGCGCACCCACTGACACACTTCTCCAATTTCCATATGACACACCCGCCGACGGGAGGCTCCAATGAGACTGTGCATTATGGGAAGTGTGGTGCGGAAAGCACACAATCAAGTCCTGTATGGACCCCACAAGTGGGCCCGTCCTCGATCCCATGTACGGCTGCTGTTTCACTTCCGTGACCCCCAAGGGTACCGGGGTGGTGCATACTCCGCGGCTGGACTGCCGCGTGTAAATTGTCGCTCCAGGTTGGCCACCTCTTGAGTAGCACACGAGCAGCAGCTTAATTTATGTGTAGGTGAGGACGGGGATCCGCTTGTAGATGCCGCTCCGTAATGGATCTGCCCGACGCGTTTCGAAGCTCCATCTGCTTCTCTTCAGGGGCTTTAACGGAAGCGGTGTGCGCACCTGCTGACACACTTCTCCAATTTCCATATGACACACCCGCCGATGGGAGGCTCCAATGAGACTGTGCATTATGGGAAGTGTATAAATTAAAGGTATAACTTTATGATTTCATAGTTTTGTATAGTTTAAGTTTGGTTTGCATAGAAACAATAAAGAAAGTTATACTAATTTAAAGGTGGTGAATGCATTCTAAATTTAAGGTACACCGATAACTTTGGAATATCTAATGCTTATCTAGGCTAAGGTTAGGTTGGATAGGAAGAATACGTACCGTTTCTTAACTTTAACAAAGTTTTTACCTCTGTTTTTTTGTTGAAATTGATTTTAAAAAACTTGTTTCAAATCCACTCTAGGCATATAGATATATATGTATATATATATATATATTCACTGAAAAAACCATAGGTTACAGACCATATATAGTTAGGAATTAGCATTTACAAAACCTTGAAAATTCACTGAAAAAACCATAGGTTATAGACCATATATAGTTAGGGATTAGCATTTACAAAACCTTATTTTACTCGCACAAAACCATTGAAATTTGCATATATGGTTAGTTGCACTAACTATATATCGCGCACCCGCAATCCACTGCTGATGATGTCACATATTACATCATTCATGACATGGTCAGTGACATCACTGATGACATCACTGATGACATCTCAAATGACATCACTAATGACATCACTGATGACATCGCAAATGACATCACTGATGACATCACTGATGACATCACGGGTGACATCACTGATGACATCTCATTTGACATTACTGATCACATCACTGATGATATCATTCATGTGCTAATACGATGAACCTCTTCAGACTCTAATATAACCTTTGATACAATCAGTGTAAACAGACACCCACAGACTGTCACTCATCCATGGAGTTACTCACACACCTAGTCAGTCATGCAAAGAATCAATCACACCTCCATTTCCTCAACTATACAGTTATACACACCTTACTTATTCAAACATATACTAACACATATTTACTCTCTTATACAATCCCTGATACAAGTTCACAATGATCCATACAGCCACTCACACATTCACTGGCTCTTATGCACAGTTATTTATATATGTCAACTCTCACATGTACTGTGTTTTACATATGTACTTACTTTGACATGTAGCACTAAGATATCAATTCACTCACCAATACACTCATGCACACAGTCAACCGCCCATACAGCTAATTCCACATGCACTTTTGAACCCATACATCTAGTGAATCAACTGTTCACACATCTATGCACAGAGTCACACACCTCCCAGCCACCCATACACACACACTCAGTCTCCCATACAAATACTTGGGCAACCAATCAATAACCCATATAGTTACTCATATAGCTACTGATCAACACATGCAGCAGTTTACCGAACAACAGACATAATGATGTACAAATTAAGACAGTTTAGTCACTAACCCATGCACTCAGTGAGACACATCTAATCACTCACTCATACAATCAGTCATGCACCTACTAAATCCTTCATCCAGACACTTATACATCCACTCATTCTTCAATATGTAAGACATATTTTAACTCTACAGAAACATACAGTCACTGGATGTTGTCATCAGTGATGTCATCAGTGATGTCACTGTCCATGTCATGAATGATGTAATATGTGACATCATCAGCAGTGGATTGCGGGTGCGCGATATATAGTTAGTGCAACTAACTATATATGCGAATTTCAATGGTTTTGTGCGAGTAAAATAAGGTTTTGTAAATGCTAATCCCTAACTATATATGGTCTATAACCTATGGTTTTTTCAGTGAATTTGCAAGGTTTTGTAAATGCTAATTCCTAACTATATATGGTCTATAACCTATGTTTTTTTCAGTGAATTTCAATGGTTTTTTAATAGCAAATATCAAAAGCTGTAAAATGTATTCTTCTTTTAAATGACACTTTTTCCCCAAACTGCCTTGGTATATTCCAATATATATCAAAGACAAAAATGTAAGTGGTCAAATTAATTTTTTTCCACAATTTGAGAAAGCACAGAAACATGTGAATAAATCTGTTTCTGCTTACATGAGAGACTATGGAATGGGTTTAATATACAACAATAACTTGCTTTCCAACGTTCAACACATCTACAGAAGAGATGGTGTACACTTCTCCGATGAAGGGAATAGAATATTCGTCCTTTATTTAAAAGTGTGCATTGGAACCTACTTGTAGGTACCTAAATTAGCCACAGAACACAATAGCTCTTTTCGGAGCTACCCTACCTCTAATCATTCAAAACGTTTATCTTTTTTTTTTCTTTTTTTCTTCACCAAAGTACGCTCCCCGGTTAGCTTACCGGTGCGCGTACCGGGCCCTCTCCCCGTGAAATTTCCAAAAATGTAATTTTTTTATTTTTGCATATATCAGCGTCCTCATCCCCCCTTAGAAAACCTAGAGGGACACAAAGTGTCTACCGTGCCCCCTTCTACCCATTCCGTACATTCTTTGTCCTCCATCTTATGACTCAATTCTACCAATACAGAAAATGGAGGACACCGGTAAGCGCTCGATAAAAAAAGGTGGGAAAGTAATTTACAGAAAAACTACTACAGACATTTTCATCAAATATAGAACAGGGCCTACTACATAGCAGTCCCTACCATTTACCCAAATTTGATGGAATTCCATTGAGAAAATTATGCTGTAAGCCTGACTAAATATCCTGAGGTAAATTACCTAACAAAAACACCTATGAAGTGTTAGAATTGACAACCAATCAAAATGCTACTTTCAATATCTTCTATTATTTTATGACATTTGATTGGTTATGTACCTGAATATATATAAAGAAAGAGAGAGAAACACAGCCATTTTGACTACTACTTCCTGAAGTACATATCAAGTGCATTTCAACTGAGAACTTAAACTTCTTTTTGATTGGTAAGATGATATTTTAAAAACTGAAGTATGTTCTGCACTTTAAGTTAATTAGGAAAACATTTTCTGATAGTTATATACTAACCCTCTGTAATACTTATAGAATAAGATAGACATCTCTGTTTTAGTTATGGATGGAGTTAGGCTTGTCTTGTATAATTAAGAATGAACTTAGGCTTTATCACATACATTTTTTTATATTTCTACTTCCAGTCTGATACCATACACTGCCCAAAGATAAAATCACTGTTTAAAAAAACAAACTACCTGTCTGTACTTAAACCCAACAGTGCCCTATCTGTACTGATATATTTTTAAAAAATTCGTTTTACAGCACAACAATGGAAGGAGAGAACAAAACTAACTTGGAAATTGTTGCAAGAAGCAGAAATTGACTCTGAATTCTATGATGAATCACGGGACTTTGAACTTCTGCAATGTGTGGAATCAGTAGATTTCCTAATTGAAAATGAAAAAAAATCTGACAATGAATTATTAGAAGTTCTTTTTAATTTTGAAAAGGAAACAGAAAAATAAATTTTTATTTAATAATTCAAAAATTGTTTGAGACAATATTCATTTTTATATGTATTTTGTAAACTAGTAGCAAATTGATTATAATGTAAAATCAGACTTTAAATATACTGTGCAACTTTTTTGTGTTACATAATAAGTTTGCTCATAGTTACTTCCTTTCTCCCACTATATTATCTCCAATGTGTATTTAACATCTCTTTATCATCTCCTGCCTCCATGGTGTTTCTGCTTTCCTGACAGACTACGCTATGAATTCCATATACCACAATAACTTCTGAAACAACATGCAAGATATTTACAAGGAAAACGGTGTAATTTTATTTTTAGACTCTGCATTGGTACCTACATCTTGGTTAAAAAAAAAAAAAAAAAAAAAGAACAATCACATACAATATTTGAACATTCTTTCATCCCATTTTCCAAATATTACGCTTCCCGGACCGCTTCCCGGTGCGCTTACCGAGCGCTCCCCCCACAAAAAAAACGATAATAATTTTTTTTTTTTTTGACCCGCGGGGCCCTTTTAAAGCCCCCTCATCAAACCTAGGGGGTCAGGGAGGATGTACTCTGCCCCCTTATGCTCATTTCCCACTTTTTTCTTTTTCCACCTCTTGTATCTCGATCCTACCGAGACACAAGATGGCGGCCGCTCCGGACTCTTTAGAATGTTGACAGTCACCGGGGAGCCAATCCGCTTCTCCTCGCGAAGTTCCGTTACGCGTCAGGTACGCGAACCAGGGCGCTAACCGGGACGCTGTCACAGATATATCAATTTTTTAAAATGGTAATTTCTCAAAATCCACTGGAGCACATATATTGAGACATAGCAAAGGCACGTCGGGCAAACCAAATCTACAATTTTGCCAAGTTTTGTGTAAATCCATTCAGCCGTTCGAGCTAAAAGTGATTCCAACCGCCCTATGGAAAAATGAATGGGAAAAACGCGTTTCGGGACCCCCCTTTTTTCTCGCCCCCCCCTTGACGAAACCCCCCCAAATTTTTAGGGACTGCTCAGAAACAAAATGTGCCATTTTCCTGAAAATTCCAGCCAATTCTGTCCACAAACGCCAAAGTTATTCGACATAGAATTTTCAGAAATCCCATAGGAAAAAAATCCTAACTATATATACCTACTGGCGACCGCCAGTAGGTAATATATATATATATATATATATATATATATATATATATATATATATATATATATATATATAAAATTCACTTAAAAAACCATAGGTTTCAGGCCTTATATAGTTAGGAATTAGCATTTAAAAAACCATTGAAATTGCTCCTATGTAGTTAGTTGTACTAACTATATTTCGCGCACCCGCAATCCACTGCTGATGATGTCACATATTACATCATTCATGACATGGTCAGTGACATCACTGATGACATCACTGATGATATCTCAAATGACATCACTGATGACATCACTGATGACATCTCATTTGACATCACTGATGACATCACTGATGATATCATTCATGTGATAATACGATGCACCTCCTCACACTCTAATATAACCTTTGATAGACCAAGTGTTAAATACAGACTACCATTCTTGAAACCTTTTTTAAGTGAATTTGGAAGGTTTTTAAAATGCTAATTCCTAACTATATAAGGCCTGAAACCTATGGTTTTTTAAGTGAATTTGCAAGGTTTTTTAAATGCTAATTCCTAACTATATAAGGCCTGAAACCTATGGTTTTTTAAGTGAATTTGCAAGGTTTTTTAAATGCTAATTAGCGGGTAACGCTTATATATGTTATTATCCTTCTGGGACCACCTGAGCAGCCATCTTGTTTCTCAGGAGAAGTGAGGCACAAGAGAGCACAAAACAAGAGTGGAAAACGTGAAAAGGGGGCAGGGTTGAGACCCCCTGACCCCTAGCCCTTCTCAGGGGGTACGCGCACGGTACGCGTACTGTACGCGTACCCCGCGATTTTCCCGATTTTTTTTTTGCCCTTGCGGGTCCTTTTGGGACCCCCCGAGAAGGGCTAGAGAGTTGGGGGGTCTCTACCCTGCCCCCTTTTCGTGTTTTCCACTCTTGTTTTGGGCTCTCTTGGGCCTCAGTTCTCCTGAAAAACAAGATGGTGGCCAACACTTCCTGGTTTGGACAGTTTGGAATGTTGACAGTCGACTGCCAGCCAATCAGAAACTCGCTCGCGCATGTAACAGTGCGCGTACGGTGAGCGCATATTGATATATAATTTGCTCAAATTCAATTTTCTCAACAACTACTGTAGGGATTTACCCAAATATAGAAAAGCCAAGTTTGGTGTAATTCCGTTCAGCCGTTCGGGCTGTAGCCGTGTCTGAAGGTCCCATGAAAAATGCCATTTCAAAAATTTCAAATTCAATTTTCTCAAGAACTACTGGAGGGATTTTCACCAAATGTAGCAAAGGCACATCTGCATACGAGGCCCTACCATTTTGCCAAGTTTGGTGTAATTCCATTCAGCCGTTCGGGCTGTAGCCTTGTCTAAAGGTCCCTATGGAAATTAACATGGGGAAAACACATTTTGGGACCCCCCTTTCGGCCCCCGCTTGACAAATCCCCTCAAAACTTTCAGGGAAGGAGCGGAGCGGAGCTGGCCAAAATTATGGAAAATTACACACAGATTCCTCAATCGGCGCCAAAGTTATTCCCAATAGAATGTTAAGCGCATATAGATATATAATTTGCTCAAATTCAATTTCTCAACAACTACTGGAGGGTTATTTACCAAATATAGAAAAGTCACTACTGCATACCTGTCCCTACCATTTTGCCAAGTTTGGTGTATTTCCGTTCAGCTGTTCGGGCTGTAGCCGTGTCTAAAGGTCCCATAGAAAATGCCATTTGAAAAATTTCAAATTCAATTTTCTCGAAAACTACTGGAGGGATTTTCACCAAACATACAAAAGGCACTGCTGCATACCAGTCCCTACCATTTTGCCTAATCTGGTGTAATTCCGTTCAGCCGTTCGAGCTGTAGCCTTGTCAGAATGTCCCTGTGGATATTAACATGGAGAAAACACGTTTTGGGACGAAACCCCCCGAAACCTTCAGGGAAGGAGCGGAGCGCAGCGAGGCAAATTTAAGGAAAATTACAGCCAGATCCCTCAATCGGCGCCAAAGTTATTCCCAATAGAATGTTCGGAATTTCGTATGGTAACTAGGTCCTAACTATATATACCTACTGGCGGTCGCCAGTAGGTAGTTATAGTAAGGATTTTTTTCAATGCAAAATCTCAAAATTCTATTGTGAATAACTTTGGCGCCGGTTGACGAATCTGCCTGAAATTTACCTCAAATTTGCCTCGCGGAGCTCCGGTCCTTCCTTGAAAGTTTGGGGGGATTCGTGAAGCGGGGGCCGCATGTTAATTTCCATAGGGCGGTCGAACTCACTTTTAGCCCGAACGGCTGAATGGATTTCCACCAAACTTAGCAAAATTGTAGGGACTGGTAGCCCGATGTGCCTTTGCTATGTCTCAAGATATGTGCTCCAGTGGTTTTTGAGTAATTTAGGTTAAAAAAAATATATATATCTATGGTAGCACCCCGGTACGCGCACCAGGGCGCGCACCGGGCGCGCTACGCGACTTGCGTGCGGAAAGCTGATTGTCTCTCGGGTGTCTGTAAACATTCTAAACAGTCCGGAGCGGCCGCCATCTTGTGTCTCGGTAGGATCGAGACACAAGAGGTGGCAAAAACAAAGGGTGAATTGACCATAAGGGGGCAGAGTAGACCCTCCCTGACCCCCTAGGTTTGATGTGGGGGCTATAAAAGGGCCCTGCGGGGCAAAAAAAAAAAGTAATTTTTTTTCCGATTTTTGCGGGGGGAGCGCCCGGTACGCGCACCGGGGAGCGCACCAGGGAGCGTACCATGGGGAAAAAAGAATGACAGACTTTTCATAAAATGTAGGTTTATTAATAAAATTGTTCTTTTTGTTGTTTTTTTTTTTATTTAAGTACCAACATGTAGGCAGCAATGCAGAGTCTAAAATGTAATGTACACCGTCTCCTTTGTAGATATCTTGCATGTTGTTACAGAAGTTATTGTGGTATATGGAATTCATACCATAGTCTGTCAGGAAAGCAGAAACAACATGGAGGGAGGAGATGATAAAGAGATGTTAAATACACATTGGAGATAATATAGTGGGAGAAAGGAAGTAACTATGAGCAAAATTACTATGTAACATAAAAAAGTTGCACAGTATACTATAAGTCTCACTTTATATTATATCTATTTTGGTACTATTTCATAATTTACATCTAAAAAAGAAGAATGTCTCGAACAATTTTAAATTTTTAAATAAAAATGTATTGCTGTGATTTTTCAAAATCTAAAAGAATTTCCAACATTATTTCGTCAAGTATGTCCTCATTTGGATTCCATGATTCAATTTCTTCCACACAATTAAGTAAGTCTTGGTCCAGAGACTGATCCAAAAAGTCTAATTCATCAATCTGTTCCTTAGGATTGTTCTCCAGATCAATTTCAAATGAAATATTAATTTTATTTTGTTCTCCTTCCATTTTCTTGCTGTAAATTGCATAAAAAACAAATATATCAGTAGAGATAGGGCACTGTTGGGTTTAAGTTCAGACAGGTACTTGTGAGTTTTTAACAGTGAAGTTATCTTTGGGCAGTGAATGGTATGAGGTAGGAAGTAGAAATATAAAAAAGTGTATGTGAAGAAGCCTAATATAATTCATAATTATACCAGAGAAGCCTAATTCAATCTATAACTATAACAGAGAAGCCTATCTCAATCTGTAATTATAACAGAGGGACAGTAAATAACTGTCAGAAAACGTTTTTTCAAATGAATTTAAAGTGCCCCTTCACAAATTTATAACTTACCTCATAGAAAGGTGATGAAGATAAATGAGAAAATGTTTTAAAGATGTATCTCAGGTAGTTGTAGTCAAAATGGCCGTGTTTCCCTCTCATTTTTCATTTATATTCATGTACATAACCAATCAAATGTCAGGAAAAAAAAGTAGGAAATGAAATTAACATTTTAATTGGTTGTAAATTCCAACACTTTCATATGTGTTTTTGTCATGTAATTTACCTCAGGATATTCAGACAGGGCTACAGCCCAAATGGCTGAATGGAATACCATCAAATGTGGGATAATGGTAGGGAGTGGTATATAGTAGGGTCTATCCTATATTTGGTGAAAGTCTGTCCAGTGGTTTTTATGTAATTTTGTTTCCCACATTTGTTTTGGGAGCGCTCACCGGTGCGCGTCCCGGTACGCGTACCGGGAGCGCTACGGGAGTCCGCCATTTTGTGTTTCGGTCGAATTGAGACACAAGATGGAGGACAAACAACGTTGGGAATGGGTAAAAAGGGGCACAGTAGACACCCCTTGACCCTCTAGGTTTGCTGAGGGGAGTTTCGGAGGGGCATATATGCAAAAAAAATATATATATATTTCGCGGGGGAGCGCCCGGTACGCGCACCGTGGAGCGTACCAGGAGCGTACTCTGGTGAAAAATAGTGAAAAAAGTTAGAGAAAGAAAATCATTTTGAGTGATCAGAGGTAGGGTAGCTCTGAAAAGAGCTTTTGGGTTCTGTGGCTGATTTAGGTACCTACAAGTAGGTTCCAATGCACAGTCTTAAATTCAGGAGGAATATTCTATTCCCCTCATCTGAGAAGTGCACACCATCTCCTCTGTAGATATTTTGCATGTTGAAACGCAAGTTATTGTTGTATATTGAACCCATTCCATAGTCTCTCATGTAAGCAGAAACAGATTTATTCACATGTTTCCGTGCTTTCTCAAATTGTGGACAAAATTGGTTGGACCAGTTCCATTTCTGTCTTTGACATATATTGGAATATACCAAGGCAGTTTGTGGAAAAAGTGTCATCAATTGAGCAAAGGTGTCCTTTAAAAGCATTTCCAGACCTACCCCAGTCAAAGTGCCCAAGTCACTTCCTCCACAGTGCACTATTAAGAGGTCAGGGTTTGGCAGATGCAAAAAGGTTTTCACCAATGGTATCAATTGGTGACATCTCAATCCTCTCTGGCCAATCCATTTGATTTCCACATTTGGTAAATCAAGGCTGTGAACATTTCTGCTAGCTGCATACCTTTGAGCCCAGTGGATGTAGCTATGTCCAATAATCCACACAGAATACATGATGAGAGAAGGTTCTGGTGCAGTCAGATGAAGTGTGGGAATGAAATGGCAGTTGGAACAGTAGGAGTTTACAAAAAAATAATTGTGGAGTTTCACTGCTCTTGAATCACAAGCAATGATTGGTGGATTCAGATAGTTGAAAACTAAAAGTTAGGGTGCATGGTTGTGTTTTGTGAAAGAAGCAATTTGAATGGTTAAAAAAAAGTCAATTAAAGAAACATTTCATCAGATAAGCTGGTGTATTGAGAGGTCAAACATCCTTGCTTAGTTCATTTGCAACATTGTAGAATACACTTTTGAACCTGTGAGTTAAGTAAGGAGGGAGTTGCTATGGTAACAGATAGAAAGGGCTGAGGGGGGAAGGGTGTTGGTTTGAAAATAGTGAGGGAAGAGTTTTGATTGGTTAAAATGAGGCATATCTGTGTAGAACTAGAGGTTTTCTGTGCCAGTCATGGTTGCAGTGTGTGGAATGCATACCTTTTGCTCTGCTAAAGAAAAGTTGGTCTTTGTGTCTGACATTGTTCTCTATCTCCCAAAGCATTTGTAAAGGTAAGAAATGATTCATTTAATTTAGAAAGAGACTTGTATGCTCTATGGAGAAGATTTGGAAGCAGATTGTTTTTTTAATGTTGTTTTGTGTCATGCTTGGTTAAAACATTTTAATGCATAGAGGAATTGTATTTTGTGAAATAGTGAATTTTCAGTAGTGAAATTGAATGTTTGTGTATAGGACCTGTGCTGTGTTTCTAAAATGTTATTTAAAAAAACGATTTTGGGGTATATGAATGCTTTTTATATTTTTGAGAATGAATTATTAGTGCTTGCCTCATTAAATAAATATATTTGAACCTTTTACAATGATGTCACCTGCATTACCTCAGATTAGGATGCAGATTGAGGTTTTTTCTGGTTGGTTTGTGTCATGTTTTTAGATAATGCTTGCTAAATAGGTTTTGCAGCATAGGGGGATTGCATTATGTAAAATTGAGAAGTTTCTCTAGTGACATGGAATCCTTGTACATAGGACCTGTGCTGTGTTTCTAAAATGTTATTTAAAAAACGATTTTGGTGTAAATGAAAGCCTTTTATATTTTTGAGAAGGAATTATTAGTGTTTGCCTCATTAAATAAATATATTTGAACCTTTTACAATGATGTCACCTGCATTACCTCAGATTAGGATGCAGATTGAGGTTTTTTCTGGTTGGTTTGTGTCATGTTTTTAGATAATGCTTGCTAAATAGGTTTTGCAGCATAGGGGAATTGCATTATGTAAAATTGAGAAGTTTCTCTAGTGACATGGAATGTTTGTACATAGGACCTGTGCTGTGTTTCTAAAATGTTATTTAAAAAACGATTTTGGTGTAAATGAATGCCTTTTATATTTTTGAGAAGGAATTATTAGTGTTTGCCTTATTAAATAAATATATTTGAACCTTTTACAATGATGTCACCTGCATTACCTCAGATTAGGATGCAGCTTGAGGTTTTTTCTTGTTGGTTTGTGTCATGTTTTTGGATAATGCTTGTTAAATAGGTTTTGCAGCATAGGGGAATTGCATTATGTAAAATTGAGAAGTTTCTCTAGTGACATGGAATGCTTGTACATAGGACCTGTGCTGTGTTTCTAAAATGTTATTTAAAAAACGATTTTGGTGTAAATGAATGCCTTTTATATTTTTGAGAAGGAATTATTAGTGTTTGCCTCATTAAATAAATATATTTAAACCTTTTACAATGATGTCACCTGCATTACCTCAGATTAGGATGCAGATTGAGTTTCTTTCTGGTTGGTTTGTGTCATGTTTTTGGATAATGCTTGGTAAAATAGGTTTTGCAGCATAGGGGAATTGCATTATGTTAAATTGAGAAGTTTTAGTAGTGAAAGTGAATGCTTGTACATAGGACCTGTGCTGTATTTCTAAAATGTTATTTAAAAACGATTTTGGTGTAAATGAATGCCTTTTATATTTTTGAGTTGGAATTATTAGTGTTTGCCTCATTAAATAAATATATTTGATCCTTTTACAATGATGTCACCTGCATTACCTCAGATTAGGATGCAGATTGAGCTTCTTTCTTGTTGGTTTGTGTCATGTTTTTGGATAATGCTTTGTAAATAGGTTTTGCAGCATAGGGGAATTGCATTATGTTAAATTGAGAAGTTTTAGTAGTGAAATTGAATGCTTGTTCATAGGACCTGTGCTGTGTTTCTAAAATGTTATTTAAAAAACGATTTTGGTGTAAATGAATGCCTTTTATATTTTTGAGAAGGAATTATTAGTGTTTGCCTCATTAAATAAATATATTTGAACCTTTTACAATGATGTCACCTGCGTTACCTCAGATTAGGAAGCAGATTGAGCTTCTTTCTTATTGGTTTGTGGCATGTTGTTTGGAAATGCTTGATATCAACATATGCAAGATAGAGGAATTGTGTTTTGTGAAATAGTGAGGTTTCAGTAGTGAAATTGTATGCTTGTACATAGGACCTGTGTTGTGTTTCTTAAATGTGATGCGAAAAGCGAATAATTAGTGTACATGAGGTGAGGCCTGTCCAGGGGTATAGATGAGGTGAGGCCTGTCCAGGGGTGCAGATAAGGTGAAGCGTGTTTAGGATTGTAGATGACGTGAGGCTTGCATAGGGGTTCAGAGGAGGTGATACTTGTGTTCAAGAGTGTAGTGGGAGAGAAGTCTGTTCAGGGGTGCAAAAGAGGTGAAGTCTGTGTTTTAGTATGCAGTGGGGGAGAGGCATTTTGAAGTGTCCATTGCACTCTTCAACACAGGCCTCACCTCCTCTGTTCTTCTGGACAGGCCTCACCTCATCTGCACTCCTGTTCAGGCCTCACTTCATGTGCACCCTGTCACTATTAATTATACCCAATACATTGAGGTATGTCAAGGGGGCACAGAGGAGGTGAGGCTTGCCCAAGGGTAAGAGAAGGTAAGTCTTGTCCATTGCACTATTGGACACAGTGCTCAAGTCCTTTGCACCCCTGGATAGGCATTACCTCATCTGCTCAATCTGTTTACTAATCTGAGGAAACACAGGTGACATGATTGTGAAATGTGTTAATATATTTATTTGATGAGGCAAACACTATTAATTCTTTCTCAAAAATATAAAAGCCATGCATTTACTCCAAAATCGTTTTTTAAATAACATTTTTCAAACACAGCACAGGTCCTATGTACAAGCATTCCATGTCACTAGTAAAACTTCTCAATTTTATATAATGCAATACCTCTATTCAGCAAAATCTATTTACCAAGCATTATCAAAAAACATGACACAAACCAACAAGAAAGAAGCTCAATCCGCATCCTAATCTGAGGTAACATAGGTGATATCATTGTAAAAGGTTCAAATATATTTCTTTAATGAGGTAAACACTATTAATTCCTTATCAAGAATATAAAAGCCATTCAATTACTCCAAAATCGTTTTTTAAATTACATTTTAGAAACACAGCACAGGTCCTATGTACAAGCATTCAATTTTACTACTGATACTTCATTATTTCACATAATGCAATTCCTCTATGCAGCAAAATGTTTTAACCAAGCATTATCAAAAAACATGACTAATCTGAGGAAACATAGATGACATGATTGTGAAATGTGCTAATATATTTTTTGAATCATGCAGATACTATCTAATCAACCTTTTTCTTTGTAATATTCTGTCATTGAGTTACTCCCTATTACACCTTTTGTCTGTTTTATACCCTCTCTCTCCCTCTTTCTGACTTTTTTTCTCTCTTCCTGTTACACCCTCTGTCTGACCTACTTCTTGTAAAATCCTGTCTCTGATTTACTTCCTCTTACACCCTCTCTCAAACTTATTCTCTGTCTCTTCCTTTACAGGCTCTCTCTGTTTTAGTCTCTTTTACAACTTTTTCCCTTCTAACACCCTCTCTCTGTCTTACTTCCTGTTACACCCTCTCTCTGTTTTACACCCTGTTACATCCTTTTTCTGACTTACTCCCTTTTTTTGATTTACTTCCTCTCCCTATTACATCCTTTTTCTGTCTTTCAACATATTATACACTCTCTCTGTCTTAGTCCTTCTCTATGTTTTACTCCCTCTACCTGTTTCTTTGTCTGAGTCTCTCTGTGTCTTTGTGTTACTCCCTCTAGCTGTTTTTCTTTGTCTTACTCCTAGTTATATAGTTGCTGTGGTATAAACTTAGATATGTTGCAAATTAGTGTTTATATTGTTTGCTTATTGTCATTGCTTTGTTGTTTGATAATAGTGGTCTATAATGTGTTATTTTTTTCTTTACCACAGATTGAAATCAACATTTCAAAAGTAAGCAAAAATGCTGTCAAGGCAAAGGAGAAGAAAAAATACCATACGGAAAAGAACAAAATCAGCAACGGAATTAAAGGAATCCCCTACAACTTCAAAAAACACCAAAAAAGCTCCTGGTAAGACAACTAAGTCTTTTTTTCGGAACATATGTAAAGGAAAAATTTTTTTAATGGAAATGTGAAGATCCAGAAGGAGAGAGCAAATTTGAAAAGGAGGGAGAGGCCCTCAAAAAATGTCACTACTGGAGCAGGAGAGAAGAGTATGGATAGCAATAGAAGGCAAAATGTATTAAGGGACATTCGTAGACGAATGTTTTGCAATAGGGTAGTTTTAAATTTGCTAAAAACTGAAAAGAAAGGTAAACAGAGAGCTGCTTTTTACAAGAAAAAGAAAAGTGTAGAGAAGATTGTTGATCAGGCTTTTGAAGTTAAGAAAAAATTATTTATTTTAGTAATCAATAGAATTAAGATACTTAACAAGGCAATTGATGTTTTCAAATCAAACAGTAGATGGAAAAGAATAATTAATCAGACTAATTTTTATGAAGTTTTTTCTGGAGAATGGATGCATAGTTTAAGTTCTGAGCCATTTTTTAATGAGGAGAGTTACTTTCAGGAAAATGATTTGGTGCATGCAGTTGACACCAGTGGTCGAGCATATGAGGTGAAAGATGGTTGTCCATTGGAAAAAGAGAAACTTGTGTCTAGAGATGCAGAAGAGGTGTTAGCTGATGAAGTTTTAGGGAGACGTACTAAGGGTCCAGTGTACACATGGAAGTGCAGTAGTATTTGTAGATTGCGACAGGATTCAATCGATTTGCTTCGAAATTTCTTACGTACATATAGTAAGAAAAGTGTAAAACAAAAAATGAAGATCTTGCAAGAGTTAGATCCTTGCAGAGTGAGAGAAAACACAGGTTTGCATGGGCATTCACTGGCTTGTCTTTCTAGAAAAGTATGTCAGAGTGTTTTTCATCATTTTAGGATGTTAGCAGTGCATCATAATAAGGTGAGGAAATTAGTGAGAAGGTTGTATTATGCAAAAAGTCCAGCACTTAAGCTTAAACAGTTAAACAGTGCTCTTTTGCATGGATCTGAAGTAGATGTGAAGACTATTTGTGAAGAAATTGAGTTTTGTTATTTTGGGAACAAAGAGGACAGTGTAGAAATGAATATAGTAATGAATGGTAATGTGGAAGACAATGTACAGATTTCAAGTATAGAAAAGTTTGACGAGGAAATTACCAAGTTTAAGGTGAAATCAAGTGAAAGGCCTAATTTAACTTGTGTGTGTTGTCGACTGACTCATTATAAGATTCAGACTAGGTTAGTTGCATTTTATGCAAAATTTGAACTGGAAAACCAATAGTGAATGGAAGGATTTTGTAAGTTATTTGTTGGTGGAGAATTCTTTTGATTTGAGTTTTGATTAGCGTATTTGTAATTATTGTTTGAAAAAATTAAATGAAAATAGAATGCCTCACTTACTCTGTTACTGAGTAACAGAGACTTCTTTAAGTATCTCCAGATTAGGAGCTATTTATGTAGCAAACAAGGAGGACCAGGAGGATTTAATAAGAATGAAATATTGGAAAAAATAAGAATTGCAGGAGATCGTTCGATTCGTTCAATATATGCGAGTTTAGCAAAAGAAATAATTGATGATTTAGAAAAATATAGCAATAAATGGGAGGCGAAAATACAGGGAGAAACAGGTTGGTTTCACGAGTCATTAGATCTAGGCCGTTCGATATTGTGTGCATCCTCTCTTCAATCCCAACATTATAAAACCATATACTCTTTATATATTACTCCGGCTAGGATAGCACAATGGGGAGGCACTGAGGGAACTTCCTGCTCGAGATGTAATGCCGCTGAGGCAGACAATATACACATGTTTGCCACATGCCCGCAACTTCATACACTTCTTAGAGACATCGAAAGCTTTATGAATAGCACATTAGGGATTCGAATAAAGCTCACCCCGTCTTGGATC
Source organism: Lissotriton vulgaris (assembly GCF_964263255.1). Lineage (NCBI taxonomy): Eukaryota > Metazoa > Chordata > Amphibia > Caudata > Salamandridae > Lissotriton > Lissotriton vulgaris. Next base: position 806,502,244 of record NC_141694.1, read on the forward strand.
CTATTAGGGGTAGGAAGGGCTAATATTGGGATACAGCAGGAATTTATATTTGTTGCGATGGCGGTATACAGATAAATGATAGCTAGGGCCTGGCTGGACAAGAATCCCCCGTCAGTACAGTGTTGGTTGGCTAACCTATTAGCATCCTATAATATAGAAAAAAATATTTATGCTCGTAAAGGGAAGAGAGGGAGATTGATGGGGCTGAGGATATGGGATCCCATCATAAGATGGAAGGAGGGAATAGGATGATCGAATATCTTGCTTTGTTTTGTTTTGAATAATTTTGTGTTAAAACGACGAAATGTAATGAAAGGAATTGTATATCTGTGTATCTTGTTATATCTTTGGTTTATATTTACTAAAAGAAATTCACTGTATAATGAATAAAGTACAATGTATAAAGTGTGACTAACTTTTGAAAATAAAAAATATATATTACAATAAAAGAAAAAAGAATGCCTGCTAGAGCTGTTCATAATAATCTTCAGTTGATAGATATTCCTTCTGAATTGATGGATTTAAATACTTATGAATCTATTTTGATTCAATGTGTCCATCCTTTTCAAGCTATTGTTCGCATGGAGCCGAAGATAGGGAAATTGCCTCCTACAGATTTACAAAGAGGATTAAAGGGGAGAGTTGTTTATTTGCCTTTAGATGTCAAGAAAAATATTGATACAATTGGTGTAGAAAGAGTAGAAGAGGATCCTCTGGTTATTCTAGTTAATGGGGTTCCGACAAATAGTAAGAAAATCTGGCAAGATTTAGTGGATGTTAGGAAAGTCAAAAAGGCAATGTTGTATTTGGTCAAAAACAATGAGTACTACAAAGATGTAAGTGTTGGAGCAGAGGAAACAGCTACAGAAGAAGACAGTGATTGTTCAGTTGGCCAAATTGAAAAAGTTGATGTGTCTAGAAGTGAAGAAATATATGAACATTATACTGTTCATCCTTTGCATTCCAAAGAAGTAATGGGGAATGCAATTGACTTGTTTCAAATGAAAGCAGCAAAAGGAAGTCCTATTAGTGTATGGGAAGAAAGTTTGGAAGCTTGTTGTTTTCCACAGTTATTTCCAACAGGTCGAGGAGGACGATATGACGATAGACCAGTTCAAATTCCTGCAGCTGAATACCGGACTTTAAGATTGTATGCTGAAGATCCAAGGTTTCGTCAATGCATTCCGTACTTGTTTCATCTACTGTATGAAAGTGATTTGTCTGGGCTTTCTTATGCAGTTAATCATATACAGAAAAGTGGAGCTCATCTGCAAAATGTTTCGGCAAGGGACTTTATGGAAAAAGTCAATCTGCATGACAGTATTTTGGAATCTCAGCTAATCAATCTCATGGCATGTCAGCGTGGAACAAACGAGTATTGGTTCTGTCGTCATGGGGAATTGAAATGTATGCTAAGAAAGTTAGGAAATCCTACATGGTTCCTCACTCTTAGCTGTGCTGAGTATGCATGGGAAGACTTACTTCAATTTCTTCGAGAGGCAAATGGAAACATACAAAATATAGAATTGAAAACTCCTGGAGAACTGTGTTCTTTGGATCCAGTGAATGTTTGCAGATATTTTAATCATAGATTTGAAGCTATGATGTCTTTTATTACCAACAAAAAAAATCCTCCACTTGGAGAGGTTTTGGATTTCTTTTGGAGGAAGGAGTATCAAGCGAGAGGTGCTCCTCACATACATATGTTGTTATGGATTAAAGATGCACCCACATTTGGAACTGATTCGGATGACACAGTGATGAGTTTCATTGAAGAATATTCAACATGTGCTGTTCCGAAATCTACTGAAGAAAATAGTTTAAGGCAACAAGTTTTAAGTTTTCAATCCCATCGTTGTGGAAAGTACTGTCGTCGAAAATTTAAAAACAAGGACAAGTTCTACACGAAATGTCGTTTCGAGTTTCCACGACCAGTGATTTCTAAAGGAAGAGTAAATAATTTGATGTCTTCTCTGCGACATACTGTGACAAGGAAATCACCAAAAAATACATACAATTTAAAAAGAAACGAAGAGTCCAAGTACATCAACGACTACAACCCAGTGATTTTATCCATGTGGGGTGCTAACATGGATATTCAGTGCGTTGCTGACAACTCTATTGCTGTGGCTCGATATGTGACGTCTTATATCACAGAAAAAGAAAAGACCGAACTGAAGGAAATATGGGAAGACATTTCACATGAAAAGAGTATAAGTAAAAAATTATACAGTTTCAGTCTGAAGATGTTGTCGCATCGAGAAATTGGAGCATATGAATGTTCTGATCGGTTATCATCAGCAAGTCTCTATGCCAAATCAAGAACAATCATTTGGGTGAGTCTAGGTCTTGCTGTAACACGAAACCGAGTTTTGAAATCTGTACAAGAAATTGAATATTTGGCGGAGAAAGAACCAAACAGTACAGATATTTTGAAGACAAACATGTTCGATACATACTATCCAAATAGAAGTACTCACCTTGAGAACACTTGTTTGTATGAAGTTCTGCAAAACTACAGTTATTAGAGGAACATCACAGAAGATATCAATAATGAAAAATATGCTGTCATTGGGTATGAAGGATGTCTAGTGAAGCAGAGAAAAGGCCATTTGATTAATCATTGAAAATTGAGTTGCGAATCTCCAGACAAAAGAGAATTTTACTATTTAGCTGTTTTGCAACTCTTTAAGCCATGGCGTACAGAAGAGGAACTACTTGGAGATTTTCTCTGTTATGAAGACCCTTTTAATGCAACGAAGGATACCATAGAATGTCCTGTTTTTCCAAATTATCTGCAAATGTTGAACGAAGAAATAGAGCAAGAAGCCACAATTGCTGAAGAGATTGCTAGAGACAGTTCTCAAGACAGAGTTCTACTTCATTGAGTCAGGATCCACTAGGAGGACCAATTATCCAAAATGAAGCTGCAACTGCCATGGATGAGGTGGAAAGAGCTATGGAACAAGCTCAAGAGGATGTAGTTAACTTAAAAGATTTGGTAAAGCAACTAAACGTTGAGCAGAAAAAGATATATGACGAAGTCACAGAACAGATTGAACATGGATTCAGACATGAGAAAAAAGAGTGTTCATGTACATCATTTAAGCCTGTCCGACTGTACGTAAGTGGAGAAGCGGGAACAGGAAAAAGTTTTCTGATCAAAGCCATTGCAAGTTATCTGCAGAAAAGGACTGAATCACCGCTGTCTTGTGTTGTAACCGCTCCAACTGGACTGGCAGCACATAACATTAAAGGGATTACTCTACATCGTTTACTGATGCTGCCAGTTGAGCATGATAATAAATTGCATTACAACAAGCTATCTGGAGATGCGTGTTCTGAAGTTTCCAGAGTTCTGAAGAAAATTAAACTTCTTATCATTGATGAAGTAAGCATGGTCTCAAATCTAATGCTTGCTTTTGTGCATTTGCGAATGCAAGAAATTCTTAGAACAGAATATGATGTATTATTTGGAGGAAAACACATTATTGTTTTTGGAGATCTACTGCAGTTGACTACAGTAAAAGGACAACCAGTGTTTAAAATGCTCACGCATGAAGATACCAGGAAGTCCCTTGGAAGCATTGAAAACGTTAATATATGGCTACATTTTAAATATGCAGAACTGCTTCAAAATATGCGACAGGCAAAGGATGAAGATTATAAAAATATTCTACAAGAAGTAAGAATCAGAAAAGTAAGTGAGCTTGGGAAAGAAGCTTTACCTGCTCGATTAATTTCAAATTTGTATCCAAATGAAAACATTCTTCCAGAGAATATTTTTAAGAAAATTACTGAGAAGAAATCTGGGATATGTTTGACGCCAACTCTGCAAGAATGTTCCATCTTCAACAACAAAATGTTAAAGTTAGAAAATGAAGAGATTGTGAAACTGGAAGCAATAGATAAAATAGAGCATATGGGTGCAACAATTGTTTTGTCAGAAAATTTGAAAACAAAATTGGATTCATTAGAGAAAAGTATATCTAAAACAGCTGGTTTTGAAAAGACTCTGAATGTGTGTTTAAATTGTGGTATCATTTTGAGAAGGAATTTAAATGTTGAAAGAGGTCTGGTAAATGGAGCAATGGGTCATGTTGTTGATTTTGTGAATTTTAGAAATAGAGATGGAATTGAATTTTTAAAAATAAAATTTGATTTCATTGAGCAAGTACAACAAATTAATCGTTGTTCTTCTAGATTTTTGCTTGTAAAAGACTTATATGTTCGCCGAAAACAGTTTCCTGTTTGTTTGGCATATGCGGTGACAATTCATAAATCTCAAGGTTTAAGTGTAGATAGTGCTTTGGTGAACATTGGAAGTTCTGTGTTTAAAGAGGGTATGGCATATGTGGCATTATCACGAGTCAGAACTTTATCAGGATTGTACTTGATTGAGTGTGATGAGACAAAGATTTGTGCAGATCTAGATTGTGTTAAAGAATACAATAGGTTAAGAAGAGAGTATTCTCCACATTTGCCTCAATATCCTCTGCTTCAAAAATGTGTGGTAGGCCGAAAAAGAAGAAATGAGAATAATTGCAGTAAGGTAGTTGCAAAAAGACAAAAAGTAGATGAAACTGTAATTGTAAGCAGAAAGAAAAAGGATTCTGCTCAAGATGTTGTTGGATTTCAATTTGAAAACAGTTCTGGTGTCAACTGCTATGCTAATGTAGTGGTTAATGTTGTTTTTTTTCTTAAAAAAAGATTCTGCAGTTTATTGAATTCTGTGTAGCAGTGATAGAGCAAAAATAGAAAGTGTTTCCGAAATTCGAAATCTTTTAGATATATGTTCAGGTCAAAAAAAAAATTCACAAAATATTCAGGAGGATTGTCAGGAATTTTTAATGTATATGTTTGGTGTATTGGAAGATGAAGGTGTAGATGTAGAAAATCTTTTTAGGCTTTCTTATCAATGGCAGCATGACTGCGACAATTGTAGTTTATCAAGTAGTACTAGAATAGACACTGAAAGATTTATATATTTGACTTTACCAGACTGCAAATCAGTGTCTTTTAATAATCTACTTAAAGCAGCTGATCATAATATGGTTTGTTCCCAATGTAAGTGTCCAATGCTGTCCACATTATTTATACAAACTTATGGACAGTATGTTATTTTAATGTTTCAACGATGTAGATCTGCTGGAACTAAATTGACAACTTCTATTAAAAATTTCGTGGCTTCTCAGTTATCAATTTCAGGAAGAACCTTTGTAACTGTAGCTATTATTTATCATGACGGTCCTTCAACAACATCAGGGCATTATACAGCATATTTAAAATGTCGAAAAGGTTGGTCTTTCTGTAATGATACTCATTTGACTTTCAAACAACGTTTGCCTTTTGACTTAAAAAATTCTTACCTAGTGTTTTTAGAACCGAAATTTAACTAAAGGTAATTGGCCTTTAAAGACAGGAGCAGTTAATAAAAGTTAGTCTGCTATTTAAAATTATATTGTGAATAAAATTGATGAACATAATATAAAAAATGCAGTTCTCATATAGGTACTGTAAGTGGATCTCATAGTAAGTGATATCAGTATTATAGGAAATGTTGAACATGAGTGATCCAGAGAAGGGAATATGAATAGTTATACATTTATATTGTCATGAGTGATGTCACTGACCATGTCATGAGTGATGTAATATGTGAGGTCATCAGCAGTGCATTGCAGGCGCGCAAGTTATAGTGAGTCCAACTAACTATAACGTGGTAATTTCAATGGTTTTATTTCAGTAAAATTTCCAGCTAACTATAACTGGTGTGAAACCTCTGGTTTTTTCAGTGAATATATAATCATATATATATATATATATATATATATATTGTCCACGCTTCCAATCCCACGATTAGAAAACGATAAGAATGCACACACTCGAGTGGTTTTCCAGTATCAGCGACTTTATTGAGACGCTTGTCTTCGCCCAACGCGTTTCACCTCCTCAAGAGGATTGATCACGGGATTATGAGCTACAACAAACAGACTTCTTTTATTTTCCTCATAGAGTCACTTCCTGATTTTTAACACAAGTGCATTGTGGTAATTGTGGTTTGTGACTTACGTGAGTTTTCTGTTTTATACATGTTCTATCATATGTATATTTTTTCTGTGTTAAGTGCTCATAGTGATTACATGTGAAAGGTGTAGAATTAATTTTAAAATTATTTAGTTAGCTGGTCTGTTTAAAACCTATTCGAAAGTTATGTCCTTTTCTCTTGCTCTCTAGTGAGCAGGTATGCATCTCCATGAAGCGTATGATGTTATTTTTGTCCATCTCAGATATTAAGTTCATCGTTTTTATTTTAGGTTCTCCCAACTCATTGGTGAGTTGGATTACTGTTTCCAGTACTTTATAGAAGGTCTTCTCCAAAGGGAGTGAACCATATCTATTATCTCCCAGTGTTTTATGCCTCTCCAGTGAGGTTAGATGATTCTTGAAATCCATTATCTGTATCGTCTAAAGATGGACATAAAGTTCTTCATTTTGATTTAGTCCTCTCTGGTCCAGGGTCCTGAATGTCAGAATATGCTTAGATTCTTTTTGTCGAAGTGTTTTATTCCAGTCTCCTCCTCTTTCAGCTATTGGAATTTGTTTGAGTACACAAAATCGCAGGGTTTCCCAGTCTCCTCCATGGAATTTCTCCATGTGTTTCCATTGTGAGGCGATGAAACGCGTTGGCCGAAGACAAGCGTCTCAATAAAGTCGCTGATACTGGAAAACCACTCGAGTGTGTGCCTTCATATCGTTTTCTAATCGTGGGATTGGAAGTGTGGACAATAAATTATCGGCGGGGCTCTGCCGAGAAAGAATTGCACCACACCTAAGGTGGAGCGCCAGCTTCAATCAAACCAAAACTCCTGTTGATATATATATATATTCACTGAAAAAAACCATAGGTTATAGACCATATATAGTTAGGAATTAGCATTTACAAAACCTTGAAAATTCACTGAAAAAACCATGGGTTATAGACCATATAAAGTTAGGAATTAGCATTTACAAAACCTTATTTTACTCACACAAAACCATTGAAATTTCATATATAGTTAGTTGCACTAACTATATATCGCGCACCCGCAATCCACTGCTGATGATGTCACATATTACATCATTCATGACATGGTCAGTGACATCACTGATGACATCACTGATGACATCTCAAATGACATCACTGATGACATAACTGATGACAACATCCAGTGACTGTCTGTTTCTGTAAAGTTAAAATATGTCTTACATATTGAAGAATGAGTGGATGTATAAGTGTCTGGATGAAGGATTTAGTAGGTGCATGACTGACTGTATGAGTGAGTGAGTGATTAAATGTGTCTCACTGAGTGCATGGGTTAGTGACTAAACTGTCTTAATTTGTGCATCATTATGTCTGTTGTTCTGTAAACTGCTGCATGTGTTGATTAGTAGCTATATGAGTAACTATATGGGTTATTGATTATTTGTTTGTATGGGAGACTGAGTGTGTGTGTGGCTGGTTGGGAGATGTGTGACTCTGTGCAGATCAATGTGTTCTTGTATCAATGATTGTATAAGAGAGTAAGTATGTGTTAGTATATGTTTGAAAATGTAAGGTACTCTATGTTTAACTGTATTGATTAGAAAATGGAAGTGTGATTGATTCTTTACAGGACTGACTAGGTGTGTGAGTAACTCCATGGATGAGTGGCAGAGTGTGAGTGTCTGTATAGGTGTATGAGTGCATATGATAGTGTTGTAAAGATGAGTGATTGTATGTATGAATGATTGTATGGGTGAATGAGTGAATGTGTGTGTAGACATAGGAATCAGTGAGTGCGTATGTAGTAAATAATATTGGTGTGTCAATGGTTTAAAAAATTATAGTCTGTATTTTACACTGGATGTAACAGAGGTTATATTAAAGTGTGAGGAGATGCATTGTATTGTCACATGAATGATATCATCAGTGATGTGACCATTGATATCAAATGAGATGTCATCAGTGATGTCATTTGTTATGTCATCAGTGATGTCATCAGTGATGTCATTTGAGATGTCATCAGTGATGTCATTTGAGATGTCATCAGTGATGTCATTTGAGATGTCATCAGTGATGTCATCAGTGATGTCATTTGAGATGTCATCAGTGATGTCATCAGTGATGTCACTGACCATGTCATGAATGATGTAATATGTGACATCATCAGCAGTGGATTGCGGGTGCGCGATATATAGTTAGTGCGACTAACTATATATGAAATTTCAATGGTTTTGTGTGAGTAAAATAAGGTTTTGTAAATGCTAATTCCTAACTCTATATGGTCTATAACTCATTGTTTTTTCAGTGAATTTTCAAGGTTTTGTAAATGCTAATTCCTAACTATATATGGTCTATAACCTATGTTTTTTTCAGTGAATTTCAATAGTTTTTTAATAGCAAATATCAAAAGCTTTAAAATGTGAAGTACGTGGTAGGTAAAAACATTTTTGTGTTTATGCACGCTGATGTGCTTTGAACGCTGCCCCCCCCCCTCTTTTCTTTTAGGAGTATTCTCTCTTTGCAGATAGTGAAGGGTAGGGAACGCAGGCCTTTGCCCCCGTTGTAATGCGTTGTGCCTGCTTCCCTCTCCATTTGATTGATTGTTATCCAAGCATTTACAGTTTTAGAATTGGTTTTCTTTGGTTCATTCTCTATTTACAAACAAGCACAGAGTCGCAATACTCTGTTTAGTCTTTGCAGATAGTGAAAAATCGTTAAAAAAACAAAAGGAATCAAGCAAAATCAGTAGGCCACTAATGGGATCTCTTTTTGACCTCGCTAAAATAGAAACATTAGGAACAACCCCTCATGAGAAATACGAAACTAGTGAGAGGAACTCAGCTCGACACCATGATGGCTGCAAGACAGCTCGGCTCCGCCGCCCACCCCGCCCAAAATAACGACAAACCCTATGCAAATATTATAAATATATACAACACACCAGCAAAGTAACAGGGTAAAACGTTTTATTAAATAACTATTTACATGGCAGCCTGCTGCAACATCGATCCAAATGCATGCCGCCATTCCCGGGATTTCTCCCCGACTACTCTGTGGCCTACGAGATGGATCAGTATGGGCAAATATATGCTTGGGGATTCACAAGCAACAACAAGCCTTTGTATTTGGGGCTCAAAATCAACAACAGTGACAGAGAACAGAAGCGAACTAAGCACTCAGGGGCTACGTTTAAACGTAACATCATCTCCCCAGAGGTTCATCACCTTACACAGACATGCACTCTGATCTCCTTGGCCTCAGTCAAACATCAATAGTAAGATTTTCATAGGTGAGTGTAGGTTCATGGTTTTCCATCCACAGACTAAAAGCCTGGAGTGGGACTGAAAGAACCATAACTAGGTAAGAAGGAAGGCAGAGGCTGTAGGAAGGACTCTGGATATGGTATGTTGCTTGGACCCTGAGCTGCTTCGATGTCACTGCCTTGCACAAATGGCATAAGTCCTGGATGTTGGGTGCCATAGTTGAGTGTTCCGAGCAGCGCTTGTAACACTGTCTGAAGCTCATTTGCACCTGCTGCAGCTTCACTATTCTCAAAGTAAGTGGGGGCTGTTTGATGACCTGACTGCATTGGAAAGCAATGTGATGCGGTGCCTCCCTGAACCGCTTGACGGAGGCCCCCGAGGGGCGGTGTGGTGGCGCGGACTCGGAGGGGGTGCTTGGCTCCTGCCCCCTCCCCAAGTCTTGTTGCCCTGGTGTGGCCTGAGATCGCCCCCGACATAGGCGGCCGGCTCCCGGGGTCAGGCGGAACTTTTTGCCTTTTGGTGACTCTTCCATTTTGGACCTTGTCCCACAATCCGTTTGACCTGAAGACACGTCCTGCGGTGCCCTAGTCCGACCATCACATATACCTGCGCCAGGAGACGGCGTGGGGTGCACTGGAAGGGAGAGGCGGCGCGAACGAGCCTCCCCCACCTCACCAGGTGGAGATTTCTCAGCTACACCCCAGCCATTCACTCGGCCAGCTGACTTGCGCCCGCTCTTGCGGCACAGTGCCTCGCTCGGCCAGCTGAATTGCGCCTGCTCCACACCTTGTCCCGCAATCCGTTTGACCTGAAGACACGTCCTGCGGTGCCCTGATCCGACCATCACATATACCTGCGCCAGGAGACGGCGTGGGGTGCACTAGAAGGGAGAGGCGGCGGGAACGAGCCTCCCCCACCTCCCCAGGTGGAGGTTTCTCAGCTACACCCCAGCGCTTCACTCGACCAGCTGACTTGCGCCTGCTCTTGCGACACAGTGCCTCGCTCGGCCAGCTGAATTGCGCCTGCTCTTGCTATTACAGCGTCTCACTCGCCATCCAACGGAATTGCACCCAATCTTGCGGTACAGCGACAGGCGGCTGCCACGGAGCTCACAAAATGGCGGTCGGCTCCACAGACCTGGGCCTGGCCTGCAAGGATGGCTCAGGGCAACCCTGAAACTCGGACGCTTGACTGCTAGGGCATGGGCCCCATTCCCAAAAGCGTCCCCTCAGCCTTGAAGATTCTACAAGAGTCACCGGGGCCCTCGACTCCCTCAGACTTCCGGTGGGGAGCGACTGCCATGATTGCTCGCGGAATGGCCACGACGGAGCCACGAGATGGTGGTGTTCTCATGCTGATGCCAGCTTCAGTCTGAAACATCCAGAAACACAGTAGACTACCAATTTGATCAGTTCCGGTGGAGCCCCAACGTGACCCGGTAGAGAAGAACTAGCCCTCCCCTCATTGACTGATGGTTCTTGTTGCCTGTCCCTTCTGTTGTCATTTAACAGAACTTTTTGGACTGCTGAAAGGGGTTCTGTTCCGACCGCTGGTTGGTGGAGACATTTTGACTATATTCTGGACCTGCATTGTCGCGTAATGCGTCATATGACGCGCCGCGTTAGCGCACCCGGAAGTGCTCTGGTGCGCTAGGCGCGAAGCGCAGCTTCCCGGAAGCGCGGCGCGGAGCGCGTAACGTAAGCATAAAAGGTCATGTGACTTGTTAATAAAACTTTTCATTGGTTCATTTTAATTTTGGTTTCCTAATGATGGAAGGCTTGGTCATATGACCTAAAAATAACACTTTTCATTGGTTTAGAACATTTTTTTTTTCCCAAATGATGAAAGCCCCACCTTTTTTTTTCTCACTCTGACTTGTAAAGCAAAGGACCCAAATGCATTTACAGTTTATCACTAACAATGTTCCAGGCTAATGTATTTTCCCGGGAAATTTACAACTGTCCTGCAAGTAAAATATTCCTATTTTGAGAAAAAGGGCGTTTCTTCGTCCCATGAGGGAGCCGTTGAGCAAAAGAGGCTCGGCCTGCTGTCTTAGTCGCTGATAGGCCTGAATATCGGATTCTTATCGATCACTTTATGTTGCAGGAGTGGATAACACAACAGCCCTTGACCATTCATCTTTACTGCTTACCTGCATATTATACCTTTTAACCGTCATGTAATCAGGCTGCTTTATTTCACTTGCCTTTTACTGATTCGAAAACAGTGGCTATTATTCAAAACTTTACCAATCTAGGTACTACTACCATGTTTTGTTTTAAAAACCTTTATTGTGAAAATGTCAGTATACAAATACGGGCCTATAACCACGAGGGCCGGACACGGAGCAAACTGGAATCGTATATGATGAGGGGACATTTAAACTGTACAAGAACGTAACGGGCGGGCATTAGGTTGCAAGAACTAAGGTATCTAACAGTTGCGGAATCGGTGGACGTACATTTTATAATTAAAGTATGACAGGGCCAGTTACAATAAAATTATCTAAATATACATTTGCGGGCAAGTACCATGGGTGACATTAATTCGAACTTTCAATAGTACAGTAATCAATAACACATCAGAACTTAATATCAATAGGGATGTCCAAATGTTCAATCAGTACTCGTCCCCGCCCGCCATGTGCTTCAAAACTGCATACGTATCTCGTGATATCAAGGCTGGGCAACCAGTACACAACAAGGAGTTACGAGTCCCATTTATACCGGCGCCATTTTGGACGAGGCCGGGCAGGTCCAGGATATAGTCAAAATGTCTCCACCAACCAGCGGTCGGCCCAGAACACCTTTCGGCAGTCAAAAAAGGTTCCGTTAAATGACAACAGAAGAGATAGCTAACAAGAACCATCAGTCAAAAGAGGGGAGGGCAAGTTCTTCCCTACCGGGTCACGTTGGGGCTCCATCGGAACTGATCGAATTGGTAGTCTACAGTGTTTCTGGATGTTTCAGACTGAAGCTGGCGTCAGCATGAGAACACCACCATCTCGTGGCTCCGTCATGGCCATTCCGCAAGCAATCATGGCAGCCGCTCCCCATCGGAAGCCTGCGGGAGTCGGGGGCCCCGGTGACTTTTGTAGAATCTTCACGGCTGAGGGGACGCTTTCGGGAATGGGGCCCATGCCCTAGCAGGCAAGCGTCCGAGTTCCAAGGTGTCCCAGGGCCATTTTAGTGGACCAGGCCCAAATCTAAAGAGCCGGCCGCCATTTTGAGAGTCCTGTTGCAGTCGCCTATCGCTGCACCGCAAGAGTGGGCGCAATTCAGCTGGATGGAGGGCGAGACGCTGTGCCGCAAGAGCGGGCGCAACTCAGCTGGATGGAGGGTGAGGCACTGTCCCGCAAGAGCGGGCGCAATTCAGCTGGATGGCGGGTGAGGCACTGTGCCACAAGAGCGGGCGCAATTCAGCTGGATGGTGGGTGAGGCACTGTGCCGCAAGAGCGGGCGGAACTCAGCTGGATGCGGGTGAGGCACTGTGCCGCAAGAGCGGGCGGAACTCAGCTGGATGGTGGGTGAGGCACTGTGCCGCAAGAGCAGGCGAAACTCAGCTGGATGGCGGGTGAAGCACTGTGCCGCAAGAGCGGACGCAACTCAGCTAGATAGCGAGTGAAACGCCAAGGGGTGCCCCACTGCAGCTGAGGAGCCTCCACCTGGGGAGGCGGGAGAGGCCCGTTCACGCCGCCTCCCCCCTGGGGCGCCCCACGCCGTCTTTCGGCGCAGCATTGTAGGATGGCCACACCAGTGCGGCAACTTGCTGGACACCACCTCGGTGCCATCCGGATCTCGGCGCGTTGTGCTGCCTTCGGCCTATTCGCACATCGGTCCACTACTGACGCCGCCTCACAGGCCAACGGATTTTGTAGGCTTTTTATAGCCCAAAGCCGCATAACAGGTCATGTGACTTGTTTATAAAACTTTTCATTGGTTCATTTTACTTTTGGTTTCCTAATGATGGAAGGCTTGGTCATATGACCTAAAAATAACACTTTTCATTGGTTTAGAACATTTTTTTTTCCCAAATGATGAAAGCCCCACCTTTTTTTTTCTCACTCTGACTTGTAAAGCAAAGGACTCAGATACATTTACAGTTTATCACAAACAATGTTCCAGGCTAATGTATTTTCCCGGGAAATTTACAACTGTGCTGCAAGTAAAATATTCCTATTTCGAGAAAAAGGGCGTTTCTTCGTCCCATGAGGGAGCCGTTAAGCAAAAGAGGCTCGGCCTGCTGTCTTAGTTGCTGATAGGCCTGAATATCGGATTCTTATCGATCACTTTATGTTGCAGGAGTGGAAAACACAACAGCCCTTGACCATTTATCTTTACAGCATTCCTGCGTATTATACCTTTTAACCGTCATGTAATCGGGCTGCTTTATATCACTTGCCTTTTACTGATTCGAAAACAGTGACTATTATTCAAAACTTTACCAATCTAGGTACTACTACAATGTTTTGTTTTAAAAACCTTTATTGTGAAAATGTCAGTATACAAATACGGGCCTATAACCACGTGGGCCGGCCACGGAGCAAACTGGAATCGTATATGATGAGAGGACATTTACACTGTAGAAGAACGTAACGGGCGGGCCATTAGGTTGGAAGAACTAAGGTGTCTAACAGTTGCGGAATCGGTGGACGTAAATTTTATAATTAAAGTACGACAGGGCCAGCTACAATAAAATTATCTAGATATACATTTGCGGGCAAGTACCATGGGTGACGTTAATTCGAACTTTCAATAGTACAGTAATCAATAACACATCAGAACTTAATATCAATAGGGATGTCCAAATTTTCATTCAGTACCCGTCCCCGCCCGCCATGTGCTTCAAAACTGCATACGTATCTCGTAATATCAAGGCTGGGAAACCAGTACACAACAAGGAGTTGCGAGTCCCATTTATACCGGCGCCATTTTGGGCGAGGCCGGGCAGGTCCAGGATATAGTCAAAATGTCTCCACCAACCAGCGGTCGGACCAGAACCCCTTTTGGCAGTCAAAAAAGGTTCCGTTAAATGACAACAGAAGAGATAGGCAACAAGAACCATCAGTCAAAAGAGGGGAGGGCAAGTTCTTCCCTACCGGTTCACGTTCGGGCTCCACCGGAACTGATCGAATTGGTAGTCTACAGTGTTTTTGGATGTTTCAGACTGAAGCTGGCGTCAGCATGAGAGCACCACCATCTCGTGGCTCCGTCGTGACCATTCCGCAAGCAATCATGGCAGCCGCTTCCCACAGGAAGCCTGCGGGAGTCGGGGGCCCCGGTGACTTTTGTAGAATCTTCAAGGTTGAGGGGACGCTTTCGGGAATGGGGCCCATGCCCTAGCAGGCAAACGTCCGAGTTCCAAGGTGTCCCAGGGCCATTTTAGTGGACCAGGCCCAAATCCGAAGAGCCGGCCGCCATTTTGAGAGTCCTGCTTGCAGCCGCCTATCGCTGCACCGCAAGAGTGGGCGCAATTCAACTGGATGGTGGGCGAGACGCTGTAGCCGCAAGAGCGGGCGCAACTGAGCTGGATGGCGGGTGAGGCACTGTGCCGCAAGAGCGGGCGCAACTCAACTGGATGGCGACTGAAACGCCAAGGGGCGCCCCACTGCAGCTGAGGAGCCTCCACCTGGGGAGGCGGGGGAGGCCCGTTCGCGCCGCCTCCCCCCCCGGGGCGCCCCACGCTGTTTTTTGGCGCAGCATTGTTGGATGGCCAGACCAGTGCGGCAACTTGCTGGACACCACCTCGGTGCCGTCCGGATCTCGGCGCGTTGTGCTTCCTTCGGCCTATTCGCACAACGGTCCGCTACTGACGCCGCCTCACAGGCCTCACAGGCCGACGGATTTTGTAGGCTTTTTATAACCCAAAGCCGACTAAAAGACAGGCCAAAGCAGCCCATTGTTGCTACTCCGGGGAGGGAGGAGCAAGGACAGTGTCAAATGGACGGTGAATGCTTTGAGATGGATGTTGCAGCAGGCTGCCATGTAAATAGTTGTTCAAAATGTTTTTTTTTAACGTGTTTACTTTGTTGGAGCGTTGTATATATTTATAAGTTATTAAAGTGTTATAATCCTACTACTTTGTTGGAGTGCTATATATTTGTAATGTGACACATTCTTGTGAAGACTTTGATGTACAGAAAGGCATCCCTGGAATCTTCCGCTTCAGGCTCGGTCCCACACACCCTTACAGTGAGAATCCCCTCCCCAATCACAATACAGGATCATTATCAGATAGTAGGAACAGCAGGACATTCCGCCTTGATCTACTGTAACTCCTTTGAAGAGAGGTGAATCTTTACAGATGGGGCCATAAACTACTTCCGCAGGGCTACGTAATAGCCTGGGACCGGCCTGGACAATCGGACACAGAGGAAGAGGAGTGTCAGAGGGTGCGGTAGTGAATAGGGTGAAAAGGAGGTGTCGGGCGGGCACGGGGTGTGATTCTCAGGGAAGAGCAGCGCAGACGGGGGGAGGTTTATGGCCCATGCATGAGAGAGAGAGCGGGGGTGACCAGTGCATGGGGGAGATGCTTGCGAGGGTAGGGAGCCGTGCTGAGGATCGGCGGCGTGCAGAGAGTGGGTCTTGTCAAGGCATCTAAAATGGCTGCCGTGCACGACAAAAGTGTGGCATTGGGAAAAAAAGCAAGATGGCGCAGACAATGTTTATCAATACGGATTAATTTTCCACAGAGAGAACGAGGGAGGTCAGAGAGGGGGGGTATTCGTAGCGCCAGGGAGACGCGCGGGGGACCGGCGAGGGGCAGAAGGGCCATAGCGCTTTCAAAATGGCTGCTGCTTGCTAGAGCGTACGTGCCTGAGTGGGGACAAGGTGGTGCCGATTATGTTGACATCGCAAACCAGATTTTAACACTTAGACATGAAAGTGAAAACTGCACCATTGCTCCCCCCCCCGACTGACACCCTCCTTTGCCTCAGCTTGGATCATCATTTGCTAAAGTGTTCAAAGACCCCACCGTGAGTATAAGCACAACCGGGGCCTTACTGCACACCCTGAGAAAAACTACGCAGCAAGACAATCTCTACCTTCTCCCTTTTCCATGTTCCAACGCTTTGAAATGAACAATATATTTACTCGCAGTGACAAAATGGCGATCAACACTTCCTGATTTCCTTCGAATCGAACGTTAACAGACGTCACGCAGCAAAAAAAAATTCCGCTCACGCGCAGCCGCTGGAAGACATGTATCAACATATATGAGTATCCTCAGACACCCTCAGAAAACATATGGGGTCAGGATACGTCTCCCGTGCCCCCTTATACCCATTTCCCACATTGTTTTCCCTCCATCTTGTGATTTAATTAAAACGAAACACAAAATGGCGAATTCCCGTTACGCTACAGGTTTGCGACCCGGTTCGCGTACCAGGAAGCGCTTCTACCGCGAAAAATCAAATTTTTTTTATTTGCCCCACGGGACCCTTTAATAACCCCAACATCATTCCTAGGGGGTCAAGAGGGGTCTACCTTGCCCCCTTTCATTAAAGTCCTTCTTCGTTTTTCTCCTCCCCTTGTCTCTCGATCCTACCGAGAGACAAGATGGCGGCCGTTCCGGACTGTTTAGAATGTTGACAGACACCGGAGAGCCAATCAGCTTCGCTTCGCAAAGTTCCGTTACGCGAAAAGTACGCGAACCGGAGCGCTACCCGGGACGCTGTCACAGATATATCTGTTTTTTAAAACGTTAATTTCTCAAAATCCACTGGAGCACATATATTGAGACCTAGCAAAGGTACATCGGGCTAACAGTCCCTACAATTTTGCCAAGTTTCGTGCAAATCCATTCAGCCGTTCGAGCTAAAAGTGAGGCCAACCGCGCTATGGAAAACTCAATGTTAAAAACGCGTTTTGGGACCCCCCTTTTTTCTCGGCCCCCCCTTGACCAAACCCCCCCAAATTTTCAGGGGCTGCTCAGAAACAAGATGTGCCATTTCCCAGAGAATTTCAGCCAATTCCGTTCACAAACGCCAAAGTTATTAGACATAGAATTTTTAAAAATCCCATAGGAAAAAAATCCTAACTACATATACCTACTGGCGACCGCCAGTAGGTAATATATATATATATATATATATATATTTATATATATATATATATATATATATATATATATATATATATATATATAGATATATCCAACAGCAAGCTCGGCGTGAAGCTCTAGTGGCCGCTTGCAGCGGCGGGCCCGGACGGGATCGCCAATACCAATTATTCCACCACACACGTTCACCTTTTGAAAGAACGATGTCCAGGCCAGCGATTGCATTCAAAACTGGTTTTTAATCACAGTCCTACTCGACGCGTTTCGGGAACAGCGTCCCTTGTTCACGAGTACAAGAGTCTGTTTACATCCAGTTTTTAAAGGTAAATCATGTGATCAAAGTTAACATAAACATAATAGACAGACTACCAATTCATTGCTCATTTGGAGCTAAGAAAACAGATTCATCGTACATTGTCAGCAGTTTGAGGCACAGCTTGGCATAAACATATTTTCGATTTACTTAAATAATCATTTCTTTAAGATATCGAACTGAATTATAAATTCATTATTAAACAAAATATTTAAACGTTTTTTGAACCAAAATCATGAAACTTTGAATTGCCTCGCAGAATAAATGGGGGCAGATATCTCAAGTGCAAAATTGAAAACCAACCAGCGCTGTCCTCATGTAACTGGTGTACACAGATATATGGCACCAAGGCGTATGCTTGAAACTGAGTGAAAGCCGACGGTTCAGTCTATGTGGTAGCTCATTTGGTGAGACCTGAAATAAGCTCTCGTCGTGACTAAAAGACGAGAGTTCAAGGCCCGAACTGATTTTGGTTCAAAAAACTTTTAAATATTTTGTTTAATAATGAATTTATAATTCAGTTCGATATCTTAAAGAAATGATTATTTAAGTAATTCGAAAATATGTTTAAGCCAAGCTGTGCCTCAAACTGCTGACGATGTGCGATGATTCTGTTTTCTTAGCTCCAAATGAGCAATGAATTGGTAGTCTGTCTAT